>NC_136059.1:1245825798-1247297048 GCF_964261635.1 Lissotriton helveticus | reverse complement strand
AATGTATATATGAGTAGCTAAGGAAGGAGAAACTGAAATCAGCAGCCATCCTGTGAAGAGTTAATAGAGGTGGGGGGTTTACCCCTTTCAAAGCTTTGTCAACTACAACATCTCTGATCGAAGCAAGGCCCTTGCTCTGCTATGTAGGTATGTTCTTGCAGAGGGAAGGAAGCTTTTCAAATTGTGGACACCCCTGCGGCACAGTTGGTTTAGTCCAGATATGAGATTATACTGTTAATAAAAGATCGAAAGTCTGAGCGCCTGCCGGCTTTTTTGCATTAGGTGGCAAAAAAAGTGATTAGGTCATTATGTCAGTTACATGTATTCTGCGCATGCGCCCTGATTACAAGAAGAAATTGCGTCGTTAATAGCCCAGTGCAAAAAGTTACAGAAAACAGCAAAATCAAATGCTGGCCAGCATATCCTGGCCTAAAAATAAATGGATATAAAACATTTTGTTTTCAAACGGGCCCTTTAAACGTCGGCTGGAAAATCAAGGAGTCTGGGTGGGAAAATACAGCTCCACTCTGCACGAGTGAATACAGGATGTGCTGAGAAGAACACGGGCCCAGTCACTGCTCCTCTCTGCCAAGCTGCTGCAAACCGATTCTTCTCGGCCCTTTGGCTACGAGGAGTGATTCACTCGAGTAATTTACTCCTGGTGAGCCAGGTCTGCCCTCTGACATGGCTTCCTAATGTACGACCTGTAACAACAAGTTAAAGCCTGACAAATGGTGTGCTCCGCCACTTTGATGTTCTCAAAGGCCGCGAGGCTCACTGAGAACATCATAGCGGCCACGAAAATGCTCTCAAAGCCTGCAGGCGTACAGATGGTGTGGGCGCCCGGCGCACATGAACTGTGCCAGATCCGCCTGCAGACTTTGGGAGCATTTTTGAATGCCCCTTACTATAACTCTCGCAGAACAACGCGTGCACGTTGGTTCTACGAGACCTAAAAAAGGGAGAATATTGTAACACAACCATGTTATTATGTAAATGTTTTAATGTATGCACATTTGAATAATATGTCAACCAAATGCCAATAAAATATTTTTTTAAAATGTTGTACTTCTTCAGAAGGTCAGGTGTGTGATAGTTGTGCAATTTTCTTCTTGCTCTGTTTTTGTCAGCTATTGACTGCTTGATCGCTTTCAGGAGGTCACAGATAGAACAGTATTGGGCTGTCTGTTGGGGGGACACGTTATTCAATAGTAATTGCAGACTGCAGCAGTAAAGTGGTCTACAGCACGGTCATTGGCTTTAATGCAGTGTAAAGGACCACAAACCAGCATTCTGCTCAAGCTTTTCTTGTAGTCCAGTCTGCTTTCTTGAAGTAATATCTAGTGCATTTGTAACGGTTGTCTATTTTATCCGCAACTGTGGTCAGTACAGTGTTGCAGTTGGAGGTATGTGCTGCTAAAGTTTCTAGCCCCATAGTCTGGTAAAGGTACTTCATGAATACAATAGCCAAGACATCTGGTTTCTGACTTGCGGTGCTCCTGAATAGTGCTTTGATTGAGGTGGTCCAGCTACAACGAAGTAATTCTTACTTGAATGGTTGAGAAGAGTAGGTCCATTAATGTTTGCCATCTAAGAGCTCCAGCACTGGTGTTTGGCACTGAGGTTACCTCCAATTATGTTTAAGATGCTGAAGACCAATAAACCATGTCTATCGCCCGGACATAGCTTTGTTTCAGGAGATGAGTAGGAGGCAATAAAACAAAGTGGCCTGTAGACATCTGGATCTGTACAGCAGTTGCTTCAATGTTCCCCTATAGTGGTGGAGCAATCTTTTGATGCTTTATTTTCATGTTGATGATCACAGCTTTTCCTGTGCCCTTGGTTCCAGTCGATCGGTTTGTGAGTTAAAGTGGTTGCAAGGTCAAGCTTCTGACTTCCTTGGAGATGGGTCCCAGAGATACAAGCTACACTCACATCATTAGATTTACATAAATCTTGTAATGACATCCCCCTGCACCTCCGGACCTCCACTTCTCTCCTAGAATTCCGGAAGGCACCCAAGACCTGGCTGTTCAACTAAACCCACCTGAAGCAGCAAGACCCTTAGCGCCTGGATACCCTCACAGGTGATTAGCCGCACTGTATAAATCCAGCTTAATTGGTTGATTGATAGATTCCATCAGGAGTAAGAGTTCATCTGTTTTCCTATGTATGTTGTTAGTATTCTGCATTAAGAAGAGTCTCTCTTAGTCTTGGCTGCCATGACTATTGACTTCCTCACCATGGAAAAAACTGGCCAGTCATTTGTGTTCCACTGCCTCATGTCAGTTGTAGGTAGATGACAAAGTTAATTCTTTGTGTTTGCTTTGGTGCAGGTATGGACAGGCTTCATATCTTGCAGAGTGATTTCCAGTACAATTTGCACATGTCGCCGGTTCAGTATCTCTTTCTGGTACTTTATTTGGAGGAATATTCCCCTCCACAGCGTAAAGATTGAGATTTCTGATGACAGAATGTGGACGTGTGCCCTAAGCGCTGGGAGTTTGGTCCGGTCTTGCTTTTGATGCTTCTGCAGCGAAGGTGCAACTGCAGAGTCTCGAGACTCCAAGAAGGTCTGCAACCTTCGCATTTTGGTATGCTGTCAGGGTTACAATAAACAGAGGGAACTTCATGTTCTTAAACATTTGTGAAACATTCTTCAATGGAAGTCTTTACACCAACAGGTCATGGGAGATTTGTCTAATGGATGCATTTACCAGTAGTCCTTTCACCAATGTCATTGAAATTGTGTAACATCCGAGTGTCTCCTTTCTGAGCACATTGGTCATTTTCCTGTAGTCCGGAAGAGTTTCCAGCATGATTTTAGCTTGTCCTGCATATCTTGATTGTGAAGCTGGAGGTATAGTATTCCCCCAGATGATTCAGAAGTGCTTATGAGTAGCCGCATTCCATGAGATGGTAGGTGAGATCCGTGTTCATTTTTAGGTGTAAGGTGGATACAGCTCAAGTGGTTCCATAGTCTGTAGTATCCACAGTGCAATTCTTGGCATCTTGTAAGAATTTAAAGCTGTCCACAAACTCAATACTGGTGGGTGGAGAACGTGAAGCTTTGGTGCTTTTTCGGGAGTGGTTGGGCATGAGTTGGAGTCAGAGTGTGTATGCCCTCTTTTACTTTCTGTCTGACATTTCATTTGATTCACTGCATCTATAGCACATAATATGCTGCCTTCTCCTGTTATCACTGTGTGGAGAATTGATCTTCTGAGGCATTGGATGTTTGAGCCTTCCATCGATGAACAACGGAAAGTGATATCCTCAAAACTTCAATAGCAAGGAGAGCAATGCACACTCATAATCATCCAGTGAATCCAAGGTATGTATCTGTAACGGGGCAAGGCGGAGTGACAACGTAGGGTGGTGGACTCCCGGCAATGACCCCGTACTACCTCCTTCATTACAGACAGACACCTGGTATACAGAACAGGACGGACTCGAAGAGGAAGAACACGGCGCCTTTAACTGGGAATACAAGGAGGAGGAAGACACGCCTTCGATGTACGTCAGGGACGCCGGATTGGATAAACACCAGGAAGTGATGTACTTGGCGTGTGACATCACCCCGGAGGAGAAGGCGAGGAGCGTTGACGGAGAGCGAAGGAGAGAAGAACCGAGCCACGAAGAAGTGCACCAAGAAGGAGGAGAAGCGACCCACGGAGAGCCAGGAGGCCAACGACCCCGTGAGCCGCCGTGCCACTCTCCCGGGGGAGGAGCGTGGCTATCCCAGGTACGGGAGCGGATGGCAGCTTGGGTGGGCAAGCGTGTGTGAATAGTGTACAAACCCCTTGTCTGATCATCCTCGTCTCCCCATCCTCTCGTTTCCTTATCCCCGCGTGTACTCCTCACTCTCTGTCTAGACCCGTCACACTTCACCCTGCATAGCTGTACATATTCACCGGTGACCCCCTCCAGCCACTACACCTGGTCCCAAGGGCATACCCCAGTAGACGGTAACACTAACGGCTCCCTCTCTGTTGGTTTTCCTTTGCATGGGCCCCCGGAGCCAAGAGATTCGTCAACCCGACCAGACCAGAGCGTGCAGTCACCAGATACGTCATACCTGAACCGTCCAACACACGAACGCCAAAACGGATCCCAGCCAGTTTGCAAAGGAGAGACTCACATTCAGAACCAGGAGGACATTGATGTTACCACAGAGACGTCTGATTCCAATAAAGCCTTCTTTACCCTCTCGACCCAGTATTCCTCTCGTTCCTGACCCGCAGCCTGGTATAGTAGACGCCCCAGAACCCCAAGCCCAGGTCACAGTATCTCACTCAATCCCCAATACTCCTGTACTCGCTAGCCACATTCACACATGGACTTCTCTTGCTGGGGAGAGACAAAAAAAATAGATAGGATAGCTCTATAGCTTTCTCATCAAATCTGTCCTTTGCTCCAGCCTTCTTGGGAGCCGGTGCAGACTTGGCAGGTTCAGTATGTCAGCTCAACTCTTAAGACCAACCACAATCATGTTTATCACCTCAACTCAGCATCAAGCCTC
This sequence comes from Lissotriton helveticus, assembly GCF_964261635.1. Taxonomy (NCBI): domain Eukaryota; kingdom Metazoa; phylum Chordata; class Amphibia; order Caudata; family Salamandridae; genus Lissotriton; species Lissotriton helveticus. Next base: position 1,247,292,526 of record NC_136059.1, on the reverse strand, counting down.
TCTTGATCTGATCAGTATATTAGCTCAGCTCAGCAACATCCTGATGAGCTCCCACACAGTCACTCAGCCTAAGATGATTGAATGTTTATGTGCCAACTCTGGAGGGTTTTGTTAAAGCTTGGTGGTTTGAGATCTCTATCTATGCTGACGATACTCAGCTTATTATTTCCATCTATGATAGGAATAGTGAGACGTGAGGAAATTTAATGGCTGCCTCACAGAAGTGGCAAGGTGGATGCAGTCACACTGTCTTAAACTCAACGCAGAAATGACTGAAATTCTGCTATTTCGTGGGATTAGCTGGGTCTGCAAAGTCCCTTGGTGACCATCTTTGTTAGGCCCCAACAAAGCCTAAAAGGGTAGTTAAGAATCTGGGGTTCATGATTGGCAAATCTCTTTCCACGCAGGACTGGTGCTCCTACGTACTCTCCGCAGACTATATCAGTAGACTCCGGCGGCATGGCATTAGACCATTGTTCAAGCATCGACTGTGAACAGGTTAGATTACAGCAACGCTGTGTATGTTGGAATGGCGGATTACTTATTCTCTTGCCTCAAATAGATGCAAAATACGGTGCTATGATTGATTTGCAGTAGTCCCAACAGGAGTTCAGTAACTGTTTATCTAAATTCTCTTCCCTGGCTTCCAGTTTGCAAGAGCTATCTTTAAGTCACTTTGCCATATGCAGAGAGCACTTTACGACAACGGTCCAGCGACCTTGCATGGCAGAGTCACTTTCTACAAGCCAGCGCGTGCTCTTTGCTCCTCTAAGCATGCCTTGATACAAAGCAGCCAATTAAAATATCTACAATGGGAATGGGTGGTCCTCCTTCAATTACTTCCAGCTTCTCACTGGAATGCCCTTCTCTCGATTTACGATTGACTTCTGATCCTCTAATATTCTGGAGGATGTTGAAGACCTAGCTTTTACTGCGTTAAGGGTTTTTGGTGATCTTTGGAGTCTTGTTGGCTTGAGGTATAGCACCGGGATATCCCTTAGGGGATGATTGAGCACTATATAAATTCTATAAATGAATCATGGATCAATGAAGTGATTGCACTTGCATCCCACTTACTTTTATTAGCAGGGTCACCAGACCTTGTGATGCCTGTCAGGTGGGTGTCAAGAATGTGAGTGACAGTCATCGAGCAAGGGTTTTGTAACATGCTCATTGACACTGCATAAGGCAAAGACAAAGGTTCAACTTTATACACATCTGTGGTAACCTATGTATGTACCTACTCCTTAGAGACACTTCGCCGCCTCAAGTTGTTGTAAATACTGCTCTTTCACCCAATGTGGCGACCCCAAGCATTCCTAGTACAGGACTAGATGTAATTAATGTGCCTTCTCTTCCAGCTAGGGAGTTACCTAAAAAGAAGGGCAAGTTGCCCTACGTACCCAAAGCTCATGGTCCTCCACCATCCAAACGGAGAAGGGGGGGGGGGGTGTACCCCAGAGGTGTAAGCTCAGTCATTCTAGTTTGGCAAATCACTAAAATCTAATGCATCAGCTGTATCTATGGTCAAGGCCTCAGAACTTTCTGCTGTAGTGTCACCGGCTCCTGTGGTGCTGGTGCCACCGGCTTCTGCGTTATTAGACACAACTGATATAATGCTTGTTACCGATCCGTTATGTGAAATGAGGCCAGCCCTTCCCCCTCTAGAGAAAGTCTTATTGTCTGGCACTCCTTGTGATTCTATTGAGCACCTATTTAGGTCCTTTATGCACCCAATACTAGATATTCTGAAGAGGGTGGAACAACGGCTGGGGAACCTTGAGTTATTGTTTGCCGATAATGCCGGGGCAGGGCCTTCCTTGATTACTGAAAAGCCAGTATCCCCATCGATGGTCACAGCTCAGGCTCTAATTGCTCCTGTCCCGACCCGGCTGCCCCCAAGGGCCCCATTAAGGGCATTAACAAAGTTAATAAACCCCCTGTTAATACCCATTCGGGAGCACTAGCAACTCAGCAAGCTCCTCAACAGGTCCCTCTGGTGACAGCAGTAAAATCAGCTGCACTGGCTGCTAAAGAATCTCAGAAGGGAGGGGATAATTCGACCTACCCGAACAAGCGAGTGGGACGGGGAAGGTTGAGTCGACCTACTAATGACAAATTGCAGGGCCCTAATGTTGAATTGCCTCCCGATGCTGTGCCTTTTGTGGTCGTGCTCACAGGAGTCCCTACCCTAGAGGTTGGTAAAAGGGAGGGGTACTCCCAGTTAAAAAACAAAACATTGCACTGGTTAGGACTAAACAGACCACTCCCATATTATGTCAATGGAGAGATTGTTCACGTCAGGCGTCTCCCCTGGTTGGGCAGTAGGAAAAAAAATTTAAAGGGAGACCTTATTGTAATAAACTTTAGAGACCCAGAGGCAGTCAGACTCATATTGAATGGGTCCTCGGGGAACTTGAGCAATGCCATAGTTCCATATGACTTAACATACTTTTATCCAAGATCCCTTGTGACCCCCCCCCTTCTACCCGGGAGGACTAGCTGATACACAGCCTAACATGTATATGCCATCCAATAATAGTTACACAGGGCAAGTTCTTAGACCTTTGCCCATTAGGAACGATCTTGGGTGGAATACAGTACCCGTTAGAAGCTATAGTATGCCTCCAGGGAGGTTGGATCACTTATATGGGAACAGGAGAATGGATCATTTGATTCCATTTACCCCGTTAGAAGTATCTAACAGATTTAACATTTTCTCCTGCTTCGATGGGTGTGATTGACAGCCGGGGTACTTTGTTGGCAGTCCACTGGGTACGGTGACTCTAACATCAAACCTCTTATTACATTCAGCATATGAGAGTCCTTTACCTGTACTAATCACTGAGCCCAAAACTATACTCCCTTCTGTTGACTTTTTTAGTGGGACCTGAACAGGGGATATCTGTTGGTTTAAATGCTGATAAAGCCACCCTTGGTGAAACGTTATTTTCAGTCTTACCTGTAAGTCCCCTACCTTCTTGCATTGATGCTAGCCCAACTCTCTGTCCATCCTGCCCAGCCATATCTAGCTCGGCAGGAGTTGGGAAGGGGGCAACTGACCAGTGTTTACCGTTGTTACGGATATGCTCCTGGAATATTGCTGGCCTTGAATCAAAGCTTGATCTGCCTGACTGGGGGACTTTCATAGACCATTCTGATATTTGGACAATCCAGGAAACCTGGGCTACCCGGCCTATTTTTCGCGCTGGCTTTCTGAACTATTCTAGACCAGCTGTGAAAGGTGCAAGGGGCAGACCAGTGGGTGGTCTAGCTATTTGGGTACGCCAACATGTGGGAGTAACAGTGGAGTAGCTCCCGTTGGACAACCCCGGTATGTTGGCCATACGGGTAAATTCGTCTTCGGGACTGAATATGGTGATTGTAAATATCTATATGCGGGGTATCCAAGGGGGAAAATGCTCTCCTGTTGCACTGGTGTTGGAGGGTCTCTTAAGTTCATTGCCGGTGAAATAGTGTGGTATTGGGGGACTTCAATACCTGTTTTGAACCTATGGGGTTGGACGATGGTATGCTCACCGAAGATGAGGATTCTTTATGGGGCATTCCGGGTTTGGAACTACAACCTATTAAGAATTGGTCCCAATCAGCCATATTTTTGAAGGGTCTATGTTTGAATCAGGGAATGCGTGCAGTCAATGGGCGATTGAAGTCCGATAGGATGGGGGCAATGACCTACGATAATGGCAGATCTGGCTCCCGCATTGACTATATCCTGGTGAATGTGGAAATGTGGCCCAGTCTGCTGGATATGGTGGTAGTAAATAGAGCCGAGAGTGATCACAATCCCCTGGTTCTATCAATCAAAGAAGGTACCTTTGCAGAGCCCTCGGTGGCAGAGGCGTCCCTGCCGCAGGTCTTACTATCCAATAATGAAAGAAGGGTTAGCTGGCCTAAAATAGCCCTTGATGAGGAGGTTCTGTCAAGGATTAGAACCATGCTGAGGGATACAATGATTCAAATCAGCGGGTTCAGCTAAGAGTCGGCCCTTCTGGACAATATCACTACATTACATAGGGATCTTTTTCTAAATCTTAAAACTCTTTTTACTAAATTCACAGGCCCTAGAAGAAATAAGCTGAAGCCCCTAACCTGGTATGACAGTGCATGCAGGGAGTCGCAAAAGGCGCTGCATGCGGCTTTAAAGTCAAGAGATCAGAGCTTAATCCGCAGTTGCAGGGCCACCTACAAAGCTGCGCAGGCCACTGCCAAGAAGAACTGGGATGAGATCCGCTGGAAGGAACTGTTGGAGGCTTGCCAAAGTAATAACATGATTAAATTCTGGCGGCAGCTTAAATGGGGAAATCGCCCACAGGATAGATCCCCCTCAAATTGTGTTGAGCCAAGTGAATGGGTCGAATACTATGGGAATCAATTCAAAGCGAATGTCACTAGTTCTGCAACTCTGTTGCCCATTACTTCCAACGAAGCCTTGGTTTTTACGCCAACTGAAGTGAGGGCAGTGTTAAGGGTTATCACGGGGGGTAAAGAACCAGGACCTGACTGCATACCAGCTGATATGTTTAAGCAGGAACAGGACCTCTGGGTCCCATACATTGTTCTTTTAGCCAATGCTTTGGCAAGGGGTGCGAAGGTCCCTGACTCATGGCTGGGGGCGGAGATCCTCCCTATTCATAAGAAGGGTGATCGCTCAGTAACGGCTAATTATCGACCTATTAGCCTCATTGATGCTGTACAAAAGATTGTGGCTCGCCTTCTTTTGGGTAGGATCCAGAGTTGGATCTCTGATTATGATGTTTTAAGTCCTCTCCAGGCGGGTTTTCGGCAACATATGGGGACCTTAGAGCAAGTTTTTAGATTTATGCTATTATATTGGAAGGTGGTCTATCTTGGGGGAGGTTTGCTGTTTGCGGCATTTGTGGACCTTAGGTCTGCTTTCGACCTAGTGCCCAGGACAAAGCTCTGGGAAGTCTTGTTGGATTTGGGCATGCCCAAAGAGCTGGTGGCGCTGCTGATCAATCTGCACTCAAACACCTATGCCAAAGTAAGATGGGGTGGTCCAGGGGAGGTCACTGACAGTTTTAAAGTTGCCAAGGGGGTTAGACAAGGGTGTGTGTTGGCCCCCACCCTTTTTTCCTTGTTTATTAATGGGGTGACTAAGTATTTTTCTAACCATCCAACGGACGCCCCCTCCCTTGCTGGAAGGAAAATTCCCCTCCTCATGTTCGCGGATGACACTCTTATTATTTCTAAAAACGAGGCAGGGCCTTCAGTCCGCACTGGCCCGTTTTGAGTGTTTCTGTAGCAAGCATGAGTTAGAGGTGAATGTCAAAAAGACCAAATTTATGGTTCTGCAAGGCCGCAAGGCTGTGAAGGCCAAGGTGTCGATGAGCGGAGCCATTTTGGATCAAACGGAGGTTTTTACATACCTGGGTGTCACATTAAGTGAGAACTTGAGCTGGAAACCCCAATTGGATCTTATGACCCTGAAACATGCTCAACTTGGGGGAGCCTCATTGAAGGAGCACGCAAAATCTCTCACTAAACCCCTGGCACCGTTGGTAAAAATTTATGGCTCCAAGATAATCCCTGCAACTATCTACGGTGCAGAACTGTGGGGGTATATTGATTTATCCACTCTGAGGGTGGCACAGAATAGGTTCCTCAGAATGGCAACTGGTCTTCCACAATCAACACCTTGCTTACCCCTGCAGCTTGACTTAGGTGTTAAATCTATCGAGGACGTGGTACGGTATAGACCACTGGCGTTCCGGCGTCGTCTGTGGACTACACCTGAATTAACCCAGTTTGCTGAGGCCATCGTTGAGGTGAGGGGGATTGAAGGGTCCCATAGGGTTCCCTGGTTCTCTCATCTGAGGATGCTTTTGAAAAATCTGCGCCTGGAGGCGTTATGGGTTGATCCAGAACGTGCTACCTTTCCATCAAAAAAGGCACTTCAAGATATTTATTGGCATTGGATCGCTGAGAGGAGATCCACTATGGTTGTTGGTCCTACCATGTCACTGGAATTTTTGGTTGTAAAGGATGTCCCTAAATATGAAGCCTACTGGGACTTAATCACTAAGCCAAATGATCGTAAACTGTATCACCAATTACGAGTAGGCTCGCTACCCGTGCGGGGGCTCACGCACTCCTGGTCAACTGGTGGTAGCGATAAGTGTCCTTTCTGTGTAACAGCAGTAGAGAATATTGAACACCTTTACTTCTGCTGCCCTAAGTATTTGTTACCCAGAAAAGTTTGGCTTTTACCAGTCTGCCGCTTATTAGGTACTAGATCTGCTGTTGCAGCGACTAGGATTCTTAAAACTGATACTTCCCCCCCTATCGCCATTGGTGTAGCAAAATTCGTGAGTTGGGCTTGGTCAATCCGTATTCACAACCTTGGTAAATGAAGTTCCCATTGTATATGTTTTTATGACTTTTAGTTTCAATGTAGCATTGTTTTTATGTAGTAAGGGGTCTTTTTGTATATCATTGTCTAAAATGTAATACTTTTCTTAACATGGTTCTTAAATGTATTGTATTTATTATCTTATATGTAAAAGCGTATGAACTGTTTTTTTTATGTATTTGTCTTTTATGATGCAAATCGAATAAAGACCTCTTGATGATATATAGCTGGGAAATGCAAGGTCATGTGTTAACCGATATGGGTCATAGTCTATGGTACTCGCTTAAGAATCTATGCTCCCTCTGGTTGGTAGTGGGCCGCCTACTGAGTTGGTAGCCCTTAGTGGTGACTTCCTGTGTGTCAGCCACTTACTACTTACAGGAGTTATGATGAGGCACATAGCTTGTCTTCCTGGGGTTGACAGCAGCATTTTGGTGCACGAACTGACTCCTCTCTCGCCTTTGAATTGCCCTTGAATTGCCAGGTGCCAAAGGGAAGGAGGAGGCCTCCTGGGGCCGTCCCAAACCATGGTGAGACATGATGCCCAAACTCCTATAGCTCCCCAGGACCTAATGAGATGTGCCAAGGCCTGTAAAAGTGTCAAACGAAATATGAGTCCCCTGATACTATGCCTCCCTGCCTCACCCATTGCAGACTGGTTTCCTGGGTGTTAAATCTAGAGCAGTGAAGCAACCATTTAACAAATATTGCCAACGTACTTGGAAATACAGGAACCAGGTACTATAGTGAATTCACTGAACTGCCAAGTATCTTCTGTTTAGACTTCGACTTTCAGGGGGTAACAATCTTGAACAACCAAGGCTTACCCCTTCAGGGTGATGTGGAATAGAAAGTGTACTGTATGCAGCACATGTAGCACTCAATACAAGAAATATATTGTCAAAGCTGCGTTACTAAAGACTTTTATCTATATTAAGATTATACGGTAATCAACCTGTTTTGATTATGGCTTTTACAATACTTAGGAATATGCTTTGAGTGACACTATTAGCCGCGTGTGCTCTGCAGCTAACTAGACATACAGTTACAGTTGACATGCAACTTTAGACAAGTACAACGCTTGCTTTGGTACTCAAGGTCCATACGGTACAGAATTGTCTGTCAAGTGCTTTCTCTTGGAGAGTGATGGGTGTTGTCATTCATGAACCAACAGCAGATGATGGCCCACCTGAGACTTCAATTCAATCTTTATTATGTTTTGGAACTCCATAGAGGTCCACATAAAAGAGACACACAATACAAAACTCCATTCAATGCAGAAAGACAATTTACAACAATTACCACGATACAGAGCAATTCATAGATACATACATCATAGGCGATCCTTCAATAAATATCTAAAAAGCATTAAAAAAAATTAAAAATATTAAAACAGAATCTCTCATTTGGGGGGTTATATAAAGCAAACATAAAAGAGTTAGCATTTAAGATACCCATTTGCAAGCACATTTGCCTTAGCCATTTACGACGAAATGGACGTAACACTGGACATATAAAAAGTACATGCATTCGATCTTGAGTGGACAGTTGACAAAAGTCGCAGATTGCAGGGACTCCGTACCATTTAGACAAAAGATTATTTAGAGGTAGCAAGTCCTGCCTCAGGAGTAACCAGAATCTCCGGATGCCGTGGGGCAGATTCCAAGTGACATAAGATTGCACAAATTTTCTTGCAAATGAGTCAGTAAGGGGATTAGCACCTTTCTTAACAAGGATTGAGGCACTGTCCAGTTTATAGCTAATGTCCCAGGAGGCCTCTTTCAAGACAGACTTTAACTGGGTTGCGGATAAGGAAAAGAGGGTGCTCTCTTCCAACTGTAGAAGCGATACAGCCTTTCTAAAGTTATTAACAATTAGGAAATGTTCTCTTAAGCTTCCTAATAATTCTGCCTTTAAGAGGAATCTCATAGTCCCCTCTTCTCCTCTGGCTATGCTTGCGACCCAACGTACTACAGCTGCCAGACCCTGCACCCAACTGCTGCGCAGGGCAAACTCCAGTCTGCAAGCAGCCACTGAGCAGGCGGAATTAATAGAGGTTACGCTTCTTAACAATTTTCCTTCAACCACATTTAAAAAGTCCCAATACTTTAGGTCGATCAGTTCCAAACCATATAAAAGGGTAGAGGAAATTTTTGCCCTGAAGACCTCCAATAAATAAGAAAAATGCCTTCTTCCCATTGCCGTATACAATGCACTTAAGCTTTTCCCTTGGGATAAGGCTTTCCGGGCATTGTTATCGATATGGGGTTTATCACTTAAAGTGTCTGAGATTAATTTTCCTAAGAAGACATAACTCTTTACCATCTCAAGTTTGTCACCTCCCACAGACCAGACAAAGCTCTTAAACTTATGTTTTTTCCGGCCTGAAATACACATAATTTTACTCTTTGATGCATTGATTTTTAGGTAATGGGTTTCAGCTTACAGATGTAAAGCATGGAGGCGTTTGGCAAGACCTTTAGGCATAAGATCCATTATTAAAATATCATCCTCGTATAACAGACATGAAATCTGCTTTCCGCCCAAGACTGGGGCTATACCATCACAAGAGGAAAGTGAGGCGGGTAAATCTGCAATATATAGTGAAAAAAGCAGTGGAGCAAGGAGGCAACCTTGCTTAAGGCCATTAATTGAAGGAATAATCTTAGATAATCCCCTATCTCCTCCTTGCAGAACCTGACACCACGTATCTGTATGTAGCACCTGGATCATATCTAGCAAATGAAGGGGCATACCCAAAGCGGATAGCTTTCTCCACAGCAGAGGGCGATCAACCTTATTGAATGCCGTGGAGAAGTCTATAAAGGCCACATACACTCTTCCGCCACGTACCCTTATATATTTTTCAGTGATAATCTGAAGGGCGGAAAGGTTATCCAGGGTTCCATGCCCCTTGCGAAAGCCTGCTTGTTCTAGTGGCAGAATTTGATTTAGAACCACCCAATCATTAATTAAGGACAATAAGCATTTAGAGAAAACCTTCCCAATAGCGTCTAAGAGGGCTATTTGGCGATAGTTATTGGGAAGGTTTCTATCACCCTTTTTAAACATGGGCACCAAAATGCTCCCCTTCCAAAAAGACGGAATAGTTTTTTTAATGTAACAGACCCTGAATAGAGGGAATAGAATTTTACTCCAGGATACTGGATCTTGTTTCAGGACTGATATCGGGAGTTCATCCGGTCCCATAGCTCCTGATGGACGCATATCCCTAATAGCCAGTTCTATGGATGATTCAGAAGGGGACTCAATTGTAGAGTTAATATCTTCGCCAATTCCCCTAAGTTCCACTCGCAGGTCATTCTTGGCATACAAATTTGAAATATAATCTACCCAGGTTTGTTCCGAGATAGGAATTGGAAGGGGACGCACTCTTGTGCCGCAACCCTCCCCAATGAGAGTCCAGAACTGTCTAGATTTCCCTTGGACAGCAGCCTCCCGCAAACCAATCCATAAAGAGTCCTCTTTTTCTTTTTCATTTTTTTCTTTACCCTACTTCTCCTTCTTTTGAGGAGAGATATTTTCTGTGATCTCTCTACTGATCCACTTATATATTGCTCCCTCACCAACTTATTTATTTCCTGATTGAGGGTAATAACTGCTTTAGGGAAGGAGATTTTTCTTCTGATTAAATTAGATTTTTTTACTGCAGAGATAATCTCCTTCATAAGAGCCTCAAAAGAGGACAATTCCAACCCCTGCCAATTATCTAGATTAGTTAAAGTTTTTTCAAGGATAGGTTCCAAACCCTTCATGGCTTTAAAATCCCAGAAACATCTTCCTGTTTTTTGAAAGGTGACCATGTCACCATTAAGCGACCAAGGGTCAGAATTAGGAGGATCCACTGAAAGGGTTAACATAATAACATTATGATCACTGTAGGTTGATTCTACAACAACCAAATCCCTTAAAAGAGAAAAATACAGTGATCAACAATTACGTAGTCCAGAATTGATTTACTGTGGGAGGTAGTGTGTGTGTAGTTTGCGGGGACATCAGACGGAAGCCTACTGTTAGCTATGAGCCCCTCCGTAATGTACAATTCTTCTAACAGTACTTTACCCCGTTTATTTGTTTTTATGTTTCCTGGGAAAAGGGCTTGGGGAATCAACAGAGCCTCCTCTTTTGCTTTATTTCTAAAAAGCTCTAGGCTGAGGTTGGAAACTTTGCAATTTAAGTCACCTACTAACAGAAAATTGGGGGAAGGAACAGTCTCCTTAATTTGTTTGATAAAAATGAAAACTTGTTTTAATAAAATATTAAAATGATCGTCAGGCGGTATATAGGCGTTTATTATCACAAAAGGATGTCTTTCTCCCATATTATCTAAATTAAAAAGAGTCACTACCTGGAAAAGATTACTGGGGTCTACGTAGTGGGAAAAACTCCACTTTATTCTATTGGTCAGTAGGCAAGCAATTCCCCCTTTTGCATGTCCCCTGCTAGAAGGGGAAGCTGCCACCTCCAACACAAAGTAATCTCTCCCTATATTCAATGTATCAACGCACCATGTTTCCTGGATGCAAATTACACTGGCATTCAAGGAAGAAAGGTACAAAAAATGTTCAGGGTTATTGTTAATGCCGGCGGCATTCCAGGAAATAACAGTGAAGGAGCTGCTAAAGGTGAGAAAACAGTTTTGGATTGTCTGTCACCTTAGACGACAAGGCACCAGGTAACCAGTTCCATTGCTGTTCATTCTCGATTATACCCCTATTAATTGTCATTGGCGCGGGGATAACATGTGTAACTAGCCTTTTCGTTTTTGAGACACGAATCTTTAAGTCCTCGAAAGGCTGAGAAGAGCCGGCATGACCCAGGCCCCGTTGATAGCCGTTCTCATAGTGGTTATTAACACATGTAGCTGCATAAGGCACCACATCAATCCCCTGACTCTGGAAAATTTCTGCTTGATTTAGAATGAGATTCACTATCAAATTAGAATAGAACCTTACCCTAATAAAAGACATGGACCCTGTTCCTAGTATCGTTACTAAATCGATATCATTTGATTGAAGTAGTTTCAGACCCTCTATGTCCTTACAGCATTTCAACAATAAAGATCTATTCAATACCAAATCGAGATCAAATAGTGGGAGAAAATCCAAAATCAGTGAATCTGTATGGGTTTTCATCGTATTAATAGAGAAGTTTTGACCAGAAACTACCCCTTCTGCCAATGTATGGAAAGGAGGGGCAGTAGGGTTAAGAGTGGTTGATACCACAGGAACAGATTTCCTTATTTCCACTACAGGAAAGTGGACCAAGGGCCTTTCTTTTTCTACGTCCAGTTCTCCTGAAATTGGATTGGAACAACTGGTGGTGATTTCATCGATTTTGACAGGGGGCACCACAGTATTAAATAGCAAGATATTTGAATCATGCCTCGCGATGCCGTTGTCGATCTCAGCCTTAGCAGGGGAAGAGTTATGGCTAACTTGGGAGTTCTCGAAAAATATTTGTCTCTGCCTCCTCTTTTTGAATCTACGGAGAGGCTTCCTCTTTTTTCCTTTACTATTTTTTTGTTTTCCCACTTTCTCCTCAACCTCCATCCCCTTAAATTCTGGACCAAAAATGGGAAATAGTACTTTTTCTGCATTGGCATCTGGTAACACAACACTTTTTTTCCTCTATAGCAATACTTAGTTCAGGATCTTTTATACAATTATGAGCAGACGTTTTGAAAACTGGGCATACTTCATTCATAACAGGGGCAACTAGTATATTCTCAGATGGCAAACAAGGTGCATTAGCTGGTATTTTTTCAGGGAGTAGTATAGTACAGGGATCCATACTACAATTCTTTTCTAAAGTTTTCGATAATAAAACCTTTAAGATTTGAGTGACAGATTCTAATACACAGTCTGTACTGCCCACAAATTTGCTCAATAACGTTAGAATTGAAGATAACAAATGTTCCAAAGAAATCAGAAATTCTGATATAGGTTTCTCTGATGACTTTGAGCTAGGATCATTAATGACCTCAATCCCCGTTATATTTAGCATTGGACTCTTTGACATATTAGTCTGAAAAGATATGTCTTGGGATTTGAGGGATGGAGTACTACTATAAAGATGTAGACCGGAGGGGGTAGCGCCAATTGGGGTCTTTGTAACGTCTAGTAATTTCCTAGACTCATCTACCAAGTAGCGTTCACATAGCTCTAGGTCAATATCCAAAGGCTGAGAATCCCCGTTAATAACCTCCCTCAACTTGGAATGGCTTAATGAGACATTGGGAATAAGGTTTTCGAATGTTAAAGGATCTTTAGTTTGATGTAAATTATCTAGGTTAGAGACTGAACACTTATCATTCTCAAAAGATATGGGAAGAGATGATAAAACACCCAAACTAGAATGTAAGCTTAAATTTAGATTTCCCAATTCCGTCTCCTTCTGTACCTGATCAGGCACTAAATTATACAAGGGAGTTGAACCGGCGCCCTTATTAAAAACAGTCTTTTCCAGGGGCACCTTATCCACCATTTTCTCCCATAACTGAAATATCTGCCTTTGGCCCTTCAATAGAAGAGTTGAGGCATTCTTATTTCGGAGGGGGTTGGATCTAGTCTTAACAGAGGATCTTCCCCCCAACAATCTCCCAGATTGAAGCTTTTTTGCGGTCATATTTCAGGCTATGTCACAAGGAAAGTGAAACAATATACAATGCCAGAAAACAATTACAAATATGCTCAACGTTTAAAAAAAGGGATAAGAAAAGGCAAAGCAAATGAAGCGCATCAATTGAATTACAAATATTGCGGCAATTGTCAAAGTCTATAAGGTTTGAATGGATACACAATAAAATATGTTTACGAATAAATGTTAATAAGTGGGCCCAGCCCAGCCTACTTCTGCCACTGAGGGCCACAGAGGGCCCGCCCTTTGCCCGGGCTTAGCCCCGGGCGCTCCCGCTCGCTCCCGCGACACGGGGAGTGACGCGGCTCTTTATGCGCCTCCTGGCGCGTTAATGCGGTGCTCAGCTTCCGGCCTCCAGGATCTATGGGGCTTGTAGTCCAGTGTGCCCAGTAGCTCTCCCCCACTCGGCGGCCGCGCTATTGATGTGAAAGCGCAGCAGCGGGGGGTGAGCGGGAGCGGGAGCACCTTGCCACACAGAGAGGAGCGAAGCAGGAATTAAATGCAGGTTCGCCGGTCCGGGAAAGGAAGGGTCACCAGGTCAGTATCAGCAAGCTGTCGCGATCCACCGGGAGTGACGCGGCTCTTTATGCGCCTCCTGGCGCGTTAATGCGGTGCTCAGCTTCCGGCCTCCAGGATCTATGGGGCATGTAGTCCAGTGTGCCCAGTAGCTCTCCCCCACTCGGCGGCCGCGCTATTGATGTGAAAGCGCAGCAGCGGGGGGTGAGCGGGAGCGGGAGCACCTTGCCACACAGAGAGGAGCGAAGCAGGAATTAAATGCAGGTTCGCCGGTCCGGGAAAGGAAGGGTCACCAGGTCAGTATCAGCAAGCTGTCGCGATCCACCGGGAGTGACGCGGCTCTTTATGCGCCTCCTGGCGCGTTAATGCTGTGCTCAGCTTCCGGCCTCCAGGATCTATGGGGCTTGTAGTCCAGTGTGCCCAGTAGCTCTCCCCCACTCGGCGGCCGCGCTATTGATGTGAAAGCGCAGCAGCGGGGGGTGAGCGGGAGCACCTTGCCACACAGAGAGGAGCGAAGCAGGAATTAAATGCAGGTTCGCCGGTCCGGGAAAGGAAGGGTCACCAGGTCAGTATCAGCAAGCTGTCGCGATCCACCGGGAGTGACGCGGCTCTTTATGCGCCTCCTGGCGCAATAATGCGGTGCTCAGCTTCCGGCCTCCAGGATCTATGGGGCTTGTAGTCCAGTGTGCCCAGTAGCTCTCCCCCACTCGGCGGCCGCGCTATTGATGTGAAAGCGCAGCAGCGGGGGGTGAGCGGGAGCGGGAGCACCTTGCCACACAGAGAGGAGCGAAGCAGGAATTAAATGCAGGTTCGCCGGTCCGGGAAAGGAAGGGTCACCAGGTCAGTATCAGCAAGCTGTCGTCTAGCAGCTTGTACCAAGGGCAGAGACAGCACAAGCTGCTAGATGGGTGTTTGAAGGCTAGAGTGAAGCCTCCCCCAAACTGCGGTGGTTCCCGAGGAGACAAGTCTTACATAATGTAGAGGTACAATGTGACCTACTACCACAAAACGAATCAGGTTACAAATTTACCTTTTCCCTTTTTTTCACTTAATCACTTTATGGTCCTGAAGAAAGCCGACTGACAGGGGCGTAGCTAGAGCTTGTGGCGCCCGGGGCTATCCTTCGGATTGCCGCTCCCCCCCCCCCCCCGGGGGGTGCTGAGGAAAAAGGACGTCGAGCACCTGAAAGAGATCCGAGAGACACGCAGTATCGCCGCTAATAGTTACCTTGATCATGCAAGTTACATGCACATACATGACACGGTCCAGGGCTAGACAGCCCCCGTCCCCAAAATAGTGCCACCTGGGGCGGACCGCCCTCACCTAGCTACACCGCTGAAGGAAAAGCAGAAGGAAACCCAAAACTTACATCAGTTCTACCTACCCTGTTTGTGACATCTCACACGTAACAACACAGCTTGTGCAGGACCCTTGTCCCCTGTCCCCTATCTGTCCCGTCCATGACCTCAGTAATGTCTGCAGACCGGTCCACCACACTGGGTTTGACCACGATTCCCCTGGCAGCACCTTCAGGATACTACAGGTGTGTCCAATGCACCCGATCACTAGACTAACTTGAGTAATGCAGTTGGGGCAGTAGCAGCCCTGCAGTGGAAGCCTTTTCGCTCCACCCACGCACCCCATGAGAGCTCAGTAGAAGCCATCCCACATGCCCCTCCCACTACCAACCACCCCACCTGCGGCACAGTAGGACACTTCAAGGAAACGGGTCCTATCCGGGGGGTGTCAGGCACCATAGCTGATTCACCCACCGTCATCGGGGAGTGGTAGTAGGGGTGCCAACAATCCATGCATTTTCATCACATTCTGCAGCATGCCAGCCAAGTATGTGCAGAGACAGACACATAACTACATACCTTAGAACTGGCTATCACATCACGTCATACTTGTCAACAAAAGACAACACATAAAGTACATTACAGAGAGCATCCCTCATAAAGATACGCTGTGTAGTTGGCTATGAGGGGTGACTAAACCAGTATGAACCAAAGCAGGTTACATAAAACATCCCAAATCCTACATTAGAGCTGCTGGCATGCATCCAAGAGAACTGAAATGTGCCATAAACTATCACTACTGACAGTGCCATCATGCCAGCTAGATAATTTTACCATGCTCAGTCCACTGTGAAATTTAGGGTCTTCAACCACATTTTCACCAGCATACTAACACCCAGAGTTCAATTCATTCAAATCCGCACCACATTGTCCAGCTGGCCCACTCACGATCCTTTACATATCGATCCAATGGTCAACCTTACATCAAGCAAGTCACACCATTCAGACGTCAACATCAACAGTTTAAAACATTTGAACAAGCTGAAGTAAAATGTGTGGCTGGTAGAGTATCCCTTAAATCTTTCATTTATTCCTTGTCCGATTTGCCTCCGCACTCCTTTAATTATCCATTCTATTACCACTTTTTATTCGAACCATCTGCTACCCGAGTTGTTTTCCCTCGACTTTGTAGGTCTCTTGTTTTTTCAATTGAATACCCCTTTAATTTTTTTCCAATAATTTTTATTAAAGCTTTTCAACATTTACTTTATCAACACAATAAGTAAACGGAGAGAGTGTGAGTATTCAGCAAGAATCGAATCATAATCAGTAAGTAATCAATTATCAAACAGCACACAAAAGACTCACTAAGCAAAAATAGAACTACAAAAAGCATCTGAGCAAAATGAATACCGTATTAAAAAACTGTAGGGGACATTAGAACTCATTTATCAAACCATGGACTTTTGAGACTACATACATGAATAAAATATGCAAAAAAAGACATCAGTACGATCCCCATTAAAGTCTAATATATACCTCTGCAAAGGATTCAAGCAACCTGCCCGTATAATATAACCAATATCAAAACTAATCTGATCATAAAGTGCTGTACTCGTACATGTGTAAGCAGAAAAATCCATACAGTGCAAAAACCATGCCTGCATTTAGGCTCAAAAGCAGGTCATTCTACCCAAGGATCCGGGGTCAGCCAGAGAGCATAAACCCAATCCGACAGGGGCCCCCATATTCTTTTTCCCTTCTGCCTGGACCTTCTTCCTTTGTGCTCATACAATGCGATTTCTAAATTCAGGATAGACAATACCAGCCCCCTGCCATTGCTGAAACGTGTGAGGCTGTGGATCGCTGATGTGATGCACATACGAAAACAGCCATGGCCACATATATTAAGGAATCACCCCCTCTAGCCATTCCTGCCTCCTGTATCCCGAGGAGCATAGTTTGAGAGGTCAGAACAATATTGGTGTTGCATAGCTGCCTAGGTTTTAGAATGCCCTGTGTGACATTTTCATAATTTAAGTGTAATTATGAGTGACATTTCAATGACTATGAGTGACACTTTCTTGTGATCAAATTTTAACACTGAATACAAGGGAAACATACAAATATCAGAAATGACACCCATATGAGCAATGAAAAACTCTTAGGAGATCTTGAATATTGCTTCAAAGCACCAGAAATGGAAGGGCACTAACTGGAGACGACTCCTTGCAATCCAGCTGCACAGGCTATCGACACCAACTACATTTACTAATCTGAATGTAATCTAAACTTTATGGGCAAAACAATATTTCATAAAGTAAACAAATTCAGTTATGGTTCACAGCAGAACTCATTCCAAGAACTTTATTAACGTTTCTTCCACAGTCATATTTTGTTAGTACTTACTCCGCAGTCTTACAGCGGACCAACTCATCATGGCCGGCCTTCAGCCTCTCACCGCGCTCAATTGACTGACTGCATGTTGCCTTGAGTCAGCCCTCCCGGGCTCACGGAAATAATTTGCTGGCGGGCGGCGTCATGACCATTTAGTGCAGGGCCTGGTCCCACATCACGATATAGGCCCAGCTGGGCAGGTCTTACTGGGGTGCAAATAGCAGTGTGCTGCGGGGCGAGCACCATGATTTACCGTCCGCCTGCAAACCAGTAGGCAGCTCCATAGCTGCCAAGGTTTCAGATTGCTTAGGTGTGACATTTTTATAATGTAAGTGCAATTATGAGTGACATTCAACGACTATGAGTGACACTTTCTCGCGAGCAAAATCAAGCTGAGGAAAACATAGAAATCAAAAATTACACCCAACAAAGCAACCAAAAACTCTAAGATCTTAAACCTGCTGCAAACAACCAAGATTGGAAGGGTACGGTGTGACCAGACTGTACCAAACAGGGTGTGGGAGGCCATACTGCCTGCAAATGAGCCTCATGTTCCTGTATCCCTCTGTGTCCACTGAAATGTTGCTAAGCAATTAAGCAGGAGTGGGCAGTGCGTCTCTTTCACTACGACCTTTGCAGGTGGCACACACACACTAGTCGTGGAGCAAGATTGCATGTAAACCACAGCTGGCACTTCATGTGCAAAACTCCCTGTAGCAGGTTGGCCTCCTGAACGGGCTAAGCATATGAACACAGCCATCCCACTATCACACTCAAGCTCATTACTGACAGCTTATGAGGCGCACAGGCGTATACCCCCACATTCAGTCATGAAAATCACGATTAGTCCTAACTGTTGACAATTGGAACATCAAAGACTAATGAATCTCAGTGATTGCATGTCATTTGTGCGGAACACCAAAAACATGTACTGCAAGGATTGGCCACTTGCCCCCCAAGTCCGGAGATCTAGCTTGGAAACACCACAGTCTTCATGTTCTACTCTGCCAATCGCAATGTTCCTTTCAGTTTTATACCGGGATAAGTCTGCAATACATCTTTATTTTGGAACAACCCTGTGCACGCTGGGAAGAGTTTGATCTTAGGGATTAATCATTATGCACTGTATATCCAGGTCCCTGGAAGGCATTTTAAGAATTATTTTAGAAGGACGAAAAAGCGACAGCTTTTTCAAGAAATTGTAATAACCATTTCTTCTGAATGGTCGAGGTCAACACAAAAATATGTTAATGATGTTATGGTTTGTCAGTGTTATATGGTGTGAGCGATGGTTTCATTTTTTTGGCGTTTTTATGGACAAAGATTGACCGTTTAGTAATTGTTTGTGTTTTCCATGTTTTTGTATTAACATTTTGTGTATTCACTACACTAATATTGCATACTTTGGTTATCTCGAATATTTTTGTGCCATAAAATGTTTTCTTCCAGATGACTTAAGCCTAAGAGGTTAATTATACCACTGGCATCCTACACAAAAAGGATAGATGGGTGAAGTAATCGAAAATTATATTGGAATATTATTCATGTGTAAAGGTCATTCCAGTTTCCTTATTCTTGTCTCGCCTTTCTTTTTTCAATGAGTCACAATTGTAAAAATCGGCGGGGCTTTACTGTAGCAGCCTTTCATTGTGTTCCTGGCGAGTGAAACCGCACACATGCTCCACACCTTCACAGAACACTTAACAGATTTTCAACGCCTACTAATAAGAATCCAGGAGGCACCCTTACCCTAAAAGGGAAAAGTTGCCGTGGCCTCTCACCCGCACGCCTGCTGGAAACGATGTTCAGCTCATTAAATGTACCGCGCCTTGAGCACTATTCGCCGATCATGATCACAAGGCGCCTAGAAGCGGGATGTATTCACATGACCGTCTGAAGTCTCCCAGGATATTTGAGGTAGTTGGAAGGGCACCATCATGGTGTTAAAGCATCCGTCCAATCTACAGTGCAAAGGCAGGCCAGCTTGCAGGAGGCATGTTCGAGGGGATAGGTGTCACTCAGAGAAAAGGTAATGCAGGAGACAGAGCTGTACTAAGTCAGCCTCGGTGCATACTTCCTTCCCGCCATTTGTAAGCAGTGTGTACGCACACAGCATCTATTATTTACAATTCCCTGATTTAGGGTGCCTAAATTATCGATCGAATTTGTAAGGATGTGTCAGTTGGTCTTGGCGATTCAATCTCGGCACCCTTAGCTCACCGCATATGTCAGCGAAGAGCGGTGAACTAATTGCATAACTGGTAACACAGGGGCACCAGACACTGAGGCAGGGTCTAGTCACGTCACCTGCATCCAAAAAAGAGAAAAATAAGCAGTGAGCAGAGCTCCCAGCAGTGATAATCCTGACGCTGTAAAATTAAATGTAACGTTTACATTAATAAAGACTATATACTAAGGCTAAATATGCACGCATTTGCACACCCCGTGACACACCTGCAAAACTTCCAATGTATGAGCCAGTTCGGTCCAGCGTCGGTCCCGGCAGTGAGCCACATCGTCACACTCCGCAGCAGAGGCCTCTCAGGCACCATGCTGATGCTGCTGCTGCTGACAGTTTTGCGCGCAGTGCACTGTGTGTCCAGATACCGGGACACGTGAGCCCGGCCAGTCCGCACCAGAGTAGGTCCTCCGACCTCGCAACATTTAATTCCCGCTCTCTTGAAGCAGGATGTGACGTCAGGCGTCCTCCTGCAGCGCTACGGCCGGGCCAATCTGAAACTGCATCAACAACTGTACCTGGGCTAGCCTAATTGACACGCCGCCCTCAAAATAGTGCCGCCTGGGGCGGTCCGCCCCCCTCGCCCCCCCCTAGCTACGCGGCTGCCGACTGACCAACAGGCAGATAAGGCTGAAACATGTCGACCACTTTTAACCTCGCAAGATTAGTGCGCTAGAATTCCTAAATAATTCCATAGCGACACACCTTAACCTTCTACCCGAATCCAGAAATATTAAAGTTGAACCTCTGGCTGTCCGGGTATTTTAGAACACCTTTATAGCACTATTTCATTTATTCACCATCACTACTGTTTTAACAAATGGTACAACCTCCTTGCGGAGGGTGCAAACAAAAACTGACCCAAGGATTACGCACGGACACGTGTTACAAGAAGCGGGGACACATCATATACCGCTACACAACTCTGAAAAAACACGTGTATGAGGGTCTTTTATTTGGGAGACACCTACCGATCCACCTGCAGACCTTGGTTATGCAGGACCAGTGATCCTTTCCACATTGATTTATAATTATTGAAAGGAGATTGAAAGGATCTCTACTCTCTCTCCCTCCACCAATTGATGATACGCCCAATGCAATTACACCTGATGCACTAATGATAACTACAGACCTGAGTAGCAGGTTATCTCCCCTGCATCTTTTACCTCTTCACCACCATGATGGATCATCACCTCTGACCTAATGCTTGAAAGGAAAATAAGCCCTGATGTCCCTTTTCTAAAGGTAGACAGTCATAACTGTGATGCAGTGGGCCCCTCAAATCCCTGGGCACCAGTCCTGCTGCATCTGCTTCCTTAATGATAACCAGCAGTGGCCACTTACACACCTGGCAGCAGTACAAGCTTCAATAATGAATGTCCCTTAAAAAAACACTTATATTGTCCCCTTCTTTGGGGTATCTCTCTGAAGAAGCTGCCTCTGGCCATTTGTAAACACAAAAATGAGTCCCCATACAGTACTGCCTATACTGGGCCTTCTCTTTCACAATATCTATAAATATCAATCATTACCTCTGTCTCCTAGACTATTACTGCGAGGCCCCAGGGATCGAGAGGATTAGGGCTCTGCATCTGAATGCAACCCTGCTGGCCTTCTACCTGCCACCCTATGGACTCAGCTTTCACAATGCACCAGAATGGTTAATACTGACTTTGAGATGCCTCTGCCTGAAATCGTAGGGTGTGTTGGTAGTGCAGAAAGTTAAAAAAGAAACCAGCCTTCTTACCAGCCATTAATTGATTGAGTCACTTAAAGCCAGGGCCACTGAAAATATGAGTTTCTGCAGCAGCAGCATTTTCTTACGCCGACGGCACCCAGATGACCATCTTCCTCACCAAAGACCCTCACACCGCCAAAACCAACCTCCATGAAGGAATGAAGGCCATCGCCGAATGGATGAAGAACAGCCGACTGAAGCTGAACTCGGAAAAGACGGAGGTCCTCATCCTCGGCTCCACCCCTTCAGCCTGGGATGACTCCTGGTGGCCGACATCACTGGGAACAGCCCAGACACCCATCGACCACACACACAACCTGGGGGTCATCCTCTACTCCACCCTCTCCATGTCTAAACAGGTCAACGCCATCTACTCTTCCTGCTTCAACACCCTTCGAATGCTCAGCAGGATCTTCAAGTGGATCCCCACCGAAACGAGAAGAACAGTCAACCAGGCCCTCGTCACCAGCAGGCTAGACTCCGGAAACGCCCTCTATGCAGGAACGTCAGCTAAGCTCCTGAGATGGCTGCAACACATCCAGAACGCCTCGGTGCGACTGATCCTCGACATCCCCCGCCGCAGCCACACCACACCCCACCTGAGAGACCTACACTGGCTCCCCGTCAACAAGAGAATAACCTTCAAGCTCCTCATCCACGCACATAAGGCCCTCCACAACGCCGGCCCAGCGTACCTCAACAGACGACTCAGCTTATACACCCCTACCCGCAAGCTCCGCTCCACCGGCCTCGCCCTCGCCACAGTCCCCCGCATTCGAAGAACGACCGCCAGCGTCAGATCCTTCTCCCACCTCGCCGTCAAGACCTGGAACACCCTCCCTACCAACCTACGGCAGACCCAAGATCTACTGGCCTTCAGAAGACTTCTCAAGACCTGGCTCTTCGATCAGTAGAAGCACCCCTCCCCCCCCCGCGCCTTGAGAGCCTCACGGGTAAGTAGCACGCTTAACACATGTCCTGATTGATTGAGCGATTGATAATTGTCAGTTTACTGCATTTACTACATAATCTGCAGATTTCAACAAAAAAAGCTTGATTCTAGCTCAAACGGAACAAAAGTTACTTAAAGCGTAACAAAGTGTTTCGGAGCAGTGAAAGACCGTTCGCAAAGATTGACTGGTAATCTTGTTGTAGCTTACTGCTGTATTTCGGTGTTAAATTGGTACTAATGAGGTGAAATATTTCCACTGACAGCGTTACCTTGCGTTAAAATGACAAAATAATGAAGTAATGCTAACCACAAAATGTTCCAAAAAGTAGCTCACTGCACCATCCCAGCTCAGAACCTGGCTATATGCAAATTAGTCTGTCCCTGGCCCAGTGCATCATGGGAACAGGGCAGACCAAACTACCAAGCCAATTCTTTACCGGAAAGGAAACAAGCTTCCGGGGACCGGTTTCTGGCATTGCAGCCGTCTTCGGCCCGGCTTGCTTGAATCCGGATGGTGCAGTGAGCAAGGGACTCACATCTGAGTATTCCCTGCCACACTTGTGGTGGCTAAAACAATTCAAAAAGTGGGGGTGGTGATGGACAGAGTATCTGAGTTAAACAGAACACTCGTACCCAGTCAAAAGATCAGGGCTTGATCCATCACCGTTTTTTAGCTCACTGCACCATCCCAGCTCAGAACCTGGCTATATGCAAATTAGTCTGTCCCTGGCCCAGTGCATCATGGGAACAGGGCAGACCAAACTACCAAGCCAATTCTTTACCGGAAAGGAAACAAGCTTCCGGGGACCGGTTTCTGGCATTGCAGCCGTCTTCGGCCCGGCTTGCTTGAATCCTGATGGTGCAGTGAGCAAGGGACTCACATCTGAGTATTCCCTGCCACACTTGTGGTGGCTAAAACGATTCAAAAAGTGGGGGTGGTGATTGACAGAGTATCTGAGTTAAACAGAACACTCGTACCCAGTCAAAAGATCAGGGCTTGATCCATCACCGTTTTTTAGCTCACTGCACCATCCCAGCTCAGAACCTGACTATATGCAAATTAGTCTGTCCCTGGCCCAGTGCATCATGGGAACAGGGCAGACCAAACTACCAAGCCAATTCTTTACCGGAAAGGAAACAAGCTTCCGGGGACCGGTTTCTGGCATTGCAGCCGTCTTCGGCCCGGCTTGCTTGAATCCGGATGGTGCAGTGAGCAAGGGACTCACATCTGAGTATTCCCTGCCACACTTGTGGTGGCTAAAACAATTCAAAAAGTGGGGGTGGTGATGGACAGAGTATCTGAGTTAAACAGAACACTCGTACCCAGTCAAAAGATCAGGGCTTGATCCATCACCGTTTTTTAGCTCACTGCACCATCCCAGCTCAGAACCTGGCTATATGCAAATTAGTCTGTCCCTGGCCCAGTGCATCATGGGAACAGGGCAGACCAAACTACCAAGCCAATTCTTTACCGGAAAGGAAACAAGCTTCCGGGGACCGGTTTCTGGCATTGCAGCCGTCTTCGGCCCGGCTTGCTTGAATCCTGATGGTGCAGTGAGCAAGGGACTCACATCTGAGTATTCCCTGCCACACTTGTGGTGGCTAAAACGATTCAAAAAGTGGGGGTGGTGATTGACAGAGTATCTGAGTTAAACAGAACACTCGTACCCAGTCAAAAGATCAGGGCTTGATCCATCACCGTTTTTTAGCTCACTGCACCATCCCAGCTCAGAACCTGGCTATATGCAAATTAGTCTGTCCCTGGCCCAGTGCATCATGGGAACAGGGCAGACCAAACTACCAAGCCAATTCTTTACCGGAAAGGAAACAAGTTTCCGGGGACCGGTTTCTGGCATTGCAGCCCTCTTCGGCCCGGCTTGCTTGAATCCTGATGGTGCAGTGAGCAAGGGACTCACATCTGAGTATTCCCTGCCACACTTGTGGTGGCTAAAACGATTCAAAAAGTGGGGGTGGTGATGGACAGAGTATCTGAGTTAAACAGAACACTCGTACCCAGTCAAAAGATCAGGGCTTGATCCATCTCGGTTTTTTAGCTCACTGCACCATCCCAGCTCAGAACCTGGCTATATGCAAATTAGTCTGTCCCTGGCCCAGTGCATCATGGGAACAGGGCAGACCAAACTACCAAGCCAATTCTTTACCGGAAAGGAAACAAGCTTCCGGGGACCGGTTTCTGGCATTGCAGCCATCTTCGGCCCGGCTTGCTTGAATCCTGATGGTGCAGTGAGCAAGGGACTCACATCGGAGTATTCCCTGCCACACTTGTGGTGGCTAAAACGATTCAAAAAGTGGGGGTGGTGATGGACAGAGTATCTGAGTTAAACAGAACACTCGTACCCAGTCTAAAGATCAGGGCTTGATCCATCACCGTTTTTTAGCTCACTGCACCATCCCAGCTCAGAACCTGGCTATATGCAAATTAGTCTGTCCCTGGCCCAGTGCATCATGGGAACAGGGCAGACCAAACTACCAAGCCAATTCTTTACCGGAAAGGAAACAAGCTTCCGGGGACCGGTTTCTGGCATTGCAGCTGTCTTCGGCCCGGCTTGCTTGAATCCTGATGGTGCAGTGAGCAAGGGACTCACATCTGAGTATTCCCTGCCACACTTGTGGTGGCTAAAACGATTCAAAAAGTGGGGGTGGTGATGGACAGAGTATCTGAGTTAAAGAGAACACTCGTACCCAGTCAAAAGATCAGGGCTTGATCCATCACCGTTTTTTAGCTCACTGCACCATCCCAGCTCAGAACCTGGCTATATGCAAATTAGTCTGTCCCTGGCCCAGTGCATCATGGGAACAGGGCAGACCAAACTACCAAGCCAATTCTTTACCGGAAAGGAAACAAGCTTCCGGGGACCGGTTTCTGGCATTGCAGCCGTCTTCGGCCCGGCTTGCTTGAATCCGGATGGTGCAGTGAGCAAGGGACTCACATCTGAGTATTCCCTGCCACACTTGTGGTGGCTAAAACAATTCAAAAAGTGGGGGTGGTGATGGACAGAGTATCTGAGTTAAACAGAACACTCGTACCCAGTCAAAAGATCAGGGCTTGATCCATCACCGTTTTTTAGCTCACTGCACCATCCCAGCTCAGAACCTGGCTATATGCAAATTAGTCTGTCCCTGGCCCAGTGCATCATGGGAACAGGGCAGACCAAACTACCAAGCCAATTCTTTACCGGAAAGGAAACAAGTTTCCGGGGACCGGTTTCTGGCATTGCAGCCCTCTTCGGCCCGGCTTGCTTGAATCCTGATGGTGCAGTGAGCAAGGGACTCACATCTGAGTATTCCCTGCCACACTTGTGGTGGCTAAAACGATTCAAAAAGTGGGGGTGGTGATGGACAGAGTATCTGAGTTAAACAGAACACTCGTACCCAGTCAAAAGATCAGGGCTTGATCCATCTCGGTTTTTTAGCTCACTGCACCATCCCAGCTCAGAACCTGGCTATATGCAAATTAGTCTGTCCCTGGCCCAGTGCATCATGGGAACAGGGCAGACCAAACTACCAAGCCAATTCTTTACCGGAAAGGAAACAAGCTTCCGGGGACCGGTTTCTGGCATTGCAGCCATCTTCGGCCCGGCTTGCTTGAATCCTGATGGTGCAGTGAGCAAGGGACTCACATCGGAGTATTCCCTGCCACACTTGTGGTGGCTAAAACGATTCAAAAAGTGGGGGTGGTGATGGACAGAGTATCTGAGTTAAACAGAACACTCGTACCCAGTCTAAAGATCAGGGCTTGATCCATCACCGTTTTTTAGCTCACTGCACCATCCCAGCTCAGAACCTGGCTATATGCAAATTAGTCTGTCCCTGGCCCAGTGCATCATGGGAACAGGGCAGACCAAACTACCAAGGCAATTCTTTACCGGAAAGGAAACAAGCTTCCGGGGACCGGTTTCTGGCATTGCAGCCGTCTTCGGCCCGGCTTGCTTGAATCCTGATGGTGCAGTGAGCAAGGGACTCACATCTGAGTATTCCCTGCCACACTTGTGGTGGCTAAAACGATTCAAAAAGTGGGGGTGGTGATGGACAGAGTATCTGAGTTAAAGAGAACACTCGTACCCAGTCAAAAGATCAGGGCTTGATCCATCACCGTTTTTTAGCTCACTGCACCATCCCAGCTCAGAACCTGGCTATATGCAAATTAGTCTGTCCCTGGCCCAGTGCATCATGGGAACAGGGCAGACCAAACTACCAAGCCAATTCTTTACCGGAAAGGAAACAAGCTTCCGGGGACCGGTTTCTGGCATTGCAGCCGTCTTCGGCCCGGCTTGCTTGAATCCGGATGGTGCAGTGAGCAAGGGACTCACATCTGAGTATTCCCTGCCACACTTGTGGTGGCTAAAACAATTCAAAAAGTGGGGGTGGTGATGGACAGAGTATCTGAGTTAAACAGAACACTCGTACCCAGTCAAAAGATCAGGGCTTGATCCATCACCGTTTTTTAGCTCACTGCACCATCCCAGCTCAGAACCTGGCTATATGCAAATTAGTCTGTCCCTGGCCCAGTGCATCATGGGAACAGGGCAGACCAAACTACCAAGCCAATTCTTTACCGGAAAGGAAACAAGCTTCCGGGGACCGGTTTCTGGCATTGCAGCCGTCTTCGGCCCGGCTTGCTTGAATCCTGATGGTGCAGTGAGCAAGGGACTCACATCTGAGTATTCCCTGCCACACTTGTGGTGGCTAAAACGATTCAAAAAGTGGGGGTGGTGATTGACAGAGTATCTGAGTTAAACAGAACACTCGTACCCAGTCAAAAGATCAGGGCTTGATCCATCACCGTTTTTTAGCTCACTGCACCATCCCAGCTCAGAACCTGGCTATATGCAAATTAGTCTGTCCCTGGCCCAGTGCATCATGGGAACAGGGCAGACCAAACTACCAAGCCAATTCTTTACCGGAAAGGAAACAAGTTTCCGGGGACCGGTTTCTGGCATTGCAGCCCTCTTCGGCCCGGCTTGCTTGAATCCTGATGGTGCAGTGAGCAAGGGACTCACATCTGAGTATTCCCTGCCACACTTGTGGTGGCTAAAACGATTCAAAAAGTGGGGGTGGTGATGGACAGAGTATCTGAGTTAAACAGAACACTCGTACCCAGTCAAAAGATCAGGGCTTGATCCATCTCGGTTTTTTAGCTCACTGCACCATCCCAGCTCAGAACCTGGCTATATGCAAATTAGTCTGTCCCTGGCCCAGTGCATCATGGGAACAGGGCAGACCAAACTACCAAGCCAATTCTTTACCGGAAAGGAAACAAGCTTCCGGGGACCGGTTTCTGGCATTGCAGCCATCTTCGGCCCGGCTTGCTTGAATCCTGATGGTGCAGTGAGCAAGGGACTCACATCGGAGTATTCCCTGCCACACTTGTGGTGGCTAAAACGATTCAAAAAGTGGGGGTGGTGATGGACAGAGTATCTGAGTTAAACAGAACACTCGTACCCAGTCTAAAGATCAGGGCTTGATCCATCACCGTTTTTTAGCTCACTGCACCATCCCAGCTCAGAACCTGGCTATATGCAAATTAGTCTGTCCCTGGCCCAGTGCATCATGGGAACAGGGCAGACCAAACTACCAAGCCAATTCTTTACCGGAAAGGAAACAAGCTTCCGGGGACCGGTTTCTGGCATTGCAGCCGTCTTCGGCCCGGCTTGCTTGAATCCTGATGGTGCAGTGAGCAAGGGACTCACATCTGAGTATTCCCTGCCACACTTGTGGTGGCTAAAACGATTCAAAAAGTGGGGGTGGTGATGGACAGAGTATCTGAGTTAAAGAGAACACTCGTACCCAGTCAAAAGATCAGGGCTTGATCCATCACCGTTTTTTAGCTCACTGCACCATCCCAGCTCAGAACCTGGCTATTTGCAAATTAGTCTGTCCCTGGCCCAGTGCATCATGGGAACAGGGCAGACCAAACTACCAAGCCAATTCTTTACCGGAAAGGAAACAAGCTTCCGGGGACCGGTTTCTGGCATTGCAGCCGTCTTCGGCCCGGCTTGCTTGAATCCGGATGGTGCAGTGAGCAAGGGACTCACATCTGAGTATTCCCTGCCACACTTGTGGTGGCTAAAACAATTCAAAAAGTGGGGGTGGTGATGGACAGAGTATCTGAGTTAAACAGAACACTCGTACCCAGTCAAAAGATCAGGGCTTGATCCATCACCGTTTTTTAGCTCACTGCACCATCCCAGCTCAGAACCTGGCTATATGCAAATTAGTCTGTCCCTGGCCCAGTGCATCATGGGAACAGGGCAGACCAAACTACCAAGCCAATTCTTTACCGGAAAGGAAACAAGCTTCCGGGGACCGGTTTCTGGCATTGCAGCCGTCTTCGGCCCGGCTTGCTTGAATCCTGATGGTGCAGTGAGCAAGGGACTCACATCGGAGTATTCCCTGCCACACTTGTGGTGGCTAAAACGATTCAAAAAGTGGGGGTGGTGATGGACAGAGTATCTGAGTTAAACAGAACACTCGTACCCAGTCAAAAGATCAGGGCTTGATCCATCACCGTTTATTAGCTCACTGCACCATCCCAGCTCAGAACCTGGCTATATGCAAATTAGTCTTTTCCTGGCCCAGTGCATCATGGGAACAGGGCAGACCAAACTACCAAGCCAATTCTTTACCGGAAAGGAAACAAGCTTCCGGGGACCGGTTTCTGGCATTGCAGCCGTCTTCGGCCCGGCTTGCTTGAATCCTGATGGTGCAGTGAGCAAGGGACTCACATCTGAGTATTCCCTGCCACACTTGTGGTGGCTAAAACGATTCAAAAAGTGGGGGTGGTGATGGACAGAGTATCTGAGTTAAACAGAACACTCGTACCCAGTCAAAAGATCAGGGCTTGATCCATCACCGTTTTTTAGCTCACTGCACCATCCCAGCTCAGAACCTGGCTATATGCAAATTAGTCTGTCCCTGGCCCAGTGCATCATGGGAACAGGGCAGACCAAACTACCAAGCCAATTCTTTACCGGAAAGGAAACAAGCTTCCGGGGACCGGTTTCTGGCATTGCAGCCGTCTTCGGCCCGGCTTGCTTGAATCCTGATGGTGCAGTGAGCAAGGGACTCACATCTGAGTATTCCCTGCCACACTTGTGGTGGCTAAAACGATTCAAAAAGTGGGGGTGGTGATGGACAGAGTATCTGAGTTAAACAGAACACTCGTACCCAGTCAAAAGATCAGGGCTTGATCCATCACCGTTTTTTAGCTCACTGCACCATCCCAGCTCAGAACCTGGCTATATGCAAATTAGTCTGTCCCTGGCCCAGTGCATCATGGGAACAGGGCAGACCAAACTACCAAGCCAATTCTTTACCGGAAAGGAAACAAGCTTCCGGGGACCGGTTTCTGGCATTGCAGACGTCTTCGGCCCGGCTTGCTTGAATCCCGATGGTGCAGTGAGCAAGGGACTCACATCTGAGTATTCCCTGCCACACTTGTGGTGGCTAAAACGATTCAAAAAGTGGGGGTGGTGATGGACGGAGTATCTGAGTTAAACAGAACACTCGTACCCAGTCAAAAGATCAGGGCTTGACCCATCACCGTTTTTTAGCTCACTGCACCATCCCAGCTCAGAACCTGGCTATATGCAAATTAGTCTGTCCCTGGCCCAGTGCTTCATGGGAACAGGGCAGACCAAACTACCAAGCCAATTCTTTACCGGAAAGGAAACAAGCTTCCGGGGACTGGTTTCTGGCATTGCAGCCGTCTTCAGCCCGGCTTGCTTGAATCCTGATGGTGCAGTGAGCAAGGGACTCACATCTGAGTATTCCCTGCCACACTTGTGGTGGCTAAAACGATTCAAAAAGTGGGGGTGGTGATGGACAGAGTATCTGAGTTAAACAGAACACTCGTACCCAGTCAAAAGATCAGGGCTTGAACCTTCACCGTTTTTTAGCTCACTGCACCATCCCAGCTCAGAACCTGGCTATATGCAAACTAGTCTGTCCCTGGCCCAGTGCATCATGGGAACAGGGCAGACCAAACTACCAAGCCAATTCTTTACCGGAAAGGAAACAAGCTTCCGGGGACCGGTTTCTGGCATTGCAGCCGTCTTCGGCCCGGCTTGCTTGAATCCTGATGGTGCAGTGAGCAAGGGACTCACATCTGAGTATTCCCTGCCACACTTGTGGTGGCTAAAACGATTCAAAAAGTGGGGGTGGTGATGGACAGAGTATCTGAGTTAAACAGAACACTCGTACCCAGTCAAAAGATCAGGGCTTGATCCATCACCGTTTTTTAGCTCACTGCACCATCCCAGCTCAGAACCTGGCTATATGCAAATTAGTCAGTCCCTGGCCCAGTGCATCATGGGAACAGGGCAGACCAAACTACCAAGGCAGTTCTTTACCGGAAAGGAAACAAGCTTCCGGGGACCGGTTTCTGGCATTGCAGCCGTCTTCGGCCCGGCTTGCTTGAATCCTGATGGTGCAGTGAGCATGGGACTCACATCTGAGTATTCCCTGCCACACTTGTGGTGGCTAAAACGATTCAAAAAGTGGGGGTGGTGATGGACAGAGTATCTGAGTTAAACAGAACACTCGTACCCAGTCAAAAGATCAGGGTTTGATCCATCTCGGTTTTTTAGCTCACTGCACCATCCCAGCTCAGAACCTGGCTATATGCAAATTAGTCTGTCCCTGGCCCAGTGCATCATGGGAACAGGGCAGACCAAACTACCAAGCCAATTCTTTACCGGAAAGGAAACAAGCTTATGGGGACCGGTTTCTGGCATTGCAGCCATCTTCGGCCTGTCTTGCTTGAATCCTGATGGTGCAGTGAGCAAGGGACTCACATCTGAGTATTCCCTGCCACACTTGTGGTGACTAAAACGATTCAAAAAGTGGGGGTGGTGATGGACAGAGTATCTGAGTTAAACAGAACACTCGTACCCAGTCAAAAGATCAGGGCTTGATCCATCACCGTTTTTTAGCTCACTGCACCATCCCAGCTCAGAACCTGGCTATATGCAAATTAGTCTGTCCCTGGCCCAGTGCATCATGGGAACAGGGCAGACCAAACTACCAAGCCAATTCTTTACCGGAAAGGAAACAAGCTTCCGGGGATCGGTTTCTGGCATTGCAGCCGTCTTCGGCCCGGCTTGCTTGAATCCTGATGGTGCAGTGAGCAAGGGACTCACATCTGAGTATTCCCTGCCACACTTGTGGTGGCTAAAACGATTCAAAAAGTGGGGGTGGTGATGGACAGAGTATCTGAGTTAAACAGAACACTCGTACCCAGTCAAAAGATCAGGGCTTGATCCATCACCGTTTTTTAGCTCACTGCACCATCCCAGCTCAGAACCTGGCTATATGCAAATTAGTTTGTCCCTGGCCCAGTGCATCATGGGAACAGGGCAGACCAAACTACCAAGCCAATTCTTTACCGGAAAGGAAACAAGCTTCCGGGGACCGGTTTCTGGCATTGCAGCCGTCTTCGGCCCGGCTTGCATGAATCCTGATGGTGCAGTGAGCAAGGGACTCACATCTGAGTATTCCCTGCCACACTTGTGGTGGCTAAAACGATTCAAAAAGTGGGGGTGGTGATGGACAGAGTATCTGAGTTAAACAGAACACTCGTACCCAGTCAAAAGATCAGGGCTTGATCCATCACCGTTTTTTAGCTCACTGCACCATCCCAGCTCAGAACCTGGCTATATGCAAATTAGTATGTCCCTGGCCCAGTGCATCATGGGAACAGGGCAGACCAAACTACCAAGCCAATTCTTTACCGGAAAGGAAACAAGCTTCCGGGGACCGGTTTCTGGCATTGCAGCCGTCTTCGGCCCGGCTTGCTTGAATCCTGATGGTGCAGTGAGCAAGGGACTCACATCTGAGTATTCCCTGCCACACTTGTGGTGGCTAAAACGATTCAAAAAGTGGGGGTGGTGATGGACAGAGTATCTGAGTTAAACAGAACACTCGTACCCAGTCAAAAGATCAGGGCTTGATCCATCACCGTTTTTTAGCTCACTGCACCATCCCAGCTCAGAACCTGGCTATATGCAAATTAGTCTGTCCCTGGCCCAGTGCATCATGGGAACAGGGCAGACCAAACTACCAAGCCAATTCTTTACCGGAAAGGAAACAAGCTTCCGGGGACCGGTTTCTGGCATTGCAGCCATCTTCGGCCCAGCTTGCTTGAATCCTGATGGTGCAGTGAGCAAGGGACTCACATCTGAGTATTACCTGCCACACTTGTGGTGACTAAAACGATTCAAAAAGTGGGGGTGGTGATGGACAGAGTATCTGAGTTAAACAGAACACTCGTACCCAGTCAAAAGATCAGGGCTTGATCCATCACCGTTTTTAAGCTCACTGCACCATCCCAGCTCAGAACCTGGCTATATGCAAATTAGTCTGTCCCTGGCCCAGTGCATCATGGGAACAAGGCAGACCAAACTACCAAGCCAATTCTTTACCGGAAAGGAAACAAGCTTCCGGGGACCGGTTTCTGGCATTGCAGCCGTCTTCGGCCCGGCTTGCTTGAATCCTGATGGTGCAGTGAGCAAGGGACTCACATCTGAGTATTCCCTGCCACACTTGTGGTGGCTAAAACGATTCAAAAAGTGGGGGTGGTGATGGACAGAGTATCTGAGTTAAACAGAACACTCGTACCAAGTCAAAAGATCAGGGCTTGATCCATCGACGTTTTTTAGCTCACTGCAATATCCCAGCTCAGAACCTGGCTATATGCAAATTAGTCTGTCCCTGGCCCAGTGCATCATGGGAACAGGGCAGACCAAACTACCAAGCCAATTCTTTACCGGAAAGGAAACAAGCTTCCGGGGACCGGTTTCTGGCATTGCAGCCGTCTTCGGCCCGGCTTGCTTGAATCCTGATGGTGCAGTGAGCAAGGGACTCACATCTGAGTATTCCCTGCCACACTTGTGGTGGCTAAAACGATTCAAAAAGTGGGGGTGGTGATGGACAGAGTATCTGAGTTAAACAGAACACTCGTACCCAGTCAAAAGATCAGGGTTTGATCCATCTCGGTTTTTTAGCTCACTGCACCATCCCAGCTCAGAACCTGGCTATATGCAAATTAGTCTGTCCCTGGCCCAGTGCATCATGGGAACAGGGCAGACCAAACTACCAAGCCAATTCTTTACCGGAAAGGAAACAAGCTTATGGGGACCGGTTTCTGGCATTGCAGCCATCTTCGGCCTGGCTTGCTTGAATCCTGATGGTGCAGTGAGCAAGGGACTCACATCTGAGTATTCCCTGCCACACTTGTGGTGACTAAAACGATTCAAAAAGTGGGGGTGGTGATGGACAGAGTATCTGAGTTAAACAGAACACTCGTACCCAGTCAAAAGATCAGGGCTTGATCCATCACCGTTTTTTAGCTCACTGCACCATCCCAGCTCAGAACCTGGCTATATGCAAATTAGTCTGTCCCTGGCCCAGAGCATCATGGGAACAGGGCAGACCAAACTACCAAGCCAATTCTTTACCGGAAAGGAAACAAGCTTCCGGGGACCGGTTTCTGGCATTGCAGCCGTCTTCGGCCCGGCTTGCTTGAATCCTGATGGTGCAGTGAGCAAGGGACTCACATCTGAGTATTCCCTGCCACACTTGTGGTGGCTAAAACGATTCTAAAAGTGGGGGTGGTGATGGACAGAGTATCTGAGTTAAACAGAACACTCGTACCCAGTCAAAAGATCAGGGCTTGATCCATCACCGTTTTTTAGCTCACTGCACCATCCCAGCTCAGAACCTGGCTATATGCAAATTAGTCTGTCCCTGGCCCAGTGCATCATGGGAACAGGGCAGACCAAACTACTAAGCCAATTCTTTACCGGAAAGGAAACAAGCTTCCGGGGACCGGTTTCTGGCATTGCAGCCGTCTTCGGCCCGGCTTGCTTGAATCCTGATGGTGCAGTGAGCAAGGGACTCACATCTGAGTATTCCCTGCCACACTTGTGGTGGCTAAAACGATTCAAAAAGTGGGGGTGGTGATGGACAGAGTATCTGAGTTAAACAGAACACTCGTACCCCGTCAAAAGATCAGGGCTTGATCCATCACCGTTTTTTAGCTCACTGCACCATCCCAGCTCAGAACCTGGCTATATGCAAATTAGTCTGTCCCTGGCCCAGTGCATCATGGGAACAGGGCAGACCAAACTACCAAGCCAATTCTTTACCGGAAAGGAAACAAGCTTCCGGGGACCGGTTTCTGGCATTGCAGCCGTCTTTGGCCCGGCTTGCTTGAATCCTGATGGTGCAGTGAGCAAGGGACTCACATCTGAGTATTCCCTGCCACACTTGTGGTAGCTAAAACGATTCAAAAAGTGGGGGTGGTGATGGACAGAGTATCTGAGTTAAACAGAACACTCGTACCCAGTCAAAAGATCAGGGCTTGATCCATCTCGGTTTTTTAGCTCACTGCACCATCCCAGCTCAGAACCTGGCTATATGCAAATTAGTCTGTCCCTGGCCCAGTGCATCATGGGAACAGGGCAGACCAAACTACCGAGCCAATTCTTTACCGGAAAGGAAACAAGCTTCCGGGGACCGGTTTCTGGCATTGCAGCCGTCTTCGGCCCGGCTTGCTTGAATCCTGATGGTGCAGTGAGCAAGGGACTCACATCTGAGTATTCCCTGCCACACTTGTGGTGGCTAAAATGATTCAAAAAGTGGGGGTGGTGATGGACAGAGTATCTGAGTTAAACAGAACACTCGTACCCAGTCAAAAGATCAGGGCTTGATCCATCACCGTTTTTTAGCTCACTGCACCATCCCAGCTCAGAACCTGGCTATATGCAAATTAGTCTGTCCCTGGCCCAGTGCATCATGGGAACAGGGCAGACCAAACTACCAAGCCAATTCTTTACCGGAAAGGAAACAAGCTTCCGGGGACCGGTTTCTGGCATTGCAGCCGTCTTCGGCCCGGCTTGCTTGAATCCTGATGGTGCAGTGAGCAAGGGACTCACATCTGAGTATTCCCTGCCACACTTGTGGTGGCTAAAATGATTCAAAAAGTGGGGGTGGTGATGGACAGAGTATCTGAGTTAAACAGAACACTCGTACCCAGTCAAAAGATCAGGGCTTGATCCATCACCGTTTTTTAGCTCACTGCACCATCCCAGCTCAGAACCTGGCTATATGCAAATTAGTCTGTCCCAGGCCCAGTGCATCATGGGAACAGGGCAGACCAAACTACCAAGCCAATTCTTTACCGGAAAGGAAACAAGCTTCCGGGGACCGGTTTCTGGCATTGCAGCCGTCTTCGGCCCGGCTTGCTTGAATCCTGATGGTGCAGTGAGCAAGGGACTCACATCTGAGTATTCCCTGCCACACTTGTGGTGGCTAAAACGATTCAAAAAGTGGGGGTGGTGATGGACAGAGTATCTGAGTTAAACAGAACACTCGTACCCAGTCAAAAGATCAGGGCTTGATCTATCACCGTTTTTTAGCTCACTGCACCATCCCAGCTCAGAACCTGGCTATATGCAAATTAGTCTGTCCCTGGCCCAGTGCATCATGGGAACAGGGCAGACCAAACTACCAAGCCAATTCTTTACCGGAAAGGAAACAAGCTTCCGGGGACCGGTTTCTGGCATTGCAGCCGTCTTCGGCCCGGCTTGCTTGAATCCTGATGGTGCAGTGAGCAAGGGACTCACATCTGAGTATTCCCTGCCACACTTGTGGTGGCTAAAACGATTCAAAAAGTGGGGGTGGTGATGGACAGAGTATCTGAGTTAAACAGAACACTCGTACCCAGTCAAAAGATCAGGGCTTGATCCATCACCATTTTTTAGCTCACTGCACCATCCCAGCTCAGAACCTGGCTATATGCAAATTAGTCTGTCCCTGGCCCAGTGCATCATGGGAACAGGGCAGACCAAACTACCAAGCCAATTCTTTACCGGAAAGGAAACAAGCTTCCGGGGACCGGTTTCTGGCATTGCAGCCGTCTTCGGCCCGGCTTGCTTGAATCCTGATGGTGCAGTGAGCAAGGGACTCACATCTGAGTATTCCCTGCCACACTTGTGGTGGCTATAACGATTCAAAAAGTGGGGGTGGTGATGGACAGAGTATCTGAGTTAAACAGAACACTCGTACCCAGTCAAAAGATCAGGGCTTGATCCATCACCGTTTTTTAGCTCACTGCACCATCCCAGCTCAGAACCTGGCTATATGCAAATTAGTCTGTCCCTGGCCCAGTGCATCATGGGAACAGGGCAGACCAAACTACCAAGCCAATTCTTTACCGGAAAGGAAACAAGCTTCCGGGGACCGGTTTCTGGCATTGCAGACGTCTTCGGCCCGGCTTGCTTGAATCCCGATGGTGCAGTGAGCAAGGGACTCACATCTGAGTATTCCCTGCCACACTTGTGGTGGCTAAAACGATTCAAAAAGTGGGGGTGGTGATGGACGGAGTATCTGAGTTAAACAGAACACTCGTACCCAGTCAAAAGATCAGGGCTTGACCCATCACCGTTTTTTAGCTCACTGCACCATCCCAGCTCAGAACCTGGCTATATGCAAATTAGTCTGTCCCTGGCCCAGTGCATCATGGGAACAGGGCAGACCAAACTACCAAGCCAATTCTTTACCGGAAAGGAAACAAGCTTCCGGGGACCGGTTTCTGGCATTGCAGCCGTCTTCGGCCCGGCTTGCTTGAATCCTGATGGTGCAGTGAGCAAGGGACTCACATCTGAGTATTCCCTGCCACACTTGTGGTGGCTAAAATGATTCAAAAAGTGGGGGTGGTGATGGACAGAGTATCTGAGTTAAACAGAACACTCGTACCCAGTCAAAAGATCAGGGCTTGATCCATCACCGTTTTTTAGCTCACTGCACCATCCCAGCTCAGAACCTGGCTATATGCAAATTAGTCTGTCCCAGGCCCAGTGCATCATGGGAACAGGGCAGACCAAACTACCAAGCCAATTCTTTACCGGAAAGGAAACAAGCTTCCGGGGACCGGTTTCTGGCATTGCAGCCGTCTTCGGCCCGGCTTGCTTGAATCCTGATGGTGCAGTGAGCAAGGGACTCACATCTGAGTATTCCCTGCCACACTTGTGGTGGCTAAAACGATTCAAAAAGTGGGGGTGGTGATGGACAGAGTATCTGAGTTAAACAGAACACTCGTACCCAGTCAAAAGATCAGGGCTTGATCTATCACCGTTTTTTAGCTCACTGCACCATCCCAGCTCAGAACCTGGCTATATGCAAATTAGTCTGTCCCTGGCCCAGTGCATCATGGGAACAGGGCAGACCAAACTACCAAGCCAATTCTTTACCGGAAAGGAAACAAGCTTCCGGGGACCGGTTTCTGGCATTGCAGCCGTCTTCGGCCCGGCTTGCTTGAATCCTGATGGTGCAGTGAGCAAGGGACTCACATCTGAGTATTCCCTGCCACACTTGTGGTGGCTAAAACGATTCAAAAAGTGGGGGTGGTGATGGACAGAGTATCTGAGTTAAACAGAACACTCGTACCCAGTCAAAAGATCAGGGCTTGATCCATCACCATTTTTTAGCTCACTGCACCATCCCAGCTCAGAACCTGGCTATATGCAAATTAGTCTGTCCCTGGCCCAGTGCATCATGGGAACAGGGCAGACCAAACTACCAAGCCAATTCTTTACCGGAAAGGAAACAAGCTTCCGGGGACCGGTTTCTGGCATTGCAGCCGTCTTCGGCCCGGCTTGCTTGAATCCTGATGGTGCAGTGAGCAAGGGACTCACATCTGAGTATTCCCTGCCACACTTGTGGTGGCTAAAACGATTCAAAAAGTGGGGGTGGTGATGGACAGAGTATCTGAGTTAAACAGAACACTCGTACCCAGTCAAAAGATCAGGGCTTGATCCATCACCGTTTTTTAGCTCACTGCACCATCCCAGCTCAGAACCTGGCTATATGCAAATTAGTCTGTCCCTGGCCCAGTGCATCATGGGAACAGGGCAGACCAAACTACCAAGCCAATTCTTTACCGGAAAGGAAACAAGCTTCCGGGGACCGGTTTCTGGCATTGCAGACGTCTTCGGCCCGGCTTGCTTGAATCCCGATGGTGCAGTGAGCAAGGGACTCACATCTGAGTATTCCCTGCCACACTTGTGGTGGCTAAAACGATTCAAAAAGTGGGGGTGGTGATGGACGGAGTATCTGAGTTAAACAGAACACTCGTACCCAGTCAAAAGATCAGGGCTTGACCCATCACCGTTTTTTAGCTCATTGCACCATCCCAGCTCAGAACCTGGCTATATGCAAATTAGTCTGTCCCTGGCCCAGTGCTTCATGGGAACAGGGCAGACCAAACTACCAAGCCAATTCTTTACCGGAAAGGAAACAAGCTTCCGGGGACTGGTTTCTGGCATTGCAGCCGTCTTCAGCCCGGCTTGCTTGAATCCTGATGGTGCAGTGAGCAAGGGACTCACATCTGAGTATTCCCTGCCACACTTGTGGTGGCTAAAACGATTCAAAAAGTGGGGGTGGTGATGGACAGAGTATCTGAGTTAAACAGAACACTCGTACCCAGTCAAAAGATCAGGGCTTGATCCTTCACCGTTTTTTAGCTCACTGCACCATCCCAGCTCAGAACCTGGCTATATGCAAACTAGTCTGTCCCTGGCCCAGTGCATCATGGGAACAGGGCAGACCAAACTACCAAGCCAATTCTTTACCGGAAAGGAAACAAGCTTCCGGGGACCGGTTTCTGGCATTGCAGCCGTCTTCGGCCCGGCTTGCTTGAATCCTGATGGTGCAGTGAGCAAGGGACTCACATCTGAGTATTCCCTGCCACACTTGTGGTGGCTAAAACGATTCAAAAAGTGGGGGTGGTGATGGACAGAGTATCTGAGTTAAACAGAACACTCGTACCCAGTCAAAAGATCAGGGCTTGATCCATCACCGTTTTTTAGCTCACTGCACCATCCCAGCTCAGAACCTGGCTATATGCAAATTAGTCAGTCCCTGGCCCAGTGCATCATGGGAACAGGGCAGACCAAACTACCAAGCCAGTTCTTTACCGGAAAGGAAACAAGCTTCCGGGGACCGGTTTCTGGCATTGCAGCCGTCTTCGGCCCGGCTTGCTTGAATCCTGATGGTGCAGTGAGCAAGGGACTCACATCTGAGTATTCCCTGCCACACTTGTGGTGGCTAAAACGATTCAAAAAGTGGGGGTGGTGATGGACAGAGTATCTGAGTTAAACAGAACACTCGTACCCAGTCAAAAGATCAGGGTTTGATCCATCTCGGTTTTTTAGCTCACTGCACCATCCCAGCTCAGAACCTGGCTATATGCAAATTAGTCTGTCCCTGGCCCAGTGCATCATGGGAACAGGGCAGACCAAACTACCAAGCCAATTCTTTACCGGAAAGGAAACAAGCTTATGGGGACCGGTTTCTGGCATTGCAGCCATCTTCGGCCTGGCTTGCTTGAATCCTGATGGTGCAGTGAGCAAGGGACTCACATCTGAGTATTCCCTGCCACACTTGTGGTGACTAAAACGATTCAAAAAGTGGGGGTGGTGATGGACAGAGTATCTGAGTTAAACAGAACACTCGTACCCAGTCAAAAGATCAGGGCTTGATCCATCACCGTTTTTTAGCTCACTGCACCATCCCAGCTCAGAACCTGGCTATATGCAAATTAGTCTGTCCCTGGCCCAGTGCATCATGGGAACAGGGCAGACCAAACTACCAAGCCAATTCTTTACCGGAAAGGAAACAAGCTTCCGGGGACCGGTTTCTGGCATTGCAGCCGTCTTCGGCCCGGCTTGCTTGAATCCTGATGGTGCAGTGAGCAAGGGACTCACATCTGAGTATTCCCTGCCACACTTGTGGTGGCTAAAACGATTCAAAAAGTGGGGGTGGTGATGGACAGAGTATCTGAGTTAAACAGAACACTCGTACCCAGTCAAAAGATCAGGGCTTGATCCATCACCGTTTTTTAGCTCACTGCACCATCCCAGCTCAGAACCTGGCTATATGCAAATTAGTCTGTCCCTGGCCCAGTGCATCATGGGAACAGGGCAGACCAAACTACCAAGCCAATTCTTTACCGGAAAGGAAACAAGCTTCCGGGGACCGGTTTCTGGCATTGCAGCCGTCTTCGGCCCGGCTTGCTTGAATCCTGATGGTGCAGTGAGCAAGGGACTCACATCTGAGTATTCCCTGCCACACTTGTGGTGGCTAAAACGATTCAAAAAGTGGGGGTGGTGATGGACAGAGTATCTGAGTTAAACAGAACACTCGTACCCAGTCAAAAGATCAGGGCTTGATCCATCACCGTTTTTTAGCTCACTGCACCATCCCAGCTCAGAACCTGGCTATATGCAAATTAGTATGTCCCTGGCCCAGTGCATCATGGGAACAGGGCAGACCAAACTACCAAGCCAATTCTTTACCGGAAAGGAAACAAGCTTCCGGGGACCGGTTTCTGGCATTGCAGCCGTCTTCGGCCCGGCTTGCTTGAATCCTGATGGTGCAGTGAGCAAGGGACTCACATCTGAGTATTCCCTGCCACACTTGTGGTGGCTAAAACGATTCAAAAAGTGGGGGTGGTGATGGACAGAGTATCTGAGTTAAACAGAACACTCGTACCCAGTCAAAAGATCAGGGCTTGATCCATCACCGTTTTTTAGCTCACTGCACCATCCCAGCTCAGAACCTGGCTATATGCAAATTAGTC
The DNA here is from genome assembly GCF_964261635.1 of Lissotriton helveticus. NCBI lineage: Eukaryota > Metazoa > Chordata > Amphibia > Caudata > Salamandridae > Lissotriton > Lissotriton helveticus. The sequence continues at coordinate 1,247,251,671 of NC_136059.1, read as the reverse complement.
TGTCCCTGGCCCAGTGCATCATGGGAACAGGGCAGACCAAACTACCAAGCCAATTCTTTACCGGAAAGGAAACAAGCTTCCGGGGACCGGTTTCTGGCATTGCAGCCATCTTCGGCCCAGCTTGCTTGAATCCTGATGGTGCAGTGAGCAAGGGACTCACATCTGAGTATTCCCTGCCACACTTGTGGTGACTAAAACGATTCAAAAAGTGGGGGTGGTGATGGACAGAGTATCTGAGTTAAACAGAACACTCGTACCCAGTCAAAAGATCAGGGCTTGATCCATCACCGTTTTTAAGCTCACTGCACCATCCCAGCTCAGAACCTGGCTATATGCAAATTAGTCTGTCCCTGGCCCAGTGCATCATGGGAACAAGGCAGACCAAACTACCAAGCCAATTCTTTACCGGAAAGGAAACAAGCTTCCGGGGACCGGTTTCTGGCATTGCAGCCGTCTTCGGCCCGGCTTGCTTGAATCCTGATGGTGCAGTGAGCAAGGGACTCACATCTGAGTATTCCCTGCCACACTTGTGGTGGCTAAAACGATTCAAAAAGTGGGGGTGGTGATGGACAGAGTATCTGAGTTAAACAGAACACTCGTACCCAGTCAAAAGATCAGGGCTTGATCCATCACCGTTTTTTAGCTCACTGCAATATCCCAGCTCAGAACCTGGCTATATGCAAATTAGTCTGTCCCTGGCCCAGTGCATCATGGGAACAGGGCAGACCAAACTACCAAGCCAATTCTTTACCGGAAAGGAAACAAGCTTCAGGGGACCGGTTTCTGGCATTGCAGCCGTCTTCGGCCCGGCTTGCTTGAATCCTGATGGTGCAGTGAGCAAGGGACTCACATTTGAGTATTCCCTGCCACACTTGTGGTGGCTAAAACGATTCAAAAAGTGGGGGTGGTGATGGACAGAGTATCTGAGTTAAACAGAACACTCGTACCCAGTCAAAAGATCAGGGCTTGATCCATCACCGTTTTTTAGCTCACTGCACCATCCCAGCTCAGAACCTGGCTATATGCAAATTAGTCTGTCCCTGGCCCAGTGCATCATGGGAACAGGGCAGACCAAACTACCAAGCCAATTCTTTACCGGAAAGGAAACAAGCTTCCGGGGACCGGTTTCTGGCATTGCAGCCGTCTTCGGCCCGGCTTGCTTGAATCCTGATGGTGCAGTGAGCAAGGGACTCACATCTGAGTATTCCCTGCCACACTTGTGGTGGCTAAAACGATTCAAAAAGTGGGGGTGGTGATGGACAGAGTATCTGAGTTAAACAGAACACTCGTACCCAGTCAAAAGATCAGGGCTTGATCCATCACCGTTTTTTAGCTCACTGCACCATCCCAGCTCAGAACCTGGCTATATGCAAATTAGTCTGTCCCTGGCCCAGTGCATCATGGGAACAGGGCAGACCAAACTACCAAGCCAATTCTTTACCGGAAAGGAAACAAGCTTCCGGGGACCGGTTTCAGGCATTGCAGCCGTCTTCGGCCCGGCTTGCTTGAATCCTGATGGTGCAGTGAGCAAGGGACTCACATCTGAGTATTCCCTGCCACACTTGTGGTGGCTAAAACGATTCAAAAAGTGGGGGTGGTGATGGACAGAGTATCTGAGTTAAACAGAACACTCGTACCCCGTCAAAAGATCAGGGCTTGATCCATCACCGTTTTTTAGCTCACTGCACCATCCCAGCTCAGAACCTGGCTATATGCAAATTAGTCTGTCCCTGGCCCAGTGCATCATGGGAACAGGGCAGACCAAACTACCAAGCCAATTCTTTACCGAAAAGGAAACAAGCTTCCGGGGACCGGTTTCTGGCATTGCAGCCGTCTTCGGCCCGGCTTGCTTGAATCCTGATGGTGCAGTGAGCAAGGGACTCACATCTGAGTATTCCCTGCCACACTTGTGGTAGCTAAAACGATTCAAAAAGTGGGGGTGGTGATGGACAGAGTATCTGAGTTAAACAGAACACTCGTACCCAGTCAAAAGATCAGGGCTTGATCCATCTCGGTTTTTTAGCTCACTGCACCATCCCAGCTCAGAACCTGGCTATATGCAAATTAGTCTGTCCCTGGCCCAGTGCATCATGGGAACAGGGCAGACCAAACTACCGAGCCAATTCTTTACCGGAAAGGAAACAAGCTTCCGGGGACCGGTTTCTGGCATTGCAGCCGTCTTCGACCCGGCTTGCTTGAATCCTGATGGTGCAGTGAGCAAGGGACTCACATCTGAGTATTCCCTGCCACACTTGTGGTGGCTAAAATGATTCAAAAAGTGGGGGTGGTGATGGACAGAGTATCTGAGTTAAACAGAACACTCGTACCCAGTCAAAAGATCAGGGCTTGATCCATCACCGTTTTTTAGCTCACTGCACCATCCCAGCTCAGAACCTGGCTATATGCAAATTAGTCTGTCCCTGGCCCAGTGCATCATGGGAACAGGGCAGACCAAACTACCAAGCCAATTCTTTACCGGAAAGGAAACAAGCTTCCGGGGACCGGTTTCTGGCATTGCAGCCGTCTTCGGCCCGGCTTGCTTGAATCCTGATGGTGCAGTGAGCAAGGGACTCACATCTGAGTATTCCCTGCCACACTTGTGGTGGCTAAAATGATTCAAAAAGTGGGGGTGGTGATGGACAGAGTATCTGAGTTAAACAGAACACTCGTACCCAGTCAAAAGATCAGGGCTTGATCCATCACCGTTTTTTAGCTCACTGCACCATCCCAGCTCAGAACCTGGCTATATGCAAATTAGTCTGTCCCTGGCCCAGTGCATCATGGGAACAGGGCAGACCAAACTACCAAGCCAATTCTTTACCGGAAAGGAAACAAGCTTCCGGGGACCGGTTTCTGGCATTGCAGCCGTCTTCGGCCCGGCTTGCTTGAATCCTGATGGTGCAGTGAGCAAGGGACTCACATCTGAGTATTCCCTGCCACACTTGTGGTGGCTAAAACGATTCAAAAAGTGGGGGTGGTGATGGACAGAGTATCTGAGTTAAACAGAACACTCGTACCCAGTCAAAAGATCAGGGCTTGATCCATCACCGTTTTTTAGCTCACTGCACCATCCCAGCTCAGAACCTGGCTATATGCAAATTAGTCTGTCCCTGGCCCAGTGCATCATGGGAACAGGGCAGACCAAACTACCAAGCCAATTCTTTACCGGAAAGGAAACAAGCTTCCGGGGACCGGTTTCTGGCATTGCAGCCGTCTTCGGCCCGGCTTGCTTGAATCCTGATGGTGCAGTGAGCAAGGGACTCACATCTGAGTATTCCCTGCCACACTTGTGGTGGCTAAAACGATTCAAAAAGTGGGGGTGGTGATGGACAGAGTATCTGAGTTAAACAGAACACTCGTACCCAGTCAAAAGATCAGGGCTTGATCCATCACCGTTTTTTAGCTCACTGCACCATCCCAGCTCAGAACCTGGCTATATGCAAATTAGTCTGTCCCTGGCCCAGTGCATCATGGGAACAGGGCAGACCAAACTACCAAGCCAATTCTTTACCGGAAAGGAAACAAGCTTCCGGGGACCGGTTTCTGGCATTGCAGCCGTCTTGGGCCCGGCTTGCTTGAATCCTGATGGTGCAGTGAGCAAGGGACTCACATCTGAGTATTCCCTGCCACACTTGTGGTGGCTAAAATGATTCAAAAAGTGGGGGTGGTGATGGACAGAGTATCTGAGTTAAACAGAACACTCGTACCCAGTCAAAAGATTAGGGCTTGATCCATCACCGTTTTTAGCTCACTGCACCATCCCAGCTCAGAACCTGGCTATATGCAAATTAGTCTGTCCCTGGCCCAGTGCATCATGGGAATAGGGCAGACCAAACTACCAAGCCAATTCTTTACCGGAAAGGAAACAAGCTTCCAGGGACCGGTTTCTGGCATTGCAGCCATCTTCGGCCCGGCTTGCTTGAATCCTGATGGTGCAGTGAGCAAGGGACTCACATCTGAGTATTCCCTGCCACACTTGTGGTGGCTAAAACGATTCAAAAAGTGGGGGTGGTGATGGACAGAGTATCTGAGTTAAACAGAACACTCGTACCCAGTCAAAAGATCAGGGCTTGATCCATCACCGTTTTTTAGCTCACTGCACCATCCCTGCTCAGAACCTGGCTATATGCAAATTAGTCTGTCCCTGGCCCAGTGCATCATGGGAACAGGGCAGACCAAACTACCAAGCCAATTCTTTACCGGAAAGGAAACAAGCTTCCGGGGACCGGTTTCTGGCATTGCAGCCGTCTTCAGCCCGGCTTGCTTGAATCCTGATGGTGCAGTGAGCAAGGGACTCACATCTGAGTATTCCCTGCCACACTTGTGGTGGCTAAAGCGATTCAAAAAGTGGGGGTGGTGATGGACAGAGTATCTGAGTTAAACAGAACACTCGTACCCAGTCAAAAGATCAGGGCTTGATCCATCACCGTTTTTTAGCTCACTGCACCATCCCAGCTCAGAACCTGGCTATATGCAAATTAGTCTGTCCCTGGCCCAGTGCATCATGGGAACAGGGCAGACCAAACTACCAAGCCAATTCTTTACCGGAAAGGAAACAAGCTTCCGGGGACCGGTTTCTGGCATTGCAGCCGTCTTCGGCCCGGCTTGCTTGAATCCGGATGGTGCAGTGAGCAAGGGACTCACATCTTAGTATTCCCTGCCACACTTGTGGTGGCTAAAACGATTCAAAAAGTGGGGGTGGTGATGGACAGAGTATCTGAGTTAAACAGAACACTCGTACCCAGTCAAAAGATCAGGGCTTGATCCATCACCGATTTTTAGCTCACTGCACCATCCCAGCTCAGAACCTGGCTATATGCAAATTAGTCTGTCCCTGGCCCAGTGCATCATGGGAACAGGGCAGACCAAACTACCAAGCCAATTCTTTACCGGAAAGGAAACAAGCTTCTGGGGACCGGTTTCTGGCATTGCAGCCGTCTTCGGCCCGGCTTGCTTGAATCCTGATGGTGCAGTGAGCAAGGGACTCACATCTGAGTATTCCCTGCCACACTTGTGGTGGCTAAAACGATTCAAAAAGTGGGGGTGGTGATGGACAGAGTATCTGAGTTAAACAGAACACTCGTACCCAGTCAAAAGATCAGGGCTTGATCCATCACCGTTTTTTAGCTCACTGCACCATCCCAGCTCAGAACCTGGCTATATGCAAATTAGTCTGTCCCTGGCCCAGTGCATCATGGGAACAGGGCAGACCAAACTACCAAGCCAATTCTTTACCGGAAAGGAAACAAGCTTCCGGGCACCGGTTTCTGGCATTGCAGCCGTCTTCGGCCCGGCTTGCTTGAATCCTGATGGTGCAGTGAGCAAGGGACTCACATCTGAGTATTCCCTGCCACACTTGTGGTGGCTAAAACGATTCAAAAAGTGGGGGTGGTGATGGACAGAGTATCTGAGTTAAACAGAACACTCGTACCCAGTCAAAAGATCAGGGCTTGATCCATTACCGTTTTTAGCTCACTGCACCATCCCAGCTCAGAACCTGGCTATATGCAAATTAGTCTGTTCCTGGCCCAGTGCATCATGGGAATAGGGCAGACCAAACTACCAAGCCAATTCTTTACCGGAAAGGAAACAAGCTTCCGGGGACCGGTTTCTGGCATTGCAGCCATCTTCGGCCCGGCTTGCTTGAATCCTGATGGTGCAGTGAGCAAGGGACTCACATCTGAGTATTCCCTGCCACACTTGTGGTGGCTAAAACGATTCAAAAAGTGGGGGTGGTGATGGACAGAGTATCTGAGTTAAACAGAACACTCGTACCCAGTCAAAAGATCAGGGCTTGATCCATCACCGTTTTTTAGCTCACTGCACCATCCCAGCTCAGAACCTGGCTATATGCAAATTAGTCTGTCCCTGGCCCAGTGCATCATGGTAACAGGGCAGACCAAACTACCAAGCCAATTCTTTACCGGAAAGGAAACAAGCTTCCGGGGACCGGTTTCTGGCATTGCAGCCGTCTTCGGCCCGGCTTGCTTGAATCCTGATGGTGCAGTGAGCAAGGGACTCACATCTTAGTATTCCCTGCCACACTTGTGGTGGCTAAAACGATTCAAAAAGTGGGGGTGGTGATGGACAGAGTATCTGAGTTAAACAGAACACTCGTACCCAGTCAAAAGATCAGGGCTTGATCCATCACCGTTTTTTAGCTCACTGCACCATCCCAGCTCAGAACCTGGCTATATGCAAATTAGTCTGTCCCTGGCCCAGTGCATCATGGGAACAGGGCAGACCAAACTACCAAGCCAATTCTTTACCGGAAATGAAACAAGCTTCCGGGGACCGGTTTCTGGCATTGCAGCCGTCTTCGGCCCGGCTTGCTTGAATCCTGATGGTGCAGTGAGCAAGGGACTCACATCTGAGTATTCCCTGCCACACTTGTGGTGGCTAAAACGATTCAAAAAGTGGGGGTGGTGATGGACAGAGTATCTGAGTTAAACAGAACACTCGTACCCAGTCAAAAGATCAGGGCTTGATCCATCACCGTTTTTTAGCTCACTGCACCATCCCAGCTCAGAACCTGGCTATATGCAAATTAGTCTGTCCCTGGCCCAGTGCATCATGGGAACAGGGCAGACCAAACTACCAAGCCAATTCTTTACCGGAAAGGAAACAAGCTTCCGGGGACCGGTTTCTGGCATTGCAGCCGTCTTCGGCCCGGCTTGCTTGAATCCTGATGGTGCAGTGAGCAAGGGACTCACATCTGAGTATTCCCTGCCACACTTGTGGTGGCTAAAACGATTCAAAAAGTGGGGGTGGTGATGGACAGAGTATCTGAGTTAAACAGAACACTCGTACCCAGTCAAAAGATCAGGGCTTGATCCATCACCGTTTTTTAGCTCACTGCACCATCCCAGCTCAGAACCTGGCTATATGCAAATTAGTCTGTCCCTGGCCCAGTGCATCATGGGAACAGGGCAGACCAAACTACCAAGCCAATTCTTTACCGGAAAGGAAACAAGCTTCCGGGGACCGGTTTCTGGCATTGCAGCCGTCTTCGGCCCGGCTTGCTTGAATCCTGATGGTGCAGTGAGCAAGGGACTCACATCTGAGTATTCCCTGCCACACTTTTGGTGGCTAAAATGATTCAAAAAGTGGGGGTGGTGATGGACAGAGTATCTGAGTTAAACAGAACACTCGTACCCAGTCAAAAGATCAGGGCTTGATCCATCACCGTTTTTTAGCTCACTGCACCCATCCCAGCTCAGAACCTGGCTATATGCAAATTAGTCTGTCCCTGGCCCAGTGCATCATGGGAACAGGGCAGACCAAACTACCAAGCCAATTCTTTACCGGAAAGGAAACAAGCTTCCGGGGACCGGTTTCTGGCATTGCAGCCGTCTTCGGCCCGGCTTGCTTGAATCCTGATGGTGCAGTGAGCAAGGGACTCACATCTGAGTATTCCCTGCCACACTTGTGGTGGCTAAAACGATTCAAAAAGTGGGGGTGGTGATGGACAGAGTATCTGAGTTAAACAGAACACTCGTACCCAGTCAAAAGATCAGGGCTTGATCCATCACCGTTTTTTAGCTCACTGCACCATCCCAGCTCAGAACCTGGCTATATGCAAATTAGTCTGTCCCTGGCCCAGTGCATCATGGGAACAGGGCAGACCAAACTACCAAGCCAATTCTTTACCGGAAAGGAAACAAGCTTCCGGGGACCGGTTTCTGGCATTGCAGCCGTCTTCGGCCCGGCTTGCTTGAATTCTGATGGTGCAGTGAGCAAGGGACTCACATCTGAGTATTCCCTGCCACACTTGTGGTGGCTAAATCGATTCAAAAAGTGGGGGTGGTGATGGACAGAGTATCTGAGTTAAACAGAACACTCGTACCCAGTCAAAAGATCAGGGCTTGATCCATCACCGTTTTTTAGCTCACTGCACCATCCCAGCTCAGAACCTGGCTATATGCAAATTAGTCTGTCCCTGGCCCAGTGCATCATGGGAACAGGGCAGACCAAACTACCAAGCCAATTCTTTACCGGAAAGGAAACAAGCTTCCGGGGACCGGTTTCTGGCATTGCAGCCGTCTTCGGCCCGGCTTGCTTGAATCCTGATGGTGCAGTGAGCAAGGGACTCACATCTGAGTATTCCCTGCCACACTTGTGGTGGCTAAAATGATTCAAAAAGTGGGGGTGGTGATGGACAGAGTATCTGAGTTAAACAGAACACTCGTACCCAGTCAAAAGATCAGGGCTTGATCCATCACCGTTTTTAGCTCACTGCACCATCCCAGCTCAGAACCTGGCTATATGCAAATTAGTCTGTCCCTGGCCCAGTGCATCATGGGAATAGGGCAGACCAAACTACCAAGCCAATTCTTTACCGGAAAGGAAACAAGCTTCCAGGGACCGGTTTCTGGCATTGCAGCCATCTTCGGCCCGGCTTGCTTGAATCCTGATGGTGCAGTGAGCAAGGGACTCACATCTGAGTATTCCCTGCCACACTTGTGGTGGCTAAAACGATTCAAAAAGTGGGGGTGGTGATGGACAGAGTATCTGAGTTAAACAGAACACTCGTACCCAGTCAAAAGATCAGGGCTTGATCCATCACCGTTTTTTAGCTCACTGCACCATCCCTGCTCAGAACCTGGCTATATGCAAATTAGTCTGTCCCTGGCCCAGTGCATCATGGGAACAGGGCAGACCAAACTCCCAAGCCAATTCTTTACCGGAAAGGAAACAAGCTTCCGGGGACCGGTTTCTGGCATTGCAGCCGTCTTCAGCCCGGCTTGCTTGAATCCTGATGGTGCAGTGAGCAAGGGACTCACATCTGAGTCTTCCCTGCCACACTTGTGGTGGCTAAAGCGATTCAAAAAGTGGGGGTGGTGATGGACAGAGTATCTGAGTTAAACAGAACACTCGTACCCAGTCAAAAGATCAGGGCTTGATCCATCACCGTTTTTTAGCTCACTGCACCATCCCAGCTCAGAACCTGGCTATATGCAAATTAGTCTGTCCCTGGCCCAGTGCATCATGGGAACAGGGCAGACCAAACTACCAAGCCAATTCTTTACCGGAAAGGAAACAAGCTTCCGGGGACCGGTTTCTGGCATTGCAGCCGTCTTCAGCCCGGCTTGCTTGAATCCTGATGGTGCAGTGAGCAAGGGACTCACATCTGAGTATTCCCTGCCACACTTGTGGTGGCTAAAGCGATTCAAAAAGTGGGGGTGGTGATGGACAGAGTATCTGAGTTAAACAGAACACTCGTACCCAGTCAAAAGATCAGGGCTTGATCCATCACCGTTTTTTAGCTCACTGCACCATCCCAGCTCAGAACCTGGCTATATGCAAATTAGTCTGTCCCTGGCCCAGTGCATCATGGGAACAGGGCAGACCAAACTACCAAGCCAATTCTTTACCGGAAAGGAAACAAGCTTCCGGGGACCGGTTTCTGGCATTGCAGCCGTCTTCGGCCCGGCTTGCTTGAATCCTGATGGTGCAGTGAGCAAGGGACTCACATCTTAGTATTCCCTGCCACACTTGTGGTGGCTAAAACGATTCAAAAAGTGGGGGTGGTGATGGACAGAGTATCTGAGTTAAACAGAACACTCGTACCCAGTCAAAAGATCAGGGCTTGATCCATCACCGTTTTTTAGCTCACTGCACCATCCCAGCTCAGAACCTGGCTATATGCAAATTAGTCTGTCCCTGGCCCAGTGCATCATGGGAACAGGGCAGACCAAACTACCAAGCCAATTCTTTACCGGAAAGGAAACAAGCTTCTGGGGACCGGTTTCTGGCATTGCAGCCGTCTTCGGCCCGGCTTGCTTGAATCCTGATGGTGCAGTGAGCAAGGGACTCACATCTGAGTATTCCCTGCCACACTTGTGGTGGCTAAAACGATTCAAAAAGTGGGGGTGGTGATGGACAGAGTATCTGAGTTTAACAGAACACTCGTACCCAGTCAAAAGATCAGGGCTTGATCCATCACCGTTTTTTAGCTCACTGCACCATCCCAGCTCAGAACCTGGCTATATGCAAATTAGTCTGTCCCTGGCCCAGTGCATCATGGGAACAGGGCAGACCAAACTACCAAGCCAATTCTTTACCGGAAAGGAAACAAGCTTCCGGGCACCGGTTTCTGGCATTGCAGCCGTCTTCGGCCCGGCTTGCTTGAATCCTGATGGTGCAGTGAGCAAGGGACTCACATCTGAGTATTCCCTGCCACACTTGTGGTGGCTAAAACGATTCAAAAAGTGGGGGTGGTGATGGACAGAGTATCTGAGTTAAACAGAACACTCGTACCCAGTCAAAAGATCAGGGCTTGATCCATTACCGTTTTTAGCTCACTGCACCATCCCAGCTCAGAACCTGGCTATATGCAAATTAGTCTGTCCCTGGCCCAGTGCATCATGGGAATAGGGCAGACCAAACTACCAAGCCAATTCTTTACCGGAAAGGAAACAAGCTTCCGGGGACCGGTTTCTGGCATTGCAGCCATCTTCGGCCCGGCTTGCTTGAATCCTGATGGTGCAGTGAGCAAGGGACTCACATCTGAGTATTCCCTGCCACACTTGTGGTGGCTAAAACGATTCAAAAAGTGGGGGTGGTGATGGACAGAGTATCTGAGTTAAACAGAACACTCGTACCCAGTCAAAAGATCAGGGCTTGATCCATCACCGTTTTTTAGCTCACTGCACCATCCCAGCTCAGAACCTGGCTATATGCAAATTAGTCTGTCCCTGGCCCAGTGCATCATGGTAACAGGGCAGACCAAACTACCAAGCCAATTCTTTACCGGAAAGGAAACAAGCTTCCGGGGACCGGTTTCTGGCATTGCAGCCGTCTTCGGCCCGGCTTGCTTGAATCCTGATGGTGCAGTGAGCAAGGGACTCACATCTGAGTATTCCCTGCCACACTTGTGGTGGCTAAAACGATTCAAAAAGTGGGGGTGGTGATGGACAGAGTATCTGAGTTAAACAGAACACTCGTACCCAGTCAAAAGATCAGGGCTTGATCCATCACCGTTTTTTAGCTCACTGCACCATCCCAGCTCAGAACCTGGCTATATGCAAATTAGTCTGTCCCTGGCCCAGTGCATCATGGGAACAGGGCAGACCAAACTACCAAGCCAATTCTTTACCGGAAAGGAAACAAGCTTCCGGGGACCGGTTTCTGGCATTGCAGCCGTCTTCGGCCCGGCTTGCTTGAATCCTGATGGTGCAGTGAGCAAGGGACTCACATCTGAGTATTCCCTGCCACACTTGTGGTGGCTAAAACGATTCAAAAAGTGGGGGTGGTGATGGACAGAGTATCTGAGTTAAACAGAACACTCGTACCCAGTCAAAAGATCAGGGCTTGATCCATCACCGTTTTTTAGCTCACTGCACCATCCCAGCTCAGAACCTGGCTATATGCAAATTAGTCTGTCCCTGGCCCAGTGCATCATGGGAACAGGGCAGACCAAACTACCAAGCCAATTCTTTACCGGAAAGGAAACAAGCTTCCGGGGACCGGTTTCTGGCATTGCAGCCGTCTTCGGCCCGGCTTGCTTGAATCCTGATGGTGCAGTGAGCAAGGGACTCACATCTGAGTATTCCCTGCCACACTTGTGGTGGCTAAAATGATTCAAAAAGTGGGGGTGGTGATGGACAGAGTATCTGAGTTAAACAGAACACTCGTACCCAGTCAAAAGATCAGGGCTTGATCCATCACCGTTTTTTAGCTCACTGCACCCATCCCAGCTCAGAACCTGGCTATATGCAAATTAGTCTGTCCCTGGCCCAGTGCATCATGGGAACAGGGCAGACCAAACTACCAAGCCAATTCTTTACCGGAAAGGAAACAAGCTTCCGGGGACCGGTTTCTGGCATTGCAGCCGTCTTCGGCCCGGCTTGCTTGAATCCTGATGGTGCAGTGAGCAAGGGACTCACATCTGAGTATTCCCTGCCACACTTGTGGTGGCTAAAACGATTCAAAAAGTGGGGGTGGTGATGGACAGAGTATCTGAGTTAAACAGAACACTCGTACCCAGTCAAAAGATCAGGGCTTGATCCATCACCGTTTTTTAGCTCACTGCACCATCCCAGCTCAGAACCTGGCTATATGCAAATTAGTCTGTCCCTGGCCCAGTGCATCATGGGAACAGGGCAGACCAAACTACCAAGCCAATTCTTTACCGGAAAGGAAACAAGCTTCCGGGGACCGGTTTCTGGCATTGCAGCCGTCTTCGGCCCGGCTTGCTTGAATCCTGATGGTGCAGTGAGCAAGGGACTCACATCTGAGTATTCCCTGCCACACTTGTGGTGGCTAAATCGATTCAAAAAGTGGGGGTGGTGATGGACAGAGTATCTGAGTTAAACAGAACACTCGTACCCAGTCAAAAGATCAGGGCTTGATCCATCACCGTTTTTTAGCTCACTGCACCATCCCAGCTCAGAACCTGGCTATATGCAAATTAGTCTGTCCCTGGCCCAGTGCATCATGGGAACAGGGCAGACCAAACTACCAAGCCAATTCTTTACCGGAAAGGAAACAAGCTTCCGGGGACCGGTTTCTGGCATTGCAGCCGTCTTCGGCCCTGCTTGCTTGAATCCTGATGGTGCAGTGAGCAAGGGACTCACATCTGAGTATTCCCTGCCACACTTGTGGTGGCTAAAATGATTCAAAAAGTGGGGGTGGTGATGGACAGAGTATCTGAGTTAAACAGAACACTCGTACCCAGTCAAAAGATCAGGGCTTGATCCATCACCGTTTTTAGCTCACTGCACCATCCCAGCTCAGAACCTGGCTATATGCAAAGTAGTCTGTCCCTGGCCCAGTGCATCATGGGAATAGGGCAGACCAAACTACCAAGCCAATTCTTAACCGGAAAGGAAACAAGCTTCCAGGGACCGGTTTCTGGCATTGCAGCCATCTTCGGCCCAGCTTGCTTGAATCCTGATGGTGCAGTGAGCAAGGGACTCACATCTGAGTATTCCCTGCCACACTTGTGGTGGCTAAAACGATTCAAAAAGTGGGGGTGGTGATGGACAGAGTATCTGAGTTAAACAGAACACTCGTACCCAGTCAAAAGATCAGGGCTTGATCCATCACCGTTTTTTAGCTCACTGCACCATCCCTGCTCAGAACCTGGCTATATGCAAATTAGTCTGTCCCTGGCCCAGTGCATCATGGGAACAGGGCAGACCAAACTCCCAAGCCAATTCTTTACCGGAAAGGAAACAAGCTTCCGGGGACCGGTTTCTGGCATTGCAGCCGTCTTCAGCCCGGCTTGCTTGAATCCTGATGGTGCAGTGAGCAAGGGACTCACATCTGAGTATTCCCTGCCACACTTGTGGTGGCTAAAGCGATTCAAAAAGTGGGGGTGGTGATGGACAGAGTATCTGAGTTAAACAGAACACTCGTACCCAGTCAAAAGATCAGGGCTTGATCCATCACCGTTTTTTAGCTCACTGCACCATCCCAGCTCAGAACCTGGCTATATGCAAATTAGTCTGTCCCTGGCCCAGTGCATCATGGGAACAGGGCAGACCAAACTACCAAGCCAATTCTTTACCGGAAAGGAAACAAGCTTCCGGGGACCGGTTTCTGGCATTGCAGCCGTCTTCGGCCCGGCTTGCTTGAATCCTGATGGTGCAGTGAGCAAGGGACTCACATCTTAGTATTCCCTGCCACACTTGTGGTGGCTAAAACAATTCAAAAAGTGGGGGTGGTGATGGACAGAGTATCTGAGTTAAACAGAACACTCGTACCCAGTCAAAAGATCAGGGCTTGATCCATCACCGTTTTTTAGCTCACTGCACCATCCCAGCTCAGAACCTGGCTATATGCAAATTAGTCTGTCCCTGGCCCAGTGCATCATGGGAACAGGGCAGACCAAACTACCAAGCCAATTCTTTACCGGAAAGGAAACAAGCTTCTGGGGACCGGTGATATAATTCCTTGCAGAATCCAGGCCCTGCATCTGAATTCTTTAGATTCAACGCACAAAAAACCTCTACCGCTACCTCTACCTCTAGCCAGTTTGTGAAGGAGAATACGCATATAACTTCCGTTAGAACCCTGGGGAAGCGGAAAGCAAGGGGGAAGGGAAAGGGTAGCAATAAAAACAAGGAATTAGTGGTTGCTTCAAGTGCTAGTGAGACAGCCCAAGCACAGGGAACTGAAAAAAGCCCAGCGGGGGAGCCCCTCAAAGATTCTGAGTTTGAGTTTAGCTACGAGACCGCAACTGATACGTTTAACCCCCCTGTCTTAAGGTCAGCGAAGAGGGGTAAGGAACATCAGCTGCGGTATATCGCCCCAAAAGAGCTGCCACATAAGGCCACTCTGATTAAGGGGGGCTCCAAAACAAAAACTAGTAAAAGTTCCCGAATCACACCCTCACTGAAGTCTTATTTTAAGGTCCTACCCCAGATCTTAAATATAAATCAGGAGGCTCAAAAACCTCCTTGTACCCAGACTGCACTCTCATTAGTGGAAGAGGCTACACATATAACCACTGTTATATCTCCTACACCTCCCATAGCTATACTTGCTAATCTGGGAGATAAGGAAGGGAAACTGGTAGGTGAAGGAGAGTTAGCCGGGGGCATAGAGATGGGGGATCCAGCAGACGCAACCGCAACCTCTCCTCCAGATCAGCAAGCCCCCACTGTAGCAGCGGGAAGTAACACAAATGACTTGGATCAATGCAGCGGGGGCTGCGAAGATAACGGCAGTGGCGATACCATTCAAGCCATACTTCTCAGTATGAGGAAAGAGATCAGAAACGGATTTGAGGAATCAAAGAGATGTTTTGAGGAGTCCAGACTCACTCAAGCAGAGATCCGGACAATGTGTGAAAATTTGGAGTCCAAGGTGGATGGTCTCTCACTAAGAACTGGGGGATTAGAGAACAGTGTTGAAGAACTCAAGGCAAAACTGGAGCTTGCCGAGGGAAAGATTCAGTCACTAAGAAGAGAAGGCAATACAGTCAAAGAGAGGGTTGAGTCTCTAGAAAATTTCTCCAGAAGAAACAACTTAAGGCTTCTTAAAATACCGGAGGGAAAAGAAGGAGGAGATCTAAAGAACTTTGTCGCAACTATATTAAAGGACTCTCTAAATATGGATGAACCTTTGTCTGAGATAGAAACAGACATTCAAAGGGTACACCGAGATCCGTTCCGCCTTAAACAAGGTAGAGATAAACCAAGGAAGATACTGGTAAATTTCTTAACATACTCCCTGAAAGAAAGGATTTTGACTTTAGCCTTGAAAGCTAAGACCTTGAAAACCCTAGATTTCTCTTTTGAAGTGAGATCGGATTTGTCCAAAACTACACTGGATAGACAGTGGGAACTAGGTCAACGGATGGATAAATTCAGAAGCTTAGGAGCTACTGTCCAAATGAGATTCCCCGCCTTTCTAAGGGTAATGTACAATAATAAAATGTACAATGTCAAGTCTCCCTTTGAAGCTGATGAGTTACTTGTGACTATTAGCGAACACGCGAATCCTCCGGAACAGGGGTGAATAATAAATAATTAAATAAATAATAGAGCAATCTGTTCAATGAGTTAAGAAAGGGGGGTAAAGGAAAAAAATAAGAAGAGTAAAAATGGAAAAAAAAAAAAAAAAAAAAAAAAAAATAGGTTAAGAATAGGAAATAATAGGAAAATGAATAAAAACTCATGAAGGGGAAATAGGGAAGGAAAAGGAAGGAAAAAGGAGGAAAAAAAAAGTGGGAAGAAGGGAAATAAAAAGGTGAAGGATAAATGGAAAAAAAAAAAAAAAAAAAGAAAAAATGATAGGATGGAAGGAGGAAAGAAAAAGGAAAAAAAAAAAAAAAAAAAAAGGGGAAAAATTAAAAAAAAAAAAAAAAAAAAAAAGGGATAAAAAGGTGGGGATGTGGAAGGGAAAAAGGAAAAGGGGAAGGAAAAAGAAAGGAAAGGAAAAAGGGAAAAAAAAAAAAAAAAAAAAAAAAAAAAGAAATAAGGAAAAATGAGGAATATAATATATATATAGTTTTGTTATTAAAAACATAAGAAAACTAAACATTAAGACGAGACAATTAAGTACAAGTTTATTAAACATGGAATCTCACACAGAACTTATACTCCTAGCATACTTATCCTCAATAGTCTGGGGGTAAAAGCGTACTGGGTCTTACTTCTAGCTCCCACACTACAGCTCTAAATTACCCTTGGCCACCTAAGCATCTTTAATAGTATAATCACCTTACAAAAGATCTAAAATAGGGCTTTATGAGTCATTACTGCCTTCATCTTAAACATAGTGACCAATAATATAGATAATAGGGCATGGAGCAGGAAAACGCCAGAGACGACAAGCTGGCAACACATCAAGCCAGAGTAAGTTGGGGGGGGTTTTCCAGGGGAGGGGGGGGTGGGAAGGCAAAATATAAAAGTCCTCATAAACCGAATTTTAAAATCATAAAGGATATAGATCCATCAGTATTTCAAAGCGGCTGCTTGGTCAAAATAGTAAGAGTTACAATTAACATCAGGCATTTTTGCAAAAAAAAGTATCAGAGGAGAGGGGAGGGCAACTCCCCTATATATTAATGTCGGACATCAAATTTTTATCCTGGAACGTAAATGGTCTGCGTGTCAGGGCTAGAAGAAATAGAATTTTACAGTACCTACGGGACTCACCCGCGCAGATCATTGCGATCCAGGAAACGCACTTGAACAAACAAGAGATTACAGACATACTTAAGAAGCTCAAATGGGTTGACATATTTATAACTACAGATCACAACACTAGCATTCGTGGTATAGCCATAATTTTCAAAAAAGCGGCAAGGGCCCAGATCACGAGCTGGGAAACAGATTTAAGCAGTAGGTGGCTGATAGTTAAAGCTCAATTACATTCGAAGGATGTTACCATCGTCAGCTATTATGGACCTAACCAGGACGACCCTTCTTACTTAAACATCCTGCAGAACCACTTGATTACTTGTTCCGATCCCATAATATGGGTGGGAGACTTTAATCTTGTCCTAGATCCAAAGCTAGACAAATCTCCCACTTCTAGAGCGGTCGTTCATAGTAATATGAGGGATACATTGCTCAGATGTATGTCGAACCTTGGCCTAATAGATCTATGGAGACAAAGGTCCGGCAAGGTTTTGGGAGTCTCTTACCACAACTATAAATACAGACATAAATCACGAATTGATTATGCTCTATTTAGTCGATCTATCAAAGACCTGGTTAAAAGTATAACATACCTCCCTCTACACTTGTCAGACCACTCTGCCATCTTTTTCTCTGTAAAATTAGATCAGAAACCTACCCACCATTCTTGGTCTTTCGACCGTACAATTCTACTGGAGGAGGAGGAGAAAGAGTATCTGACGCAGGAAACAGCTTCCTTCCTAGACCAAAACTTAGGTTCTACCTCCGTGGTTATAGTATGGGAGGCTTGGAAGGCCTTCATCAGGGGGTGCATTACAGGGAGGGCCTCATACAGGAGAAAGAAATACGAAGAAGGAATAAGAAATATAGAGCAAGAATTAATTCTTTTAGAATCACTAGAACAGCTCCCCTCAGATAATCAAGAGGAGAAAGTCGAATTAAAAGCCAAGCTAGACACACTATTGCAGGAGAGAATTAATAAAAGATGGCAGGCAAGTAAACTTGCACACTTTGAATATGGGGAATCTGCAGGAAAACTGTTGGCCTGGAAAATTAAAGCGGACCAATCAAGAAATTGTATTAAAGAAGTGAGGGTCACTGGGGAAGCTAACAGTAGGTCAACAACCACAGCCATAGGAGAAGCTTTTAGGGAGTTCTTCCAGAACATATACACAGAGGATTTGAATGTCAATGAGGATGAAAGGAACGAATGGCTGAATAATATAATCCTCCCGGAACTGGAAAGTTCCCAAACAGAGAATATAGATAAGGAGATCACTGAATTAGAAGTCTATAACACCATTAAGCAATTATCACAGGGCAAAGCCGCGGGACCAGATGGCCTCCCTGGGGAATTATATAGGACACTCAATTCCACCCTTACCCCTGTCCTTACAAATCTTTTTAATGACATAATGATCAGAGGGCAGACACCACCAAGCTCCTGGGGGGAAGCCAATATAGCTCTAATATTAAAAACTGGCAAGGACCCAGCCGAATGTGGATCATATCGCCCAATCTCGCTTCTCAATAATGATTACAAGATTTTTACTTCAATTTTGGCTGCGAGATTGGGAAGCGAGATTGGTTCGATCATCCACCCTGATCAAAAGGGGTTTATCAGAGGTCGGCAATTGGCTGATTTAACCTATGATTTGGTGGGAGCCTCGGATATTGCCTCAACCTTCGGCCTACCCCTGGCTATCATGACCCTCGACGCCACTAAAGCGTTCAATAGGGTAAATTGGGCATACTTAAATTTAATAATGACCAAATTTCACTTGGGACCCAAATTTTGTAGGACTATAGGCTTACTATATAGCAACCCCAGAGCATCTCTACTAATAAACGGTACACGAACAGTTCCTTTTAAAATCAGCCGAGGAACAAGACAGGGTTGCCCCCTGTCCCCCCTTCTCTTTAATTTATATGTAGAACCGTTTGCACAATCCATTAGGGAGGATACCAACATCCCACATTTTAATTTTTCGGGCTGGGAAAAGAAGATTGGCCTCTATGCCGATGACATTCTCATATACACAACTGATCCTACATTGGCATTTCCCATCATTATAAAGAAAGCGGAAAATTTTGGGAAATTCTCTGGTTACGAAATCAACGCAGGAAAAACCGAAATTATGGTCTGGAACATTCACAATTCTCAACTTCCGACAAAATCCTCAATGAGGTACCTTGGCATCACAATAACTAAAGATCTGGATCACTTGGCTCAAAACAACTTAGCCCGTATTTCCCGAGAATCCCAAATTCTTATGAAAGCCTGGTCTTTTCTCCAGCTCAACATTTATGGGAGAACTAGCCTGATAAAAATGAGTATTCTCCCGAAATTCACTTTTATTTTTAATTCCATTCCTTTAATTTTTGACACCAAGCAGCTTGCAAAATGCCAGCAAAACATTAACTCATTCATTTGGGGATATAAATCCAGCAGATTAGCTTGGAAAAAGCTGAGAAGGAGAAGAGAAAAAGGGGGGCTCGCTTTGCCAGACCTAGAATATTATGCCTGGGCATTTCATCTGACCCACTCTAGGATGTTACTTAAGCTCCCCTGGGAAAATGCAAATGGGCTTATGTACAAGGCAATGTTATTGGGTTCGGACCTTCCAGTGAATGGTTTTCTCTTCAAGTTCGGCCACCAGAAGTTTTTTAAAAAAATTAGACTAAAGACACTATTGAGTAGCTTAAAAGAATGGTTCCAAATAAAATCTAAGATCGGGATAGGACACTTATCCGAACACGCCCCAATTTGGGACCTACCTGGACTAGCACCACAGGAAGCCAACACAGTCAAAAGAATCCTGCTGGACGCAGGGATCACAAAGTGGGGGGATCTGCTGATGGAAGGAACAATCTTGGGCTGGGATATCTTCAAGCTTAAAGTAACATCACCACTCTCCTGGATAGTATATCTACAAATAGGAAGTTGGATTCGAACTCAAATTAAGAAGAAAGGAATGATGGGACAGGAAAGCCCTCTCGAGAATATCCTAGTGGATAGACCGGCGGGGAAAAAAGAAGTGGCGCTCTTCTATTGGCATATTATAGAGGATGGAGAGCGAGACTTTAACCTCCCGGAAAAACTTTGGGGTGCTGAGGGAGAACCAGATAGGGGAGATATTTGGGAGGAATCTTTTATCCTCCTCTATAAAATCGTCAAGCCAGCATGGCTGAGGCGCAATCATTTCTTCACACTTCATAGAGCATATTACTCTCCTAAACGGTTGTCGAAATTCCAAACAGGGAAGTGCTGTAGTAAATGTTCCTTACCGGCAGCGTCAGACCTGCATATGTTCTGTGACTGTCCGAGTATTGCCACCTTTTGGCATGAAGTTAGAACAACACTCGAATCTATTCTTAGTGTCACTATCCCGTGGTCATGGTCTTTGGTCATCTTCGGATTAAATCATAACATCAAGGGATCAGAGAGAGATTTTCTGTTTTATGCCATCTTACTGGCTAGAAGAGAGATCTGTAAAAACTGGATTAACATAAATCCCCCAACGCATGCAGAGTGGCTGTCTTCATTATACGCAACCTCAAAGATGGACTTAATGAGAACATGCAGCCCTCGATCTCTTACATTTTGGCACCTTTTGATCGATTGGAGGAGGGATAGTTAGCCTACCCGGGGTTTTTTTTTTTTTTTTTTTTTTTTCCCCCGGGTCCGATGATTAGGCCTAAAATCTCTCTGTCCAAAAGGGTGGTATCGTACAGCAACAGGACATCTGGCCGAACTGGTCTGAAGGGAGTACGTCTATTCAAGCTCCGCTGGAAGCATGGGGGCCGGCTCTCTGGGCACCTGGGGCTCAGCATTGGGCTCCTTGGTGCTATGGGGGGGACGGTCCTCGTGTCTGAGAGGCTAAGAGCATAGTTGGATCGACTTTATGGCTAATGAGGACAAAAAAAAAAAAAGCTTCTGGGGACCGGTTTCTGGCATTGCAGCCGTCTTCGGCCCGGCTTGCTTGAATCCTGATGGTGCAGTGAGCAAGGGACTCACATCTGAGTATTCCCTGCCACACTTGTGGTGGCTAAAACGATTCAAAAAGTGGGGGTGGTGATGGACAGAGTATCTGAGTTAAACAGAACACTCGTACCCAGTCAAAAGATCAGGGCTTGATCCATCACCGTTTTTTAGCTCACTGCACCATCCCAGCTCAGAACCTGGCTATATGCAAATTAGTCTGTCCCTGGCCCAGTGCATCATGGGAACAGGGCAGACCAAACTACCAAGCCAATTCTTTACCGGAAAGGAAACAAGCTTCCGGGCACCGGTTTCTGGCATTGCAGCCGTCTTCGGCCCGGCTTGCTTGAATCCTGATGGTGCAGTGAGCAAGGGACTCACATCTGAGTATTCCCTGCCACACTTGTGGTGGCTAAAACGATTCAAAAAGTGGGGGTGGTGATGGACAGAGTATCTGAGTTAAACAGAACACTCGTACCCAGTCAAAAGATCAGGGCTTGATCCATCACCGTTTTTTAGCTCACTGCACCATCCCAGCTCAGAACCTGGCTATATGCAAATTAGTCAGTCCCTGGCCCAGTGCATCATGGGAACAGGGCAGACCAAACTACCAAGCCAGTTCTTTACCGGAAAGGAAACAAGCTTCCGGGGACCGGTTTCTGGCATTGCAGCCGTCTTCGGCCCGGCTTGCTTGAATCCTGATGGTGCAGTGAGCAAGGGACTCACATCTGAGTATTCCCTGCCACACTTGTGGTGGCTAAAACGATTCAAAAAGTGGGGGTGGTGATGGACAGAGTATCTGAGTTAAACAGAACACTCGTACCCAGTCAAAAGATCAGGGTTTGATCCATCTCGGTTTTTTAGCTCACTGCACCATCCCAGCTCAGAACCTGGCTATATGCAAATTAGTCTGTCCCTGGCCCAGTGCATCATGGGAACAGGGCAGACCAAACTACCAAGCCAATTCTTTACCGGAAAGGAAACAAGCTTCCGGGGACCGGTTTCTGGCATTGCAGCCATCTTCGGCCTGGCTTGCTTGAATCCTGATGGTGCAGTGAGCAAGGGACTCACATCTGAGTATTCCCTGCCACACTTGTGGTGACTAAAACGATTCAAAAAGTGGGGGTGGTGATGGACAGAGTATCTGAGTTAAACAGAACACTCGTACCCAGTCAAAAGATCAGGGCTTGATCCATCACCGTTTTTTAGCTCACTGCACCATCCCAGCTCAGAACCTGGCTATATGCAAATTAGTCTGTCCCTGGCCCAGTGCATCATGGGAACAGGGCAGACCACACTACCAAGCCAATTCTTTACCGGAAAGGAAACAAGCTTCCGGGGACCGGTTTCTGGCATTGCAGCCGTCTTCGGCCCGGCTTGCTTGAATCCTGATGGTGCAGTGAGCAAGGGACTCACATCTGAGTATTCCCTGCCACACTTGTGGTGGCTAAAACGATTCAAAAAGTGGGGGTGGTGATGGACAGAGTATCTGAGTTAAACAGAACACTCGTACCCAGTCAAAAGATCAGGGCTTGATCCATCACCGTTTTTTAGCTCACTGCACCATCCCAGCTCAGAACCTGGCTATATGCAAATTAGTCTGTCCCTGGCCCAGTGCATCATGGGAACAGGGCAGACCAAACTACCAAGCCAATTCTTTACCGGAAAGGAAACAAGCTTCCGGGGACCGGTTTCTGGCATTGCAGCCGTCTTCGGCCCGGCTTGCTTGAATCCTGATGGTGCAGTGAGCAAGGGACTCACATCTGAGTATTCCCTGCCACACTTGTGGTGGCTAAAACGATTCAAAAAGTGGGGGTGGTGATGGACAGAGTATCTGAGTTAAACAGAAAACTCGTACCCAGTCAAAAGATCAGGGCTTGATCCATCACCGTTTTTTAGCTCACTGCACCATCCCAGCTCAGAACCTGGCTATATGCAAATTAGTATGTCCCTGGCCCAGTGCATCATGGGAACAGGGCAGACCAAACTACCAAGCCAATTCTTTACCGGAAAGGAAAGAAGCTTCCGGGGACCGGTTTCTGGCATTGCAGCCGTCTTCGGCCCGGCTTGCTTGAATCCTGATGGTGCAGTGAGCAAGGGACTCACATCTGAGTATTCCCTGCCACACTTGTGGTGGCTAAAACGATTCAAAAAGTGGGGGTGGTGATGGACAGAGTATCTGAGTTAAACAGAACACTCGTACCCAGTCAAAAGATCAGGGCTTGATCCATCACCGTTTTTTAGCTCACTGCACCATCCCAGCTCAGAACCTGGCTATATGCAAATTAGTCTGTCCCTGGCCCAGTGCATCATGGGAACAGGGCAGACCAAACTACCAAGCCAATTCTTTACCGGAAAGGAAACAAGCTTCCGGGGACCGGTTTCTGGCATTGCAGCCATCTTCGGCCCAGCTTGCTTGAATCCTGATGGTGCAGTGAGCAAGGGACTCACATCTGAGTATTCCCTGCCACACTTGTGGTGACTAAAACGATTCAAAAAGTGGGGGTGGTGATGGACAGAGTATCTGAGTTAAACAGAACACTCGTACCCAGTCAAAAGATCAGGGCTTGATCCATCACCGTTTTTAAGCTCACTGCACCATCCCAGCTCAGAACCTGGCTATATGCAAATTAGTCTGTCCCTGGCCCAGTGCATCATGGGAACAAGGCAGACCAAACTACCAAGCCAATTCTTTACCGGAAAGGAAACAAGCTTCCGGGGACCGGTTTCTGGCATTGCAGCCGTCTTCGGCCCGGCTTGCTTGAATCCTGATGGTGCAGTGAGCAAGGGACTCACATCTGAGTATTCCCTGCCACACTTGTGGTGGCTAAAACGATTCAAAAAGTGGGGGTGGTGATGGACAGAGTATCTGAGTTAAACAGAACACTCGTACCCAGTCAAAAGATCAGGGCTTGATCCATCACCGTTTTTTAGCTCACTGCAATATCCCAGCTCAGAACCTGGCTATATGCAAATTAGTCTGTCCCTGGCCCAGTGCATCATGGGAACAGGGCAGACCAAACTACCAAGCCAATTCTTTACCGGAAAGGAAACAAGCTTCCGGGGACCGGTTTCTGGCATTGCAGCCGTCTTCGGCCCGGCTTGCTTGAATCCTGATGGTGCAGTGAGCAAGGGACTCACATTTGAGTATTCCCTGCCACACTTGTGGTGGCTAAAACGATTCAAAAAGTGGGGGTGGTGATGGACAGAGTATCTGAGTTAAACAGAACACTCGTACCCAGTCAAAAGATCAGGGCTTGATCCATCACCGTTTTTTAGCTCACTGCACCATCCCAGCTCAGAACCTGGCTATATGCAAATTAGTCTGTCCCTGGCCCAGTGCATCATGGGAACAGGGCAGACCAAACTACCAAGTCAATTCTTTACCGGAAAGGAAACAAGCTTCCGGGGACCGGTTTCTGGCATTGCAGCCGTCTTCGGCCCGGCTTGCTTGAATCCTGATGGTGCAGTGAGCAAGGGACTCACATCTGAGTATTCCCTGCCACACTTGTGGTGGCTAAAACGATTCAAAAATTGGGGGTGGTGATGGACAGAGTATCTGAGTTAAACAGAACACTCGTACCCAGTCAAAAGATCAGGGCTTGATCCATCACCGTTTTTTAGCTCACTGCACCATCCCAGCTCAGAACCTGGCTATATGCAAATTAGTCTGTCCCTGGCCCAGTGCATCATGGGAACAGGGCAGACCAAACTACCAAGCCAATTCTTTACCGGAAAGGAAACAAGCTTCCGGGGACCGGTTTCTGGCATTGCAGCCGTCTTCGGCCCGGCTTGCTTGAATCCTGATGGTGCAGTGAGCAAGGGACTCACATCTGAGTATTCCCTGCCACACTTGTGGTGGCTAAAACGATTCAAAAAGTGGGGGTGGTGATGGACAGAGTATCTGAGTTAAACAGAACACTCGTACCCAGTCAAAAGATCAGGGCTTGATCCATCACCGTTTTTTTGCTCACTGCACCATCCCAGCTCAGAACCTGGCTATATGCAAATTAGTCTGTCCCTGGCCCAGTGCATCATGGGAACAGGGCAGACCAAACTACCAAGCCAATTCTTTACCGGAAAGGAAACAAGCTTCCGGGGACCGGTTTCTGGCATTGCAGCCGTCTTCGGCCCGGCTTGCTTGAATCCTGATGGTGCAGTGAGCAAGGGACTCACATCTGAGTATTCCCTGCCACACCTGTGGTAGCTAAAACGATTCAAAAAGTGGGGGTGGTGATGGACAGAGTATCTGAGTTAAACAGAACACTCGTACCCAGTCAAAAGATCAGGGCTTGATCCATCTCGGTTTTTTAGCTCACTGCACCATCCCAGCTCAGAACCTGGCTATATGCAAATTAGTCTGTCCCTGGCCCAGTGCATCATGGGAACAGGGCAGACCAAACTACCAAGCCAATTCTTTACCGGAAAGGAAACAAGCTTCCGGGGACCGGTTTCTGGCATTGCAGCCGTCTTCGGCCCGGCTTGCTTGAATCCTGATGGTGCAGTGAGCAAGGGACTCACATCTGAGTATTCCCTGCCACACTTGTGGTGGCTAAAACGATTCAAAAAGTGGGGGTGGTGATGGACAGAGTATCTGAGTTAAACAGAACACTCGTACCCAGTCAAAAGATCAGGGCTTGATCCATCACCGTTTTTTAGCTCACTGCACCATCCCAGCTCAGAACCTGGCTATATGCAAATTAGTCTGTCCCTGGCCCAGTGCATCATGGGAACAGGGCAGACCAAACTACCAAGCCAATTCTTTACCGGAAAGGAAACAAGCTTCCGGGGACCGGTTTCTGGCATTGCAGCCGTCTTCGGCCCGGCTTGCTTGAATCCTGATGGTGCAGTGAGCAAGGGACTCACATCTGAGTATTCCCTGCCACACTTGTGGTGGCGAAAATGATTCAAAAAGTGGGGGTGGTGATGGACAGAGTATCTGAGTTAAACAGAACACTCGTACCCAGTCAAAAGATCAGGGCTTGATCCATCACCGTTTTTTAGCTCACTGCACCATCCCAGCTCAGAACCTGGCTATATGCAAATTAGTCTGTCCCTGGCCCAGTGCATCATGGGAACAGGGCAGACCAAACTACCAAGCCAATTCTTTACCGGAAAGGAAACAAGCTTCCGGGGACCGGTTTCTGGCATTGCAGCCGTCTTCGGCCCGGCTTGCTTGAATCCTGATGGTGCAGTGAGCAAGGGACTCACATCTGAGTATTCCCTGCCACACTTGTGGTGGCTAAAACGATTCAAAAAGTGGGGGTGGTGATGGACAGAGTATCTGAGTTAAACAGAACACTCGTACCCAGTCAAAAGATCAGGGCTTGATCCATCACCGTTTTTTAGCTCACTGCACCATCCCAGCTCAGAACCTGGCTATATGCAAATTAGTCTGTCCCTGGCCCAGTGCATCATGGGAACAGGGCAGACCAAACTACCAAGCCAATTCTTTACCGGAAAGGAAACAAGCTTCCGGGGACCGGTTTCTGGCATTGCAGCCGTCTTCGGCCCGGCTTGCTTGAATCCTGATGGTGCAGTGAGCAAGGGACTCACATCTGAGTATTCCCTGCCACACTTGTGGTGGCTAAAACGATTCAAAAAGTGGGGGTGGTGATGGACAGAGTATCTGAGTTAAACAGAACATTCGTACCCAGTCAAAAGATCAGGGCTTGATCCATCACCGTTTTTTAGCTCACTGCACCATCCCAGCTCAGAACCTGGCTATATGCAAATTAGTCTGTCCCTGGCCCAGTGCATCATGGGAACAGGGCAGACCAAACTACCAAGCCAATTCTTTACCGGAAAGGAAACAAGCTTCCGGGGACCGGTTTCTGGCATTGCAGCCGTCTTCGGCCCGGCTTGCTTGAATCCTGATGGTGCAGTGAGCAAGGGACTCACATCTGAGTATTCCCTGCCACACTTGTGGTGGCTAAAATGATTCAAAAAGTGGGGGTGGTGATGGACAGAGTATCTGAGTTAAACAGAACACTCGTACCCAGTCAAAAGATCAGGGCTTGATCCATCACCGTTTTTAGCTCACTGCACCATCCCAGCTCAGAACCTGGCTATATGCAAATTAGTCTGTCCCTGGCCCAGTGCATCATGGGAATTGGGCAGACCAAACTACCAAGCCAATTCTTTACCGGAAAGGAAACAAGCTTCCAGGGACCGGTTTCTGGCATTGCAGCCATCTTCGGCCCGGCTTGCTTGAATCCTGATGGTGCAGTGAGCAAGGGACTCACATCTGAGTATTCCCTGCCACACTTGTGGTGGCTAAAACGATTCAAAAAGTGGGGGTGGTGATGGACAGAGTATCTGAGTTAAACAGAACACTCGTACCCAGTCAAAAGATCAGGGCTTGATCCATCACCGTTTTTTAGCTCACTGCACCATCCCTGCTCAGAACCTGGCTATATGCAAATTAGTCTGTCCCTGGCCCAGTGCATCATGGGAACAGGGCAGACCAAACTACCAAGCCAATTCTTTACCGGAAAGGAAACAAGCTTCCGGGGACCGGTTTCTGGCATTGCAGCCGTCTTCAGCCCGGCTTGCTTGAATCCTGATGGTGCAGTGAGCAAGGGACTCACATCTGAGTATTCCCTGCCACACTTGTGGTGGCTAAAGCGATTCAAAAAGTGGGGGTGGTGATGGACAGAGTATCTGAGTTAAACAGAACACTCGTACCCAGTCAAAAGATCAGGGCTTGATCCATCACCGTTTTTTAGCTCACTGCACCATCCCAGCTCAGAACCTGGCTATATGCAAATTAGTCTGTCCCTGGCCCAGTGCATCATGGGAACAGGGCAGACCAAACTACCAAGCCAATTCTTTACCGGAAAGGAAACAAGCTTCCGGGGACCGGTTTCTGGCATTGCAGCCGTCTTCGGCCCGGCTTGCTTGAATCCTGATGGTGCAGTGAGCAAGGGACTCACATCTGAGTATTCCCTGCCACACTTGTGGTAGCTAAAACGATTCAAAAAGTGGGGGTGGTGATGGACAGAGTATCTGAGTTAAACAGAACACTCGTACCCAGTCAAAAGATCAGGGCTTGATCCATCTCGGTTTTTTAGCTCACTGCACCATCCCAGCTCAGAACCTGGCTATATGCAAATTAGTCTGTCCCTGGCCCAGTGCATCATGGGAACAGGGCAGACCAAACTACCGAGCCAATTCTTTACCGGAAAGGAAACAAGCTTCCGGGGACCGGTTTCTGGCATTGCAGCCGTCTTCGACCCGGCTTGCTTGAATCCTGATGGTGCAGTGAGCAAGGGACTCACATCTGAGTATTCCCTGCCACACTTGTGGTGGCTAAAATGATTCAAAAAGTGGGGGTGGTGATGGACAGAGTATCTGAGTTAAACAGAACACTCGTACCCAGTCAAAAGATCAGGGCTTGATCCATCACCGTTTTTTAGCTCACTGCACCATCCCAGCTCAGAACCTGGCTATATGCAAATTAGTCTGTCCCTGGCCCAATGCATCATGGGAACAGGGCAGACCAAACTACCAAGCCAATTCTTTACCGGAAAGGAAACAAGCTTCCGGGGACCGGTTTCTGGCATTGCAGCCGTCTTCGGCCCGGCTTGCTTGAATCCTGATGGTGCAGTGAGCAAGGGACTCACATCTGAGTATTCCCTGCCACACTTGTGGTGGCTAAAACGATTCAAAAAGTGGGGGTGGTGATGGACAGAGTATCTGAGTTAAACAGAACACTCGTACCCAGTCAAAAGATCAGGGCTTGATCCATCACCGTTTTTTAGCTCACTGCACCATCCCAGCTCAGAACCTGGCTATATGCAAATTAGTCTGTCCCTGGCCCAGTGCATCATGGGAACAGGGCAGACCAAACTACCAAGCCAATTCTTTACCGGAAAGGAAACAAGCTTCCGGGGACCGGTTTCTGGCATTGCAGCCGTCTTCGGCCCGGCTTGCTTGAATCCTGATGGTGCAGTGAGCAAGGGACTCACATCTGAGTATTCCCTGCCACACTTGTGGTGGCGAAAATGATTCAAAAAGTGGGGGTGGTGATGGACAGAGTATCTGAGTTAAACAGAACACTCGTACCCAGTCAAAAGATCAGGGCTTGATCCATCACCGTTTTTTAGCTCACTGCACCATCCCAGCTCAGAACCTGGCTATATGCAAATTAGTCTGTCCCTGGCCCAGTGCATCATGGGAACAGGGCAGACCAAACTACCAAGCCAATTCTTTACCGGAAAGGAAACAAGCTTCCGGGGACCGGTTTCTGGCATTGCAGCCGTCTTCGGCCCGGCTTGCTTGAATCCTGATGGTGCAGTGAGCAAGGGACTCACATCTGAGTATTCCCTGCCACACTTGTGGTGGCTAAAACGATTCAAAAAGTGGGGGTGGTGATGGACAGAGTATCTGAGTTAAACAGAACACTCGTACCCAGTCAAAAGATCAGGGCTTGATCCATCACCGTTTTTTAGCTCACTGCACCATCCCAGCTCAGAACCTGGCTATATGCAAATTAGTCTGTCCCTGGCCCAGTGCATCATGGGAACAGGGCAGACCAAACTACCAAGCCAATTCTTTACCGGAAAGGAAACAAGCTTCCGGGGACCGGTTTCTGGCATTGCAGCCGTCTTCGGCCCGGCTTGCTTGAATCCTGATGGTGCAGTGAGCAAGGGACTCACATCTGAGTATTCCCTGCCACACTTGTGGTGGCTAAAACGATTCAAAAAGTGGGGGTGGTGATGGACAGAGTATCTGAGTTAAACAGAACATTCGTACCCAGTCAAAAGATCAGGGCTTGATCCATCACCGTTTTTTAGCTCACTGCACCATCCCAGCTCAGAACCTGGCTATATGCAAATTAGTCTGTCCCTGGCCCAGTGCATCATGGGAACAGGGCAGACCAAACTACCAAGCCAATTCTTTACCGGAAAGGAAACAAGCTTCCGGGGACCGGTTTCTGGCATTGCAGCCGTCTTCGGCCCGGCTTGCTTGAATCCTGATGGTGCAGTGAGCAAGGGACTCACATCTGAGTATTCCCTGCCACACTTGTGGTGGCTAAAATGATTCAAAAAGTGGGGGTGGTGATGGACAGAGTATCTGAGTTAAACAGAACACTCGTACCCAGTCAAAAGATCAGGGCTTGATCCATCACCGTTTTTAGCTCACTGCACCATCCCAGCTCAGAACCTGGCTATATGCAAATTAGTCTGTCCCTGGCCCAGTGCATCATGGGAATTGGGCAGACCAAACTACCAAGCCAATTCTTTACCGGAAAGGAAACAAGCTTCCAGGGACCGGTTTCTGGCATTGCAGCCATCTTCGGCCCGGCTTGCTTGAATCCTGATGGTGCAGTGAGCAAGGGACTCACATCTGAGTATTCCCTGCCACACTTGTGGTGGCTAAAACGTTTCAAAAAGTGGGGGTGGTGATGGACAGAGTATCTGAGTTAAACAGAACACTCGTACCCAGTCAAAAGATCAGGGCTTGATCCATCACCGTTTTTTAGCTCACTGCACCATCCCTGCTCAGAACCTGGCTATATGCAAATTAGTCTGTCCCTGGCCCAGTGCATCATGGGAACAGGGCAGACCAAACTACCAAGCCAATTCTTTACCGGAAAGGAAACAAGCTTCCGGGGACCGGTTTCTGGCATTGCAGCCGTCTTCAGCCCGGCTTGCTTGAATCCTGATGGTGCAGTGAGCAAGGGACTCACATCTGAGTATTCCCTGCTACACTTGTGGTGGCTAAAGCGATTCAAAAAGTGGGGGTGGTGATGGACAGAGTATCTGAGTTAAACAGAACACTCGTACCCAGTCAAAAGATCAGGGCTTGATCCATCACCGTTTTTTAGCTCACTGCACCATCCCAGCTCAGAACCTGGCTATATGCAAATTAGTCTGTCCCTGGCCCAGTGCATCATGGGAACAGGGCAGACCAAACTACCAAGCCAATTCTTTACCGGAAAGGAAACAAGCTTCCGGGGACCGGTTTCTGGCATTGCAGCCGTCTTCGGCCCGGCTTGCTTGAATCCTGATGGTGCAGTGAGCAAGGGACTCACATCTGAGTATTCCCTGCCACACTTGTCGTAGCTAAAACGATTCAAAAAGTGGGGGTGGTGATGGACAGAGTATCTGAGTTAAACAGAACACTCGTACCCAGTCAAAAGATCAGGGCTTGATCCATCACCGTTTTTTAGCTCACTGCACCATCCCAGCTCAGAACCTGGCTATATGCAAATTAGTCTGTCCCTGGCCCAGTGCATCATGGGAACAGGGCAGACCAAACTACCGAGCCAATTCTTTACCGGAAAGGAAACAAGCTTCCGGGGACCGGTTTCTGGCATTGCAGCCGTCTTCGACCCGGCTTGCTTGAATCCTGATGGTGCAGTGAGCAAGGGACTCACATCTGAGTATTCCCTGCCACACTTGTGGTGGCTAAAATGATTCAAAAAGTGGGGGTGGTGATGGACAGAGTATCTGAGTTAAACAGAACACTCGTACCCAGTCAAAAGATCAGGGCTTGATCCATCACCGTTTTTTAGCTCACTGCACCATCCCAGCTCAGAACCTGGCTATATGCAAATTAGTCTGTCCCTGGCCCAGTGCATCATGGGAACAGGGCAGACCAAACTACCAAGCCAATTCTTTACCGGAAAGGAAACAAGCTTCCGGGGACCGGTTTCTGGCATTGCAGCCGTCTTCGGCCCGGCTTGCTTGAATCCTGATGGTGCAGTGAGCAAGGGACTCACATCTGAGTATTCCCTGCCACACTTGTGGTGGCTAAAATGATTCAAAAAGTGGGGGTGGTGATGGACAGAGTATCTGAGTTAAACAGAACACTCGTACCCAGTCAAAAGATCAGGGCTTGATCCATCACCGTTTTTTAGCTCACTGCACCATCCCAGCTCAGAACCTGGCTATATGCAAATTAGTCTGTCCCTGGCCCAGTGCATCATGGGAACAGGGCAGACCAAACTACCAAGCCAATTCTTTACCGGAAAGGAAACAAGCTTCCGGGGACCGGTTTCTGGCATTGCAGCCGTCTTCGGCCCGGCTTGCTTGAATCCTGATGGTGCAGTGAGCAAGGGACTCACATCTGAGTATTCCCTGCCACACTTGTGGTGGCTAAAACGATTCAAAAAGTGGGGGTGGTGATGGACAGAGTATCTGAGTTAAACAGAACACTCGTACCCAGTCAAAAGATCAGGGCTTGATCCATCACCGTTTTTTAGCTCACTGCACCATCCCAGCTCAGAACCTGGCTATATGCAAATTAGTCTGTCCCTGGCCCAGTGCATCATGGGAACAGGGCAGACCAAACTACCAAGCCAATTCTTTACCGGAAAGGAAACAAGCTTCCGGGGACCGGTTTCTGGCATTGCAGCCGTCTTCGGCCCGGCTTGCTTGAATCCTGATGGTGCAGTGAGCAAGGGACTCACATCTGAGTATTCCCTGCCACACTTGTGGTGGCTAAAACGATTCAAAAAGTGGGGGTGGTGATGGACAGAGTATCTGAGTTAAACAGAACACTCGTACCCAGTCAAAAGATCAGGGCTTGATCCATCACCGTTTTTTAGCTCACTGCACCATCCCAGCTCAGAACCTGGCTATATGCAAATTAGTATGTCCCTGGCCCAGTGCATCATGGGAACAGGGCAGACCAAACTACCAAGCCAATTCTTTACCGGAAAGGAAACAAGCTTCCGGGGACCGGTTTCTGGCATTGCAGCCGTCTTGGGCCCGGCTTGCTTGAATCCTGATGGTGCAGTGAGCAAGGGACTCACATCTGAGTATTCCCTGCCACGCTTGTGGTGGCTAAAATGATTCAAAAAGTGGGGGTGGTGATGGACAGAGTATCTGAGTTAAACAGAACACTCGTACCCAGTCAAAAGATCAGGGCTTGATCCATCACCGTTTTTAGCTCACTGCACCATCCCAGCTCAGAACCTGGCTATATGCAAATTAGTCTGTCCCTGGCCCAGTGCATCATGGGAATAGGGCAGACCAAACTACCAAGCCAATTCTTTACCGGAAAGGAAACAAGCTTCCAGGGACCGGTTTCTGGCATTGCAGCCATCTTCGGCCCGGCTTGCTTGAATCCTGATGGTGCAGTAAGCAAGGGACTCACATCTGAGTATTCCCTGCCACACTTGTGGTGGCTAAAACGATTCAAAAAGTGGGGGTGGTGATGGACAGAGTATCTGAGTTAAACAGAACACTCGTACCCAGTCAAAAGATCAGGGCTTGATCCATCACCGTTTTTTAGCTCACTGCACCATCCCTGCTCAGAACCTGGCTATATGCAAATTAGTCTGTCCCTGGCCCAGTGCATCATGGGAACAGGGCAGACCAAACTACCAAGCCAATTCTTTACCGGAAAGGAAACAAGCTTCCGGGGACCGGTTTCTGGCATTGCAGCCGTCTTCAGCCCGGCTTGCTTGAATCCTGATGGTGCAGTGAGCAAGGGACTCACATCTGAGTAATCCCTGCCACACTTGTGGTGGCTAAAGCGATTCAAAAAGTGGGGGTGGTGATGGACAGAGTATCTGAGTTAAACAGAACACTCGTACCCAGTCAAAAGATCAGGGCTTGATCCATCACCGTTTTTTAGCTCACTGCACCATCCCAGCTCAGAACCTGGCTATATGCAAATTAGTCTGTCCCTGGCCCAGTGCATCATGGGAACAGGGCAGACCAAACTACCAAGCCAATTCTTTACCGGAAAGGAAAGAAGCTTCCGGGGACCGGTTTCTGGCATTGCAGCCGTCTTCGGCCCGGCTTGCTTGAATCCTGATGGTGCAGTGAGCAAGGGACTCACATCTGAGTATTCCCTGCCACACTTGTGGTGGCTAAAACGATTCAAAAAGTGGGGGTGGTGATGGACAGAGTATCTGAGTTAAACAGAACACTCGTACCCAGTCAAAAGATCAGGGCTTGATCCATCACCGTTTTTAGCTCACTGCACCATCCCAGCTCAGAACCTGGCTATATGCAAATTAGTCTGTCCCTGGCCCAGTGCATCATGGGAATAGGGCAGACCAAACTACCAAGCCAATTCTTTACCGGAAAGGAAACAAGCTTCCGGGGACCGGTTTCTGGCATTGCAGCCATCTTCGGCCCGGCTTGCTTGAATCCTGATGGTGCAGTGAGCAAGGGACTCACATCTGAGTATTCCCTGCCACACTTGTGGTGGCTAAAACGATTCAAAAAGTGGGGGTGGTGATGGACAGAGTATCTGAGTTAAACAGAACACTCGTACCCAGTCAAAAGATCAGGGCTTGATCCATCACCGTTTTTTAGCTCACTGCACCATCCCAGCTCAGAACCTGGCTATATGCAAATTAGTCTGTCCCTGGCCCAGTGCATCATGGTAACAGGGCAGACCAAACTACCAAGCCAATTCTTTACCGGAAAGGAAACAAGCTTCCGGGGACCGGTTTCTGGCATTGCAGCCGTCTTCGGCCCGGCTTGCTTGAATCCTGATGGTGCAGTGAGCAAGGGACTCACATCTTAGTATTCCCTGCCACACTTGTGGTGGCTAAAACGATTCAAAAAGTGGGGGTGGTGATGGACAGAGTATCTGAGTTAAACAGAACACTCGTACCCAGTCAAAAGATCAGGGCTTGATCCATCACCGTTTTTTAGCTCACTGCACCATCCCAGCTCAGAACCTGGCTATATGCAAATTAGTCTGTCCCTGGCCCAGTGCATCATGGGAACAGGGCAGACCAAACTACCAAGCCAATTCTTTACCGGAAATGAAACAAGCTTCCGGGGACCGGTTTCTGGCATTGCAGCCGTCTTCGGCCCGGCTTGCTTGAATCCTGATGGTGCAGTGAGCAAGGGACTCACATCTGAGTATTCCCTGCCACACTTGTGGTGGCTAAAACGATTCAAAAAGTGGGGGTGGTGATGGACAGAGTATCTGAGTTAAACAGAACACTCGTACCCAGTCAAAAGATCAGGGCTTGATCCATCACCGTTTTTTAGCTCACTGCACCATCCCAGCTCAGAACCTGGCTATATGCAAATTAGTCTGTCCCTGGCCCAGTGCATCATGGGAACAGGGCAGACCAAACTACCAAGCCAATTCTTTACCGGAAAGGAAACAAGCTTCCGGGGACCGGTTTCTGGCATTGCAGCCGTCTTCGGCCCGGCTTGCTTGAATCCTGATGGTGCAGTGAGCAAGGGACTCACATCTGAGTATTCCCTGCCACACTTGTGGTGGCTAAAACGATTTAAAAAGTGGGGGTGGTGATGGACAGAGTATCTGAGTTAAACAGAACACTCGTACCCAGTCAAAAGATCAGGGCTTGATCCATCACCGTTTTTTAGCTCACTGCACCATCCCAGCTCAGAACCTGGCTATATGCAAATTAGTCTGTCCCTGGCCCAGTGCATCATGGGAACAGGGCAGACCAAACTACCAAGCCAATTCTTTACCGGAAAGGAAACAAGCTTCCGGGGACCGGTTTCTGGCATTGCAGCCGTCTTCGGCCCGGCTTGCTTGAATCCTGATGGTGCAGTGAGCAAGGGACTCACATCTGAGTATTCCCTGCCACACTTGTGGTGGCTAAAATGATTCAAAAAGTGGGGGTGGTGATGGACAGAGTATCTGAGTTAAACAGAACACTCGTACCCAGTCAAAAGATCAGGGCTTGATCCATCACCGTTTTTTAGCTCACTGCACCCATCCCAGCTCAGAACCTGGCTATATGCAAATTAGTCTGTCCCTGGCCCAGTGCATCATGGGAACAGGGCAGACCAAACTACCAAGCCAATTCTTTACCGGAAAGGAAACAAGCTTCCGGGGACCGGTTTCTGGCATTGCAGCCGTCTTCGGCCCGGCTTGCTTGAATCCTGATGGTGCAGTGAGCAAGGGACTCACATCTGAGTATTCCCTGCCACACTTGTGGTGGCTAAAACGATTCAAAAAGTGGGGGTGGTGATGGACAGAGTATCTGAGTTAAACAGAACACTCGTACCCAGTCAAAAGATCAGGGCTTGATCCATCACCGTTTTTTAGCTCACTGCACCATCCCAGCTCAGAACCTGGCTATATGCAAATTAGTCTGTCCCTGGCCCAGTGAATCATGGGAACAGGGCAGACCAAACTACCAAGCCAATTCTTTACCGGAAAGGAAACAAGCTTCCGGGGACCGGTTTCTGGCATTGCAGCCGTCTTCGGCCCGGCTTGCTTGAATCCTGATGGTGCAGTGAGCAAGGGACTCACATCTGAGTATTCCCTGCCACACTTGTGGTGGCTAAAACGATTTAAAAAGTGGGGGTGGTGATGGACAGAGTATCTGAGTTAAACAGAACACTCGTA
Source organism: Lissotriton helveticus (assembly GCF_964261635.1). Lineage (NCBI taxonomy): Eukaryota > Metazoa > Chordata > Amphibia > Caudata > Salamandridae > Lissotriton > Lissotriton helveticus. The sequence goes on along the minus strand of NC_136059.1, from coordinate 1,247,215,785 downwards.
CCCAGTCAAAAGATCAGGGCTTGATCCATCACCGTTTTTTAGCTCACTGCACCATCCCAGCTCAGAACCTGGCTATATGCAAATTAGTCTGTCCCTGGCCCAGTGCATCATGGGAACAGGGCAGACCAAACTACCAAGCCAATTCTTTACCGGAAAGGAAACAAGCTTCCGGGGACCGGTTTCTGGCATTGCAGCCGTCTTCGGCCCGGCTTGCTTGAATCCTGATGGTGCAGTGAGCAAGGGACTCACATCTGAGTATTCCCTGCCACACTTGTGGTGGCTAAAATGATTCAAAAAGTGGGGGTGGTGATGGACAGAGTATCTGAGTTAAACAGAACACTCGTACCCAGTCAAAAGATCAGGGCTTGATCCATCACCGTTTTTTAGCTCACTGCACCCATCCCAGCTCAGAACCTGGCTATATGCAAATTAGTCTGTCCCTGGCCCAGTGCATCATGGGAACAGGGCAGACCAAACTACCAAGCCAATTCTTTACCGGAAAGGAAACAAGCTTCCGGGGACCGGTTTCTGGCATTGCAGCCGTCTTCGGCCCGGCTTGCTTGAATCCTGATGGTGCAGTGAGCAAGGGACTCACATCTGAGTATTCCCTGCCACACTTGTGGTGGCTAAAACGATTCAAAAAGTGGGGGTGGTGATGGACAGAGTATCTGAGTTAAACAGAACACTCGTACCCAGTCAAAAGATCAGGGCTTGATCCATCACCGTTTTTTAGCTCACTGCACCATCCCAGCTCAGAACCTGGCTATATGCAAATTAGTCTGTCCCTGGCCCAGTGAATCATGGGAACAGGGCAGACCAAACTACCAAGCCAATTCTTTACCGGAAAGGAAACAAGCTTCCGGGGACCGGTTTCTGGCATTGCAGCCGTCTTCGGCCCGGCTTGCTTGAATCCTGATGGTGCAGTGAGCAAGGGACTCACATCTGAGTATTCCCTGCCACACTTGTGGTGGCTAAATCGATTCAAAAAGTGGGGGTGGTGATGGACAGAGTATCTGAGTTAAACAGAACACTCGTACCCAGTCAAAAGATCAGGGCTTGATCCATCACCGTTTTTTAGCTCACTGCACCATCCCAGCTCAGAACCTGGCTATATGCAAATTAGTCTGTCCCTGGCCCAGTGCATCATGGGAACAGGGCAGACCAAACTACCAAGCCAATTCTTTACCGGAAAGGAAACAAGCTTCCGGGGACCGGTTTCTGGCATTGCAGCCGTCTTCGGCCCGGCTTGCTTGAATCCTGATGGTGCAGTGAGCAAGGGACTCACATCTGAGTATTCCCTGCCACACTTGTGGTGGCTAAAATGATTCAAAAAGTGGGGGTGGTGATGGACAGAGTATCTGAGTTAAACAGAACACTCGTACCCAGTCAAAAGATCAGGGCTTGATCCATCACCGTTTTTAGCTCACTGCACCATCCCAGCTCAGAACCTGGCTATATGCAAATTAGTCTGTCCCTGGCCCAGTGCATCATGGGAATAGGGCAGACCAAACTACCAAGCCAATTCTTTACCGGAAAGGAAACAAGCTTCCAGGGACCGGTTTCTGGCATTGCAGCCATCTTCGGCCCGGCTTGCTTGAATCCTGATGGTGCAGTGAGCAAGGGACTCACATCTGAGTATTCCCTGCCACACTTGTGGTGGCTAAAACGATTCAAAAAGTGGGGGTGGTGATGGACAGAGTATCTGAGTTAAACAGAACACTCGTACCCAGTCAAAAGATCAGGGCTTGATCCATCACCGTTTTTTAGCTCACTGCACCATCCCTGCTCAGAACCTGGCTATATGCAAATTAGTCTGTCCCTGGCCCAGTGCATCATGGGAACAGGGCAGACCAAACTCCCAAGCCAATTCTTTACCGGAAAGGAAACAAGCTTCCGGGGACCGGTTTCTGGCATTGCAGCCGTCTTCAGCCCGGCTTGCTTGAATCCTGATGGTGCAGTGAGCAAGGGACTCACATCTGAGTATTCCCTGCCACACTTGTGGTGGCTAAAGCGATTCAAAAAGTGGGGGTGGTGATGGACAGAGTATCTGAGTTAAACAGAACACTCGTACCCAGTCAAAAGATCAGGGCTTGATCCATCACCGTTTTTTAGCTCACTGCACCATCCCAGCTCAGAACCTGGCTATATGCAAATTAGTCTGTCCCTGGCCCAGTGCATCATGGGAACAGGGCAGACCAAACTACCAAGCCAATTCTTTACCGGAAAGGAAACAAGCTTCCGGGGACCGGTTTCTGGCATTGCAGCCGTCTTCGGCCCGGCTTGCTTGAATCCTGATGGTGCAGTGAGCAAGGGACTCACATCTTAGTATTCCCTGCCACACTTGTGGTGGCTAAAACGATTCAAAAAGTGGGGGTGGTGATGGACAGAGTATCTGAGTTAAACAGAACACTCGTACCCAGTCAAAAGATCAGGGCTTGATCCATCACCGTTTTTTAGCTCACTGCACCATCCCAGCTCAGAACCTGGCTATATGCAAATTAGTCTGTCCCTGGCCCAGTGCATCATGGGAACAGGGCAGACCAAACTACCAAGCCAATTCTTTACCGGAAAGGAAACAAGCTTCTGGGGACCGGTTTCTGGCATTGCAGCCGTCTTCGGCCCGGCTTGCTTGAATCCTGATGGTGCAGTGAGCAAGGGACTCACATCTGAGTATTCCCTGCCACACTTGTGGTGGCTAAAACGATTCAAAAAGTGGGGGTGGTGATGGACAGAGTATCTGAGTTAAACAGAACACTCGTACCCAGTCAAAAGATCAGGGCTTGATCCATCACCGTTTTTTAGCTCACTGCACCATCCCAGCTCAGAACCTGGCTATATGCAAATTAGTCTGTCCCTGGCCCAGTGCATCATGGGAACAGGGCAGACCAAACTACCAAGCCAATTCTTTACCGGAAAGGAAAAAAGCTTCCGGGCACCGGTTTCTGGCATTGCAGCCGTCTTCGGCCCGGCTTGCTTGAATCCTGATGGTGCAGTGAGCAAGGGACTCACATCTGAGTATTCCCTGCCACACTTGTGGTGGCTAAAACGATTCAAAAAGTGGGGGTGGTGATGGACAGAGTATCTGAGTTAAACAGAACACTCGTACCCAGTCAAAAGATCAGGGCTTGATCCATCACCGTTTTTTAGCTCACTGCACCATCCCAGCTCAGAACCTGGCTATATGCAAATTAGTCAGTCCCTGGCCCAGTGCATCATGGGAACAGGGCAGACCAAACTACCAAGCCAGTTCTTTACCGGAAAGGAAACAAGCTTCCGGGGACCGGTTTCTGGCATTGCAGCCGTCTTCGGCCCGGCTTGCTTGAATCCTGATGGTGCAGTGAGCAAGGGACTCACATCTGAGTATTCCCTGCCACACTTGTGGTGGCTAAAACGATTCAAAAAGTGGGGGTGGTGATGGACAGAGTATCTGAGTTAAACAGAACACTCGTACCCAGTCAAAAGATCAGGGTTTGATCCATCTCGGTTTTTTAGCTCACTGCACCATCCCAGCTCAGAACCTGGCTATATGCAAATTAGTCTGTCCCTGGCCCAGTGCATCATGGGAACAGGGCAGACCAAACTACCAAGCCAATTCTTTACCGGAAAGGAAACAAGCTTCCGGGGACCGGTTTCTGGCATTGCAGCCATCTTCAGCCTGGCTTGCTTGAATCCTGATGGTGCAGTGAGCAAGGGACTCACATCTGAGTATTCCCTGCCACACTTGTGGTGACTAAAACGATTCAAAAAGTGGGGGTGGTGATGGACAGAGTATCTGAGTTAAACAGAACACTCGTACCCAGTCAAAAGATCAGGGCTTGATCCATCACCGTTTTTTAGCTCACTGCACCATCCCAGCTCAGAACCTGGCTATATGCAAATTAGTCTGTCCCTGGCCCAGTGCATCATGGGAACAGGGCAGACTACACTACCAAGCCAATTCTTTACCGGAAAGGAAACAAGCTTCCGGGGACCGGTTTCTGGCATTGCAGCCGTCTTCGGCCCGGATTGCTTGAATCCTGATGGTGCAGTGAGCAAGGGACTCACATCTGAGTATTCCCTGCCACACTTGTGGTGGCTAAAACGATTCAAAAAGTGGGGGTGGTGATGGACAGAGTATCTGAGTTAAACAGAACACTCGTACCCAGTCAAAAGATCAGGGCTTGATCCATCACCGTTTTTTAGCTCACTGCACCATCCCAGCTCAGAACCTGGCTATATGCAAATTAGTCTGTCCCTGGCCCAGTGCATCATGGGAACAGGGCAGACCAAACTACCAAGCCAATTCTTTACCGGAAAGGAAACAAGCTTCCGGGGACCGGTTTCTGGCATTGCAGCCGTCTTCGGCCCGGCTTGCTTGAATCCTGATGGTGCAGTGAGCAAGGGACTCACATCTGAGTATTCCCTGCCACACTTGTGGTGGCTAAAACGATTCAAAAAGTGGGGGTGGTGATGGACAGAGTATCTGAGTTAAACAGAACGCTCGTACCCAGTCAAAAGATCAGGGCTTGATCCATCACCGTTTTTTAGCTCACTGCACCGTCCCAGCTCAGAACCTGGCTATATGCAAATTAGTATGTCCCTGGCCCAGTGCATCATGGGAACAGGGCAGACCAAACTACCAAGCCAATTCTTTACCGGAAAGGAAAGAAGCTTCCGGGGACCGGTTTCTGGCATTGCAGCCGTCTTCGGCCCGGCTTGCTTGAATCCTGATGGTGCAGTGAGCAAGGGACTCACATCTGAGTATTCCCTGCCACACTTGTGGTGGCTAAAACGATTCAAAAAGTGGGGGTGGTGATGGACAGAGTATCTGAGTTAAACAGAACACTCGTACCCAGTCAAAAGATCAGGGCTTGATCCATCACCGTTTTTTAGCTCACTGCACCATCCCAGCTCAGAACCTGGCTATATGCAAATTAGTCTGTCCCTGGCCCAGTGCATCATGGGAACAGGGCAGACCAAACTACCAAGCCAATTCTTTACCGGAAAGGAAACAAGCTTCCGGGGACCGGTTTCTGGCATTGCAGCCATCTTCGGCCCAGCTTGCTTGAATCCTGATGGTGCAGTGAGCAAGGGACTCACATCTGAGTATTCCCTGCCACACTTGTGGTGACTAAAACGATTCAAAAAGTGGGGGTGGTGATGGACAGAGTATCTGAGTTAAACAGAACACTCGTACCCAGTCAAAAGATCAGGGCTTGATCCATCACCGTTTTTAAGCTCACTGCACCATCCCAGCTCAGAACCTGGCTATATGCAAATTAGTCTGTCCCTGGCCCAGTGGATCATGGGAACAAGGCAGACCAAACTACCAAGCCAATTCTTTACCGGAAAGGAAACAAGCTTCCGGGGACCGGTTTCTGGCATTGCAGCCGTCTTCGGCCCGGCTTGCTTGAATCCTGATGGTGCAGTGAGCAAGGGACTCACATCTGAGTATTCCCTGCCACACTTGTGGTGGCTAAAACGATTCAAAAAGTGGGGGTGGTGATGGACAGAGTATCTGAGTTAAACAGAACACTCGTACCCAGTCAAAAGATCAGGGCTTGATCCATCACCGTTTTTTAGCTCACTGCAATATCCCAGCTCAGAACCTGGCTATATGCAAATTAGTCTGTCCCTGGCCCAGTGCATCATGGGAACAGGGCAGACCAAACTACCAAGCCAATTCTTTACCGGAAAGGAAACAAGCTTCCGGGGACCGGTTTCTGGCATTGCAGCCGTCTTCGGCCCGGCTTGCTTGAATCCTGATGGTGCAGTGAGCAAGGGACTCACATTTGAGTATTCCCTGCCACACTTGTGGTGGCTAAAACGATTCAAAAAGTGGGGGTGGTGATGGACAGAGTATCTGAGTTAAACAGAACACTCGTACCCAGTCAAAAGATCAGGGCTTGATCCATCACCGTTTTTTAGCTCACTGCACCATCCCAGCTCAGAACCTGGCTATATGCAAATTAGTCTGTCCCTGGCCCAGTGCATCATGGGAACAGGGCAGACCAAACTACCAAGCCAATTCTTTACCGGAAAGGAAACAAGCTTCCGGGGACCGGTTTCTGGCATTGCAGCCGTCTTCGGCCCGGCTTGCTTGAATCCTGATGGTGCAGTGAGCAAGGGACTCACATCTGAGTATTCCCTGCCACACTTGTGGTGGCTAAAACGATTCAAAAATTGGGGGTGGTGATGGACAGAGTATCTGAGTTAAACAGAACACTCGTACCCAGTCAAAAGATCAGGGCTTGATCCATCACCGTTTTTTAGCTCACTGCACCATCCCAGCTCAGAACCTGGCTATATGCAAATTAGTCTGTCCCTGGCCCAGTGCATCATGGGAACAGGGCAGACCAAACTACCAAGCCAATTCTTTACCGGAAAGGAAACAAGCTTCCGGGGACCGGTTTCTGGCATTGCAGCCGTCTTCGGCCCGGCTTGCTTGAATCCTGATGGTGCAGTGAGCAAGGGACTCACATCTGAGTATTCCCTGCCACACTTGTGGTGGCTAAAACGATTCAAAAAGTGGGGGTGGTGATGGACAGAGTATCTGAGTTAAACAGAACACTCGTACCCAGTCAAAAGATCAGGGCTTGATCCATCACCGTTTTTTAGCTCACTGCACCATCCCAGCTCAGAACCTGGCTATATGCAAATTAGTCTGTCCCTGGCCCAGTGCATCATGGGAACAGGGCAGACCAAACTACCAAGCCAATTCTTTACCGGAAAGGAAACAAGCTTCCGGGGACCGGTTTCTGGCATTGCAGCCGTCTTCGGCCCGGCTTGCTTGAATCCTGATGGTGCAGTGAGCAAGGGACTCACATCTGAGTATTCCCTGCCACACCTGTGGTAGCTAAAACGATTCAAAAAGTGGGGGTGGTGATGGACAGAGTATCTGAGTTAAACAGAACACTCGTACCCAGTCAAAAGATCAGGGCTTGATCCATCTCGGTTTTTTAGCTCACTGCACCATCCCAGCTCAGAACCTGGCTATATGCAAATTAGTCTGTCCCTGGCCCAGTGCATCATGGGAACAGGGCAGACCAAACTACCAAGCCAATTCTTTACCGGAAAGGAAACAAGCTTCCGGGGACCGGTTTCTGGCATTGCAGCCGTCTTCGGCCCGGCTTGCTTGAATCCTGATGGTGCAGTGAGCAAGGGACTCACATCTGAGTATTCCCTGCCACACTTGTGGTGGCTAAAACGATTCAAAAAGTGGGGGTGGTGATGGACAGAGTATCTGAGTTAAACAGAACACTCGTACCCAGTCAAAAGATCAGGGCTTGATCCATCACCGTTTTTTAGCTCACTGCACCATCCCAGCTCAGAACCTGGCTATATGCAAATTAGTCTGTCCCTGGCCCAGTGCATCATGGGAACAGGGCAGACCAAACTACCAAGCCAATTCTTTACCGGAAAGGAAACAAGCTTCCGGGGACCGGTTTCTGGCATTGCAGCCGTCTTCGGCCCGGCTTGCTTGAATCCTGATGGTGCAGTGAGCAAGGGACTCACATCTGAGTATTCCCTGCCACACTTGTGGTGGCTAAAATGATTCAAAAAGTGGGGGTGGTGATGGACAGAGTATCTGAGTTAAACAGAACACTCGTACCCAGTCAAAAGATCAGGGCTTGATCCATCACCGTTTTTTAGCTCACTGCACCATCCCAGCTCAGAACCTGGCTATATGCAAATTAGTCTGTCCCTGGCCCAGTGCATCATGGGAACAGGGCAGACCAAACTACCAAGCCAATTCTTTACCGGAAAGGAAACAAGCTTCCGGGGACCGGTTTCTGGCATTGCAGCCGTCTTCGGCCCGGCTTGCTTGAATCCTGATGGTGCAGTGAGCAAGGGACTCACATCTGAGTATTCCCTGCCACACTTGTGGTGGCTAAAACGATTCAAAAAGTGGGGGTGGTGATGGACAGAGTATCTGAGTTAAACAGAACACTCGTACCCAGTCAAAAGATCAGGGCTTGATCCATCACCGTTTTTTAGCTCACTGCACCATCCCAGCTCAGAACCTGGCTATATGCAAATTAGTCTGTCCCTGGCCCAGTGCATCATGGGAACAGGGCAGACCAAACTACCAAGCCAATTCTTTACCGGAAAGGAAACAAGCTTCCGGGGACCGGTTTCTGGCATTGCAGCCGTCTTCGGCCCGGCTTGCTTGAATCCTGATGGTGCAGTGAGCAAGGGACTCACATCTGAGTATTCCCTGCCACACTTGTGGTGGCTAAAACAATTCAAAAAGTGGGGGTGGTGATGGACAGAGTATCTGAGTTAAACAGAACATTCGTACCCAGTCAAAAGATCAGGGCTTGATCCATCACCGTTTTTTAGCTCACTGCACCATCCCAGCTCAGAACCTGGCTATATGCAAATTAGTCTGTCCCTGGCCCAGTGCATCATGGGAACAGGGCAGACCAAACTACCAAGCCAATTCTTTACCGGAAAGGAAACAAGCTTCCGGGGACCGGTTTCTGGCATTGCAGCCGTCTTCGGCCCGGCTTGCTTGAATCCTGATGGTGCAGTGAGCAAGGGACTCACATCTGAGTATTCCCTGCCACACTTGTGGTGGCTAAAATGATTCAAAAAGTGGGGGTGGTGATGGACAGAGTATCTGAGTTAAACAGAACACTCGTACCCAGTCAAAAGATCAGGGCTTGATCCATCACTGTTTTTAGCTCACTGCACCATCCCAGCTCAGAACCTGGCTATATGCAAATTAGTCTGTCCCTGGCCCAGTGCATCATGGGAATAGGGCAGACCAAACTACCAAGCCAATTCTTTACCGGAAAGGAAACAAGCTTCCAGGGACCGGTTTCTGGCATTGCAGCCATCTTCGGCCCGGCTTGCTTGAATCCTGATGGTGCAGTGAGCAAGGGACTCACATCTGAGTATTCCCTGCCACACTTGTGGTGGCTAAAACGATTCAAAAAGTGGGGGTGGTGATGGACAGAGTATCTGAGTTAAACAGAACACTCGTACCCAGTCAAAAGATCAGGGCTTGATCCATCACCGTTTTTTAGCTCACTGCACCATCCCTGCTCAGAACCTGGCTATATGCAAATTAGTCTGTCCCTGGCCCAGTGCATCATGGGAACAGGGCAGACCAAACTACCAAGCCAATTCTTTACCGGAAAGGAAACAAGCTTCCGGGGACCGGTTTCTGGCATTGCAGCCGTCTTCAGCCCGGCTTGCTTGAATCCTGATGGTGCAGTGAGCAAGGGACTCACATCTGAGTATTCCCTGCCACACTTGTGGTGGCTAAAGCGATTCAAAAAGTGGGGGTGGTGATGGACAGAGTATCTGAGTTAAACAGAACACTCGTACCCAGTCAAAAGATCAGGGCTTGATCCATCACCGTTTTTTAGCTCACTGCACCATCCCAGCTCAGAACCTGGCTATATGCAAATTAGTCTGTCCCTGGCCCAGTGCATCATGGGAACAGGGCAGACCAAACTACCAAGCCAATTCTTTACCGGAAAGGAAACAAGCTTCCGGGGACCGGTTTCTGGCATTGCAGCCGTCTTCGGCCCGGCTTGCTTGAATCCTGATGGTGCAGTGAGCAAGGGACTCACATCTGAGTATTCCCTGCCACACTTGTGGTGGCTAAAACGATTCAAAAAGTGGGGGTGGTGATGGACAGAGTATCTGAGTTAAACAGAACATTCGTACCCAGTCAAAAGATCAGGGCTTGATCCATCACCGTTTTTTAGCTCACTGCACCATCCCAGCTCAGAACCTGGCTATATGCAAATTAGTCTGTCCCTGGCCCAGTGCATCATGGGAACAGGGCAGACCAAACTACCAAGCCAATTCTTTACCGGAAAGGAAACAAGCTTCCGGGGACCGGTTTCTGGCATTGCAGCCGTCTTCGGCCCGGCTTGCTTGAATCCTGATGGTGCAGTGAGCAAGGGACTCACATCTGAGTATTCCCTGCCACACTTGTGGTGGCTAAAATGATTCAAAAAGTGGGGGTGGTGATGGACAGAGTATCTGAGTTAAACAGAACACTCGTACCCAGTCAAAAGATCAGGGCTTGATCCATCACCGTTTTTAGCTCACTGCACCATCCCAGCTCAGAACCTGGCTATATGCAAATTAGTCTGTCCCTGGCCCAGTGCATCATGGGAATAGGGCAGACCAAACTACCAAGCCAATTCTTTACCGGAAAGGAAACAAGCTTCCAGGGACCGGTTTCTGGCATTGCAGCCATCTTCGGCCCGGCTTGCTTGAATCCTGATGGTGCAGTGAGCAAGGGACTCACATCTGAGTATTCCCTGCCACACTTGTGGTGGCTAAAACGATTCAAAAAGTGGGGGTGGTGATGGACAGAGTATCTGAGTTAAACAGAACACTCGTACCCAGTCAAAAGATCAGGGCTTGATCCATCACCGTTTTTTAGCTCACTGCACCATCCCTGCTCAGAACCTGGCTATATGCAAATTAGTCTGTCCCTGGCCCAGTGCATCATGGGAACAGGGCAGACCAAACTACCAAGCCAATTCTTTACCGGAAAGGAAACAAGCTTCCGGGGACCGGTTTCTGGCATTGCAGCCGTCTTCAGCCCGGCTTGCTTGAATCCTGATGGTGCAGTGAGCAAGGGACTCACATCTGAGTATTCCCTGCCACACTTGTGGTGGCTAAAGCGATTCAAAAAGTGGGGGTGGTGATGGACAGAGTATCTGAGTTAAACAGAACACTCGTACCCAGTCAAAAGATCAGGGCTTGATCCATCACCGTTTTTTTAGCTCACTGCACCATCCCAGCTCAGAACCTGGCTATATGCAAATTAGTCTGTCCCTGGCCCAGTGCATCATGGGAACAGGGCAGACCAAACTACCAAGCCAATTCTTTACCGGAAAGGAAACAAGCTTCCGGGGACCGGTTTCTGGCATTGCAGCCGTCTTCGGCCCGGCTTGCTTGAATCCTGATGGTGCAGTGAGCAAGGGACTCACATCTTAGTATTCCCTGCCACACTTGTGGTGGCTAAAACGATTCAAAAAGTGGGGGTGGTGATGGACAGAGTATCTGAGTTAAACAGAACACTCGTACCCAGTCAAAAGATCAGGGCTTGATCCATCACCGTTTTTTAGCTCACTGCACCATCCCAGCTCAGAACCTGGCTATATGCAAATTAGTCTGTCCCTGGCCCAGTGCATCATGGGAACAGGGCAGACCAAACTACCAAGCCAATTCTTTACCGGAAAGGAAACAAGCTTCTGGGGACCGGTTTCTGGCATTGCAGCCGTCTTCGGCCCGGCTTGCTCGAATCCTGATGGTGCAGTGAGCAAGGGACTGACATCTGAGTATTCCCTGCCACACTTGTGGTGGCTAAAACGATTCAAAAAGTGGGGGTGGTGATGGACAGAGTATCTGAGTTAAACAGAACACTCGTACCCAGTCAAAAGATCAGGGCTTGATCCATCACCGTTTTTTAGCTCACTGCACCATCCCAGCTCAGAACATGGCTATATGCAAATTAGTCTGTCCCTGGCCCAGTGCATCATGGGAACAGGGCAGACCAAACTACCAAGCCAATTCTTTACCGGAAAGGAAACAAGCTTCCGGGCACCGGTTTCTGGCATTGCAGCCGTCTTCGGCCCGGCTTGCTTGAATCCTGATGGTGCAGTGAGCAAGGGACTCACATCTGAGTATTCCCTGCCACACTTGTGGTGGCTAAAATGATTCAAAAAGTGGGGGTGGTGATGGACAGAGTATCTGAGTTAAACAGAACACTCGTACCCAGTCAAAAGATCAGGGCTTGATCCATCACCGTTTTTAGCTCACTGCACCATCCCAGCTCAGAACCTGGCTATATGCAAATTAGTCTGTCCCTGGCCCAGTGCATCATGGGAATAGGGCAGACCAAACTACCAAGCCAATTCTTTACCGGAAAGGAAACAAGCTTCCAGGGACCGGTTTCTGGCATTGCAGCCATCTTCGGCCCGGCTTGCTTGAATCCTGATGGTGCAGTGAGCAAGGGACTCACATCTGAGTATTCCCTGCCACACTTGTGGTGGCTAAAACGATTCAAAAAGTGGGGGTGGTGATGGACAGAGTATCTGAGTTAAACAGAACACTCGTACCCAGTCAAAAGATCAGGGCTTGATCCATCACCGTTTTTTAGCTCACTGCACCATCCCTGCTCAGAACCTGGCTATATGCAAATTAGTCTGTCCCTGGCCCAGTGCATCATGGGAACAGGGCAGACCAAACTACCAAGCCAATTCTTTACCGGAAAGGAAACAAGCTTCCGGGGACCGGTTTCTGGCATTGCAGCCGTCTTCAGCCCGGCTTGCTTGAATCCTGATGGTGCAGTGAGCAAGGGACTCACATCTGAGTATTCCCTGCCACACTTGTGGTGGCTAAAGCGATTCAAAAAGTGGGGGTGGTGATGGACAGAGTATCTGAGTTAAACAGAACACTCGTACCCAGTCAAAAGATCAGGGCTTGATCCATCACCGTTTTTTTAGCTCACTGCACCATCCCAGCTCAGAACCTGGCTATATGCAAATTAGTCTGTCCCTGGCCCAGTGCATCATGGGAACAGGGCAGACCAAACTACCAAGCCAATTCTTTACCGGAAAGGAAACAAGCTTCCGGGGACCGGTTTCTGGCATTGCAGCCGTCTTCGGCCCGGCTTGCTTGAATCCTGATGGTGCAGTGAGCAAGGGACTCACATCTTAGTATTCCCTGCCACACTTGTGGTGGCTAAAACGATTCAAAAAGTGGGGGTGGTGATGGACAGAGTATCTGAGTTAAACAGAACACTCGTACCCAGTCAAAAGATCAGGGCTTGATCCATCACCGTTTTTTAGCTCACTGCACCATCCCAGCTCAGAACCTGGCTATATGCAAATTAGTCTGTCCCTGGCCCAGTGCATCATGGGAACAGGGCAGACCAAACTACCAAGCCAATTCTTTACCGGAAAGGAAACAAGCTTCTGGGGACCGGTTTCTGGCATTGCAGCCGTCTTCGGCCCGGCTTGCTTGAATCCTGATGGTGCAGTGAGCAAGGGACTGACATCTGAGTATTCCCTGCCACACTTGTGGTGGCTAAAACGATTCAAAAAGTGGGGGTGGTGATGGACAGAGTATCTGAGTTAAACAGAACACTCGTACCCAGTCAAAAGATCAGGGCTTGATCCATCACCGTTTTTTAGCTCACTGCACCATCCCAGCTCAGAACATGGCTATATGCAAATTAGTCTGTCCCTGGCCCAGTGCATCATGGGAACAGGGCAGACCAAACTACCAAGCCAATTCTTTACCGGAAAGGAAACAAGCTTCCGGGCACCGGTTTCTGGCATTGCAGCCGTCTTCGGCCCGGCTTGCTTGAATCCTGATGGTGCAGTGAGCAAGGGACTCACATCTGAGTATTCCCTGCCACACTTGTGGTGGCTAAAACGATTCAAAAAGTGGGGGTGGTGATGGACAGAGTATCTGAGTTAAACAGAACACTCGTACCCAGTCAAAAGATCAGGGCTTGATCCATCACCGTTTTTAGCTCACTGCACCATCCCAGCTCAGTACCTGGCTATATGCAAATTAGTCTGTCCCTGGCCCAGTGCATCATGGGAATAGGGCAGACCAAACTACCAAGCCAATTCTTTACCGGAAAGGAAACAAGCTTCCGGGGACCGGTTTCTGGCATTGCAGCCATCTTCGGCCCGGCTTGCTTGAATCCTGATGGTGCAGTGAGCAAGGGACTCACATCTGAGTATTCCCTGCCACACTTGTGGTGGCTAAAACGATTCAAAAAGTGGGGGTGGTGATGGACAGAGTATCTGAGTTAAACAGAACACTCGTACCCAGTCAAAAGATCAGGGCTTGATCCATCACCGTTTTTTAGCTCACTGCACCATCCCAGCTCAGAACCTGGCTATATGCAAATTAGTCTGTCCCTGGCCCAGTGCATCATGGTAACAGGGCAGACCAAACTACCAAGCCAATTCTTTACCGGAAAGGAAACAAGCTTCCGGGGACCGGTTTCTGGCATTGCAGCCGTCTTCGGCCCGGCTTGCTTGAATCCTGATGGTGCAGTGAGCAAGGGACTCACATCTTAGTATTCCCTGCCACACTTGTGGTGGCTAAAACGATTCAAAAAGTGGGGGTGGTGATGGATAGAGTATCTGAGTTAAACAGAACACTCGTACCCAGTCAAAAGATCAGGGCTTGATCCATCACCGTTTTTTAGCTCACTGCACCATCCCAGCTCAGAACCTGGCTATATGCAAATTAGTCTGTCCCTGGCCCAGTGCATCATGGGAACAGGGCAGACCAAACTACCAAGCCAATTCTTTACCGGAAATGAAACAAGCTTCCGGGGACCGGTTTCTGGCATTGCAGCCGTCTTCGGCCCGGCTTGCTTGAATCCTGATGGTGCAGTGAGCAAGGGACTCACATCTGAGTATTCCCTGCCACACTTGTGGTGGCTAAAACGATTCAAAAAGTGGGGGTGGTGATGGACAGAGTATCTGAGTTAAACAGAACACTCGTACCCAGTCAAAAGATCAGGGCTTGATCCATCACCGTTTTTTAGCTCACTGCACCATCCCAGCTCAGAACCTGGCTATATGCAAATTAGTCTGTCCCTGGCCCAGTGCATCATGGGAACAGGGCAGACCAAACTACCAAGCCAATTCTTTACCGGAAAGGAAACAAGCTTCCGGGGACCGGTTTCTGGCATTGCAGCCGTCTTCGGCCCGGCTTGCTTGCATCCTGATGGTGCAGTGAGCAAGGGACTCACATCTGAGTATTCCCTGCCACACTTGTGGTGGCTAAAACGATTCAAAAAGTGGGGGTGGTGATGGACAGAGTATCTGAGTTAAACAGAACACTCGTACCCAGTCAAAAGATCAGGGCTTGATCCATCACCGTTTTTTAGCTCACTGCACCATCCCAGCTCAGAACCTGGCTATATGCAAATTAGTCTGTCCCTGGCCCAGTGCATCATGGGAACAGGGCAGACCAAACTACCAAGCCAATTCTTTACCGGAAAGGAAACAAGCTTCCGGGGACCGGTTCCTGGCATTGCAGCCGTCTTCGGCCCGGCTTGCTTGAATCCTGATGGTGCAGTGAGCAAGGGACTCACATCTGAGTATTCCCTGCCACACTTGTGGTGGCTAAAATGATTCAAAAAGTGGGGGTGGTGATGGACAGAGTATCTGAGTTAAACAGAACACTCGTACCCAGTCAAAAGATCAGGGCTTGATCCATCACCGTTTTTTAGCTCACTGCACCATCCCAGCTCAGAACCTGGCTATATGCAAATTAGTCTGTCCCTGGCCCAGTGCATCATGGGAACAGGGCAGACCAAACTACCAAGCCAATTCTTTACCGGAAAGGAAACAAGCTTCCGGGGACCGGTTTCTGGCATTGCAGCCGTCTTCGGCCCGGCTTGCTTGAATCCTGATGGTGCAGTGAGCAAGGGACTCACATCTGAGTATTCCCTGCCACACTTGTGGTGGCTAAAACGATTCAAAAAGTGGGGGTGGTGATGGACAGAGTATCTGAGTTAAACAGAACACTCGTACCCAGTCAAAAGATCAGGGCTTGATCCATCACCGTTTTTTAGCTCACTGCACCATCCCAGCTCAGAACCTGGCTATATGCAAATTAGTCTGTCCCTGGCCCAGTGCATCATGGGAACAGGGCAGACCAAACTACCAAGCCAATTCTTTACCGGAAAGGAAACAAGCTTCCGGGGACCGGTTTCTGGCATTGCAGCCGTCTTCGGCCCGGCTTGCTTGAATCCTGATGGTGCAGTGAGCAAGGGACTCACATCTGAGTATTCCCTGCCACACTTGTGGTGGCTAAAACGATTCAAAAAGTGGGGGTGGTGATGGACAGAGTATCTGAGTTAAACAGAACACTCGTACCCAGTCAAAAGATCAGGGCTTGATCCATCACCGTTTTTTAGCTCACTGCACCATCCCAGCTCAGAACCTGGCTATATGCAAATTAGTCTGTCCCTGGCCCAGTGCATCATGGGAACAGGGCAGACCAAACTACCAAGCCAATTCTTTACCGGAAAGGAAACAAGCTTCCGGGGACCGGTTTCTGGCATTGCAGCCGTCTTCGGCCCGGCTTGCTTGAATCCTGATGGTGCAGTGAGCAAGGGACTCACATCTGAGTATTCCCTGCCACACTTGTGGTGGCTAAAATGATTCAAAAAGTGGGGGTGGTGATGGACAGAGTATCTGAGTTAAACAGAACACTCGTACCCAGTCAAAAGATCAGGGCTTGATCCATCACCGTTTTTAGCTCACTGCACCATCCCAGCTCAGAACCTGGCTATATGCAAATTAGTCTGTCCCTGGCCCAGTGCATCATGGGAATAGGGCAGACCAAACTACCAAGCCAATTCTTTACCGGAAAGGAAACAAGCTTCCAGGGACCGGTTTCTGGCATTGCAGCCATCTTCGGCCCGGCTTGCTTGAATCCTGATGGTGCAGTGAGCAAGGGACTCACATCTGAGTATTCCCTGCCACACTTGTGGTGGCTAAAACGATTCAAAAAGTGGGGGTGGTGATGGACAGAGTATCTGAGTTAAACAGAACACTCGTACCCAGTCAAAAGATCAGGGCTTGATCCATCACCGTTTTTTAGCTCACTGCACCATCCCTGCTCAGAACCTGGCTATATGCAAATTAGTCTGTCCCTGGCCCAGTGCATCATGGGAACAGGGCAGACCAAACTACCAAGCCAATTCTTTACCGGAAAGGAAACAAGCTTCCGGGGACCGGTTTCTGGCATTGCAGCCGTCTTCAGCCCGGCTTGCTTGAATCCTGATGGTGCAGTGAGCAAGGGACTCACATCTGAGTATTCCCTGCCACACTTGTGGTGGCTAAAGCGATTCAAAAAGTGGGGGTGGTGATGGACAGAGTATCTGAGTTAAACAGAACACTCGTACCCAGTCAAAAGATCAGGGCTTGATCCATCACCGTTTTTTTAGCTCACTGCACCATCCCAGCTCAGAACCTGGCTATATGCAAATTAGTCTGTCCCTGGCCCAGTGCATCATGGGAACAGGGCAGACCAAACTACCAAGCCAATTCTTTACCGGAAAGGAAACAAGCTTCCGGGGACCGGTTTCTGGCATTGCAGCCGTCTTCGGCCCGGCTTGCTTGAATCCTGATGGTGCAGTGAGCAAGGGACTCACATCTTAGTATTCCCTGCCACACTTGTGGTGGCTAAAACGATTCAAAAAGTGGGGGTGGTGATGGACAGAGTATCTGAGTTAAACAGAACACTCGTACCCAGTCAAAAGATCAGGGCTTGATCCATCACCGTTTTTTAGCTCACTGCACCATCCCAGCTCAGAACCTGGCTATATGCAAATTAGTCTGTCCCTGGCCCAGTGCATCATGGGAACAGGGCAGACCAAACTACCAAGCCAATTCTTTACCGGAAAGGAAACAAGCTTCTGGGGACCGGTTTCTGGCATTGCAGCCGTCTTCGGCCCGGCTTGCTTGAATCCTGATGGTGCAGTGAGCAAGGGACTGACATCTGAGTATTCCCTGCCACACTTGTGGTGGCTAAAACGATTCAAAAAGTGGGGGTGGTGATGGACAGAGTATCTGAGTTAAACAGAACACTCGTACCCAGTCAAAAGATCAGGGCTTGATCCATCACCGTTTTTTAGCTCACTGCACCATCCCAGCTCAGAACATGGCTATATGCAAATTAGTCTGTCCCTGGCCCAGTGCATCATGGGAACAGGGCAGACCAAACTACCAAGCCAATTCTTTACCGGAAAGGAAACAAGCTTCCGGGCACCGGTTTCTGGCATTGCAGCCGTCTTCGGCCCGGCTTGCTTGAATCCTGATGGTGCAGTGAGCAAGGGACTCACATCTGAGTATTCCCTGCCACACTTGTGGTGGCTAAAACGATTCAAAAAGTGGGGGTGGTGATGGACAGAGTATCTGAGTTAAACAGAACACTCGTACCCAGTCAAAAGATCAGGGCTTGATCCATCACCGTTTTTAGCTCACTGCACCATCCCAGCTCAGTACCTGGCTATATGCAAATTAGTCTGTCCCTGGCCCAGTGCATCATGGGAATAGGGCAGACCAAACTACCAAGCCAATTCTTTACCGGAAAGGAAACAAGCTTCCGGGGACCGGTTTCTGGCATTGCAGCCATCTTCGGCCCGGCTTGCTTGAATCCTGATGGTGCAGTGAGCAAGGGACTCACATCTGAGTATTCCCTGCCACACTTGTGGTGGCTAAAACGATTCAAAAAGTGGGGGTGGTGATGGACAGAGTATCTGAGTTAAACAGAACACTCGTACCCAGTCAAAAGATCAGGGCTTGATCCATCACCGTTTTTTAGCTCACTGCACCATCCCAGCTCAGAACCTGGCTATATGCAAATTAGTCTGTCCCTGGCCCAGTGCATCATGGTAACAGGGCAGACCAAACTACCAAGCCAATTCTTTACCGGAAAGGAAACAAGCTTCCGGGGACCGGTTTCTGGCATTGCAGCCGTCTTCGGCCCGGCTTGCTTGAATCCTGATGGTGCAGTGAGCAAGGGACTCACATCTTAGTATTCCCTGCCACACTTGTGGTGGCTAAAACGATTCAAAAAGTGGGGGTGGTGATGGATAGAGTATCTGAGTTAAACAGAACACTCGTACCCAGTCAAAAGATCAGGGCTTGATCCATCACCGTTTTTTAGCTCACTGCACCATCCCAGCTCAGAACCTGGCTATATGCAAATTAGTCTGTCCCTGGCCCAGTGCATCATGGGAACAGGGCAGACCAAACTACCAAGCCAATTCTTTACCGGAAATGAAACAAGCTTCCGGGGACCGGTTTCTGGCATTGCAGCCGTCTTCGGCCCGGCTTGCTTGAATCCTGATGGTGCAGTGAGCAAGGGACTCACATCTGAGTATTCCCTGCCACACTTGTGGTGGCTAAAACGATTCAAAAAGTGGGGGTGGTGATGGACAGAGTATCTGAGTTAAACAGAACACTCGTACCCAGTCAAAAGATCAGGGCTTGATCCATCACCGTTTTTTAGCTCACTGCACCATCCCAGCTCAGAACCTGGCTATATGCAAATTAGTCTGTCCCTGGCCCAGTGCATCATGGGAACAGGGCAGACCAAACTACCAAGCCAATTCTTTACCGGAAAGGAAACAAGCTTCCGGGGACCGGTTTCTGGCATTGCAGCCGTCTTCGGCCCGGCTTGCTTGCATCCTGATGGTGCAGTGAGCAAGGGACTCACATCTGAGTATTCCCTGCCACACTTGTGGTGGCTAAAACGATTCAAAAAGTGGGGGTGGTGATGGACAGAGTATCTGAGTTAAACAGAACACTCGTACCCAGTCAAAAGATCAGGGCTTGATCCATCACCGTTTTTTAGCTCACTGCACCATCCCAGCTCAGAACCTGGCTATATGCAAATTAGTCTGTCCCTGGCCCAGTGCATCATGGGAACAGGGCAGACCAAACTACCAAGCCAATTCTTTACCGGAAAGGAAACAAGCTTCCGGGGACCGGTTCCTGGCATTGCAGCCGTCTTCGGCCCGGCTTGCTTGAATCCTGATGGTGCAGTGAGCAAGGGACTCACATCTGAGTATTCCCTGCCACACTTGTGGTGGCTAAAATGATTCAAAAAGTGGGGGTGGTGATGGACAGAGTATCTGAGTTAAACAGAACACTCGTACCCAGTCAAAAGATCAGGGCTTGATCCATCACCGTTTTTTAGCTCACTGCACCATCCCAGCTCAGAACCTGGCTATATGCAAATTAGTCTGTCCCTGGCCCAGTGCATCATGGGAACAGGGCAGACCAAACTACCAAGCCAATTCTTTACCGGAAAGGAAACAAGCTTCCGGGGACCGGTTTCTGGCATTGCAGCCGTCTTCGGCCCGGCTTGCTTGAATCCTGATGGTGCAGTGAGCAAGGGACTCACATCTGAGTATTCCCTGCCACACTTGTGGTGGCTAAAACGATTCAAAAAGTGGGGGTGGTGATGGACAGAGTATCTGAGTTAAACAGAACACTCGTACCCAGTCAAAAGATCAGGGCTTGATCCATCACCGTTTTTTAGCTCACTGCACCATCCCAGCTCAGAACCTGGCTATATGCAAATTAGTCTGTCCCTGGCCCAGTGCATCATGGGAACAGGGCAGACCAAACTACCAAGCCAATTCTTTACCGGAAAGGAAACAAGCTTCCGGGGACCGGTTTCTGGCATTGCAGCCGTCTTCGGCCCGGCTTGCTTGAATCCTGATGGTGCAGTGAGCAAGGGACTCACATCTGAGTATTCCCTGCCACACTTGTGGTGGCTAAAACGATTCAAAAAGTGGGGGTGGTGATGGACAGAGTATCTGAGTTAAACAGAACACTCGTACCCAGTCAAAAGATCAGGGCTTGATCCATCACCGTTTTTTAGCTCACTGCACCATCCCAGCTCAGAACCTGGCTATATGCAAATTAGTCTGTCCCTGGCCCAGTGCATCATGGGAACAGGGCAGACCAAACTACCAAGCCAATTCTTTACCGGAAAGGAAACAAGCTTCCGGGGACCGGTTTCTGGCATTGCAGCCGTCTTCGGCCCGGCTTGCTTGAATCCTGATGGTGCAGTGAGCAAGGGACTCACATCTGAGTATTCCCTGCCACACTTGTGGTGGCTAAAATGATTCAAAAAGTGGGGGTGGTGATGGACAGAGTATCTGAGTTAAACAGAACACTCGTACCCAGTCAAAAGATCAGGGCTTGATCCATCACCGTTTTTAGCTCACTGCACCATCCCAGCTCAGAACCTGGCTATATGCAAATTAGTCTGTCCCTGGCCCAGTGCATCATGGGAATAGGGCAGACCAAACTACCAAGCCAATTCTTTACCGGAAAGGAAACAAGCTTCCAGGGACCGGTTTCTGGCATTGCAGCCATCTTCGGCCCGGCTTGCTTGAATCCTGATGGTGCAGTGAGCAAGGGACTCACATCTGAGTATTCCCTGCCACACTTGTGGTGGCTAAAACGATTCAAAAAGTGGGGGTGGTGATGGACAGAGTATCTGAGTTAAACAGAACACTCGTACCCAGTCAAAAGATCAGGGCTTGATCCATCACCGTTTTTTAGCTCACTGCACCATCCCTGCTCAGAACCTGGCTATATGCAAATTAGTCTGTCCCTGGCCCAGTGCATCATGGGAACAGGGCAGACCAAACTACCAAGCCAATTCTTTACCGGAAAGGAAACAAGCTTCCGGGGACCGGTTTCTGGCATTGCAGCCGTCTTCAGCCCGGCTTGCTTGAATCCTGATGGTGCAGTGAGCAAGGGACTCACATCTGAGTATTCCCTGCCACACTTGTGGTGGCTAAAGCGATTCAAAAAGTGGGGGTGGTGATGGACAGAGTATCTGAGTTAAACAGAACACTCGTACCCAGTCAAAAGATCAGGGCTTGATCCATCACCGTTTTTTAGCTCACTGCACCATCCCAGCTCAGAACCTGGCTATATGCAAATTAGTCTGTCCCTGGCTCAGTGCATCATGGGAACAGGGCAGACCAAACTACCAAGCCAATTCTTTACCGGAAAGGAAACAAGCTTCCGGGGACCAGTTTCTGGCATTGCAGCCGTCTTCGGCCCGGCTTGCTTGAATCCTGATGGTGCAGTGAGCAAGGGACTCACATCTTAGTATTCCCTGCCACACTTGTGGTGGCTAAAACGATTCAAAAAGTGGGGGTGGTGATGGACAGAGTATCTGAGTTAAACAGAACACTCGTACCCAGTCAAAAGATCAGGGCTTGATCCATCTCGGTTTTTTAGCTCACTGCACCATCCCAGCTCAGAACCTGGCTATATGCAAATTAGTCTGTCCCTGGCCCAGTGCATCATGGGAACAGGGCAGACCAAACTACCAAGCCAATTCTTTACCGGAAAGGAAACAAGCTTCCGGGGACCGGTTTCTGGCATTGCAGCCGTCTTCGGCCCGGCTTGCTTGAATCCTGATGGTGCAGTGAGCAAGGGACTCACATCTGAGTATTCCCTGCCACACTTGTGGTGGCTAAAACGATTCAAAAAGTGGGGGTGGTGATGGACAGAGTATCTGAGTTAAACAGAACACTCGTACCCAGTCAAAAGATCAGGGCTTGATCCATCACCGTTTTTTAGCTCACTGCACCATCCCAGCTCAGAACCTGGCTATATGCAAATTAGTCTGTCCCTGGCCCAGTGCATCATGGGAACAGGGCAGACCAAACTACCAAGCCAATTCTTTACCGGAAAGGAAACAAGCTTTCGGGGACCGGTTTCTGGCATTGCAGCCGTCTTCGGCCCGGCTTGCTTGAATCCTGATGGTGCAGTGAGCAAGGGACTCACATCTGAGTATTCCCTGCCACACTTGTGGTGGCTAAAATGATTCAAAAAGTGGGGGTGGTGATGGACAGAGTATCTGAGTTAAACAGAACACTCGTACCCAGTCAAAAGATCAGGGCTTGATCCATCACCGTTTTTTAGCTCACTGCACCATCCCAGCTCAGAACCTGGCTATATGCAAATTAGTCTGTCCCTGGCCCAGTGCATCATGGGAACAGGGCAGACCAAACTACCAAGCCAATTCTTTACCGGAAAGGAAACAAGCTTCCGGGGACCGGTTTCTGGCATTGCAGCCGTCTTCGGCCCGGCTTGCTTGAATCCTGATGGTGCAGTGAGCAAGGGACTCACATCTGAGTATTCCCTGCCACACTTGTGGTGGCTAAAACGATTCAAAAAGTGGGGGTGGTGATGGACAGAGTATCTGAGTTAAACAGAACACTCGTACCCAGTCAAAAGATCAGGGCTTGATCCATCACCGTTTTTTAGCTCACTGCACCATCCCAGCTCAGAACCTGGCTATATGCAAATTAGTCTGTCCCTGGCCCAGTGCATCATGGGAACAGGGCAGACCAAACTACCAAGCCAATTCTTTACCGGAAAGGAAACAAGCTTCCGGGGACCGGTTTCTGGCATTGCAGCCGTCTTCGGCCCGGCTTGCTTGAATCCTGATGGTGCAGTGAGCAAGGGACTCACATCTGAGTATTCCCTGCCACACTTGTGGTGGCTAAAACGATTCAAAAAGTGGGGGTGGTGATGGACAGAGTATCTGAGTTAAACAGAACATTCGTACCCAGTCAAAAGATCAGGGCTTGATCCATCACCGTTTTTTAGCTCACTGCACCATCCCAGCTCAGAACCTGGCTATATGCAAATTAGTCTGTCCCTGGCCCAGTGCATCATGGGAACAGGGCAGACCAAACTACCAAGCCAATTCTTTACCGGAAAGGAAACAAGCTTCCGGGGACCGGTTTCTGGCATTGCAGCCGTCTTCGGCCCGGCTTGCTTGGATCCTGATGGTGCAGTGAGCAAGGGACTCACATCTGAGTATTCCCTGCCACACTTGTGGTGGCTAAAATGATTCAAAAAGTGGGGGTGGTGATGGACAGAGTATCTGAGTTAAACAGAACACTCGTACCCAGTCAAAAGATCAGGGCTTGATCCATCACCGTTTTTAGCTCACTGCACCATCCCAGCTCAGAACCTGGCTATATGCAAATTAGTCTGTCCCTGGCCCAGTGCATCATGGGAATAGGGCAGACCAAACTACCAAGCCAATTCTTTACCGGAAAGGAAACAAGCTTCCAGGGACCGGTTTCTGGCATTGCAGCCATCTTCGGCCCGGCTTGCTTGAATCCTGATGGTGCAGTGAGCAAGGGACTCACATCTGAGTATTCCCTGCCACACTTGTGGTGGCTAAAACGATTCAAAAAGTGGGGGTGGTGATGGACAGAGTATCTGAGTTAAACAGAACACTCGTACCCAGTCAAAAGATCAGGGCTTGATCCATCACCATTTTTTAGCTCACTGCACCATCCCTGCTCAGAACCTGGCTATATGCAAATTAGTCTGTCCCTGGCCCAGTGCATCATGGGAACAGGGCAGACCAAACTACCAAGCCAATTCTTTACCGGAAAGGAAACAAGCTTCCGGGGACCGGTTTCTGGCATTGCAGCCGTCTTCAGCCCGGCTTGCTTGAATCCTGATGGTGCAGTGAGCAAGGGACTCACATCTGAGTATTCCCTGCCACACTTGTGGTGGCTAAAGCGATTCAAAAAGTGGGGGTGGTGATGGACAGAGTATCTGAGTTAAACAGAACACTCGTACCCAGTCAAAAGATCAGGGCTTGATCCATCACCGTTTTTTAGCTCACTGCACCATCCCAGCTCAGAACCTGGCTATATGCAAATTAGTCTGTCCCTGGCCCAGTGCATCATGGGAACAGGGCAGACCAAACTACCAAGCCAATTCTTTACCGGAAAGGAAACAAGCTTCCGGGGACCGGTTTCTGGCATTGCAGCCGTCTTCGGCCCGGCTTGCTTGAATCCTGATGGTGCAGTGAGCAAGGGACTCACATCTGAGTATTCCCTGCCACACTTGTGGTGGCTAAAACGATTCAAAAAGTGGGGGTGGTGATGGACAGAGTATCTGAGTTAAACAGAACATTCGTACCCAGTCAAAAGATCAGGGCTTGATCCATCACCGTTTTTTAGCTCACTGCACCATCCCAGCTCAGAACCTGGCTATATGCAAATTAGTCTGTCCCTGGCCCAGTGCATCATGGGAACAGGGCAGACCAAACTACCAAGCCAATTCTTTACCGGAAAGGAAACAAGCTTCCGGGGACCGGTTTCTGGCATTGCAGCCGTCTTCGGCCCGGCTTGCTTGAATCCTGATGGTGCAGTGAGCAAGGGACTCACATCTGAGTATTCCCTGCCACACTTGTGGTGGCTAAAATGATTCAAAAAGTGGGGGTGGTGATGGACAGAGTATCTGAGTTAAACAGAACACTCGTACCCAGTCAAAAGATCAGGGCTTGATCCATCACCGTTTTTAGCTCACTGCACCATCCCAGCTCAGAACCTGGCTATATGCAAATTAGTCTGTCCCTGGCCCAGTGCATCATGGGAATAGGGCAGACCAAACTACCAAGCCAATTCTTTACCGGAAAGGAAACAAGCTTCTGGGGACCGGTTTCTGGCATTGCAGCCGTCTTCGGCCCGGCTTGCTTGAATCCTGATGGTGCAGTGAGCAAGGGACTCACATCTGAGTATTCCCTGCCACACTTGTGGTGGCTAAAACGATTCAAAAAGTGGGGGTGGTGATGGACAGAGTATCTGAGTTAAACAGAACACTCGTACCCAGTCAAAAGATCAGGGCTTGATCCATCACCGTTTTTTAGCTCACTGCACCATCCCAGCTCAGAACATGGCTATATGCAAATTAGTCTGTCCCTGGCCCAGTGCATCATGGGAACAGGGCAGACCAAACTACCAAGCCAATTCTTTACCGGAAAGGAAACAAGCTTCCGGGCACCGGTTTCTGGCATTGCAGCCGTCTTCGGCCCGGCTTGCTTGAATCCTGATGGTGCAGTGAGCAAGGGACTCACATCTGAGTATTCCCTGCCACACTTGTGGTGGCTAAAACGATTCAAAAAGTGGGGGTGGTGATGGACAGAGTATCTGAGTTAAACAGAACACTCGTACCCAGTCAAAAGATCAGGGCTTGATCCATCACCGTTTTTAGCTCACTGCACCATCCCAGCTCAGTACCTGGCTATATGCAAATTAGTCTGTCCCTGGCCCAGTGCATCATGGGAATAGGGCAGACCAAACTACCAAGCCAATTCTTTACCGGAAAGGAAACAAGCTTCCGGGGACCGGTTTCTGGCATTGCAGCCATCTTCGGCCCGGCTTGCTTGAATCCTGATGGTGCAGTGAGCAAGGGACTCACATCTGAGTATTCCCTGCCACACTTGTGGTGGCTAAAACGATTCAAAAAGTGGGGGTGGTGATGGACAGAGTATCTGAGTTAAACAGAACACTCGTACCCAGTCAAAAGATCAGGGCTTGATCCTCCACCGTTTTTTAGCTCACTGCACCATCCCAGCTCAGAACCTGGCTATATGCAAATTAGTCTGTCCCTGGCCCAGTGCATCATGGTAACAGGGCAGACCAAACTACCAAGCCAATTCTTTACCGGAAAGGAAACAAGCTTCCGGGGACCGGTTTCTGGCATTGCAGCCGTCTTCGGCCCGGCTTGCTTGAATCCTGATGGTGCAGTGAGCAAGGGACTCACATCTTAGTATTCCCTGCCACACTTGTGGTGGCTAAAACGATTCAAAAAGTGGGGGTGGTGATGGATAGAGTATCTGAGTTAAACAGAACACTCGTACCCAGTCAAAAGATCAGGGCTTGATCCATCACCGTTTTTTAGCTCACTGCACCATCCCAGCTCAGAACCTGGCTATATGCAAATTAGTCTGTCCCTGGCCCAGTGCATCATGGGAACAGGGCAGACCAAACTACCAAGCCAATTCTTTACCGGAAATGAAACAAGCTTCCGGGGACCGGTTTCTGGCATTGCAGCCGTCTTCGGCCCGGCTTGCTTGAATCCTGATGGTGCAGTGAGCAAGGGACTCACATCTGAGTATTCCCTGCCACACTTGTGGTGGCTAAAACGATTCAAAAAGTGGGGGTGGTGATGGACAGAGTATCTGAGTTAAACAGAACACTCGTACCCAGTCAAAAGATCAGGGCTTGATCCATCACCGTTTTTTAGCTCACTGCACCATCCCAGCTCAGAACCTGGCTATATGCAAATTAGTCTGTCCCTGGCCCAGTGCATCATGGGAACAGGGCAGACCAAACTAGCAAGCCAATTCTTTACCGGAAAGGAAACAAGCTTCCGGGGACCGGTTTCTGGCATTGCAGCCGTCTTCGGCCCGGCTTGCTTGCATCCTGATGGTGCAGTGAGCAAGGGACTCACATCTGAGTATTCCCTGCCACACTTTTGGTGGCTAAAACGATTCAAAAAGTGGGGGTGGTGATGGACAGAGTATCTGAGTTAAACAGAACACTCGTACCCAGTCAAAAGATCAGGGCTTGATCCATCACCGTTTTTTAGCTCACTGCACCATCCCAGCTCAGAACCTGGCTATATGCAAATTAGTCTGTCCCTGGCCCAGTGCATCATGGGAACAGGGCAGACCAAACTACCAAGCCAATTCTTTACCGGAAAGGAAACAAGCTTCCGGGGACCGGTTCCTGGCATTGCAGCCGTCTTCGGCCCGGCTTGCTTGAATCCTGATGGTGCAGTGAGCAAGGGACTCACATCTGAGTATTCCCTGCCACACTTGTGGTGGCTAAAATGATTCAAAAAGTGGGGGTGGTGATGGACAGAGTATCTGAGTTAAACAGAACACTCGTACCCAGTCAAAAGATCAGGGCTTGATCCATCACCGTTTTTTAGCTCACTGCACCATCCCAGCTCAGAACCTGGCTATATGCAAATTAGTCTGTCCCTGGCCCAGTGCATCATGGGAACAGGGCAGACCAAACTACCAAGCCAATTCTTTACCGGAAAGGAAACAAGCTTCCGGGGACCGGTTTCTGGCATTGCAGCCGTCTTCGGCCCGGCTTGCTTGAATCCTGATGGTGCAGTGAGCAAGGGACTCACATCTGAGTATTCCCTGCCACACTTGTGGTGGCTAAAACGATTCAAAAAGTGGGGGTGGTGATGGACAGAGTATCTGAGTTAAACAGAACACTCGTACCCAGTCAAAAGATCAGGGCTTGATCCATCACCGTTTTTTAGCTCACTGCACCATCCCAGCTCAGAACCTGGCTATATGCAAATTAGTCTGTCCCTGGCCCAGTGCATCATGGGAACAGGGCAGACCAAACTACCAAGCCAATTCTTTACCGAAAAGGAAACAAGCTTCCGGGGACCGGTTTCTGGCATTGCAGCCGTCTTCGGCCCGGCTTGCTTGAATCCTGATGGTGCAGTGAGCAAGGGACTCACATCTGAGTATTCCCTGCCACACTTGTGGTGGCTAAAACGATTCAAAAAGTGGGGGTGGTGATGGACAGAGTATCTGAGTTAAACAGAACACTCGTACCCAGTCAAAAGATCAGGGCTTGATCCATCACCGTTTTTTAGCTCACTGCACCATCCCAGCTCAGAACCTGGCTATATGCAAATTAGTCTGTCCCTGGCCCAGTGCATCATGGGAACAGGGCAGACCAAACTACCAAGCCAATTCTTTACCGGAAAGGAAACAAGCTTCCGGGGACCGGTTTCTGGCATTGCAGCCGTCTTCGGCCCGGCTTGCTTGAATCCTGATGGTGCAGTGAGCAAGGGACTCACATCTGAGTATTCCCTGCCACACTTGTGGTGGCTAAAATGATTCAAAAAGTGGGGGTGGTGATGGACAGAGTATCTGAGTTAAACAGAACACTCGTACCCAGTCAAAAGATCAGGGCTTGATCCATCACCGTTTTTAGCTCACTGCACCATCCCAGCTCAGAACCTGGCTATATGCAAATTAGTCTGTCCCTGGCCCAGTGCATCATGGGAATAGGGCAGACCAAACTACCAAGCCAATTCTTTACCGGAAAGGAAACAAGCTTCCAGGGACCGGTTTCTGGCATTGCAGCCATCTTCGGCCCGGCTTGCTTGAATCCTGATGGTGCAGTGAGCAAGGGACTCACATCTGAGTATTCCCTGCCACACTTGTGGTGGCTAAAACGATTCAAAAAGTGGGGGTGGTGATGGACAGAGTATCTGAGTTAAACAGAACACTCGTACCCAGTCAAAAGATCAGGGCTTGATCCATCACCGTTTTTTAGCTTACTGCACCATCCCTGCTCAGAACCTGGCTATATGCAAATTAGTCTGTCCCTGGCCCAGTGCATCATGGGAACAGGGCAGACCAAACTACCAAGCCAATTCTTTACCGGAAAGGAAACAAGCTTCCGGGGACGGGTTTCTGGCATTGCAGCCGTCTTCAGCCCGGCTTGCTTGAATCCTGATGGTGCAGTGAGCAAGGGACTCACATCTGAGTATTCCCTGCCACACTTGTGGTGGCTAAAGCGATTCAAAAAGTGGGGGTGGTGATGGACAGAGTATCTGAGTTAAACAGAACACTCGTACCCAGTCAAAAGATCAGGGCTTGATCCATCACCGTTTTTTAGCTCACTGCACCATCCCAGCTCAGAACCTGGCTATATGCAAATTAGTCTGTCCCTGGCTCAGTGCATCATGGGAACAGGGCAGACCAAACTACCAAGCCAATTCTTTACCGGAAAGGAAACAAGCTTCCGGGGACCAGTTTCTGGCATTGCAGCCGTCTTCGGCCCGGCTTGCTTGAATCCTGATGGTGCAGTGAGCAAGGGACTCACATCTTAGTATTCCCTGCCACACTTGTGGTGGCTAAAACGATTCAAAAAGTGGGGGTGGTGATGGACAGAGTATCTGAGTTAAACAGAACACTCGTACCCAGTCAAAAGATCAGGGCTTGATCCATCACCGTTTTTTAGCTCACTGCACCATCCCAGCTCAGAACCTGGCTATATGCAAATTAGTCTGTCCCTGGCCCAGTGCATCATGGGAACAGGGCAGACCAAACTACCAAGCAAATTCTTTACCGGAAAGGAAACAAGCTTCTGGGGACCGGTTTCTGGCATTGCAGCCGTCTTCGGCCCGGCTTGCTTGAATCCTGATGGTGCAGTGAGCAAGGGACTCACATCTGAGTATTCCCTGCCACACTTGTGGTGGCTAAAACGATTCAAAAAGTGGGGGTGGTGATGGACAGAGTATCTGAGTTAAACAGAACACTCGTACCCAGTCAAAAGATCAGGGCTTGATCCATCACCGTTTTTTAGCTCACTGCATCATCCCAGCTCAGAACCTGGCTATATGCAAATTAGTCTGTCCCTGGCCCAGTGCATCATGGGAACAGGGCAGACCAAACTACCAAGCCAATTCTTTACCGGAAAGGAAACAAGCTTCCGGGCACCGGTTTCTGGCATTGCAGCCGTCTTCGGCCCGGCTTGCTTGAATCCTGATGGTGCAGTGAGCAAGGGACTCACATCTGAGTATTCCCTGCCACACTTGTGGTGGCTAAAACGATTCAAAAAGTGGGGGTGGTGATGGACAGAGTATCTGAGTTAAACAGAACACTCGTACCCAGTCAAAAGATCAGGGCTTGATCCATCACCGTTTTTAGCTCACTGCACCATCCCAGCTCAGAACCTGGCTATATGCAAATTAGTCTGTCCCTGGCCCAGTGCATCATGGGAATAGGGCAGACCAAACTACCAAGCCAATTCTTTACCGGAAAGGAAACAAGCTTCCGGGGACGGGTTTCTGGCATTGCAGCCGTCTTCAGCCCGGCTTGCTTGAATCCTGATGGTGCAGTGAGCAAGGGACTCACATCTGAGTATTCCCTGCCACACTTGTGGTGGCTAAAGCGATTCAAAAAGTGGGGGTGGTGATGGACAGAGTATCTGAGTTAAACAGAACACTCGTACCCAGTCAAAAGATCAGGGCTTGATCCATCACCGTTTTTTAGCTCACTGCACCATCCCAGCTCAGAACCTGGCTATATGCAAATTAGTCTGTCCCTGGCTCAGTGCATCATGGGAACAGGGCAGACCAAACTACCAAGCCAATTCTTTACCGGAAAGGAAACAAGCTTCCGGGGACCAGTTTCTGGCATTGCAGCCGTCTTCGGCCCGGCTTGCTTGAATCCTGATGGTGCAGTGAGCAAGGGACTCACATCTTAGTATTCCCTGCCACACTTGTGGTGGCTAAAACGATTCAAAAAGTGGGGGTGGTGATGGACAGAGTATCTGAGTTAAACAGAACACTCGTACCCAGTCAAAAGATCAGGGCTTGATCCATCACCGTTTTTTAGCTCACTGCACCATCCCAGCTCAGAACCTGGCTATATGCAAATTAGTCTGTCCCTGGCCCAGTGCATCATGGGAACAGGGCAGACCAAACTACCAAGCAAATTCTTTACCGGAAAGGAAACAAGCTTCTGGGGACCGGTTTCTGGCATTGCAGCCGTCTTCGGCCCGGCTTGCTTGAATCCTGATGGTGCAGTGAGCAAGGGACTCACATCTGAGTATTCCCTGCCACACTTGTGGTGGCTAAAACGATTCAAAAAGTGGGGGTGGTGATGGACAGAGTATCTGAGTTAAACAGAACACTCGTACCCAGTCAAAAGATCAGGGCTTGATCCATCACCGTTTTTTAGCTCACTGCACCATCCCAGCTCAGAACCTGGCTATATGCAAATTAGTCTGTCCCTGGCCCAGTGCATCATGGTAACAGGGCAGACCAAACTACCAAGCCAATTCTTTACCGGAAAGGAAACAAGCTTCCGGGGACCGGTTTCTGGCATTGCAGCCGTCTTCGGCCCGGCTTGCTTGAATCCTGATGGTGCAGTGAGCAAGGGACTCACATCTTAGTATTCCCTGCCACACTTGTGGTGGCTAAAACGATTCAAAAAGTGGGGGTGGTGATGGACAGAGTATCTGAGTTAAACAGAACACTCGTACCCAGTCAAAAGATCAGGGCTTGATCCATCACCGTTTTTTAGCTCACTGCACCATCCCAGCTCAGAACCTGGCTATATGCAAATTAGTCTGTCCCTGGCCCAGTGCATCATGGGAACAGGGGAGACCAAACTACCAAGCCAATTCTTTACCGGAAATGAAACAAGCTTCCGGGGACCGGTTTCTGGCATTGCAGCCGTCTTCGGCCCGGCTTGCTTGAATCCTGATGGTGCAGTGAGCAAGGGACTCACATCTGAGTATTCCCTGCCACACTTGTGGTGGCTAAAACGATTCAAAAAGTGGGGGTGGTGATGGACAGAGTATCTGAGTTAAACAGAACACTCGTACCCAGTCAAAAGATCAGGGCTTGATCCATCACCGTTTTTTAGCTCACTGCACCATCCCAGCTCAGAACCTGGCTATATGCAAATTAGTCTGTCCCTGGCCCAGTGCATCATGGGAACAGGGCAGACCAAACTACCAAGCCAATTCTTTACCGGAAAGGAAACAAGCTTCCGGGGACCGGTTTCTGGCATTGCAGCCGTCTTCAGCCCGGCTTGCTTGAATCCTGATGGTGCAGTGAGCAAGGGACTCACATCTGAGTATTCCCTGCCACACTTGTGGTGGCTAAAGCGATTCAAAAAGTGGGGGTGGTGATGGACAGAGTATCTGAGTTAAACAGAACACTCGTACCCAGTCAAAAGATCAGGGCTTGATCCATCACCGTTTTTTAGCTCACTGCACCATCCCAGCTCAGAACCTGGCTATATGCAAATTAGTCTGTCCCTGGCCCAGTGCATCATGGGAACAGGGCAGACCAAACTACCAAGCCAATTCTTTACCGGAAAGGAAACAAGCTTCCGGGGACCGGTTTCTGGCATTGCAGCCGTCTTCAGCCCGGCTTGCTTGAATCCTGATGGTGCAGTGAGCAAGGTACTCACATCTGAGTATTCCCTGCCACACTTGTGGTGGCTAAAGCGATTCAAAAAGTGGGGGTGGTGATGGACAGAGTATCTGAGTTAAACAGAACACTCGTACCCAGTCAAAAGATCAGGGCTTGATCCATCACCGTTTTTTAGCTCACTGCACCATCCCAGCTCAGAACCTGGCTATATGCAAATTAGTCTGTCCCTGGCCCAGTGCATCATGGGAACAGGGCAGACCAAACTACCAAGCCAATTCTTTACCGGAAAGGAAACAAGCTTCCGGGGACCGGTTTCTGGCATTGCAGCCGTCTTCGGCCCGGCTTGCTTGAATCCTGATGGTGCAGTGAGCAAGGGACTCACATCTGAGTATTCCCTGCCACACTTGTGGTGGCTAAAATGATTCAAAAAGTGGGGGTGGTGATGGACAGAGTATCTGAGTTAAACAGAACACTCGTACCCAGTCAAAAGATCAGGGCTTGATCCATCACCGTTTTTAGCTCACTGCACCATCCCAGCTCAGAACCTGGCTATATGCAAATTAGTCTGTCCCTGGCCCAGTGCATCATGGGAATAGGGCAGACCAAACTACCAAGCCAATTCTTTACCGGAAAGGAAACAAGCTTCTGGGGACCGGTTTCTGGCATTGCAGCCGTCTTCGGCCCGGCTTGCTTGAATCCTGATGGTGCAGTGAGCAAGGGACTCACATCTGAGTATTCCCTGCCACACTTGTGGTGGCTAAAACGATTCAAAAAGTGGGGGTGGTGATGGACAGAGTATCTGAGTTAAACAGAACACTCGTACCCAGTCAAAAGATCAGGGCTTGATCCATCACCGTTTTTTAGCTCACTGCACCATCCCAGCTCAGAACATGGCTATATGCAAATTAGTCTGTCCCTGGCCCAGTGCATCATGGGAACAGGGCAGACCAAACTACCAAGCCAATTCTTTACCGGAAAGGAAACAAGCTTCCGGGCACCGGTTTCTGGCATTGCAGCCGTCTTCGGCCCGGCTTGCTTGAATCCTGATGGTGCAGTGAGCAAGGGACTCACATCTGAGTATTCCCTGCCACACTTGTGGTGGCTAAAACGATTCAAAAAGTGGGGGTGGTGATGGACAGAGTATCTGAGTTAAACAGAACACTCGTACCCAGTCAAAAGATCAGGGCTTGATCCATCACCGTTTTTAGCTCACTGCACCATCCCAGCTCAGTACCTGGCTATATGCAAATTAGTCTGTCCCTGGCCCAGTGCATCATGGGAATAGGGCAGACCAAACTACCAAGCCAATTCTTTACCGGAAAGGAAACAAGCTTCCGGGGACCGGTTTCTGGCATTGCAGCCATCTTCGGCCCGGCTTGCTTGAATCCTGATGGTGCAGTGAGCAAGGGACTCACATCTGAGTATTCCCTGCCACACTTGTGGTGGCTAAAACGATTCAAAAAGTGGGGGTGGTGATGGACAGAGTATCTGAGTTAAACAGAACACTCGTACCCAGTCAAAAGATCAGGGCTTGATCCATCACCGTTTTTTAGCTCACTGCACCATCCCAGCTCAGAACCTGGCTATATGCAAATTAGTCTGTCCCTGGCCCAGTGCATCATGGTAACAGGGCAGACCAAACTACCAAGCCAATTCTTTACCGGAAAGGAAACAAGCTTCCGGGGACCGGTTTCTGGCATTGCAGCCGTCTTCGGCCCGGCTTGCTTGAATCCTGATGGTGCAGTGAGCAAGGGACTCACATCTTAGTATTCCCTGCCACACTTGTGGTGGCTAAAACGATTCAAAAAGTGGGGGTGGTGATGGATAGAGTATCTGAGTTAAACAGAACACTCGTACCCAGTCAAAAGATCAGGGCTTGATCCATCACCGTTTTTTAGCTCACTGCACCATCCCAGCTCAGAACCTGGCTATATGCAAATTAGTCTGTCCCT
Source organism: Lissotriton helveticus (assembly GCF_964261635.1). Taxonomy (NCBI): domain Eukaryota; kingdom Metazoa; phylum Chordata; class Amphibia; order Caudata; family Salamandridae; genus Lissotriton; species Lissotriton helveticus. The sequence goes on along the minus strand of NC_136059.1, from coordinate 1,247,181,545 downwards.
GGCCCAGTGCATCATGGGAACAGGGCAGACCAAACTACCAAGCCAATTCTTTACCGGAAATGAAACAAGCTTCCGGGGACCGGTTTCTGGCATTGCAGCCGTCTTCGGCCCGGCTTGCTTGAATCCTGATGGTGCAGTGAGCAAGGGACTCACATCTGAGTATTCCCTGCCACACTTGTGGTGGCTAAAACGATTCAAAAAGTGGGGGTGGTGATGGACAGAGTATCTGAGTTAAACAGAACACTCGTACCCAGTCAAAAGATCAGGGCTTGATCCATCACCGTTTTTTAGCTCACTGCACCATCCCAGCTCAGAACCTGGCTATATGCAAATTAGTCTGTCCCTGGCCCAGTGCATCATGGGAACAGGGCAGACCAAACTAGCAAGCCAATTCTTTACCGGAAAGGAAACAAGCTTCCGGGGACCGGTTTCTGGCATTGCAGCCGTCTTCGGCCCGGCTTGCTTGCATCCTGATGGTGCAGTGAGCAAGGGACTCACATCTGAGTATTCCCTGCCACACTTTTGGTGGCTAAAACGATTCAAAAAGTGGGGGTGGTGATGGACAGAGTATCTGAGTTAAACAGAACACTCGTACCCAGTCAAAAGATCAGGGCTTGATCCATCACCGTTTTTTAGCTCACTGCACCATCCCAGCTCAGAACCTGGCTATATGCAAATTAGTCTGTCCCTGGCCCAGTGCATCATGGGAACAGGGCAGACCAAACTACCAAGCCAATTCTTTACCGGAAAGGAAACAAGCTTCCGGGGACCGGTTCCTGGCATTGCAGCCGTCTTCGGCCCGGCTTGCTTGAATCCTGATGGTGCAGTGAGCAAGGGACTCACATCTGAGTATTCCCTGCCACACTTGTGGTGGCTAAAATGATTCAAAAAGTGGGGGTGGTGATGGACAGAGTATCTGAGTTAAACAGAACACTCGTACCCAGTCAAAAGATCAGGGCTTGATCCATCACCGTTTTTTAGCTCACTGCACCATCCCAGCTCAGAACCTGGCTATATGCAAATTAGTCTGTCCCTGGCCCAGTGCATCATGGGAACAGGGCAGACCAAACTACCAAGCCAATTCTTTACCGGAAAGGAAACAAGCTTCCGGGGACCGGTTTCTGGCATTGCAGCCGTCTTCGGCCCGGCTTGCTTGAATCCTGATGGTGCAGTGAGCAAGGGACTCACATCTGAGTATTCCCTGCCACACTTGTGGTGGCTAAAACGATTCAAAAAGTGGGGGTGGTGATGGACAGAGTATCTGAGTTAAACAGAACACTCGTACCCAGTCAAAAGATCAGGGCTTGATCCATCACCGTTTTTTAGCTCACTGCACCATCCCAGCTCAGAACCTGGCTATATGCAAATTAGTCTGTCCCTGGCCCAGTGCATCATGGGAACAGGGCAGACCAAACTACCAAGCCAATTCTTTACCGAAAAGGAAACAAGCTTCCGGGGACCGGTTTCTGGCATTGCAGCCGTCTTCGGCCCGGCTTGCTTGAATCCTGATGGTGCAGTGAGCAAGGGACTCACATCTGAGTATTCCCTGCCACACTTGTGGTGGCTAAAACGATTCAAAAAGTGGGGGTGGTGATGGACAGAGTATCTGAGTTAAACAGAACACTCGTACCCAGTCAAAAGATCAGGGCTTGATCCATCACCGTTTTTTAGCTCACTGCACCATCCCAGCTCAGAACCTGGCTATATGCAAATTAGTCTGTCCCTGGCCCAGTGCATCATGGGAACAGGGCAGACCAAACTACCAAGCCAATTCTTTACCGGAAAGGAAACAAGCTTCCGGGGACCGGTTTCTGGCATTGCAGCCGTCTTCGGCCCGGCTTGCTTGAATCCTGATGGTGCAGTGAGCAAGGGACTCACATCTGAGTATTCCCTGCCACACTTGTGGTGGCTAAAATGATTCAAAAAGTGGGGGTGGTGATGGACAGAGTATCTGAGTTAAACAGAACACTCGTACCCAGTCAAAAGATCAGGGCTTGATCCATCACCGTTTTTAGCTCACTGCACCATCCCAGCTCAGAACCTGGCTATATGCAAATTAGTCTGTCCCTGGCCCAGTGCATCATGGGAATAGGGCAGACCAAACTACCAAGCCAATTCTTTACCGGAAAGGAAACAAGCTTCCAGGGACCGGTTTCTGGCATTGCAGCCATCTTCGGCCCGGCTTGCTTGAATCCTGATGGTGCAGTGAGCAAGGGACTCACATCTGAGTATTCCCTGCCACACTTGTGGTGGCTAAAACGATTCAAAAAGTGGGGGTGGTGATGGACAGAGTATCTGAGTTAAACAGAACACTCGTACCCAGTCAAAAGATCAGGGCTTGATCCATCACCGTTTTTTAGCTTACTGCACCATCCCTGCTCAGAACCTGGCTATATGCAAATTAGTCTGTCCCTGGCCCAGTGCATCATGGGAACAGGGCAGACCAAACTACCAAGCCAATTCTTTACCGGAAAGGAAACAAGCTTCCGGGGACGGGTTTCTGGCATTGCAGCCGTCTTCAGCCCGGCTTGCTTGAATCCTGATGGTGCAGTGAGCAAGGGACTCACATCTGAGTATTCCCTGCCACACTTGTGGTGGCTAAAGCGATTCAAAAAGTGGGGGTGGTGATGGACAGAGTATCTGAGTTAAACAGAACACTCGTACCCAGTCAAAAGATCAGGGCTTGATCCATCACCGTTTTTTAGCTCACTGCACCATCCCAGCTCAGAACCTGGCTATATGCAAATTAGTCTGTCCCTGGCTCAGTGCATCATGGGAACAGGGCAGACCAAACTACCAAGCCAATTCTTTACCGGAAAGGAAACAAGCTTCCGGGGACCAGTTTCTGGCATTGCAGCCGTCTTCGGCCCGGCTTGCTTGAATCCTGATGGTGCAGTGAGCAAGGGACTCACATCTTAGTATTCCCTGCCACACTTGTGGTGGCTAAAACGATTCAAAAAGTGGGGGTGGTGATGGACAGAGTATCTGAGTTAAACAGAACACTCGTACCCAGTCAAAAGATCAGGGCTTGATCCATCACCGTTTTTTAGCTCACTGCACCATCCCAGCTCAGAACCTGGCTATATGCAAATTAGTCTGTCCCTGGCCCAGTGCATCATGGGAACAGGGCAGACCAAACTACCAAGCAAATTCTTTACCGGAAAGGAAACAAGCTTCTGGGGACCGGTTTCTGGCATTGCAGCCGTCTTCGGCCCGGCTTGCTTGAATCCTGATGGTGCAGTGAGCAAGGGACTCACATCTGAGTATTCCCTGCCACACTTGTGGTGGCTAAAACGATTCAAAAAGTGGGGGTGGTGATGGACAGAGTATCTGAGTTAAACAGAACACTCGTACCCAGTCAAAAGATCAGGGCTTGATCCATCACCGTTTTTTAGCTCACTGCATCATCCCAGCTCAGAACCTGGCTATATGCAAATTAGTCTGTCCCTGGCCCAGTGCATCATGGGAACAGGGCAGACCAAACTACCAAGCCAATTCTTTACCGGAAAGGAAACAAGCTTCCGGGCACCGGTTTCTGGCATTGCAGCCGTCTTCGGCCCGGCTTGCTTGAATCCTGATGGTGCAGTGAGCAAGGGACTCACATCTGAGTATTCCCTGCCACACTTGTGGTGGCTAAAACGATTCAAAAAGTGGGGGTGGTGATGGACAGAGTATCTGAGTTAAACAGAACACTCGTACCCAGTCAAAAGATCAGGGCTTGATCCATCACCGTTTTTAGCTCACTGCACCATCCCAGCTCAGAACCTGGCTATATGCAAATTAGTCTGTCCCTGGCCCAGTGCATCATGGGAATAGGGCAGACCAAACTACCAAGCCAATTCTTTACCGGAAAGGAAACAAGCTTCCGGGGACCGGTTTCTGGCATTGCAGCCATCTTCGGCCCGGCTTGCTTGAATCCTGATGGTGCAGTGAGCAAGGGACTCACATCTGAGTATTCCCTGCCACACTTGTGGTGGCTAAAACGATTCAAAAAGTGGGGGTGGTGATGGACAGAGTATCTGAGTTAAACAGAACACTCGTACCCAGTCAAAAGATCAGGGCTTGATCCATCACCGTTTTTTAGCTCACTGCACCATCCCAGCTCAGAACCTGGCTATATGCAAATTAGTCTGTCCCTGGCCCAGTGCATCATGGTAACAGGGCAGACCAAACTACCAAGCCAATTCTTTACCGGAAAGGAAACAAGCTTCCGGGGACCGGTTTCTGGCATTGCAGCCGTCTTCGGCCCGGCTTGCTTGAATCCTGATGGTGCAGTGAGCAAGGGACTCACATCTTAGTATTCCCTGCCACACTTGTGGTGGCTAAAACGATTCAAAAAGTGGGGGTGGTGATGGACAGAGTATCTGAGTTAAACAGAACACTCGTACCCAGTCAAAAGATCAGGGCTTGATCCATCACCGTTTTTTAGCTCACTGCACCATCCCAGCTCAGAACCTGGCTATATGCAAATTAGTCTGTCCCTGGCTCAGTGCATCATGGGAACAGGGCAGACCAAACTACCAAGCCAATTCTTTACCGGAAAGGAAACAAGCTTCCGGGGACCAGTTTCTGGCATTGCAGCCGTCTTCGGCCCGGCTTGCTTGAATCCTGATGGTGCAGTGAGCAAGGGACTCACATCTTAGTATTCCCTGCCACACTTGTGGTGGCTAAAACGATTCAAAAAGTGGGGGTGGTGATGGACAGAGTATCTGAGTTAAACAGAACACTCGTACCCAGTCAAAAGATCAGGGCTTGATCCATCACCGTTTTTTAGCTCACTGCACCATCCCAGCTCAGAACCTGGCTATATGCAAATTAGTCTGTCCCTGGCCCAGTGCATCATGGGAACAGGGCAGACCAAACTACCAAGCAAATTCTTTACCGGAAAGGAAACAAGCTTCTGGGGACCGGTTTCTGGCATTGCAGCCGTCTTCGGCCCGGCTTGCTTGAATCCTGATGGTGCAGTGAGCAAGGGACTCACATCTGAGTATTCCCTGCCACACTTGTGGTGGCTAAAACGATTCAAAAAGTGGGGGTGGTGATGGACAGAGTATCTGAGTTAAACAGAACACTCGTACCCAGTCAAAAGATCAGGGCTTGATCCATCACCGTTTTTTAGCTCACTGCATCATCCCAGCTCAGAACCTGGCTATATGCAAATTAGTCTGTCCCTGGCCCAGTGCATCATGGGAACAGGGCAGACCAAACTACCAAGCCAATTCTTTACCGGAAAGGAAACAAGCTTCCGGGCACCGGTTTCTGGCATTGCAGCCGTCTTCGGCCCGGCTTGCTTGAATCCTGATGGTGCAGTGAGCAAGGGACTCACATCTGAGTATTCCCTGCCACACTTGTGGTGGCTAAAACGATTCAAAAAGTGGGGGTGGTGATGGACAGAGTATCTGAGTTAAACAGAACACTCGTACCCAGTCAAAAGATCAGGGCTTGATCCATCACCGTTTTTAGCTCACTGCACCATCCCAGCTCAGAACCTGGCTATATGCAAATTAGTCTGTCCCTGGCCCAGTGCATCATGGGAATAGGGCAGACCAAACTACCAAGCCAATTCTTTACCGGAAAGGAAACAAGCTTCCGGGGACCGGTTTCTGGCATTGCAGCCATCTTCGGCCCGGCTTGCTTGAATCCTGATGGTGCAGTGAGCAAGGGACTCACATCTGAGTATTCCCTGCCACACTTGTGGTGGCTAAAACGATTCAAAAAGTGGGGGTGGTGATGGACAGAGTATCTGAGTTAAACAGAACACTCGTACCCAGTCAAAAGATCAGGGCTTGATCCATCACCGTTTTTTAGCTCACTGCACCATCCCAGCTCAGAACCTGGCTATATGCAAATTAGTCTGTCCCTGGCCCAGTGCATCATGGTAACAGGGCAGACCAAACTACCAAGCCAATTCTTTACCGGAAAGGAAACAAGCTTCCGGGGACCGGTTTCTGGCATTGCAGCCGTCTTCGGCCCGGCTTGCTTGAATCCTGATGGTGCAGTGAGCAAGGGACTCACATCTTAGTATTCCCTGCCACACTTGTGGTGGCTAAAACGATTCAAAAAGTGGGGGTGGTGATGGACAGAGTATCTGAGTTAAACAGAACACTCGTACCCAGTCAAAAGATCAGGGCTTGATCCATCACCGTTTTTTAGCTCACTGCACCATCCCAGCTCAGAACCTGGCTATATGCAAATTAGTCTGTCCCTGGCCCAGTGCATCATGGGAACAGGGGAGACCAAACTACCAAGCCAATTCTTTACCGGAAATGAAACAAGCTTCCGGGGACCGGTTTCTGGCATTGCAGCCGTCTTCGGCCCGGCTTGCTTGAATCCTGATGGTGCAGTGAGCAAGGGACTCACATCTGAGTATTCCCTGCCACACTTGTGGTGGCTAAAACGATTCAAAAAGTGGGGGTGGTGATGGACAGAGTATCTGAGTTAAACAGAACACTCGTACCCAGTCAAAAGATCAGGGCTTGATCCATCACCGTTTTTTAGCTCACTGCACCATCCCAGCTCAGAACCTGGCTATATGCAAATTAGTCTGTCCCTGGCCCAGTGCATCATGGGAACAGGGCAGACCAAACTACCAAGCCAATTCTTTACCGGAAAGGAAACAAGCTTCCGGGGACCGGTTTCTGGCATTGCAGCCATCTTCGGCCCGGCTTGCTTGAATCCTGATGGTGCAGTGAGCAAGGGACTCACATCTGAGTATTCCCTGCCACACTTGTGGTGGCTGAAACGATTCAAAAAGTGGGGGTGGTGATGGACAGAGTATCTGAGTTAAACAGAACACTCGTACCCAGTCAAAAGATCAGGGCTTGATCCATCACCGTTTTTTAGCTCACTGCACCATCCCAGCTCAGAACCTGGCTATATGCAAATTAGTCTGTCCCTGGCCCAGTGCATCATGGGAACAGGGCAGACCAAACTACCAAGCCAATTCTTTACCGGAAAGGAAACAAGCTTCCGGGGACCGGTTTCTGGCATTGCAGCCGTCTTCGGCCCGGCTTGCCAGAAACCGGTCCCCGGAAGCTTGTTTCCTTTCCAGTGAAGAATTGGCTTGGTAGTTTGGTCTGCCCTGTTCCCATGATGCACTGGGCCAGGGAGGGACTAATTTGCATATAGCCAGGTTCTGAACTGGGATGGTGCAGTGAGCTAAAAAACGGTGATGGATCAAGCCCTGATCTGTTGACTGGGTAGGAGTGTTCTGATTAACTCAGATACTCTGTCCATCACCACCCCCTTTTTGAAATATTTTGGCCACCACAAGTGTGGAAGGGTATGCTCAGACATGAGTCCCTTACTCACTGCACCATCAGGATTCAAGCAAGCCGGGCCGAAGACGGCTGTAATGCCAGAAACCGGTCCCCGGAAGCTTGTTTCCTTTCCAGTGAAGAATTGGCTTGGTAGTTTGGTCTGCCCTGTTCCCATGATGCACTGGGCCAGGGAGGGACTAATTTGCATATAGCCAGGTTCTGAACTGGGATGGTGCAGTGAGCTAAAAAACGGTGATGGATCAAGTCCTGATCTGTTGACTGGGTAGGAGTGTTCTGATTAACTCAGATACTCTGTCCATCACCACCCCCTTTTTGAAATATTTTGGCCACCACAAGTGTGGAAGGGTATGCTCAGACATGAGTCCCTTGCTCACTGCACCATCAGGATTCAAGCAAGCCGGGCCGAAGACGGCTGTAATGCCAGAAACCGGTCCCCGGAAGCTTGTTTCCTTTCCAGTGAAGAATTGGCTTGGTAGTTTGGTCTGCCCTGTTCCCATGATGCACTGGGCCAGGGAGGGATTAATTTGCATATAGCCAGGTTCTGAACTGGGATGGTGCAGTGAGCTAAAAAACGGTGATGGACCAAGCCCTGATATGTTGACTGGGTAGGAGTGTTCTGATTAACTCAGATACTCTGTCCATCACCACCCCCTTTTTGAAATAACCACAAAATGTGGCGCATTGTGCTGCATAATTTACCTTTTCTTGCTGCATAATTTAGTCAAACCTGCCGCATAACGTGTAAGGAGAGGGGGGTCCTCTCTGAACTTCAATATAGGTTTAGAGCTAAAAGAGGCACCCTTGACCAGTGTCTAAATCTTCACATGCTGATTGGTAAATACACCCAGGCCAAGGAGGGGCTGTTATACATGGCTTTTATGGACCTCTCATCGGCCCTCGACCTGGTCAACCGTGCAAAGCTCTGGCCCATTTTACTCAATATAGGGATAGACCCGCCGCTGGTAAATTTTCTAGCTGTACTCCACCAGGGTCTTCTAGCTTCCATCAGAGTCAACAAGGAGGGGCGATGTACTAGTTTTTTCAGTTCTAAACGAGGTGTCAGGCAGGGCTGCATTTTGGCGCCCCTCCTGTTCACCCTATACATAAATTCACTGGAAAAATCCCTGGAGGGGGCCACCTTAGACATACCGCGGGTAGGGGACTTGGTGGTACCTGTACTTCTCTACGCGGACGACGCGGTGTTACTGGCCCGCACAGGGTTAGGGCTGCAGAGACTCCTGGACGCTTTTGGGGAATTTATGCAATCGCTAGACCTCCAGGTAAACAACAAGAAATCTCACGTTATGGTCGCGGGTAAGCGACCAAAGGCCCTTAAAATAAAACGTTTTGCTTGTAACGGGGAGGAGGTATCCAGGGTTCCGGTATTCACATACCTGGGCGTCATATTTGATGAAAAGGGCAACTGGGGGCCCCAACTCAAAGCTAAAGGCATAGCTGTTACTAGATCAACCTCAGCCCTACTGGGCTTTGCAAAACGTTTAGGGTCACGTCCCACTGAGGCTTTGCTAACAGTGTACAAGTCTAAGGGCTAGATGTAGGTAATTTAGAATTACAGATTCTAAAATACCGAATTTTACCGATTCAGTATTTTAGAATCGGTAAATCTGATGTGGGTAATAATTTGGTTTTTTTACCGAATCGGTAAGATTCGGTATTTACCGAATCGGTATTTGCTATTGAATCCTATGGGCCTTGAAGCAAATACCGATTCGGTATTTACCAAATCGGTAAAAATACCGAATTGCAAAGGGGGACAGGGTGTCACTTTGACACCCTGTTGCACCCCTGTAACTGGCTTGTGCGCCATGTGGCACACATACATGCCCTTAGGGCATGTCTGTGTGCCACATGGCACAGGTGTACATGCACAGATGTGCATGTACACAAGAATTCGTAATTTACCATGCAATTGTATTGCATGGTAAATAACGAATCCTAAAGGCCCTTTGGCAATGTTAAAAGTGCTACCTACATAGGAAAATACAGATTCGGTAATTTTACCGATCGGTAAATTTACTGAATCGGTAAAATTTACCGATTCTGTAATTTTACAGAATCGGTAATTTTACCGATTTGGTAAAATTACCGATTCGGTAAAATTACAGAATATGTATGTTTTCAGTGCCCCTACATACCAATGTCAAAATACCGGTCGGAAACGCCCGAAAATCGGTATTTTTGGCCGATTCCGACCGGTATTTTGACACCTACATCTGGCCCTAAATGCCTAGCAATAGCTATGTATGGCGCATCACTATAGGACTTCTTACCTCAAGGCAAATTACAGATTATAGAGAATAAATTCCTCAGATCCCTATTAGCTGTCCCTCAATCTACCCCAGTATTTTCGGTGCATTCTGAACTAGGTCTCGGCTATATCACCGACCAGTTACACTTGGCCCCACTGATCTGCTGGGCCAAAACCTGGCTTAACACCGAAATTGCACTGAACCATATTATCCTCAAAGACTGTATGGCACTGGAAAGAGCTAACAAAATCCCCTGGTTAGCATATATTAAAAACACTCTCTGTAAATTGGGCCGGCCGGACTTATATGCATCTCCTAACCTACTGCAGAAAGCTGACTTAAACTGGATCAAGGCCAGTTTTCTGGGATTAGCTGTGCAAGAACGGGAGGCTGTAGAGGTGTTAACGCCAGGCGTTCGAGCAAACTACTTGCTTCTGACCACACCTCTAATCGAACCCTATTTAAAGATTGTTACCATCCCGTTCCATCGGCACCTCCTTGTTAGATTTAGATTTAACATTATTCAGTTTTGCCTGGGTGATTACCCCGTTTGGGGAAATTCAGACCTATCCCCTCCCTGCAGTTGTGATAATTTCTCCGACCAATCTTTAATGCACTTTATTATGTTTTGTGATCATTTTGCCTCCATCAGAAAACAGTTTTTGGTGCCATTACTGAGAGAGGCGGCCTTTACACAAGTGCGGCCTGCCCTTATGCATTTACAACTGTTGGGGAGTACCCGGGTAATCTTTGGGGTTGCTAGTTTTCTTGTTGCTGCTATGTGTATTAAGGCTAAAAGCCGGATGGCGAAAATCTCAGAGGGGTGATTATATTTTAGTGAATATTTTTATCTCTTTGTATGTGGTGTTATTTTTACCTAATTTTTAATGTACATTCATGACGATGAATTGATTTAATCTGCTTTTTTAACGTGCTTGTTTACCGGAATTGTTTTTTTAATACTTGATAAATGTAATGTAATTGCTTTTATGATTTTAATTAATCGAATAAAGTATGATTTGACTTGACTTGACATTGGATCTGATGAAAGCTTCATGGTGGCAAAGATTTATTCTTTTTGAGATGTAATGTAAGGGTGTTAACAGCTGAGATCTGGAATAGTGGAGACATTTAAGAAAATGTCTGCATTAGATACAGTTTGATTACTTATTACTAAAAAGTATATTTTGTAAGAACTTGTTCTATCTCACTCACTGCATCATTTTGCAGCAAACTAGCTTAGAGTATGTAAATACTGTTTTAAAATAATGACTTACATATTCACATTGCTTTCTGGTACAGGCTCGGACCTCATAGCACTATAAACAGGGCCACTGGATTCGCGGCAGGAGAAGGCCAAATTATGCAGCAGGTTTGACAAAATTCTGCAGCAAGCAAAGGCGAATTATGCTGCATATTTGTGATAGCATTACTGAATTATTTTGCAATTTTTCCACTTGTTAACACTGCCCTGGCTTTTATTGCCCCTCATAACTACCACATTAACATCCACATATAGCAATTAGCAACAGAAAGGTAACCAGACAACCTTTAGAAAGGGCCTTCCACTGTGAGATAACATGTGCTGCTGCATTTTTAGTAACTTTTGAACCGTTTGAGCTAGAAACAAGTTTTTTTTACTCTGCTAATTATGCAGCAGACGATGGATTATGTGGGAAATCCATAACTATGCGCTGTGAGTACAGGGTGAGCGTGAAAGTGAATTGTGAGAATGAGGAGTGAGTTGTCTGAAGGCAAGGTGCATTCCCAGACACTTCAAGTAAATCAGCATATTATTGATGGCCTTGTAGGGTTTCAGATATAAGTTAAACTACTGCTATTATAGCATTAATCAGGGATCCAGGATGGGGTTAATAAATAATGTGCTGATCCTGCAACAAACTTCCAGTCTTATGATTAGGGTTGCCAGCTCAATATTTTGACGTTGCAGACCGTACAAAAATAAACAAATAGTCACCTAAAGCCGTACTTTCAGCACTTATCTGTGCGTACTTCGAACAGCAAATATGAATAGAAAGCACTTTTAATTGTGTTCTAGGGCAGCCTGAATGATTCAGACTGATAATTAAAGGGAACAGAGAGAGAAAAGTCACATTACAAATGAATACATACTTTTTTTTATTTATAAACCTATTTCGTGTCAAGACGAGGTCTTTGCAGGCTCTTTAAACAACACATGGCTGGCATTTTTCTTTTGGCAACCCTACTTTATATTCCATTTCATGAAAAGTTCTCTCACACTAGTAAATGTAAAATACAAATGTAAGGAATAGGCAGAGTGGGGGCCCAGGGCATACTGGAACCAGAAAAAATACTAAGCCTCAGTAACCAGTTTACAATGGTATGTAAATATGCAAATAGTCTCCATCATCTCCTTGTGTTTGCTTTGTTTGCCCTAAGTTGGCAGGGTATGCCCAGGAGTGGGTCCCTTGCACACTTTGCCACTGGATTCAAGCTAGCCTGGCTGATGAGGGCTGTTAGCCCGAAACCGGTCCCAGGATGCTTGTTTCTGGTTCAGGGAAGACCTAGTTTGGCAGTTCGGGCTGGACTGTTCCCATAAGGCACAGGGTCAAGACTGATTTGCATATAGCTGGGTCTGAACTGAGGTGGCGAAGTGAGCTAAAGAATGATGATGGATTCAACCCAGATCTGTGACTGGGGGCGAGTGCCTGAAAAGTTTCAGCGCTCCGTCCATCATCTCCTTGTGTTTGCTTTGTTTGCCCTAAGTTGGCAGGGTATGCCCAGACGTGGGTCCCTTGCTCATTTTGCCACTGAATTCAAGCTAGCCTAGCTGATGAAGGGTGTTACCCAGAAACCGGCTCCAGGATGCTTGTTTCCAGTTCAGGGAAGACCTGGTTTGGCAGTTCGGGCTGGACTGTCCCCATGAAGCACAGGGTCAAGACTGATATGCATATAGCTGGGTCAGAACTGAGGTGGCGAAGTGAGCTAAAGAATGATGATAGATTCAACCCAGATCTGTGACTGGGGGTTAGTGTCTGAAAAGTTTCAGCGCTCCCATCATCTCCTTGTGTTTGCTGTGTTAATAAAGCAGGAAAAGATAAGTTTAATATGAGCCTCCAGTCTTGTAATAAAATTACAAATCGGTTAAGTATTATAATTAAATGATAAGTAAGCGATGTATTACATTTCGGAACATGAATTTATATTTATTGATATATTTCTCTATTTTAAATAATGCCATTTAATGCAACATTATTTTCAATGGGGTTTTATTTTAAGCCCCTACATCCATTATTTTCTATGGGCGGATATTGCAATACCAGTGGTTGCCCATGTGTAGTGCTGGTCTTACTACAAAAGTGTAAGTTAGTACAAAAGTGTTTTTTTTTTGTTTTGTAGTTTTATGTAGCGCAGACTCGACCCGAGGATATTAGAGCGCTTTACATGAGTACCAGTTATATTCTGGAATATGATGTCGGAGTCTATTGTGACCACGCTTCTGCATATTTGGAACACCTCTATTTCATCTGGGGTGTTCCCGGACTGCTGGAAGCAGGCCACGCTCCTCCCCTTGAAAAAAAAACCCAATGGGGACCCGGAGGATCTTAGCAATATCCGTCCTATTTCTCTACTGGCTGTCCCAGGAAAAATGTTGGAAAAATTGATACAACGCCAACTGAATAGTTTTACAGAGAAGAGCAAGATCTTGCATGAAACCCAATCAGGGTTTAGGGCGGGCTTTAGTACCGAGGCTGCCCTGATTGAGGTAGCGGAGCCAGTTAGATGGTCTTTAGATTCAGGGGCATCAGCTATGCTGGTGCTCCTGGATCTATCGGCCGCTTTTGATACGGTGGACCATGTCAGACTCCTGCAGCGGTTAGGGGATATTGGGCTGCAGGATAAAGCACTTGGGTGGTTTAAGTCTTATTTGACTAATCGCTCACAGAAAGTGGCATTGGGCCTCTACTGTTCCAAACCAAAGCGGCTGGGGTGCGGGGTCCCGCAGGGATCGGCACTCAGTCCGTTACTTTTTAACATTTATTTAGCTCCGCTCTTTACCTTGATTGCCAAATGGGGGGTCACGGCAATTTCCTATGCTGACGACACCCAACTGGTGTTTCCCTACTCTGAAGTGTCTGAGGCTAGCTTTGCCAGTTTCAAAGGATGTCTCCGGGATGTGGCTAGGTGGATGAACACTAATAAATTAAAATTGAACGCAGGGAAGACGGAGGTGATCTTCTTTGGGAAGGGCGATCCCCCCGCCCCTGACTTGTGGTGGCCATCTGAGATGGGCCCCGCACCAGTCCCCAGCACAAAGGCAAAAAACCTGGGGGTGAGGTGGGATGATAGCCTTTCTTTTTCCTCCCACATCCAGCAGGTTGTGGCAGGCTGTCTAAGTAAATTGAAGAATCTGCGTAAGTTTCTTATGTTCTTACCAGTTGATTGTCGCAAAATGGTAATCCATGCGACGGTCACTTCAAAGCTGGATTACGCAAATGGCCTGTACCTGGGCCTCCCTAAATATTTGGTCCAGAGATTGCAAACAGTACAAAATGCGGCTGCGAGACTGTTGAAACACATTCCCTTTAAACAACATGTCTCTCCGCATTTGCGCGATCTGCACTGGCTCCCTGTGGCAAGCAGAATTAAATTTAAAGCCTTATCCTTGGCTTTTAGAGCGCTCCATGGAACCTGTCCCAACTACCTCAAAGCCAGACTCCCCAGGTATGTACAAGCGAGATCCTTGCGCTCAAATTCCTATTGCCAGCTGCGCGCCCCACGAGTCAGGAAAGCGCGTCTTGGGGGAATGACTTTCTCAGCCTGTACGGCGAAGTTGTGGAATGCCCTCCCACCCGCCATTCAGTTGGCTACATCAGAAACTGGATTTAGGAAACTATTAAAAACATGGCTCTTTACCCACTAGATCGGTGCCTCTGATGCTTTTTTGTACTGCCTGTATTGCTCACATAGCGCCGGGACACCTAAGGGTGAGGTAACTGTTCGCGCTTTACAAAACTCTGTATTATTATTATTATTCCACAAGACACATTCAGTTTTGCTTTTTTGGCATAAGGAGATTACGTGACTTGTCCAGAATCACAGGATGTTGGGCTAATGCTGAAACTGGAACCTGGTTCCCCAGTTCCAGAAGTTGTCAGCTCTGGCTGTACGCCACATCCTAGGTTATTACAAAAGTGTAAGTTACTAGAAAAATGCAGTTTTAAATACCGAAAGCTTGTAAACTTACCCAAAAGTGAAAGTTATCTTAGTGAATCAGGCCCTAAGATTTTTACCAGGCTGCAAAAGTAGATTACTCTCTGTAGACTACAACCAACAGTAGTGAGGGAATGTCCGATTTACAATATCAGAGAGGCATGCCACCTGAAGGAAAAAAAGACATATTTAAAAAGATACCAACTGTCCTTGTGACTTCAGATGCTGTGAAGATGTTTGATTGAGCAGGCTGGGGATTCCTGAGGAAGATGCTGGGCAAGGTGGACTTTGGTGCCAGATTTAGTAGCTGGGTCATTACTAGCAACACGCCACCAAAAGTAGGCATCCTGGTTAAAGAAGCTTGCCACAGCACATAAATCTGGATATGGCAATGTGACCTGATCATCTTCTATTTCACATTTTTCATTTCAGGTAGCATAGAACACTTTGCGGCCACTAAGTTAGGATACCGCAGACATCCCATTTGGGGCAAACAACATAATATTAGTCTATTTGCATATGATGTGCTTTGTTCATTAACTGAAGCAGATCCTTTGCTGCACGCAGATTCTACAATTGTAGCACTTTGAATCGGACCCCAGCTTTAAAACAAATCGAGACAAAACATTTTTTTTTTTTAAAGTGCCATAGACTCAATCATGACACAAGCATACATACTTAAAATATTGTATATCATTCGGTTACTCCATACAATACAAAAGCTTGTTTAGCCACATTAGTGTTTTCGGATTGTACATATGACTGGATGATAAAAAAAGTAGATGCGGGCGATAAATTTGTGCTCCGCCAGCAGTGTTTTGGCCACTATGCGTTACGCTTGTTCAAAGAGTTCCTCCAAAATTCCTACTGACTCCACATGGCAGTGCTGTTTCCCATGCGCAGCTTGGAAACAGACAGTTGGCAGGCTCAAGCGAGAATCTGCGTACCCAGCATAATTTTCGGGTGCTAGGACACCATCCGGCAAGATTTTCTCAACTAAAGTGATCGTGACCATTCGATGTGAGAAAGCTGCCGCTCGAATAGAAAATCTACTCGAGCAGCACCAAAGAAGCAGCGCCACATACCCAGTGCTTAATTTGTGCAGGTGCTTTCCGGTGCTCAGCACCGGCACTTAATTGCCAGCACCGGGGCATATGACTGTCTACCACATGGTAGTGTTGTCTGCCAATTTAGGTACAAGTACAACAACTTCTGTTTATTTTTTCCATTTCAATTTCCAATTCTTGGTATTTGCCTCCAAAGCCATTCTTATAGCTTTGGGGGCCTGTAATAGTATGAACGGTCACATTTTAGGAGTCTGATGATTAGTAGTGTGTTGGTGCTGTCATTGGCAGTGCAGCCAGGGGCAACGGATGGTGCAAGCTCTAGTGTCCTCCTTTTGGGAGCCCCGGGACTATGTTTTTTTACAAATTAAGCACTGCACATACCAAGTGGTACCGTTCCTGCAGAATTTACAGCGTGGAACAAGCTTCTGGCGCAAAAAATTAACACCAGGTGCCAGATTCCGACCGCTCGTGGAACTCAGCAAAGTTATGTAACTCTGCAGAATTACACAAAGTGAACCTCAGCAAGTTCCTCCCACCCCTATTAAAAAGCTAGCGTGTTGCACAGCTTTTTTAAATGTATATCCCCTGCCATCCGCGGGAGCCTTTGTTGAAGCGCTAAGCTTTTAATACTTGTTGTGCCACATTTTTGTTTTCTTTTTAATTATTAAGTCCTACCTTCCTCCATCTTGTAAGGACTCTGCTTTGGCCAGTTCCCACCGCGCAGTCGAGGTAGTCGCTGCAGCGGCTTGAGGCTCTGTTGCTCGCCGTCATCGGCGACCTGCCCCCCGAGCCACGCCCACTCACACCTGGCCACGCCCACTCCTGGGTATAAGAGTAGGAGCTGACTACTAGCTCGCCACTGGATCCTCCCCTGCCATCCGCGGGAGCCTTTGTTGAAGCGCTAAGCTTTTAATACTTGTTGTGCCACATTTTTGTTTTCTTTTTAATTATTAAGTCCTACCTTCCTCCATCTTGTAAGGACTCTGCTTTGGCCAGTTCCCACCGCGCAGTCGAGGTAGTCGCTGCAGCTGCTTGAGGCTCTGTTGCTCGCCGTCATCGGCGACCCGCCCCCCGAGCCACGCCCACTCACACCTGGCCACGCCCTGAACGGCCCTATAAATCATGTGCTTCCCCCGTACGCGCAGCGGACGGGCGCAGCGGGCGCGCTGTTTGTGCGCCGAAGGCGCGCCTAAGGCAAGCCCGTCTGCGCTCGTCCGCGACGGGCCGGGACCAGGGCCCAGAGACGCTGCCCCTCTCACCATCTATTCCCCTGCTTCACTTAGAAGCCTCCAGTGTCCCCCGCGTGCCCTCCCATCTACAACCTGGGACCGCTTGGTGTCCCTTGGCATCTCGGCCGACCTGCCTTTCCCTACACTCGCTCAGGCACCCATGCCGGCTCCTATTGTGCATGAGACCTGTCTTCGTATCCTCTATCTTAATACTCGGTCCCTCCCACAACATCATGCCGACATCTTTCTCCTGCTGACGGCTGAGAACCCAGACATCTTGCTGCTCATGGAGACCTGGTTATCCGATTCCTCCCTCCCTGACATCCTGGCTGCCCTACCCCCCAATTACTACATGCTGAACGCCAACCGGCCCAATGGCCGGCGTGGCGGTGGGGTGGCGGCAGTCATACGTAAAGACCTGCCTTCTACCACGTCTTCCTCACTCTGCCTTCCTGATGCCGAGAATCTCGTCATCAGCCTGGCAACTGAGGTCGGCGCCTTGTCTCTTATTGTTTTGTACCGCCCCCCTACCTTTATGCCCCTGTTCCCCGCTGCCCTCTGCGAACAACTTTCTGCCTTGACGACTTCTTCAGGTCGTCTTGCCATGTTCGGAGATTTTAATTATTGGTACAATGATGTCAATGCGGGCCCCCACGCCACTGAACTATTCGAGACACTCCTCAGCCTAAATCTGACTCAGCATGTTACCTCCCCCACTCACACTGGGGGTCATATTCTCGATCATATCTGGACACAGGGGGTATCGCTCTCCAGCCCGACCATCTCCCCCTGCGTCTGGTCTGACCACCTACTGATCGAGACTTCCATCGTTGTAAAAGGACCGGTTAGGTCTCATTCCTTAGCAGGAGGGACTGCTCGGAAATGGAAGCTCCTCGATTCATCGGCCTTCCTTTCCTCTCTCGCCGAAACGCAGCCTTCAACCATTGACATCTCAGATGTTAACACCCTTGAGGCTAACATCTCCCATTGGCTCACGACGGCCAGCGACTTATTTGCACCCCTGTCCTGCTTCCCTCGAACACGCCTTAATAATACTCACAAGTGGTACAACTCGGCTTTAAAACAACTACACCTCGAGCTGCGCCAATTGGAGCGTAGATGGAGGCGCAACTATCTCAGTGCCGATAGGGAAGCGTACGTAGCTGCACGGAAAAACTATAAAAAAAACATCATATCCACCAAGTCTGCTTTTATCTCTGAGAGAATCCTAACAGCCCCTAACAAATCTAAAGAGATTTTCAAAGTCCTTGGCGAACTAACATCTGACGCCAGGACACTCCCTAACCTGCCTCCCTCCGCTGAGTCATGTAATGCGCTAAATTCTTTTTTTATCAACAAGATCATTACTATCAAAAACTCCATTCCCCTCATCCCCCCGTCAAGTACAACATCACTTCCCCCCACCAATCCAACCACCCTGGCTCGATTCCCTACACTCGACTGTTTCTCTTGCCAAGTTGTCCTCACGAGTGAAATCCGGTTCCCAGAAGGACTGCTGTCCTCCGTCTGTGCTTCGGGACATTTGTCATACCCTTCCACATTGTATCCTTCCCTTGCTTAACTCCTCCCTCAGCACTGGCATAGTCCCCAGGTCATTCAAGGAGGCCGTACTGGTGCCCCTGCTAAAAAAAACTGGCGCGGACCCAGCGGTTCTTGCTAACTACCGGCCCATCTCCCTCCTGCCTTTTCTGTCTAAGATCTTGGAGGTACATGTCACCACTTGCCTCTCGCAATTCATCGAGGAGTCCAACTTCCTGGCTTACAACCAGGCCGGCTTTAGACCAGCCCATTCCACAGAGGCTGTGATTCTTGCCGTGTTGGACAACCTCAGGAGTAAGGCCGACAGAGGATTACCCCAGGCATTAGTCCTTCTTGACTTATCGGCGGCATTCGACACGGTGGACCACAACATCTTACTCCACCGTGTCGAGTCCGCCGGAGTCTGCGGGCCTGCTTTGTCTTGGGTTAAATCCTTCTTAGAAGGGAGATTTCAGGCAGTCAGGCTGGGCCCTTTCAGTGCCACCAGCACCTTGTTATCCTGCGGGGTCCCCCAGGGCTCTTCTTTGTCCCCCCTTCTCTTTAATTTATATCTCTTACCCCTCCTTCATTCTTTAAGCAGGTGGGACGCCACCGTGTTTAATTACGCAGACGACCTGCAAATCATTTTCCCCCTTACCTCCCCTGACGCTGTTTCTAACTTCCAGTCGGCTATGACACACATTCAGCACTGGATGTACCAAAACCAACTAATGCTCAATCCGGGCAAGACGGAGCTCCTCCTCCCCAGGAGTAGTGCCTCTTATTGGGGTCCTCAGTTCTGGCCTACTGAGCTTGGTACACCCCCTTCTCCTGCTGATAGTGTGAAGAGCCTCGGGTCATTATTGACTCCGGCCTCACTCTCAAGGCTCAGGTGAGCGCGGTAACATCTTCCTGTATGTTCCAGCTATACAGGATACGGAAGGTTGCTCACTTCCTGACTCCTGAAGCGCTGCTACAAGTCATCATAGCCTTGGTGATGTCCCGCCTGGACTTCTCAAACTCCATCTATCACGGTCTCCCCAAATCCCTGCTATCTAGGTTACAAATCATCCAGAACCAGGCTGCCAGACTCGCACTTAATCTCTCCAGATAGCAGTCAACTCGACCCCTACTGCACCAACTTCACTGGCTTCCAGTCAGTGAGAGAATAGCTTTTAAGGTCCACTGCCTGGTCTTCAAAGCCCTTACTGGTCCTTCCCCTGTCTTCCTCAAGTCCCTGATCATTCCCTATTGCCCCTCTCGAGCCCGGAGATCCACCCACCTTCATCTCTTGGTCGTTCCCCGCGTTAAACTCACCAGATCTGGTGGTCGTAGTTTTTCTCACCTGGCCCCTAAGCTGTGGAACTCTCTCCCTCTTCCCCTCAAGACCTCCTGTTCCCTTCTTGTCTTCAGGAAATCCTTAAAAACTTTGCTTTTCTCCCACTGCCATTCTGTTTCAACTTCAGGATCCTATAGCGCCAGGAAACTCACGGTGACAGTGCGCTCAACAAGTACCACTTAACATTAACATTAACATATTTTATGAAGCGGTTATCGTCTATTTCTGATAAGTATGTTGTATACGGTCATTAGCAGTACATAGCCTCTAGAAGACTATATGTTTCTTTACAATACAAATTGTTTGATCTCTGTATTAGTTTGGGATCCATTATCAGTCTAAAGGGCAGATTGCTTCTCCAGTGCTTTAACATACCCTCTTTCGTTTGGTATAGAGGGGTAGCGCTCGTATTTGACATGAGGTTAAAACATCTCCCGTTCCAAGATGGTCGCCTCGTTTGGCTTTGGCAAATAGCCTAGAGGTCACCATGCCTGCCTGTCGTGTTGTCCTTCGTCTATGTTGCCCCTCCAGCTGTCTTGGAAACAGCATGCACCGGCTTGCTGTGCTTCTGCGGGTGGCGCAGCTCCCGGTACTCTCCACCCGTGGTCTGTGTAGCGCCGCAACCGGATCACTTAGAGGAAGGCGAAGAGGAGCGCAGGAAAAGCGTCTGTCCAGGGCGGAGGGAGAAGGCGAGGAGCTGACATTTCTGGAACTAACCGAGAATCCCGCAGAGGAAGAGAATGACGTTGCCGCTTACGAGCGGCGCCTGCAGCAGGAATACCTGCGGCGGAAAGAAGAGGAGGACGAGCGTCGGCGGGAGGCGGAGGCAGCGCGGGAAAGCAGCAGTGCACAGGTGTACCTGCGCGGACTACGGCTGCAGGTGAGGGCCAGGCAACTGCAGCACGACTAGTTTCGTGGCGCTGCATTTTCTGGTGGGCAAGGGAACGTGTACGTCAAAAACGCCGAAAAGATGCACGAGTTCATGTAATGACGTCGATGGGCTAAAAACGACCCTAAAAACAAACTCGTTCTCTTGTGCTTGCCATTTATTCTACAAAAATGCAACATCGAAGCGCTGAACCGGGCGCGGGGAGTAGAGAAGTAATGTAACTATGGGATCAGGAGAGGGAAAAAGAGGGGAGAATATCGAGGGAATTAATTGTGGGCGTAATTGCTGGCAATTGTTCTTCCCTCAGAGTATCAGCATCTCACTAAATAGAGCTCTAGGACGTTGTTGAAACTGCCCTTATGGTCTGACCAACAGTGTTGAAATTAGAAAATAAATACTCCAAAAAGTATAACTGTGCAATTCTAGGCGATGGTCCATAAGAAGTAGAGTCGGTGCCACCCAACCAGTTGTTTGTCAGTACGCAGGTGCTGTTTTTTCAAAGATTGTAATTGCATTTATGTAGCGCTTACTACCCATGATGAGGCGTCAAAGCGCATTTTTGGCGAGTAGCATGATACTCCGGAACCCAAAAAGGATTAGTGGTGAGTTAGTATAGGGAAATATTAAATTAATTTGAGCGGTGGACATGTTAGTCTGATATTTGGATTGAAACAGATAATGGAGGGATAGAAGAGGGAAGGGTTTGCATTTATATAGTTCTTGCTACCCCTGATGAGGTGTTGAAGCGCTCTTCGGTGTGTAGCATGCTAGTCCGGAACCCAAAAAGGATAAGTTGTGAATTAATATAGGGAAAATAATTTGAGCGGTGGACATGTTAGTCTTTTATTTTGATTGAAAAGGAATTGTGGAGGGATAGAACAGGGGAAGGGGCTAGACTTTTTTTTCGGCAGTTCATAGCAGTAGGAAAGGGTTTTGGGATGAGTAAAGGGTTTTGGGATGAGTAAAGGGGAGAAGAGGTATGAGAGGATGTGGATGGAACAGTCTAGAAAGGGTTATTTTGGTGATCTGAGTAGCGGTATCGGGTTTGGGATGAGTGAGAGAGTAGAGGATATATTGAGAGAGTTATAGGGTGAGAAATAGGGTAGTGCATTGGAAAGAGCAGTAGAATGAGGTTTGAGATATAGTCAGAGAGTGAGGTAGAATATTAGATCTAACCAATTGTCTGCCCCTAGAATACTGCCCTACAGGGCCGGACTGGGAACCAAAACCAGCCCTGGCAAAGTGCTTTGCCGCCCCCCGGGCGGGAGGGGGGCGAGCGCTTTGCCAGGGCCGCTTTTCAGCCGATTTTGTTACAGGGCCGATTTTGCAGCTATGCTTCAAAACCGGCTCTGCAACAAAAACGGCCCCCAGGGCCCAAAACCGGCCCCCACCCTTGCGGCCGACCGGGGGATTGCCCGGTGCCCACAACGGCCAGTCCGGGCCTGCTGCCCTATCGCACACAACATTTCATGTACCTATCGGGCATGTAAGTGTTTCAGCATACGGTGTCCAATATGTTATGTTATGTTAACTGTTCTTGTAATGCGCATGGCTGCCTCAGCAACGGGGCGTCCCAGCGCAGCCAGACGAGCGGTGCAGGAAAAGAGAACTAGATAGTGGAAAAACCCAGGTTTTGATCAGTTTTTCAAAAGACCAGTGGTCGTGTGTAGTCCGGGCCGCCAGAGGGGCAGAATTCCGAATAGGGGCATTAAAAACAAAATGGGCTTCAGGCCACAAATAAGACCAAAGCATTGCCCGGCTACTTTTTTGGCATGAGGCTCAAAAGAAAGGTCCCCGTCTATGAGTATCCCTAGGTTCTTAACCACCGTTTGAGGTAGGGGGGGGTCCCAGTGCTGTGGGCCACCATTGACTATCCCATTGATGTGTATTATGCCCGACTAGGATCCCCTCTGTCTTGGAGGCATTAAGTTTCAAATAGTTGTCCGCCATCCAATCCGAGATGGCCAGCAGATCATCGTGAAATTTTAGTTGGTCGAAATCACTATGGTTAGAGAAGGTGAACATCAATTGCGTATCGTCAGCATATGATACCAGTTACATGCTTTGGCCAGCAGGGCCAGAGGGCGGACATATACGTTGAATAAAGTCGTGCTAAGGGCCAGGCCCTGTGGGACTCCGCAACTCAGAGAATGGATATTGGAAGCATAAGGTGGGGCATGTACCTGGAATGAGCGCTCTGATAGAAAGGATGAGAACCAGGTCAGTGCCTTGTGCTCGACATCAATCTCTTTTAGCGTTAGAAGCAGAAGTTCATGAGAGACAGTGTCGAAGGCTGCACTAAGATCCAACAGAATCAGTTCTGACGTATTCTCCTCATCCAACGTGGCCCACAGTTGCTCGGTGACCGCCAGGAGAGCCGACTCAGTACTATGTTTGGGCCGAAAGCCATTAAGGGGAACTATCCAGAATGTCATTGGCCTCCAGGTAGCGAGTTAGAATGATATTAACATGAGCTTCCATAATCTTAGCAAGATATGGAAGCAAAGATATGGGCCGGAAGTTCTCTGCTAGAGAAGAATCCAATGTGGGCTATTTTAGTAAGGGTACAACCTTGGCATGCTTCCAAGATTTAGGGATTTCTGCCAAAGAGAGAGATTTATTAATTAGGTCTCTGCCCTCAATCTTGAGGAAGTTATGGAGTTTCCTAAAAACATCAGGCTTTAAAGGATCATCTGGAGAGCCAGATTTAACCTTAGCTGCCAAGGCCGCCAGGTCTTTGGTAGACATAGGTGAAAGGGCGGATAGAGAGTGAGGAACGACTGAAGGATGGATGGCTTCTAAAGATTTATTCTTATTCTTATTCTTATTATTATGCATCTTATAAAGCGCACGGCTATCCCCGACGGGAGTGTCCCGGCGCTAAGCATAGAAAGGAGAAATGTAGGTCAGCATGGTGGGACCCGTCAGAACTACGGTTGACTGAAGAGCCACATCTTCACTAACTTGCGGAAATTGGGTTTGGATGGGGCCAATTTGATTTGTCACAGTAAATAATTCCACAGGGAGGCTGCTTTTACTGAAAAAGACCATCCAACCAGTCTGGCTTTGGAAAAGCGGGGGATAACAAGTTCTTGGTAGTTAGAACCTTATGTTTCTCGTGTGTCTTAGTGTTTGAATACGTTTTCTTAAATAGTGGGGGCCAGTGCCTTTTATTGCTCTGTAAGTGAGAATGAGTGCCTTAAATTCTGTGCGTTTTCTTATTGGGAGCCAGTGAAGGGTACGCAGATGTGTTGTCTTAAGGGACCTCCGGGCGGACTGCTGTCCTGAAGTGTAGGTCTTGGGCGGGGAGTCGCGAGTGTATAAAATTTGACACCGCGTGAACAGTGCCCACGCCGTCCTGGCCCAGGAAGTGAATCTCCTTCCTTTTATTTGTAACTTTGGCTGCTGTGACCCACAGCGAGCCGGCACGGGCAATATCCGTGAGTAATTGCACCAAATGTATTTTTTCAGTTTTTTCACTCTAAGTGCCTCACGGGAGGGTGTGCCTTAGCGCGTACATACCACCGGAGAGCAATTTGTCTGTGGTCCTGACGAATGCTGTGCGACCCTGCATTTTTACAGCAGAAACATGTTGACCTTATATCTTAACTAAGGACACAGGTCTCTTAATCCTGAACCTAGTTGTGTCCGCCTTCCACGTTATTAACCTTAATACAGGTTGGCCCACATTAAATATGTTGTTTGGGTTTCAACTGTGTATTTTTTAATTCTGCACTCACTTATTTTGCACATTTTTGAGTTATATCACTGTTACACTCACCACCAACCCGCTCCGCTGTAAAACAGGCGTTGTAGCACGCTGGGGGGGTGGATTCGGCCACCCCTGTGGGGACCCAATGATGAAGCATGTCACCAACTAGTGGTGAGTGAGGGTCCTTTTAACATAGAGGTTTTTCTAGCCTTTCCCAGTTAGGTGTTAACACCCTATTTCACTGGGTTACAACCTCCTGGTTATTAAGATTACAATTCCTTTAATCTTGCAGTTACCTTAACCGGGTGGGGGCCTTTGCAAAACCTGACACCCTCTTAGTCCTTTTTGGTTCACGTATTTTTTACGTTTCACTGAGTCACTCCTTAGTTGTTTATGATAATGTTTTTAATAAGCCTTGCGGCTGCATTCTGTATTGTCTGCAGCTTTCTATACATGTAGGCTGGTATGCCTGGATATAGACTATTAGGGTAGTCCAATTGGGATGTCACTAATGCGTGGACAATCGTTTTTCTACATTCGACCGGAAGCAGGTGAAGAAATTTACGTAAGGCTTTTAGTTTTCAAAAGCACGTAGATGAAACCTGAGCTATCTGGGTTTTATATGACAGTCTCGTCGATTTTAACACCCAGATTTCTTGCTGATGAAACAGGACAGGGAGCTGGATTGAGTACCGACGGCCACCAGAGGTCTGATCTAGGGGGTAATGGTTGATTAAAAATAAGAACTTCGTTTTTTTCGGCGTTAAGCCGTAGACAGTTTCTGGTCATCCAGGTGGATATATCCTCTAGACAGTCCCGAAATTTGGTGAAGGCTGCTTCCGAATGATCCTTGAAGGAAAACATCAGCTGAGTGTCATCAGCATATGAGATGACACTAACATCGTAATGCTCAATGAGTGGGGCCAGTGGTGCAAGATAAACATAAAAAGAGTAGGGCTAAGGGCTGAGCCCTGAGGGACTCCACATATTAGGGGGCGAGGTGATGAAACAAATGGCTGTAGGCGTATTTTCTAGACTCGGCTTTCAAGGAAGGATTGGAACCAGGCCAGCACGGTCCCAGAAATCCCTAAATGCCTAAGCCTGTCAAACAGGATCTTGTGTGAGACCGTGTCAAATGCTGCTGACAGGTGTTGACTGGGTGTGAGTGTTTGATTGATTCAGATGCTCCGTCCATCACCACCCCCTTTTGTACTGCTTTTGGCCGCCATAAGTGTGGCAGGGTATGCTCAGACGTGAGTCCCTTGCTCACTTTGCCACTGGATTCAAGCAAGCCGGGCTGAAATCGGCTGGAATGCCAGAAACCGGTCCTCGGAAGCTTGTTTCCGGTCCAGGGAAGACATGGCTTGGCAGTTCGGGCTGGACTGTTCCCATGAGGCACAGGGTCAGACTGATTTGCATATAGCCATGTCTGAACTGGGGTGGCAGAGTGGGCTAAAGAACGGTGATGGATTAAACCCAGATCTTTTGACTGGGTGTGAGTGTTTGATTGATTCAGATGCTCCGTCCATCACCACCCCTTTAATACCGCTTTTGGCCACCATAAGTGTGGCAGGGTATGCTCAGACGTGAGTCCCTTGCTCACTTTGCCACTGGATTCAAGCAAGCCGGGCTGAAGACGCCTGGAATGCCAGAAACCGGTCCTCGGAAGCTTGTTTCCGGTCCAGGGAAGACATGGCTTGGCAGTTCGGGCTGGACTGTTCCCATGAGGCACAGGGTCAGACTGATTTGCATATAGCCATGTCTGAACTGGGGTGGCAGAGTGGGCTAAAGAACGGTGATGGATTAAACCCATATCTTTTGACTGGGTGTGAGTGTTTGATTGATTCAGATGCTCCGTCCTTCACCACCCCCTTTTGTACCGCTGACCGGTCAAGCAGCACCAACATTGCACAGCATCCTTTGTCAAGGGATTCTCTGATGGATTTGGTGACTTACAGTAAAGCTGTTTCGGTACTGTAGCCAGCACGAAATCCGGATTGTGTGTCATGCAATAATTTGTTAGATTCTAAAAAGCTAGACAGCAGTTTTTGAACCTCCTTCTCGAGAACTTTAGCCAGGGCTGGTAAAAGGGAAATAGGTCTTAAAAAAATTTAAATGGCCGGATCAGCATTTTCTTTTTTAGGATGGGTTGTATAAGGGCTGTTTTCCATACAGATGGATGGATACCAGTATTTAGTGAGAATCATAAAAGACCCAGACCCAGCATACCTTACTATAGAGTGTGTCCAACATATTGACTTATGAGCCCCAACCGACGAATACGCCCCCACCCACTCCCAAAGAACTTTAAAACCAACTGCTCCTGCAAGTTTCTTTCAATGAGAATCGTCCCCCCCCCATCCCCCTTCTCCTTCTGTGCCCCGAGCGGCGTCACTTCAAGTGCTAGGTTTGAACCGTGAGAAAAGACTGCTCGGTTGAAGGGCGCAGGTAGCACCCAGAATTATCCATCAGGAGACTCAAAGGACCCTCGCACCCTAAGAACCTCTTCACAGAGCAGAGCCTCACAAAGGCAGACATCTCCAAACACTGCGCACCCTCCCTGAGCTAAACTCTTCTGCCAGATGTAGGAGTAAATCTCCAGGTAGGAGTAAACCAGAAGGAGCATCCTTCTGGACTCATTCCACCCCTTCCTGCTGAACAACCGCTCCCACCTCCTTAACCATAGGCAGCTCAACAGCCACCTATTCCAAACTGCACAACAACCGTCTATCCGAGCAACTAATCAGGTAACCCCTCCATACACTTCGAACCACGCCGATTTTGAACAGCTCACAAACTATGATTGCAAGGAGTTAAAAACACCCATATATTCCAACAAGCATTTGCAATGCAATAGGTCTCGCAGTGACGCGAGTTTAAGCTATTGGCATTGTAAATTACAATACCTTTTATTTATGTTTTTAAAACAAAAATAAAAGGCATTGTTATTTGCAATGTTAAGAGCTTAAACTTGTTTAAATTGGTGCGGACACTAGCTTATTCAACAAAGAAGTGTGCGAAAAAGTAGAACAGATTGTGGCTAACAGGCCTATTGGTTTTGGTAGTGCTTGTTTTATTACATGAGACTGGCATAATATTCAGTGTGTCCCCATTTCCTTTTTTTTTATCTGGAGTCTGGAATGCTGAGTGAAGGGGTGTAACAGAATGTTGTGTGGTCTGGCCTGGAGGCTAGCCGAGTGTTAGTTTTAGGGAAGATCAATCCGACTGGACCTACCTTTGATGTGATCTGAGGGCCTGAAATGGAATAAGGAACATAACCTCCTATTTGAGTATCTCCAGGTTCTTAACAAGTCCCAGCCTTCTCACTACATCAGATATTTCAGATTACCTCTGAAGGTAGAGCCCATAGAATGGCCTTACTTTAATGCTCTTTAGTACACAGAGAATCGAGGAACCTTTTTAGTGTGAGAGACTGCTGTCAATTCTAGCTTGTTGATATGATAGTGTGGCTCTTATGGAAGAGCTTTAATTTTGGACCCCAAAACCATAGTTACAGTGGCTTCTTCCTTTGATGGTTGCTGGAATTACATATTTAATCATGTTGTCATTTAACACTGCCATTCGAGGGACTGCACGGGTACTTGGCTCATGAAAATCCAATCCCACTGATAACCTTGGGCCCACCCCCGTCTCATGAGTAATTTTAGTGTCTGATACCAAGAAATACGCACTGTCGGAAGCTAGAAGAGATGAGTCTTGTCTGACGATTGGATGATATTGCCTGTAGGAGGTTATTCTTGTCCTATCCTGCGAAGGAGACACTACATAGTGTCCCTAACCAGATTTAAGTTTCGATTGTATTGACAGTTATTTTCTTTGACTTGCAGTCCTAGATCACGTAAAATCTGTTATTGCATTTGTAAGTCCTGAATGACCTTTCGATGAGAACCATCAAGGCCCGCACACTTTTGGGAGGGGAGGTGCTAGCCGTTGTCTTTATGGCTGTACGTAGGCACATGCCTTTATTTAGCCCCTGCATAGGCGAGCCATAAGATAATAAGGTGCAGATAGCGAATCATCATGCTCAGATATGTAACAGCGACAAAAACTTATATAGTTTAGATGGCAGTTAGTAGTATTGTAAGTTTCAGGTTTGATTATGTGGTTATTGGAGGTATAGGTCTTATTGGTATCCACGAGTGACTACCTACTACGAACTGACAATCTATATTATTTCCCTTATATTGTTGTTCAAGTCCGAATGACTGGTTATTTTTGTGTGTTAGGATAGCATGTACATCAGATATTGTAATAATGGCCCAGATAAGATATGTACTGATTATGCTATGTATGGCCTTGTGTCTGACTCGTAGACCATGGAGTAGCAGCACCTGCGAGCAATAGCACACTGAGATTTCTCCATATGTGTCCAACATAATATATGTATCTGGCAGTAGGACTGCAGTGTTGGTTTTATGTTCTTATTGTTGACACTTGCACTATTGAATGTCACAGGGGTTATATAATTTTGCGGTGGGCAACTGAAAGTACTGTATAAAACTATGATGCCAGTTATGATAGTCAGAAAATACCAATAAAGATATTTAAACAATGACCTGAGTGTTTTGAGAAGCCAACTGTCAATAAATGTCAGTTATCACTTTGCAGTGGAAAAAAAGCCAGTACCACTGCCGTGCATTATTGCAGGTCCCGGTGGCATTTGTTAAAGTTAGAGCTGTTGGCATTGTAAATGACAATGCCCTTTATTTATATGTTTTAAAAAAAAACATAAATAAAAGGCATTGTCATTTACAATGCTAATAGCTCAAAATCTATGCGAGCCCTATTGCATTGCAAATGCTTGTTTCTTCTTTACGAGGGTACATGATGATCATTACACCCTGTCTCTTGTGTAATATGTGGTTAAAATGCACGTTTGTAAACCTACTGCTTCAACATATCTCGATGATAATATATTCCAGCCATATCACACTGGGTAACCATTCCCTGCAATTAATCGACATAGGGCAGTAGCAGACAAAGTCAATTGAAATATTCAACTGATGCATGTAGTCTTACCACGCAATTACTAGAGACCTTTCACTGTTGTGTATTGCCTGATCAGTAAGGCTAGATGCAAAGAAATGCACAGATTGCTGCACAATACAATATGTTTGTGTCTATGCATACATACAAAACACTATGCAGTTTTCTTTACAATACAATCATCCAAACACAAGAGTGAGTGAGAGCGACAGGAGAAAGAACAAGCATTGCAAATATAATAGGTCTCGCATTAGAAAAGTTGGAGTTATTGGTCTTGTAAATGACATTTTATTTATTTGTTGGTTTTTAAAATTGCTAAATTGATGGCTTTGTCATTTACAATGCCAATAGTTATAACTTTCGCGAATGTGACACCTATAGCATTTGGAATGCAACATGTTTTGTATTTACGTGACTTAGATGGCAGCTCTGGTCGTTAGGCCACATCTCTAGAGAGCAGGAGTGTGCAGCAGGGGAGAGAAGCACAGCAATGCAATAGGTCTCGCATTAGGAAAGTTTGAGCTATTGGTATTGTAAAGGACACATTTTTTATTTATGTGCTTGTTTTGAAAATAGCGAAATTAATAGCTTTGTTATTTACAATGCCAATAGTTTTATCTTTCGCAAATGTGACACCTATTGTAACACAATATGTGTTGTGAGGGTGGGTGAGAGTGAGGGGTTGAGGGTGAGTGAGGGTGAGGGCTTGAGGGTGAGTGAGGGTGAGGATGAGAGGGTGAGTGAGGATGAGAGGGTGAGTGAGGGTGAGGGTGAGGGTGAGTGAGGGTGAGGGGTTGAGGGTGAGATGAGGGTGAGGGGTTGAGGGTGAGTGAGGGTGAGGGGTTGAGGGTGAGTGAGGGTGAGGGTGAGGGTGGGTGAGGGGTTGAGGGTGAGTGAGGGTGAGTGAGGGTGAGGGGTTGAGGGTGAGTGAGGGTGAGAGAGTGAGTGAGAGAGAGGGTGAGTGAGGGGTTGAGGGTGGGGGGTTGAGGGTGGGTGAGGGTGAGGGGTTGAGGGTGAGGGGTTGAGGGTGAGTGAGGGTGAGTGAGGGTGAGGGTGAGGGAGGGTGAGGGAGGGTGAGTGAGGGTGAGTGAGGGTGAGGGTGAGTGAGGGTGAGGGGTTGAGGGTGAGTGAGTGTGGGTGAGGGGTTGAGGGTGAGGGGTTGAGGGTGAGTGAGGGTGAGTGAGGGTGAGGGGTTGAGGGTGAGGGGTTGAGGGTGAGTGAGGGTGAGGGGTTGAGGGTGAGTGAGGGTGAGTGAGGGTGAGTGAGGGTGAGTGAGGGTGAGGGTGAGTGAGGGTGAGGGGTTGAGGGTGAGTGAGGGTGAGGGTGAGTGAGGGTGAGGGTGAGTGAGGGTGAGGGTGAGTGAGGGTGAGGGGTTGAGGGTGAGTGAGAGTGAGGGTGAGTGAGGGGTTGAGGGTGAGTGAGGGTGAGGGGTTGAGGGTGAGTGAGGGTGAGTGAGGGTGAGTGAGGGTGAGGGGTTGAGGGTGAGTGAGGGTGAGGGGTTGAGGGTGAGGGAGGGTGAGGGTGGGTGAGGGTGAGGGTGGGTGAGGGTGGGTGAGGGTGGGTGAGGGTGAGTGAGGGTGAGGGGGTGAGGGTGAGTGAGGGTGAGTGAGGGTGAGGGGTTGAGGGTGAGTGAGGGTGAGGGGTTGAGGGTGAGTGAGGGTGAGGGGTTGAGGGTGAGTGAGGGTGGGTGAGGGGTTGAGGGTGAGGGTGGGTGAGGGTGAGTGAGGGTGAGTGAGGGTGAGGGGTTGAGGGTGAGTGAGGGTGAGGGGTTGAGGGTGAGTGAGGGTGAGGGGTTTGAGGGTGAGTGAGGGGTTGAGGGTGAGTGAGGGTGAGGGGTTGAGGGTGAGGGTGGGTGAGGGTGAGGGGTTGAGGGTGAGTGAGTGAGAGTGAGTGAGAGTGAGGGTGAGTGAGGGGTTGAGGGTGAGGGGTTGAGGGTGAGTGAGGGTGAGTGAGGGTGAGTGAGGGTGAGTGAGGGTGAGGGTGGGTGAGGGTGAGTGAGGGCGAGGGTTGAGGGTGAGTGAGGGTGAGGGAGGGTGAGGGGTTGAGGGTGAGTGAGGGTGAGGGTGGGTGAGGGTGAGTGAGGGTGAGGGTGAGTGTGAGTGAGGGTGGGTGAGGGGTTGAGGGTGAGTGAGGGTGAGTGAGGGTGAGTGAGGGTGAGGGGTTGAGGGTGAGTGAGGGTGAGGGGTTGAGGGTGAGTGAGGGGTTGAGGGTGAGTGAGGGGTTGAGGGTGAGTGAGGGTGAGGGTGAGTGAGGGTGAGTGAGGGTGAGGGGTTGAGGGTGAGTGAGGGTGAGGGTGGGTGAGGGTGAGGGGTTGAGGGTGAGTGAGGGTGAGGGGTTGAGGGTGAGGGGTTGAGGGTGGGTGAGGGGTTGAGGGTGAGGGTGGGTGAGGGTGAGGGTGGGTGAGGGTGGGTGAGGGTGGGTGAGGGTGAGTGAGGGTGAGTGAGGGTGAGTGAGGGTGAGGGGTTGAGGGTGAGTGAGGGTGAGGGTGGGTGAGGGTGAGGGGTTGCGGGTGAGTGAGGGTGAGGGGTTGAGGGTGAGTGAGGGTGAGGGGTTGAGTGAGGGTGAGGGGTTGAGGGTGAGTGAGGGTGAGGGGTTGAGGGTGAGTGAGAGTGAGGGTGAGTAAGGGGTTGAGGGTGAGTGAGAGTGAGGGTGAGTGAGGGGTTGAGGGTGAGTGAGGGTGAGGGGTTGAGGGTGAGTGAGGGTGAGGGTGAGGGTGAGTGAGGGTGAGGGTGAGGGTGAGGGTGAGTGAGGGTGAGTGAGGGTGAGTGAGGGTGAGTGAGGGTGAGTGAGGGTGAGTGATGGTGAGGGGTTGAGGGGTTGAGGGTGAGGGGTTGAGGGTGAGTGAGGGTTAGGGGTTGAGGGTGAGTGAGGGTGAGGGGTTGAGGGTGAGGGGTTGAGGGTGAGTGAGGTTGAGGGTGGGTGAGGGGTTGAGGGTGAGTGAGGGTGAGTGAGGGTGGGTGAGGGATTGAGGGTGAGGGTGAGGGTGAGCGAGGGTGAGGGTGAGTGAGGGTGAGGGGTTGAGGGTGAGTGAGGGTGAGTGAGGGGTTGAGGGTGGGTGAGGGGTTGAGGGTGAGGGTGAGTGAGGGTGAGGGTGGGTGAGGGTGAGTGAGGGTGAGGGGTTGAGGGTGAGTGAGGGTGAGTGAGGGTGAGGGGTTGAGGGTGAGTGAGGGTGAGAGGGTGAGGGTGAGTGAGGGTGAGGGGTTGAGGGTGAGTGAGGGTGAGGGGTTGAGGGTGAAGGGTTGAGGGTGAGTGAGGGTGAGGGGTTGAGGGTGAGGGTGGGTGAGGGGTTGAGGGTGAGTGAGGGTGAGGGGTTGAGGGGTGAGTGAGGGTGAGGGTGAGTGAGGGTGAGGGGTTGAGGGTGAGTGAGGGTGAGGGGTTGAGGGTGAGTGAGGGTGAGTGAGGGTGAGGGGTTGAGGGTGAGGGGTTGAGGGTGAGTGAGGGTGAGGGGTTGAGGGTGAGTTAGGGTGAGGGTGAGTGAGGGTGAGGGGTTGAGGGTGCGTGAGGGGTTGAGGGTGAGTGAGGGTGAGTGAGGGTGAGGGTGAGTGAGGGTGAGGGGTTGAGGGTGAGTGAGGGTGAGGGGTTGAGGGTGAGTGAGGGTGAGTGAGAGTGAGGGTGAGTGAGGGGTCGAGGGTGAGGTGTTGAGGGTGAGTGAGGGTGAGGGTGAGTGAGGGTGAGGGGTTGAGGGTGAGTGAGGGTGAGGGTGGTGAGGGTGAGTGAGGGTGAGGGGTTGAGGGTGGGTGAGGGGTTGAGGGTGGGTGAGGGTGAGTGAGGGTGAGTGAGGGTGAGTGAGGGTGAGGGGTTGAGGGTGAGGGGTTGAGGGTGAGTGAGGGCTTGAGGGTGAGGGGTTGAGGGTGAGTGAGGGTGAGTGAGGGGTTGAGGGTGAGGGGTTGAGGGTGAGTGAGGGTGAGGGGTTGAGGGTGAGGGGTTGAGGGTGAGTGAGTGAGGGTGAGTGAGGGTGAGGGGTTGAAGGTGAGTGAGGGTGAGGGGTTGAGGGTGAGTGAGGTTGAGTGAGGGTGAGGGGTTGAGGGTGAGTGAGAGTGAGGGTGATTGAGGGGTTGAGGGTGAGGGGTTGAGGGTGGGTGAGGGGTTGAGGGTGGGTGAGGGGTTGAGGGTGAGTGAGGGTGAGGGGTTGAGGGTGGGTGAGGGTGAGTGAGGGTGAGGGTGAGTGAGGGTGAGAGGGTGAGGGTGAGTGAGGGTGAGTGAGGGTGAGGGTGAGTGTGAGGGTGAGTGTGAGGGGTTGAGGGAGGGTGAGGGTTTGAGGGTGAGTGAGGGTGAGGGTTTGAGGGTGAGTGAGGGTGAGTGAGGGTGAGTGAGGGTGAGTGAGGGTGAGTGAGAGTGAGGGGTTGAGGGTGAGGGGTTGAGGGTGAGGGGTTGAGGGTGAGTGAGGGTGAGGGGTTGAGGGTGAGTGAGGGTGAGGGTAAGTGAGGTTGAGTGAGGGGTTGAGGGTGAGTGAGGGTGAGGGTGAGTGAGAGTGAGGGTGAGGGTGAGTGAGGGTGGGTGAGGGGTTGAGGGTGAGTGAGGGTGAGGGAGGGTGAGTGAGGGTGAGGGGTTGAGGGTGAGTGAGGGTGAGGGTGAGTGAGGGGTTGCGGGTGAGGGGTTGAGGGTGAGTGAGGGTGAGGGGTTGAGGGTGGGTGAGGGGTTGAGGGTGAGTGAGGGGTTGAGGGTGAGTGAGGGTGAGGGTGAGTGAGGGTGAGGGGTTGAGGGTGAGTGAGGGTGAGTGAGAGTGAGGGTGAGTGAGGGTGAGGGTGAGGGTGAGTGAGGTTGAGGGGTTGAGGGTGAGTGAGGTTGAGGGGTTGAGGGTGGGTGAGGGGTTGAGGGTGAGTGAGGGTTTGAGGGTGGGTGAGGGGTTGAGGGTGAGTGAGGGTTTGACGGTGAGTGAGGGTGAGTGAGGGTGAGGGGTTGAGGGTGAGGGAGGGTGAGGGAGGGTGAGGGTGGGTGAGGGAGGTTGAGGGTGAGTGAGGGTGAGTGAGGGTGAGAGGGTGAGGGGTTGAGGGTGAGTGAGGGGTTGAGGGTGAGTGAGGGCGAGGGGTTGAGGGTGAGGGTGGGTGAGGGGTTGAGGGTGAGTGAGGGTGAGTGAGAGTGAGGGTGAGTGAGAGTGAGGGAGGGGTTGAGGGTGAGTGAGAGTGAGGGTGAGTGAGGGGTTGAGGGTGAGGGGTTGAGGGTGAGTGAGGGTGAGGGGTTGAGGGTGAGTGAGGGAGGGTGAGGGTTGAGGGTGAGTGAGGGTGAGTGAGGGTGAGTGAGGGTGAGGGTGAGTGAGGGTGAGTGAGGGTGAGTGAGGGTGAGGGTGAGTGAGGGGGAGTGAGGGTGAGGGGTTGAGGGTGGGTGAGGGTGAGTGAGTGAGGGTGAGGGGTTGAGGGTGAGTGATGGTGAGGGGTTGAGGGTGAGGGGTTGAGGGTGAGGGGTTGAGGGTGAGGGGTTGAGGGTGAGTGAGGGTGAGGGGTTGAGGGTGAGTGAGGGTGAGGGGTTGAGGGTGAGTGATGGTGAGGGGTTGAGGGTGAGGGGTTGAGGGTGAGGGGTTGAGGGTGAGTGAGGGTGAGGGGTTGAGGGTGAGTGAGGGTGAGGGGTTGAGGGTGAGGGTGAGTGAG
Source organism: Lissotriton helveticus (assembly GCF_964261635.1). Taxonomy (NCBI): domain Eukaryota; kingdom Metazoa; phylum Chordata; class Amphibia; order Caudata; family Salamandridae; genus Lissotriton; species Lissotriton helveticus. The sequence continues at coordinate 1,247,146,432 of NC_136059.1, read as the reverse complement.
GGTGAGTGAGGGTGGGTGAGGGGTTGAGGGTGAGTGAGGGTGAGTGAGGGTGAGGGGTTGAGGGTGAGGGGTTGAGGGTGAGTGAGGGGTTGAGGGTGAGGGGTTGAGGGTGAGTGAGGGTGAGGGGTTGAGGGTGGGTGAGGGGTTGAGGGTGGGTGAGGGGTTGAGGGTGAGGGGTTGAGGGTGAGTGAGGGTGAGTGAGAGTGAGGGGTTGAGGGTGAGGGGTTGAGGGTGAGGGGTTGAGGGTGAGTGAGGGTGAGGGGTTGAGGGTGAGTGAGGGTGAGGGTAAGTGAGGTTGAGTGAGGGGTTGAGGGTGAGTGAGGGTGAGTGAGGGTGAGAGTGAGGGTGAGGGTGAGTGAGGGTGGGTGAGGGGTTGAGGGTGAGTGAGGGTGAGGGAGGGTGAGTGAGGGTGAGTGAGGGTGAGGGAGGGTGAGTGAGGGTGAGTGAGGGTGAGGGGTTGAGGGTGAGTGAGGGTGAGGGTGAGTGAGGGGTTGAGGGTGAGTGAGGGTGAGGGGTTGAGGGTGGGTGAGGGGTTGAGGGTGAGTGAGGGGTTGAGGGTGAGTGAGGGTGAGGGTGAGTGAGGGTGAGGGGTTGAGGGTGAGTGAGGGTGAGTGAGAGTGAGGGTGAGGGTGAGGGTGAGTGAGGGTGAGGGTGAGTGAGGGGTTGAGGGTGAGTGAGGTTGAGGGGTTGAGGGTGGGTGAGGGGTTGAGGGTGAGTGAGGGTTTGAGGGTGGGTGAGGGGTTGAGGGTGAGTGAGGGTTTGACGGTGAGTGAGGGTGAGTGAGGGTGAGGCGTTGAGGGTGAGTGAGGGTGAGGGTGGGTGAGGGAGGTTGAGGGTGAGTGAGGGTGAGAGGGTGAGGGGTTGAGGGTGAGTGGGGTTGAGGGTGAGTGAGGGTGAGTGAGGGCGAGGGGTTGAGGGTGGGTGAGGGGTTGAGGGTGGGTGAGGGGTTGAGGGTGAGTGAGGGTGAGTGAGAGTGAGGGTGAGTGAGAGTGAGGGAGGGGTTGAGGGTGAGTGAGAGTGAGGGTGAGTGAGGGGTTGAGGGTGAGTGAGGGGTTGAGGGTGAGTGAGGGAGGGTGAGGGTTGAGGGTGAGTGAGGGTGAGTGAGGGTGAGTGAGGGTGAGTGAGGGTGAGGGTGAGTGAGGGGGAGTGAGGGGGAGGGGTTGAGGGTGGGTGAGGGTGAGTGAGTGAGGGTGAGGGGTTGAGGGTGAGTGATGGTGAGGGGGTGAGTGAGGGTGAGGGGTTGAGGGTGAGGGGTTGAGGGTGGGTGAGGGGTTGAGGGTGAGTGAGGGTGAGGGGTTGAGGGTGAGGGTGAGTGAGGGTGAGTGAGGGTGGGTGAGGGGTTGAGGGTGAGTGAGGGTGAGGGGTTGAGGGTGAGGGGTTGAGGGTGAGGGGTTGAGGGTGAGTGAGGGTGAGGGTGAGTGAGGGGTTGAGGTTGAGGGTGAGTGAGGGTGAGGGGTTGAGGGTGGGTGAGGGGTTGAGGGTGGGTGAGGGGTTGAGGGTGAGTGAGGGGTTGAGGGTGAGTGAGGGTGAGGGTGAGTGAGGGTGAGGGGTTGAGGGTGAGTGAGGGTGAGGGTGAGTGAGGGTGAGGGTGAGTGAGGGGTTGAGGGTGAGTGAGGGGTTGAGGGTGAGAGGGGTTGAGGGTGAGTGAGGGGTTGAGGGTGAGTGAGGGTGAGGGTTTGAGGGTGGGTGAGGGGTTGAGGGTGAGTGAGGGTTTGAGGGTGAGTGAGGGTGAGTGAGGGGTTGAGGGTGAGGGGTTGAGGGTGAGTGAGGGTGAGGGAGGGTGAGTGAGGGTGAGTGAGGGTGAGTGAGGGTGGGTGAGGGTGGGTGAGGGAGGTTGAGGGTGAGTGAGGGTGAATGAGGGGTTGAGGGTGAGCGGTTGAGGTTGAGGGTGAGTGAGGGTGAGTGAGGGTGAGTGAGGGTGAGTGAGGGTGAGGGGTTGAGGGTGAGTGAGGGCGAGGGGTTGAGGGTGAGTGAGGGTGAGGGTGGGTGAGGGGTTGAGGGTGAGTGAGGGTGAGTGAGAGTGAGGGTGAGTGAGAGTGAGGGAGGGGTTGAGGGTGAGTGAGAGTGAGGGTGAGTGAGGGGTTGAGGGTGAGTGAGGGTGAGGGTTGAGGGTGGGTGAGGGTGAGTGAGGGTGAGGGTGAGTGAGGGTGAGGGTGAGTGAGGGTGAGGGTGAGTGAGGGTGAGTGAGGGTGAGGGTGAGTGAGGGGGAGTGAGGGTGAGTGAGGGTGAGGGGTTGAGGGTGGGTGAGGGTGAGTGAGTGAGGGTGAGGGGTTGAGGGTGAGTGATGGTGAGGGGTTGAGGGTGAGTGAGGGTGAGGGGTTGAGGGTGAGTGAGGGTGAGGGGTTGAGGGTGAGTGAGGGTGAGTGAGGGTGAGGGTGAGTGAGGGTGAGTGAGGGTGAGGGTGAGTGAGGGTGAGTGAGGGTGAGTGAGGGTGAGGGTGAGTGAGGGGGAGTGAGGGTGAGTGAGGGTGAGGGGTTGAGGGTGGGTAAGGGTGAGTGAGTGAGGGTGAGGGGTTGAGGGTGAGTGAGGGTGAGGGGTTGAGGGTGAGTGAGGGTGAGGGGTTGAGGGTGAGTGAGGGTGAGGGGTTGAGGGTGAGTGAGGGTGAGGGGTTGAGGGTGAGTGAGGGTGAGTGAGGGTGAGTGAGGGTGAGGGGTTGAGGGTGAGTGAGGGTGAGCGGTTGAGGGTGAGTGAGAGTGAGGGTGAGTGAGGGGTTGAGGGTGAGTGAGGGTGAGGGGTTGAGGGTGAGTGAAGGTGAGGGGTTGAGGGTGAGTGAGGGTGAGGGTGGGTGAGGGGTTGAGGGTGAGTGAGGGTGAGTGATGGTGAGGGGTTGAGGGTGAGTGAGGGTGAGAGGGTGAGTGAGGGTGAGTGAGGGTGAGGGGTTGAGGGTGAGTGAGGGTGAGGGGTTGAGGGTGAGTGAGGGTGAGGGGGTGAGGGGTTGAGGGTGAGTGAGGGTGAGGGGTTGAGGGTGAGTGAGGGTGAGTGCGAGTGAGGGTGAGTGAGGGGTTGAGGTTGAGGGGTTGAGGGTGAGTGAGGGGTTGAGGTTGAGGGGTTGAGGGTGAGTGAGGGTGAGGGGTTGAGGGTGAGTGAGAGTGAGGGTGAGTGAGGGGTTGAGTGAGGGTGAGGGGTTGAGGGTGAGTGAGGGCGAGGGGTTGAGGGTGAGTGAGGGTGAGGGTGGGTGAGGGTGAGTGAGGGTGAGTGAGGGTGAGTGAGGGTGAGTGAGAGTGAGGGAGGGGTTGAGGGTGAGTGAGAGTGAGGGTGGGTGAGGGTGAGTGAGGGTGAGTGAGGGTGAGGGTGAGTGAGGGTGAGGGTGGGTGAGGGTGAGTGAGGGTGAGGGTGAGTGAGGGTGAGTGAGGGTGAGTGAGGGTGAGGGGTTGAGGGTGGGTGAGGGTGAGTGAGTGAGGGTGAGTTGTTGAGGGTGAGTGATGGTGAGGGGTTGAGGGTGAGTGAGGGTGAGGGGTTGAGGGTGAGTGAGGGTGATGGGTTGAGGGTGAGTGAGGGTGAGGGGTTGAGGGTGAGTGAGGGTGAGGGGTTGAGGGTGAGTGAGGGTGAGTGAGGGTGAGTGAGAAGTAAGCCAAACAGCTTTCCCGTAGCTAAGGAGAGCTGAGCTCTTTTTGTAGCAGCACGCATAAGAAAAGTCCCGTATTTTCACCAAAACACTCTCTGATAATGATCAGCCGAATTCAGAAGGCTTCCTGCCCTCATATATTCCCAAGAGAGCAGTAATCTTATAAGGAAATGCTGTCATCACACCTAAAGCTACAGATGAGGAGAGCTTGCTGGAAGACATTCAATTAATGAAAAAAGGAGACACGGCCGGCCGGCCGTGAAAAAGCCTTTGATGCCGCAGGGGGTAATTAGGGGAGGAGAATGGCTGGGCTGAGGCAGAGCGCCAAGCCTTTGATGCAGCAGGGGGCGGAGCGGGAAGAGCTGCTGGCGGCACTAAGCTGACGATTTGATGCTGTGCACGCGCATTTTAACTAATTGCGCTTGCGCATTGAGTTAAAAGTGCACATGCACTTCATCAAATCGCCAGTGAATCGCCAGTGTAGGTAAGCTTTGTTTAAGCCCCCATAGTCTCGCTCTGCTCAATGCGCATGCGCATTGACAGGCGAGACCTAAAAACTGTTATTTGAAATTATAACTAACATGTAGAGTGTAAAATGTTCATAAGAAAGAATTGTAGGACATGTAGGGCTGGTACTGCAAGGGGTGAAATAGTAGGTGCAGATAAAGTAGTTAAATAGTTATGTTTTTAGTTTCCTCCTAAATTAAGATCTTTACACCAGACATCTTTAGGAACAAAGAACAGCTCCAGAGAGAGGCTGATGTGGCTAGGTGAGGATTAAACATCCTAGTTAAAAGTCTTAGATTGTCTTTAATCCGTAGGTTTTTTTTTTTTTGCCTCCTGAGAATTTCAAAGATGAAGTGAGCCAGGAGAGGTGTGACAATGAAATGTTCTGAAGAATATAGATGATAGTCGGAACTTTATGTTTTTCCTTTTATGATATAAAGTATTGAAACAGAACGTATAATAGCTTTGAGGTATGATTGAAGCTTTTGAAAGACCAGCTACGGTAGTATTTCTGTAGTCCTGCAAGATATTTGTGAAGACCCTACCACTCAACAGAAGACTTCAGTTGAAGAAAAAGAGATGGGTAGAGAGGCATGTGTGCTTTTTTTTGGTAACAGTTCAGTGAGGCTCTGGTATTCTTTAGTGAGTGTTCGATACCTGAGCACGTGCATAAATGTTGGTTTAGTTAATCCAAAAGCCCAGATATTTTACCTTGGGTGAGACACTAAGAACTCTAAGAGCAATTCTTTATTCATTTTTTTATTAAACCATGGATATTACCACAAATTCAGTTGTTTATGGATTGAGTTTAAGGAAATTGTCGCCATACAGTTATGTTGCTTTGATAGCTATGTTTTTTTTTTTTTTTAACATAAGATTTTATTAGTGAAAAAGGCAGAGTCAAGACTTCAGTCACTATCGAACACAATACATGTAAATCAATACACAAATCAAGCAATCTGTAGATTAGCGTAAAATCCGTCCTAGGGGCCCATCACGGGACATAGTCAGCTCGGACATAGGAGAGTCACATAGTACACCTCGGTATTTATTCCAGTGTCCCCACTTCTTGTCCCACTTCGTAGGGCATCCTCGAATTTTGTACACAGGTGTTTCTGCAATCATGCAACGGTCCATCTCAGCCACCCAGCCCACTACTAGCGGCCTGTCTGGGGAGCCCCACTTCATTGCAATGGAGCGTTTAGCCAACAGAAAGCTCAGTGCCGCCCACTGTAATTCCTGGTCATTCAAGTCATTGGCCCCCCATATGTTAAGAACACATTCCCTAGGCGATGATGAGAGTGGCTTACCCAAGGAACTGCTCATTTTTCGGATCGCTCCACCCCAAAAGTGTTGCACCATCGGGCAGTCCCATAAGATGTGAAAGAAGGTGCCAGTTAAGCCACATCCCCACAGGCACAGGCACAGTGTGTCAGGGCGTCTTCCAATCTTGGCCAGGGTAAGAGCGGACATGTAAGCCCTGTGTAAAACCTTCAATTGGATCAGTCTGAACCTGTGGCAGATAGCCGATTCTCTAGGGGACATTAGGGCTGATCGCCAGTCTTCCTCATCCAAGGGGCCCAGGTCCGCTTCCCACCTGGTCCGCAGTGACTGGAAAGGATCGGGGAGATTATTACAGAGCTTGCGGTAGGTGTAGGAGATGGCTTTCTCAGGGAGGGGCTCTGACAATAGCCTATCCTCCAAGGGGGAGGTCGCAGGTATGGAAGTAAGGTCCGGGATAGCGGCCAGAATAGCGTGTTTGATTTGCAGATATCGGAAAGATTCTGTGGATGCAAGGGAGTATTTGGCCTGGAGATCACTAAAAGTCAGTAATCTACCCTTATGGATAAGGTCCCCCACCTCCGAAATACCTATCATGTCCCATTTATCGAATCCCTGGAGGAAGCAGAGGGAGCCCAGGCGCTGCGATGACCACAGAGGCGCTGCCTTAGTGAGCGTGTCCGTCCAACCCATACTCTTGTTGGCCCTATGCCATATTGCAACCGTATGCGCCATGGGTCCGACATACCTATTCCTAGTTGGTTTACCAGGTACCCTTCCCGTCCAGTCTGACATCTATCTAGGAGGAAGGCCGGATTTAAGAGCGAACCATGTATCCAATGATTGAGAGCCACCAACTGCGACGGCCAGTAATCGAGGCGGAGGTTGGGTAAGGCAATGCCTCCATCGTACCAACCCTGAGAAAGTTTACAGAGGGCGATACGAGCAGCCCCTCCGTCCCACAACAGAAGAAGGAGTTCGCTCTCCACCGCACGGAAGTAGGAGTCTGGAATCAAGAAGGGGCAATTTTGCAAAACCTACAGGAAGCGCGGGAGCGCTAGCATTTTGAACAGAGCCGCCCTGCCTGGAAGAGATAGCGGGAGAGACCGCCAGTGGGCAACGTCGCTGCGCAGGGGGCCCAACAAGTTGCGATCATGGAATATCTTGGAATCCGGCGGGACATAGATACCAAGATATGTAAAGCCCTCAGTAGCCATCGCGATGGAAAACGCTCGGGGTAAGCGGGGTGGGGGGCCATGTAACATGTATAGTGTGGATTTCGTCCAATTGATCGAATATCCCGAGTACTTCCCAAAGTTGGTGAGAACATGAAATAAACTGTTAATAGGGGACCGGGGGGAAGATACATATATCAGGATGTAGTCAGCATATAGGGAAATGTTGTCCGTTATATCGTCATGCCACTGGAGGCCTCTGATAGAGACGTCTGTACGGACCCAGTGGGGTTGGGGTTCGAGGGTGAGGGCGAACAACAGCGGAGACAAGGGGCAGCCTTGTCTGGTTCCTCTGTGGAGGCGAAACCGTCGAGACGTATGGTTATTGACCCGGACTTGGCCCAAGAGGTGTGTGTACAGGAGCCGCACCCAGCTAACGAAATGGGGCTCGAAGCCAAAGCGGAGTAGGACCTCGAAGAGATAAGGCCATTCGATCGAGTCGAATGCCATCAAGGGATAAGATGACAACGCGTCCTGTTGTATAATGGATTGGCGACTCATGACATTATTAACTCTCTGTAGGTTCAGTGCCGTGTTACGACCTGGGAGGAAACCGGACTGGTCGTCATGTATGAGGGAGGGAAATACTAGAAGAAGGCGATTCGCAAGTAGTTTAGCCAGGACCTTTGCCGCCGCGCTGATCAGGGAGATTGGTCTATAAGAGCCGCAATCAGTGGGTGATTTATTCGGCTTGAGGATGACCGCAATGGAGGCTAGCCTTTGATCAAGCGGGAGGATACCGTTTTCACGGCTTTCTGTAAACATATTTTGGAGATGGGGGACGATTTCTGGGACCATGCCCTTGAGGAATTCGATGGGGACCCCGTTAGGGCCCTTAGCCTTGCCGGAGTTAACAGCGAAAAGCGCTGTGGTAAGCTCCTCCGCCGTGATGTCGGCGTCTAGGGCCTCTCTATCAGCGTCTGACATGACAGGGAGGTGCATCTCATCCAGAAGTTGTCTGGACTCTTCTGACGCATAGCATGCACCAGCGGTGTAGATGCGTTCCAGATGGTCGACAAAGGCCTCCGCGATGTCTTGTGGATCCACAACTGTGGACCCGTCTGGTCTGATTATGGACGACACCCATCTGGACCCCTGATCACGCCGTTCCAACCATGCAAGCATTTTGCCTGCGCTGTCACCGTACTTGTACACGCGATGACGCGTGTGAAGCAGTCGCGCCTGTGTCTTTTCCTGTGCTAGGGCTTTGTAGGCCAGTTGCTGGGTCCGAAGACGACGAGCGGTGTCGTCCGAGGGGGCTGCGTTATGGGACGCCTCCAGGCGGATGAGGTCAGATTCGGCCTGAAGAAGCTGCTCGTTGTGCTTCCGCAAATACCCCATCTTAAGTGCTAGTGCCTCGCCCTTTACTACCGCTAGATACGCTTCCCAGAGCGTGACCGCCGAGTTCACAGAGCCGACGTTTTCAGCAAAATAAAATTCAGTACGTTCAATCAGGGCATCTTTGATATCCGGGATCTGCATTAGCCAGGGGTTAATGACAATGGGGCCCGCGTGTATTGGCAATTGTAGGTTAAGTCCACACTAAGTGGTGAGTGATCGGAAATGCCCCGTGGAAGACCCTTCGGGCGGATAAAGCAACCAATGTCTAAGGTGGGAAAGAATAAATAGTCAATCCGAGACATACTATTATGCGCGTTGGAATAGTGTGTGAAGTATGGTGTATCTGGGTGGTGGTGGCGCCAGATGTCCTCCAGCCCCATGACGTGCGTTAAGTCGGACAAGTCCGAACTCAGCCGATGAGAGTTGCGCTTGGGTCTGCGGTCTAGGTCGTCGCTCATTGTAATATTAAAATCCCCTCCGATTATGAGTGTGCCTGTGGGGAGGCCCAACAGTCGAGCACCCAGCTCTTTAAGGGAGTCCCGGACCAATGTCGGTGGAAGGTATGCGGAGATTATGTTCAGGGGACGTCCTTCCCAGGCAGCTTCAACCAGTGCAAAGCGGCCCAAAGGGTCAGCCCAGGTCCTTGAGTGAGTGAGCGCAAGACTCTTCTTAACCAGAATTCCAGTGCCGCGGGACCCAGAGGTGAACCCCGCGTGGACCAGTAATTTATAACCCCCTCTCTGGAGAGCTTGACAAGTGTTGCCCACCAAGTGTGTCTCCTGCAACAGAACTATGTCGGGGGAATGGCGCCGGAGATATTGAAGGACTACGCTTCCTTTTTATTTTGTGCCCCAGCCCGTTAACATTCCACGACAGGATCGTGAGAGTTCTAGAGAGGGACTGCGTCATATTGGCGGAATAAGTGGAATATAGAGAAGGAGAAGTGGGAGAGAGGCCGCCCGGGCCGCTGGAGTGTCGGGACATAACGAGGCATTTGATCAGGAGGTGTGTGGACCTCTCGGGGACCTGTTAACATCCAAGGTGGCCAACCCACCCTCATTGGACCCCGAATGAGCAGGAAAATGTGACAAGAAAGGACTCTGCTGCAGACACAAAGAAATATTAGAACATCAACAAAACAAACCCATACCAAACTGTATCCGTCCCCCCCCAACCCTCCTCCCATCCCCCCTCCCTGCGTCCCTGCCCGCGGATTTAAAGCTATCCACACCCCAACTAGGCAGAGTGCCTGTCGCCCTCCCAATCATAGCAGGGGTACCTGGTGAGCCGTTGAGGCCTCTCGCCTGAGACCTAAAATGTCTTGTTTGACAGGTAGTATGCATAACAAAACAATACGCAGTGCACCTCCACAATTAACGAAAAAATACTGTTCAGACAGTCACCGAACCTGGACCAGGCCGGGGGAAGAACTCGCCGAAATGAGAGATGGGTGCCAAGTGGTAGCCATCTGCTCCCCAGCGACGTCGCACGTTGACTCCAGCACCTCGAGAAGGACTCCTTGTTCGTCTTCATTAGTGGCGGTGAACAAGTCTTGACTGCCTGTCGATTGATCATGGCCTGGGCGGCTGTCCGGTCCACCACGGAGTTTCGGAGACCTCCCCACCCATCGCAAGCCCTCCAGCCAGTCCCACGCCTCCTCGGGAGACAGGAAGAACCAAGCTTTACCATCTGATTCTACCCGCAACTTTGCAGGAAAGAGCATAGAATATTTCAAGTCTTAATCTCGCAAAGCTTTTTTAACTTCCAGAAAGCTGGGTCGCCGCACCTGCACCCTCATTGTGAAGTCTGGAAACATAGTGATACGAGTGTTCTCCAGGAGTAGAGGAGGCCCGGACCGGGCCGTCTGGAGAATGGTGTCACGATCACGAAAATTGAAGACCCTCGCGATGATGGGGCGGGGAGGAGCTCCTGGTCTTGGTTTCCCTCCTGGGACTCTGTGCACCCGCTCGATAGAAAAGTAGCTGGAGAGATTCTTCGGCTGGAGGTGTTTTGTGATTAAATCTTTGACAAAGAGGTCCGTCGCCGGCCCCTCCAGTCGTTCAGGAACCCCCAGGATGCGTATGTTATTACGCCTCGCCCGCCCTTCGTAGTCGTTCAGGAGGTCACCCATCTGTTTCTGTTGTTGCTGGAGTTGGGCCACCTGTTGCTGGAGAGTGGAAGTGTCATCCATAAGAGCTGCAGTTTTGACCTCAACATCCTTGACTTTCGAGTCCATTTTGCGCAGGTCCACCCTTACTAGAGTGACCTCTACATTCACTGAGTCAATACGGGTTTCGAGGGAGGACCGGACTCCAGCAATCTCCTTCATTACATCCTCTAGGGTGAGAGCCTACGCTCCTGAAGAGGGGGACGTAGTTCTCGGGTCACCGGACGTGGCATTGTCCTTGACCTCTCCTTTGGAGCCCCATGAAAGCTTGTTAAGCTGCCGTTGGGTAGAGGTCTTGGTCCCTTTATTGGACGCCATCAGGCACGAACACACCAGTAGTCCGGATCAGCAGGCGTGAACCGGAGCAAGCAACAATGATGAGAGCTCCCCTTGGGACCAGGAGGGATCGCCTTTCTCTCGACCCAGGGTCTGGACTGTGGTGTAGAGGCCCTAATAAGGAGGTGTTGAAACCTTAAGCTCCCCGCCCGGTCCCATCATGAGGTAGGCGTCTGCGCCATCAACCAAACTGACCCCCACCTCACAGGCGGCAACCAAGTTCTTGAAAGTGGGCCCCGGCCCGCGTCTATGCAGCAACTCACTCCTTCGAGGAGCTCGGGGACACGGGGTTCCTCCTGGGCTCGGTATCCCAATATGCAGGCTCTGTCCCGCGCGGAGAAGTGGGGGGGGGGGGGACCGCAAGCGAAACGGGCCCCCGGGGTAGCAAAGGTGCCGTCCATTTAGCGCTGACAGTATCGGGCCACAGCTGCTGGAGTCAGGGGGGCGTCGGGTACCAGCAGCAGCGCCCCAACTGTCCCTCTGCGTGGAGGCTTAGGAGTCCCGTGTACGGGATGCTGGGCCTAGTCGATGTCCGTTGCGCCTGAGGGCGGTGTTTTCGCCGGCCCCTCCCTCAAGTCCCGGGGTATAGGGAAGGAGATTTAGGAGCCCAATGTCCGTCACCCCGTCCCACCCGCAACAGAAGCAGAAAGTACCTTGACTCCGGGAAGACCGGGGGGGGAGGAGGAGGAGGCAGCAGTCTCCCTCAGGGCCAGTGGTTGCGCCGAGGGGCCTCCGGAGTGGATAGGCCTCGAAGCCAGGGAGTCTCGTGAATGCAGCTCCGGGGTTGGGGCGCCTCGTGGTGTCTCCTTCTTTGGCACACTGCGGGGTCCCTGGACAGAACGGAGGCAAGATCCGGCTCGTGCAGGGCTTATGTTCAGCTCCGGTAGGCACCGGACGGGCAGCTGTCACTTCAGCGGGCCGGGACACAGCCCAGGCTCCGAGGGTCCGCCAGCAGTCAAACCAGGAGCTCCGTATGAGGCGCCATCTTGGTGGTGCAGGGCAGCACACTTTGTTGGGCTCGTTCACCCCTCCAGCGGTTCTCACCAGGTCGATGCCCTGAACCGGAGGTGCACAACAGGTAATACGGTGGGGAGCACCCGATTTCAGAGGTGTCCCCCAGCAACCACGGATATTGGGGACGGATTTTCAGGCGAGGACTGGGAGCCGCTCAATCAGGCGACCATTCCCTCCGGCTGCTAGCCACGCCTCCTGATAGCTATGTTTTTAGTATACATTCATCTTCAATGGAGGATATTTCAATAGAGAATTGAGTATTAGCCACATATCTGTGACTTAAGATGTCAGATTCCTCAATCAAGATTCTCAGAGGTACTGTTTACAAGCAAATCAACATAGGAGAGAGGATGAAGACATGGGGAATGCAACAAGTGACGAAGCCATGGTTGGAGAAGGAGTTCCCCATTGGGATATTCACCCTTTGGATCCCATGTGTGTCATGCAGATGTCTAAAAGTTTCCTTTGGAGAACTTTAGCGAAAGTCACCAACGGTCTAGAAAAGAGTCCTGCGTCACTTGTGTACGTTTGTACACCACTGTATGTGTGTGCTTATGTGCAAGATAGCATATTGCTGATCAAGTTATTTATCATTAAGTGTTGTGCAAGAGTGAATATATTACACAAGATTGTGCAGTAGGATAAGAGCCAGCGCAGCTCCAGTGTAGAGCAGGTTTGGAGAGTTGCAGGTTTGAAGGTAGATTGTAGGCTAGTGTTGATGAGGTGAACTTACAACTAGATGGCAACTAAGATGCCACCTTCCCAATTCATTGACTAAGGGAAGTGCAGTAGTGAAGCCGTCTGGCTTTTTTCTGTCACACATTCTTTCATGCCCACATTTGGGAACAGCAAAGATGAAGATTTTAGAAAAAATAGTCAGGTTAGCGGTTGGTTCCTCGTCGAATTTAAGTAGAGATAATTTTAAGCAGTAGAAAGTTAGAAAAAACATTTTTGGCTCTCATGCCTAAATCGTGTGTTGGCATATAAACAAAGAGACCATATTTAAGGCAACTTCGAAATTTAATCACCAGTGCTATCCACCTATTTTTATCTGACTAGTCCGCGTATATTTGGTCATATCAATGTGTATTATTTAGTCGCTGGACTGAATCACCACAAAATCACCCTAGCCACAGGTTTCTGTACTAATAATCTTAACCCAGTGGCTAAGTGCTTTTTTTTGTAGCGATCTATGTTGTAACCTACATGCTCCAAATTCCAATCCTAATAATATAGGTAAGTGGTTTATTGTGTCTACTACAAAATCTGCATCTAACCTTCAAGTCACACGTTTGATTCTTTTCAGGTTTTAATACTTTTGTTTTTCTATGTTTAATAAAATGAACACATTTGAGTTGGGAAGTAATTCACTTTAAGTGCTGAACTGCAAAATTATTTTGGTTCTGTTGTATGCTATATACATTTCATTGTTGTGATTACATACATAGACCTGCATGTCCTACGTACAGAGATTGTATAAGGGCACTCCATGAGGCCACTCGCAAATGGCTTTTTGTATTCTCTCATGGCTGCTTAGCCTAGAAGCTAGGAGTGGCATGGTATGCTAGACCTTACTCCCCATCGGGGCACAGCTCAGACAACAAAAATGATCAATTGTTAAGTAATTTGGACCTGAGAGTGCTGGAAAAAGGACAAGAGCAAGAGCAGAGCCAAGTTTTTTTTAGTTTTTTTGAAATATTTTTATTGTGTCGAAGAAAGGAAAAAGGCACAAGGCATACAGTCATCAACCCAGTTGACATGTAAACAGTAGGAACAAGCAGTTCAGATGTCGATACACAGCCATATATGGCCCACATCCCGGAGGCAGGGCGGCGCAGGAGTAAAGCATGTACCTTAGTAGGGAAACTTGCATATGTGCTCCAAGAATCATTAGAAACTTTATCAGTGTCTACGCCAGTTTTTGTGTGTCGCACTCTTATACTACATAACAGTTTAACAGTAACTAATTACCCCATGAATGGCATTTCTAGTGCTGATCCGAGTAAAGTAGGAGACACATGCAAGGGCCAACTAGGCCGCGGTCATCACAATTCAGTGTGGCCTTATGGGAATCCCAGCTAAATACAGACCTATCTATCAAGGAATATCGGAGTGACCACAAGGGACCCCTAGTCTGCTACCAAGCTCCCCGCATCAGACTTCCCATCCCCACAGCCATGCTCCGAGGACGCAGAGGAAAACAACTCCGCGCTGGTGGCGTCCGAGTCCTCCTCCTCCAGCCCCTCCATACACAATGTCCTCCAGGCGAGTAAGTCATCCTGGAGCTTCTCATCTTTGCGAGTGCTTTGCATGCGAGTTTCCTCCGCTAGGGCCCATTCTTTTGCATCCCTCAACCAATGAGAAATCTCAGGTGTCCTTTGACCCATCCAAGTAATGGCCACCCGTCTCCTCGCCAGAACCAGTAAGAGTTGCAAAAATGTATACGACAGACCTTTCTTTGTTGGCTTAGGCACTAACGCCAGTAGACAGTGGAGTGGGTCCAGATGCAACCTAAGGTGTGTGGCACGGGCAATATACACCACCACCCTCCGCCAGAAATCCTGAACTAAAGGACATTCCCACGCTAGATGTAGGAAACCCGCCCTCTCCATCCCACACCTAGGGCAATTATGACATCTATTTGTCGATTTACGATGGAGGGAGACAGGTGTCATGTAAGTGCGATGGACAAAATTAAAGTGTATAAGTTTGAAACGCGCATTGCAGGAGACTTTGCGAGTCAACAGTCCAATCCGCTTTCTCTGATCAGGACCCAGCTCTATCCCCAGGTCCGCCTCCCAAGCCACCCAGGCCGGCGCCAATGGGGGGATCGAGTCCCTGCGCATGGCAGAGTAAAGGAGGGAGACCAGACGCTTACCTCTCCCACAGGATAAAATGATGTCCAGGGTATTAGTGAGCAGGGGCGCCTCAGGGAACTGGGGCCATGTTGTCCTGGCCACATCCCGAAGACTTCCGTAATGCAGGTATTGGCCCTCGTCGAGGTCGAAAGAGTCCACGGCACTCTCAAAGGACACGAAGGAGTAATTCGGGTAGAGATCTGCGAGGATCTCACAACCGCCCGAGCGCCACTCTCGAAAGGACATATTTTCCTCAAGTTTAAGTATCGGGGCTAATATCCAAAGTGGGAGTTCCCTATGGAACGGCGCGCGCCGCAGCACCTTCTCGGCGAACCGCTGCCAAATGCTAGCTGTGTGTCTCACCACATATGGCAGGGTGCCATCAGCGCCCCGACCCTGCATTAAGGCCTTCTGTAGGTCCTGATCATTGGCCGTACCAGCCAACAGTGCCAGTTCCCAATTCTCGGCTCCAGCGAACCACCTGGCGGCCGGGAGAAGCTGCGCCGCATAGTAATACAGGTCAAACCTCGGGGCCTCGAGGCCGCCTTCGTCCCAACATCTCGTTACGGTGTGCAACGCGACTCTACTGCGCCCACCTGCCCAAAGGAGGGAGGTGAGGAGGTTGTTCAGCGTGCGAAACACTCGGGTGGTAATGGGCATAGAGTGTTTTGCAGCACATAGAGGACCCTAGGGAGCATCACCATTTTGGCAACTGCCAAGCGCCCCATGAGAGAGAGAGGGAGTGTGTTCCAAAAGGCAATAGATTTACTGAGGGCCGTGAGAATTTTGTCGATATTGTAAGTCAGGAGTGTCTCTTCAGAGGTGGCCACCTGAATACCCAAGTACCGGAATGCCAGCCGTTCGTACCGGAGCCCCAAATGATGGAGATCCGTATCCGGGTCAGGGGCTGCATCAGTCAGCGGAAACACCAGAGACTTGTTGACATTCATGCGCAGTCCAGAGGCTGCGCCAAAGCGGTCCAAGAGCTGCAGCAAGGCGGGGAGGGCTTCCACTGGGGAAGTCAGATAGAAAAGCGCATCATCGGCGTATAGGGAGATCACATTGGTGGTGTCCCCCACCACTATACCCCAGTCTTTCAATTCCGTACGGGCAGAAACGGCGAGGGGCTCAATCGCAAGAGCAAATAGGAGGGGAGAGAGAGGCTTCCCTGCCGGGTGCCTCTCCCCAACGACCACTCGTCAGAGCGGGCCGAACCCAGGCGCACCCTGGCTCGGGGCGCCCCATAGAGCACCCGGATCCAGTCACGGAATCCAGGCCCGAACCCCATTCTCAGGAGCG
This sequence comes from Lissotriton helveticus, assembly GCF_964261635.1. NCBI lineage: Eukaryota > Metazoa > Chordata > Amphibia > Caudata > Salamandridae > Lissotriton > Lissotriton helveticus. The sequence continues at coordinate 1,247,130,829 of NC_136059.1, read as the reverse complement.
CGTGCATTAGATAACCCCAGTGCACCGTATCAAAGGCTTTGGCCAAATCACCTGAGACCAACACGTGAGGGCCCTCCCGTCCCCGCACCTCATGTAGTATGTGATTCAGGCGACGCAAATTCATCGCCGTGTTACGACCCGGGATAAATCCGCACTGGTCGGGGTGGACTAGGTGAGTCATGTGTGGGGCAAGGCGAGTGGCCAATAGTTTAGTATGGATTTTTGCATCCGTGTTTATCAATGTGATAGGGCGATAAGCTGCGGGGTCTGTTTTGTCACCGCCTGGCTTCAAAATCATACACACCTCACCCTGATTCATGGTAGGTGGAAGGGTGTTAGTACGCAAAGCCTCATTGTAGACTTGTAAGAGGGGGGAGGCCAGGATATGTCCGAAGGCATGATAAAACTCAGCCGGGAATCCATCACCACCAGGGGTCTTGGCCCGGGGGAGGGCGGCTATCGTCGCGGTAATCTCATCCAGTGTCAGCTTCACATCAAGTTCCTTCGCCGCAGCTTCCGGCAGGGTCTGCAGGCGGAGGTCTTCAAGATAGGAGTGATAGACATCCTCCGATATTGACAGGTCAGCCTCATACACGGTTTGTAGATGGCCTCGAAGGACCGCAAGGACATCGGTCTCAGAGTGGACCATGACGCCACTAGGGTTTCGTAGGGCCACTATTCGTTCAGGTGCGAACTCCCGACGAAGTATCCAGGCTAGCAAGCGGCCCGACTTGTCTCCTTCACGATGGAGACGTTGCCTGTATTGGCCCAGTGTAAATTTATCAAGTCGTGCGAGTACGTCGTGTATTGACACCAGGGCAACACTCTCCGCCTGTCGATCCAACGCGTCCGGATCCGACTGAGATTGGGCGTGCTGAAGCGCAGTTTCCGCAGCCTGTAAGTCAGACAACAGTTGTTTCCTGACCCCGTACGACAGGCCCATACACGCTCCACACACCACTGCCTTCAGTGCCTCACATTTGGTGGAGTAGGACAGGTCACCCCCCACCCAGTTGAGTTCCAAGTAGTTGGACAGCGACGTCGCCACATGATCTCTGGCCACCTGATCCTGGAGCAGGTCAGTCGGCACGTGCGCGGGCGCGCCGCGTGATCTGGCCACTTCGCCACGCATGTAACTGGGGCATGGTCCGACAGGTATCGGGCCTGGTGTGTAACCGTCAGTGTAAGAGAAGAGGTAAGGTTAGCCGCAAGGACCCGATCTAGCCTACTATGTGTGCCATGCGTCGGGGTGTAGCATGTGTAAAGCTTCTGAGCGGGGTGGCAGGTACGCCACACGTCTACCGCTCCGAGATTGTGCATCACTTCCTGTAAGCGCGCTCTGGGCGGGTGACGGTCCAGCTCATGATGCAGTACGCAATTGAAATCCCCGAACCAGAGGAGGGGCGCGTCCAGACCCGGAGCCACAAGATCCTGTATCTGAGAAAAGAAAGCCGGGTCATCCGTGTTCGGGGCATACATGTTAAGGAGCAGGAGTTCTTTGTCGTCTAATCTGAGCCTCACTAATATGTACCTGCCTGCCACATCTGCATCAATATATTGAACAGCACAAGGAATCCCAGGGGCCACCCAAATGAGGACCCCCCTAGCATATGTGGAATAGGAGGAGTGGAAAATCTGACCTCTCCATTTCCTAGCTAGCCATTGCGCGCCGTCGTCATCCAAGTGGGTTTCCTGTAAACAAGCAATTGAGACCCCGTGGCGTTTAAGGAAAGTGAGGACCCTGTGTCGCTTAGTGCACGTGCCCAGGCCACGCACATTCCACGTTAAAAACTTAAATCCCATGGCCGCAGAGCCAAGTTTTTAGAAGTTTACAAAAGGACAAATGATTGGATTCCCTTTGTAATCGAAGTGGAAGAGAATTCCACATCCTGGCAGCATTGTAAGAAAACAGGCGGCCACCACTTCTTGTTGATCCTGGGAACTATTGCAAGATGCAGGTTTTTAGATGACCCGGCACCTCCACGCTCTCTATTGACAGTCACCAGGCATATTCTACCCACCATCCTTGACCTGCTCAATGCCTCTCTGACCACAGGGTTTGTCCCCCACCCCTGGAAGCAGGCCATGGTTAAAGCCTCCTTAAAAAACCCAACTTAGACCCAGCAAATCCAGGAAAGTACCGACCAATCTCCTTGCTGCCCTGGTTAAGCAAGACTCTGGAAAAGCACGTTAATAACGTACTGACGGAGTTCATAGAGACTAATAACCTGCTGGACCCCTCTCAGACAGGATTCTGCCCTAGGCACGGGACGGAAACCGCCCTGGTCGCAGTAAGGGAGGAGGCAAGGAAAATCGCGGATCAAGGAGGATCGGCAGCGATCATCCTTCTTGACCTAAGCGCCGCCTTTGATACAGTTAGCCATAACATCTTACTGCATCGACTGGATGGCCTAGGAATCTCAGGAAAAGCACTGACATGGTTCGAATCCTTTCTATCCGACCGTTCCTTCCAGGTCTTCGAGGGCGAAACCATCTCCCCTAGTAAGCCTCTCGGGTGCGGAGTGCCACAAGGCTCCTCTCTGAGCCCGACGCTCTTTAATATATAAATGCTCCCCCTAGCTGAGATAGTCTGCCCCTTTGGGCTAAAAATCATCACTTATGCGGACGATACTCAACTAGTGGTTGCTCTCAACCAAACCCACACCACACCAAATCATCTGAGAGACTTCTTAGAAGCAGTTGACGCATGGATGACTTCCTCCTGTCTCAAAATGAACGGAGAAAAGACAGATGTGATGCTCCTAGGCAATACCCCCCCTCCCAACATCAATTTCCTCTGGCCTTCTTGCCTAGGACCTGCCCCCACACCTAAAGACTCAATCAAGAGCCTAGGCATCTGGCTGGACAAGGGCCTCAACTTTAACTGCCAAGCAACCAAACTCTCAGCCACCTGTTTCGGTCTACTCAGGCTCACCCGGAAAATTCTCCCCCTACTACCGTTCCACGCCAGGCAGATCATGATCCAGGGCCTAATTCTATCGCGTCTGGACTTTGGAAACGCCCTCTACCTAGGGTCCCCACAGACCACCCTATGTAAGCTTCAGGTGATCCAAAATTGTGCAGCACGTACCTTGCTCCAAATCCCCCGCCAGCTCCCTGTCAAAACCGGTCTAAAGAACCTCCATTGGCTTCCTGTTAGGGAAAGAATCCAGTTTAAAGCCGTATGCATCGCCCATCGAGCCTTCTGGAAAACAAGCCCCAGCATCAATCACTCACTGATCACCCCCTACCTTCCGAATAGACAGCTCAGATCCTCCACCCCCTATCTGGTTGCAGTACCCAAGATAAAGAGAGTCAGAGGTGGGGGCCGCTCGTTCTCCTATAACTCTGCCAAATTGTGGAACTCTCTTCCCCTTCATCTGCGAGTAGAGCCCAACCTACTCACTTTTCGCAAACAGCTGAAGACCCTGCTGTTAAAAAAATCTGATTAATAACCAGTTGTTCATCCACACATACGTCCGTAGCGCTAGCACGCCTTAGGGTAGCTACCGCGCTTTACAAATTCTCTTTTCCTTTCATTTCAGGTTGTCCGAACGCAGGTGCCTATTCGCTCGGTAAAGCAGGACAATGGAGCGGTTGATGGACGGTCTCTTCCCTTCTAGCGGCTTGTGGACAATACACATGGCCTTAAAATTACCTCGCTCCTGAATTGGGAGTCCATGAAGAGATTTCAGGGTTGGTTTCGCAGATTGACGGTTTGGAATCCCAAGAAGCATCCACGATGCGCAATTTTGCACCATCCGGAGTTTTGAGATGGTAGCACACGGGTCTCCTTAATAAAGAACATTGCCGTAGTCCAGGCAAGAAAGAATGAGTGCCTGGACCATAAGCCTTCTTGCAAGGAAGGGAATAAGTGGGAGGACTTTCCGAAGCATCCTTAGGAGTAGTGTGGCTCACTGGTTAGAGGCGGCAGGCCTGAGAGCAGAAGTCAGCCTGGGACCAGGGTTCAATTCCTGACGCGGCAGGGTCGTGGACCTTGGTCAGCGGACTCGATAATTCTCGCTTCAGTGCTTACTCTAATCAGGGGTTCCACTCGGCAACTCTGGGCATTAGCTTGCCTAATCTCCACAATGGCCCCACCAATTCCGGGGATGCCTGGCTCCACCTTGGGGACTCCCAGCAAGGGACCATCCCACAGGGAAAGCCAGGACGGGTCCCCCAGAGTTATACAGCGCCGGGACGCCCCGTTGCTGGGGCAGCTGTGCGCTTTACAAGTATACTACATTTACATTTACATTTACATTTACATAGCAGGAAGCTGCCACATTCTGCGCCTGTACCTTAAATCTCAGTTCTCGATCAAGCCGGATACCTAGACTTTTCATCTGGGTCTTAGGAGCAGGAACGGAGCCCAGACAAGCTGGCCACATTACTTCTGTTTTGTATGGTCAACCTTCTAAGATTGAGATCCATTAATACCCATTTTCAACATCTCCCATAACTGAGTTCCCATTTTCCTTTGCTCTTGAGATCTTTCTCACGTTGCTTTGTTTGCAACGTTAGGACTTTATTCTAACAGTAAATAACACCACTGGGTTTGGACTCTCAGTAGTAAGGCCAAGTCTCTTGAAACAACAAAACTAAACGACTGCCAGTACTGCTACATAACTTGTATTCTCATTTATAGGGGAACATATTGAAGATCCAACAACATATTCCTTAGACTTCTTTTTCTGTCTAGAATTAATCTTTTTCTTTTATTTTTCACATAACAAAATAAAACATTTTCTTACAAATACCATCACAATCTTAACATTGTACCTCGTAACAAAAATCTTATTTCTTAAAAAATCATCACATTTTACATTCTTCCTTTCTCATACTTCCTTCATACTGTCTTTTTCTTTCATTCAACATTCAACGCACACACACACACCCTATAAATTTCACTTTCTAAAACAAACTTTTTCGTTAATATTTGAAACACCAGCCATGGCACATGATATAACAACACATGGGTTAACCAATTCAAAAACAATTGGACTCTGTTTTAAATTCCTATAGATGGAAAACAAACTGGTCTACTCGTTTCGAACTCGGGCTTGATGTAGAGTTCTCATCAGGACCACGCAGCTCTAAGCTGTTCTATTCAATGCGACCCGAAGGTGGAAAATAAACAAATCAACGAGGCACCCGTCTCTCTCGGACTGTTGGTTGTAATAATGGGAGTGCTTGAGGACAAACGCTCCACTCGTTCTCTTTTTCTTTTCTGTTTTTCTATCGTTGGCAGCAGGATTATCAAATATCCCCTCCCCAACTTGGGAGTGCCTTCAGTAGTTACACTCTCCTGGTACTCTCATGGTACGTCGGAACGCGTCATCACTTTAGCGTTCTCGAGATCGAGACGACAATGTCACATAATGCACAGGTTTAAAGCAGCTTATCAAGTCTTTTAATGGTGTCATTTGATACATTGAAGGTAAAAGTGTTGTTCAATTCTGGTCACCTCTTATTCATTGGAGAAAGCATTGTACCCCTTTCTCATCCATACGTGTCTCTTCCTCCTTGAGTTCCACAAGTAGTCCATGTATTTTCCCTCCATCCCCATAATGTAGCTTTCCCCGAATCATCATAAAAGGGCATGGCCCTAGTTCAATCACTTGCCAGGTTGGCACCATATCTTCCCATTACCTCCTGGCGACACACACCTTCAATGGACGTTGCCCCTGAGTGCACAGATATCCGCTTTGGCAACTTTGTTAGTACCATTATTATTCTCCAGTCACTCTGTCATAGCAAGGGTGGGATTTTGATTTAGTTACAACAAGCTATAATGAGACCATATCTTAGAGCATCACCTGATCTTCTAAGATCAAGGGATTGCAGCATGGATCCTCTTTGTACGTTTGCAACAGTGACTTTCCACCTATCCCATGACAAGGTGGTAATTTATAGCCATCATACAAGATCGTGGTCCTCTTCCTTGAATTCTTTGACTCTGAAACCTAGATTTTGGGGTGACTATCCTTCAGTTTAATATTTATTGCAGTGGCATGTCACTGGTTGGAGAATGACTTCGAACTCTGCCTTTGGACTGGGGCTTACCTTGTTTGCATCTATGCGCTGTTCCTATAGCAGAACATTTTGAAAGGTGAAAGCTGAAAAGTAGTGGAGCGCTATACATGTTCAAAGGAAAAGGCACAGTGATATTGTTTTTAGGAGCAACTGTGTTCTTAGAAGTGAACTGTTGCTGTGGCGTGAAGTAGCAGTCTACGTCTGTTAGAACAAAGCTACCCCATACTGTCACTTGTTGAATGTATTTTTGTCTTTGAGCCTGCTCCTTTGTCTACTCCTCAAAAGGAGGAGCTGGCAAATTTGCACGTTCTTTCTGGATAGGGGCCTTTGATACCCTGTGTTAGCAGCATCCATGCGCTTGTTTAAGAGATTGTGAACTCTAGAAGAGCAACATTAGCACAGGGTAAAGAGCTGCTTTATTGGGCAACCACCAATGCTGCTTCTCTTATTAGAACTGTTGGTGCCTGTTGGCCAGGCCACTGGGATTATGCAATTCTACAACTGTCTTTTTTTGTCATAATTAAGAATTTGCCACATAATGTATCATCTGTTGCATAATCTGCAGATTTTAACAAAAACAATGTTTCTAGCTCAAACTGATCAAAAGTTACTAAAAACATGACATGTTTGCACTCATTGGCAGGCACCTCACAAGGGTTAAATGGTCCTAGTTAGTTGTTTATTTCTGTATTTAGTTGTTAAACTGGTACTAATGTGGTGACCTGTTTGCCCAGACAGTATGACCATGTGTACAAGAACATACTGCATTGTGCTACATTATTTGCTCTTTCTTGATGCATAATGAAGTCAAACCTGATTCATAATGTGGTGCTCCCCTGCCACATAAATCCAGCGGGCTATCTTGTAGGTAAGAACATGATACAGTAGCTATTGAGCCTGTGAGGGATTCTTTCCTCTTCACCCAGTACTGCACCCCTGGAATGCCGGACAGCTTCAATGCCTTAGCTAAATAGGAGTGAAGTGCAGTGCTCCCTGTTGGGGGATGACCCTCCCAAACCCATTGAACAGAGGGATAGTAACATCAGAAGCAAAAAGGTGATAGAGTGGTGAAACAGTTGACCACCTGTAGGTAACCAGAATGATGTAAGGCATACCTACCAGAATTAAAAGTGAAGTTGAAATTATGGACAAGTAAACATGTCTGCAAAAAGAGAAGTGACCTTAGCCTGTGTAAGGACTATTGAAGGACCTTGGCCATACAGTTCGTAAATTTACTCAGGTTTGTGCTTATCTTTAAAATTAGATTAGCTGTCAAATAACTGGCATCTACACCAATTACATGAGAAATTCATATTTTCTCTTTTCTTCTTGCTTTGAAGGCAAAAGCACTACAGCCGTTCCTGAGAGAAGTTGATGAGGACTTTACCACTCCAGCTAATGGAAAGTCTTTACCCGAGCATGACATTGAGTTAATCGATGAACATTCTCTGTCTGTGCCCAGCAAACCGAAGAAGAAGAAGAAAGGGGAGCATAAGATCTTTGGAACCCCAGACCCACTGGCCCCTGTAAGTGAAGACCAATGTCCTGGCTGTGGAGCCACAATGCACTGCAAGGACCCTGCTTTGCCAGGCTACCTACCAAGTGAGAAATACAGTCGCATCCTGAAGCAAAAGGAGGATGGGGAGAGGCCTGAGAAAGCTGTGTGCCAGCGATGCTACCTACTTGTCTATCATCAGAAGGCGCTGGATCTTTCTGTACCTCATGAAGAGTACAGGCGGATTGTAAGCTGTATCCGTGACCAAAAGGCTTTAGTCTTACTCATGGTTGACTTGCTTGATCTGCCAAATTCGGTCATTCCTGATCTGACTCAGATTATTGGAGAAAACAAACACATTTTGGTCCTTGGTAATAAAATTGATCTGCTGCCTGGAGATTCCCCAGGCTACCTAAAGCGCCTAAAGGAGAGGGTTCTAGAGTACTGCAATGAAGCGGGCATCAACAGCAAAGATAACATCACAGATGTACAACTCCTCAGTGCCAAAACTGGGTATGGAGTGGAGGAATTGATATCCAAGCTGCAGAGATCATGGAAGTACATGGGTGATGTGTATATAGTCGGAACAACAAATGCTGGGAAATCCACACTCTTCAACACTCTACTTCAATCTGATTATTGCCGGTCCAAAGCCTCTGAAATAATTGATAGAGCAACCATCTCACCATGGCCGGGTAAGGAATTTTGAGAGAGTGCAAAATAAGTATCACATTTCATTAGTAAATCAAATACTTATTTTTCAAGTGTTGTGTTGACATATGAGCGGTAATATCAAGTTATTTGCGAAGTGACTAGTGTTGATGAAAGCTGTTTTGGCTCCTGTTCCATTCTGTCTTTCAAAGAAGACATCTGCAGTTCATTTCAGTGAGAAGAGATACGACACACCACTCCACTGTTCTCTACTCTATGCCACTCCAATCTACACTGCAAGATTCCACTCCACGCCACTGTACTCAAATCCACTCTGCGACACTGCTTCATTGTGCTCCAATCTTTGCCACTCCACTATACTCTAGCATTCTGACACACCACTCTACAACAGTGAACTCGACCACACACTCCTCTCACCAATCTCTTCTGTGCCACTAACTTTTAGCCATGTTGAACAGCAGCAATGTTGGTGTACCACATGGCTAAAACACATTGGCAAAGCTAATATCTGCGGTATCGGGGAGACCTGGTGGCTTTTCTAATGCTTGATTCCTATAATTTTCTAACTATGTGTAGATGTTGTTGCATTGAGGCACGTTTGGCCTCAGCTTTCGCCTCTATCAGCATCTGTTTGTGTATGTGCATCTTGGTCTTACCTCTGTGCATCCAGGTGCCTGTCCAGCTGCCTCATGGTGTGGGGTAAAGTGAGGGGTATAGATGGGATTGCACCTACAACCCTCTTTATCCTAAAACACTGATGTGGCGCTTTATAACCCCAACTCTGCATGATCAACATCCGTTCAGAACTATCCGCAGTGAAGATTTTGTATTAGATGTACTGCAAAAGCCGTACATCCCTGCAGAGAGCACACTTCACAACACCTTCTACATTTCTTTTGTTTTTTTGTTTTCAAAATATTTTATTGAAGTTTTATAGATATGAACAACTAATAAAGACATTACAAAAAATAGCATCATTTGGCAATTATACCTATATAGCAAATATAGAACACTCTTCTATAATAAAAACACAATAGGTATATAGATAATATACATGTATCTATACAAAAAGGAAAGGATGGGAAGGGAGGAGGGAGGGAGAATACAATATGAATTAATCATCATACATATACAGAGCTACTATAATTATACCATAAGCAGAAACTTTTTGAGATAAAAACAAAATTAACATAAGAAATACAACTTTAAGATGATAAATATAAATCCACTGGTGACCAAAAAGACTGAAAAGAAATTGAGTTATGATAAATCCCATTCACGGATAATTGAGCACCTCTTCTGGTAAAAATAACCCACGACCACCAAGCATGAACAGATAATGTCGATAAATCTTTACAACAAAAAGCTATTGACTTTAATGCTGCTGATATCAAATAATTAAAAAGTTTACATTCCAAATCTTGTAAATTCAGTGAAATAATAGAGGATTTACATATTATTAATTGATAAGAGACTTCAATGTGAATATTGAAAATCTTTTTTATAACGTCCCAAACTTCAGACCAAAATTTACCAATTAATGGACAATCAAAAAGCATATGTTGTAATGTACCGGTAGGTAACTTACAATGCCAACAGTCTGCAGAGGGAAGAAGTTTTGCCTTATATAAACGTGAAGGAGTCCATAAATGATTGTATAGGATATAAGAATTTGTTTGTTATATTAAAACAGGCAACCAACCAGATATGGTATTCAGCCAAATATCCCTCCATGTATCAATAGATCAAGAAAGTGAAAGTTCATTATTCCAAAAACTTGAAATCATTTGTAAATTGCTACCTAAACTATCAGATAATTTTTTATATAGAACAGAAACCCCATGAGATGAAATGTAGAAGGTGAAAACAATCTCTATTTCTAACCTCAACAGTTCCATTGTTCGCAGAGTGCTGCAGGCTGCTCTCCATCAGAACCTGGAACTCTTTGAACCTCCGCAATCTCAACAGTGAAACAGGTTCTAGATCTGTGTCACCCCCAAAAACAGCAGTCACTGCATCACAGACCTGGATGGGTGCCAAAACTACACTCTCAAAGTGGTATATCACTTGTAATTTTCTGCCACAAGAATCGCTCACCAATGGATATTCATCTGCGTTTCTAGAGATGATTCACAATCTGCTCAGATTATTATTTTTTTTTAAATCTAGTCAGTGATCGCAAGACAGCATAACATACTTAAAACAAAACCCATTGCCTCCGAAGGCTGTCAAAGTGTACTGCAATGAGATGTGCACACTGCAACGTTGTCTGCCATACTTCATGTTCACGGATACCTGGTCAAGTCAGGAAGCCTCACCAGAACGTGCCTTGCCCCCTGCCTATATGCTGTGTCTGAGAAGCAGTCCACTGTTGTATTCTTGCACCTTCTATGCTGGAATTTGAATAAAGTTCGAGAGGAAAGATATCCCTCCATGTTAAAGAAATCTGTGATCTTGAAGGATACCTTTAACTTTGTAAGATAGTGATGATGCCACAGGGGATGTGCTTCCTGAGTTCCTGCCTAAACCTGCTCAGGACACACTGATCCTGATCAGGTCCCAGTAGCCCCATCCCCTGTTAAGGTTTATAATGTAATGGCTAAATCCTTTCATTCAGAGGTGGAGTTGCTTCCTCCTATAGGTCCTCTACCAAGCCCAAGTCTATTGCAGCTACCTCTACCAGAACATAAATAGTGTTTCATGTTTATAAAAAAAAGAAAAAACCCAGTTCTGTAGCTGATACTTGACCTTCTTTGAATCTCAGCACTTTTGGCCCATTACCCTTAAAGTGCATGGAAAATCTAGAGAAAAGATTAGACAAATGCCAGTCAGGACCAGCTCTGGTACTGTCCTTAGCAGTACTGGTATTAAAGGTTGTCCATCCCAAAACGTTGGTGCCTTCCTTCTCCAGTTGATGGTTGCATCATTAACATTTATTATTCAGATTGTCTCTTTCTGTCTCCTGAGCAACGTCTGCAACTTCCCTCAGTGTACTGGGTTTGGTCAAAAACACTTAGACTTACAAACATTCAGCTTCCCAGACCAGGGGTACTGAGTGTATACCAAAATGCAGTGAATCCTTTGCTCCCTCTGGTTCTCTTACTGTATCCACATGGACTCATTACTAAGGATTCAGGAATTTCACTTCCAATCTGTGGATGATAATACTTGAGTCTCTAGCTACGTGCTTGGATACAGTCAAAGACATTCCTGTGTGATGAAGTCAATATAACTCAAGCCCTTCCTAAAAATGCTCATGACGCAATATCGCATTTATAACTTCATCAACTCGGTGGATGTCACCTCATGTGCCGCCATTTCAGTCTGTGGAAGTATAATTTAAGTACGCTGGGTTTCATCTGAAAAAGAACACCCTGTTCCATGCACAGGTGATGAATCCGCACAACATACACAAATGAAGTTCACACTGAAAGAAAAATGTTTGCAGGCGCTGAATTTTGGTAATGCTACTAACTGCCTCAGCTCCGTCTGGCTTGTTGTTGAAGCACACTCCATCTCTCTTCCAATACAGTCTCACATTGACTTCCAGTCTCGAAACATTACCATACAACTTTGAAGTGCCCTCATTGAAAAATCACTATTTGATAAGTTTTGGCTCTAAATACTGGGCAACTTCCACAGATGTAGGGAATGTGGCTGCTCTTCCGCATTCCTCTGTCTTCCTCAAAGAACCTAAGGCATAATAGGGAAATCAATGAAACCAGTGCTACTTAAATTCTTCCCCTTCCACAAGGCAAATAAAATAAATGCTTCCAAGATACTGACCAATCATCACCTGCACTATTGGAACTTAAGTAATAGACTTTTTCCCGTTGGATGCTGCAAAATAGTTTCTAGTTTGACTCTTTGAATGAAACAAAGCTGCTCCAGAGCAGCCGTACACATATAAGGATTTGATAGATACAACTGCTCAAGACATGAATGGCTCTGTCTTTTCTTTCTCGCTCTCTTGCTTTGTTAAGATATCCAAGGCACAAAAGAGGATTGGCAGTTGATCGATAATCCTTATTCTTGCCATCTATCAACAAACTCTGGAATAAATATAAAACATGAACTGTCTCAGTTGAATCTTTGAGTGTTATCTCCTGTTTCCTTCATGCTTTTAAAGCACGTTGCTTTCCAGTACCGCCTCCTCCAATTCTAATTTCATAAAAGTTACACCGACTGCAAAGGAAAAGCAGTCCTATTCTAAATATTGATATTTGTTTTTTTAAGCTACTGCTCGAAACATTCTTATATCCAAGATTCAATCAACTACTTAATCCAAACTCTCCTCAGATAGGCAGGTTTCCCTATTACCCATAAAGGAGTGAACCTACCCAGGCAGCAAAATAATCTTTCTTAAACCACAAGCTGTCTCCGATCACTCCAGCCCAATCGGTCTTGAAGACAATCGAAAAGGCCATGTATTCAACTTCCATCCAGTCTCATTTGCATCTCTGCCAGTGTTTTCAGAAAGTATCTCCTAGTTATTTACAAGAGATTAAAAAAGTCATCTTCTGCATGGCGTAATAAAATTGGTTCTAGAAAATGACACATCTTTAGTGCTAATCTGGATAGTTTAATACCCCCAAGGAGTTATAATTGCATGATCTTATTTTCTTTCAGTTACATTTGGGTGGGGTGTTGATTTCCTGACCCAGTGTATCTTGGCGATAGATGATGTTTGTAGATCTCCCTTTTTTATCCTTTTACACTTCTATTAAGAAAGGTCATTGCTGATATCAAATATGTGCTATAGGTCTGCATTATGATGATATGTGCCTTTTCTGTAGATTCTGCTCAGTCCCAAGAGTATTCAGCAAAAATACTCTGTTTACACCTCCCGTTTTGACCCTCCGGATATATCCATACTTCTACCTGGACAACTGTCTTATCAAAGCATGACTTCCAGATGAAGCTATTCAGAGTGTTCTATTGGTATGCGACACACCACAGCCAGGAGTTCTACATCATCCAAAAGAGTTCTCATCTGCTTGCTTGCCAGACTGTGCACTTTTTTTAGGAGACCTTAGGAACACCTCAATAAGGATCTGCTTTCTTTCCTGTAAGAAGTTGCTCACTTATAAACAAACAGGGTTCAGGTCCCACATGTGATTTGAGAGTTTACTGTAGCTCATAGTATGCTGAATACTTGTGGCTCCTCTAGACTGTCTCCATGAATTCTCTGCCACCGTTTTAACTCTTCTCTACGGCCTGAACCTGGGAAACACAGTCAAAGAACACAATCGCCGAACTCTGGTCCTACAGTCTTTGTTGGATGAATCAAGAGGCAGACCTACTTAAGTAACCTCTTATTTTAAGTGAAGGGCCTAAACCCTTTCTAAGATAAAGTAGGATCCTAGCCTGTGACCCCAAATTACCTATCTGGGTTGGTACCCTCCTATTTCTTTATTATTGAATCTCTTTATTACTTTTTTGTGGTTATCTTATCTCTTACATTGACAGCTCACATGACAGTACAGTTAGCAAGCAATTATCTGCTTCGTTCTACAAAAAGTATACATTTCCTATGTGGTTTTTGACAAATGCTAATTACAGTATGGAGCCGGGATCACTGAAGGTGATTGCCCCCGTGGCACCCAAATTACTACTGCATTTTACATTTGTATTCCACAGGCGTAAATAACAGCTTGGTCGAATATACATTGCAAAGTGTTTAATTATTTATAAAGGAAAGAAAAACTTCAACGTAAACTATTGTGCCATCATAAGTCTACAAACGTAATGATTCTCAGCCTGGTCATTCCATCCACCCACATCCAGTAACGCCGATGCTTGCTTTTAATCATAGATGTTCGAGTGATAACACTATATCTCAACACCTTTGCAATTGATGGGCAGTGTTCGTGTCCCCTTAACCGCTGCCCTTGCCTCAATCATGTGTTCCTCCTCAGAGGTTGTATGTCAGTACAACGCATGCTTTTACCCCGCATGCCATTACAACGCGGGGATTACAACGCAAGTCGTTACAACGACTTGCGTTGGGGGGTGCTGGATAGTGGAATAGTTTAATTTTCTATTCCAACTCCAGTCCCCGTGGATAGTAGGGAAGGTGTTGGATAGAAAATTAAACTATTCCCTATCCAACAGCGCCCTCCAGTGAAAGTCGTTGTAACGACTTTCGTTGTAATACCCGCGTTGTAATGGTAGTGCAGGGTAATAGTTGCGTCGTAAAGGATGTTCCCCTCCTCAGGGGCCTGTGTCAACTGTTGAAAATCTGCAATTATTGCATCCTAGCTTTGCGCCCCTGGGTATTCGCGCAACTCTAATGTATCCTCCCTGTGTAATGAGGCACTTTTCGCCTGTGCCCACACAAGGAATTATTTTATCCAGGACTTAACTGGAGGAGGGTCTGGGCTCTTCCACCTACTGGTAATAAGCCGTTCAGCTGTTATGAAACCTAGGTCGAGGAATCGGGAGGTAACCCTGTGCTTCTTGTGCCTGGGAAACGGCCCAAATACGCTCGCCTCCCAAGTGTGTAACTCTGGGTGTTCCGTACAGGTGCATAAGCGAGATGTGATATCCTGCTAGTAGGTGTGTAAAGTAGGGCAGTGCCATAGCATGTGGAGCAGATCAGCTCCAGCCTCAGCCACACCGGGGGCAAGCTGAGCCTGTCTGGTGAAAATATAGATTTATTTTGGCAGGTGTTGGGTATGCTCTGTACGATATAAAACTGTATGAGCTCAAATTTCGCGTTCCTTGGTATGTGTGTGGGTCCTGCCAAGATTGATGTCCATTCCCTATCTATCCAAGGGCGTCCATGGTTTTCCTCCCATTTGGCTTGTAAGTGTGTGAGTGGAGATGTTGTGTGTGTCAGTAATGATGCAGTTAACCCATGTACAATGTGGCTATTCGTCCCCATGACCAGTAAATATTGTACTACTAAGTGTGATTGCGTTTGTTGTGAAGTCGCCCCATGTTCACGTCAGCGTAGCCAGCAACGAGTTGTGTAGCAGAAATTGTCCCGGGGTCAGGTCTGCGCCCCGCCAATGGGTAACAAGACGTCATCGCCATACAAGTCGCTCAGTGTGTGCAGCCCAGCCACATGCCTGAATGTGAGTTCCGCTCCAGACGTGATAGCACTGTGTCTTGGTGTGCCTAGAAGGGGCAGCACAGACACATACGGGATAGTCTGCTTGAGAGATAGGCTCCATCGGTAGCAGCGGTGGGTGACGACTAACAGCATAGATCCTGGTGCAGTAGCTTTAGTGATTGGATGGAATAGGTGGTGAATATTAGGAATTGTCCAGGCTGGTAGCGTAGTGGCAGTGTTGGACAACTGTAGGCTGATAGCCATTTGGCCACCCATTGCAGTTGAACCGCCAGATAATATAATTCCATATTTGGTGCTGCCAACCCTCCTTTCTCCATAGGTGCATATCATTTATTCAATGCTACCCTGCAACGCCTAGAATTCAAAATAAATTTGCACATTTTTTGTTCAAAGTCATGGAAAGTTTTAGCTTGGACGTAAGTGGGCAGATTCGAAAAGTTATACAGCAATCTAGGAAGGACCACCATCTTAAGTAAGGCGATCCGACCCATTACAGATGTTGGTAACGTCTTCCAGAACCTCATTTGAGATTGACTGGAGGACAGTACCTGCGTGAGGTTACCTTCAAGTATATCGTTTGATGAGTGGTATATGCAAATGCCCAGGAGGTGGAACGAGTTAGGTTGACATTAAAGACTAGACCTGGGTCCAAGAGGTCTGGGGTAAAAGGAAACGTGGATGACTTCCCCCAGTTCACCCGAAGTCCTGACAGCCTCACAAAGTGATGCAGTATGTCAGCTATTACACACAGCATATTGCGGACGTCCCGTAGGTATAACAGTAAATCTGGTACATATAGAGAGACTACGTGCAGGTCATCACCCAGCCGTATGCTCCAGTTTGTGCTCTTCCTGCAAAGTTCCGTAGCTAATGGTTCAATCGCCAGGGAGAATAGCAGAGACGTGAGAGGACATCCCTGCTGGGTGCCCCTGCCAATCAATATTGATTCGTATATGAGCGGGCTAGTTCTTACCCTAATGAGGGGCTGTGCGTATAACAGTCTTACCAGTTGTATAAAACGTTCTCCAAGGCCATATTGGTGTAGTCGTGAATAAGAATGGAATTCCAACTATTCAAAGACCTTCTCAAAATCCAGCATCAGGTTCGCAACCCAGGAGTGTGGTCCATATGCAAAATTTCTGGAAAAGCGCTGTAGGTTTAAGGAGGTGCTTCGTGCAGGCACAAGTCTATTTTGATCCAGATGCAACAGAGTCAGAACTAATTGAGCCAGATGTTCCACCAACATCCTCGCCAGGATATTGTAATCTGTGTTGAAAAGCGCAAGCGGTCTGTTAGACCCTAGCTCTTTCAGGTCTCTGTCCGGTTTAGGGAGGGAGACAAGTAGGGCCTCACGTTGAAATCCCTAAAGGGTGGAAGTCAATAATACTTCTTCATACAAAATTTATAACTGTGGTGCAAGCGATGTTTCATACAATTTATAAAATTCAGTTGGCAGTCCGTCAGGGCCCAAAGTGTTCCCAGTAGCCAGGGCTCAGATACTGGACATAATTTCTTCTTGAGTGATCAGTTCATCCAGTTCCAGCATCTGCTCCGGGATGAGCCTGGTAGCTCTAGTGAAGATAGGAACAAACTAATCTCCTCTGGGGTGGCCTCAGTTGACAACCGATTTAACCCTGAATTGTGTCGCCTGAGTTCTGCATGTATCTCCTTTTGCATGTAGAGCAATGGGCCGTTGGTGGAGCGGAGTGCCACAGTGGGTATCCCGGAATTTTCCTGGCATGTGATCCAGGCCAGTAGCCGCCCAGCTCAGTCTGCTGTAGCGTGCGTGCGGGCAGAATGTGCTGTGTAATTTAAGCACTGTAGTCTTTAAGTTGTGCCCGTTGTTTCGCCAGCTGGAATATTGCTGCTGGAGTAGCTATAGCTCAGGTTTCTTCGCAAAGAAGCCCTTTTTCTACCCTCTTAAGGTCTTCAATAGATCTGCGTAGACCATATTGTGTATTTAAGCAGTGTCCCCGGATTACTACTGTAAAAGAGTCCCACTCTACAAGGCGCGAGGATGCTGTGGGATCGTTGCCACTAAAATAGGTGTATATGGCATTGCTCAGAGCTTCTCAGAACAGATGGTCTTCCATTTTCTCTGGTTGCAGGCGCCACGTGGGAATTGCAGGCGCAGCAGCATTCCACGTTAGTTGCAAAAATTGTGGATTGTGATCGGAATGGTTCTTGCCCATATATTCAGTCCTAGTCACAATCGAAGATGTGCAATTAATCTGTTGAGCCTAACATGCATTTGGTGCGAACCTGAGAAGTTGGAGTATATTTTATCTGTGGGATGGCAATGCTGCAGACGTCGTGTAACTGCCAGTGCTCTAGCCATTCGCTCAGCGCCCTTGCCACCATAACCGTGGGTCCCCCTGGGAGCGGAGGAAACACGCAATCCAGGGCTGGATCAACAACACGGTTAAAATCTCCTCCTATTAACTACAAGTGTAACCCATGCCAACAGGATAGTTTATTAGATAAGGTGTCAACAAATGTGGCTTGGTCAGAATTTGGTGCATATATTGAGCCCAAGAGTATGTCGTCCATCCAGACAGCCTTTCAGTAGGACGTATCGCCCCTCTATGTCTATGACCGTCTCGTCCACTGCAAAAGGTGTCCCCGGTTTAACCCATATTCCCTATGCCCTTCCCTTACATTACCCCCACCCTCCAAGGACCCCCCCCCCCCCCCAACTTGCTGGAAAACAGATTAACTTTCTTGAAATTACAGTTCATAAACTTTGTTTACAAATTTGTCTCTTTGTAGAAATGGGGAAATTGGTTTATAGCGACTGTTTTATTTCGATCATGATTCTTACTTAATTGTATGGGCCTCCACCTCATACAAAGAAAGGAATGGTCCACGGTACTGCCAAACATTCAGAGCGTGCTGGTGCAATTGGTGATCTAAAATAACTGGTGACACCTCCTTTGATAACCTGAATGGAATATACTAAGACCTGGTTCAAAGTGTAAAACTTAACTGGTTCTTGGCCCATTTCAGAATATTTGACCTAAGTCCAGGATCCTCCATAAGACTAAACCTATCCAGTAGCCTGTAATCTCCTCTATTTAGTGACAGTCTACAAGGGTTGCACTCTCCCAGATGATCTCTTTGGTGGTATTAATTAGTACAACCACTCTACCCACAATCACCTTTTCCCATTCTTGCCACAAATGCTGATCATTTACAGGGAAGATCGTGACTTAGTCCAAAAGATGTTTTTCTCCCAAATACGGGTGGGGACTGATTTAGCCTCGAGTAGAAACAAATTTGATGTACAGTTTCACTGCCCCATAAGTTGAGAAGTTAAGCACCCTCGCTTTTTTCTTTGCTAAAGTAGACAGCCATTTTCTGTTTGCTGTGTATAAACTACTCATGCACTGTTACTATACTTATTCTATCATTTGTACTTCAACCTGTGTGTGTGCTTCTTACAGTTTATTATCATTATCATCCTCACCATGTTAGAATTGGATTGCTTTGCTTACAGATAGATATGTATCTCTAACGTCATACTGAAGTAATTAATAAGTAGTAATACAGTGATGGCCTCTTAGGAGGTTTGCTGATACCAGTGCCTTTGTTATTTTGTATAATTTCAGTAAAGTAGATTGAATAGTAAAACTAACTAAACCAGTATTTGCTTCGATAGGTCTCGCATTTGTGAGAGTTACAGCTATTGGAGTTGTAAATGACAATGTCTTTTACCCATGTGTTTTGTTTTGGAGTGGATGTATGTGGTGTGGAGTGGAATTATGTGGGTTGAATTGGTATTGTGAGTTGTGGAATTGTGCCTGGTGGAATTGTGTGGAGTGGATTTGTGTAGTAGAATTATGTGGCATGGGGTGCGGTGGAATTAAGTGCAGTGGGACTGTGTGGCATTGAGTGTAATTCTGTGGAATGTTATTTTGCGTTGTGGAGTGGTATGTAGTGGAGTTTAATTGTGTGGTGTGACTGAATTTTGTGGCATGATGTGGAATTCTGTAGTATAGATTGGATGTATGTGGTGTGTTGAGTTGAAGGATGTTTGGTGTTGAATTATGTGTTGTGGAATTGTGTGGAGTTGAATTGCGTGGCATGAAAGTGTGTGGCGTTGAGTGAAATGATGCTTATTGGAATAATGTGGCTTGTTGCTATGTGACAGTGGTTTTATGTGTGCTGTATTTATGTGGTATTGAGTAGAGTGTAAATATGTGGAGTTGATTCTTGTTGCGTGTAGTGGTATGGTGTTGTGTTATTTATTTCATGCTATAACCTCATGTTAGGTTAGGTGATGTCACGCTATGTTATTGAAGTCATTTTTTTTTTGGTTAAAAAAAACCAAATCATCGTATTTACCTTTGTTTTCTTTAAATTCATCACCTACCGCCAGATAATAAGCACCTTCAGCCACTGACTTTGGCAGGAATTCAAAGGATAAATTTGATGGGTGGGGCTAAAACGGACAGTAAATATCTATGATGCGAACATACATTGCCATTAGCTGTGACCTTCACATTTACTATATTTTCATATGTGAATAGATATGAAATAATAACCAGTGAAATATGTTTAGCAACATATGTCATATATGAAAGTAGTCTATCCTTTAAAGAAGATGCCTTCAACCAAACCGGTTACCTCAAATCCCAGTATAGATTCTGCATGCACAACAGGCCGCTTTACTGTGCGTTAGTAACAACCTCATCTCCATACATTACAGCTTTGTAAAAATAAATTATTAAGATACACATGCAGTACAGAATCAACATTTCCGACACCACAGTTAACGCGGAGACCGCTTCCCTGCGAAAGAATGTTTTTGGGACATGCTCCCTCGCTGCCGTCCATTCACAAAGGTTCCCTTAATGTATGCCTTCTGCAGTGGGGGATGTAACAGTGGCTGTGGTAGCAGCTCCAGACGTTTCCAGGGAGTACATTAAATAATGTTAGAATGTATGTCAAGATGAAAATCCATACAGACAGCATGCTTCGCTTTACAGATCACCAAAGCGTAGTGGCAAACCACCTTTGCTATGCATAACAAACGCCAAGTTTGATGTGCACAGAAATACACTGACTACCAGATGCCCGCAGCACCGTTTACCCAAAATGTTAAACCAGGGTGACTGCTTAGTTGTATAGGCCCCATCTAACTCACCACAAATCTACCTGCAGGAGTTTCTAGCAAAGCAAGTTTCCCAAAGTGATGGATAGCAAGAGGAAAGATGACAGGTCTGTTGTTCATGTTCCTAGGACTGATTCGAGCCTTAGCCAATCCAGGCCTGAAGCCGGAAACCAGAGTAGTACCTGAAAGTACTTGCATCAGATTTCCTTCAATATCTATTTTAAAGGCAATGGAGTTGAGCACTCTCTGCTGACATCTGATATTAGTGCAGCTGATGAATTGCAGTCGGAGCAGAGTCAACAAAGCCTCTCATCCTCCAGAGGTCAATAAACAGGGTATCATTAAATGGGTGTTGCTAGTTATTTAGGGAACTTGGAACTCGGAAATATGTAGTGTTAAGAGCTATATAGGAACAAGCTACTATTTGTTATTGGCTTTAACCTGTAGTGTACCTACATGGACCAAAATTGAGAAATACTGTCGCTTAAGCGCACCGGATACCCAAGGACAAACATTACATTAATTATGTCCAGTAAAGAGATGTTAATTTATGTAGCAAAACCTAATTTAAACTCAGTCGAAGCAGGGTATCAAGGGAACTATAGGCCCTAGTGCAGACAGGTTAAACATTCCAGCCTCTTCTGCTAGGGTAGTTAAAGACACTGCATTGTCACTGATGTTCAGTAGTCCCTTCTCACGCCTGGGCCTCACTGCACCTGCTGCACAATTAGTAGTCCCGCACCGGAGATTCCCCTCGAATCACCAGTCCATTTTAGCCCAAAATCTTTTAGGAGGCGACAGACATTCTGTGGGTTTTGATTGCCAAACCCACAGTCCACCTCGGAATGTTTTTAATCTTGGGCTAGGGGGTGGCCGCATGTGACGAAACCCGATGCACTCAGGGGGGAGGGCACAAAGGAATCAAAAACGTTATTCAACCGGAGTATAATTAAACTGCGCCCACAACACATCACAGAAAACCTGCAGTATGTGTCAATCCTAAAAGCAACAGATATTCCGTTTCACAAGTTCTATTTTCTTTTATGAAGCGAGCACCATGAATCCTTTTGACTCCAGAGGTCACAAAACTGGCATCTTGCCAAAATGTACCCAAATTAAACAACCGCAATAAAGGAGTTAATAATCTGAATACTGCGCCGGAAGAATTGTTGTTCTCTTTTTTTTATTTGGGATAGTTTCTGCGCTTCAAAACGGCTGAATTCAAAGAACGAGTAGGGATCCCGTCATTCGAGGGTATATAGGAGAGGCGAGTGAAATCTCATATTTACAGACCTGTTCAGCGGCAGCATTGGACACTGACCTGGGTAGGCAGGCAGGCAATCTAGGAAGATGAAGAGTTCGAAAGACCAGATACGATTCTGAGCGTGTCACTTGTCTATTTCTTTTCACACAACACAAATATCATCAACTGGCATAAAAGTCTACTGTTAAATATGTCAAAAACATTTCACCTATAACTTCATTTTATTAAAATTCAACTCCCGATTGTGACACACGGTGCAAGGCTCAGCTGGCTAAGTGGTGTAACTCATTACACAAGCATTTGCAATTACAAAGCAATTATCACAGTACTACGCATTAGCTTTAAACATCGTAAGCTAAAGTGCGGGTGCCGTGATTGCTTCAAAGGTAAAGAAATAGAAAGGCATTTTTAGGTCTCGCCTGTCGATGCGCATGCGCATCGAGCTTGCGAGACTATTGCGGCTTAACCACTCTTTAACTAACAAGCAAGGAATCGTGGCGATTCCTTGCAGTGCCCGTGACTTTTAAGCTCAATGCGCATGTGCATTGAGCTTAAAAGCGCGTGCACATCAGTTCCCTCAGCCGCAATCGCCGTCTGTTCCCTCCGCCGCATTCCTCCGACACCTTTTGAAGTGAAGCTTAGCTTCACTTCAAAGGCCCCGGCTTCTTCACACCCACATGCCGCTCTCCCCGCTCCGCCCCCTCCCCTGCCCGCCGTGTGCATTTCTCCTCCACCCCCTCCCCACAGCAATGCCCTCCGTCTTGTTTTTTTTTTTTTTTTGCATTACCAGCTTTTCAGTCTTTGACGGCCGCAGGCACACAGGTTTCTTTCATCAAGTCCCCGCTGCCTTTCGGCATCTGACCCCTCCCTCCTATTGACAGCCCGTCGTTTCTCTGGAAGCACCCTTTCTCTCGCAGGAACTAGCTACTCTCCGTCAGTGACCGTGTTTTCCCTGTCTCTCGCCAGCCTTTCCGTATGGGCGACTACTCGCTCCCTGTCACAAATTACTCTCTTGCGGTCACTTATCACTCTTTCTATAAAACTTCAGATATACGTTTGTGTGTGTACTCTGATCGTACATTACGTCATTCCATGGATTACGACACCACTGCTCGAGAGGCCATGCTCACTGTTGCTTGGCAACGAGTGAGCATGGCAGGCGATAGCAGAGGAGCCACGCGCGATCCTCATCGACAGCGCGTGGCCCCTGTGCAGTAGATTGAAGGGAGAGGAAGGTACGCAAATGCAGTGCTAAGCAGTCATGTTTATTTTCGTGGGTTTCAGTGTTTTGCCAGGTGAAGAGGCGATGTTACTTCAAGCTCGTAGCCCAACAGGTGAACGACGTTCATGCTTAAAGGCGGCAACTTGCGGGATAATCAGTGGGTTACTTTTCACGCATGCGCCTATAAATTTTTTATTTTACTAACTATATGGTTGTTAAAAATGTTTAATCTTTTTTTCCCGCGTGTCAACCCAAGTCCCTACTCTTTTGCCAAATTCCGGTAACAGCCCTACCTTTCTCACGTTGCATACCCGTACACACCCCCCTGCCCTCCCCTTCCCGCCGTGCATACCTGCCTGCCTTCCCCTTCTTGTATTGCATACTTTTCGCCATGCATACACCGCCCGTCCTCCCCTTCTCGCCGGGCATACACTGCCCGTCCTCCCCTTCTCGCTGTGCATACAACATTTGTCCTCCCCTTCTTGCTGTGCATACAACACCCGTCCTCCCCTTCTTGCTGTGCATACAAAGCCCACCCTCCCCTACTCTCCGTGCATTCCCCCGCCCGCCCTCCCATTCTCTCCATGCATTCCCCCGCCCGCCCTCCCCTTCTCTCCGTGCATTCCCCCGCCCGCCCTCCCCTTCTCTCCGTGCATTCCCCCGCCCGCCCTCCCCTTCTCTCCGTGCATTCCCCCTCCCGCCCTCCCCTTCTCTCCGTGCATTCCCCTTCTCTCCGTGCATTCCCCTCACCCCCTTCTCTCCGTGCATTCCCCTCCCCTCCTCTCTCCGTGCATTCCCCCCCCTCCTCTCCGTGCATTACCCTCCCCCCTCTCTCCGTGCATTCCCCTCCCCCCTCCTCTCCGTGCATTCCCCTTCCCTCCCCTTCTCTCCGTGCATTCCCCTTCCCTCCCCTCCGTGCATTGATCTTCACCTAATCTCCCATTTCTGTCCCACACACATGCATCCTCACATTTCCTACTTTGATCAGTCACCGCCCTTGTCATCCTATATACTCCAGATCATAGACAAGGCCCTGAGAGTGTTTGACTCGGGCACTTCATTTCTGTTGACCATCTTTGGTTTGTCTGATGCCTTTGGTACTGTCCATATTGGGGTATTGAATGGTTCGTTGGGTATTCCAATGTATATATTGTGGTAGTGTTCTCAATTGGTTATAATCCTATCTGGTCAACCTGATCAAACGAGGTCAATTGTTAGGACTCTCTTCTTGTGTTTGTACTTCTTGCAGCATGGATGCCTCACTTGTCTCATTATACTGCTCCTTTTTTAAGCACTACTTTTTGTTCTTTTTAGGTCGAGCGACCTATCTCAATGCGCATGCGCATTGAGCGGGAGCTCGATATATTGCGGCTTAAACAGAGCTTACCGAGATCAGGCGTATCTCACTCTCTTCCCGCCTCCCTTCACACATATGCCACCCCTTAACCCCTTGCCCCGGATCTATCCCCACCCGCTGTCCTTCTCCATCCTCCGTCTGCCCCTGGGATTCCTCACCAGGATTCTGCCTATTCCACCACCACCGCTCCTTCAGCAGCGTTTCAGCGGCGTCCGTTACCAGGGCAACAATCAGGTTGAAGGGCCGTGTGCACTGTGGTTGTGCCGACATGTAAGCTCGAGTAAGTACGACCCAGGCTTAAACTTATATTGAAAAACTTCAATAGCGAGTGTCTTCATATTTTTAAGTATATATATTTATTTTACATTTCATAATGTTTGATTCTATTCCTTTTTTAACTGCACAGCGTTTTTAATATTTGCGAACAGAAGTGTTTTGGTTGTTACTACGTTTATCAGAAGGCTATACTTTTGTCTTTAAAGATGGCTACTTCGCTGATGTCTGACTTTACTTTCTGCTTTATGCAAACGTGCCATTCTGCATTGAGCATTTTTGTATTGCCATTGTGCAAGCGCACACAAATGTATTTTTTTTTATTCATCACACACCCTCTCATCCTCTCACCCTCACAAACCCTCACCCTCACACCCTCACTCACCCTCACCCCCCCTCATCCTCACCCCCCCTCACAACCCTCTCACCCTCACTCAGCCTCACACACTCACCCTCACACCCCCTCACACCCCCTCACTCACCCTCACACCACTCAGTGCTACAACACATATGTGTGTGTAGGTGCAAATGCAATGTTCTTGGATTTTCGTCACAATAAAATACACTGAACATAATCTTCACAAAATCTATTTACAAACGTTTAAGCTATTGCCATTATAAATTACAATAACTTTTATTTAAGTATTAATTATTTACAAAATTAAAAGCCATTGTTATTTGTAATATCAATACATCTAAGTCACGTAAATACAACACACATTGCATTACAAATGCTACAGGTGTCACATTTGCGAAAGTTAAAAATTTTGACATTGTAACTGACAAAGCTATTAATTTTGCTATTTTCAAAACCAACACATAAATAAAAAAAGTGTCATTTACAATACCAATCGCTCAAACTTTCCTAATGCGAAAAGTTAAAAGTATGGGCATTGTAAATCACAAAACAAAAAAATAAAATGTCATTTAGAAAACCAATAGCTCAAACTTTCCTACTGCGAGACCTATTGGCAACGCCAGTGCTTGTTTTCTATTTCTTTCCTTTTGATGCAATTGCGGCACCCCCGCATTCCCTTAAGATGTTTAAAGCTAAAGTCCTGGTGCCTTAAGCAAAGACGTAAACAGAAAAAAAGGCATGCGTCAATCAGTGCAGCAAATAACAAAATAAAAGCGCCGTTGTTAGAGCAGATGCTAAATTAATACATTTTTAAACCAGAGTTTGCAATACAATAGATCTCGCATTTACGAGAGTTTAAGCATTTACAATGGCAATAGATCGAACTCTTGTAAATGCGAGACCTATTTCACTTCAAAGAAGCGGCTGCCATTGTCCGGGGCTGCTTGAAGTGAAGGTGCGCATGGCGGGTAAAGCATGTGGTGCCCGCAGTAGGAGAAACCCATTAAAGTAAAGAGTACTAACGGACTAAATAAGACATGCCTGTCGCATCCGAAGTAAAGGGGCCAGTCGCCATGGGAGGTCACAAATGCAGACAAGGTGGTACCAAGGAGGGACTAACAACAACTTGCAAGCCAGCGTTTAGGAAGGACAATGACACAAGCCAATGAAAAATATGGGCAGGGAGTGGGCGGAGCTTCTCTTACATACTCCACTACAACAAGTCTCGCAGAGCAGCGCATGCTGGCTGACTCAGGCTCGACCTAAAAACAGTTGCCCAGGTGTTTGTCATTAGAGTGAATTTAATTTTCCCTTTAGTACTAATTTTCGACTATGACTGGGGATTAGTTTTGCGTTTTACCATTTCATCTCTCTGCTTTTACTTTCCTCTGCCTTCCAGGTACAACATTGAACCTCTTAAAGTTTCCCATTGTTAATCCTACGCCATTCAGGATGTTCAGGAGGATGGAGAGACTAAAGGCTGATGCACTGCAGCGTGAACAAGACTTGAGCGCAGAGGAACGGAAACACCTCAATCACCTTAAAAAGCGAGGCTATTTGATAGGTAAAGGTGCTCTGTATTCTGTATTGCGCATCACTTACCACTGTAAGCAGCTCAGTAATCTATAGCTCTAAGGAATGTCTAGGTCAGATTGTATGAAAAAACGAATTCCCAAGAACCGGCTTCATAGAAAGGAAGGATTGCACTGCTTGGAACAGAAGGAAGCGTACACACACACGTTTACACACCATCCCCCCTTCTGTTTTATGAAATAAAATCTTTTGTTCTGCAGTAGTTTCCTGCCCCTTGCAGTATGACGAGTGATATGCCGTTCGCTCACTGTTGAAATAGGAGAAATACATACTGTTTAGTATTTCCTACAGATTCTTGTTTGACATGACAAATGTCAAATTATCTGATTAGGAAAATCTATTTTTGCCTCGTTTAGAATTTCTTGTTAGAAAAATTGAAAACCTTCAGATTTAAAACTGCCCTTTATCGTGGGAGTTGGTTTTAATTTCATGGGCTGCTGAAAGCCTGTTTTGAAGGGCACGTAGCCATTGAACTCACAAAGGAAAGGCACTATCTGTGTAAATGTTTCCTTTAATCCAAAGAGCATTGGGCTGAAAAGTGCACCGTTGAAATGTCTTTGCAATAGTTGTGCCTCAGGCCAAGGTATCTAGTGGCCATACAGTATGCATAAGACTAGAATGGAAATTACTGCTAGGATACCGGAGGAATGGTGAAACAAGCTTAGGCAAAGTCAGCAGGCCTCGACTCTAAAAGGCTAAACTATTGGCTTTGCTTTTTTTCATTGCCGTCACGTGCAAACTGTTTATGACATGCCACATGCGCATGGCAGGCAATCTTGCACTTGTTTTTCTATAAAAGCGAATCCATTCCAAGATAGACATCGATGCACATGCATGCACCCCAGCATGCATGCATTGTGTCACATGGGAGCCATTTTACTATTTGTAATTTACCATTCTAACATTTTATTTAGAACAATAAAAAAAAAGTCAAAAAGAAAATGTGCGTCAATGCAAGTAACCAGCAGCCATGTAGCACTTTAAGCTGTTAGTCCTTCTTTAAAAAAAAAACCAATAAAAGTGGGACAGGGAGCATCATGGAGTAGGAAAGAGTGAGCGGAATACAAGGTTTGCACAGGGAGGAGTCAGAGAAACAAGAAAGGGAGAGCGCTAGGGAACACGTACTCTCATGGGGCGATTAATATTAAACAAACCGTTTCCTAAATTTAACAAGTGGAAGGATATATCTATTCCAACTAGAAAACTGTGAGACCGAACTACTCTGGGCGGGGCTAACACAAGAATAGCAAGTGAAGCCACTGAATCAAGAGCAGATATGTGAGGTAGACAACAAAGCTATACAGTGGTGAGCAAGCCCACTTTAAGTTATATATTGGCAACAATAGCTATAGCTGTCTGTAGCAAGACTTAAAACAAAGTCGATGGAGGATGTATGGAGAACTCTTTAAGATGAACAGAGCTGTTGGAACAAGTGTTGTGAGTGTTTGAAAGGGTCGTTAGGCAGAGAGGCAAGAGCAGGGCAGACTTGCCTGAAAAGGTGGGGGTTTAGCAAACGCCTAAAGGGCAGAGAGACATAAGCATGCCTAATGTTTGGGGAAGAGAGATCCAGCTTCTAGAGGCAGCTGTTGAGAAACCTGGAGAAGAACGGAAAGTAAGAAACCTCCCTTACAAGTAATGATGGTAGCAAACGAGAAGGCCGGTTTACCACACTTGCCCGCCCCCTGCACAGCTTTCACAAAGCCTGCAAAGACTGCTGCCTTAATGGATCTCTCACAGTATTTTGCTAATGATGACATGGAAGCCTGCATGTTTTAATGTTTTCTACATCTTCTGAAGTCTGTTTAATTGCTTTTTTATTTAATTCGGTACATTAACAAAGCACTTATCAATTACATTTTCATGGAACGATAAAATAACCTGACTACACCGAGGCAGTGATTTACAGGTCACAACAAAGCGCAAGATGCTCAGTACCCAATTTCCAGCAATGATAACATCACCAGTTAACAAAGTACACTGATTTTTGCAATCCACTGTAAAAGACTACACTATCTACCACTGGTGCACAACCACCCTGCCTAGCATGAGTTTTGGCATCGTAGACTGGCTAGGAAACTCTTACAGGAAGAACATCACAACCATAGGTAAAAGCAGAGTTGGTGATTTATTTAATTTATTTATTCATAAAGTTTTATATAGCGCAAACAAGATCCCGAGGGATATCAAAGTGCTTTACAAGGGAAGGGAGGAAGGTCATAAATCCAGTATTGACCACAAGTAAGAATATACAAAAGGAATAAACACATAAAACATCTGAAACAATATATAATAGATATGTACTACATTTTAGGTATTTTGGGGCTTTATTGGACAAAATGGGGTAGCATTAAAACTCATATGAACCATAAGTTCACGCTATATAAAAATGTATAAATAAATAAATCATAATGATAACCCACAAACCTGTCTGCAAATGTTGTGGCAACTCGAATACAGCTAAACGTATTCAGTACATACCACAGAATTATATAATTCACTGGCTCTGACCATTGTTTTATCTATAAACTATTCTTAATTGTAGAATTTGTTATTTAGTAGAATGTATTACTTTACCATGCAACATTTTATTCTTGAATGTCATGAACTTCCTACTTACTTATGTTTCATATAATATTTGAATAGAAAAGCTTCCACATTTAAAACATAATGAACTGTCATTTAATATAAAAGAATGTATTATCTAATAGTGATTTTGTTCTCTAGTTAGTGGTTCATTGTTTTCGCAGTGAAACAATCAGTGAAGGTCAATGGATATGTGAAGCCCAAGAAAACTATGGCTGATATTTCCAGAATCTAACCTCACAAGACTTTCTGTAGCTAACAACATGATAGAAAGTATGATCCACATGTATTTCCGTGGGAATGGAAGAGCTGAACTTGCTTACTGAAGACCCCTGTCCTCTCATTGGTTCATAGAGAAAGAAGTCAGCAACAATGTTTTCTATAAGTTTTCTTGACTTTTATATTAGTGCATGTTCCTGGGTAGCTTGAGCTTTTCTCTTCTATGCTTTGCTTGCAAGATGGACCCAGACCTTTGATGGTTTTTAGCTACTGCTACTGCTGCTACTGTTTTGATTTCACTCTTTTTCATTTGAACTCAGACCCTTTATGGGTTCTTAATAAACTAAAACTCTGATCCTGATTCTATAGAATAGGGAACTTATTCCTCTATGGAACAAGCTTATATGCATTTGATTTTGATGTTCACTTGTTCTAACTTATATTCTTTTTAATTTCAAATGTGTTTTTATTAAGTTTAAGAGCAAAGAAGACAGGCAATGCAATGCAATAGATATACAATAGGCATATATGGTGAGCGAGACAGACATACATGTCTTCTCTACGAATCGATAAAAATGCAGATAAATCATGCCCATATCGAGAAGCGTTGCCTACAGTTCGGTAAAGGTACCATGTAAGAGCGGTGATCGAACAAAACAATACGAAAAACCCAACCTCCCCCCCCCCAACACCCAACGCCAACCCCCTCCCCCCTCCCCGACCAGTAAGCCAGTTGTCCAGAGTCTCCATCATAGCACTTACAGGTTGATTTGCATCAAGGTGTACAGGTTCGTGTCGGGTCTCGTGGGTGTTCCGTAAGTCGCAGAATGCGGAGATATTTCGGGCACGTGATTTCGTGAAATTCTCTGGACAGGAGTGACAGGAGCGGTTGCCAGGTTTTCTGGAATGAGTCAGCAGTGTGTGTGAGCGTGGCCTGGATACGTTCCATGCCTAATGTGAACCACAATTTGTGTAGCCAGCCAGTGTGGGTGGGTGGGTAAGGTGGTCGATCCCCATAGTGACAGGACGTGTTGTGACGCTGCTTGCATGGCAATGCCCATCTGTTTGCCACGAGGTGATCTCAAGGGAAATGTGAGCGCATTGGGCAGCCCTAGGATTGTGTATGCTGGGAAGCGCGGGATTTCAGTGACAAATGTTGAGTCTATATCATCTAAAACTGCTTTCCAGTATCCCTGCAGAGCGCGGCAGTCCCACAGGAGATGGGTCAGGGTGCCCCTTCGCCACAGCCCCTCCAACACAGCGCGCTTCGAAGAGGGTTGCCCTGGTTGAGTCTTGCTGGGGTGAGATGCCAGTAGATGGCCAATTTCACCGCCGATTCCCTGGCACTAGCATTGCGAGTGGTGTGTGCAGCTCTGTAGTGTATGAAACCCCATTCTTTGGGCGAGAAGTGTCCTTCCGAGTTCCGATTCCCAGCGTTTCTGTCCCGCCGTCTTAACCGGGTTGGCCTCGGGGGATAGCATCTTGTAGAGGTCTGAGATAAGGTACTTATCCGAGTCCTTCGACACCAGCCAGCGTTCGAATGGTGTCATCTGCCGACCGACCAGGGGGGCACATTCCGGGCGCAAGAGCCAGTGGCGGAGTTGGAAGTATTGGAACATGTGGGGTTTAGTCATTCCGTAGCCTCGCGTGATATCGGCGAGTGGGAGAAACCCCTCCACATCAAAGAGATGGCCGGCCGAGCGGCAGTCCGTATCACGCCATTGTGGAAAGGCGCGAGGATCGGTGCCCGGTGGGAATGCAGGGTTATCAAAGAGAGGGGTGAGTGGGAAAGGGAAGGTCGTCAGGCCCCTCTTGACCGCCACCATGTCCCAGGTCTTCATGATGGTGCGTGTAATAGGTGAGCGGAGGAGGTATCGTGGTCTATGCTGGCGGGCAAGAAATGGGATCTTCCACAGAGATGTCTGAGCCATTGCCCTGTCTTGAAATAGCCACCTCTTCTCGGACCCGGTCTGTACCATTCCACCAAATAGCGGAGTTGTGAGGCCTGAAAGTATTGCAGGAGGTTGGGGATTCCGAGGCCTCCCTCATCGACACTCCTATGTGCCACCCGTTTGTGTAGCCGTGCGCGTTTCTTTTCCCAGATGAACTGGTGGATAGCATTTTGTAGGTCTGCAAGCGTGCCTGGCGGTGGCAGTACCGGGAGGGTCTGGAAGACATACAAGATCTTAGGTAAGACGGACATTTTTACTGCCGCTATGCGGCCTAGCAAGGAGAGGGGTTGTTTCGACCAACGCGTGAGGTCGGCTCGGATTTGGGAGGACAATGTTTTATAGTTAAGCGTCACTGTTGAGTCCGTGGAGGAGGTAAGAGTGATCCCCAGATACGGGAGCTGCGTGGAGGTCTGTAGATCGCAGCCAAAGTCAGGCGAAGGGGCATTGGGATGGGCATAGCTGCCCAGGGGCAATATCAAGGATTTCCCCCGGTTGATTTTGAAGCCGGACACCGCTCCAAAGCTCTCCAGTTCCTCCAGGAAAGCAGGTATTGAGCTGGACGGTTGGTCTAAAGCAGCGATAATATCATCGGCATAAAGCCCCACCACGTGGGGTTCATGGCCGAAGGAGACGCCGTTGATGCGAGGATTGTCTCGAATTTTCTGCGCCAGGGGTTCCACGTATAGGGCGAATAGAAGGGGCGAGAGAGGGCATCCCTGACGTGTGCCCCGCTGTATCTCGAAAGGGTCCGATTTAAGGCCGCCTAGCCTGACCCGAGCCATGGGGCGGTGGTAGCAGCTCGCGATCCAAGCCTGGAATCGGTCGCCCAGGTGGTATCGTTGCAGGACTGCTTGCAAGTAGGTCCAGTCGACGCGGTCGAATGCTTTCTCTGCGTCGATGGCCAGTAGTGCCGAGTCCGAGTCCTGAAAGTGAGTTTTGTCCACGAGGTGCAGTAACCGCTTAGTATTATCGCTGCATTGGCGGTTCGGGACAAAACCCGATTGGTCCGGCTCGAGGATGCCCGGGAGGCAAGGGCCCAGACGGGCCGCTAATACCCCCGTAAATAGTTTCAGGTCTAAGTTAAGTAAGGAGATGGGGCGGAACGCAGAGCAATGCGTCGGGGGTTTGCCCGGTTTGGGCTGCACCACTATGTCAGCCGCCAGCATGTCAGGTGGTATGGAGCTTGGGCCCTCAAAGGAGTTAAACAGCCTTGCGAGTACTGGAGCTAGTATGTGGCCGAAGGTTTTATAAAAACCTGACGAAAAGCCATCAGGGCCTGGTGATTTAAGCGGGCGGAGGCGTGCGATGGCGGTAAGGACTTCGTCAGGACGAATAGGAGTGTCTAGGGCCTCCGTTTTCGCTGGGCATAGTGGCGTGATTTCGGCCGATTGCAAGTACGCGTCAACAGCTGTCGGCGACACTCTGTCCGCGCTGTACAGGGAAGCATAAAAGGAACGGAAGGCGGAAGCTACCTGTGCATCTTCGGCAATAGTGTTACCGGAGTCGTCCAGGAGCGTAGTGATTTTTGAGCGTTGAATCTTGGCCTTTAAGGCGCTGGCCAGGAGTCGTCCGGTGCGGTTGCCTCCCACGTAGTACGTATGGCGGAGACGAAGAGCGGCAAACTCCGCTCTGTCAGTGTCTCGGCTGGCCAATTGAGCTCTGGCAGCCTTCAGCTGGCGCCAGATTCTCGGGGCGCATGTGCGGCTATGAACCCTTTCTAGTTCAGCCACTTTGGCTGTGAGGTCAGCCCTCTTTTCGTTGCGAACCTTGGCATCAGCGGCAGCAATGGCTATCAGTTCCCCTCTCACCACGGCTTTTAAGGCCCCCCAAAGGGATGACATCGAGACTGCAGGGGTGTCGTTAGTGGCTAGGTAATCCGAAATGCATGTATGAAGTTGTTTGACAACGGCTGGTCTCTGTAAAAGGGGTTCGTTGAGCCTCCACGAGCCTGGGTTGCGCGGTGACCTGGGCACCCTGAGTGTCAATTCCAGCACGTCATGGTCAGAGAGGGCTGCTGGGACAATGGAAACTTCGGTGATGTGAGGAACTAGTTCCGAGGAACCCAAGAAGTGATCTAGACGCGCATAAGTGTGGTGTACATGGGAATAGAAGGTGTAGCGCGCTGCGTTGGGGTGTGCCGTCCTCCAGAGATCTAAGAGGTCCCTGTCCTGCAACCAGGATCTGCCTGCCTCTGAAAGCGCGCCAGTGTCACCATAGCGGTGCCCGGATCTGTCCTTATTCGTATCCATGACGAGATTGAGGTCCCCCCCCAATGAGCAGCTGAGAGTGAGGTGACTGTAGTGCTTCGGAGAGTGCAGTTTTCAGGAATGGTTCTTGACTCTTGTTGGGAGCGTAGATGGAACCTATCGTAAGTGCGCTAGTTCCCATTAAGAAGGTGCGAGCTAAGAGGCGTCCCTTGATCTCCCCTGTCTTGGCTCCCACCCGGCCCCTGAAACGTCGGGACACAAGAATGGCCACCCCTGCTTTCTTGGACGGGAGAGAAGAGAAGTATTGCTGGGGAAAAGCCTGGGAGCGCATCCTGTGCCAGTCTTTAGCCAGGAGGTGGGTTTCTTGCAACAAGCAGATGTCAGCTTCTGAATTTTCCAAGTAGGAGATGACTGCCCTCCGTTTAATCGGATTGTTGAGGCCTTTTACATTGAGAGACAGTACTTTGAGTACATCAGCCAGCATGTGGGAGTGTGGAGACAACCGAGCATGGCAGCGTTGGACGCTGTTGCGTATGAAAGATTATAGGTAACACTTGAACCCTGTAGAAATCCCTTGGCATACTGGTCCCCACCCTCGTTCCCCGCCCCCCCCAGCCCACAACACAGTTCCCCCCCCCCATCTCCCATCTCCAACCATCCCCAAGGGACCACCCTAACCCCAACAGATTGGTCCTCCCCAGTTCCAACAGAATCCCTGTCCTCCCTCTCGTGGACCCCCCACCCCCTCCCAGAACAACCCCCCCCAACTAGAACAATTCAAAGTCTCGGTCCTACTTGTGTAAGACACAGGTCCGTAGTAAGTCAATAGAAAGGGTACCATGGTAGCGGCCGATTCGGCGGCTCCCCGGCCTGTCACCCCAGGAGGACACAGTTTGAAAGAGAGAAAACCCCCCAAGATGACATTGTCTTACAGATCAGTTGCCGTGTTGTCCGCCACTTCTTGCACAGCCGCCTCACGCTCTTGAGCAACTGTCGCCGGGTCCGGTTTCGGGATGGATCTCGGGGGTCGTCTCCGACGTACTGTCTGCCAGCCGTCCCCCGTGCGTCGGGACGGGTCATCCTGTGATCTGTTTGGGGAAGCGTCTCCCTCCGGCATGTCAATGTCCAGCAGAGTGCAAGTATCACGGAGCGATCTGAGCTGATGAAGGGAGCCTTTCCATTTAAAGATCAGGCGGAACGGGTGACCCCAGGAATAGGGTATTCCATTGTCTCTCAGGAAGTTCGTTGCAATCCGGAAGGATTTGCGTTTCTGCAGGGTGATGGCGGAAAGGTCTTGGAAAAGAGCCACGGGCTCGTCCCGGAAGCGGATAGGCTGTGCCCTCCGGGCCTCTCGGAGAATGCGTTCTTTCAGAGGAAAATCTGGGAGGAAGGCCAAGATGTCCGGCGGAGGTGCTGGCGGTCGGCGCGCCATGCCAACCCTGTGAGCTCTGTCAATCCGAATCGCAAAATCTCGAGGTTCACCCAGGATCTCCCGGAACAAGTCCTGCAGGTATTCAACCAGATTGTCCTTCTCGGCTTTCAACGGGACTCCGCGGACCCGTATGTTGTTCCGCCTGGAACGGTTCTCCAAGTCTTCCGAGTGCGATTGTAAGTCCACTTGCTGATCTTGAAGCCTAAGAATCTCCTGTTGCAGCCTCTCCACCTCCATACTGCGGGATTGGTCCGCCTCCACCAACGAAGCCACACGCTCGCCCAGGCCGTCTATGTCACGGCGCAGTTCCCGCTGTTCCTCGGCCAGCTCTTGCTTCAGGGTTTGAAAGTCCTCCCTCAGATTATTGAAGAGGGAAGCTAGGAAGGCCTTGGTGAGGGGGGCGGTTTCATCTTCCTGTACCTGGGGGCTCGTCGGAGGCTTCGGGGACGCCTTAGTCTGGGTCTTCTCCCCCTTCGGTGCATTCTTGTGCAGGAGGTCCACGATATTCCGATTCCCTTTGCGATTAGAGTGAGCCATGGCGTCAGGGCAGAAGCCTGTGGATCCGGACTTGGGGAGCTGCAGGGGTTCGGCAGGCGTCCTCTCGGTGGTAAGGAGGTGTAGATTCTTCGATGACTTGCGGGCGTTCCAGAATCGACGTGGGGATGGTGCTGGGGGTAAGATGTGGCGCTCGGGCAGTAGGGCAGCCAGAGTTCCTCAGGCAGAGGGCCGAGCACAGATGGAATGTCCGTGGGGGGGACCGTGCAGGGCGCCCCGGGCAGGTGTTTCCGTGAGTAAGTGCAGGTTTCCCCGGGCGTCAGGGCCGGGCACATGCAGTGTAGCAAGGCGAGGAGAGGAGCGCTAAGCCGCCGGTGTGGGGGTGCATATGCTTGTCCGGGGCCAAGGGATACTGCCAGATGGAGCCCACAACGCGCAGCAGCAGTCGTGGGCGCCAAAAACGTCAGTCCACTTCAAATGCCCATGTACAGGCCTCAAGCCAGGGGGTGGTGTAGCAGGCCGGCTACCTGCCAAGCGCCGTGGTCCTGGGCGCAATCAAGCTCCTGAAAGTCCCCAGAGGCGGTCGCGCCTACACTGCCCACCCCGGCCGGGCAGATCCGCTCCTGGGCGCAGGCAGGTGCGTCTCCTTTGATTCGGGCTGTGAGGCCTGCACGTCGGATCGGGGGTCTCGCGAGGGCCGGGTGCTGGCAGCAGGCCCTCGTGGAGTCGAGACTGAGGCAAGTCGCGGGTTGCTGGCGCGGAGGGAGGCTCGGGAAGTCACTGGTGTGGGCACAGCCCGGGTCTGTCCCTCTGCCTGTACCGGGAGCGCCCGGGATTCTCCGGTCCGGTGCGGCTCTGTGTGGCAGCGGCAAGCCTCGCGCCGGGGGACTCAGGCTCAGTGTCCCTTCGGTGGGGGAGCAGGCCGCTGTGGGTTGCGCTCCGGTCCTGGGGCGAATGCCTCCGTCAATGCTACCGCCAGTGGAGGGGCCGGGGCGGGTTGCAGGCTACGGGTGCCCGGTGTGCTATGCTCAGCAGCTCCGGTCGGGTCCGCTTTCGGTGGACGGGGCCCCGCCCGCCCCTCGCGCAGGCCCACGCCGGGGATTAAAGTGGCAGGAGGCCCTCTGGTGGTTCGCGCGGTTTCCGGGGGTACAACCGCCTGGTGTCAGCCGTCCGGTCGCCGCCTGGAGCTGTGCGCGTCTCACCTCTTTCCGCGATCAGCGCCGCAGGCCTGCAAGCCGCCCCTCCATCACGGAGCTCCAACGGGCAGCATCAACCCCTCGCCGCCATTACACCTCTCCCGCCGGCGGCAGGTTTAGCGGGTTACAGGCGATCGCCGTCTTGTAGAGACACGGCTGGGAGCGCTCCATGGTGGTAAGTCTCTCAGGGGGGTAAATTTGAGCAGGCTTAAGGGGGATTTCAGCTAATAATACCGTGCAATGGGGCACAGGGCCGGGGAGCCACACGAAGCACGTCCTTTCAGGCCACCATCTTAGCCACGCCCCTCTATAAACTATTCTTGAAAGATAAACAAAACCTAAATATTTTGTGCTTATTGGTATCTGCACCTTGAACTTCAACAAGCTTCCATGTTTCATACAGAATGTGTTTTTTGTACCACACTTTTCCCCTAAAATGATATGTTCTTAAAACATAATTATTGCTCCTTCTTTAACTACAGTCAACCTAACAGTGTAGTCCAAAATGTCACTTACTTTTTTAAGTAAACATTTTTATTTTTGGAGAAAAAAACCCTTTAAAACGAACTACAGCAAAATAAACATGTAATATGAAAAATACGTAATGAATAATGTGGATTATTACGGGCTTATGTTGCCATCTGCGGGTTCTGGTGACATTTACAAACCACTCAACCTTCTATCTCATGGATTATGATGTGCGCGGAACCACCCAGTTGCAATATTGAACCATATAACATGGCTCCTCTTATGTCTTGCACACTATAACTCCTGCCATGTTAGGTGTACCCCTTGCTTAGTGGTACATGAGAAAAAGCCTGTTTTACATGGAGCAAATCTTAGATGACAGCACAAGTTATGTGCATTGCATACTATAGTCGACTAATTTTGTATTGGTTTGCTTGTATTCACTGACTCAAAACTAACCTTGAACCGTTTTTTCCCCATTGAATTTCAATGCTCATGATTCACTTCATATCCACTTGATGCTGAGCACTTCAGAAGACTTGGCTCTACACCCAACCCTTCGTGGACAGTCAACCCCCTGGGAGTGGCCAATCTCCACTGTGCACAGCAGGTGTTAATAGCAGTCTGAAATTTGGCTCGGCCTACTGCACCTACCCGTGCATCCTACTAGGGTCTTTACTCAACCATATCCTGTTTCACGATTTTTACGACAAAGTTGTCTTTTTCTCCTAATACAAAATAGCAGCTGCACAAACAAGTTCCCCCCAGCCCCTTTATTTCCATGCCTCAAACCTCTTTGCATTGTAATTTCTCTTATACTGCAAACATTAAAATTTGGTGCAAGCTTGTAATTTTCAAAACAGTGGATAAAAACATTTGAGCCCCTGCAACAGATAATCAAGTTAGTCCAAAAATTCAAATGTGTTACTGAAATCGGGCATTTTAAGTGGTCAAAATATTCAAAAGTGTTAATCCTTCCAACCCACCCAATAACTTTTTTGAATGCGTACATCTCAAAGACTATAGAACAGATTTGCACCAAACCAAAATGTACTATGGAAGCACCCCAATCCCTTATCTTTTGATCCCTTGTATGGAATTGCACCTAATTTGAAATCCCAGACTTGAGCTAACTACGCTAAACAAGTGCCACATTTGGGACATGCCCCCCGAGCCTTGGAAGGCACTGTGGACCCCATTGCCTGGCGCTGACATATAGGGGAGGGGGTGCCCCCCCCCCGTCCCAGCTTGGAAAGGCCCTTGGGCCCGAACCCTTAATATGCCTCATCTCCCTGAGACTAACGGTCCCAGGACCCTATGCTTTGGGATTGACGGTGTCCCCTAAAATGGGAGAGGAAGGGATAGGACCTAAAAAACACTTTTTTGGAATCTACGTCATAATAAGAGTACATAGCAAGTTTCTCTTTGGGCTAAATGCTGACAAAGAAATGTATGTACATTTGTGAGAAATACAGTAAAAAGGAAATTGGCATTACCTTAAATAATGAATTGACCCATGTACTAATAAAATTAAATACTGTACTACCAGCAGTGTGACTACATTATGATAAAATTGAAGTTGGACATCTGGCCTATAATATATGCATCACTTTCCATTGTATATGGCTATTGGTGATATTTAAGTATCGTAGTGTGTACATTGAAATTATTAGAACTATGACAATAGGGCCCTCAGCCAACACAAAATGACAAAATCCAAGCCAAAACATCTAGAGAAAATGTGACTGTATACAATTACACTACTGAAATATTTCACTTATATTAAAAATGTATGTTTGAGATTAACTCCTTCTATGCTGATGACGGCCGGGAGCTGTCATGGCACACAGTGCTCGTGTGCTCCCGGCCGTCATGACCGCACCCGCGATCGGAATGTGCCGTACAAGCGCAGAATCACGGCCACGCCCAAGGGGTTAATACAATACCTAGGAGGCTTAATAACAAGCCATCGAAACTGCTGCTCTCACATTCAACGGGTGCAGCTACTCGCGGAGGCGATTCCACGGACCATTGAGAACTTCCAAAAGAAAAAAATTGCGCACTTCTTTCAAGCTTTATTCAAAAAACACCATAAACTGACAAAGGCTTTTCGGCCTTTGTCAATGTCAGTGTCTTCATTATCCACCATAATTTTTAACCCTTCAGAACATTTAACTTCTGCTAGAGAGTGTATCCTCACAAATAACAACGGACCTCTGTATCAATTGCAACTTTGCAGAATGTAAACTAGGCAGCCATTTTAAAGAAATGTTCATCTTCACATACTCTGTGTTCCCTGTTACATCCTTCAGTAATGATAAATATGTAATTCCATTATTGTTATACCATGGACATACATTGCAAAACACTATACCTTTTATTCTTAAATATTTCATTCCATTACGCCCCAAATGAGCTTGGATAAAGTGTCCAAGTGCTGATGTAAACTTTTCAAATGATTTTTGATAAAGCAACTTTGTGCACTATAACCACAATCATTTATTTTACTTCTACCTATATGGCCTCGAGTAAAGTGTCTTAAGTGCCATTGTAAACGTGTTAATTGGTATTTCATAGAGTTACTTTATGCACAAACAGTCCCAAAGGAATTATTTCCTTGAATATACCAATCTCAATGCAGTCGTTCCCTGACCTTTAATCTCCCTTAATTAATTTCATTATGCCCCGAATGGGCATGGGTAAAGTGGCTAAGTGCCACTGTAAACTTGTTGACTAATATTACATAAATTGACTTCATGTACAGGCGATCCCAAAAGGAATTGTTTCCTTCAATATATTAGTCTTAAAATAGTCGCTCCTTGGCCTTAAAACTCCCTGATTCCTTCCATTGGACCCTGAATGGGGTTGGGTTAAGTGTCCAAGTGTGAATGTAAACTTATCATATTCTGGATACATAGATCAATTATGATGACCCCGTGCTGATTATAATTATATCTAGCACCCTTGAATCTACCCTGAATGGAATTCCATCAAGTGCACTAATGCCTACATTTATAGTAATATCTTATCTCACTAACAATTCATGCTTTATGTAATTCATAAAATATTATATACTGAAAACCCATCGTTTATGCTTGAGCGAAACAGAAATCAGACAAACAGTTACTAGGGTAATTTACACGGACAGTGCTTGAAAAGCATGGAATTAAAGATATACTTTGTGTTGCAAGGAAATATGAATTGCTGAGGGTCCATTCTTGTGATGCTGCTTTCATTCCTCCTAATAGTTAGACTTGTATCATGACGAGATCTGTAGCACAGCGCTAACTTGAAATGTTGACGGTGTCTTGTGTTGTTATTTTAGGAAGAGTTGGAAGAACTTTCAGATTTCAAAAGAAAAATACAGACGAGGACATTGTGGAGTTTGATGCTGATGCACTTTCTTTCGGCCAGGAAGAAGATTCTAAGCCAGTTTCCTTATCTAAGAAAACTGAAGAGAAGTTGGAGTTTACACCTGATGAGTTAAAACATGCTAACTGGTTCTATGACACCCCAGGAATCGTAAAAGAGAATTGTGTAAGGATTTTTTTAGATTGTTTGGGCAATTTTAGAACTACTATAAGTAGGGATATGGAGCTAAAATGCGCCTAAAAATTGATGAATATTCTATTTCCTAGGCAGTACTCTATAAACAGTGCTTACTTTAAGGAAGGGTATTGTGCAAGTGTATTCATTTTGGAGACCTGATGAGCTTTTTTTCTCTATTATGTGCTATTCCAAGAAGTCTCTGGGTG
Organism: Lissotriton helveticus; assembly: GCF_964261635.1. Lineage (NCBI taxonomy): Eukaryota > Metazoa > Chordata > Amphibia > Caudata > Salamandridae > Lissotriton > Lissotriton helveticus. The sequence goes on along the minus strand of NC_136059.1, from coordinate 1,247,090,061 downwards.
CGCTTAGAATTTGGGGTTAAAATCTTCTGGGTGCAGGAGAGGATCACAGGTGTCCGTTGCGGTAAGTTGCAGGTATTCTCACAAGGTTCCCAAATCATTTACCAAATTGATTTGCTCATGTTACCTTTTTCCTAAAAAAGAAAACTGATAAGACAACAGGTAGTGCACGACAGGGGCGGCTCCTCCATTAGGGCGGAGGAGCGTTGCCTCACTACTTTCTCGCAGTGTGAGAAGCAGAAACATAAAATGGTATTTTAAACGCCATTTTATGTTTCAGCTTCTTGCGCTGCGAGAAAGCAGGAGGCAGGGTAGGCCTAGTTGCGGGTGAGCGGTAGGGTATGCCCGGTTGTTTGACGGGATGGCAGAGGTGTGGCTTGCCCACTGTTGTGGGCCCTAATAGTTTAGTCGGCTCTCTCCCCGAACCACTGCGACCCCCCCCCCTACCCACAAGAACCCCTGCAACACCACCCCCAACGAGTCATGCGAGCCGCGACTGGTGCACGAAACTGCTCAAAATGCACCCATATTTTCAGGCGGCGTTAAAAAAATCTTTACTCTGCATGGAAAAAAATCCGTATGAAAACAAAAGGATAAATGTTAAATGGTCATATGTACTCCAACAGATAGTCTGCACTGCGAACAGTACCCAGTAGTTAGTTTAGAGATGTGTAAATATCTATGGAAAGGCAAGACTTGTGCCTGAACCTCCCACCCCTCACCCAAAATGTTTATTTTTGGGGGGTTTTGGTTCGAGAGAATAGTGTTTAACTTTTGAATGCTGGTCAGAGTTGCGTTTTTTTATTTCCCTGTCCCCCTTAAAGTGTTCATTGCATGCACTTTAGAATATTGTCATAAATGTGGTGCTTAAAGTTAATAGTTATATTTTCTGTTGCAAAAATGAATAGGACCTGGATAAGGCAATGGCAAAGGGACGGGCAATTCATTCTAAAATTGCATTCGGAGCCCCCAGATTTTTGAACTTTTGCCGTGGATGACATTTCTCTGTGGTAAAGGAAAAGTAGGAATAACCATTAGAATAAAAGAACATCTTTTTTTACCTCGATAATGTATTTGAATTCCTCGTTGCACCATTTAATTTATGTAGGAAGTTGCTGCTGACATACGTAAAATAAATCAAAGATATTAACTTCTCATAGGAAAAAAATGCTACATAAACAATTCCAAAATTCACAGATCACACAGGAGCTATCTTTTTAGACTAGCTAGTGGCGATGAAGCAGAATACCATTCATGCGAGGAAACGTTAGCCAGAACGCCAAATATATTTATACTAGTTTTCCAGATATATGCAAACTGACTACTACTGTGTAGTTTCCTAGTCGTGTATTCTGCGGCTTAATTTGATCCTTTGTAGTTGTGTGGTGTCCCAAAGCCCACATAACGGGCCTGCATGTGCAGTGGAGTAATTTTCAGACCAGGACAATTTTATTACTGACTTCCTATGGAGGTCATTCTTCTGCAACCTGTTAAGCTCTCTGTTTTGCACCTTTTTCTTGTATTTTTTTACTGTTTTCTCTTGTCTTCTAGTTATCTCGTTTGACCCTTAATGTAAAGCGCTCTGATTAGGGTGACCAGGCGTCCCCGTTTTGCCAGGACGGTCCCTGTTTTTAACCAGCTGTCCCAGCAAATTTCAAGAAATTTAGCTCATGTCCCCGTTTTTGGAGAGGGGCGACTGAAAACGGTGGGAGGTGTTTTTTATGTTTTACAAAGCAGGGATAGTTAGCAGTTGTTTCAAGAAAGCAATTTAATTAACAGGCAAACTACTGGGCTTAAAAATTGCATTTTATGTATGTTCTTACTGTCTGTTCTGTAATTCTCTGCTGAGGAGCGCTCTCATCGCTTGAAGTAAAATTGTAGTCCTTCTTCTATTGTTGTGAAATGTCCCAGTTTTTTACTTTAAAATTCTGGTCACCCTAGCTCTGATACCCTCACTGGTCATATTCGCGCTATAGAAAACATTATGAATAAATAAATCCTACGCCATCGTTCAATGGTGGACGTGTTGACGCACATCGCTGCTTTCCCATGATATTGTGAAGTGCCTCAACTCATGATAATTAGTAGCTGCATGACATGTAAAATACACACTTACGTGATGCACACTTCTTGTCGGTATACTGAGCAAATTTGTCCCTATTGTTTTCAACATCACAGTTGTGAAAGACTTACGGAGGGGCAGATTGATGGCAGTTGAAGGGGGCATTGATCTAAAGTAAGTTATTCACAAGGACATGCATATTATTTGAGGGTGGGAAGTTGGTAAGCATAGGTCTTCTGTGGTCTCGATGATGAGACTAACTATCTGGTTATAACTCGGGCAGCATTGATCTCCTCCGTGATCATTGTTTATCTAGGTTGTTCTTCTATTATTTCCACCTTCACCCTGATTTGTGTTTACCTCTACTCTCTCTGGCTTTTGCCGGTGGGATTGAACCTTCCTTCCGCTGCAAGAAGTGTATTAACTCTAGCATCAATATTTAACTACCTGCACATGCCTGGTTGATCATCCCTGCCCGAATCACCTGTAATGTGCAATAGACTCAGTGATAGTTAATCAGTGTTTATTTTCTTGCAAGGTTCATAAAACATATGTACTTTCTTTAGTGGAGAAGTGTGGCTCAGGGGTTAGAGGCAGCAGACCCGGAAGCTGAGATCGGTCCTGGACCAGGGTTCAATTCCCCGCCTCGGCGGGTTTTGGGCTAAAAATTCCACGGACTCGATAATTCTCGCTCAGGTGCCTCCTCGACTCACGGGTTCACACTCTGCGACTCTGGGCAATAGCTTGCTTAATCTCCACAACGGCCCCTCGTGGCGGGATGCCTGACTTTCACCTTGTGGATACCCTGCTATCTCACAGGGGAATACCAGGAAGGGTTCCCTAAGCAAGCGCCGGGACACCCACTGCGGGTAGCTGTGCGCTATATAAGCTCAACTACATTTACATTAGTCGACTTCTCTTTTCAACTGGCATGGATTCTTTTGTCTAATTGGAGCTTTCAACGCTTACGTTGTTGACATCGACATAGGTTGCCCAGAGCGTTGTCCAACGTAATTTATTTGTCCCAGCACCAGTTGCAGTTAAGGTGGCATCATGCTTTCAGTAAGAATCATGAACTAATGTACTATCTAATTTCATTGGCTAACAGCAATGTTAGCCACCATCTGAGATGAGTGCAGAGTTTTGTTCAGCTATACATGTATAGAGAGAGATGAGTGAACCTGTTGTCCTTGGCCTACAGGGCATAATTGGCCTTACTCACTTGAGGCCACAAAGTCAATGACTCTGAATCCACAACTCTGTAATGTTTTATTTCCAAATGCTGTGTCCGCTTTATCTGGATAGTGTAGAGAACATACATAATTTTACAAACAAGCACCGTACTGACTTTTTGACTGATGTTTCCTCGCATATAAAGCATCCTGTCTTTTTATGGTGAAGTAAACCAGTGTATCATGTCTGTAGTTTTTGGGATTGTAATCTACTGTGATTTATTTATATAGTTGAAACCTCAGAATTTTGTATTTCCATTAATGCGAACAGCCACTGATAATGGTTGTAGGTTTCTCATCAGCAATGCTTGCAAAATGTGTGAGATGTGTAGTTGTTTTCTCATCGATGAGCTGTTTATTCTAATGCTTATTCCTGTTCCTCCATCTTCATGAATGGCAGGTTCTGTACCCTCCAGTAGCACATCAGATGGTCTGTCAAGGGCGCCCAACTGGACACAATCGTTCCAAGTATTTAAAAAAACCAATGATGTTGACCAGTTTGCACCTCACAGAATAAAACTGGTGAATTATCTGAAAGGGTCAAATTTGCATTTGCAGTAGTGTGCCTCTTTTGCATTCGCCTTTTCAAACAGAAACCTGTTACTCTAACATCCATAAAATGCTAACATCCGAAGTTGCTGTGCTCTTTACATTCCAGGTCCTTAATCTTCTGAAAGACAAAGAAGTGAAGGTAGTTTTACCATCGCATGCCATTATCCCAAGAACCTTTGTGCTCCAGCCTGGCATGACTCTGTTTCTGGGTGCCTTGGGTCGCATCGATTTCCTGCAGGTAAGGGCGGAGTCTGAGAGGTTTATATTCCAAAGTGACAAATGGACTTTGTTTCCTACGAACCCCTGCACCCCACAGCCATGTGCCGCCGATTACACTTAGACTCTTCCTACGAAGCATGGTGGTTGCTGGAGAGGAACAATAGTTACTTACCTGTAATCTGTGGTTCTCCAGTATTGGTGTCTTTCATAGATTCACATGCCTGAATCATTCCCCGTTGTCTGAGTGGGAGTCCCACGGTACATAAAAAAGCAATAATATGCCATAACAACATAGGAAAAACCAGTAATTCCCAACCAGGAATTAAAGTAGCCTAAACTACACGAGAAAAAACTTCCACACTCATGACTATCCTAGTCATTTTGTATAGTCCAAACTACAGCCAATCAGGCGACAGCACCCACCAGAAGGTTCTCCCCAGAGGCTCAGGCTCTCAGATTTTCTCGCAAGGAGTGATGGTAAACCAATGTAGCCTAAGAACCTCTGAGGGGAGGTGGGCGGGTTGCATGTGAATCTACGAAAGACACCAATACTGGAGAACCACAGATTACAGGTAAGTAACTATTGTTCTTCCCCAATATTAGGGGTGTCTTTCATAGATTCACATGCCTGAATCAGAGTAGATAGCAGTACATATCCGTGCCTGGCAGACGCTAATAGTAGCTTAAGCTTGTCGATATGAGTAACACATAATCATGCAATATGTGAATAATACAGTATTAAAAGCATGATAAAATGCAGTTACTTGAGCATGTGCACAATAAAAAACATAACAAGCGTCTGACAGCAGTAATAGGAGGTGGGAAAAGAGGCTCACCTTAGTTGAAAACATTACGTAGAACTGCTCGACCCACTGAACCATCGGTTTCACTGGCCGCATCCAAACAGTAGTGTTTGGTGAAAGTATGCCGACTGGCCCAGGTTGCCGCTCTGCAGATGTGCTGAAAAGGGACTCCAGCGAACAGGGCCGTTGAAGAAGACACTGCCCTCGTAGAATGCGCTCTAGGAGCTGCTTGCAGAGTTCTTCCTGCTTGTGCATGGCAAAAAGCAATGGTTGCAGAAATCCATCTTGCAATTGTTTGCTTAGAAACTGCTTGACCCTTACGAATTGCACCATAAGTGATAAACAGTTGATCAGATTTGCGTAAAGTAGATGTTCTTTGCAAATAGAACTTTAGACATCTCTTAATGTCCAGAGTATGCAATGCCCTTTCCGCAGGTGATTGTGGTTTAGGAAAGAATGTCTTTAAAATTACAGGTTCGTTTAGATGGAAATCCGAAGGCACTTTGGGTATGAATTTCGGATTAGTGCGGAGCACCACAGTCATTTGTGAATTGTAAGAAAGGATGATGAACCGTGAAAGCCTGGATGTCACTGACTCTTCTAGAGGAAGTCAAAGCCAAAAGAAGTGATACTTTCCACGTAAGGAATTTCAAATCGGCTCTGTGGATAGGTTCAAAGGTATGGCGCATAAGTTGCGCTAACACTACATTGAGATGCCACGATGGAGGTGGACGACGTACTGGAGGGAACATTCTGAAAAGGCCCTTAAAGAATTGTTGTATAATTCTTGACGAGTAAAGAGAAGTGGTCCCATCTTGTCGGTATCTTGAAATCGCTGCCAGGAAAACCTTCAGGGTTGCATGAGACCATCTCGATCTTGCTAGATGTAAGAAAAAAGGCAAGATTTCCTCTGGACTAGCTGAAAAAGGATGAATTCCAGCCGAACGACACCAGATACAAAAACGTTTCCATTTGAGACTGTACGTCTTTATGGTAGCAGGCGCTCTTGCTTTGGCCAGAACTTCCTTGCAATCGCAGGAATGTTTAGATGGGCGTACTCAAGGTACTCGGGCGCCAGGCCGCTAATCTCAGCGATGTCGGGTCCGGATGGTAAATCTGACCGTCCTGAATGGAAAGTAGGTCCGGAATTGGACTCAGCTGAATCGGTTCGCACTCCGATAGGAGAAGGAGCTCGATGAACCAGTATTGGCGGGGCCATCTGGGAGCAATGAAGAAAGAGCTGTGTCGGCTGGTTCTCATCTTCCTCAGGACTCTGGGAACCAGTGGTATTGGTGGAAGAGCATAAGCATATATCAGAGACCAGTCTATCGAAAACGCATTCCCCTGAGAGTCTTTGTGGGGATGCCAACTTGGAAAGAACCAGCATTTGCTGCTGTTCTTGGTAGCAAAGAGGTCTAGATCTGGATGACCCCACTGTCGGAAGATCCGATCTACTGTCTGCTGATGAAGCTTCCACTCGTGAGTAGACATTGTTGTCCTGCTGAGTGTCTGCAAGGACGTTCTCTGTTCCAGGAACATGAACCACCTGAAGATTTATTCTGTGTCGTATTGCCCATGCCCACAGCTCCTGGGCTTCTTGGGACAACAGAGCTGATCTTGTTCCTCCCTGTTTGTTGACATAGTGCATGCTTGTGGTGTTGTCTGTGCGCACCAACACAGTGGCTCCTTGGATGATTGCGCGAAATGCTTTGAGTGCAAGGAAGATGGCTCTCAGCTCTAATAGATTGATGTGCCAACATCTTTGCAGAGGGCTTCATTTGCCGCTGATTGTCAGCCCTTGAAGATGAGCTCCCCAGCCTTCGAGGGATGCGTCCGTGGTGATTGTATAGCTTGGCACATCCTGAAGGAAAGCGCAGCCCTGTCGAAGATTCCGTCTTTGTATCCACCAGAGAAGGGAACCCCGAATGCGAAGGGTAATCTTGATGAGATCCTCGAAGGAGCCGGAGACCTGCAGCCATTGTAAGCTGAGTTCCTCCTCAAGAGGCCTCATTCTGAGTCGCCAATTCGGTATCAATGGAATGCAAGACGATACCATCCCCAGAAAGGATTTGAACCTTCGGACTGAAACTGACTTTTTTTAAAGTAGATCCTGAGCCATGTTCTGTATCTTGTTTTGTCTCTCGTCTAAGACGAAGGCTTGGAGCAGCTGGGTGTCTAAGGTTGCTCCCAGGAAAGCCCATCTTTGTGATGGTTCCAACTGGGATTTGCTGATGTTGATGGAGAGACCCAGAGAATGAAAGAGGGTTAGACATTGCTGTGCATGACTGTCTGCGTCCTGGTAAGAACTGGCAGTCATCTAAGTATGGGAATATCTGTATCCCCTCCAACCGGAGGTGCGCCGCCACCAGGGCCAAAACCTTTGTAAACACTCTGGGTGCTGAGCGCAGCCCAAAGGGAAGAACTCTGAATTGGTAATCCCTGCCAGCCACTCTGAATCGCAGGAACTTTCTGTGGCGAGGTAGGATGGGGATGTGGAAATACGCGTCTTGGAGATCCAAGGTGGCCATGTAGTCTCCAGCTGCTAGAAGATGCAGTATTTCTTGTAGCAGTCAAAAAACAATCCGAAATATCAGATCAAAAAAACCTAGCTCTCAAGAAGTCACTTTCAGCATTGGATGTGGCTCACACAAAGGAAGAAGAAAAGGGGGAGGAATATCCTTTTTCTTTAGTCCCCTCACTCACCGGAGTTTCCTCACGGTGACTTGCTTCATCATAGGGGCTTCCCAACCCGCTGCGGGTTGAGGCGTGCTACGACTTGCACCACTACGTTGGAGCACTTTTTTTAATTGAGGACTATGTGTGGTGTCATGTGAAAAGGGAAGTGGGTGGAGTGCTGTGAATTAAAAATATCCTACTAGTGGGCGGGAAAGACTTTATTCGTGCTCCTAGTAGATATATTAAAAGTGGGGTGGTTTTCCAGGTGAGCTGGTCCGATTATGAGATCAGGACCCTAGTAGAAAGCCAACTAGTTTCGAGCTGTACCCCTCAGCTCTTCTTCAAGACGTCACAGGGTCCAGCCCTGTGAGTACCACTCCAAAAAGTGAATCATATGCCTACCAATGAGCATGTGCTAATATTTATACATACGACTCTTCTGCAATTCAGTGGCTTATCTGTAGGAAAAAGAACAGTGTTAACGTGTAGACTCCAGAAAGACTTCCAGGTCTCGTATTGCTTTACTGTAAACTACAAAATAAAAAATGAGCTGGTTAGAAGTGCCTATTTGCTCAATTATGTGGCGCTCGTGAATGAGCGTGATGTCCCTAGAAGGAAATAAATGTTAAAAACACTGTTTTTACATGCACCGTTTAACCCTCGTGTTTTCCTGTAATTTAGGAGCTCGAGTGCGGGAAAAGAAATATATACAGATCTACACAATGACCACGCAATAGTGCAGTACCTATGGACAACACAAAAGACAGACACACAACAGGGTTTAACATACGTTTTTAAGGCTCTAATGGGCCTCTGGGACATTCAAGGGAAAAAGAGGAAGTCCGTGGAACCATCTGTAAGTTAAATGGTGGAAAGTTAGTTTCATCCCAAAATTTAAAAGAGACCTGAAGAACTTCTCTCATGAAAAAGTTTACCCATACACAAAGGCAGATTATATCCCCTTCAATTGAAACCCGGGATATAACACAGACTCAGAAACTCTGACACAGGTTCGTACAACTCAAATAGCGGTGATAATTACACCCGCAACAAAACCAGACGCCCTAGAGGAGGACGTTTCAGGAACAGAGGTGGATATAACCCCAACTGGCCAGGATATTATGGACCGACACCTTATGGGGGCCGCCCCACCGCCTCATTTTTTCTACGAACCCCCTGTTTTTCAACAATACCCGCACCAACCCAATAATTTCTAGGACATAGCGCAAGCACAATAACAACAGACACAGTCTTTTTTAGCAAGAGGCCGAGGACCACAGAGGGGCAAAACAAGAAGAGAACAACAAGTCCAGTGGGCTCAACCGCTGGAAACATCCAGGAGCCACACCAGGAGCATGGGCCCAGTCGATCAGCCGACAACAAGCAAACCCCCAGCCTAGTGGTTAATCTTTCTGATTTCCAGATTACTGACATACAAAGAAAAGTCCTGGAGAAGTGGTTGGGCTTTGTTCCCACCCCTAACATGGACAAATTCCTCCTAGCTCGTGAGTTAAACGAGTTTATAAGAAAAATTAAGTTACAAGTCTTCTTCAAAGATAAACCTATAACCAACCTGCCTGCAAATGACACAGGTTTACACAAAAAGTCAACCTTTACCCCACCAAGTGCAAACCTTCCGGTGGAGGTCCTAGCGTTTGAAAAAGCGGTAATGAAAGACATTGGGGAAATAGATCCTAGAACTATCAAAGTCTTCCACAACCTCAATAGAATTGAAAGTGAAGCACTAAGGAACCTTGCAACTATCAAGGAGATAACAGTAAAACCAGCGGACAAAGGTGGTGCCATAGTGTTACAAAACACAACTACCTACAGGGAAGTATGCTTAAATCTCCTGGCTGACCAAAGAAACTACGTTAAAATCTCAGAAGACCCTACCAACCGTCTTAGAAAAGAGATTGCATACCTAGTAGAGGAGTTGACTGCTAACAATTGGCTAACAAAGAAAGAAGCCGATTTTCTGGAAAACAAAAACCCAATCACTCCCTACTTCTACACAGTACCAAAAATTCATAAACCCTTAACCCATCCTCCGGGCAGACCTATAGTATCAGGCATAGGCTCAATACTCGAGCCCCTATCAAAGTTTGCCGATGCCTTTCTAAGACCACTGATCCAAACCACCGATACCTATCTACAGGATACCAAATCAGTTCTCACATAACTCCAAGACTTACCATTTGACCCCACTAAAAATATCCTTATAGGATTGGATGTGGAGAGTCTGTACACAAGTCTACCTCATACCGAGACATTACAGATTCTGGAGGACGTTCTGTTTGAACAAACATGGAGATACCAGACACCACGGCACGTCATCCTGGAGTGCTGCCGCCTCGCCCTCACGGAAAACTTTTTCCGTTTTGAGGAAACCCTATTCCGTCAGTCCCATGGTACCAGCATGGGAAGCACTTTCGCGCCGAGCGTGGCAGGTTTGTATGTTCACCAACTGGAAAAACAAAAGATCCTGAATGACAACAACCCACATAGACAACATGTGAGTTTGTGGAAAAGGTACATCATCGATGTCCTACTTATCTGGGAAGGCACAGAGACGGAGGCACTAGAATTTCTAGTATGGCTTAACCAGCAGGATCCTTTCCTTAAATTCACACATACTATGGGCAGGTCACACTTAGTGTTCTTAGATTTGAACATCATGGCAACTGGCGATTCCCTAAGTACCACAACCCATTTTAAACCCACTGCAAGGAATTGCCTCTTAATCTTCGACAGTTTTCGCCCGAGACAACTAAGAGAGAACCTACCATTCGGACAGTTTTTAAGATTGAGGCGCAACTGCAGCTCAAAAGACGCATTCCATCAACAAGCGAATGACCTCACAAAAAAACTTATTGACAGACAATACCCAGAGAATTTGGTCAAAAAAGCCAAAAACAGAGCTGCCAATAACAGGGAGGCACTACTGGAACCAAAGGTGATCAAGGACACACCAGGCGAAAAAAGACCTATCTGTATCACGACATATAACATTGCTTCTGACAGAGTGACCAAAATCATTAAAAAATATTGGCGCACTCTGAATTGTGGGAATCTAAATATCCCAAAACCAATGTTCAGTCACAAGAAAGGTAAAAATCTGAGAGACTACCTTGTCCATACCCGTGCTAAAGTGGAGAACAGGAACTCAAAACTTTTGACTACTGTGACAAAGAAAATTGAATTTAATAACAAAATTACGTGGGAAATCAAAAATTTCACTAACTGTAATACTACGGGCGTAGTATGCATGATCACCTGTACCTGTAATCTACACTATATTGGCAGGACGACAATGAAGGCCAGTACAAGGATAGAGGAGCACAGAAGCAATATAAGATGCAAAATGAACACCACAAAAATGACATCTCATTTCATTGAAAAGAACCACACACCTAACGACATGAAATGGGTAATTCTGGAACATCTAAATGGACAGGACAACCTGGAACAACGCCTTCTGGAGAAGGAACAGCGCTGGGTGTACAAACTCAAGACTGATACACACGGATTGAATGATGCCATTCCATGGGGTCTTTTGGCTAGACAATCATAAGTTAACATGAACTTTAATCACTAACCTTCATTCTCTTATAATAACCATTCCCATCCTAACCATACTGGGAATTTATTAGTGGCAACACCTCAAATTAAACCATCACGGGCAATTTAACTGTAACAATAACCATTTTTGTAATTGTGTAATGATGAAGAACCCACCTAACACACTGTAAATAAATATATCTGTGTCCCACTGTGTCCATGTTGTTTGTTTTCTGGGGTCTAGAGACTCTTATAGTCTAAAATACACAAGTATTCCCTCGCGAGTATTCAAAGATGGACGCTGGTTTGTCCCAAACAGGGCGACCATTTTGGAGATTTACCCGCGGTCTAGTCTCCCACTGGAAGCTGGGCGGCAACTCGAAAAGCTTCATATCGAGCGCCCGAGACTGAGACGGCACCCGCCGGTCTCGAGGGATGCCGATTAGGTGTAACAGCTAGGAAGAGCTCCGTAACAAGTAAGACCCTTCCTGTTTTGTAAACCGCACGGATTCAATGGGGCGTCCGCGTTTGAGACACACGGCACGCCCGGGCTGGACCGGTAAGATCCGCGCTAAACTAACTTTCAACCATTTAACTTACAGATGGTTCCACGGACATCCTCTTTTTCCCTTGAATGTCCCAGAGGCCCATTAGAGCCTTAAAAAACGTATGTTAACCCCTGTTATGAGTCTGTCTTTTGTGTTGTACATAGGCACTGCACTATTTCGTGGTCATTGTGTAGATCTGTATATATTTCTTTTCCCGCACTCGAGCTCCTAAATTACAGGAAAACACGAGGGTTAAACGGTGCATGTTAAAATTGTGTCCTTCTAGGGACATCACGCTCATATTCACAAGCGCCACATATTTGAGCAAATAGGCACTTCTAACCAGCTCATTTTTTATTTTGTAGTTTACAGTAAAGCAATACGAGACCTGGAAGTCTTTCTGGAGTCTACACGTTAACACTGTTCTTTTTCCTACAGATACGCCACTGAATTGCAGAAAAGTCGTATGTATAAATATTAGCACATGCTCATTGGTAGGCATATGATTCACTTTTTTGGAGTGGTACTCACAGGGCTGGACCCTGTGACGTCCTGAAGAAGAGCTGAGGGGTACAGCTCAAAACTAGTTGGCTTTCTACTAGGGTCCTGATCTCATAATCGGACCAGCTCACCTAGAGAACCACCCCACTTTTAATATATCTACTAGGAGCATGAATAAAGTCTTTCCCGCCCACTAGTAGGATATTTTTAATTCACACCACTCCACCCACTTCCCTTTTCACATGACACCACACACAGTCCTCAATAAAAAAAAAAGTGCTCCTAGGTAGTGGCGCAAGTCGTAGCACGCCTCAACCCGTAGCGGGTTGGGAAGCCCCTATGATGAAGCATGTCACCGTGAGTCAACTACGGTGAGTGAGGGGACTAAAGAAAAAGTATATTCCTCCCCTTTTTCGTCTTTCTTTATGTGAGCCACATCCAATGCTGAAAGTGACTCTTCTTGAGAGCTAGGTTTTTTGATCTGATATTTCGGATTGTATTTTGACTTATACTTTGCTGTGGAGGGTGAACCTAGCTGTTTTTTCCTCTACCTCCCCCCTTACTTTTGAATTTCGTATTTCTTGTAGCGACAACATTCTGAGCGTCAGCTTCTTTAGATATTTGTTTAGGGCACGGAGATCCAGAATCGGACGCCATTCTCTGGATTTCTTGTTTACCAGAAAAAATCTGTAGTAGAATCCTGTTCCCCTCAGAATTTGAAGAACTCTATCGATTGCTCCTTTTTTCAACATCAAATTGATCTGGAGAAAGAGCTCTCTTAGATGAGCTGGAGGTGGACCGTTCGGGGGAACGTTTGGAGGAAACTGTTCGAATTCTAGGGCATGGCCCTTGGCCACAATGTCCAGAACCCACCTGTCCGATGTTATCGATGACCATTTTGAGTAAAATTTAGATATTTGTCCTCCAATTTTTACTTGAGAGTGGGGCAGTACCGGTGACAGGTGATAAGTCTCATTGACGTTTGTCCTTTCCGCGGTAGGCCAGTTTTCCCCTGTTCTGGGAATAATTATTTCTTTGTTGGCCGTAGGACTGATAGCGCTGGGTTTGGTAGCGCTGATTTCCCTGCCTGTAGGAATATTGTTGTGTATATCCACCTCTGTTAGAGGACGATCCACTTCCTCTCGCTCCTCGAAAGGGCGGTTTACGAAATTGCAGGGTGCCCAAGGATTTCGCTGTTTCTGTATCCTTTTTTATAGTTTGCAAGGCTTCCTCCACTTGCGGGCCAAACAGAAAATCTCCGTCATACGGCATATCTAATACCTTCCTTTGTACTTCTTGACGGAATGAAGTAGATCATAGCCACCCCAGTCTACACAAGACAGCAGCACCCGCCAATTGCCTGAATCCAGTTGAGGCAACATCAACCGCCGAGTCGATCATCTCAGCCGAGATTCTTTCCCCTTCCTGCAGGATTTTCAGCGCATCAGATTTCGAAGGCTCAGGAAGTAGATTTATGTATGGGGAAATATCTGACCACATCTGCCGGTCATATCTGCCCAGGATGGCCAATGAATTAGCAGCCCGGACCGTGGTAGCTGCCATCGTTTACACAAGTTTAGCAATGGCATCTAAGCGCCTGCCATCTCTATCCGGTGGGGCTGTAATTGGAGAAGAAGGATTCCTAGATCTCTTTTGGGCCGCTTGAACAATGACTGAATCCAGTTTTGGTTGTCCTATAAGGCAAGCAGGAGATTTTGCAGGTGCCTTATATTTCTTATCGATCCGTGGCAGGACCGGAGGTATGGAAGCTGGGGTAGACATGACCTTAACACCCTCCTGCCAGATGAAGTCTATAATAGGTATAGATTTCGCTTGCTTTCTTGGCTGGTCTTTAAAATCATACAGAAAGCATTCCTGCTCCGTATGTTCCATGTCTATATGGAAGCGCTTCGTAGCCCGCTCCATAAGAAGGTGGAACCCACCCACGTCCACTGGTGGTGAATCCGGGGTAGCCGGAGGAGATGGAGAAGGAGTTTGTACTTGGTAATCATCCCACTCCAACATCATGGACCTGTCATCAACCTCTCCTTCCTCTCTTTCTTCTTCGTCAGAAGAATGTTGTTCGTCCGGCTGGTTGGACGGTGTAGGAGGAGGAGACCTTGGAGGTCTGAAATCTGGTAAAGGCGTTTCCACTGCAGGTGTAGGAGGCAAAGAGCCTGTAGATTCTGATGGCGGAAAACGCCTGTAATAGTCGTCCAGCATGCTTTGAAGATTTGTAAGCAATGCAATTGGCACCTGAGCTGCATGGACATTTGTTACCTGTGAGGTCATTAGTTCAGGTGAATGTTGATCGTCTTGGTCGTCCTCCTGATACTTTATGTTCAGCTCAAAAGGACTTGTCGCCGTTCCAAAGGTTTCTTCAATGACAGAATCCTCCTCACTGTCTTCAGAGTCAAGAAGCTTGTTTAGAACCTGCAGAGGTATCCTTTGCGGTGAAAAATGCAGAGGTGATAACTGTTCCAAGGTGGAACCACATCTCTGGAGCAAAGACGGTTTTGGCGTCGACAGAAAAGCCGTAGACGGCGACCACACTTGCAGAGTGGTACAAGAGGATAGCTGCGGCATCGACGGTGGGTCCACCAAAGGACTCGTTGACTTTGATTTGGGTTTAGACGACGACGAGTTTGTCGTTGGCGGTGCAGAAATCGTCGTCGACAATGATGGTTCCGTCGACTATGTTGGCTTCGTCGACGGTATTGGCTTCATCGACGATGGTGCCTTCGTCGTCGACTGTGCCTTCGTCGGCGATGGTGTCTTCGTCGACGGTGTGGTACCACACCGTCGACAAGCCCGTCGACTGTAGTTTCTTCGTCGGCGGAAGAGCAAGCGTCGACTATTATGTCGTCGACGGTGTCGACGACGGGATCTTTTTTTAGAGTGCTGTCTACGGTGCGCCGACGATGGCAGAAGATGAAGGCCCTGCCGTCGACGAGATAGGTCTAACAGTGACATAGACCATCGTCGGCGATGAAGACGCCGTCGACATAATCATCTGTGGTTTAGGAGATGAAAAAGTTACCGTCGACGTGATGTAGCCTCGACGGAGATCTTCATCGACGAAGGAACCGACGACAGAGTCGTCGACGACAGAGGCTGAATCTGAGGTAAAATCTTCTCAGATGTCTGAGGTAACTTTTTGCTGGATCTTCTCGGGGGCGTAGATGGACCACCTTTCTCCTTAACAGGGGGAGTTGCCTTAGATGTGGAAGGCCTCTCAGACCCCTTAGTCGGTAGTTGTTTCTTAGCAACTTTAGCCCCAGGAGAAGTTAACACCTCAGCAGCAGCTCTCTTCCTAGAGGCTGAGGTAGACCCAGAGTAAATACTGCCTACCTCAGAAGCAGAATAATCCGAATCCTTAAGCTTTTGTAGCCACAAAAGCAGGCGGCCCTCTCTGTCCCTGAGGGTCTTCTGAGGGAAGGTTCTACAGATCTTGCAGTCCTTTACTCGATGTTCAGGATAAAGGCAATAAATGCACTTCTTGTGGGGATCTTCTTTAAAAAGCCGGAGCTTACCACAAGAGTCACAAGATCTGAATAAAGATTTCTTGGAAGACCTCTTCAAAACACTAGATTCCAGAAGGAAAATACAGAAGTACTGAGCAGAGCTCAGGGAGACTCCCTTCACACGACGTGCGGTAGAAAATCTGAGAGCCTGAGCCTCAGGGGAGAACCTTCTGGTGGGTGCTGTCACCTGATTGGCTGTAGTTTGGACTATACAAAATCACTAGGATAGTCATGAGTGTGGAAGTGTTTTCTCCTGTAGCTTAGGCTACTTTACTTCCTGGTTGGGAATTACTGGTTTTTCCTATGTTATTATGGCATGTTATTGCTTTTTTTATGTACCGTGGGACTCCCACTTCGACGCCGGAGAATGATTCAGGCATGTGAATCTATGAAAAACACCCCTAATACTGGAGAATCAAGGTGACCTCAGACATTTGCATTCTGCAGGGTATAATGTCTGTTCTGTGGTGCCTGGTGCTCCTCAGGTGGGCGCAGAAGACAGCACCTTCCAAACCAGGTAGTGAATGGTTCACGTAAACATGCATTGAATTTCTTAATGATGATTGCTGCAATGTGTTGATCAACTGCCTTGTTATATTATCAGTTGGTAGTTGTTTACATAACATGTTTATATTGTATGTGTAGTTTAGAATTGGAGTGAAATGATTTGCAGAAACATTAACAATATTTTATGGTATTTAATCTACAGCTGAAATAGGTACACGTGGTCTCGCTGGGTTTAAAAGTATTGCTTGCATCGCATGCAGTAGGGTGATGGTGGTGTTATCAGATTGTAACTACTTGAAATGAGACCAAACCAAGGTAAAAGTATGGTCTGATTCAGTATCAAGCAGGACGATGTAATGGGCAGTTGTGTACCCGGCCACCGGGCATGTGTACGTGTAAAACATGTTTGTTGGACAACCTTCCTCCGGGTTTCTGTGATACAGAACCCTCACCTTGCCCTTCTGAGTCCAATGCCACCTTATTGTCCTTCACATTGTCTTGGGCATTAAACCTACCTGCCTTCGCTGCTTTACCCTACTTTGGAGTTTTTTTTTTTTTAACCTTTTCAGAGGAAAGGGAAACTGGCAGTGTCTCCCATCCCTCCCACTCTGTCACATGCATATTGAGTTATGGTGTTAGAAGTTGAATATACCCGACTTTTACATCTGCAGGTGATATTGCAAAGCCCCACCCGAAAAACAGATTTAGTGCATAAACAAATAACGTTTTTTGGGAATATATTGGAATGTGTTGCATGCTGTTTTTGCATAAATCATGTGTGTAGGAGAGTGGGGTCTGCAATCCTATGGTCACCCCCGATTTTTGCTTTTTGCTTTTTGCTTCACTGGTTTACGACTTTCCCTGGCTGTGGGCCTGCTAATCAGACCCACAGCCTAGCTGTTCTCTCTCTAAATTCTCAACCATGTACTTTAGGTGCATTTACCAATTGGTACTGGGCCACCTTATCAGTCCCTGTACTCGGGGCATAGGGGTACCCAGGACCTAACAGGGGCTGAAGCATGTATTATGCCACCCCTGGCTGGCCATCTAAATCAGACACAACTGGCTGCATGACAGCTGAGGCAAGGTGGTGTAAACACCCTTTGCTGTAGATATAGTATACGTATTTCTAACCCTAAAATGGACACATATATTCCTATCGGTCCTATGGAAGGCCTTATCAATCCTGAAGGCAGAGTGCTTGGAATTATGTGAGATGGTGCTCTGGCATGAGCTGAGCCCGTTTGCAGCTTGCGGAACCAAGTCCTAATAGCTGTTCCATGATAACGTTATACCATATACTCTTAAGTGCATTATCAACCTCGCGGTTAAATGCTAACTCTGGTATAACATTATCAAAACATGTCGAGTAAGGTGTCATACGATTTGGAATACTACCCACTCGCCAATTCTGGCGACGGAGGTAGCATTCCACCCTTCTAGAGGGACACGACATGTATGTAACTGTGAACCCCGGTTAAAGTTAACTCGAGCCTCAGCATCACAAAATGGATGCTGCCACCACAGACACAAGTCTGACCTCCTGCTGCTGGGAGTCCTTCCAGCGAGGATGGCTTGGACAAAGGGTTTCCTGCCTTGGGAGGTGCGAGCACCACCCCAGACAGGACTTTGTGTATTGGGGAGGATAGGCCTGAAAGGAATGAGACATGCCTGGGGCACACAAGGTGCCCTGTGCATACACCAGTTCAAACCAGTTGCTGGGGCATCCTAGCCCCAGCTCTGGCGGGAAACCGGACAAAGGATAGGGGGTGTAACCACCCCCCTTCCTGGTCCCACCCAGGGGAGGGACCTAGTCAGTAGTGCAGCCCCCTTTAGGAGAATAAAGGTAGGAGCTGGTCCCATTCCAAATTAGATTATCCTGAACTATTCAACAAGAAGAAACTCTGGCCTTCGACGTTCTGCTCCACAGAAGACTGAAGAATCTCCCTTGTGGACAAGGAGTGTCCACCCTGCAACTACAGGCACCATCAAGCGTCCAGCGGCTTCACTTTGTCGTCTTCCCTCGAGGATCCAGACTTCAGAGCCCGACGAGACCCGGATTCCCAGACCTCTCCGACCTCAACTCACATCTGCAGCAAAGCTGAGACCCGTGGGTGCGACGAGACACGTGGGACCGGCCATCTTGAACGAACCTGCACTTCGCTTCCAGCACGACTCCCGAGGTAAACTCGACCAAGTGCTTTGGGGACTGAGAAGCCCCAGCCCCGAGCAGCCCCTGCACCAAAGATCAGCCCTCCAGCCTCCACGAGATCTGCGTGGGGCCCTTCTGCTTGTCTGCTGCTCGACGCGTTGTCTGGTCACTTGCCGGCTGGCTAGTGGCCTCCTAGACGACGAACCTTTGAATCTTTGCTGCTGGTCTGGTCTGGTTGCTCCAGACTGGCCCTTGCTCCCTTCCAAAAGAGGGGCACCCGGACTCTCCTAGTCCACACCAGACGTCTTTTCCCTTCACCGCGTGGGTTGCCTTTGCCAAGGCCTGTTGACTCCAATCCCGGATCCGACACCGCCGACAGCGAGAGCCTGCGTGGGACAGCTCGTGCCTCCATCCTGGTCGTCGAAGACACCTCCTGGTCCACGTGGCTGCAGAGTCAAGCGTCCACTCTTCACCTGATCGCGACAACAGCACCTGGTTCCTTCCTGGTTCCACACCGGTCACTGGCTAGTGACTTTGAACACTGTCCCCTCTGCTTTCAGGTCCTCTTCTTCACCGATCCACCCTTGGATCGCACCGGACATCTTCCTCCTGGTCGCCTGCAGCATCTTTTCTTTCAGGCTCCATAGACTTCAACGCGAGAACCCGACGCACTTTGACACCTGTGCACCCGCAGTCAGTGGGTGAGGTAACAAGAGCATTTCGGTGCTCAAGGGTAGTTTAACTGTCCTAGTGTCCAGTTCCACAGTCGTTTTAGTCCTAACTAGTCAGGATTGTCCGTACTCACCTTTAACTTGAACTGTACTGTCCATAGACGTTGTTACGCATCTCGCGTGTGAGTTCACGCGTCCCGTGGGCCTCCTATTACCTACCTGAAGTTAGTATAGCGTGGTCCCAACGATCCTACAGCCTCTGGACAGCTCCATTCCTTTTATCGACTTTCACATTCCACTTACTTAGTATATGGTTTGTCGTGCCCCTAGGGCACCATGGTAATTCTGTGCAACTTGTAGTATTTTTCGTAAGAGATTGTCATGTGCTTAGCCCTCTGACCTCATAAAGAGTTCAGAGGTGTTGTTATTAATAAATAGACTGTTTATTTTCATAACAACCTGTGTGGTGTCCTTTCATCTGGTATTCAAGGGGTTATATTGTGGTAAAACAGCTGGCTTCACATGCCAAAAGAGTTTAGCCTAAGACTGCTTTGTCCATGCTACCATTAGGATAGCTGGTCTATAAGGTTGACTTACAACCAATCACCATAAGGGTTGTTTGGACTGATACAAGTTGATCACTAGAACTAGTGAGCATCACATATCAGGCCAACTTCTCACAATGTGAACAAAAACGATCATTCTAATTATAAATATCTCGACAATTAAAAAACGAAATAAGGGTGAACCTAGATACACCCCAAACATCTTTCACCACTTGTGTGTAACCTATCAGTAAACTTGCCTGACTCTATTATACTAAGATGGCTCAGAGCTTTTATTATTCACTTAGCATATTAATTGCCAACTTATATCATGGCCTCCATCTAACGGATTGCCAGCAGGCCTCAACCCGGAATCTTTACCATCCGTATCCCTTCCCAGCACTTGGTCCGTCTGTCTGTGCCACCCCAGTCATTAGAGTCTTTAGTAACCTTGTCGTACATCAAGGCCGGCGAGGGGCTCCTCGCGTTTGGATCCTGCACTTCATTACACAGGACAGAACGCCAGTAATTAGTTAATTTTGTTATAAAGCACATGGAAACTGCTGTAATGTAACTTTTAGTCCCTCCAGCATGGAACTTGTTCAAGATCAACTTGCAAGGAAATCTTTTAGACATCATGCAGCAGAGAATGGAAACATGGAGCAGCAGAAAACATGCAGAAATATTACATGGCAATTTGGCCCGTGCCCACTCGATTATCTGCACTAGAAATAAAGCTTGGAACCGCAAATCAGTAATAGGCGTATGAGGCCTAGCAAAAAGATGTGTATTAAAACTTCCAGTCTAATCCTTTCAGTGTATAATTAAGACCATGTTAACATGCATCAATGCCTATTTATTGCACATGTAATATTGTGAAACGCATAGAAAAGCGTGCACGTGACGCCCAGCAGCTTTTTTAATGCAAATGGCGCATGAGTTGTCATTCAACATTAAATAAGATCTACTAGGAACACTAAACCTGAAAAATAAGTAACTTAAGCAGTGGCGTATAAAATGACACTTCAGAGTAAATCTGCCTGCACATATCACCTTTTCCTATTTCCTCTTCCCAATATATGAAAAGAAATTCAAGAAAGTGTTGAAGAGGATCACTTTCCTTAATTAATCACTACTATATTATATTGAGGGCCCCAAAAGATTCCGCCACCTTCAGCATCGTTTTCCATAAGCACAGCAACACCAAAGAACGTATGTCATTATAGTTCTTGCCTGACGCCAGCGCCTAAAGGCCCTCAGAGTTTAATCTGAGCAGAGTTTCAATGTGTTGCAAATATCTAAGCCCTAGAGAAGGGCTACTGAACAGGGTGCTCGAGACCCTAAAGGATGCATCAGATGCCCCTGTAAATAAGACCATAAGGGACTTCTGCCTGTCCCGCTTCCTAATACTTCTCTAACCTTCCACCACCTTTTAGCCACACAAAATGGCTGTGTGGACTATCCATTGCATTCTTGCATGGATGCTGCTTCAAGTGTTTTTTTTTTTGTTTTTTTTTTTTTTACATCTTTTGAGTCTTGCATATTGTTATTCTGACTCAAACTGGAAAAACCAATGTAACCTCTATTTATTGATATTTCATAGTTTCGTCTTCTACTGCCCTTTTAATGTAGTCTTCGCGTGCTTTATTACTTTGGATCTTGCATGTGTTTTTTGTATTTGTGTTAGCCCTTTGTGTGCATCGCCGGCGCCGCAGAAGCTTGCTGACCGGATTATGCTTTGATCACTGATTTCCCCCCTACCCCCTCTTCTTCTTGTTCCTGCCCCGTGTTACACTGAGGAGGATAATCCCTCAGTGCTACGGCACCTATGCCATGCCACATTCAGTTGGGCATGTGGCACCACATGCATCCTAATCACTCAGGACCACCAGATTCTTCAGATCCATGGGCCATTTGGCACACATTTACACACACCATTTTGCCCATCCCTTTATTTAAAACTAAACAACACAAGATGTTGCCAAATTGCCCCCATCCTCAAGCAGGTCTTTGAGGCTGCAAGAGACTCCGGGTATCTTCCTCTCTCCATGCAGCAAGCCTTAATTATATCTCTGCTTAAACCGGGCAAGGTAGC
Organism: Lissotriton helveticus; assembly: GCF_964261635.1. Taxonomy (NCBI): domain Eukaryota; kingdom Metazoa; phylum Chordata; class Amphibia; order Caudata; family Salamandridae; genus Lissotriton; species Lissotriton helveticus. Next base: position 1,247,068,416 of record NC_136059.1, on the reverse strand, counting down.
CATTAAATGTGAGGCATGTAGGCCCTTATCTTTAATTTACTGCAACCCGAAGATCCTCCCTAAAGTCCGCCAACCGACTGACCTTGCTAATGGAGGGGCTGGTCCTACCAGACAATGCAGGCTTTATATCTGGCAGAGCCACTTCACACAATTTACGTACCACATTCGCATTCCTCCATGATATAGACCCTGATGTTTCCGCTGCTGGGATATTCTTAGATGCCACAAAGGCCTTTGATTCTCTTGCGTGGGACTATATGTTTACCATACTGGGCAGAATTAATCTTCGGTGAGAAAAACGTAGGGGGGAGAAGGAGGATAAACTAAACCAGGTCAGCCTCCTCATCAACGTTACAGAAAAATGAGAATCCAAAATATAGGATTCAGAGACCTAGTTTGTATGTTGGTCACTGAATAGACTATTCCAGTACAGACCAGTTGAGAAAGAAAAATTTCTGTCTAGTGTCCCCTCACTCACCGGCGTTTCCCCACGGTGACATGCTTCATCATTGGGGCCATCCCAGTTCTCTACGAAAAGGGGCGTGCTGTGACTAGCGAACTACGCAGGAGCACTTAAATCGTGAAAGACTATGTGTGGTGTGAAAAGTGAGATAGTGACAGAGTGGGTGTGTGTGGTGTTAAAAATACTGTGCTAGTGGGCCTCAACAATTTTATTAAGCTCCTAGTTAGGTATATTAAAATGGGTTAACACTGCATTTTAGCCTATAATTGGGGCTAAATCAGTGTATGGTCAACATGTTTCAAGCTCCCCAAGCTTTTCTTCAGGACCATACAGGGTCCAGCCCTGTATTCTCCACTCCTATATATACCTGTTGTGGTTTATATAACTATATACAATATATAACGCTGTTAACTATTAAAAACATGCGTGTGATACATACGATTTATGCTTTCTCGTTATGCCTGTAAAAGGAATCACAAAATTAGTGACAAAGTTCACCCTCCATGACGGAGGGGATCACACATTCCATTCACGACCTATTATCGAATATCGAGTGTCTCGTGTGCACCATATTGGTGCGTGCACGCTTTCCAGTCCAGTGCATGCAAAAATGGTGGTTGTGAATTCACACATGTAAACACAGGACTTGATATGACTATAGACAAGACACACATAACACATAAGTATTCATGGCGAAATAGATATTTACATGTAGCGGTGCTTAATAGCACTTCATGGTCTTAGGTGGGGGCAGGATCACCTCACGGAAACAATGCTGTTGGATGCAAGGTAAGAAATGGCGTTTTTAAATTATATTCGTTCCTTTCCAAAAAACGATCGAAAACGGATTTCTCAAACGAGGATTTGAGAGATAAACCCTCTCCATTCATGCCAGCATTTGTACTTACTTCTTTAATGGTGAAACCGCTCTGCGTTACCTACTAGTTCCCCTCCGGACCGCATATTAACGCTGGTCGGGCCGGGACTGTTTTTTAAGATGTTCGTATTTCCGGGTTGTTGTCTGTGTACTAGACCGCGTTTGCACAGCGGCCATCTTGGGAGTATGCCGTTTTGTTGAACAATAAAGATATTGACAAAGTCTGTGCTCAGAAGATGGTGTTTGTCAGACGAGGGTCTCACGAAAGTACTTGACGTTTTACTCCTATGTTTTGAAATAACACTATATGCATCACTGTATTCCATCCCTCGTTTGGGCAATAATTTAGATGTTGCAAAAAATGAAGACGATTTCAAGTATTTTCAATTTTTAATTTTCATTTGTTAGTTGCAGTCAGGTTCTAATTACTCAAAACCATTATCGCAGACCTTTCTTGCAGGATGAATTTTTGCTGGTTATCATAAGTTGCTTTTGGGTTAGAAACAAAAGACGAAATGTTTAGCATGGCACAGTAAAGAGCCCTTTGTAAAGAGAAGAGAGAACTGTGTTCTTTAGTTAGCACTCATTACTGGACTGGATCAGAATTTTGATGTTGATGTTTTCTAAGAGTGTGACAGATTTTAGTTCCAAATATTTACAGTTAGTTACCAAACGCCCCCCACGGAATATCATCATTCAATCCATGGGTATCTGTACGTAATTTGTAAACCCATCTTTGTTCTCGCTCGTGCAGTATCTTGTCAAGGTTTTCTTTGTTTTTCACAATTTCCAACACTACCCATGTCAGATCATTGGGTGTGTGATTATGTTCGATGAAATGATTGGTCATCCTGGTGGTGGCTCGTTTGCAGCGGATCGTACTTCTGTGTTCCACAATGCGGGTGCTTACCTTCCTCGTAGTCATGCCCACGTAATGTAAATTGCAGGTACAAGTAATTAAGTAGACTACCCCACTTGTGTTACAATTGGAAAAATTTCGTAATTCCCATTTGGTGTTATTATTGAAGACGACCGATTTCGTTATTGACATCAAATGGCAAACGCTGCAATTATTGCAGGGGTAATGTCCGATGGGTAATGGCTGTGATCTCACAGTGGTGATTGTTTGGGCAGGCCGAGTATGTACCAAATGATCCTTCAGATTCTTTCCCCGGCGGTGGCTAAACATAGGAGTTGGTATATGCAAACCACCACTATTAATCATTGGCCAATGTTTTTTTATTATTTTAGATACTTTATCTGATACTTGATTGAAAGTTGTGATACAGATGGGTCTTTTGTTCTCTGTTTGTGCTTTTTCGTTCGGTTCCAATAATGCATCTCTGTCATTATTACTTGCACGTTTCTTTGCATCCTTCACCAGCTTCGTTGGATACTTCCTGTTTTTCAATTTCTTGCATAGATCTTCAGCTGGATCAAAATAATCTTGTCTATTGCTGCAATTTCTCCGCAGTCTTAAAAATTGTCCGAACGGAAGGTTTTGTCTGAGGTATCGTGGGTGGAAACTATCATAGGCTAGCAAGCAATTCCTAGCTGTTTCCTTGAAATGAGTAGTTGTGGTGAGGGTTCCTGAGTCAGCCCAAATATTCAAATCTAAGAACACCAGGTGTGATCTGCTCATTGAGCTAGTGAACTTCAGAAATCTGTCTTGTTCGTTTAGCCAGATCAGGAAGGATTGCGCTTCCTCTTCTGTTCCATCCCAAATTAAAAAGACGTCGTCTATATGACGCTTCCATGTTGATATTTGTTGTCTGTAGGGGTTGCTGTCATTCAGGATCCTACTGTTCTCCAAGTGATGGACATATAGCCCAGCTATGCTCGGCGCAAATGTGCTGCCCATACTGGTCCCATGTTGTTGCTTGTATATTGTATCCTCAAACCGGAAGAAATTTTCAGAGAGTGCCAGATGGCAGCACTCCATCACTACATGCCGTGGAGTATGATATTGCCAGGTCTTTTCAAACAGTACCTCTTCCAAGATCTGTAATGTCTCCCTGTGTGGAAGGCTTGTATACAGACTCTCCACATCCAGACTGATAAGAATGCTGGAAGTGGGGTCAAAAGGTAAATCCTTCAATAAACAGAGGACATCCTTAGTATCCTTAAGGTATGTATCCGTGCTTTGTACTAACGGTTTTAAGAAAGCATCTGCGAACTTGGATAATGGTTCCAAAATCGAACCAATCCCCGAGACTATCGGTCTTCCTGAAGGGTTTTCAAGTCTCTTATGAATTTTTGGGATTGTGTAAAAGTAGGGGGTTAAAGGTTTCTTATTGACCAAAAAATCGGCTTCCTTCTCACTGAGCCAATCATTCGCAAGAGATTCCTCTATGAGGTATGCAATGGAAATCCTCAAGCGTTCCGTTGGGTCTTCCTTAAGGATGGTGTAGTTCCGTGTATCTGCCAATAGGCGTAAACATTCTTTCCTGTAGTCCGCGGTGTTTTGCAGGACGATCGCCCCGCCCTTATCGGCTGGTTTGATTGTGATGTTACCATTCTTGGAAAGTTCCTGAATTGCCGTTAATTCTGCCTTGCTTGTGTTGTGAAACACTTTCACAGTATGTGGGTTTAGTTCCTGTACCTCCTTCATTACAGCTTTTTCAAAAGCCAGTACTTCAACTGGTAGGTTGTTTGATGGTGGAACAAAAGTTGATTTTTTTCTAAGTCCCGTATCACTCCTTGTAGGTTCTTTTGGTTGACTGTTTTTAAAGAAGACTTGGAGCTTTAATCTCCTAAAACTCTTTTAACTCACAACAAAGTTTAAATTTGTCTGTGAGGGGCGTTGGTACGAAACCTAAACCTTTGTTTAGAACCTGTGTTTGTATTTCTGAGAGATTCACACTGGATAGATTCACAACTAAATCTGGTTGCTGGTTGCCGCCTGTTCCGGTGGTCCTTTGCTGCGTGTGTGGCGCCCTGTCGTCTCCACTGGGTTGGCCCACTGTACACTCTGGTTCGGTTTGTTTTTTGCCCGTTATGTGGATCGGCCTCTGCCTAAAAAAGGTCTCCCCTGGTTGCCTTGGTTGCCACCCCAGTTCTGATAGTTCGGTTGATGGTGCATAGGAGGTCCGTAGAAGAATGGTGGCGGAGGTGGGCCATAAGTATATGGGTCCTGATACATTGGCCACATGGAGGCTTGATTCCCTCGATAGTTTCCTACATTTCCTCGTCCCCTTCTTGGTCTTCTATTGGGGGTGGTATTGTAATTGGCTGAGCTTCCTGAGCTATCGGATCCTGAATCTGTGCCATCGCTGTCAGTGTTGTATCCTGGATTCCTGTTACTTAATTTGTAATTGTCCCTGATGTATGGATACACCTTCTCATGTGAGAAAGATTTTTTATCCTTTGCCAATTTTATATATTTTGAATCCTTTAGACTTATCTCAAAATCTGTCATGCTTTTATTTAACTCATCCAGTCTTTTTTTGAGTTCTGTTGGATTTTGAAAGGATTTTAATGAGCAGATCACACCTGGTGTTCTTAGATTTGAATATTTGGGCTGACTCAGGAACCCTCACCACAACTACTCATTTCAAGGAAACAGCTAGGAATTGCTTGCTAGCCTATGATAGTTTCCACCCACGACACCTCAGACAAAACCTTCCGTTCGGACAATTTTTAAGACTGCGGAGAAATTGCAGCAATAGACAAGATTATTTTGATCCAGCTGAAGATCTATGCAAGAAATTGAAAAACAGGAAGTATCCAACGAAGCTGGTGAAGGATGCAAAGAAACGTGCAAGTAATAATGACAGAGATGCATTATTGGAACCGAAAGAAAAAGCACAAACAGAGAACAAAAGACCCATCGGTATCACAACTTTCAATCAAGTATCCGATAAAGTATCTAAAATAATAAAAAAACATTGGCCAATGATTAATAGTGGTGGTTTGCATATACCAACTCCTATGTTTAGCCACCGCCGGGGAAAGAATCTGAAGGATCATTTGGTACATACTCGGCCTGCCCAAACAATCACCACTGTGAGATCACAGCCATTACCCATCGGACATTACCCCTGCAATAATTGCAGCGTTTGCCATTTGACGTCAATAACGAAATCGGTCGTCTTCAATAATAACACCAAATGGGAATTACGAAATTTTTCCAATTGTAACACAAGTGGGGTAGTCTACTTAATTACTTGTACCTGCAATTTACATTACGTGGGCATGACTACGAGGAAGGTAAGCACCCGCATTGTGGAACACAGAAGTACGATCCGCTGCAAACGAGCCACCACCAGGATGACCAATCATTTCATCGAACATAATCACACACCCAATGATCTGACATGGGTAGTGTTGGAAATTGTGAAAAACAAAGAAAACCTTGACAAGATACTGCACGAGCGAGAACAAAGATGGGTTTACAAATTACGTACAGATACCCATGGATTGAATGATGATATTCCCTGGGGGGCGTTTGGTAACTAACTGTAAATATTTGGAACTAAAATCTGTCACACTCTTAGAAAACATCAACATCAAAATTCTGATCCAGTCCAGTAATGAGTGCTAACTAAATAACACAGTTCTCTCTTCTCTTTACAAAGGGCTCTTTACTGTGCCATGCTAAACATTTCGTCTTTTGTTTCTAACCCAAAAGCAACTTATGATAACCAGCAAAAATTCATCCTGCAAGAAAGGTCTGCGATAATGGTTTTGAGTAATTAGAACCTGACTGCAACTAACAAATGAAAATTAAAAATTGAAAATACTTGAAATCATTTTTTGCAACATCTAAATTATTGCCCAAACGAGGGATGGAATACGGCATACTCCCAAGATGGCCGCTGTGCAAACGCGGTCTAGTACACAGACAACAACCCGGAAATACGAACATCTTAAAAAACAGTCCCGGCCCGACCAGCGTTAATATGCGGTCCGGAGGGGAACTAGTAGGTAACGCAGAGCGGTTTCACCATTAAAGAAGTAAGTACAAATGCTGGCATGAATGGAGAGGGTTTATCTCTCAAATCCTCGTTTGAGAAATCCGTTTTCGATCGTTTTTTGGAAATGAACGAATATAATTTAAAAACGCCATTTCTTACCTTGCATCCAACAGCATTGTTTCCGTGAGGTGATCCTGCCCCCACCTAAGACCATGAAGTGCTATTAAGCACCGCTACATGTAAATATCTATTTCGCCATGAATACTTATGTGTTGTGTGTCTTGTCTATAGTCATATCAAGTCCTGTGTTGTTTACATGTGTGAATTCACAACCACCATTTTTGCATGCACTGGACTGGAAAGCGTGCACGCACCAATATGGTGCACACGAGACACTCAATATTCGATAATAGGTCGTGAATGGAATGTGTGATCCCCTCCGTCATGGAGGGTGAACTTTGTCACTAATTTTGTGATTCCTTTTACAGGCATAACGAGAAAGCATAAATCGTATGTATCACACGCATGTTTTTAATAGTTAACAGCGTTATATATTGTATATAGTTATATAAACCACAACAGGTATATATAGGAGTGGAGAATACAGGGCTGGACCCTGTATGGTCCTGAAGAAAAGCTTGGGGAGCTTGAAACATGTTGACCATACACTGATTTAGCCCCAATTGTAGGCTAAAATGCAGTGTTAACCCCTTTTAATATACCTAACTAGGAGCTTAATAAAATTGTTGAGGCCCACTAGCACGGTATTTTTAACACCACACACACCCACTCTGTCACTATCTCACTTTTCACACCACACATAGTCTTTCACGATTTAAGTGCTCCTGCGTAGTTCGCTAGTCGCAGCACGCCCCTTTTCGTAGAGAACTGGGATGGCCCCAATGATGAAGCATGTCACCGTGGGGAAACCCCGGTGAGTGAGGGGACACTAGAAAGAAATGTTTCTTTCTCAACTGGTCTGTACTGGAATAGTCTATTCAGTGACCAACATACAAACTAGGTCTCTGAATCCTATATTTTGGATTCTCATTTTTCTGCCAGAATTAATCTTCAACAGCCATTTTTAGCATGGAGTAGACTGCTCCACTCCCTGCCAGAGGCCATAGTTCTGATTAATGGCTTATACGCCAATCCTATCCCTATCAAGCGGGGAATGCCCCAGGGGTGTCCATTATCCCCATTACTATTTGCCTTGGCCATTGAACCCCTAGCAGCCAAAATAAGGCAACATCATCGAGATTATGCTATATTAGAACATTGGAATGTTGGTAGCTCCATTGAAAACAATGGAGTGATCCAGGCTTATATTGGCTGGTATAAGCCCGGAGCTCCAACATTCCAATGTTTCTTTGTTCACAGCTCTGGCTGTGAACAAAGGCTTCTGGGAGCCTAAGGGGATTTCAATCCCCTCGCGCTCCCTGAAGGCTTTGTTTTATTTGATAGAACATTCTTCCCTCTAGTGGCAGAATGTTCTAATAGCCTTATAGCCCTTCGTAGCAGGGCTATACCGGCTATTAAAGTCCTGCTGCCTTGTTAAAGTCCCTCGCCTTTGGCTCGGGCCTTAAACACTGCAGCGGGCCTTTAATAGCCGGTATAGCCCGCTACGGCGGGCTATAAGGCTATAATATATCCCTCCTGACAGATATTAATATTGTTATATGCCGATGATATCACCTTATATCTAAGGGAGCCTAACATAAGCCCTAATCCAATCTTAAGGGAATTCATCGAATTTGGTGACCTATCTAAGATAAGGCTGAACTGGAGCAAATCGCAGATCTTCCCACTCACCCCCAACACTACTATATTCGCTCTTGAGTACCCACTATGTTGGTGTGATACCCAAATATTTTATTTCAAATATTTTATTTCAGTATGACCATTACCAGAAATATGTAAGAGCCGCTAAGAGCAAATTATCGGGCTGCAATTGAAACAATCAGTAATTGGGTGGATCGTTGGATCCCCCTGCCGCTTTCATTGGCCGGCAGAGTGGCCCTGATGAAGATAAACATTTTGCCTACGCTACTTTACCTATGTATTATTATACCTTACTACCCAGGGTGCATTTTTTAATACTCTCTGGTCCCTACTTATCAAATTGGCGTGGGCGGGAAACTGTCCCTGATGGAATGGAAATTTATGATGCAACCATTCTCCAGGGGTGGTTTTGAAGCACCGGATATGGAATATACTGCCTTAGTGCCCAGGCCCATTACACAGTATATTTGTTTCATCCACCACCCATTATTCCACATCTAGCCGTTGAGCAGGGTTACATGACACCCACCCCCCTGAATGCTTTTCTATGAACACGTGTCACCGGTGAGAGAGTGACGCACCATACAGTTTCCTGTACTAACAATGCTTAGGAACGCCTTGTTGGAGAAATGGGCACTACTATACTCTACTCCCCACTTGTGCCACTGCCATACCTCCTGTGTGCTCCTTTCACTCAGGAGGCTGTGTGTCGGGAAATGTTACGTAAAAGAAGCCGAACTATGTGAGGCGATTTATATCAAGAGGATAGGTTCAAAGACCAAAAGGAACTGTTGACTGGGGAGGGAACCACCCCCTGGAAACGTTTATGTGTATAAGACAAACATGAAATCAGGGCCAACATTCCGGGATTCCAACAAGAACCCCCCCACCGTAGAGGTTTTGCATACTATGTTAAAAATGTCTGGTGCAGTCAGTGCATGCTGTGTCCCGAATATATCGCGCTGCACTGCTAGAAAGACCGTACGTACCACCAGGGGCCAGAGTGGCATGGGGCCAGGATCTGAGGACTTCTATTACAGATGAAAAATGGACCTGCTGCTGCACGCAGACTGTAAACATTACGGCCAGTAGCCGACTACGAGTTATACACTTGAAGTTCTTGCATAGAATCTGTCATACACCCACACTTTATGTAAATATAAACTGAAGGATGATGATCGCTGTATGAGATGTCGACAGGAGGGTGCGGACTTCCTACATTTGGCGTGGGCATGCAGCGAGGTTCAGGGGTACTGGCGGGAGGTGCTGGATGCACTATCCACTATGATTGGGTCCCCCCTCCTGAGGTCCCCCTTACTTACACTACTGGGATATACAGCTGATCTTTCTAAAGCGCAAAGGAAATTCACTGCAATGGGTCTGTTAGCCAAGCGTACGGTAGCCTGTAGATGGGGTAGGGGGCGTGCCCCCAAGTTCCAAGACTGGCTCATTGACTTTATATATGGCAAGGATCAGCTCACGGCCTACGCAGAACTACTGCCTGTTACCTCTCGCCCCGGACATTTGGGAACCCCTGGTGACATACGTACGGGAACATGGCAACTGAAATTGCGCGAGCCTCTGCTGGATGTACATGAGCAATCTTTGAAACGAAGTAAAGCAAATGCATGTAACTCACTCATAGAACGAATTGTATATATTAGGTTAATAACTTCGCTGTACGAGTTACGAGGCGCCTACGTGAACAAGGATCTCAGGCTCTATTGGTGGTTTGCGGGATATGGTGGGGAGGAGAACTGACTCGCATCATTTAAAATTTACAAGGCAGCTGTCTACATGTGGACTCAATACATGTACTATGCATTTGTGAGATTATGTACCCGGCGATGCCTGTATATTGTTTTGTTTATTTTTCAGTTTGATGAAAGATGCTGCCACATTTCCAAATAAATCTTGCTGTCCTGTAGCACATTAGGTTCACTGTTAGCAAGATGGTAACCGGAAGTTGTGAGACTCTGTTCACCTCATGTGACCTAGTAAAGAATAAGAAAAGAATTCAGAAACCGTAAGTGCTCTGCCCATTCACCATGACTACCCAGCGAAATAATGGGGCTGAAGGTAGCCTTGAGTGATTCATGTACGGGCAAGGCAAATTACATGTGCTTCCAGGGAAGCAGGTTATCTTGGCATTCTATCCATCTCTCTGTTAATTCATTTATCATTTTATAGGACACTTTAAGTCATTATGCTCCCATTTAAATTGCACGTACAACTCCCTGCACCAAGTAACGTGAGGTTTTGCACCAGTTTTCCATATGTATTAGTAATCAATTTTTCTTGTCTTACAGTTTCAAGCAGTGTAAAGTTGACTTTAAAATCAAGATCAGGGGCCCCATTATACATCTGGTGCAAATCCCTTCATTGCACTGGGTGCATCTTTTAAAAGGTGCGCCCAGCGCGATGACGGAAAATGCACCGTATTACAATGAATGCGGTACCCTGAGGGCAGCTGCGAACTTGTGCTGCCCTGGGGACAGCATATTCGTCTGAAAAATGGAGCGGCTGCATTGAAGCCACTCCATGTTTTCACTGTGCAGGGGATAACACGTGTAACCAAGTTTTCTGGCATATTGTTATTTAACATTTTATATGTGAGGGAAATTGCTCCTTTACCCAATTCTTCAGTAAACAACCATCCTTCCAGTGGAATGTATTCTGGGTGCTCTCCCCAGGCAGCCCCTCTGCCTGCCACGCATGTCGTACTTGTGTATACTGCAGGAATTGGTTGTCACTCTTCCCATATTCTTGTTGTAGTGAAGAGAACAGCATTATATCCCCCTTTTCCAACAAATCTCCCAACCCTAGAGATCCCAATGATGTTCCAGGGCCTAAACCACTTTAGCCTTACCATCTCCAGGAGCCACGTCCCTTCCCATTTGGGCGTCTTATGAGTGTTCCTACGGCACCATCTTAAGCATTTTGTAGCTTTGCCCCACTCTGTTATGGCTGCCTGGTTGGCCGGGAGTAGAGGCGGCACCTCCTTTCCCCCCCATATAGACCGTGCCCTCCGTTGTGCCTGCTCAAGTCAGAAAGTGATGTGGTCGGGGGGGAGGCGAAGATCCACTTATTGATGGTAATTAGGTGGGCCGCCCAATAGTAAGCTTCCAGATCAGGGAGAGCTATACCCCAAATATAAGAATTCCGTTGTGTCCATAGAGCTATTCTGCGAAGCACGGAGCACACATCCCCGACCAAGCTATTAAAAACCTTCTGGGTAATCTGGTATAGGTATTCTGTAAAACATACGCAGTTTAGGGAGGGAGATCATTTTAATCATAGCTGCCCGTCCCAGTAGAGTGAGGAGCAACCTCCTCCCCACATCATCTCAAAAGGCTTTCGCCACTCTCTCCAACTTCTGCAGATCACCCTCTCCAATGTCAGAAAAATTCCTAATAAGTTTGTGAGCTGCTAGCGTCCGACAGCGTGGGAGCAAGGACATGTCTATTTGACCCCTGGTAAGATATATTACCGACTTATCCCAATTGAATCTATAACCAGAGTATGTCCCTTACTCTTCAAAGAGATAAACGATCAACAAGAGGGACGTGGTCAACTTGGTAATGTAGAGCAGGACCTAAACTGCATACAACAAGTTTTTTTTTCCGGCTCCCCCCCCCTCTGTGCTAGAGAGCGTGAATTCACGCAACCCCAGATGGCACTGCACTATACAGCTAAAGTCTCTATCATAAGTGCAAACAGTAGGTGGGGATAAAGGGCATCCCTGCCCGGTCCCTCTACCAATGGGGATATCCAAAGATACCACCCCATTCACACTAACTGCAAATGGGGCCTCATATAATATTCCTACCCACTTCTGATGCTGGGGACTGAAACTGAACCTCACCAGGATTTGTTCCAAAAAGGCCAGTGCACTGCATCAAACACCTTCTCCACGTCCAGTGTGAGGAAAACACGGGGAGCTGGATGATCCCATCCCTCGGTCATCCGGTTGTGTGCCCATCTTAGGTTATATCTCATTTACCTGCCGGGGATAAAGTCTGGCTGATCTCTATGTATCAGGGACAGAATGACCTCTATGAGCCTCGAGGTCAGTATAGTGGCCAGCAGTTTGACCTCGATATTAAGCAGAGCGATAGGACGGTATGAGTCACATGATTCTTACTGTTTACCTTCCTTGTGGATTACCGCAATAGTGGCCCGTTGGAAGCAATCCTTGCTTTCTGACCCCCCAAAACATAGCAAGCCGGCATATCGGTTATAGAATTCCATTTGGCGCAGGGGCTTTACCAGACTTGAGCTTTGCTATGGCAGACTGGAACTCCGCCAGTTTAATGTCAGCATTTAGTGCGTCTCTTGCTTCTGTGTCCATCATAGGGATATCTATGGATGCCAGATAATGTGCTATCTGGGGCGCCCTGTGCAGTCTTTTAGCCCTGTAGAATTGCCTGTAGTACCAGGCAAATGCTTTGGCGATGCATTCATCCAAATCCTAAATCTCCCGATCATCTCCCACTTTCAGCCGCACCCACCTGGCCACCAGTTCTTCCTACTGAGTCAAACCAGGTGTTCACCAGCCTTATTCCCCATTGTTGAACAAGTGATGCAAGGTGGCCAGCATTTGTTTTGGTGACCCTTCCTGTTCTAAGTTCCTCTACTCGGCTCTCATGAGTTATAGATGTCTAATTCTGAAGGCCTTCAACCCCGGGTCTCCCTCTAGCTCAAAAAGCTGTTGTTCAAGGTATTCCAGAGTCTCCGTCAATTTCCTCTTCTTTTGGGCCACTTAAGGTTTGGACTCTGTCTCGGAGAACCAATTTATATGCCTGACATAATGCAACTTTGGAAGTAATTAAGTCCTTATTTTCCTTGAAATACAACTCTATCCCCTTGCAGCCCCACTGCCACTTCTCAGTCCTGCAGAATCCAGGCGCTAAGTTTCCATTCTGTTCACCCACCTCTACTTCGTTTGCCCAACCAGACCTGCAGAGGGGAGTGATCAGAGAGTTCCCTTGCCAAGTGGTCTGCTTGTTGGATGGTGTCCACTTCCCCAGCCAGGGCTAAGAGATAATATAGCCTGGAGAAAACCCAATGGGCCCCCGAGAAGTATGAATAACGTCTGTCTTTGAGGTGTTGTTGATGCCACAGATTCGAAAGACCCAGCGTTGTAACAAAGTGCTAGAGCGGGGTGTTCTGTGAGACAATTCCCGAAGTCCTGGACCTGTCTAAGTCCCCTGCCATGGCATCATTGAAATCGCCACCTATTATGTGCAGCGAGGAGTTTGCCGCCAGTAATACCTCTAAGTTTCGCCGTTGTGGAGGTTTGCAGGTGAAGTGGGGACATACTCACTAATCCGAGTAACCTCAGTGCGGCCCCAGAACCCTTTCACTCCCACATACCTGCTGTAAAGTCAATCCATTGGTTCACTACCTAGAAGAGGGATTCTTTGTAATAAGGATCACCACCCCCCTGGAGCCAGTGGTATTTTGGGCATGTGCCAGTGTGATCTATACTCTTTTCCCCAGAAAACGACAATGGGTCCTCTGGAGATGGGTTTCCTGTATAAGCATGAGATCAGGCTGCAGCCGTTTGAAGTACTGGGTAGCCAGGCCCCACTTAATTTTATCCCTCAGCCCATCAACGTTCCTGGACAGAACCACAGTGGCTTTGGTGTCTAAGGTAGGATTACATGCCATGACTCAGAGTGTTGATAAATGTTGTGTGTGCAGGAGGAAAACTTGTCCAGAGGGAGGGACTTTTACAACCGAGCGTCCAGGAAAAGCCTTCAGAGAACCCCACAAACCTCAAATTGTTTCTCCACGCCTGGTTTTCTGCATCCTCTGGCCTCCATACTACATCATATCCTTGGTGGTGGCCCTGGCCTCAGTCACCTCCTTCTGGAATCCCTGGACAGTGTCCTCTAGCTCGAAGATTCTGGCTTCGGCCATAGTCACCCTTTCTGCCACGTTGTAGAGATCCTGATGCAGGGGAGAGACTAATGACCGTACATCTCCTACTCTTCCCTTCAAGGCCTCTTGGGAGGCCCGACTCACCAGTAGAAGGGCAACATTGTCCTGCATGATTGTTGTCTCTTCCTCTGCAGGAGTGGCAACCATTTTACCCTGGCGAGGGGGTTTGGGGTCCATATTTTCTGCCATGGTGACAGTTGAAACACCCCTCCCAGCTGGCATGAGAACGGGGGCTCATGAAACACCTTAATGATTGGTAGATTGAGACCGAGAGTCCATAACCAACAGCAACCACAGTCCACAGCAGCAGAGAGGGGCGGAGAGGACTGGCGAACAAGGTGTTGGCAAGGGTGGGGGGAGAGAATCACATGCAGCATCTGTGCCCACTTTTGGTGGGTTATCTGTTAATGAGAGACTAGCTGGCCTTTAGAAAAGTAATCGGTCCAAGGGTAGGGGCGATCAGGGTTTTCCTTAGGCCCACCACTGCAATGCCCAAGGTGATCAGGGACCATCCAATTCTCCCATGCATTCCCTAGGTCAGTTGCCCTGCTGTAAATATGCTAGGGACATAGAAGTGTCCTCCGGCCTGCTCCGAGTCCCAGCAAAGGTATGTAGCCCTCCCATGACATCCAAAAGTCCTCAGCACACAGCCAGACTCAACAGCGAGCCCCCAGAGGGATCCACCTCAGCTGTCTTTGTGTGGATGTGGCATCCACCGTGCCCGCAAGGGCGATCATGCTCACAACAGCGCTCACAGTTCACGCCTGCGTAGATATGTAAGGGCAGAGGACAGCCACTGCATTTAATTCACCATGCGATCCAGTGCCCCCGGTCTGCGGACCCACGAGATGAGTGGGCTCCACCGGAATACCTCTCTCTTAACAGTGCGACCTCGCCGGTAACTCAGGCTTGAAAAATTTACCTCGAAAAACTGACCCAGCACTTGCCCAGGGCACCACCCCAGCAACCAAAGGGTGAGTGCATTGCTGGACACACAGCTCAGTTATGGGGGCTTCCACCACAATCTCGGCAGACTCAGCAGGTGTGGAGGGCCACACATGGGGCGAAGTGGCTGACACTTTGCCCCGGGTAGAGCCTTAGTGATCCATGGGGTGCCTTCAACAGTGTCCATCCCCCAACAGAGCTCTCCAGAGCCTGACAACAGTACTCCTCCAGCACGATGAGATCACAGTCCCCACTCAGGCCAGGCAACCCACCGGGCTAGCAGCAGCCACCTGGGCTCCCCAAGAGGGCAATCCAGTGGCCTTCCATCCAGCTGCAGAAGCTCTGCTCCTCCGGCCTATGTGACCCTCAAGAGGGCATGCTCCAGGCCTCACCCGCGAGCTCAGCGTCATTGTCATATCGAGGACTCCGAGCCCACCCATAGCAATCATAGCATGCCTCTGCATTCGGGGGTCAGCTGCAAGTACTTTGGGGCTAAATTATATCAGATGGCAAGGATATACAAGGATTAAGAATGGGCCAGGCAGGAGGAGGAGCTACGCGGGCATCCAAGATGGACGCGTGAGCACAGAGCTCCCCGGACCTGTGCCACCTCCTACGATTATCCTGGCAACATCCTGATTTCATCGACGAGCTTTTGTTCGCATATCCTCGCTGATTGTCAGACACTTTGAAACATCGAAATTGGACGTCGGGGTCCACTTTTACGCTGTTTCTCCATTCTGAGGCCCACCCTGAGGCGGACCGGGGGTTCGGTTTTGGAGCGAGCCGAGGAGCAGTTGATCAACGGCTGCGAGGGTCCCCGCCGGGTCGACCCCTCCTGACTTTCAGTTTCGATTCCCCAACTCCACTGGTAGGGGTGCAGCTTTTCGCTGGCTTCAATCGTCCCGTTGCCCTCTCTCCTGTGTGGGGCTACCTGCCCACGGCTCCATTTACTTTGGTCTGCAAAGTCTTGGACTTGGTCTTTTTGATTGTTTGGACGCTTGCTCCCGGCCATTTTCACCAGGTCGCAGGGACCCCTCTGGGGTCCCTTTTCCAAGATGGCTACCGGTCAGCCTCTCGAGAAGCGGAAGACCAAGGCTCCTCTGCGTGGCGGCCAACATCAGACCAACACCATGGACCACTATGCACATGCCAAGGGTTCGCCCGGTGCTGTGAGCCGTGTTTCGGACGCCTCTAAGACCCTCTTTCCGGAGACTTCTGACCCGTCCTTGAAGGACGTTATGGGAGCCATTGCCGCCATGCAGGCCTCTATGGGGCAACAATATGAGGCCTTGGTGACCAAGATCGACACGGTGGCCATCGATATCATGCTGATTAGAGCGGATCTTTCGAAAGCCAACGAGAGAGTGGAATCGTTGGGCTTGAAGACCTCCAGTCTGGTCACTGATGTCTCGGATGCCCAAGCGGAACTTGGTAATCTCCGGTCCTCCCATGACCAACTGGCCCGCCGTCTTGAGGATTACGAAAATAGGGCCCGCCGCAACAACGTACGTCTTATTGGCGTTCCGGAAGATTCTGAGACCGAGGGGGCTAATCTCCTGGTTGAAGACCTGATTTCCAACCATTTGGCTCCTGCGGGACTTAGTAAATTTTTTGCTGTGGAACGGGCTCATCGTGTTCCCGGCGGGAAGGCCAAGCTGGGTGCTCCTCCGAGACCCATTATCGCCAGGCTGTTCCATTTTCGAGATTGGGACGCTGTGCTGCAGGCTTCGCGAGACAAAGGACCGGTGAAATTTGAAAATGCCTCTTTTTCCTTTTATCCTGACTATTCGCCGCTTGTTCAGAAGCAGAGACTTGGATTTCAGGGGGTCAAGAGGCGCCTGCGAGACTTGGGTTTGAAATACTCCTTATTGTTCCCCACCAGACTGAGGATTGAGTATCGGGAACGTACATTCTTTTTTGACCGTCCTGATAATGTCAGTGACTGGCTTGATACGCTCCCTGAGGATCATTCCGGACACCCTGGCGGCGCCGGCGGGGGTGTGGCCGAGTGAGGACTTTGCCGGTGGATTCCCGACGTCTGGACTTTTTTGTCAGCTGAGTTTGTCCTTGGGACCTTTTAGACCCTGTTCAGCCCGGGGGTGGCGGGGGGTAAACGGGGACTCTTCCTCCTCCTGGGTTCTTAGCGTAGTTAGTTTCGATATGGGGCGACAGGCACACTGCAAGTTGGGGTGGCTTCTTCGTCTTACGCAGGGGTGCAGGGTGGGGGGAGTACCGTGGGTAAGTTTGTGTGTTTTTGTTTCTTCACGAGGCATCGTATTGATTGTGGTGTTCTATGTGGGTTCTGCTCCTCTCATGCATTGGGGATGGGGGGCGGTGAGTTGAGACTCTTATCCTGGAACCTCAATGGTTTGGGTGACAGGATTAAGCGGGGTGTTGTCTTGAGATACCTTAAGCGGCACTCCCCCGATATTGTCCTCTTGCAAGAGACTCATTTAATGGGGAACGCTTGTCAGGCTCTTAATCGACGTGGTTACCGCCTAGTGGCCCACGCGGGGTTTACCTCTGGGTCTAGGGGGACTGGCATCCTTCTTCGGTCCTCCCTTCCCTTTGCAGTTGATGACGTCACACTTGATGACAGGGGGCGCTATGCTGTGCTCACTGGTAGATGGGAGGGGAGGACCTTGTCCATTCTCTCGGTTTATGTTCCCCCGGGCTTGCAGACCTTAACCTTCGCTGACTTGTGTGTTGTCCTTTTGGGTTTACCGGAAGGGCTTCTGATCCTGGGTGGGGACTTTAACTCTGTTGTATCTGGCGCTTCTGACCGACATCCACCCAGGGACCTGCCTAGGGCGCACAGGTGGCTTACCGACTTCCTGGAGACTTTTGGGCTTGTCGATGCTTGGAGGCTGCTACACCCTACACAGTTGCAGTACACGTTCCACTCTGGGGCCCATGGCAGTTTGTCCCGACTGGACTACTTTTTATTGCCCGCAGTTCAGTCTACTTCTATCAGGGAAGTTCGTCAGCTCCCCAGGGGTATCTCGGACCATTCCCCATTATGGCTCCGTTGCGAGGTTGGTGTGGGAGTCGAGGGTAGAGTGGCCCCGATTAACCCGTGGTACTTTCATGATCCCCGGACCCGCTCCAGCCTTGTTAAAGCCATCGAGAACTATTTTGATGAAAATGTGGGTTCGGTCTCTACATCTGTTTCGTTGTGGGAAGCGTTTAAAACTGTGATACGTGGTCAGTCCCTGTCCATGATTACCGCAGCGAAAAAGGCCGCCACTGTTGAGGTTGTTCGGATAGAATCTGAGATTGCAGCTTTGGAGGAGGATCTTAGTCTTGATGTATCTAGCATAAAGCTTCACGCTCTTGCTTTGAAACAGGCGGACTATAAGGCTCTGGTTACGGATGCAGCGAAAGTGATGTACAGGGAGCAGCAGGGACGATTGTATGACGTGGGTGATAAAACGGGCAAGTTGTTGGCGTGGTTGGATAAGAAGGAGCGAGTGAATCGCGTGGTCCCAGTGGTTGAGAAGCTTGACGGTGAGTGTGTCACAGACCCCGTTGGGATCGTTCAGTGCTTCGCGGATCACTTTGAGACTGTGTACACCTCAGTTTGTGCTCGAGACGAGGAAGACTCTCGTTTACTGCTGCGGGACATAGCTCTGCTTTGCCTTTCTGACTCAGATAGGGATCTTTTGGATGCTCCGCTAACGGTGGACGAAATCGCGGTGGCGATCCGATCGCTCCGCTCGGGTAAGGCGTTGGGCCCCAATGGTTTACCTATTGAGCTTTATAAACTGCGGCCCGACAGAATGGCGCCTTATTTACGGGACATGTTTCTCGAGGCCCTGGAGTCGGGCTCCCTCCCCGTGGACCAGCGACTTGCCACTATTGTCGTTATTCCTAAAGAGGGTAAGCCTCGAGACCGTTGTACCTCCTACAGGCCTATCTCTTTGCTCAACGCCGAACCCAAGATATTGGCGAAAACTCTGGCTAATCGATTGGTCGCTGTGATCGGAGACCTGATCCATCCGGATCAGTCCGGTTTTATCCCGCACCGCAACACTGCCTTGAACCTACGTAGACTCCATGGGGTTCTCGCGAGAGCTGGGACGCTTACGGAACCGCCCATTTTGGTCTCTCTCGACGCTACCATGGCCTTCGACACAATCGAATGGCCCTACCTATGGGCGGCCCTCCTGAAATTCGGGTTTGGGCCAGGCTTTATAGCCTGGGTGAAACTTCTTTACGAACGTCCCCTGGCCCAGGTGGTGGTTAACGGACGAGTTTCTGGCGTCTTTGAGCTTGGACGGGGTACCCGGCAGGGCTGTCCGTTGTCTCCACTGCTCTTTGCTCTCGCTCTTGAACCGCTGGCGGAATGGCTCCGTTGGGAACCGTCCATGCGGGGCATTCGATGGTCCCCTGATTTCGAGGATCGAGTCTCTCTATATGCAGACGATATCCTCCTATATCTTACCTCGCCGCGGAAATCCCTTAATGTACTTTTCGATGTGCTTGCTTCCTTTGGCAAGAACTCCGGTCTCGTTATCAATTGGGCTAAATCCTGCGTCTACGTTTTGGCAGGAGATCTCCCTCCTTTGCCCCGTAGATTTCCAATCCAGGTGGCGAGGACCGGTTTTAAGTACTTGGGGATCTATATTTCCCTAGATCTCGTTCTGCGCTATGACCTCAATCTGTTGCCCCCCCTCCAGCGGCTTACACTTGATGTAGCTCGCTGGCGTAAGTTGCCATTGTCGCCCCTCGGCAGAGCGGCGCTCTTTAAAATGATGTCTTTGCCCCGTTTCTTGTACGCGCTACAGAACTCCTTTGACCCGATTGCCTCCAGCTACTTTCGTGAAGTGGAAAATCTGCAGAGGAAACTTATCTGGGACGGACGTGCCCGTATTGCCTTATCCAAGCTCACACTTCCGTGGTACGATGGCGGTATAGCCCTCCCGGACATTAGACGTTATTACTGGGCGTCCCAACTCAGCGCAATTAACCACGCAACTTACGCTCCGGGCCCATCTCCGGCTTTTTCAATGGATAGGCTTCTCCTCCCGGGAGGGTCTTTTAGTAGAACGCTGTACTCCGGTGGTCGCCGTGGAGCGCTGACCGGTCCCACTAAGATTGCTGTGAGAGTGTGGCGTGATGCGTCTGCGGCCCTGGGCTGGAGTGGTAGATTCACTCGGGCCACCCCCCTGTATGACTCGGAATGTTTGGGTTCACTGTGGCGGACGAAAGGCTTTGACAAATGGGACATAATTGGCATCTGTAGAGTAGGTGACTTGTGGTCGAAGGGGACGGTCAAGTCCTTTGATGCACTGCGTCTGGAATATGACCTGGGCGGTACTGAATTCTTTCGATACGCTCAGGTCCGTCACGCTTTATCTGTGTTCCCTGTGGGTACTGATATCCCTGAATCGTCCCCTTTGGAGGACCGCATTCTGGATGGACATGTGCCTGATAGTACGATCTCCTTAATTTACAAAAAGCTCATTAACAACAGAGCAGATTTCCTGATGCGCCTTAGAGAAGCATGGTGCTCTGACGGCCTGGAGTTAGACGACGAGGATTGGCAATCAGCTTTGTCCTCGCCTAAGGAGGTCGCTATCCCTGCCCGTTTGCGGTTTGTCCAATTGAAGATACTACACAGGGTGTATGTCACTGGGCCTTGCTTGGTTCGGATTGGGTTTTCCATGGATGGGTCATGCAAGCGTGGCTGTGGTATGACTGGTACCTTTCTTCACATATTGTGGGAGTGCCCGGTGATGGTACGATTCTGGGCCCGAGTGCACGATGTTATGAGGATTGTTACGGGTGTGTCTCTGCTGCCCGAAGCCAGGCGTTGCCTGCTTAATGTTTGGGAGCCTAATGATTACAACTCCGCACAAATTATCTGGGCGACCCTTGGTAATATGGTTGCTAAAAGGGACATTGCCCAGCTTTGGGGTTCGCATAGGCCACCTACCCTGTCCGCCTGGAAAGACAACATGGATTGGTGCATGTTCCGAGAAAAGACTGTGTACCTTTCCCGGGGACGTCCCAAGAAATGGGGTCATGTCTGGTCCCAATGGAACACGTATCGGGGTAATATATGCACTCCCCCCCACGATTTGTCTGCTGATGTGTCCCTGTCCCCCTAATTGGCGTTCATTCGTTATCACTGATGCATTTGTTGCTTGTCTCCTCGCTTGCCCCTACCCCTATTTTCACTGATTGTCATGTGTTGATTTTATCTTGAGCTCCGCCCACATGGATCCATGATATTGCTCTGTATATATTTTCTGCCTTGTGAAGTATTGTTTGTTATTTGTTACTGTTCAATAAAAGTTTATAAAAAAAAAAAAAAAAAGAATGGGCCAGGCAAAGAGCGTCCGATGTGGTCGCCATGTTGGCACCCTGCCGCTCTAACACCTTAGATCGGCGGCAGCCACCACTGACGAGGCCAAGTCATTGGTGTTGCATAGATTGGACATCTGAAGACATAGTTCACCTTCTGCATCGGAGACATCTGACCATGAAGGACATGTCTGAACTAATGCCACAAGAGAGCTATTTGGTTTTACCAATCAGCATGAAGTTTGGAAAAAATGGACCTGATTGTGAGCACTGAGCATAAATACTAACTACCCTGTTCACGTGTCTCAAGTAAGACAAAAAAGAAAATGTTTGTGTACCCTGGTTGTGGATGAAAAATGGAAATCATTTTTGGGTAGGAAAAATCTTAGTTATGAAATATAAACAATTATCTTTCACCACAAGTAACCCGTAAAGAGGTCAAATCATCATTTCAGAGCCTTTTATTCTTGGAATAGGAGGTTATACTGTAATAACTTAATGTTGATTGTCTTCGTCATGTTGAAAAAAATATATCATTGGTGAAGTGCCCAAATACTCCCTCCATGAAAAGTCATTCTGACAGGTGAAGTTGAAACTTTGGTACAAGTTGAAGAAAATACACTTTTAAGTTAGAACTTCTAATGAGAAAAGCTCTAGCTTTATTTCAGCGAGTTACTTTTAAAGAAATTTCAAAACTATGGTTTTACAGGGAGAAAAGTCGGCCTGGTTCTCTGTGGTTGCTTCGAACCTGTTGCCAGTGCATATCACACCTTTGGAGAAAGCAGATGCCATCTATGAAAACCATGCTGGGAAAACGTTACTCGGGGTAAGCCACCATACTTGTTTTAAAATTCCCCAGTAATTGTAAGAATACAGAAATGAAAAAAATGGTAAAGTATTGGTTACTTTCAGAAAAAATTGAAAGTTCATAATTTTCATTTATGAAGACTCATGAAAGTTGTGTTTGTTGATGTTATATTCTTATTGCAAATGTTTACAAAAGACACAAATTGGAAGGGGAAATTTGGTTGATTCATGCAATGGAGAAACTTTCGGCCATTATTCATGACACACGTGCAAAATTTGACAAATTATGGAGAGTGTTTCATATAGACCTATCAAGAGACCGGAGGGATGGCCTTATCGGCTACTCGTTCACCAAGGGAGGTGGGGTGGGGTGGGGGGAGGGGGTTTGGGGTGTATGGCAGACACCAGGAACTGCTGCCTGCGGGAGGGGCGATGACGTTTGCATTGCCCTTATTACAAAAATACGCTTGTATAGGTAAAATTTGATTCCTATTGTATTGTTTACATTCAAGCAACGTGATTGTCTTCTTAGGCACCCTTCTTTTTACACACTGTTGTACATTGTAGGTCCCAATGGGAGGAGAAGAACGGATGAAGGAGTTCCCACCCCTTGTTCCTGAAGAGATCACACTGCAGGGCATCAGTACGCAAGAGGCAGTGGCTGATATTAAGTTTTCCTCAGCAGGTAACTCAACATATTTGTCCTTCAAGTTCCCACATTGGAAAGCCCATGACAGGAATATTGACAAATGCACATACCGAATCCCTACCAGTACAGTTGGTGCAAGCATCATTATTCCCAACGTCTCTCACAGAGAGTCAGTAGTGTAAATATCAGCTTCCAAATGGGATTATTAACTGCTACTATGTCAAACAAAAATAGTTTTCCACTGTTGTGACGTCACAAGGAATTAAAGGCTGCACTGGCAGAGCTATCTGCTGTGAGGGAGAGTAAAGAGCACAACTTCAGGGCCGAAAGAGAAGGCGGTGAGGTGGGTGGCAGGAAACCTGTGGGGTTTTTTCAATTTAGGTGTGGGAAGTTAACTGTATATGTTGGTATGGCTGGATTGCGGGTTGTTTTTCATTTAGGTTAGAAAGAGAGGGTAAGCGCAAAGCATATCAGAGATGGGTGGCATGAAACCTGTTTTGTTGTTCAATATGTGGGAAGGATAGGAAAGGTCAATGATCAGGGTAGTTTGGGAGGGTGGCAGGAGGCCAGATACAATGGCGAGGGAGAATGGCTAGAGGGTAATGCGGTAGGTGGAAGGATGCCAGGTTTCATATGTATGGCTACCTCATGACTACTGTACTCCTCCAGATGATGACAGCCTGGGTGGTGCAATGAAGAGGTCATACATAACAAAGTTAAAGACGGGCAAGTGTAAATAAAGAGGATCTTATTCCCCTCAGTGTTGTGAGTGACATCATAGACAACTCAAGCTTTGGTCAAGTGGTCTATTTAATATCACTCAAAACACCCATAAAATAAATCCCCATTATTTACATTTATCCATTTATATTTCTATAACGGTCATGTCAGATAGGCGAATGAGTTCCATAGGTGTATGGCATGTAAAATGTTGAAGGCCAAGTAGCTTTACAGGTACCGTAATTGAAGGAAACAGAGACTACATTGTCTTCGCAGTGGTCACCCACATTAAATGTCGATTTCTATAAATTAATTTTGGTCATTGACTGTACAAATACTTGGTCTAATCTGACATGGATTCTGCCAACTAATAACTTTTTAATGTGAAAATTAGGTGCTGGTCTTGTTCTGAATTCTGAAAGCCACTTCATTGTGCGAAAGTGCCTATGTAGCAGTATGACCAAACAAGTCCTAAATCCAAGACGATGGCTTTGGGTCGATGCATTTGTAACCCTCTCATCCAAAAGGATACTATCAGTAGTCCTAAAAAGCGGTTAACTCCATAATAAAGAAGGTGTCTACAAATATTTGTAAAGGACTGGTGATTTATATCAAATCTTGTATTCAAGGGATGTGCATTCCAGAATTTAAGGGTGATCGCGGACAATCTTCTGCCTTCTGTCACTCAAATTTGGATGTTAATCCTTGAAGAAGAGTCGGAATGCTAGGATTCAAAGTGCATTTAGGGGTTTGAGAATTACTAAATTCTCTAAGGTAAGGGATGTTGAGGCACGGAGGCCAATAAGCATGAGGCAAAGACACTTTCACCCATATTGTAACAGGAGCCAGTGTGAGCTTTAAGTTGGATATGCAGGATATCCTCCAAAATGCTGCTTGTATTTTATTTACCATCATGGACAAAAAGCATATGTTCGAGGCATGTGGGCTGCTGAATTCATATCTGTGCATAGATCGCCGCCTAGTGTTGGGTCCGGATGATTGCACTTTGTTGTCTTGGAAGAGTCTTCGAAGTATTACGAGATAGGTGACTCCTCCCCTAGACTACAGTGCGCATGGGCATCCTCTCCATCCTCAGATTGTTTTTTTCCGCCATTGGGTTCGGATGCTAACTCCAACTTCGGAATTGAAAACAAAACTTTCTAAAGGCCAAAAGGCCTTCGGCTTCGACGGTATTATTCTCGCTCGGTACCTCTCTACTCGATCCAACTTTCCATCTCCCATAGGTCGTCGACGCGGGCCTTTGGGCCTTTTCGACGCCACGTGAGCCGACCGTTGATGGAAAGAAGCCCTTTTAAAAGGTGCCCACAATGCCACTCCAAGTTCCCACATACTGACAAACACTCAGTATGCAACAAGTGCCTTTCCCCAGACCATAGGGAAGAAAACTGCCAGGCCTGCGCCCAGTTTCGATCAAAGAAAACGATACGGATCCGACGGGCCGCTAGGCAAGAAATGCAGCGACAGGCACCGGAACCGGACAACATCTTCGATGATGAAGAGGACCTACCGGACGCTCAAGACTCGGACCTAGAGATCGTCACCGTCTAGGACTACTCGGACTCCGACTACTCGGACTCCGATGACGAGATCCCGCCGGAGCAAATCGTGAGTACACAGCCCCCGACACCAATAAGCCCGTTACCGATGGCTCCGGTCGAGGCATCGCCAAAAGGCCTTAGCCAAGATCATAAAAAAGTTTCGCCAGCCCCGCCATCCGGCTCGACTCCCAAATCGAAACCGAAACCTTCAGAGACCCCAGGGCCCAGTAACATCACCCCGAAGAAGGTTCCAGAGCCTAAAAAAGTCATCGACCCGAAGGGCGTCGAACCGAAAAACGAAGGGCGTCGAACAGAAAAAGGCCATACAGCCAAAAAGCGTCGAGCCTAAAAAGACTGTCGAACACAAGAAGGCCGCTCCGCCAAAAAAAGTCGACCCCGAACAGATAGTCAAACCGAACAGGGGCACGCAGCCTAAGGGCGCCGAACCGAAGAAGGTCGCCGACCCGAACAAGACTTCCGCTCCAAAATCCATCGACCCGTCCAAGGTCGCGGACAAAAAGGGAGCCGTACCGAAGCCCGTAGCACGACCGGACAAAGCTGTTGACCCAAAGCTAAGTGCTCCGAAGACACCAGTCGATCCGAAAAAGAACGTCGACTCGGGACAGGACATTCATCCCAAAAAGCCTACGGAGCACAAAAAACGTGTCGAGCCGAAAGCTCCAGTCGACCCCGAATCGCTCGTTGACCCCGAACAAGGGCCCGAGCCGAAGAAAAGCAGGAAAACCCCAAAAGTCGTCGAGAAAGAAAGTGTTACTGACCCAAAAAGGTCTAACACCCAACCCAGGACTGTAGAGGAAGAACTCTTCCACCCAGATCCATCAGACGACCAAGCTAAAATATACATCAATCCAGACACTGGTAAAGTTACCATTCTGCACAGAAAGAAGAGGCCTGTGGACTCTGGCTCACATTCCCCTATTCCATTAAAGAAAAAGGACTTTGGGACTTCTCCCTCTAGACCCTTTATTCCTTTTCAGCCTATCATGCCTACTACACCCTTTCATCCTTACATTGCTTACTCTCCTTCTCACCATGGGGAAAATGAGGGTAACACGGGGGTTGAGCCACAAACTCTGTATGATTTCCCACAAGAACCTCAACCACAAGAGGAACCATGGGAGGAGCCATCAGACCCTTACAACACCCACCCCATCCCTGATGTACCCTCTTATCCTACTAAGCCGTCACCTACAGATGACACCATAGTGTTCAATCAACTCATAGACAGGGGGAGCACAATTCCACAATGTAGATATGCATAATGACCCTGTTGAGGAAGACTTCCTATTTGACACCTTCCCCACTTCAGAAAAAAGTGTTAGAACACTTCCCATGTTAAAGGGAGTTCTAAAACATGCACCTGACATATTTAAAGATACAGCCAGGGCACGGGTAATCAACCCCAGAATAGAAAAAAAGTATAGGGCAGCTCCGACAGACCCTACTTACATCAGGGGACAGTTACCACTAGACTCACTGGTAGTGGCCAATGCACGTAAACGGGCCAACTCCCAAACAGGGGAAGCACCTCCCCCTGATAAAGAGTCAAAAATACTGGAAGCATCAGGCAAAAGGGTAGCAGCACAAGCCTCCAACTCATGGAGGATTGCTAATACACAAGCCCTACTGGCTCGTTACGACAGGGCGCATTATGATCAACTCGAAAGCCTAATGCAACACCTGCCTGAGCCCTTTAAAGCACAAGCTAATGACCTCATACAAGAGGGAAAATGTATAACAAATGCCTCCATCAAATGCGTGTTTGACGCAGCAGACACTGCAGCTAGGTCAATTAACACTAGCGTCCTATTACGCAGACATGCATGGCTGCGTATTTCCGGGTTTAAGAATGAGGTACAGTCCACCATTCTTAACCAACCTGTCAATCAAGATTTCCTATTTGGCCCTGCTGTCGACACCAATTTGGATAAAATGAAAAAAGACACAGAAACCGCAAAATCAATGGGGGCATTGCAATTTCAACACAGAGGCTCCTTTCGGCGCTCCTCATACAGGGCAACTACACGAGGAAATACCTCGCAAACATCTGCCTCATACAAAAATAACATACAAGGTTCCTTCACAAAGAACACAAACAGAGGAGGTTATAGGGGCAACAGTAACAAGGGAAGAGGGCGTGGAGGCAATAACACTAGAGCCTCCACTGCCGCAAAACCGTGACTTCATTACGCTGCCTCCAGACCACATAACACCAGTCTGAGGCAGACTCCAACAGTTCCTACCTGTCTGGCACGCAATTACCACAGACAAGTGGGTGAGAGAAATTATCCAGTTTGGTTATTGCCTAGAACTGACTTCTACACCACCAAACATACCACCCAGACATCGTCCTATGTCCACGGAACACATCACCCTGCTCCAACAAGAGGTGAAATGCATGCTGGAAAAGGGGGCCATAGAGCAAGTCCCTTTCCACCAGCAAGGGACAGGAGTATACTCCCTATACTTCCTTATTCCCAAGAAGGACGGCTCCCTCATGCCAATATTGAACCTCAGACCCCTAAATCAATCTATACTATCGGAACACTTCCATATGATCACACTACAGCAAGTGCTCCTGTTGCTCCAACAAGGAGATTTCCTAGCAACACTGGACCTCAAGGATGCGTATTTTCACATACCCATCCATCCAGCCCACAGAAAATACCTCAGGTTCACAATAGAAGGTCAACACTACCAATTCAAGGTTTTGCCCTTCGGGGTTACCACGGCTCCAAGAGTGTTTACAAAATGCTTAGCGACAGTGGCAGCACATCTCAAACACTTCAGTTGCTACACAGCCTAGGGTTCTCTGTCAACTACCCAAAATCGCATCTGCAACCACCCCACACACAGCAGTACCTGGGAGCCACTATAAATACCTCAGTGGCAAAAGCTTATCCAAACTCAGCAAGGATAGCCAGCATGCAGATACTCATTCGGAAATTCCTGCCACAACACACTCTGCCAGCTCAAGTCTTTATGCAGCTCATAGGCATGATGGCCTCCTGCATATTCATTGTCCCCCATGCCAGACTTCAAATGCGCCCATTACAAGAATGCCTAGCACGGCAATGGAACCAGGCTCGAGGACAACTAAAAGACCTAGTGTTGGTAGACAGTCGCTCTCACAACTCTCTGCAGTGGTGGAACCCACAAAACCTTTCCAAGGGGCGACTGTTCCAAGAGCCGGTTCCACAAATAGTACTAACAGCAGACGCATCACTGACAGGCTGGGGAGCCCATCTCCTTCAATACACAGTGCAAGGGCTCTGGACAAACAAACAGAAAAAGCTACGTATCAACCAACTAGAATTGCTAGCGATATTTCTCGCCCTGAAAGCATTTCAGAAGTACTTGTACAGCAAGACATTGTTGATCCGGACGGACAACATGACCGCAATGTACTATATCCAAAAACAGGGAGGGACACACTCTCCACAGCTGTCCCATCTGGCACAAAGCATATGGGGTGGGCAATTCCCCCCCCAAAAAAATTCTCCTAGCAGAACACCTTCCAGGGAAGGACAATCCGATTGCCGACCTGCTCAGCAGGCACAGCCAACAACTACACGAATGGGAGATTCACCCCCAAGTTCTCCAGTCATTCTTCGAAGAATGGGGTCACCCAGATATAGACTTGTTTGCCACAAACGAAAACTCCAAATGCCAGTACTTTGCCGCCAGGTTCCCACATCTGTTGTCACAGGGCAATGCGATATGGATGAACTGGTCAGGCAGATTTGCGTACGCTTTTCCCCCAGCACCGCTGATCCCGCTGGTGGCACGCAAACTGCGGCAACACCCACTCACTCTAATCCTGGTTGCTCCCACATGGGTGAGACCGTGGTACACAACGTTCCTAGAACTTTCAGTAGTTCCTCATCAAAGACTGTGCCTTGCTCCCCATCTTCTAACTCAGAACCATGGAGAAATCAGACACCCAGATCCCAATCAGATGAACCTAGCGATCTGGCTCCTGAGGTCTTAGAGTTCGGATACCTTAACTTGCCCCCAGACTGCATGAACATCATTAGGGAGGCAAGACGACCAACCATACGAGCGTGCTATGCAGCTAAATGGAAGAGATTTGTTATTTACTGCAACAATAACCAAATCAACCCATTAGACGCTTCCATATAAAACATTATATGTTACCTGCTGCATTTACAAAGATGTAACTTAGCATACTCTTCTATAGGACTACACCTCGTTGCTATAGCAGCATACCTTCAAAACAGGCAACACCTTTCACTGTTAGTACCAGCAATCAAAGCCTTCATGGAGGGTTTAAAAAGGGTGATCCCTCCAAGACACCCCCCTCTCCAGTCTGGAATCTAAATATAGTACTTACCAGACTTATGGGCCCTCCCTTCGAACCTCTATACTCATGCGAACTACAATTCTTAACGTGGAAGGTTGCATTCTTGGTTGCCATTACCTCACTCAGAAGAGTGAGTGAATTACAAGCATTAACAATCCAAGAACCTTTCATGCAAGTACATGCCAACAGGGTGGTTCTTAGAACCAACCCTAAGTTCATGCCTAAGGTTGTATCCAATTTCCATATCAACCAATCAATAGAACTGCCAGTATTCTTTCAAAATCCACAGTCAGTAGCTGAGAGAGCTCTACACACATTAGATGTGAAAAGAGCCCTACTTTATTACATAGACAGAACTAAATCATTTAGAAAGACAAAAAAACTATTTGTTGCTTTTGCACCACAACACAAAGGAAATCCTATTTCAAAGTCCGGAATAGCCAGATGGATAGTTAAATGCATTCAAATATGTTATCAAAAGGCAAAACGCACTTTAACCGTCCCCCCAAGAGCACACTCTAAGAGAACAAGCATTTGCAATGCAATGGGTCTCGCATTAGGAAAGTTTGAGCTATTGGTATTGTAAATGGCAAAGTTTTTATTTATGTTTTTTTTTTTTTTTAAATAGCTAAATTAATAGCTTTGTCATTTACAATGCCAATAGTTATAACTTTCGCAAATGTGATACCTATAGCATTTGTAATGCAATATGTTTTGTATTTACATGACTTAGATGGCATCCCAGAAGCGCAACAGAAGCATCTAAAAAAGGAAACATTTGAAAAATAAAGGAACAAGCTTCTTGGTAAAGCACAGAGAGTAAGCTTTCCTATGTCAGTGCATACTTACGTGTGCAGTTATGTCCTAGTGAAAACACTGCACACTGTGATGTTGTTATATGCCTTACACTGCGTGCAAAGTTTTCAATAACGAACTGTACAATATCCACCGTGCCAAGTCTTCATTACATGGGCATTCTTACTGGTCTCCGAGTAATGGTTAATGTAAGGCAGCCATTTGAAAAATAAAAATATTATTGCTTTTTAACTGAGTCCAGCAGCCAAGAATACCGTTGTCAGTACTTCATTACCTTCCCTATCATCTCTTCCATCACAGCCACCGCATGCAGAAACAAATGTACTGCAGTTATCAATAGCCAATATATTTACGGTAATTTCAAGAATAACTGAATTAGTTTGTGGGTGACCTCCCTTGCTGAAAGAGATGACAGAAGTATGGGCCAGCAGTAAAGGGAGCCCTTTGTCCGGAATGTCGTGGTGTTGATGACCTTTCTTATTTAGCTTGATTTCTCTGAAGCAAAAAAGGTGACATTTGAAGAAACGCAAATGCACTACGTCTGCTTGTGTCTTGATTTTAGGATGTAGGTTAGGCAAGCAAGGATGTATTCCAGTGTGAAAGCGATCTATTTTTAATGTTTTAATGAATCTGCAGATCAGTAATGTGTGTGGCGATATAGCCCCTTTCTCCAACATTCCTCAATTATGTCAAATGCTTCAAATCCGAGCAGAGCAAAAATACTTTCCTGACCAAATGCATTTTTACTGGTCCCTTCTGTATGCCTGTCTTGCCTTAAGCAAAAAAAACGGAAGTCAGGCACTTTTGCCTGAGACGGGGGTGGGGCCTGCAATCCGGCAGGAAGTCCCGCCCGCCGCCGCCGAGGAAGAAGTGGAGCCGGCCGACTGATCGCCTCTCCGCAGCCCGGGGCTCCCAGGTGCTGGAGGGAGCCCCGGAAGTGAAGTCCTGCCCCCTGGTACCAGCGCTGCCGTAGATGACACTGAACACGCCGAAAGAGCCCGGTAAGTGGTGGGGGTGGGGGCGGGTGGGGGGGCATGTGTGTGTGTGCGCGCACGCGCGGGGGGGGGCTGTGTATGTGTGTGTGTGCGTGCGTGTGTGTGTGTATGTGTCTTGGAGTGCGTGCGTGTGTGTGACTGGGGGAGGGGGTGTGTGTGCGTGCGTGTGTCTGTCTGTATGCGCGCGCATGTGTACGGCGCGGGACGGGACGTGCGCGTTCGCGCACACAAATCCAGGAAGAAAGCGCGTTCCACTTTCTTGTCCGTCCTTCCCCCCCCCCAGACTGATCACTATACGTCTCCAGCTGGACACATGCATCCTTGCGGATGCATTACCAGCGAGACCCAAAAATGGGGGCATCCATGGCTTTCCTAGGAAATATTCCTCTTGAAGACATCTGTAAGGCAGCCACATGGACACCATACACACTTTCACAAAAGACTACTATGTAGACGTGCAAGCAAAACAGCAAGCTGCTATAGGCCAGGCTGTCCTCAAAACTCTTTTTCAAACTGCTGCAGCTGGCACAGGTAGCCACCGCTAGAGGAGATACTGCTATACAGTCTATGCACAGATATGAATTCAGCAGCCCACATGCCTCGAACGGAATATGCTACTTACCAGTATGCATCTTTTCTTGGCATGTAGGGCTGCTGACATTCATATCACCCGCCCTCCTCCCCGGTGCCTGTCGCAGCTGCAGCATTATCTTTGGCATAGCCATCTCTTACTTTCCTATCTCCATCTCTGCCACAATGGCGAAAAACAATCTGAGGATGGAGAGGATGCCCATGCGCACAGTAGTCTAGGGGAGGAGTCTCCTATCTCGTGATACTTCGAAGACTCTTCCAAGACAACAAAGTGCAATCATCCGGACCCAACACTAGGTGGCGATCTATGCACAGATATGAATGTCAGCAGCCCTACATGCCAAGAACAGATGCATACTGGTAAGTAGCATATTCCATACAATTATTTGTTTCTATGCACCCAATTAATAAGAGGTACAAATAAAATTATATGCCCCTATTCAAACCGGACTCAAACTAAAAGCCTTCTTACAAAATAAGAAAATTGGTCAATACCATGTCTTTCAAGAGCAGAGGTTTTTTTTCCATATACAAGCGTTAAGTGACGCAGAAAGGAAATGTAAGCAGTTTAATAAATTCAACCTTTCGGACTATTTTAATCATGTTTTTTTCTTGCTCTTTTTCTATACAGGTTGGGTCGCTGTCACTGCTCATTCTGAAGACCGTCTGCATTTGAGGGGCTATACCCCAAAGGGAACCGCCCTAACAGTGCGCCAACCTCCTCTTTTACCGCACATAGTTAACGTCAAAGGAGAGCGCCTACGGAAAAGTCCAGCGTATGCGACCAAAAAACCACCACCGCTTGTAAGCAACCTGCGCTTAAATCAAAATCGACAGCCAGCTAAGAAATAAGAATGGTGGAAACCAAAAAGCAGGGGGAAGATAAACCTGTACAACTGCTGTTCTTGACAGACCAGATCAGATTGTTCAAAGATCTTTGGCAGCCTGCTGAAATGCAGCAAGATGTTTTGAACATCACTTCTGTTAATCCTCCTTACTGGGTTGCTTGTTATTTGGAGCAAAGAAAGTGGATTCTCTGTGTTGCAGACAGTAATAAACTGCTGATGCTCATCTAGGCTTTAATGAAAACCGGTTTATTTTCTGATTTTATGGAATCAGATGAAACTTTGCTTCAAAGTGAAAAGAGGATTTGTTTCACATTGCAATGAAACTGGACTTGCAAGGCAAACCAAAAGTTGTGCTGGTTCAGACGTCTGCTGGTTTTCTGTCAAAAACCTGAAAGCTGTTGTACTGATTTGAGTTTTTCAAGATCTCTGCAAAATGGGTATGGCTGTGATGTTTGAACTCCTCAGCTTTTCTATTAACATTAAAAAAGCAAGACCGATTCTAACCTGCTAAGAGTCAGCGACGCTTAATAAAAGGACTATTTCTATTTTTTAAAGAGCTTTCTCAATCATTTATTTTTAAATTGCAAACTTCAAATGGCATTAGAGTTGTGTAGCCCCATCTGTTGTATTGAATACTCTGACCAAGGATGCACTCTACGGCTATGTATCAGCTTACTATGCATCAGTTTTAATACATACAATATTATACATTTAATTATGTTGCACAAAAGTTGTGTGCTATTGTACAGGTGCATCAGTAACAAAACAGGAAACTTCAAAACAAAAAGTAAGGAAATATCTGTCATATGTTCTATTTCCCTCATGTACGAAGGATTAGGGCAGCGGAGTGAAATATCCAAACTGGTGTTAATCAAATTTACATTGAAAAAATATATTCGGGACAAGAGAACCACCAAGATTGGTAGGCTGTTGTGTTAAGTGTATAATTGAAGTCTGTTTGGGTCGTTATTATGACTCTTAAAAGATAACTCCAATCTTAAACACTACTTCTGATGGATACATATGCCCAGATTGCTCACCTCAGGAATATCCTCCAAGGCATCAAAGTGATCTGGAAAACAGTCCGCAGCAGATCTTTAGCACCGCCATGTGGCGCCTTGCATTTTCAGATGTAACTCTACTTGCCAGATATGACAACACCAGCATATAATAGTCACTAAACACACAAAAGGTGATGGGAGGAATGCTTGCAATTTGTCTAACCACTGAAAGTCTCTCGGGGTAGCATCCCAATCCATTGTTCTTTGTTAACCATGCCACCTCAGTTTGGATCCAACCATATGTAAATTAGTCTTGACCTTACCCCAATAGGAACAGTCCAAGGTCAAGAATGATTTGCCATTCTATTCTGTTAGAGCATGCTTTTATGAACATCCGTAATCAGTCCTAGTGCAATGGCGATTGTGTTTGCCACCTCTTCCACTATTTCAGCTTTGCATCTAATTTCTCAGATAGTCTTCCCTGCACCAAAGTAGGGAAAGAGAATGGAGAGTAATATGTCTGCTTCAGAAAACTCAGGGCGGCTCTGTTATTTCTGCACTTCAGCCCTCAAAACCTTTGAAGTGCTCACAAACTACTCTCCATTATAACATAGCAAGATGAGTAACATCGGCCGTTAATGGCCAAAGAGATAGCAGTATTTTGCAAGTCTTAGGAAAGACTGAGTGAGGATTCTATTACATTTTTGCAGACTGTGCCCATGATGGTACCAATTGAGACAAGTTTTCTTACTTTCAGGGGGCACATCCCCCCCCCCCCCCCTCAATCTGCAGGCACATAAGTGTATATCCTGCAAGAAGAGAGGTTCTTTATTTGTATTTCCCAAGCAGCAGCACATAGGAGATGTTCATGTTAAAAGTGCAGTGGCCCCACTCAAGGACAGGTTCAGTATAATTTGGTCTTTCAATAATTCCCAATTCCATAGCAGTGATGTACTCCGTTAGCAGCCAGATGCTCATGTTAATATCGAAATTGATGAAAATTAATTATCTTTCTTAATAACAGAATCTCGCCCGCTGTGAACTCCACATCAACCCGACTCGGAAATATGTAGTCAAGCAGACCATGAGACCTAGGCACGGGATTGCTGATTGATAGGTCACAGGTGGGTAGGTGCGTAGCTGCCAGGCAAATACTATGGCAGGAAACGCTTGATGAATCCCACAGATAGGTGAAGTGACATTACAAAGGGTCCAGGAAGATTGCCCCAATCAAGCACACCTGGACGGACGGGGTACACACACTCCTAAAACACCAAAAAAAGTCAGATGCCCCTTGAGTTAGGAACACACTGCCAATCAGGACCTAGCACACACACTAATCATGCGCTCCCCATGCCATACATCTGGACATTTTAACCACTGGCCACATTGTGTCCACACAAGGTAGAGACCCACCTCTGGTAACCATTAGACAATTAATGTATGACTCCAAAGGCCCATTTGCCGGAAACCTTTTACAACCCATCATGTTTTATATAAAAGAAGGTTACCTACAGGTAGTAAACCGAGACAGTCCTCAGACCATGTGCCTGTAACTGTTCTCCCAGCCGTAATGTTTAATTTAACAAACTGTTCCTGTTTGCCAAATACCTCTAGTCTTCTGTTTTTTAAGGGGTATTGAACTCAAGTAAAACTCAAGGCAGCATCAAAGATAGCAAGCTAGGCCCTCAGAGGGATCAAGTATCCAGGCACAGGTGGTTTCCCTCAGAAAGAGGTTGTACGATGTATAATGGATGCAACATTGATGGTTGTGATGGGGTAGACATAGAAGTGGGACACTGTCATGGCCCACTGACTGAGTCAGTGCATCAGCAGGAACAGTACAAGCAGAGGGTCCAAACCCCCCTGGTTGCAGGTCTACAAGCAGATGAAGGGTTGTCGTTTCTGGGCTGTACAGTTCTGCATTGCACTGAGGCAAGAATCCACAATGCAAAACCACAATAGTTAACAGTGTTATTGGTGAGAAGCAGAACTTTATTTGGGCTGGGCCAGTGGGGTTGAAGGGGAGTCTTCCACGAGTTCACTTTGATGTAAACGTCATCTCTAGGCTGAAGGCAAGCGGCAGGTGTTGGTAGGACACTGGGGTAAGATATCTTGGCTCTGAGAACGAAAACTGTAGAGACCCTGTATAAGCTTTCTTCCGTTTTTTAAGACTGCATCATAGTTTAGTTCTAGATCTTACTCGGCATCAGAGACCAAATGGTTTGAGGATAACTTCATAGGTCACCCCTTCACAATCTTGTAGGGTATTTCTCTGATGGACCATAACTCTAAGAGTAGAGTATTGGGCCATGTCCATTTCAGAACATATCTTTGCTATCTTATTCTTTCTTGTGTAGTAGTTCTTTGTTTTTTAAACAAAGTCATATTATATACCATTATCATACATCTAGTAACAGTAAGAGGTTAAACAGTACAGTTAAGCAGCTAAATCTCTTACACCTATCTTGCAATGGGAAGTATCAATAATAAATGTTACAGTTAAAGATAGTTGTTGAAACCGTACAGCAACATGTATACCAGTCAGTATCTACTTAAATATCAGTTCAAGGAACTCTGAGATTTCAGTGAACAATGTTCGAAAGTAAACCTGTTGATCTGAATGTTGGGGTTCAAGCAGAAGACGACATCTTAGTAGTATTAAACATTGAGAGTTGCGGTCTATTAGTGGATGATGTTGATGGCCCTCTATGATTTTTGACCTTTTAAACAGAGGCATGCTCAGAACTTGATCAAGGAAAGAGAGACAAGACGTCCTGGATCAGGCAACTTAACAACATTGACCATGTTGATCCGAAGATAGTTTGCTGGTCTGTCAGGCGATATATAACACGCTCATATGATGCCACTGTGAACATATCTTGGAGCAAGTTATCGAATGGTGGGTGGAAATGAAATGAAATGAAATGAAAATTAGGCTTATAGAGCGCTGCAGTTGCCCTGAGGCATCCAGGCGCTGGAGCTAAACCAAACAAACCTGACCACTAAGGTTACTAGTTGTTGAACAGGAGGGTTTTAAGCTGTTTCCTGAAACTGGTGAGATTTGTGTTGTTTCGCATCTGCAGAGGGAGGGTGTTCCACAGTTTGGCAACGTTGTATGAGAACGAGCGTCCTCCTGCTCTAGTTCTAAATATTCGAGGGATTTTGGCAAGTGTAGCAGTTGAGGAGCGTAGAGTTTTATTGGGTTGGTATGGGGAGATCAGGGTGGGGGTTGATAATTTCGATTTCCTGAGGAAGCATGTAGTTTTGTCACTGCCATAGAGGTTTCTATCAAGTATTTTGGGTCACTATTTCAGTCCGGTATGTCTTCGGTGTCATGAAGCAGGACCAATTTTGGGGAAAGATAAATGTGAGTTTAAAGATTTTTCAACATCCTGTAGGAGGATGAGAATGGGGCAGAACCAAAGTATTTGAATCGTATATCTCTGTGGATTCCCACATCTTCAACAGTGAACAGAGGCTGTCTGTGTGCTTAGTTGAGTTTTTGGGGAGACTAGTTCCAGTCATGCAGTACTTTATAATAGCTGGATTTTAGTCAGGCATTTCACCCCACGACTGTGTGATTCAAGAAGGGAGGGCTGTGTCTCTTCTGTGTATTTGCAATCAAGGGAGGATTGCCTTTTGATTTCCAGATGGATCTAGGTTGTTTTTTAAGTAGATTTCTTCTATCCGAGTGAAGTAGGGTCCCACCTGTATTCACACTAGACCTTAAGGAAGTGAAGAATAGGAGAGACCTCCAGAGACATGGTTAGGCAATTAAGTTTTCATCTTAAGCAGTGCATTTGTTGTAGTAATTTCCAGAGTTGAGACCTTTCAAGGTGACATACCACCTGCAGTGTTTCAAAGGACTTAATATTGCCTCCTTCAAATAGTTGCCCTACAGGATGGTCTAAACCAGGAATGACACTGGAGTGTGTTTCTCTCAATTCAACGCATTTGTGTTCCAAACTGGGGTTAGGCTGTGAAAAAGCCATCCATAGGTAAGTATTTGTGTGCTGTGATCCACGAGAGCTCTGGGTCTTTGAGCAACTGATTTTTCAAGTCTCCTAAGTCATTGAGATCAGCCTAGGTCTATGATACAGTTTGATACCTGGGTGGCCGGTGATGGAAGAAGGAAGAGTGTAAACATTGAAGGCTTCGCTCTTAGATAAGTTTATTTTATAGTCCTAAAAGGAGCCAAGCTTGCAGACCAAATCAAGAATTTTCGGGATAGAGAGCACTCCAGGTTGGACAGGAGTAGCATAAATGTCATTTGCATAAGTAATACTTTATATTCCATTGCCAGGGAGTGAATGCCAGATATTTGTTCAGGTGGACAGCTTTTGGTGGCTTCTGATTCCAGGATTAGCAAGAACAAGATGGGACATGGAGGACAGGCCTGTCTTGTTCGTCTGCAGATTGGGGTAGAGAGCAATCTGTAGCTATTGCCATCGATTATTGCTGT
Organism: Lissotriton helveticus; assembly: GCF_964261635.1. Classification (NCBI taxonomy): domain Eukaryota; kingdom Metazoa; phylum Chordata; class Amphibia; order Caudata; family Salamandridae; genus Lissotriton; species Lissotriton helveticus. The sequence continues at coordinate 1,247,030,379 of NC_136059.1, read as the reverse complement.
AGGTGATTGATATAGCCATTGAAATCTCTGTACACATTTTGTGTTGGATTCCAGTCCTATGAAGGCGTTTTCTACATCTAGGGATGATGCTAGTTTGCGGTCTGTGATATGTTTCACGTGATATATATATATATATATATATATTTACCATATGCTTATTGACGTTTAAAACATTCTGTGCAGTGGTAAAGAAGGATTGCATTACAAATAAGAACTTGGTTAAGAGTGAAATCGGTTTTGCTAAAAATAATATTTTCTAACATGTAAATATGAAACAGGAGTACAAAAGTTCCATGTTTTCCCCATGTAAGTCATAGGGGATGTGATTAGGAGTTGGAATTAATCAATTATCAAGGAGAGAGAGAGGACTGGGTAGCCAATCCGTATCCCCGAATTTGTTTATATGTAATCCAGAGAGGACTGGCCTATTAATATGTGGTACAGGACTCCGGACTGTATGTGGAAAGGAACGTATTGCGTTTCCTTATGAAGTCCTCACCCACCAACCTAGTTGGTGGCATGCTTCATCATCGGGCTCATCCAGTGACACCGAATGTGTCCCGGGTGTGCTTCAACGCCTGTGTTACAGCGGCGCAGGTATTTTTACTGAGTGTGCAGTGATAGTGAAGTGAAACATGAAAGCCAGGCCTTTTATTAAACTGGCTTTCCTCAGGACCTTAAATAATGTGAAAGTGAGATCTACACTTAATGAGTGTGTGATCTAAAATGTGTTGCTCTGGAGAGCCGCTGCAGCCGAACAGGTTTCACACGGGTCCTGACCATCAATACTGGTCTGAACCTCTGCCGGAAATCTCTATAGGGGCATTTGCTGCAAATCGCAAGCTTATGCTTGGAGAGGGAATCCCCCTCCCACACATATGGCACCTTAGCGCGTGCAACACATTTTAGATCACACACTCACTGTAAGTGTAGATCCCACTTTCACATTATTTAAGGTCCTGAGGAAAGCCAGTTTAATGAAAGGCCTGGCTGAAACATGTAGATCATTCACCGGATGCAGGAGTTCCTAATCATCGCTCCACCTACATCCATTGCCTTTATTTTACTGCTACCAGAGGCCCAGATATTAAAGACAACACCCGTGGGTACTGGGACCACTGGATATCTTTTAACCTTTTCACGTTTCACTTCACTATCACTGCACACTTAGTAAAAATACCTCCTCCGCTGTAACACAGGTGTTCAAGCACACCCGGGACACATTCGGTGTCACTGGGTGGGCCCGATGTTGAAGCATGCTACCAACTAGGTTGGTGGATGAGGGCTTCATAAGGAAACACAATAAGTTCCTTTCCACATACAGTCCTGAGTCCTGTACCATGTATTAATAGGCCAGTCCTCTCTTGATTACATATAAGAGTTTGAATTGTCACAGCAGTTAAGATCAAAGCATTAGGGATTCCACATTCGATTTGTCACAGATAACCTGTACAAATATCAAAAGAGCATATCAACATGTAGTAGAGAGAATTATCTGTTTTTTCTTTCCAGTATGGTCTTAACAATATGCAGATTGTCTCATTTCCTACATTGGATCTGGAATTTTAAACACTCTCATACATAATAAGAATAACGGAGAATAAAGAAAACAAAAGAAAAGAAAAAGAAGAGGTGTCTTGGGTGTTTGCACATGCTAGTGAGTTGAAGAAAAAGGAGGAGGACCGAACAGATAGGGAGGGGTTAGGTGCCGACATCTAATATGGGGAGAAGTGGAGGAGCACTCCATGGGAGGCCCCAGGGCTACAGGTCAGACATCTAGAGCCTCAGCAGAAAGTAGGAGGGAGAGGGCCAATCGGCCAACTGGGTTTTCATATATAAAGGGGATGGGGGAGACTACACTGGATCTACCATGCCATCTCTCTGGAGGGTAATACTGTCTTCTCCTGAGTCACAAAAGTGGTTGTTCCCGTCATCTCTGGGCAGTCCATCCGATTCTCCCGAGCCCTTCCCACCCTCCCCCTCTGGGCACTCCCAGGACTTTTACTTTAGTCCACAAGTCTGCTACCGTTGTGTTCAACGTTTCCAAAACTGCAGGGCTGTCGTCGTCAGCAACACCCCAGGTTTGGGAATCGCCTTTGCTGGACAAAGTAATCGGGCCAGTAATACACTCTGATCATGTGCTAGTCCCACCGGGCCCAGCTCCTCGAGCCTGGCCCCGTCGAGCTACTGAGTGACCCATTGGAGTTGTGCTGCCAGGAAGTACATCTCATAATTGGGTGCACCTAGCCCCCCCTCATCAGGTGAGGGTCTCAGGATTGCTAAGGAGACCCTATGGTGGTGTGGTAGCAAGCCTCAGCCAGGCCTACTAGTGCAAGGGATTCGCCCTTCTCTGCTTAGTCCTTAGACCAATAATAAGAAGTTGGCACAGAAACTGGAATAAAAAAGACAGTTTATTAAATCTCATGAGGTGGAACTACATTCACACAACACCCTTCGGTAGAGTATGAGGTAGCACACTGACTGGAAGGAGCTTGGTCCTTTTATACCCACACGGGCTGAAATGAAGGCGGTACAAGGCACAGTGTGTTGGTTTCGAATACATATAAGGTCATACAGAGAGTGTGCTAGTAACAAGTGGGAAGGGCTGACAGTTAGCTAATTCTGGTGGACACATCTTGACAGTTACACGTTGGAGACAGCTGCATGCTCAACTGAGCATGTGCAAAGCAGAAGAGGATAAATATATCTTGTCTCTAGGCAGATTTCAAGAGCAGTTAACAGGAAGGTAGGACAGAGCACATGGCAAACAAAATTGCCAACAGAAATACAAAATGGATTCCGTAAAACGGACAAGATAGTCTCTAAATACAAGATGTCTTCTGCTAATGATTAACCTAATCATTGCTAAATTACCACAGACGCCCCTTTCGGCATTTGCGGAAGACATTCTTCTATCTGGGGTAATCTAAATCTGCATCCTGTATATTAATGTTCATCATTTCAGTAGCTTCACTATTTAACATTTGTTCTTTTCCAATATTTCTTTTGGCCAGTGTACAAGCAGTGAGGCACATGGAACAAATCATGGGACCACATTGTATACAAGTACAGCATGTAAATAGTATCACCGGTAGTATACATAGAATAGTCAGTAGCTTCCAGCCCTAAGTAACAAAAAGTGTCCATATCCAGTTTGAAAATGTCCATGTACCAGTCTCTGGGTGAATGTCTGAAGCAATCTTATGCAGCTTAGAGATTACGTCATAAACTGAAGGTGAGTGGTCAGGTATAAAGACGCAGCAACTGCTACCGATGATGCGGCATGCACCACCTCGATCAGCCAAAATCACGTCGAGCACCATCCTATTTTGGAGTGCTACAATTCTTGCAATTTGCAGTTCTTCTGTGCTGTTCCCAAGTGCCATGGCTGTCTGATTGGTGACAGCTTCTACAACACGAGTCAATCGTCTGATTTTTCTGCTATTCAATGCAGCACCCACAAAGAAGAACAAACCCAAATTGAAATTGACATATTGTTGCAAAGTGGTATCTGTCTGGTCGATCTCATCTGTACTTATTGTTCGTTTGTATCTATTCTTAGAAATATCATTGTACAACTTCAGGTCAAGATGATGTGATGCAGGTGCTAAAAACACAGGAGGTAACAAAAATGATATGTAGCATACAGCGGACCACCCAACAGGTAATTGATAGTATCCTTTATTAACACACACAAAGTAGGTGTTGTGCGACGATGTAAAACTACTATTATTCATGCCCTCAATGTTTAGTACAGAAATACATTCACTTCGTCCTATGGGAATTCTCCCAACACTGCCAATACATAAATCTGCTTTTGCTCTGGTTACAGAAATCACAAAGAGTCCAACGTTCTTTATATTTCTCACATTTGTGAAGACATTTGTTGTCGAAATATTGTCCGGTTGGTATTCATCCCATTCCCATTTAGTCCCTTTAGCTTGAGGATAACCATTTTCATCTTGGTAACATTATTTATTTAATTGAAAAATGATTCCACCTACTGAAGGCTTTCCATAAGCAAACAAAAGGGCATACCAAGCGTGACATGAACCATTATGGGAAAACGGTAGACGAATAAAAGGTGTTCCTCCTTTCTTCTGGTTTGCAGGTATCATCCCACATACCCAACAATTGGTGGTATTCATAGCATTGTGGGTATGATGCAACATCTGAATGAATGTGTTATTCAGGAAGGACTGTCGATGCTTCTGCTCATGATAAGGAAGAGTATAGTAACGATGCTCCTGTGGAGCTGGAGTAGTTGCAACCAAAAGCTGTCGAGCAGGAACTGCTTTCTCAATTAACCAAGTGGTTATTGCCAAAACCACCAGGGCAACAACAAACCCTCCAGCACAAATAATCCTCTTGTTATTCATTTCAACGACCGCGATGATCGATCTTTCTAAGAATCTGTCGAAAACAATCGTTGGAGCTCCTCTCCCTTGGGTAGCCGTGGATTTCTTCACCACGGACCAAGACGGGTGTCACTACACTAATGCAAGGCTGATTTCCCCCTCCCTTGCCTCATTGGCTCTCTGTTTCACAAACCCAGGGCGGTAGCTCAACCAGTCTTGTTCAAAACTGCAGATTCTTTTCTCGGTCTCAAATTGTATCACGATGCTCCAGAAATCGTGTGGTCCGAGAAGACTTCCGTAGATTCGTTAGGTGAGATAGCTTGACCTTTCTCCGTCTCCAGAATCTCTCGATGGTCGGTCAGTGCAGCAGGTTCCACCAAGGCGGGCGATACACGCTTGCAGTGCGTGGTATGGAGCCAATTCTTTTTGTTCGTCACTCGAACTGCTGTCCTTGTAGCCAACAGCACCTGCTCCGGGCCTCGCCACCTCGGTTCCAAGCTGTTCGATCTGTCGAACACTTTTATCATAACATAGTCACCGGGACGGAGATCATGAGCTTCACCTGTAGATCTGTCGGGAGGAGCTTCTCGAATCTGTTGATGAATATATTCCACAGAACACAATGTACATCATGTATGTGGTGTGGCTTGGCTTAGGAACTATCCAAATATTCATTGGTCTTCCAAATACCACCTCATACGGTGTAAGACCTGATCCTGAGTGTGGTACCGATCCTATGGATAACCGTGCCAAAGGCAGTGCATCTGGCCACTTTAGGGACGTGGAAGCCAGTATTTTTGCCAGCTTCAATTTTAAGGTAGCATTATACCTTTCCACCAATCCTGCTGATTGTGGGTGGAAGACAGTATGGATTTTCTGTTTGATCCCTAAACCTTTCAGGACATACATATTGAACAACTTGCCCAATAAAATGAGGTCCGTTGTCGATCCACAAATTTTTACAAACACCGTATCTTGGAAATAATTCCTTCAGAAGCACCTTTGCTGTGGTAAGAGCAGTATTATCCTTTGTAGGATACGCCTCTATTCATTTACTGAAGGCACATACCACCACTAGGACATATTTTAGATTATTGCAGCATTCAAGCTGGATGTAATCCATCTGCAAAACTTCAAAAGGTGCGGTTGGTGTAGCAAACCCTCCTGTAGGAGTTTGTGTCCCTTTTCCAGGATTGTACTGCCAACAGATCAAACAGGACTGTACTATTCTTTTAGCAGTGCTGGCAATTTCAGGATGCTCCCAGACTTGTATAAGCAATTTAGTTATTGCTAGAGCTCCAACATGTGCCAGCCCATGTGCCATTTGAACCATAGGTTGTAAATAGGCTGCAGGCAATTTCCATTTATTCATTTCTTTGTTACGCCAACAACCCTCATCATCTAACATTCCTTCTTTGGACCACTGCTCAAGTTCTTCCACAGAGGCAGATCTCTGTATATCCAATACTTCCTCTCTAGCATCATGCCAACGCTCAGCTTGTGATTTTACTACGTACATAGATGTAGTGATTCGCTGTATTGCAGTTTCACGAGCTACACGAGCTGCAAAGGCATTTCCTTGTCCTATTTTGTCAGTGATCTTTTTGTGTGCGCTACACTTCAGAATGCCAACTTTCTTTGGATATGTAAGTGCAGTCAAGAGATTATGTACTCATTCTCCGTGCATTATCTGCATCCCGTGGGATGTAAGAAAGCCTCTTTCCTTCCAGAGTAGGCCAAAATCATGAACCACTCCAAAAGCTTGTGTCAAAGCTATTAGTTCAGCTGCTTGAGCCGACTTCTGTGGTATGCGAGCTGTTTCCACTTCTGTCTCAAGTGAGGTGATTGCATATGCGGCTGAGGTTGTGCCATCTGGTAACTTCAAACAGGACCCATCAACCCACAGCTCCCCATCGACATCTGGAAGGGGCGTATCTTGCAAATCGATGCGACCCTTTGTCTGTTCCTCAGTAAGGAATATACAATTGTGAGGCTCCTTTGATTGAGATGGAGTCGCAGGATATGGCAACAAAGTGGCTGGGTTTAGTGTTGCACACCTCTTCAATGTAATATGAGGTGCTAACAGTGTCAATTTGTATCCTGTCAAGCGAGCACTAGTTAAGTGTTGAGTCTTTGTCTGATTCAAAAGGGCATCTACTGCATGGGGTACTAGTACCAACAATTTGTGTGACAAAACTATCCCTTCACTCTGACGTATGGACACAGCTGTTGCTGCAACTGAACGAAAACATCCAGGCAACGCACGAGCAACAGGATCAAGAACTGCAGAAAAATATGCACAGGGACGCTACTTGTCGCCGTGTGTCTGTACTAAAACTGACAATGCACATCCATCTTTCTCATGTACATAGAGTGTAAAGGCCTTCGTATAATCTGGTGTGCCTAACACTGGTGCAGAGCAAAGAGCTTGTTTCAACCGGCGAAAGGCATTTTGACATTCATCTGTCCAAGGAAGAGGAATCTGAGTGTTTATAATCAAAAGTGATAGCAAAGGTTTAACAATGTGTGAAAAACCCAATATCCATTGCCTACAAAATTAAGTTAAACCAATAAATGCACGGACATCTTTCTGTGTGGAAGGTACTGGAGTGTCTAGAATTGCTTGAATGTGATCTTATGTCAGTGCACGGCCCTCCTTAGACAGAAGGTGTCCTAAAAAGGGCGCCTTCGGTCTACAATATTGCAATTTCTTCCGTGATACTTTATGGTGATGTGTCGCAAGAAAAGAAAATAAGGACAAAGTACATTTTTCACACTGCTCCGGTGTATCAGCTGCCAACAAGATGTCATCGACATATTGTAGGAGAGCCACTCCTTCAGGCAAAATAAAGGAATCGAGTTGTCTTTTTAAGGCTTGACTATAAATACTCGGACCCTTGAGGAATTCTACAAAATCTGTATGATCTGTTATACAAAGTGAAACCGAACAAATATCGGCTATCAGGATGAATAGGAATCGCGAAAAAAGCGTTCTTCAAATCCACTACTGAAAATGTAGTTGCTGTTGGAGAGACCAGGGTAAGCAATGTCGTTATGTCAGACACTACAGGGTACTGTGGTACTACAATCTTGTTGACTTCTCTCAAATCAATGATAAATCTATAAATCTTAGTGTCAGTATCTTTTTTCAAAATGGGAAGAATCGGACTATTGCAGACATTATAAGGAACTTCTTCTACCACCCTCACTTCAATCAGGTCTTGTACAATACGTGCAAGTGCTTCTTCTCCTTTTCGAGAAATTTTATACTGAGGCAATCTCGGCAGTATAGCACCCTCCTTGACACTAATATGTACTGGTTGAATAACCATTTGTCCTACATCGGTATCTGAAGTAGCCCACAAAGTACTAGGGAGTGAAGCTAGGGCAATGTCCTCTTTAACAATACAAGATCTCTCAATCATGGGGTGGTTGTCATTTAAAATAACCGTATCGTGGCCCTGAAATATTTGAGCATGTCAAGACCCACAATATTGTCTGGTGTATTTGGGGAAAGCAAAAACGGACATGGAGCAGTAAACTTATCAACATGAAGTGCAAGTGTCTGTGACAATAGGCTAAGGGAAGATGTTCCATCAAAACCTATCGATGTAATAGTTAAGCCAGACAGGGGAGCCCTTGGAATCAAGTGTTTAGACAAGGCGCTACGAGTAGCTCCTGTATCAACCAGAAACTGATCAGTAGAACCCAAAACATGTGCTGTAACATAGGGACCCCTCTGATCTACTGGAACTTCAACTGATTCCTTACCCCATCCTAGGCAATCCTATGCATAAGCAAAATCTTGCAAATCAGACGGCTCATAGTCGGACATTCGATATTGGTTCTGTCTGTCAAAAGTATTAGACCCCTCTTGTCCACGTGTATTAACATCAAACCTAGCACGATCATTTGTGTTTCCTCTAGGCCCTGAATATCCTGAACGATTTCTCATTTGTCCCCAACCACGTGAACCCTGCTGAGCACGCAGTCTGGACAGTCAGAAAGCCAATGTCCAAAAATTTCATCATAACCTTTGTTTTTAACTCTTTAGATTTTTCATCCTCCTTACTTTTAGCTTCTAATTCTTGTCATTCATAATACTGAGCCATAGTTAAGAGAGAAACCGGAGAGGAGGTAGTCCATGAACTTTCACTCGCCTTTAGGCGACTCGCTATTTCTGGCAAAAGGGTTGTGACATATTTATCGACAAACGGATGCCTACCCGTGTCATCTGTCAATGACTGACCACTAAACTCGTGGAATGCTTCTTTAAAGCATGTGAAGAAGTCTGAAACTGATTCATCTATCTTTTGCTTACAAGACGCTAACATAGTCCAATCTATCTTTTTAGGGGGAATAATCGTCTTTAATTTAACCAAGATAGCTGCTGGAAGATCTAAAATGAGCTGACACGGTTTCTGTGCAGGTTCTCCATCTTTATCTAATTGTTCTATATCTGTCCACAATGCCCCAAATACCATATCATCAACTTTACGCACAGTTCTCCACATATCAAGCGGTAATATTAATCCAAAAAACAAATCAATGTCAGACAAGGTCATAGTACAAGAACTAATGGCATCCTCAATTTCTTCATAAACGGGCTGTCGGTTTCTTTCGCGGATCAGGCAATGCATTTTTAAGAGCCATGACATCTGCTGTATTCGAAGGAGTGTAAACCCAATTATAAATAAAGTACCCTTTCGCATCGACAGAAGTCTTATCATCACTTGTACCTGTTCCTTTAGGAGGTACATATAAAGGCACGGCTTCCCGCATGGGTTTCCCATTACAACATTCTTATCTGTTTCGAGCGTCGTAGCTCGTGCCATGTTGATTCGAGATGTTTGTGCAGCTGCGTCTGCTGCCTTTTTCTCCTCCCGCAAACGGACTGCTTCATCACGTAGTTTAACCAAGCATCTGATCGTGTCAGCCACCTGGGAGAAGACAAAAGAACCTTCACATAATTACTTACAATCAGCTGCTATATCATCTGGCTCTACTTCCACCGAATATTTCCTAAATCGCTCAAGAACCTCTGTAGCAATAATCTCGGTGAAATATTTTTGTTCCCTTTCCGACCAATTCTTAATAGTATCTAGAATTTCAGAAGCAGTATTAGTACTACGATCGGCTTTACGCGCCGCAGATCTAATCTGAGAGGAACTTTCGGTTTTTAACATTGAGCGAGTGTCTCGGGCTTTATCCTGCTCCGTAGGAGAGTCCCCATCTGACTCATTAGGAGCAGAGGGAAAAGTATAAGTAGGTGGACAACGATCTAATAAGAGAGAATCATCTTGGGGTTTATTAAGAATAGGATAAAGAGGCCTACGAATAGCGTATTTACCATTTACCTGTAACTGACGCTCCCTATCTTCCCTTTCTTTAATTTCTTTACTCTCTTTAATCTCTTTATTTTTCATTTCGAATGCTTTTGCATGCACACTTTTACACTGTTCTTTTTCAATCAAGGTCTGTTCACGCTTCATTCGCTCACGCACTTCTTTCTCCCACATTCGCACACAGTCAAAAAAGTCTTGCCTTTCGCTTGAACATCCGTTGCTCCACATACTGAATCTTTCGCAAATCAAATGACCCATGCATGGGCCAACGCAACTCAGGATCCTTGCGGGTGTATTTATTCCACAATGTGCTGTACATTATTGACGAAATACCATACTTAATATACATGTCCCTATTAGGCGTCCCCTCCAGGGAGGCCGGTTGTGCTTTGTCGAGTTTCTATGTGGTACCACTACAAAAGCAACACATCCTACGAAGTGTGCTGGAAACAGGCATGTCAAAAATAATGCAAAATATGCATTATTATAATCAAAAAGTAGCGCTTAAGGTACTCCACGTACGTTGCGCCGTTCAATTAATCTTAAATAGAGATAAATCTCCTCATTACCTGCCTATATGTGTTGCAGCACATATACATACACATAGATAGAACAAAATTCACTATTTGGCCAATTTCATAAACAAATGCCACAGTAAGTGTTTCTAAACTACCTTACCAGTCAAAGGCATCAAAACCTACAGCAAGTGCCGCAAAACGGCTCTTACCAATCAAATGGTGTCCAGGTTCCTACTGCCAAGTTCTCAAATCGACCAAAGGGTCACAGCACAGCGAATTAACAGAAGAGATCTCAGTCGAGGACCGGCGCCACCTGGATGATCAGATCAGAAAGAAAGGGAAAACGCTGAGGATGCCAAGACTCGGGTCTCCTCCGGCAGTGATCACGTCCAAAGCGAGATTCCAATCCTTCGTCTCGACTACTCCTTTGGGTATCCGAGTCACCTGGAGCCCCAATTTGGAAGCGCCAATTCGTGGTAGCAAGCCTCAGCCAGGCCTACTAGTGCAAGGGATTCGCCCTTCTCTGCTTAGAGTCCTTAGACCAATAATAAGAAGTTGGCACAGAAACTGGAAAAGAAAAGACTGAGTTTATTAAACCTCATGAGGTGGAACTACATTCACACAACACCCTTCGGTAGAGTATGAGGTAGCACACTGACTGGAAGGAGCTTGGTCCTTTTATACCCACACAGGGGCTGAAATGAAGGCGGTACAAGGCACAGAGTTTTGGGTTCAAATACATATAAGGTCATACAGAGAGTGTGCTAGTAACAAGTGGGAAGGGCTGACAGCTAATTCTGGTGGACACATCTTGACAGTTACAAGTTGGAGACAGCAGCATGCTCAACTGAGCATGTACAAAGCTGAAGAGGATAAATATATCTCATCTCTAGGCAGATTTCAAGAGCAGTTAACAGGAAGGTAGGACAGAGCACATAGCAAACAAATTGGCCGACAGAAATACAAAATGGATTCCGTAAAACGGACAAGATAGTCTCTAAATACAAGTTGTCTTCTGCTAATGCTTAACCTAATCATTGCTAAATTACCACAGTGGCCCCATCCCAAACTAAGTCCTGCAGCAGCTAGTTCAGCTGCCGAAAACACAAAAGGGGAACACTGATCGAAAGATTGTGAAAAAAATACAGCAGTCGTGAGAGCATGACTGTTAGATCTGGGGGTCTCTAGTTGGCAGAGGTAGGTACCACTCTCCAAATAGGGACCCTTGCTTCTAGTGAAGGCAAGGGAGATGCACTCTTTAGATAACCCCTGTTCACCCCCTTGGTAGCTTGGCATGAGCAGACAGGCTTATCAAAGGCAATGTGTAAAGTATGTGTACCAACACTTGCAGTAACACAGTGAAAACACTACAAATGGACTCCACACCAGTTTAGAAAAATAATTTAAACTACACAAGACCAAACGACAAAAATCCAATGTACACAGTTCAAGAATAGGATTTCAAAAGAGTGCTAGGGTTTGCGTTAAAATAATCCACAGTTGCGTCACGTTTGGCCCAAAGGACCTGTATATGCAACAAAAGTTGCAAATGGAAGCTGCAGCATTGAAAAACAAGCTATGCGTCTTTCCTGAGACCCTGGGGAGGCAGCGGGAGTGTTGCGACGAATCCGGTCTGTATGGGGAGGGATGTACCTTGTATGATTCCGGTGTGCAGGTTCGGTAGGAAGTGTCTTGCACAGGCTTGATGCGACGATCTTCGGGATGGCGACAATCTCAGGTGCGGCGGTGATGCGCATCATCTATCTTCTCTCGCGGCCCCTCGTACGCAAGCAAGCAGTGAGGCGAACTCACCCAGAGATGACAGGCTCTGCGACGATACCCGCAGCGACAGGAATCTTCCCGCACCGGGCTGGTGCGTTCCGCAAGCGAAGGATGCGTCGGCTCTTGCAGCGGCAACAGGCGCTGCAACAATCTCTATTTTCGTGGTGCCGGGAATTCTCTTGCTCTCTCGGGGATGCGCCCCACAAGCGAGCATTGCGTGAAGAATAGTGGATTGTCTTTGTTTCTCCTTGTCCAGCTTCCCAACAGCAGGCCACAACTTCCAGAGTCCCCTCAGTCGGACTCAGCACTCTAGGAAGGGCAGAACTCTCTCAGCAGAGTTCCGGGGGGAAGCTGGGGGTGAAGTCCTTTTGTTCCTGGGACTTCTTAACCAGCTCTCTTCAGGCCCTTGGAGATCTCTTCAAGCACGGGGACAAAGCAACAACAAAGTCCTTCCCCTCTCCTTGGCAGCAAAGCAACTGCAGGTCAGCCCACAAACACACATCAGTCTTCCAGCTTTCTCCTTGACAGAGGTTCCTTCTTGATTCCAGGGTGATCTAATTTTCTGTAGTCTGGGTAGCCCTTCTTATACCAGTCTTTCCTTTGTTCTCTGGGGGCAGAGAGGTCTTGGCTTGTTCAGAACCAGTTCAGGTCAGTTCCTGAGCACTTTGTTTTTCTGTCTTCTCCTTTCCTTTCAGAGAGAGGGGCAGGGTCACAGCCGCCCAGCAGGAGGTGGAGCCATCATGGTGGAAGGCAGGCACAGCCCTATTCAGGTCCAAGTGCTACCCCCTCCCACCACTCAAGATGCAGATGCAGTCATTCAGCCTAGGGCTGACACATCCAGCCTCTTGGGGGCTCCCCAGCCACTGTCACTCACAAACCAGACAATCAATTCACAAACCGGCCAAGGCACACAGAAAGGTCAGACAAGAGAACAGCCACTTTCTAAAAGTGCTGTTTTCAAACACAGGATTTAAAAAACAGCTTTCCTAAAAGATGTGTTATTAAATTCTGAGTTCAGGGATACCAGACTTTAATTGTCGATCTTGCTCCTATGGGAAGATATGCAGGTAAACATTATACACAGCATTCTCCATTATAGCCTATGGGCAACATAGCCCTCTCAGTAATGAAAAACGAAAATGGCTGTAAATCACTACCAGAGCATGTCACACACACTAGTACATGCTCTACCTTTCATATACACTGCACCCTGCACAGGGGAGTACCTAGGGCCTTCTATAGGGGTGTCCAATGTGCACAGAAAGGGAAGGGTTAGGCCTGGCTAGTGTGGACACTGGTCAGGGCAGCATGGCAGTTACCAACTGCACCCAGGCACCGCGGTGGCAGGCCTGAGACACCATTTTAGGGCTCCTCATGTGGGTGGCACAATCAGTGCTGCAGGCCCACTAGTAGCATTTGAATCACCTGCCATTGCACACTCAGTGCACTTTACTGGGGACTTCCTGGTAATACAAATACGCCAATCATGAATACCCAATCACAATAACAATTTCTACAGAGAGCATATGCACTTTAGCACTGATCGGCAGTGGTAAAGTGCCCAGAGTCCTATTGCCAACAACCACAGGTCAGAAAAAATAAAGGAGGAAGAAGCAAAAAGTTTGGGGATAACCCTGCAAAAAGGTCAATTTCCAACAATGACCATATTAAGTAAAGAGGATCACACACTCCTAGTCTCTCAAAATGAATCCAATAACCTACTCAGTTTGTAGTGTGAAGTAGGGTTTCACTCTCTAACCCAAGAGTGTGAGAAACAAATGATTCAGAAGTGTTCCGCAATGGGGTTCGTCCCCTCCTTGCACTGCTTAAAGATCCTAACTAGTAGGATTCTGTAAATGTCATAAATCTTGCTCACTAATCAAAAATTGAGTTTCAATAAAGAATGTATTCATTGAAATCCCATTTGGTTGTTATGGGTAACTTTCATTCATGCCAATGCTGAATGGTAAATACAGTTATCAAAGAGCTTGTCTATAAACCATCTGACTTAGACAGACGCAAGGCAAGTGTACTTGATGCTGGCAGCCACTGAGCACGTGCACAAACAGGCTCGCACCTCAAGTTACTCCAGGAAGGAAGCCGCTGGTGCGGGCAAGTCAGGATGAGATGGGGCTTGTGGGTGAGGCCTGGTGGTTCATATTCTGAATTGGCATTAATATTCCTCCCAGCCCACAATTCACCGGTGCTCCAGTGAGCAAGTTTGGGGCTGCCCAGCAGCTTGGCAATCTGAATTGTCGAGGCTATGCAGTCGTGGCTTGCAAGACTCGCAGGTGGGGGTTTTGCCCGGGGGGTTTAAATAATATTTTTATTTAAAACGTACCTTCCCGGGTCCCGCGGCACCTGGCCGGGTCCCTTTTTCCTGCTCTCCTGCTGATCAGGAAGCAGGCAGCCTCCCTCCCCTCAGCCAATCACAACGCTGCAATGGCAGCGTTGTGATTGGTGAGGACTGCGCACAGCCGAGCACCTATGGGGAGACCATTTTCTCCATGTAGGCTGCATGCATGCCGGTGGACTGTTGCTGGTTTTGGGGCCTTAGTTGCAATGTTTTGTTCCATTGGCAATGGAGGCTGAGTGGCCTTGGCATTGGCGTGTCCTTATTTGGTGGTTTTGGGCTCCAACCAGGGCTTTTAGTGGGATGAAAAAACTGGAGGGTCTCTCAAAGGGGTGTGGTCAATATAATTAAGGGCATGGCTTAAAAACACTTAAACTAAAAATCTGTGCTTAGCATAGTGTGCCGCCCGACTTGTATTTTGCGGTTTGTCATTGCATCTAGATACATGATACAACAAGTAATATCAAACCTACAACAAGTCAGGACTATTGGCTTTGTCAATGGTTGTTGGTTGCATAAGATACATAAGTAGCAACTATGGCCTGCGGGTTGTGCAGTGATCTGTGGCGCCACAGCACTGGGCCTGTGGGGGTGCGCTGGGTTGGAGCACCTCCCGAAGGTCCATGAAATCGAGCAGCGTCCCGTCTGCTCACGCAGTTCGGCACACAGTTCAATCCTCAACTGTGTCGTTGCTGAGGCCTGACTTCAGGGTCATGCTTTATTATCCCTGCTTTCTTGCTGTGCATCGAGGGGGGCAGGCTGCTGGGCGTGGTTTCACAGGTGGTGAGGCCGCAATGAGCTAATTAGGGCACCGCCAAGAGGTCCTCTCACCCGGCCGGCTGCCCCTGCTCTCCCATGGGCCCCAAGTACGGTGCAGCAGACATGCCGGGCCAGCTTATTGCCGCCAGAGGTTTCGTGCAGGCACTGGGTCCGTATACCCTAAAACACGGGGCAGTCACACTTGGACCAAGGTGAGAGCATGAACTGCTGTGGCGGTCACCCTAGTTGGGGTGAGCGTAAGGGGTGATCTAGCCAGTCTTTTGGGGCGCGATCTCTGCCCCCCCCCATTTGTGTTGTCATGGCCGCAGACTGCTGTTTTGTGCGGTTGTGGGGGCAGAGGCAGCTTGAGGGGGTATGTAGGAGAGTAGGGTCTGCTATCCTATGGTCACCCCAAATTTTTGCTTTTTGCTTCACTGGTTTTCGTCTACTGAGGCTGTGGGCCTGCTAATCAGACCCCCAGCCTACTGTTCTCTCTCTAAATTATTAATACATGTGCTATAGGTACATACCACAATTGGAAATGGACTCCTTGTCAGCCCCTGTACCATGCACTATAGGTGCTCAGGGCATAGGTGCCACCAAGGCCTACCAGGGGCTGCAGCATATCTTTTGCCACCCCTGGCTGGTTCTTAAATTGACACAACTGGCTGATCACTCAGCTGGGGCAAGATGGTGTAATCACCTCTTGCTTAGATATAGTATACCTATATCTAAACCTATATCTGGACACATATAAACCTGTGAGTCACTCCTATGGAGGGCCTTATCAATCCTGGAGGCAGAGTGCGTGGTTTAATGTGAGATGGAGCTCTAGCATGAGCTGAGCCTGTCTGCAGCTGTCGGGAACAACTCCCTAAGCTGTTTCAGGATAATGCCATACCATATACTATTAAGTGCATTATAATCCTCGCGGTTATATAGCAACTTTGGTTTGGCTTTATCAAAACATGTCGTGTAAGGTGTCATACGATTTGGAATACTATCCCCTCGCCAGTTCTGGCGACGGGGATAGCATTCCACCCCTCTAGAGGGAGAAGACATGTTACTTTACTGAAATGCGGTTAATTTCTAAAAGAGCCTCAGATCCACAAAATGGATGCTTCTGCCACAGACACGAGTCTGACCCCCTGCAGCTGACCGAAACTCAGCCAAGGGGGCCTGGACAAAGGGTTTCCTGTCACAGGGAGGTATCACACCACCCCAGACAGGAGTTAGTGGATTGTAGCAGGGAGGTTTGAAAGAAACCAGACACTGCATGGGGAGCACAAGGCTGCCCCTTGCATAATCCGGTCAAACCGGTTCTGGGGCACACCAGCCCCAGTCCCAGCGCGGCCTGGATCAAAGGAAAGGGGTGTACCCACCCCCTTCCTGGGTCCCACCCATAGGAGGGGACCTAGCAGGTAATCCAGCCCCCTAGATTGGTATAAGAATGGGAGCAGTGCCAATGCACTTCAGATTATCCTGATGAAACATAAGAAACGAAACTCTGGACCCTTCGACATCCTACTCAACGTAGAAGACTGAAGAATCTCCCTTGTGGTCAAGGAGTGACCACCCTGTGCAAACAGGCACCATCCAGCATATCGACGTCTGCTTTGTTGCAGTTCCCGCCGGAACTCGAGCGACAGAGATTGACGAGATCAAGCTTGCCCGCCTTCTAACAGCCCGATCCACAGTCCCTGCAGAGCTGAGACCCGTGGAGGTGACCGGAAGCGTGGGGCATGCCATCTTGAAAAGACCACGAGACGCTGACCGTGCAGCCCACGAGTGACCCTCGAAGCTGTACACCGGGGTTTGAGAAGCCCCAACCCTGAGCCACTCTTGCACCGAAGTTCAGCCCTCCACACTCGACGAGTGCTGCGTGGGGCCCTTCTGCTTTCTTTGGCTCAACGCGTTGGCCGGTCACTTGCCAGCTGGCTTGTGGTCCCTGTGCCGACGAAAACCAAAATACGACTCGTGAATCTGGTTGCTCCAGATTTGCACTTGCTCTCCCGAAAAGGGGAACCCACTCTGACCCTCCTGGTCCGAGTAAGAAGCAATCTTCCAGTTCCGCGTGGATTGCTTTTGCCAAGTGTTGTTTGCTCCAATCTTGAAGCCGACAGCGCCGACGGCGAGATCCTTCGTGGGACAGATCGTGACCCGCTCCTGGACGTCATAGATGCCCCAGAGCCCACGTGACAGCGGAGAGAAGCTCCTCGACAACCACCTGATTGTGCCCGACATTGCCTGGTTCCATCCTGGTTCCATCCTGGTCACTGCTGAGTGACCCAGCCTCTGTCCCCTCTGCTTTCAGGTACTTTTCGACTCTGATCCACCCTTGGATCACACTGGACACTTCTCTTTCACAGCGCCTGCAGCATCTTCAGCTTCAAGCACCCAGAACCTGCGTGACGAAACCCGACGCCACTTCGACCCTGTGCACCCGCTTCCTGTGGGTGAGGTAACATTGCAACGCCGGTGTTCCCACACTGGTACACACCTCTAGGGTCTGTGTCTAAAGTTTTGTCTTTCTAGGTTCATCGGAAGTGTCCTAAAACTCTGTTTACTTAACTTTTACGCACCATTGACTTGCATTGGTGCATGCGTGTGCTTTTAGCACTGCACCCGAATCCCGCGGGCTTTTCCCGACTTCAGCATTGCTTGTCCCGACTGCTCCCAGCGATTCCCTAGGCCCTAGGCCTAACCACTGTTCGATTGGTATCTCTTATACCACTTTCTTAGTATATGGTCTGAGTGGTCCCTCGCCCTCATCCATAATTGTGCAACTTTGTATGTTATACTGTGCTTTTGATTTAACGCTTGTGCCCCTTTGTTCATAAAGAATACTGGGGATTATTTTAAGTAATAAATACATATATTTTTATAATATATACTTGTGTGGTGTCCTTTCATTTGATATTACAGGACTGTGATTGGTAAAACAGCTCGCTTAACACGACCTCTTGAGTTAAGCCTTCAAGGCTGCTTAGTCTGTGCTACCATTAAGATAGCTTGTCTACAAGGTTGACTTACAACCAGACACCATAAGGGTTTGCTTGGACTGATACAAGGTGGTTCCAGAGTTGGAAACATCATATATCAGGCCAACTTCTCACATTGGTGCGCAGCGGTGCGGATTTGAGCTTGCTGTTGTTTTACCATTGCAATCTTTTTATCAAATTGAAAGATCACATCAAGTACCTTAGGTACATATAAATCAAAAGCTTAGCATATTAAGTTCTACTGAATTTAGTAGTTGTAGATTAAAGGGATTAGCACACCCTGACTACAACTCACTAGCAAGGTACAGTAGGAAAACACTTAGTGTAGGTAAGTGCACCAGTTACACCTCACTAGCAGTTATGTCTGGCACAGTTGAAGCTCCAAGCTCTCTGCCTGTGACAGTTGACCTTACCAAGGCAACTTCCAGCTATGACAAACTTAGCCACAAAGACTTGTGTGCCTTGTGCATATCAAGAGGGCTAAAAAGGGGCAGAGGTCCCACCATTCCTACCCTGATAGCCATTCTAGAACAGGATGACTTAGCTAAGGCGTGTGCAGCTCCCCTAGATTCAGGAGATGGAGTGAACCCCCCTGTAACTGATACCACTCCAGAGGAGGAAGAAGACGAGGAAGTGGAGGAGGATGACTCAGATGTAGAGGATCTAGAAAATCAGGATCAGAGGGGTAACCAGGTTGTAGTTGCCAGGCTTAACCAGGCCAACTTAGACCTACTGGGGAATGGAGAGGGCCAGCACCTCCCCAGAACCCAACATATCATTCTCCCAGGCAACAGAAGAGTGAGATCTCCATCAGTGGACTCTCATATTTCTAGTGCCTCAAGAGAATCTCAGAGAGGAATGACTTCTTCTCAGAAGATAGAGCATAGAGCCAGGATGAGGGCTGTCAAACTCCAGATAGAGAGGGAGGAGGTAGCCCTGGCTCAAGCTAGACTTGCCTTGGCAAGAGAGCAAAAATTGTGTGGCTTAGATGCCACTGGTGGCAGCATAATTCCTAGAGAGAAAGACAGGAGCTATGATAATAGAAACCTGACAAAAATTGTGCCCCCCTACAAGGAAGGGGATGACATCCACAAATGGATGACTGCTCTTTAGAGAGCCTGCATGGTACAGCAGGTTCCTCAGGATCAGTGGGCTGCAATTTTATGGTACTCCTTTTCTGAGAAAGGGAGGGATAGGCTCCTCACAGTTAGACCTGAGGATGCCAAAAACTACTCTGTCCTGAATAGTGCTCTTATTGAAGGGTTTGGCCTAACCACTGAGCAATACAGGTTGTTGTTCAGAGACACCCAAAAAGCACAGACTCAGGACTGGACTGATTTTGTTGATTGTGCCACTAAGGCTCTGGAGGGTTGGCTGCAGGGAAGTAAAGTCTCAGACTATACAGGATTGTACAATCTTATAATGAGAGAGCAGATCCTTAATAACTGTCAGAACCAGCTGTTGCATCAATACCTTATTGACTCTGATCTGACCTCTCCCCAAGAATTGGGAAAGAAGGCAGACAAGTGGGTCAGAACAAGGATTAAGCAGAAACCCCAGAACCAAGGTGGTGACCAGAAGAAAACAGACCAGAAGGGTGGGAATCCAAAAGATAAAGAAAAGGACCATAAGTCTTCAGGCCCCCAAACTAGTAATAAGGAGGGTGGTTCCCAAAATGGCAACAAGAAAAAGAAGAATGATGGCCCAAAGAAACCTTGGTGTAATACCTGAAAATCAGTTTCACACTGGGGCAGTGAATGCACCAAGAAAAATCCAGTCCCCACCACTGTAGCTCCTAAAACACCTGCACCCCCTAGTACAGTTAACAGTGGTGGTACACAACCTAAGGGTATAGTGGGGTTAACCTTGGGTACTGAGATGGAATCTGGCCTAGTCAGAATCCCTACTCAGGCAGTTCTCCTATATGATGTGGACCTAGCTTTGTCCACTACAGTGAGTCCCAGTAACCTGGGCAAATATAGGCAGACGCCTTTGATAAATGAGAAACTGGCTCAGGCCTACAGGGACACATGTGCCAGTGTCACAATGGTGACACCTGACTTTGTGGACCCTGGGCAGATTGTACTAGGTGAAAGTTACCTAGTGACCAATGCAAGCAACTCCACTACTTCACACAGTGTGGCTGTTGTGAACTTCTCCTGGGGAGGGGTAGATGGCCTAAAGAAAGTTGTTGTGAGTGCAGACCTCCCAGTAGACTGTCTGTTAGGCAATGATCTTGAAAGCTCAGTTTGGTCAGAAGTGGAGTACAGGACTCATGCAGAAATGCTAGGGATTTCAGCACATGTCCTTGCAGTGACAAGGACTCAGGCTAAGAAGTGCCTTCCTGAACCAGTGGTGGATCTTGGAACAATAGACCAACCACAACCCAAGAGAAGGAGCAAAAGGGTTAAGGCTATGTCTTCCCCCTTGCCCCAGGTTGAGGATCAGATTTCACAGGAGACTGATTCTGCAGTCCAAGAGGAGACTGTCTCAGAGGAACTGGAGCCTGATCAGGTTGAGTTTCTGGGGACAGGGGGACCCTCAAGGGCAGACCTGGGGCAGGCTCAATTAGATTGCCCTTCACTTGAACCCCTCAGACAGCAAGCTGCTGCTGAGGCTGCAGGGAATGCTCAAGGTGCCCATAAAGTTTATTAGTATGATGGACTCCTTTACTCAGAGGCTAGGGACCCCAAGCCTGGTACTACCAGGAGGTTGGTTATACCTTTGAAGTTTAGGGGTTTCCTTCTCACCTTGGCCCATGATATTCCCCTTGCACGACACTTAGGCCAGAACAAGACTTGGGACAGGCTTGTTCCACACTTTCACTGGCCTCATATGTCAGAAAATGTCAAGGAGTTTTGTCGCTCCTGTGTCACTTGCCAAGCCAGTGGTAAGTCAGGTGGCACAACAAAGGCCCCCTCATACCACTACCTATGGTGGGGGTTCCCTTTGAACGTGTTGGAATAGACATTGTGGGTCCCATGGATCCTCAAACAGCATCTGGGCACAGATTTATACTGGTGGTAGTGGATCATGCCACCAGGTACCCAGAGGCAATTCCCCTAAGGACCACCACAGCACCTGTGGTGGCAAAAGCCCTCATTGCAGTTTTCTCAAGAGTGGGCTTTCCAAAGGAGGTACTATCAGACAGAGGCACTAACTTCATGTCTGGTTATCTAAAAGCAATGTGGAAGGAGTGTGGAGTAAACTACAAGTTTACCACACCCTATCACCCACAGTGCAATGGGCTTGTGGAGAGATTCAACAAGACCCTCAAGGGAAGGATAAAAGGTTTACCAGAGAAGCTCAGGCGGAAATGGGACATCCTTTTACCCTGCTTGCTCTTTGCTTACAGAGAGGTCCCACAGAAGGGGGTTGGCTACAGCCCTTTTGAACTTTTGTTTGGCCACCCTGTGAGGGGTCCACTATGTTTGGTGAAAGAAGGATGGGAGTTACCTCTCAAAAAGCCTAAGCTAGATGTTGTGGACTATGTACTTGGTCTCCGCTCCCGGATGGCTGAGTATATGGAGAGAGCATCCAAAAACCTGGAGGCCAGCCAAGAATTGCAGAAAGCTTGGCATGACCAAAAGGCTGTTCTGGTTGAGTTCCAGCCAGGGTAGAAGGTGTGGGTGTTGGAGCCAGTGGCCCCAGCAGCACTCCAGGACAAATGGACTGGACCCTACCCTATCATTGAGAAAAAGGGAGAAGTCACCTACTTGGTTGACTTTGGAACCCCTAGGAGCCCCCACAGGGTGTTTCATGTAAATCGTTTGAAAGCATTTGTGGACAGGGAGGACATGAGCTTGCTCATAACCACAGATGGGGAACAGGAGGAAGAGAGTGACCCTCTCCCAGACCTGCTTTCCCAGAACCCTGATGATGGTTCAGTTGATGGAGTAGCCTTGGCAGGCAGCCTCACTGACCAGCAGCAGATGGACTGCAGACAAGTTTTGCAAGCCCACAGACATTTGTTTTCACTCACACCCAGTCAAACTAACTGGTGCACCCATGAGGTGGACACCGGTGACAGTCTGCCTGTGAAGAATAAGATCTACAGGCAACCTGACCATGTCAGGGATTGTATAAAGGCTGAGGTGCAAAAGATGTTGGAACATGGAGTGATTGAGCCATCAGAGAGCCCATTGGCAAGCCCAGTGGTCCTTGTGCCAAAACCTCATACCCAAGATGGAAAGAGAGAAATGAGATTTTGTGTGGACTACAGAGGTCTCAATGCTGTCCCTAGGACAGATGCACATCCCATTCCAAGAGCAGATGAGCTCATTGATAAATTGGCTTCTGCCAAGTTTCTGAGCACATTTGATTTGACAGCTGGCTACTGGCAGATCAGACCAGCTGAAGAGTCAAAAGCCAAGACAGCATTCTCTACCCCTAGCGGACATTATCAGTTTGTGGTAATGCCCTTTGGTTTGAAGAATGCACCTGCCACTTTCCAAAGGTTGGCGAACCAAGTCCTTGCTGGGTTGGATGACTTTTGTGCAGCATATCTAGATGATATTGCTGTCTTTAGCTCCACCTGGGAGGATCACCTGATCCACCTGAAGAAAGTTCTGGAGGCCCCGCAAAAGGCAGGCCTGACTATCAAGGCTACCAAGTGCCAGATAGGGCAGAGCAAGGTTGTATACCTGGGCCACCTAGTAGGTGGAGGTCAGGTTCAACCACTAGAGAGCAAGATCCAGACCATACAGGACTGGGCTCCTCCAACTACCCAGACACAAGTCAGAGCCTTCTTGGGCATGATTGGGTATTACAGAAAGTTTGTGAAAAACTATGGGTCCATTGTGACACCATTAAATGACTTGACATCCAAGAAGATGCAAAAAAAGGTTCAGTGGACAGGTAGCTGTCAAAAGGCATTTGATGACCTGAAGGCCATGTGCTCTGCACCTATCCTGAAGAGTCCTGACTACTCCAAACAGTTCATTGTACAGACAGATGCTTCTGAGTTGGGGGTGGGAGCTGTGCTTTCTCAACTTAATCAAGATGGTCAAGACCAGCCCATTGCTTTTATTAGCAGAAGGCTGACCCCCAGGGAGAAACGTTGGTCAGCTATTGAGAGGGAGGCCTTTGCTGTGGTTTGGGCCCTGAAGAAGTTGAGGCCATACTTGTTTGGTACTCACTTCCTAGTTCAGACAGACCATAAGCCCCTCTTGTGGCTAAATCAGATGAAGGGTGAAAATCCCAAACTGCTCAGGTGGTCCATTTCCCTACAGGGGATGGACTTTACAGTGGAGCACCGCCCAGGGACTGACCATGGTAATGCAGATGATCTCTCCAGGTACTTCCACTTAGAACATGAAGACTTATCTGGTCAAGGTTAGTTTAATGTCCCTGCGTTTGGGGGGGAGTTGTGTAGGAGAGTAGGGTCTGCTATCCTATGGTCACTCCAAATTTTTGCTTTTTGCTTCACTGGTTTTCGACTACTGAGGCTGTGGGCCTGCTAATCAGACGCCCAGCCTGCTGTTCTCTCTCTAAATTATTAATACATGTGCTATAGGTACATACCACAATTGGAAATGGACTCCTTGTCAGCCCCTGTACCATGCACTATAGGTGCTCAGGGCATAGGTGCCACCAAGGCCTACCAGGGGCTGCAGCATATCTTTTGCCACCCCTGGCTGGTTCTTAAATTGACACAACTGGCTGATCACTCAGCTGGGGCAAGATGGTGTAATCACCTCTTGCTTAGATATAGTATACCTATATCTAAACCTATATCTGGACACATATAAACCTGTGAGTCACTCCTATGGAAGGCCTTATCAATCCTGGAGGCAGAGTGCGTGGTTTAATGTGAGATGGAGCTCTAGCATGAGCTGAGCCTGTCTGCAGCTGTCGGGAACAACTCCCTAAGCTGTTTCAGGATAATGCCATACCATATACTATTAAGTGCATTATAATCCTCGCGGTTATATAGCAACTTTGGTTTGGCTTTATCAAAACATGTCGTGTAAGGTGTCATACGATTTGGAATACTATCCCCTCGCCAGTTCTGGTGACGGGGATAGCATTCCACCCCTCTAGAGGGAGAAGACATGTTACTTTACTGAAATGCGGTTAATTTCTAAAAGAGCCTCAGATCCACAAAATGGATGCTTCTGCCACAGACACGAGTCTGACCCCCTGCAGCTGACCGAAACTCAGCCAAGGGGGCCTGGACAAAGGGTTTCCTGTTGCAGGGAGGTGTCACACCACCCCAGACAGGAGTTAGTGGATTGTAGCAGGGAGGTTTGAAAGAAACCAGACACTGCATGGGGAGCACAAGGCTGCCCCTTGCATAATCCGGTCAAACCGGTTCTGGGGCACACCAGCCCCAGTCCCAGCACGGCCTGGATCAAAGGAAAGGGGTGTACCCACCCCCTTCCTGGGTCCCACCCATAGGAGGGGACCTAGCAGGTAATCCAGCCCCCTAGATTGGTATAAGAATGGGAGCAGTGCCAATGCACTTCAGATTATCCTGATGAAACATAAGAAACGAAACTCTGGACCCTTCGACATCCTACTCAACGTAGAAGACTGAAGAATCTCCCTTGTGGTCAAGGAGTGACCACCCTGTGCAAACAGGCACCATCCAGCATATCAACGTCTGCTTTGTTGCAGTTCCCGCCGGAACTCGAGCGACAGAGATCGACGAGATCAAGCTTCCCTGCCTTCTAACAGCCCGATCCACAGTCCCTGCAGAGCTGAGACCCGTGGAGGCGACCGAAAGCGTGGGGCACGCCATCTTGAAAAGACCACGAGACGCTGACCGTGCAGCCCACGAGTGACCCTCGAAGCTGTACACCGGGGTTTGAGAAGCCCCAACCCTGAGCCACTCTTGCACCGAAGTTCAGCCCTCCACACTCGACGAGTGCTGCGTGGGGCCCTTCTGCTTTCTTTGGCTCAACGCGTTGGCCGGTCACTTGCCAGTTGGCTTGTGGTCCCTGTGCCGACGAAAACCAAAATACGACTTGTGAATCTGGTTGCTCCAGATTTGCACTTGCTCTCCCGAAAAGGGGAACCCACTCTGACCCTCCTGGTCCGAGTAAGAAGCAATCTTCCAGTTCCGTGTGGATTGCTTTTGCCAAGTGTTGTTTGCTCCAATCTTGAAGCCGACAGCGCCGACGGCGAGAGCCTTTGTGGGACAGATCGTGACCCGCTCCTGGACGTCGTAGATGCCCCAGAGCCCACGTGACAGCGGAGAGAAGCTCCTCGACAACCACCTGATTGCGCCCGACATTGCCTGGTCCCATCCTGGTTCCACCCTGGTCACTGCTGAGTGACCCAGACTCTGTCCCCTCTGCTTTCAGGTACTTTTCGACTCTGATCCACCCTTGGATCACACCGGACACTTCTCCTTCACAGCGCCTGCAGCATCTTCAGCTTCAAGCACCCAGAACCTGCGTGACGAAACCCGACGCCACTTCGACCCTGTGCACCCGCTTCCTGTGGGTGAGGTAACATTGCAACGCCGGTGTTCCCACACTGGTACACACCTCTAGGGTCTGTGTCTAAAGTTTTGTCTTTCTAGGTTCATCGGAAGTGTCCTAAAACTCTGTTTACTTAACTTTTACGCACCATTGACTTGCATTGGTGCATGCGTGTGCTTTTAGCACTGCACCCGAATCCCGCGGGTTTTTCCCGACTTCAGCATTGCTTGTCCCGACTGCTCCCAGCGATTCCCTAGGCCCTAGGCATAACCACTGTTCGATTGGTATCTCTTATACCACTTTCTTAGTATATGGTCTGAGTGGTCCCTCGCCTTCATCCATAATTGTGCAACTTTGTATGTTATACTGTGCTTTTGATTTAACGCTTGTGCCCCTTTGTTCATAAAGAATACTGGGGATTATTTTAAGTAATAAATACATATATTTTTATAATATATACTTGTGTGGTGTCCTTTCATTTGATATTACAGGACTGTGATTGGTAAAACAGCTCGCTTAACACGACCTCTTGAGTTAAGCCTTCAAGGCTGCTTAGTCTGTGCTACCATTAAGATAGCTTGTCTACAAGGTTGACTTACAACCAGACACCATAAGGGTTTGCTTGGACTGATACAAGGTGGTTCCAGAGTTGGAAACATCATATATCAGGCCAACTTCTCACAGGGTAGAAGCTGCACCCTAGTCCCGATGTGAAGCCAATTGTACACAACACTAGGGTGATATGTGATGCCTCAGTTGGGCATGAGGTACTTAGGATTTGCGCCCTGCTACAAGTGTTAATAGAGTACACAGCTAATTGAGTGGATGCATAAGGTGTTATGCTAAGTACAGTTCCTACCAGTAACTACGGGGTTGTG
Source organism: Lissotriton helveticus (assembly GCF_964261635.1). NCBI lineage: Eukaryota > Metazoa > Chordata > Amphibia > Caudata > Salamandridae > Lissotriton > Lissotriton helveticus. Next base: position 1,247,003,957 of record NC_136059.1, on the reverse strand, counting down.
CTAACTGAGCTGTAGGATGATCTAGTGAGTTATGTAATCCCGGTGATGTCATGATGAGGTTTGGTAGCACAGGGTAATAGGGGCAGATGGAACTAAGTTTCTCTTGTATGGACGATACGAAGGGCAATTTAAAATAACCTGGTATGGAGTCTCTTCAGTAGAGTGCCTAATGTGCCACTGTGGGAGTGCAGTTGGCACATTAAATTTACACTGCCTCTGGGATAAGCCAAAGTCTCTGCCTAGCTACCTAGGGGGTAGGCAGGTGGCGGCTTCAGTGTGTACTCAGCCAGGCTTAGGTGCATACCCTAGCCAAAAAAAACTCAATTTACAACATTGGTATGCCTAGGAGTTGTTTGCAGTCCATTCGCAACCACCCCACAGGGCGAATGTTTTAGGCCACAAGGTTTGTGGAGGGCTCTTGTGTGGGAGCCTGGCGAAGAGCTATGGTCAGGCTAGGATATCTTGTGCTTTCGCCACACTGTTAAGTCCCAGTCACAAGCGGATTGTAGCAGGGGGAGCTGGCTGTGGGTCAGGAAGCGCCAAGGCATCAGGAGCACTGAGCGGCTTACAGCTAGATGCGGTATCTGATGCAAGGGGCATCAATTAGATTAAAGCCCTACTCGGAGGTACCGCCTTAAGTGCGTGGAGCGGCTTACAGCCAGTTGCGGTATCCGATGCAAGGGGCAACTGTGAGATTAGAGCCCTACTCCAAGGGACCGCCTTAAGTGCGTGGAGGTCTATTGGCACCGCCTTCCAATGGAAGCCATTGTTTAGCGGGCTGCTCTGAGCAGAGCATTTGCAGGCGTAAGTAACAGTATCGGCTACCAGTTCAGATGTGCATCTTTCACTAATTTACTCAGATAACTGGGACAGGAAGCAAGGCAGGCTGGATAACTTTTTTTCTACCTGCATTGGCACATCTTGTCAGTAGTGATTGTCAAAGGGATTGCACTTCAGCCAGGTAATGTTAGCACTCATCCACACCAAGGTGATTGTTTAAAGTCACCCTGGGCTGCGTTTACACAGCCCAGTATTAGGCCCTTGTGGGTCAGTGCCATGAATTATTAAATTGAACTGAACAGGAGGCGTGACCGTGGGTTACACTAGCAGAAGTTTGGGGAGAGCTAAACTCCACCCATGGTCACGGTGTAGTCTTAAGTAGTCGGAGTTGTCACTCTTATTTGACCAGGGGTTCGATGCTACACGAGGGCATCGCTGCATTGCGGCCAGAGCATGGGCATTGTGTGTTTCCCAGGGGTCAGCAAGTGAAGGCAAGGCTCTTTCCAAATCTGGCACCAGAACCCAAGGTAGCCAGAGCCAACTTGTCTGTTGGGTGACTTGTTTAGGCACCCGTGTAGTTGTCACTCCACGAAGGGGTGAGTTGTCTCCAATAGTGGGCACAATACATATATTGCAGTTGTCAGCACCATGAGTTACTAAATGACAACTGTACAGTGGGCGTACTTGTTGACCGGGCATTATTGCTACGGCCTCCAAGGGCCGATTAGTCGGATACCAGTTGCAGTGAGTGTGGCTTTCCCTCAGTGCAGGTTAGAAGAATTTAGATTCCATGTGCAGGCGATGCTGGACTTGCTACCAGCAGGTCTCATGTGTGAGCGGGTTAACTGCTTTGAAAAAGGCATAAAAGGAGTATGGCATTTCACATGGACTACTGGGAATTAAACCAGGGACCAGCTACCCTTACATGTGGATTCGGTGGAGGGCAGCTATGTCCGGGGTAACCAAGAGTACCGGGTCTTGTGCTTTACATCTTGGGTCAAAATGGGTGGCCCGCTAGGGGTGTCTAGGATCGTACCAGACACACTCTGCAGTGTAGAACGCAAAAGAACTGCACATTGACACTATTTTCAGTGTGACAGATGCAACAATTTGATCCCAGCCAAAGCGAACCAGGGTTCTTACTGGCAGAGGCACAACATACAACTGTTCACTCCAGATTACCTGAAGGTAGTCTGTTAGCAGAAGTATAGAACGGGACGTCTTGCGCCAGGGTGCGGACATTGCACGGGCGACACAGCAGATAGTCTGCTGTCAGATGAGGGTGCTTGCGGGCTAGGAGGCCAGGCAATGTAGCAGAACCAATTATAAGGACCCCTCTTCCCCCACCGGACGGCTGGAGGATTGAAACTACAGGTTACAAGAGGTGGGAGCCTACTTTAGCCTCAAGGGTAACGTTAGGCATCATATTGCAAACAGTGCGCACTGTATTAATGCAGACAGGTGAACTAAGCCGTTATGCCTAGGTGGGTTTCACCACAAAGGGAGCTGAGAAGGCGATATTCCCATAAGGAATAAGGGATGCATGGCAAGTGCAAGGAGACACCCTTGCTCAGAGATTGGCCCATGGGGGGATCCCCCCAATTTCTTAGTGATACACCTAGGGGGCCACGACCTCATTGCCATGCGGAGGAGGTAACTCTTACAAACCATGAAAGCTGACTTAGGGGAGAGATCAGCAAATACATGGGTCAATGTGAGCTCTGGTGGTCTGAGATTATTCCCCACAGAGTGTGGCACGGGGTCTCTGCGTACATCACACAGATTCAGGACAAACAGCGTAAAACCGTCTACGACACCCCAACCATATTAGACTGCTTCACCAAATTCTACACTAAACTGTACACTGCCCAGGGACAGTCTTCCACGTCAGAAATGTGCGATTATCTCAATGACGTGGAGCTGGCATGGTTATCAGACACCCACCGAGAATACTTTTGTCACCATATCACCCGTGACTAAGTAATAGAAGCCAATAACTCCCTACCTAACAATAAAGCACCGGGGTTGGATGGCCTCCCGGGCGAATTTTGTAAGGAATACCGTGATCTACTGATCCCACATTTTGCCAAAATGCTTGAAGAAGCTTATGAGGAAGGCACACTCCCAACTTCACTAAGTGAGGCGCTCCTGATAGCACTCCCGAACCGGGTAAGGATCCCACTGAGCGCAAATCATACAGGCCCCTATCCCTGATAAACATAGACGCTAAGGGCCTTATTTATGAGGGCCTTGCGCCGCCGGTGCGTCACTTTTTCCCATTTTAAAAGTGGCGCACCGGCGGCGCAAGGCCTTCATAAATAAGGCCCTAAGATCTTAGCGAAAATAATAGCGAACAGAATACAACCACTTCTCTGCAATCTGGTGCTGCCAGACCAGGCAGGCTTTATGCCAACACGGTCAAACACCCACAACATTTGTACAATGTTCGCGCTATACCATCACTTAGACCCGGACATGCCAGCGGCTGCGGCCCTTTTAGATGCTGCTAAGGCATTTGACTCAATAGAATGGGAATTTATTTTCGCCACCCTCCGAAAGATGGGGTTCCCAGAGCCATTCCTAAAATGGATATCGCTATTGTACGCGGTGCCTAAGGCACGGGTCAGAATAAATGGCTACACACCCAATCCCATAGAGATAAAGCGTGGTACCAGAGAGGGCTGCCCACTCTCACCAATGCTCTTTGCACTAATCCTAGAACCACTGGCCTGTAAGATTAGACAAAAACACTCTGACTCTGCAATTCGGTCTCCGCCCCTTTGGAATAACGTTGCATGCCGACGGCATGGTCCTCTACAGTATGTACCCAGACAGGAATCTAAACCCGCTTATTTAGGAATATGTTAATTACGAGCGGTATGCCGGCCTCCGAAAAAACTGGGACAAATCAGTTGTGATACCCTTAACTGCGGAAACATGGGAACCTCAACTGGAATATCCTTTAAAATGGCGGACAGATCTAGTTGAATATTTGGGGGTCTGGATCCACTGAGACCCAAGAATTAGTTATTAGAGAGAACTTTGGAAAGGCGCTGGTGAGATTGGAGGAACAGGTAGATAAAAGGATTAAAATGCCTCTCACAATGGCGGATGGGATAGCCTTACAGAAAATGATTGTATTACCCAGGTTTCTGTATCTGTTCTGGAATATACCAATATGGCTGAACGCAGCCTTTTTTGTAAGATTGCATTCTGTTATGCAAAAGCTCACATGGGCAGGCAAACAGGCCTAAACGAGCTGGAAGGTCTTAACCCAACCATATCATTTAGGAGGCTTTGAGGCACCGGATTTCCACCTATATTACCTCTGCGCACAAGCACAGCACGCACACTACTGGACAAAACCCCATGCATATATACCACACATTGCGGTGGAAAAGGACAGTGTTGATCCTTTCTCACTGACTGCGCTCATAGCCGACCCGGTAAGGCACACACCAAGGGATAAGATTCACACAGCTCTATGCACCTCAAGGGCATGGCATGCGTTGGCACACAGGGCAAGGCATGCGTTGGCACACAGGGCAAGTAAGCTACGGGTGTACGCAAGAGCCTTACCCACGGCAAGACACCCTAGACTTACCGTGACGCAAGAAAAGAAAATGAACACCCTGCTGACGGAGATGGGACTGACCTCTATGGGACAACTATACCCCCATAACACATTCATTAAATGGACAGACCCCTCATTTTGTGCTCATCAGAAATGTGCATACCTATGATTACGTACGGCTGTCTGATCTTCATATAACACATTTCCGGATGAACCTACACAATTGAACACATTACAAATACTTTTAACGGCTCCCAACCAGAAAAATCTGGTGACACGCTTATATAACTCAGCCCAAGAGGAACAGGCTGAGAAACCTACAGCAGCGTTGGGTAGATGGGAGGTGACACTAGGAGATACAATTGATGAACAAGACTGGCACTATAGCTGCACACAACTCACACTTCTCACGTCGAATTACAACTTGCGTATCATTCATTTCAAATTCCTCCATCAACTATATTATACGCCGGCCAAACTACACAGGTTAAGCCTGAGAGAGACCGACAACTGCCAGAGGTGCAGCGCACCGGGCGCTGACTTTTTACACATTTCATGGTCATGCCCACAACTGCAGACATATTAGGAGGAAGTTACTGCCACACTATCCGAACTGCTGTCAGAGCAGATCCCTAATACTCCCTTGGTGTGCATTTTGGGTGTTAGGAAACTTAAACATGCTAGACACATGACATTTTTGGCGGTAGCATTGCTGCTTGCAAAAATGCGCATTGCGATGAAGTGGGGAAGCAAAAGACCCCCCAAACTTAAGGACTGGATTAGACATGACCTATTGTAAGTCGACGCTAGAGACTTATGTAGAAGATATTCCACAAGCCTCGTGGCCCAGAGACTTCAGGGAGCCGCTTGTTCAATACTTACAGGCAGCACCAGAACTAGAATCATGATCTGACCCAAGACGCGACTAGCCCTTATGATTCTATGCCTGGGACACCACGCAGGGAATAGATGCTGCGGGACACAGTGAGTGTCGGATTGTTGGGGAGTGTAGAGGAGAAGTGTGGCTCACTGGTTAGAGGAGGCAGACCCTGAAGCAGAGGTCAGACCCGGGACCAGGGTTCAATTCCCGACGCGGCAGGGTCTTGAGCCCAAATATCCACGGACTCGATAATTCTCGTTTCGGTGCCTACTCGAATCATGGGTTCACACTCTGCAGCTCTGGGCATTAGCCTGCTTAATCTCCACTACGGCCCCCCCGCGGCGGGATGCCTGGCTTTCACCTTGGGGGAAGCCAGGACGGGTTCCCAAGGCAAGCGCCGAGATGCCTACGGGTAATCGAGCGCTATATAAGAACGCATAATAATAATAATAATAATAATAATAATAATAATAGAGACACATGTAAAGTGAGATAACATCTGCTGATGCAAGAATTACAAACATGATAACTGTTATGAATATGGTGTAGATTGTGACTCCAAATGTTATGTAATACTGAACAGTGAAGATTGACATGTCTTGTGTGATATGTGACTACTGGTTGGCTGAAACATAAAATAATTTAAAAAAAGAGTGTGGCACGGGGCTAAGTCAGAGGAGGGAGTTGAACATCCCTGAATGAGTGAACAGCTCATGGCGTAAGTGTGCATACCAGAAGGGTCTGGGTTCCATCAGACACGAGCTGATTCAGGCTAAAGTTAAAGGCTACTTTGATAAAGATGGGGTTCATTGTCGCCATTGGGAAAGGAGTTGTTCCACTGGACATGCAGGGAGCCCTAGAAAGCAGGTGAGAAATGAACTGTTTGGTGGGAGGCTCTGGTGGCGACGGGGGCCCCCTTTAGAGCTGTGGCGGAGTTACAGGGTGATCTGGAAGCAGACTGGCACAGTAAGGGTACCTCTGCGCAGCACAAAAGGGGTACCAGAGCCAAAGACCAGGAGCCTCAGGGCAGGTTCCTGGAAAACTGCAACAGCACCCCGTTAGTCCTTCGGGTTGTTGGGGGCCTGACCAACCGTCCTCTTTGCACCAGACACGCCGTCTCCCACCCTACCGCTTACCCTACGTGGGGTTGGCAGGCAATGTACATAGAACGTTGGAATATTTTTCTTTTTTGTTGCAGGCGGAGTTACAGGGCGATCTGGAAGGAGACTGGTTCAGTAAGGGTACCTCTGCGGCAGACATGTACAGTAAGGGTACCTCTGCACGGCACAATAGGGGTGCCAGAGCCAAAGACCAGGAGCCTCAGGGCAGGCTCCTGGAAAACCGCGACGGCGCCCCGTTAGTCCTTCGGGCAGTTGTGGGCCTGACCAACAGGGGGTTTGCTCTGCTACACTCTGCCCTGAAAAGGGCGTGAGTAATTAGGGACCAACGGGTCATTTGTTCCGGAGGAGGATCAACCAAAAGGTGTTGCACTGATTGGGTTCCCCACAGTGCTCGGCTCACCAAGCAGGCGGGGCAGCATGGGTTGGTACAGCTGCCTGCCATTGGATCGCCCGTAAGATAACCCACCTTATTGCATACTTCTGTATGGAATAAACCTGCAGCAATGTTTTCCTATAACAAAAGTTGTCTTGCGTATTTATTTATTCATGCCTGCTCAGACTGTGGGTGGGGATGTTGCCAATAATGGCGCAATGACCAGAGACAGGCGTGTCAGCCGCCACAGAGCCCCTTTGAGCAAATATCAGGGCAGTGTCCCTGCAGTGTAGCAGTAGTTGGAGGTTGCCGCAATGGGGCTGGAGGCGCGCCACCTCCTCTCTCCACCACTGCGTCCTGGGTGCCCAGCAGGTCTACCCGAGGATGCTTTTCCTCCGGAGCCAGACAGGGAAGTGGTACTCCATGGGTGCAGGACAGAGGGGTCCCCTTAGGGGTTTTACAAATGGGAATGCCCGGAGCAGAACTGTATTTAGCAGCGAGGCTCAGCGGCTCAGGATTCGTTCTGGCACTTCTTGGATTCAGCGCCGGTACAGGGCCATATCTACTCCATCAAGGGCTTACCACACCAGCAGGCTGCCATCAGTCTCAGGGGCCACAGCAGCAACGATTTCCTGAGGCAAACAGCACAGCCCTCTCGTTATTGGGCTGATTTAAAATGTGGTAATCTGCAACTTTCTATTGTTTGGTGTACAGTGCATACTGAATAACATGTAGCCAAAACACCCTCCTGTGGAGACCAGGTTCACAAGCAAAATATATTACATTCAAATTTAGGAAAGGAACATCAGTTAAATCAATCCAAGGTGTTGTAACATGAGTTGTAACAAACAGTCGCTGGGCTCTTCCTCCTGGAGGGTAAGCATTAGAGAAGCAGGGTTCAAAGTGGGGCAACGGACAAGGGTATTGTGTGAGGTTCAAACACATAAAAGGTGATGGGAGAAAAGCTTGCAATAAATCTAACCTCTGGTAATCACTTGGGGTAGCATTCCAACCCATGCCACCTCAGTTTGGACTCAGCCATATGCTAATCTGTCTTGACCCTGCACCAATAGGAACAGGCCAGCCCAAACTGTCCGGACAGGTCCTTCCTCTTCCTTAACCACAACACAAGTAACCCAAGACCGATTTTACCCTGATTGGGGCTCGTCAGTCAGGTGTACCTTGATTCCAGTGGCACAGTGAGCACTGGACCCACATTTGTGCCTACCCTTGCCACTTAGCGCATTACATCAAACATACAAAAGGTGATGGGAGAAATGCTTGCAATAAGTCTATTACTTGTACCATTGTAACTATACAACTACTTTTCTGTGAAGCGCTCTGATACCCCCTGTGGTCTTATATAAAACTCATAATTAATAAATAAGTCTAATCACTGGCAATTGCTCGGGATAGCATTCCAACGAATTTTTTTTTTGCCACTGGACCAAGCTACACCCAACTAATGAGCCTCACTTACGGCAAATCCGGCCTTGGGTTGCTTAAGTTCCGGTTCAGTGAGGTCCTGGCCTGCCCGTTCAGGCTGGGCTATTTCGATTAGAGCAGAGTCAAGACTGATTTGCATGTGGCTGGATCCAAAGTGAGGTGGCATGGTGGGCAAAAGAACGATGGGTTGGAATACTACCCTGAGTGATTTCCCGTGGTTGGACAAACTGTAAGCATTACCCCCATCACCTTATTTGTGTTTAATGTGTGAGACCGACTAAAACAAAATCTCATATCAGGATAATGTGTGAAGGATTCAAAATTATTCTAACGGGCTATACTTACCAATAGCCCATATACATTTATCAGTAATAATAATTCAGTCGGCAGAGGAGGAGCTTAGCGCGCACCCAAGATGGTCGCGTGAGCTCGGAGCTCCCGGACCTTCGCCACCTCCACCGATCATCCTGTATCTTATCCTGATTTAGACGACGGGCTTTTGTGGTCATGACCTGGCTGATCATTTATCCGTTTTCAGATTGCGATTTGGTCTCCGGGAACCGAAAATACGGACTTTTGAACATTTCTGGCCTGCTCCATGGTACTGCCCCGGGCTTGCTTTCTCTGCCAGCCGGGTGGTAATTGAATAACAACGGCCCAGGCGGGGCTCCCATGCCTGGTCTTCTACTTTCAGTTTCGATTCCTGTAGTCTGCCTCATTGACTTTGCCCTGGTGGCCCTGGTCGCTTGTTTCTCTCACTATCACGTCATCGTTGGTGATCTGGACTTTCGCTGCCCTGATCAGTGGCTGGCCCTCCACCTATTCTCCGAATTGATCCGGGCGTATTGAGTGTCGCCATTTTTACTAGGTCTCAGAATACCCTCCGGGGCGCACAACCTGAAATGGCCACAAAGTCCGAGGCAGAGAGGCGCAGGACCAGACCGGCAACTCGGGGAGGTCCTGTGCAGTCCAATGTCATGGATCGCTATACCCTCACTAAGGGCTCTCCGAGTGGCATAACTAAACCCCCGGCCACCTTTGGGGAAGATTCCCTGTTGGATGAAGAACCGTCGTTGAAAGACGTCATGGGCGCCATTGCTGGGATGAAGGCCGCGTTGGGACAACAATATGAGGCCCTGACTCACAAGCTGGACACGGTTGCTATAGATGTTAATCTGATCAGAGCAGACCTCGGAAAGACTAACGAAAAGGTCAAATCCCTTGATTTGAAGACATCCAGTCTTGTCGCCGACGTCTCTGAGTTACAGACTGAGGTCGGTAATTTGAGATCTGCCCGTGACTACCTCACTCGACGCTTGGACGATTTTGAAGGCCGCGCACGGCGGAACAACGTCCGGTTGGTTGGTGTCCCGGAAACGACGGACTCGACAGCGGTGGACCTATTGGTGGAGGACCTTGTCCTGAATCACTTAGCGCCCAAGGGCCTGAGCAAGTTTTTTGCAGTGGAACGGGCCCACCGAATCCCGAGTGGCCCGCCCAAGCTGGGAGCTTCTCCGCGCCCCATCATTGCGCGGATCTTTAACTTTCGTGACAGAGATGCGATCCTGCAGGCGTCCCGCACCTCGGGCCCCACGAAATATGAAAACGCCGCGATCAGCTTCTACCCGGACTTCACCCAACAGGTTCAGAGGCAGCGACTGGGATTTCAAGGGGTGAAGAAGAGAATGAGAGACAGAGCCATGAAATATGCCATGCTTTTCCCGGCTCGACTGCGTGTGGTTCACAATGATAGAACATTTTTCTTTGACCATCCTGGAGCTGCTAGTGACTGGTTGGACTCGTTGCCCCCTGGACAGGAACAATTTGACCATTCGGAACACCCCGGTGGAGCAGAGGGCGGCCTGATGGAGCAGGAATAGGGAGTGACTCGGCTCCTGGACCAACGTATTGACTTTCGGCAGTGGGTTGATGCTATGCTACTATTGTTTGCTACTGTGTTGTCTTAATGGGGTGTGGGAGGGGGTCGGGTGTATCTTCCTCCTCTGGGGTTCTTTTCGTAGATTAGTTGTATGTTAGGGCGACAGGCACACTGCAAGTTGGGGTGGCTCTTGAGTCTCACGCAGGGGTGCGGGGTGGGGGGTTTGATGTTGGTTTGGGGGGTTGGGGGGTTCAAGTTTTTTTTGTTGTTTTTTTCAAGGCATAGTACTGAGTCAAAAGTGAATCATTGGTTAATAAGCGATCACAGTACATTCTGACTACACGATTATATAATTACGAGGTTCTATTGAATATATCAGGCCAATAATGCGTGTTATCAAATTTCGATCCCAACAGACGGCCCTTTTGGCTTACTATAGCCAATATACCTAGATTCATTCTACGAACACCCCTTCATCGATCTGCATGAGGTCTGACACCTCTTTTTGGATCATCTGCTTATCAACCTTGACCTGGCGAGAAAAGTTCAAAGCAGATGTTAACCTGGTTGCACAAAACGAGCAGCAGGCCGGGCCACATTGGAGACACAGGCAGCACGTAAATATTACTCCAAAAGCTCCAGCCAGCACCATCAATATCTTCCAACCCCAGGTAGCTAAAAGGCCCCAGAGCCAACTGCTAAGGCACCAGGTGCCGTTATCCACATGTGCTTCACTGGCTAATCGATGTAGTTTCTGTATAGCAAGATGTATGGTGGGGGCTGAATCAGGAATAAACACGCAGCAAGAGCTGCCGATCACATGACAGGCTCCTCCCCTATCTGCGAGGATGACGTCAAGAACCATCCGGTTCTGGAGCGAAACAAGCCTCGTCACTGCAAGCTCCACAGCAATATTAGTTAAGATCCCAGTAGTAGTCTGGACCACGTTCTCAACTATTCGGGACAAGCGTCTAATACTGCGACTATTGAATATAGGTCCCCAAAAGTGGGTATGACTCTTCGCAAAATCTTCGAATTGCTGCAGGGAGGTATCTGTTTGATCAGTACTGTCGGTGTCATAGCTCCTAATATTTCGGCTAACCACTATCCCTTTCTGAACTAACTGATGAGTTTGGTGATAGTCGGGCGGAGCAATGTACACAGGAGGGTAGAGGAATGAGAGGTAGCAACTTCTTGCCCATCCCCGTGGGAGCCATGTGTATGCATTCTCGCCCCAGACGAAATAGAAATCTGGTGGAGTAATCATAGGTGGGGTACTATATACCTGTAAAGTGTAGGTGTAATTACGTCTGCTTTTTCCTACCTTAACATGGCCTCTTCCCTGTATACAGAAGGGAGAGGTAGTATTAATGATGGGGATCGGCAAAGCTTTGTCATTCGTAACATTTCTTTAAAATGCTGTAAGTACATAGTGTCATTAAAAAGTTCAAAATCCTGCATTTCCTCCATTAACCACGTAATATTCTTATAATCTGTATATACGTTCATGCAAGCATTGGGGTCCAGAGAGCCCTCTCCCCCATTTCCTGCTGCATCAAATCCTTGATGTTGTTCTATGTACTTCAGAATGGCTTCATAATCTTTCTCAGTATATATTTTTGGTTCTGCTACATAATGTGAATACATCAAAGACAATAATTGGAACCAGGCTTCGCAACTAGCCAAATAAGACATCGGTAAGGAGATGAATAATTTGTGCTGGTGCATTACTGAAGGAAGTAACCCACATACCCAACAGTTTGTCTTATTTGTGGTGTTGTGTGTCTGGTGCAACATTTCAATAAAAGCATTTTTCATATAGGTCTCTCTGTGCCTGGCCTTGTGAGGGGGCAAAGAATAGAAGAGATGCTCTTCCGGGGCAACAGTAGTTCCTAACAGCTTCTGTACTGGATGCTGAAACTCTAAGTATACAAATACACACATCATAATTACTGTAATGATAACAATAAAAGCAACGAATGCCACCTTCACTCTGGTGGACCATCCGGAAAACAAATGCATATTATCCACATATCGCCGAGGGGCTAGTGGCCTTTCATCCTCCATTGCGAATCGAGCAAAAGGAAAGATGCTCTCTATAAGTCCAGATCTAACTCGGCCCCTCTCTATAAGTCAAAAAACTATCTTTGTATCCTCAAAGCACGCACGCCACCAGAGGGGATCTTCTTCCCTGTGTCCGTTTTAGAGCCTCACAGGCAGACTCTTGTCATCCATTAAGTGAAAAAGCAAACAACTTCCTTCGTCTTGTAGAACAACCGCAGCCCCCAACTTAGTCTTTCTTTATGAACAGAGCTACTCAGCACAGTGTTCCAAGCTCTCAACGAGTTCAGTCCAGTGTCTCGCTCAGTACCCCAGTGTGTCTATCCGATGTTTCTCAAATGAAGAATTTCCCTAATTCCTTCCACGAAAGACTGGGGTACTGCGCTGTTTTCGGGGCCGCAGGTCGTAGTTACAGCAACCAGGTTGCTCCTGGTCAGAAAACAACTCGGTTGCAGGGGCATCAGATGCATTCGAACCCTGTGATGCACCAGAAATAATGGCCTCCGCTGTTTGAGCCGCCGCCCTGTCACCTGAGGGCAACGCTTCACTTGGCTGCCCCTCCTCTCGGGCTTCTGAAAAAGGTACAAGGCTCTGCAGCGACTCTCCTTCCTGGCTGGGAATTCCTTCGTGGTTTTGCAAATCAAAGGGCAAAGGAAGTGGGAGGCGCTTCAGGTGGCTGGCATGGATCCAATGTTTGCGTCCATGCACCCTCACAGCCGACCTCGTAGCGAGTATGACCTGGTAGGGCTCGGACCACTTCGGTTCCAAACTTGATTTCCGTTGATAGTTCCTCACCAGAACCCACTGGCCTGGTTCCAATCGATGTCCTGGACCCTCTGGTAGCGGCCGCAATGTCTCGGATACCTGTTGATGAATAGAACGCAGATCTTTAGTCAAGGCATACAAGTAGTCTGTCATCAAAGGATAATCAATATCTCTAAAGGACCTGGGCCTAGGGACTCTCCACACATTGGCCGGACGGCCAAAGATTACTTCGTAGGGTGATAACCCCGTTCTTGTGTGTGGTGTTGTTCTCAGAGGCAGTATTGCTAAAGGGAGGGCATCGGGCCATTTTAATCCTGTACTAGCACAAATCTTGGCCATCTTCAATTTCAATATGCCATTATATTTTTCGACCAAACCGGCTGACTGAGGATGCCTCGCTGCATGAAATTTCTGCCTAATTTGCAGACCATCACAAACACTCTGAACCAGTAAGGAATTAAAGTGTGTTCCATTATCAGACCAGATAATCCGGGGCAAACAATATCGGGGGAAATATTCTTTAACCAAAGCTTTAGTAGTTGCAACTGCGGTGGCCTCTTTGGTGGAGTAGGCTTCAACCCATTTACTGAGAGCACAAACCACCACCAATACATATTTCAAATTGTTCACTCTCTCCATCTGTATGTAATCAATTTGCAAAACTTCAAATGGCAGAGATGGCGGTGCAAAATTTCCACTCAGGACAGATTCTCTACCTCCTGAATTGTAACGCAAACACACAGGGCAATACTTAACCACATGTACTGCAGTTTTAGGAATATTTGGGTTATTCCAGACTGGATCTAATACTGCGCAAATATATTTTGCTCCTATGTGTGCTGGACCATGAGCCATGGTCACTATAGCATATACCAATGCATTAGGAAGTAACCAACGCTGTTTCTCAGTTCAATCTATCCAACATTCATTCTTATCCAGTTGTCCCACTTCCCGTTCCCATCTCTGTGCCACATCTGGGGTAGCTTCTTTCTGCAACTCTTTCGCTCTTTCAATGGTATTGTCAAACACAGATGTTTCCGCCACCCACCGAGCTGAAGCGCTGGGGAACATGGGAGTCATCTTAGTTTGCGCTGTTTCTTTAGCTATCGAATCAGCGTAAGCATTTCCCTTTCCTGTAGAATCAATAATTCTCTGATGAGCACTGCATTTAATGATGGCAACTTTTTCTGGTAAGGTCAAGGCACATAACAAACAATCAATTAAAGGACCGTGTTGAATTTTCTGACCATGCGTGGTAAAGAAACCCCTTTCCCTCCACAGCCTCCCAAAACTATGGGCAACGCCGAAGACGTACGTGCTGTCTGTGTAAATATTTACTCTCAAGCCTTTACTGATCTCACAGGCTCGTCAAGTCAAGTCAAGTCAAAAATGTATTATTTGTTTCGGTACTCAACTGAGGACCACAAATATTATATATATAAAAACAACGGATTACAGGAGAAGAAATTCATTACAAATTAATATAAAGTTAAAAAAGATTTTAAAAATTTATAAAAATTGTAACATACAAATTCATTAGGTGGTTGTTTGCACACAGATAACAATTCTTTTTACTGATGAAATTCTACATTTACGGTATATAGGAACAAGATGTCTTGACCGTGCTGTTACTACATTTGAGTTTGGGCATACAAATAAAAGGTGCTCGATGTTCTGTTCTCCCCCTTGACAAAGAGTACATAGTGGGGATCCACCTGATGTCACAGGCTCGTAACAAAGCTATTAGTTCAGCTGCCTGGGCTGTGTGATGTGAAATCCTAGCGGTTTCCACCACCGTTTTTAGGGTCGTAATGGCATACGCAGCTGTGGCAGTACCATCTGGTAATTTAAAACAAGAACCATCAACATACAGCTCTCCTTGGGGGTCTGGTAAAGGGGTGTCGGTAAGATCTACACGGCCTTTTGTTTCTTCTTCAGTTCTAAATATACAATCATGAGTATCATCTGTTTTAGCATTGGAAGGGAGAGGCAATAATGTTGCTGGATTCAATGTTGCGCATCTTTTAATTGTAATATGTGGTGCAAACAATGTTAGTTCGTATCCTGTTAAACGAGCACTTGTAAGGTGCTGGGTCTTAGTTCTATTTAACAGAATATCCACAGCATGCGGTACCAAGACTGTGAGTTCTCTATTCAAAACTATACCTTCTGATTGCCGGATGGCCACTGCTACCGCTGCAGTAGTCCTCAGGCAACTGGGAAGGGCTTGTGCGACCATGTCTAGTACTGATGAAAAGAAAGCACAGGGTCTCTGCTTCCCGCCAAAATCTTGTGTTCATACTGAAAGGGAACAACCGTCCACCTCGTGCACATAGAGTGAAAAAGGCTTCCGGTAATCCGGGGTACCCAAGACAGGTGCAGAATGTAGGAGAGTAGGGTCTGCTATCCTATGGTCACCCCAAATTTTTGCTTTTTGCTTCACTGGTTTATGACTTAATGTGGCTGTGGCTAATCAGACCCACAGCCTGCTGTTCTCTCTCTAAATTGATGCCAATGCACATTAGGTGCATTACGAAATTGGAACTGGTTCACCTTATTGGCCCCTGTAACAGTGTACCCCAGGTACCCAGAGCATAGGTGCTTCCAAGGCCTACCAGGGGCTGCAGCACGTATTGTGCCACCCCTGGCCTGGTCTCCATATTTGACACAACTGGCTGATCACTCAGCTGGGGTAAGTCGGTGTAATCACCCCTTACTTAGGTGTAGTATGCCTATACCTAACCCAAAATGGACACATATGTTCCTATCAGCCACTCCTATGGAAGGCCTCATCAATCCTGGAGGCAGAGTGCTTGGAAATATGTGAGATGGTGCTCTGGCATGAGCTGAGCCTGTCTGCAGCTTTCAGAACCAATTCCTTTAGCTGTTCCATGATACTGCCATACCATATACTCTTAAGTGCATTATGAACCTCGCGGTTAAAGGGGCGCTAGGTGGCGCCAAACCAAGATGGCCGCACTGTAGTGAGGCTCTCGCCAGATCGAGCCTTTGACCAATCCTTCTGACCATCCTGACCGAGGAAAGCTGTTCTATCTCCCCACCGAGGTGTCCGCGGCGCCATTCCACACTCAGCGGTGCCTGTGACGTCGGAATCGCCCATCTGAGAGCGAAGATATCCGCTGATTCACTCGGAGGCGGCCCGGGCCGTCTGACAGTGACCCGCCGCTCCGGGGCCGGCTGGCTGGGATACACCGGTGATTTGCAGCCTCATCGTAGCTGCGGAAGCACCAACTGCGGAGCGGATTCTGTGCCGCTGCTGGCTCTGCGCCAGTGTCTTGCTGGAGGAGGACCTCCCTACTTTGACGGTGAGCCCTTCCTCTCTCGGCCACATACTAAAAGTGCAGGCGGACAGCCGTTAACGGCGGAAAAGAGCGCGAACACGGCCATTGTCGATTAAACGGGAAGCGCCGATCTCCACCCTGCACCACAGACTGCATTGGCGCTAATCCTTAAGGGTTCAAAGCAAAGAAAAACAAACCAGGTCGGAAAAAATCTCTGGCGGGGAGCCCCATTACATCCTGCGCTGCAGCGCATTGCAACTGCATACATCCCGCTCGCTCTTCACGGCCCTCCCGCCACTCGCGCATTGCTGTGACCTACCCACAGTCACCACAGGGGCGGTAGGCTCGCCCATACTGCTTGTGGGCCCGGACGACCTTCCCGCCTTTCACTGCACGACGCTCACTGCCGAGGGGCATTGGCCCGGATACTTCCAGCTCGCATCGGCGAGGCGCGAAGGCCACCTCACTGCTCACTCACCCGCATATGTGTCTTTGCCCACCTGCCACACTGAACATGACACCAGACTTAAAGAAGCGGAAGATAGGATATCAGATCTGGAAGATGGTGCCACTACGAATAACAGACAGGTGACCCGCATGGACAGGCTCTTAAAAGTCATTGCGGAGAAAAACGAGGATTTAGAAGCCAGGTCCAGGCGCAACAACATCCGCGTCCTGGGCCTTGCGGAGTCCACCAACACTGGGAGGATGGAGGTGTTCATCGAAAATTTGGTCGTCGAACTCTTTGGTAAAGAATCGTTCTCCTCGCACTTAATAGTGGAACGAGCCCACAGATCCTTGGCCGCACGCCCACCGACAGGTGCCCCACCTCGCCCCATCATTGCGAGATTCCTCAATTATAGAGACCGGGACGCTGTGCTCCGTCGAGCGAGAGAAATTGGCACAGTGGGTTATTGTAACACTACACTCTCATTTTTCCCGGACTTCACCCCGGCGGTGCAGGAAGCCAGGAGGAAATTCTCAGGAGTAAAGAAGAAGCTCCAAGACCATGAGATGACGTACGCCATGCTGTACCCGGCGAAATTGAAGGTTTCCCATGGGGGCAAGCAACACTTCTTCCAAAATCCTCAACAGGTGGAGGACTTCCTTAAACGACACAGAACGGACAAGGCCAGGGGCGGCGCTGAAAGTCACCGCTCCAGATCCGCTTCGCCTATGAACCAGCAAGAATAGTCCATACTCACTGTGACCGCTCCATTGACGAGGAGAGGCGTCGAACTAGGCGCCAACATCATGGTGAGGTACAAATTAACGATGCTGCTTGACTTGGTATACATATTTGGCAGGCTCGATCGCCCACCTCCGTCCCACGCTAAGAGACCGGGGCTGTACCTGGTTCCAAGTGGGTGCGAGTAGGGAGGTGGATGGCAAGTTTGGTGCCCCTAGTACGGTACCCCATTGGGCGAGCCCCAAAATCTCCCTTCTTGTGGTAGAATGGAGGGATATGTGACATTGTTAGTGTTTTTAAGTTGGGGAGTGGGAGGGATAGTGGGGATTGGGAGGGTTCAGGATGCCCGGCGAGTTGGGGTTGCCGGTGTGGGAGGGGGTATGTTCCGACATGTTACTTGCAGGACTGACTTGGTTACCATTCACACTAGCAGTTGGACATACCGAGAGGGTAGTTGGGATTCGATTAACATATCTGATGCCATTGGTTATTTGTGCATGGATGTTGTGGATATTTGGCACTCATTTTTTCTGTTAGAGGTATGGGAGACGTAACTGAACCACAGTCCGCCTCGCAGTTCCGAGTAACCTCCTGGAATATACGCGGGTTAAATAACCCGAAGAAAAAAAGACACATACTGGGGTATCTAGACAGGCACGGGATATCGGTAGCTATGTTGCAAGAAACCCATCAGATGCCTAGCGGTTCCCCTCCATTCGCTTCTAAGTGGGCTATGAGCAGGGTGTTCTCCTCCTATTCTAATTACGCTAGAGGGGTAGCAATACTGGTGAAAAGGGGAACGCATTTCACTCCAGCTGGAACTGAGATAGATGCTGCAGGGCGCTATTGTATGCTATGGGGGAAATTACACTCACATACGATATTGTTCGCATGCTACTATGGTCCTAATACAGATGACCCCGACGCGCTTCTCACCATGTGGGGGAAAATACAGGCTTTGGGGATAGATCACGTGGTACTGGGAGGAGACTTCAACACGGCCCTAATACCCGCACAGGACAGGTCGCATCCACATGCTTCTCACTACACTAATACACAACGATCACTACTAGGGATACTGAAGGAACACCGCCTGGTAGATGCGTGGCGACATATGCATCCCGCTGCCCAGCAGGGTACTCATTGCTCTGCGTTCCACTCCACATGGGCCCGCCTAGACTATATATTCGTCTCGGCGGGTCTATCCCCATGGTTAACCAAAGCCAGTCATCTGGCGCGCACATACTCAGACCACTCCCCGGTTCTACTCTCCCTAACCATTCCCCTTACCACACCCCCTTTCCTGAACTGGCGCATGAATCCCGCACATCTAACTGACACTGCCTTCACTGCTGAATTGGAACAAGAAATCACAGAGTTCTTTGAACGGAATATTAATTCAGTCTCGAGCCTCACTACAGTTTGGGAGGCCTTTAAAGTTACGATGAGGGGGAGCTGTATCGCTAAAGGGGGAGGAGTTCTCAAGGCGCTGCGAACAGACATACGCAAGCTAGAATTAGAACTCCGTCAGCTAGAGCGAGAAATAGCGAATGGTGACAGGGACGGCGCAGCGCATGCTCAGATTAGGGAAAAACTGAACGAATACTCAGAAGCAGCGGATAGGGAAGGCAAATTTCTGGGTAAACCCTTCAATGCTCGGATATTTGGTGAGGGAGACAGACCTGGTAAGGCGCTGGCGAACGCAGTCAGGACCCCTCGATATCAAAACTATGTCCCCACTTTACTAGACAAACATGGCACACCACATCGTGATACCGCGGCACAACTCCAAGTGTTAACAGAACACTACACCTCGCTTTACACTTCACATAGAAACGACACGCTCAATTTGCAGGAATACTTAGCTGACACTGCTATTGCCTGGCTGGGCCCGTCCCAGCAAAAATTCCTTCATCACGAGCTCGAACTTGATGAGATCAAGGATGCCATCATGTCCATGAAGTCAGGGAAGGCGCCGGGATCGGACGGCCTACCGATCGACTTTTATAAATCCTTTATACATGTGCTAGCACCCATACTGAAGCAAGTCTTCTATGCGGCATTGGAAGAAGGCACACTCCCCCTCACGATGCGAGAGGCATGGATAACGTCACTGCTGAAACCGGGTAAGCCACCCGACCAATGCGATTCCTTCAGACCCCTCTCGTTATTGAATACAGACAGTAAGATCTTAGCTAAAGTCCTCGCTACGCGTCTCAACCTCCTTATGGAACGTCTCGTCCTTCCTGATCAGGCGGGATTCGTTCCGAACCGTGCCACATCCCATAATTTGCGCACCTTACAGGCAGTGCTGCAAGATATTAACCCCAGGTGCGAGGCTGCTGCTGTGTTCCTCGACGCCACAAAGGCGTTCGACTCCCTGGAGTGGGATTACCTCCTTACTCTGCTCGAAAGGATGGGGGTCCCCTTTAATTTTCTAGACTGAATTCGGCTGTTATATTATAAACCCCAAGCTACGGTGCTGCTCAACGGTGCTCGCTCCGCTCCGTTTGAGATTCATCGAGGCACCCGGCAGGGCTGCCCTCTGTCCCCGATACTCTTCGCGATCGCCATCGAACCCCTAGCCGCGAAGCTTAGACAACACCACAAACATCGTGCGCTAGTTTACCCGGATCGGCAACTCCTGATCGCATTATACGCTGATGACATGACCCTCTATGTGGACAAACCGCGAGACAATCTAAATCCCCTACTGCGTGAGATTACTAAATTTGGGGCCATAGCGGGGATACAGATAAACTGGGCAAAATCTGCCATGTTCCCCCTGACAGACAGGACCTTGGAGTTTCCTCTGGACTACCCCCTAGTATGGGAACCCGATGAAATAAAATATTTGGGCATCAGAATCACCAGGAATCGAGAGGACCTTATCAGGGCAAATTATGGGACGGTCCTGGACAAATTGACGGACAGCGTTACCAGGTGGCTACACCTTCCTCTATCCATGGCAGGCCGCATATCACTTATAAAGATGGTGGTCCTCCCCAAATTATTATATCTATTTGCGAATATACCATATAGCCCGGGCTCTTGCTTTTTTCGGGCCCTCGACTCTCAGCTATCGCGACTGATCTGGGGAGGCAAACAGGCGAGACTCAGTTTGAAAACCCTGATGCTGCCTTACCACCAGGGAGGGTTTGAAGTCCCTGACTTCCGAAAATACTACGATTGTGCCCAAGGACATTTTGCTTCGTACTGGTTCCATCCCCCTCCATTCATGGCCCACCTGGCGGTTGAGGATGGATACATGAGACCAGAGAAACCCTCTGGATATCTCTACACTACGGTCAGTATGACCGACAGAGACCCGTCTACGGTGGACTGTACTGTTAGAGCCTGGAAGCGCATTGCAGGGCATATGGGAGTACTATTCGCCTACTCGCCTCTAATGGTGGTGGCTAATGACCCCAGATTGAGTGTCGCCCGGGAAGAATTAGGACGTAAATTCCTTGCCAAATATGCTATAAACACCTGGGGCGATCTTTACCTACAGGGCACTTTCCGCACGGCAGTGCAGATTTTTGGGGACGACTCCCCCACGATGATGGACACATTCCTCTATGTTCGCCTCCGGCAAAACATTAAATCCGTCACGCCCGATTTTCCGGACGAACCAGAAATCATGACGCCTCTACACTCCCTGCTCCAGGCAACGGTCCCGAAGCATGTAGTCTCCATGTTGTATAAACACGTCCAGGTGGCTCAATCGCCTCCCTCCTTTAGAGCCAGGCAGGACTGGGATATTGACCTACCCGAACCCATGACAGACGAGCAGTGGGAGACGAGCTGCTCTCACACACACGCTGTAACCGGAAACACACGCCTCCGATTGATACACTATAAATTCCTGCACCGGCTCTATTTCACGCCAGCAAAGTTGCACCGTCTGGGCCTCAAGGACGACGATAGATGTCTCCGGTGTGGCACCCCGGGAGCAGATTTTATACATCTGGCGTGGAGATGCCGAGCAGTCGCCGCGTACTGGCGGGAGGTGTTTGACGCTATATCGGCCATGATCGGAGTGTCCATAGACCCTTGTCCTGGGATAGCACTGCTCGGACTTGCCCACCCTGCTGTTAAGACGAACCGCAAATTTTTTGCGCTAAGCCTCCTCTTGGCTAAGCGGCTAGTGGCATGCAGATGGGGCAGGGGGCGGGCACCTAAATTTAAGGACTGGCTGAGTTGCATGGCTACCTGGCAAGAACAATTACACAATTATGCTGACCTCTTACCATCTAAGTCACGACCCAGGGACCTCTGGGGTCCCCTCACTTCATACCTACTTCGGTCACACACTGATGAGGCATCCACTGAAGGGGATAACTGCGGGATAGATTGAAGTGATAGCCGCACCGCCACCACACATGGGCTATACCCACTCTCACACTGTCTACTACATTACCCTAACGCGCGCCTCCCACATATGCTATCCCCTGCTAAATAATGCTTGCTCTAGGACCTGCGTTTGCAACCACACGTAGCACCGAAAGTTACGCCCCCTAGCACACAACGTAAAGGACAAGGAGGGACTGGATTGCGAGGAGACGGGCGTCCCCCCCCCCCTTTTTTTTATTTATTCGAACTTGTTTTGGAACGGATGATCTCACTCAGGCAAATGTCCACTGCAACACACCCATGGCACGACACAATATCGTACTCCCCGCATGGCAAACGTGCAACATACCTTCCCCGAGGCTAGGTCACCTCTGATGCAGCGGTGACGACACGGCCGGTATGGCCTGCCGTCCAAGGCTGGACGGGGAGGTCAACTTCGCGCCCCCGCGCTACAAAGCTCCGCCACACCACTGCTCCAGCATGGGGGCCTCGCTTGGGGAGGGAAATGACCATGATACGTTGTTAAGTTGTTTTAAATGTTAAAAATAACCTCATTGCAATGTTGCTCAAAAATCTCGTTGTAATCAAGTAGGTCTCATGCAATCTCCTCTATGACCCACGTCTAATTACATCGCGGCCGGCCCGTGTGGGTTGTAGGCGGCTTGCTGTGTTAACTCCATACCCTTATTGAGACTACCTGACCATCTTCTTATGGGACACTGTAAATGCCGGCCTACGAATGTAGGTTGTAGGCACTGAGCTGTATTTCTTGTGTTTATGACCAATAAAGGTTTTAAAAAAAATAAAAAAATAAAAAAAAAAAAACCTCGCGGTTAAATGCTATCTTTGGTTTGGCTTTATCAAAACATGTAGAGTAAGGTGTCATACGAATTGGAATACTACCCCCTCGCCAGTTCTGGCGACGGGGGTAGCATTCCACCCTTCTAGAGGGACACAACATGTACATAACCTGAAACCCGGGTAAAGTTAAACATGAGCCTCAGCATCACAAAATGGATGCTGCCACCACAGACACAAGTCTGACCTCCTGCTGCTGGGAGTCCTTCCAGCGAGGGCGGCTTGGACAAAGGGTTTCCTGCCTTGGGAGGTGCTAGCACCACCCCAGACAGGGTTTTGTGTATTGGGTAGGACAGGGCTGAATAGAATCAGACATGCCTTGGGCACACAAGGTGTCCCTGTGCATATGCCAGTTCAAACCGGTGCTGGGGCTCTCCAGCCCCAGTCCTGGCACGAAACTGGACAAAGGAAAGGGGGTGTAACCACCCCCCTTCCTGGTCCCACCCAGAGGAGGGACCTAGCAGGTAATCCGGCCCCTAGATTTGGAATAAGAGTAGGAGCTGTGTCCCAAGACTTCAGATCATCCTGAACTCGACTTGAAACTAAGAAGAAGACTGGACTTCGACATTCTGCTGCACAGAAGACTGAAGAGAATCTCCCTTGTGGCCAAGGAGTGACCACCCTGTGAATAAAGGCACCAACCAGTAACTCGACGTCTGCTTTGCCGCCGCCTCCTGCCGGAGCCCGAGCCCAGAGCCCGACGAGACCCAGACTCCCAGACATCTCAGAGCCCGATCCACAGTCCCTGCAAAGAAGGGACCCGTGGTGGCACCAAGAGACGTGGGACCGGACATCTCGGAAGACCCTCGAAAAGCTGACTGCGCAGCACCTGAGGCACCCTCGACGCTGTGCTTTGAGGTTTGAGAAGCCCCAGCACCGAGCAGCATTTGCATCGAAGATCAGCCCCCAGCATCTCCACGATCTGCGTGGGGCCCTTTTGCCACTCGACGCGCCATCCCGGCCACTTGCCACGTGGCTAGCGGCCATCTTGGTGATGAAAACTACAATTTGCACCACTGGTCTGGTTGCTCCAGACTGGCCCTTGCTCCCCTGAAAAGGAGCACCCGCTCTGACCTTGCTGGTCCGAGTGAGAAGCTTGCATCGATTCCTGCTTGGCTTGCATTAGCCAAGGCCTGTTTGCTCCGATCAAGAAGCCGACACCGCCAACAGCTAGAGCCTTCGTGGGACAGCTCATGACCAATGCCTGGACGTCCTTGACCTCTTCGTGTCCACGTGGCTGCAGAGACAATCTTCACTTCTTCACCTGTTTGCACCCGACATTGCCTGGTTCCATCCTGGTTCCACGGTAGTCACTGGCTAGTGACTTTGAACATTGTCCCCTCTGCTTTCAGGTCTTCACCTCTTCAGATCCACCCTTGGATCCACCGGAACTCTCCTCGACGACCCGCCTGCAGCATCTTCAGCTCCAAGCACCATCGACCTGCGTGACGAAACCCGACACTACTTCGCACCTGTGCACCCGCTTCCTGTGGGTGAGGTAACTCAGCAATGCCGGTGTTCCCACACTGGTATACACCTCTAGTGCCTGTGTCTAAAGTTGTATCCTTGTAGGTCCATCGGAAGGTTCCTTAAACACTAACTTTGTAACTTTTACACACCATTGACTTAACATTGGTGCATGCGTGCACTTTGAGCACTGCACCCGAGTCCCGCGGGCCTTTCCCGACTTCATCACTGTTAGTCCCGAACAGCTCCAGCGATTCCCCAGGCCCTAGGCCTCTTTCCTTTCCCCATAGTGGTTCTTATACCACTATTTTAGTATATGGTTTAGGTGGCCCCTAGGGCTCATCCATATTGTGCAACTTTTGTATATTTAAACTGTGTTTTGTTTTAACGCATTTGCTTCTGTGCTCATAAAGAGTATAGGGGATATTTGTAGAAATAAATCTATATATATTTTCAATATATATCTGTATGGTGTCCTTTCATTTGGTATTCAAGGGGATTGTGTATGGTAAAACAGCTTGCTTCACATGCCTTTGCAGAGTTTAGCCTAAGACTGCTTTGTCCACGCTACTAGGATAGCTGGACTATTAAGGTTGACTTACAATCAATCATCATAAGGGTTGCTTGGCATGGTACAAGGTGATCACTAGAACTAGTGAGCATCATATACCAGGCCAACTTCTCACATTGGTGAGCAGCGGTTGGGATTTGAGCTTGCTGTTGTTTTACCATTACAATCTTTGGAGAGTATCATTTGAAAGATCATACAGGTACCTGATAGGTACACTAAAACAAGACTAGTATACTTAAGTTCTACTGAACTTAGTTGTTGTAGAGGATAGGGAGTAGCACACCCTGACTACAACTACTAGATAGGTTTAGTAGGTAAACACAAGTGTAGGTAGATTGACACACATACACCCACACTAGAGCAATGTCTGGAGCAGAGGGATCCACTGGACCTATCTCTGTTGAGAGTGACCCTCCAAGGGCACCATCCAAATTTGCTATCTTTACTTTTAAAGAACTGAGGCAGCTGTGTTCCTTAAGAGGAATCAAAACGGGTCCTATCCCTACAGCCGACCACCTCAGAGAGCTTTTAGACAGGTCTGAAGCTCTAAAGACCTCCAAACCAGGCTCCTCAGGGAATGGAGATGGAGGCTCTCCCACTGAAGATGATAACACTGACACCCCTGCCCCTGTCATTCAGATAGATGAGGAAGACCAGGTCACTGGAGATACTCAGCCAGAGGATGAGGAAGAAGAGGAAGAGGAGGAAGAAAGTGGGTCTGATGATGAGAGAAATAGTCAGGTGCTAGTCAGCAGGCTTAACCAGGCTAACTTAAGCCTATTTGGGACTGAAAGTGGGTCCAACCCATTCAGACCCCCAAGTGGACTTAACCAGGAGCAAAGGAGGAGAAGGGATCACTCAGGTGAGTCCAATGCCTCCCAAGCTTATAGAGGCTCTCATGGACACTCCAGAAGGGAGTTGTCTAGCCCTCAGAGAAGGGAACATGAGGCCAAAATGAGAGAGGCTGAACTTAGGATCCAGAAGCAAGAATTAGAAGTTGCCCTGGCCAAAGAGAAGCTTGCTAGAGCAAGACAGCCTAGAGAGAGTGGATTAGGATCCACTGGTGGCAGCAATATCCAAAAGGATAAAGACAGGTCCTATGACAATAGAAACCTGAGTAAGATTGTGCCCCCCTACAAGACTGGGGATGACATCCACAAATGGATGACTGCACTTGAGAGAGTCTGCAGAGTACAACAGATCCCTCAGGAGCAGTGGGCAGCAATCTTGTGGCTCTCCTTTGAAGGTAGAGGCCGAGACAGACTCCTCACAGTTAGTGATGGGGATTCTAGAAACTACCTGGTCCTGAAGAGTGCTCTGATTGATGGGTTAGGCTTAACCATTGAACAGTACAGGTTAATGTTCAGAGACACCCAGAAGACACAGACTCAGGACTGGTCTGAATTTGTTGAATGTGCCACTAAGGCTCTAGAGGGCTGGTTGCTGGGAAGTAAGGTTACAGACTATGAAGGATTGTACAATTTACTGATGAGAGAACAGATTTTAAATAACTGTCAGAACCAGCAGTTGCATCAACATTTGGTTGACTCAGATCTGACCTCTCCCCAAGAATTGGGAAAGAGGGCAGACAAATGGGTTGGAACCAGAGTTAAGCAAAAGAACCAGAACCAGAACCAGGGTGGTGACCAAAAGAAAACAGACCAGAAGGGTGGGGAGCAGAAAGCTAAAGACCAGAAGTCTTCAACAGGGCCCCAAACTAATACTGAGGGTGGGTCCCAAACTTCCAAGAAGAAGAAGAAAGAAGGTCAAAGAAAACCCTGGTGTAGTACATGTAAAAACACCTCTCACTGGACAAGTGAGTGTAAAAAGGGTGGAGCCCCCAACACTGCAGCCCCTAAGGCACCTGCACCCAATAGTACAGCTAGCAGTGTTGGTCCACAAACTAAGGGGGTAGTAGGTATCGCCTTGGGAACTGAGGGAGATTCTGGCCTAGTCAGAACCCCTACACAGGCTGTTCTGATTTGTGATGTGGAGATTGATTTGTCCACTACTGTCAGTCCCAGTAATCTGGGCAAGTACAGGCAGACACCTTTGATTAATGAAACAGTGGATCAAGCATACAGGGACACATGTGCCAGTGTCACCATGGTGACACCTAGCTTTGTGGACCCTGGACAATACCTACCAGGTGATAATTACCTGGTGACCAATGCCAGCAATGTCACTACTACACATAGTGTGGCACTTGTTAACTTTTCCTGGGGAGGGGTAACTGGCCTAAAATGAGTTGTGGTTAGTGCTGATCTCCCAGTAGAATGTTTGTTGGGCAATGACCTGGAGGACTCTCTATGGTCAGAAGTTGAGTACAGGACTCATGCAGAGATGTTAGGGATATCATCACATGTCCTTGCTGTGACCAGGTCACAGGCCAAAAAGTGCCTCTCTGAACCTCAGGTCTTGGATCCTGGAACAATGGACCAAGCACCTTCCAAGAAGAAGAACAGGAGGGTAAAGGCTGTGCCTTCCCAACTGCCTACAAGTGAGGATCAGCCTTCACAGGAAGATGATCTTGAGACCCCTGAAGGAACTGTCCCTGAAGAGCTTGAACCTGATCAGGTTGAGTTTCTGGGGACAGGGGACCTTCTAGGGCAGACTTGGGGCAGGCTCAGTTAACCTGTCCTTCTCTTGAACCCCTCAGACAGCAGGCTGCTGCTGAGGCTGCTGGGAATGCTCAAGGTACCCATAAAGTATATTGGGATGAAGGGCTCCTTTATTCAGAGGGTAGAGACCCCAAGCCTGGTACAATCAGGAGGTTGGTCATACCTCTGCAATTTAGGGGCTTCCTTCTTACCTTGGCACATGATATTCCCTTAGCAGGACACCTAGGCCAGAATAAAACTTGGGACAGACGTGTCTGTCATTTTCACTGGCCTCACATGTCTGAAGATACCAAGGAGTTTTGTCGCTCCTGTGTGACCTGCCAAGCAAGTGGCAAAGCAGGTGGTACTACAAAGGCCCCCCTGATACCACTACCTGTGGTGGGGTGCCCTTTGAAAGAGTGGGGATTGACATTGTAGGACCAATGGATCCCCCTACAGCATCTGGGCACAGATTCATACTGGTGGTGGTGGACCATGCCACCAGGTACCCAGAGGCAATTCCACTTAGGACCACAACAGCTCCTGTTGTGGCCAGGGCCTTACTTGGAGTTTTCTCCAGAGTGGGGTTTCCTAAGGAGGTAGTATCTGATAGATGTGCCAACTTCATGTCAGGATACTTAAGAGCTATGTGGAAGGAATGTGGTGTCAACTACAAGTTCACCACTCCCTATCATCCACAGTGCAATGGGCTTGTTGAAAGGTTCAACAAGACCCTAAAGGGCATGATCAAAGGATTACCTGAAAAGCTCAGGCGAAGATGGGACATCCTTCTGCCCTGCCTTCTGTTTGCTTACAGAGAGGTCCCACAAAAGGGGGTTGGCTTCAGCCCCTTTGAATTGTTGTTTGGGCACCCTGTAAGAGGACCCCTATGTTTGGTGAGGGAAGGATGGGAGTTACCTCTCAAAAAGCCCAAACAAGACATAGTGGACTATGTACTTGGTCTCCGCTCCAGGATGGCTGAGTATATGGAGAAGGCATCCAAAAACCTTGAGGCTAGCCAAGAATTACAGAAAGCTTGGCATGACCAAAAGGCTGTCTTGACTGAGTACCAGCCTGGACAGAAGGTATGGGTGTTGGAGCCAGTGGCCCCAGCAGCACTCCAAGACAAATGGTCTGGACCCCATACAATCATTGAAAAGAAGGGAGAGGTTACCTACTTGGTGGACCTAGGAACTCCCAGGAGCCCCCACAGGGAGCTCCATGTTAACAGACTGAAAGCATATGTTGACAGGGCAGACATGGGCTTGCTCATGGCTACAGATGAGGGGCAGGAGGAAGAGAGTGACCCTCTCCCAGACCTGCTGACTCAGAACCCTGAGGATGGTTCAGTTGATGGTGTGGCCTTAGATGGCAGCCTCACTGAACATCAGCAAAGTGACTGTAGACAAGTTTTGCAGTCATACAGACATATGTTCTCCCTGACACCCAGTCAGACTAACTGGTGTACCCATGTGGTGGACACTGGTGACAGTCTTCCTGTGAAGAACAACATTTACAGGCAACCTGACCATGTCAGAGATTGTATCAAGACTGAGGTGCAAAAGATGCTGGAGTTAGGTGTCATTGAGCCTTCAGAGAGCCCCTGGGCTAGCCCAGTGGTTCTGGTCCCCAAACCTCACACCAAAGATGGAAAGAGAGAGATGAGGTTCTGTGTGGATTACAGAGGACTCCATGCTGTCACCAGGACAGATGCACACCCTATTCCAAGGGCAGATGAGCTCATAGACAAATTGGCTTCTACCAAGTATTTGAGCACATTTGACTTGACAGCTGGCTACTGGCAAATCAGGTTAGCTGAGGAGTCTAAAGCCAAGACAGCATTGTCTACCCCAGGTGGGCATTATCAATTTGTGGTAATGCCCTTTGGTTTGAAAAATGCACCTGCCACCTTCCAAAGGTTGGTGAATCAAGTCCTTACTGGGTTGGATGACTTTTGCGCAGCATATCTGGATGATATTGCTGTCTTTAGCTCCACCTGGGAGGATCACCTGGTCCACCTGAAGGAAGTGCTAGAGGCTCTGCAAAAGGCAGGCCTCACTATCAAGGCAACCAAGTGCCAGATAGGGCAGAGTAAGGTTGTATACTTGGGCCACCTTGTAGGTGAGGCCAAGTTCAACCACTGGAGAGTAAGATCCAGACCATAAAGGACTGGTCCCCTCCAACTACCCAGACTCAGGTCAGAGCTTTCTTGGGCCTGACTGGGTACTACATGAAGTTTGTTAAGAACTATGGGTCCATTGTGACTCCTCTTAACGATCTGACATCCAAGAAGATGCCCCAAAAGGTTCAGTGGACAGTAAACTGTCAAAAGGCATTTGATGACTTGAAGAAGGCCATGTGCTCTGCACCTATCCTGAAGAGTCCTGACTACTCAAGAGAGTTCATTGTCCAAACAGATGCTTCTGAGTTGGGAGTGGGAGCTGTGCTTTCACAACTTAATGTAGATGGTCAAGACCAGCCCATTGCTTTTATTAGCAGAAGGCTGACCCCCAGAGAGAAACGTTGGTCAGCCATTGAGAGGGAGGCCTTTGCTGTGGTGTGGGCCCTGAAGAAGTTGAGACCATATTTGTTTGGCACTCACTTCAAGATTCAGACCGACCATAAGCCCCTCTTATGGCTTAATCAGATGAAGGGTGAACACCACAAACTGCTCAGGTGGTCCATTTCCCTACAGGGGATGGACTTTACAGTGGAGCACCGCCCAGGGACTGACCATGGTAATGCAGATGGTCTCTCCAGGTACTTCCACTTAGAACATGAAGACACAACTGGTCAAGGTTAGTCTAATGTCCCTGCGTTTGGGGGGGGGTTGTGTAGGAGAGTAGGGTCTGCTATCCTATGGTCACCCAAATTTTTGCTTTTTGCTTCACTGGTTTATGACTTAATGTGGCTGTGGGCCTGCTAATCCTACCCACAGCCTGTTGTTCTCTCTCTAAATTGATGCCAATGCACATTAGGTGCATTACGAAATTGGAACTGGTTCACCTTATTGGCCCCTGTAACAGTGTACCCCAGGTACCCAGGGCATAGGTGCTTCCAAGGCCTACCAGGGGCTGCAGCACGTATTGTACCACCCCATGCCTGGCCTCCATATTTGACACAACTGGCTGATCACTCAGCTGGGGTAAGTCGGTGTAATCACCCCTTACTTAGGTGTAGTATGCCTATACCTAACCCAAAATGGACACATATGTTCCTATCAGCCACTCCTATGGAAGGCCTCATCAATCCTGGAGGCAGAGTGCTTGGAAATATGTGAGATGGTGCTCTGGCATGAGCTGAGCCTGTCTGCAGCTTTCGGAACCAATTCCTTTAGCTGTTCCATGAGACTGCCATACCATATACTCTTAAGTGCATTATGAACCTCGCGGTTAAATGCTATCTTTGGTTTGGCTTTATCAAAACATGTCGAGTAAGGTGTCATACGAATTGGAATACTACCCCCTCGCCAGTTCTGGTGACGGGGTAGCATTCCACCCTTCTAGAGGGACACGACATGTACATAACCTGAAACCCGGGTAAAGTTAAACATGAGCCTCAGCATCACAAAATGGATGCTGCCACCACAGACACAAGTCTGACCTCCTGCTGCTGGGAGTCCTTCCAGCGAGGGCGGCTTGGACAAAGGGTTTCCTGCCTTGGGAGGTGCTAGCACCACCCCAGACAGGGTTTTGTGTATTGGGTAGGACAGGGCTGAATAGAATCAGACATGCCTGGGGCACACAAGGTGTCCCTGTGCATATGCCAGTTCAAACCGGTGCTGGGGCTCTCCAGCCCCAGTCCTGGCGCGAAACTGGACAAAGGAAAGGGGGTGTAACCACCCCCCTTCCTGGTCCCACCCAGAGGAGGGACCTAGCAGGTAATGCGGCCCCTAGATTTGGAATAAGAGTAGGAGCTGTGTCCCAAGACTTCAGATCATCCTGAACTCGACTTGAAACTAAGAAGAAGACTGGACTTCGACATTCTGCTGCACAGAAGACTGAAGAGAATCTCCCTTGTGGCCAAGGAGTGACCACCCTGTGAATACAGGCACCAACCAGTAACTCAACATCTGCTTTGCCGCCGCCTCCTGCCGGAGCCCGAGCCCAGAGCCCAACAAGACCCAGACTCCCAGACATCTCAGAGCCCGATCCACAGTCCCTGCAAAGAAGGGACCCGTGGAGGCACCGAGAGACGTGGGACCGGACATCTCGGAAGACCCTCGAAAAGCTGACTGCGCAGCACCTGAGGCACCCTCGATGCTGTGCTTTGGGGTTTGAGAAGCCCCAGCACCGAGCAGCATTTGCACTGAAGATCAGCCCCCCAGCATCTCCATGATCTGCGTGGGGCCCTTTTGCACTTTGCCACTTGACGCGCCATCCCGGCCACTTGCCACGTGGCTAGCGGCCATCTTGGCGATGAAAACTACAATTTGCACTGCTGGTCTGGTTGCTCCAGACTGGCCCTTGCTCCCCTGAAAAGGAGCACCCGCTCTGACCTTGCTGGTCCGAGTGAGAAGCTTGCATCAATTCCTGCATGGCTTGCATTAGCCAAGGCCTGTTTGCTCCGATCAAGAAACCGACACCGCCAACAGCTAGAGCCTTTGTGGGACAGCTCGTGACCAATGCCTGGACATCCTTGATCTCTTCGTGTCCACGTGGCTGTAGAGACAATCTTCACTTCTTCACCTGTTTGCACCCGACATTGCCTGGTTCCATCCTGGATCCACGGTAGTCACTGGCTAGTGACTTTGAACATTGTCCCCTCTGCTTTCAGGTCTTCACCTCTTCAGATCCACCCTTGGATCCACCGGAACTCTCCTCGACGACCCGCCTGCAGCATCTTCAGCTCCAAGCACCATCGACCTGCGTGACGAAACCCGACACTACTTCGCACCTGTGCACCCGCTTCCTGTGGGTGAGGTAACTCAGCAACGCCGGTGTTCCCACACTGGTATACACCTCTAGTGCCTGTGTCTAAAGTTTTATCCTTGTAGGTCCATCAGAAGGTTCCTTAAACACTAACTTTGTAACTTTTACGCACCATTGACTTAACATTGGTGCATGCGTGCACTTTGAGCACTGCACCCGAGTCCCGCGGGCCTTTCCCGACTTCATCACTGTTAGTCTCGAACAGCTCCAGCGATTCCCCAGGCCCTAGGCCTCTTTCCTTTCCCCATAGTGGTTCTTATACCACTATTTTAGTATATGGTTTAGTTGGCCCCTAGGGCTCATCCATATTGTGCAACTTTTGTATATTTAAACTGTGTTTTGTTTTAAAGCATTTGCTTCTGTGCTCATAAAGAGTATAGGGGATATTTGTAGAAATAAATCTATATATATTTTCAATATATATCTGTGTGGTGTCCTTTCATTTGGTATTCAAGGGGATTGTGTATGGTAAAACAGCTTGCTTCACATGCCTTTACAGAGTTTAGCCTAAGACTGCTTTGTCCACGCTACTAGGATAGCTGGTCCATTAAGGTTGACTTACAACCAATCATCATAAGGTTTGCTTGGCATGGTACAAGGTGATCACTAGAACTAGTGAGCATCATATACCAGGCCAACTTCTCAGACAGAACACATAGCAGATTTCAAAGAGTCAAAGGCTTCTTGACATTCATCCGTCCAGGGTAGGGGTTCATGCACATCTTTGGTAGTCAAATACAACAAGGGTTTAGAGAGAAGAGAATAGTTAGGAATCCATTGGCGACAGTAAGAGGTTATGCCAAGAAAAGCACGGACATCACGTTGAGTATGGGGTACAGACATATTAGTAATTACAGATATTCGTTCTGGTGTTAGTCGTATCCCCGCTTTTGACAGTAAGTGGCCAAGGTAGGTCACTTCCTGTCGACAATATTGAAATTTAGAGAGGGAGACTTTATTTCCTTTATCAGCCAAATGATGTAACAATTTCACAGTCGCTTCTTTGCAGTCTTCCTCTGTATCGGAGGCCACCAAAATATCGTCCACATACTGGATAATTGAATTACCCGCAGGCAAAATTAATTAATCCAGGACTGCCTTTAGAGCTTGGCTATAAATGCTGGGACTTTCTGTATAGTCTTGGGGTGCACGCGTAAATCTAAAGCTTCGGCCTCCTAATGAGAATCCGAAGACATGTCTGCTATCAGGGTGAATTGGAATGCTAAAGAAAGCGTTCTTTAAATCTATTACAGAAAAATATTGGGCCATAGGGGGAATCATAGTAAGAATTGTTGTAATATCCGGCACCACTGGGTATTGAGGGACTACTATCTTATTCACCGCTCGAAGGTCAATCACAAAACGATAGGCAGTCTTATAATCAGGGGCACCATCAATTGGTGTCTTTTTTTCAGAATCGGCAAAATGGGACTATTACAAACATTACCAGCTGTTTCTTTCACCACCCCCCTGTCAATGAGGTCACAAATGATATACAACAAGGCCTGTTCACCTTCTGGTGAAATCTTATACTGGGGAATGCGTGGCATCTGTGCATTTGGTTTCAATGTTATTGACACCGGAGCTATTCTTAACAGACCTACAACGGGTGCCCTGTCGCCCACAGTGTCCGAGGAATGGTGGAGAATTCAGGTGGCAAGGTCTCATTTTTAGCAAAGTATTGAGCCTTTTTCACAGGTGGTTTCTGCATTGTCAGAAAAACACCATAAGGGGAACAATAAACGCGGGCATGTAATCTCTTCAGAATGTCTAACCCTAAGAGGTTTTCACCACAATTAGAAGTCAGAAGGAAGGGTGTATGCATAGAGATGGGACCTATCGTAAAAGGCAGAGGTTTCAAAACGGGGCTCACTACCGGTATTCCAGAGAATCCTACTGATACATTATTTTGGCCAGACAGAGCTGCCCCTAGGACCAGTGTATGGGCGACTGAACTACTCATCGCCCCAGTATCCACTAAAAACGTTCCCGATGTACCCAACAGTTCTCCTTGTACATAAGGTCCCTCTTGGTCAACTGGTACTGTAATATGGCCCCCGCTCTGTCCATGGCTGTCTCATGCATAATCCCGTTCATCTTATCTTTCATCCTGATAAGTCTCATTGTAGTATTGTCTGTTCTGAGGGTCATCAAAATGATTCTTACGAGAACCGTCATGCTGTGACTCCTCCCTTCTCATGCTATTGCGATCTATATTCCCTCGACCCCTTCCTCGTCCTCTACTAGGTCCGTTCCTTGTCAACAACAAGGGGCAGTCTGCCCTCCAATGTCCTTCCTCTTTACAATAAGAACATTGGTTTATCCCAATATTCGGAGGGCCTCCCCTACCTCTTCCTGTCATTTGACCTCTCTGAAATGAGCCTCGCACTCCTCGTCCTGAATTATTCCCTCTACTGACTTGCTGCAGTAGTACCCTAGGGCCTTATTTATGAAGGCCTTGCGCCGCCGGTGCGTCACTTTTAACATGGGAAAAAGTGACGCACCGGTAGCGCAAGGCCTTCATAAATGAGGCCCCTAGTTTTTAGATCCTTAGTCTTTTTCTCTGATTTCTCCTTACTCTCGTTTTCTCGATGTTCATAATATTGGGCCATGCTGAGGATAACAGAGGGTGCAGCCGTAGTCCACGTGCTTTCTGCTGATTGAAGACGGGTCATAACCTCAGGGAGCAAATTTGTGACAAATCTATTTACAATTAATCAAATTCCTCCCTCTGTAGAGAGGTCCCGACCACTAACATCTATAAAAACGTTCTCAAACCGAGTGAAGAAGTCGGACACACTTTCATCCTTTTTCTGTTTACATGCTGTTAATTTATCCCAATCTACTTTCCTAGGAGGGAGAAGAGTCTTCATGTATGTAACAATTTTATCTAGTACTGCTAGTATTTCATCCCAGGGTTTCTCATCCGGCTTTCGTTCCTTATCCCAATTTTTCAATTGATCCCACATTTCTCCTAGCTCGGGGACATGGTCCGTATCATGTATCTGTCTCCAGATATCCACCGGAATCAGGAGACCAAAAAATAGCTCGATATCAGCTATAGTCATGATAGCGGAATTGGCGGCTTCGGCCAATTCCTTATAATAAGCTGTAGGATTTTTACGGGGGTCAGGGAGCTGGGCTTTCAACGTAAGGACCTCACTTCGTTTCCAAGGGATGTAAACCCATTGTTCCTGAAGTCTAGCGTCCACTCGCGCTCTCGTGACATTTCCCCCCTTATCCCTTATTTCAGGCAATTCCGGGAAGAAAAGAGGATGCACCTCTCTCATGGGGTGCTGCGCTCCCCATTCGGCACTCTTTCGGTGCATTCGTTCCCAATAATGTAAAAGCGTCGTCACATTCTGATACACTTCCTCAATTTGGAGATGAAATTTATGAGCATGATCCCTGATATCACGCAGTATTTGAGGAGGTAATCCTTCCTCAAAACACTGTTCCCATAGTGAAATCAATCGGATTGCCATGCTTTCTAGAGCCAGCTGCTGTGCAACGGGTTCAAAATCCTTCATGGTACTCCAAATATCCTCCAAAGTATAAATAGGATTCCGCATCCACTGGGATGCCTGAATTATAATAGCTCTCCTTTCCTCCTGTCCCAACTGCGACCGAGTGAAAGCTCGCTGATCATTCAAGTCAGACAACGGTCGCTTGGGCGTGGCACCCGGACCAACTAAATTTCGGAGATCTAAAGTGGTCTGGGTCGGAGGGGAGAGAAATACAGGGTGCAAGGGAGAAGGGACAGCTGTGTCCGGCTGAAGGGATATTAAGGGTGAGGTAGTTGGTCGAAGAGAAGGAGGGGAAAACGGAACATCAGGTTCCGATCTGCCAACGGGAGGCGTGGCGACCACCCCTGTCTGTGGTTTGGTGGCCGAAACGGCTCCCGTCTGATCAACTCGTACCACAGGCACGGCCGGATACAAGCCTTGCGGGGCATAAGGAGGAGGTGGTCGGGCTTCCAGCAATTCTTCTAATTCATCTCCTGTCTCTGGTCTAGCCACATAGCTTTTATCGGTCTCCAACCGAAACTGCCTATCCATCCGTTCAATATTTTTTCCCACCTTTTCTTTATCATACGCTACTGCTTTCTGAGTGACTGTCTGACCTGATTTCACCCTCCCCAGCTTTTCTTCTCGAATTCGTCATCTTTTTTGCCTCCTTCAACCATAGGTTCAAGGAATCAAACATTGACTGACGACTTTTCTTCATAAATAATTTATTCTGTATATAAATGATCTTTTTCTCATGAAAAGACCCTGTAAGAGGCCATTGTAAATCCGAATTATCTTTTGTTTGTTTGTTCCAAAGAGTATTGAATAAAATCGGCTGTAAACCATGTTTGACATACATATCGAAACTGGGGCTACCCTCGGGAGGGACAGGCTGTCTTTCTTCAAGCCGTGTACCTTTCCAACAACAACGCCCAAAACATATTTTGCTAAAACACAACATTATGAGAATACTTACACGTTGCTTTAGTCACAAAATCTCAAAACACACACATACTTGGACGCGTCCTTTGCATCATCCACTCATACACCTCTTCATTCAATGGTCACAATAAAGTGCTGTAAAACAGTGCAAGACAAACACCTCTCAGAACTTATTCTATGCAAATGACGTCTTCAAATACGAACAGAGCCCGTCGACTCCTGTTCGGGGAATCGATTCAAAAGAATTCCAGACCAACAAAATCTCACCGAAAGGAACAGTCGTCAGACTGTTCTGAGAGCATCTGATAGGCGAACCACAAACTCTCTCACAGGCCATCCCATGGTCCTGTTCTGGTTGGGCCGGGCATCTAGGTACGTCTCCAGAACCCTAGCTTACCCAGTTGCTCCCAGGGCTTTCCCGGAGAGAATTCGGCCGAGCGAGCAACGCCGTACTCTGCTAAGGCATCAGATGTAATCATAATTATTCACCGAACAAGTCTGTGGAGTCTCTACCCGCGCAGCCCCTTCGCCGCAACGGTAGATCCCCAGATTCCCTCGTGGTCCGGCTTCCCCGGCCACCTTCAAACAAAAACAGTTAACTGTTATCCAAAAAGAAACACTTCCTCTAAGTGATTCTTATCCAATTCAATCTTAAATATCACTCACCTGGTGCACTCAGGTCGATTGCAAATTCTCCACTGCCGACACCTAGACAGACCGACACAGTCTGTTCTTCTCTCGGGTTAAGCCCGTAGGACTCCGGCTTAGGGTCTTCAGTAGCTGGGAGGGATACTGGGCTCGAGAGTGGAACAACTTGTTTTGATTCCGCAAACGGGTGTCTCAAATCAGGATCCTCTTTCCGTCCACCCACTCGGCCAGAACTCCTCCTTGTCCCGTCACCACTGTTTACAGGAGGGGACGACTCTATTGCGGAGTCCCGGCGGAGTCGCCAACTGAAGGATTCAAAATTATTCTAACGGGCTATACTTACCAATAGCCCATATACATTTATCAGTAATAATAATTCAGTCGGCAATGAAGAAGGTTCAATTGTTTAATAAAATACAAGCCCTGGCAGGGGAGCCTCAGTCTACACGACCCTCGGAGGTGCGCAGAGGAGACTGCTTACATGTTCAAAATACAAAGCATATATACGTTTCATGCGTTCAAGATGACACCCTACAAGGAAAGATACAACTTGTCACTATGCCAAGAGGAATACCCATATAAGGCTCAATTGATTTGCTAGTAGCCTAGGCCTAAGCTATTCCGGGGGCAGGTCAGCAAGGTGCCTCCCTGTCTATCTGTGTCCCGGGGAGTACAGGAACGGGCCCTGCTAGAATGTGCGCATCCCACAAGAAGGGCAGATGTGACCTTGGGTTTCCTTGAGCTACCAGCTAACAACTATAGTAGGCGGCCTGGCTGCCGTCATAGTTTCGAGCAGAAAGCGTAATCACGTGATTTCGGGGAAACAGCGCTTGCACATGGAGAAACGAAACACAATGGTTCTGGTTATATCAATAGGAAAAAATAAGTCAAAAGTGAATCATTGGTTAATAAGCGATCACAGTACATTCTGACTACACGATTATATAATTACGAGGTAATATTGAATATATTAGGCCAATAATGCGTGTTATCAAATTTCGATCCCAACATGTGTCTGTACAGAGTTGCTGTGTTTTGCGGTAAGAAGGAGCCCAGCAGCAGCATGGGGTTCAGCACTAGATGAGGGCAGTGCAAGACATTGTTTTCAGAGGCTTCAACAAGATTTGCAGCAGCAGCGACATGGCAGAAGTGAAGGCACAACCGGGTCTAGGGCCATAGATTATTAGGCTTCCCCGTGACCCTGAACTAGCACCCCAAAGATGAACCCATCGAGTTTATGACCATACAGAGTAAAAGATTTAGCATAATCAGGAAGCCCCAAAGTGGGAGCAGAAGTTAAAGCTTCTTTCAATTGTACAAATTATTTTTTTCTGCTTCCCTAGACCACTGCTAGGCTATAGCTGTATCTTTTCTCACTTGTAAGGGCGTTGCAATATTATGATCCACTGGCTAAAGTATCTGGCCACACCCTAAATGTTTTGTGTGTGGGAAACTGTCATAGGAAGGGGCAACTTAGAAATGCCTTCAACTCTGTTAGAAGTCGGATGATGTTCACCGTCAAAAAGTTCATGCCCAATGTAAAATACTTGGAGAAGACATCAATATAGTTTTTCCTTTGAAGTCTTGTCCCCCTTCTTAACCAATTCAGGAAGAGGGTAGATGACGTTCGCCTTGTAGTAGTCCAGAGCAACATATGCCAATAATAAGTCATCAACGTATTGAACCAAAGTAGAATCCCATGAAAAAAACATGCCCAGATCTTTCTTTAAGGTTCAGGAAAAGCTTGAGGTAGGCTCTGTAAATTCTTAGGCGAGCCTCTGACATAAAAGTTGAGACCCTCAGAATGAGAAAGATAATAGGAACAGATTCTGTTCATTTATTGGGATCAAAAAGAAAGCCAAGCAAAGACCTACTCCAGTGAATCATCGGGCATTCGCGGGGATGCAAGAAAGAATGTTAGCGAGTTTGGGAACCACAAGGAACATTGGAATTCCTACATTATTAATCCCTCTAAGACTTTGGTCAAATTGGTACATATGGGTCTCACCTGCCTTGCGTATTGGAAAATCAGTGTTAATTGCCGGCAATAGACTCCTTGTTTAAGCACGCTGGCTGTTATAGGTTGGATTTCGCGATTCTTTCAGTTTTAAACAAAAAATTAGATATTCTGGATAGCATCTTCTTGGGGTCTATTTTGTTTTTCACTGGTTCCATTGACAATATGAACCCCGCGTTTTTGCCCTTAGTGGACCACAATGAGAGAGGCACCTGGGAAAGCAAGTTGGTTAAATCTGTGGACGCTATATATGCCAACTTATTGGATTGACAAGAGCGCATAAAACTCATTTTCATGCCCCTGGGGTATGTTTAAATAAACTCCATTTGGGGCACAAAACACTACAATTTATCTCAGCCTAATAGATTTGCAGGTGGGGTAGGACTCAGTAAAAATGAATGTTTGTCAATGATGGGTCCCAAGGGGATAGAGACTGGGTAAGAAATGTGGTTAGAAATACCAACTGCATCTTTGGGCATACAAGAGAGAGGTATGAGGTGCCAGTATCAATCAGGCAATTGGTGCATTTACCATTAATAAGGCATTCTACATGAGGACCCTTCTGATCTACTGTGATAACGGTATCCATTACATAGCCGGAACCTCTTCAGCTATCCTGAAATTCAGGATAGGAATTGTAAGTAACTTGATGAAATTCAGGTTGATCAGCAAGATCTGATCCATGGGAAGCAGTACTTGGGCAATCTCACTTTCAATGTCCAAGTTAACTACAAGCAAAACAAAGACCTGGGGCTTCTCCTCACCCTGACCATTACCCCTTGCCATTCTCCATCCTCCCTTACCTCGTTGATTCCCCCTTTTGTTCCACTCTTTCAAAGATTCTCCCCCCTCTTACTGTTTACTCCATTTTCTCTCATTTTAATTTTGATTAAATATTCTCTTGCAACGCCACACAGTAATTTGCAATGGTTAATAATTCTGCCAGCCTGTTTGTTTTGCAATCCCTGCACAAAAGCAGCACCTATAGCTTTCTGAGCCATCTTGAAAATCTTTCAAACACATCCTTAAGCCGGTCTAGGTGATTCAAGAGCTCTTCGCCCTTCTGCTTTCAATTTGATATCCAGCCCATCTGACACACATTAGCCACAGCATTCAACAAAGCATCTGTTATGTTTCATACAGGTACCCCAATATAGGCTCAGGTAGTAACCAAACCTTTCACCTATATTTCCACTGCCATGTCACTACATAACGATTCTTGATACTGACCTTTTACCTCATTACGGTACTGCTTAAATGTCGTGAGTTTTCTCAGAAAACTAGCCTCATTCATTATGCATGAGGATTCTTGGAATCTCAGCAGGACTACCATCTCATGCATAATAACTATGTATAAGGGGCATTCATTCCGTCATCCTAGTCTAACATGACACAGCAAGGTAGATCGCCTCCTGAGGGTACCCCTTTTGGTTTATAAACACCATAACTTTGCTGAGGCAGAGAGAGGAGAAAAAGAACTTCCATGATAACACGCTGATGCAAGACGCAGAGTTTCCTGCACGCAGACACTCCAGCTCGCAGTGGTCTGACATCACTTGCGGGGTGTCCATCTCGAGACCAAGATGGGGTCTCACGCTTCAGGTAATGGGGTTGACTTTATCCTAGAGGGTTTCTTGGCTCAACACCTACATACATGCTAGGTACAAGTAGGTACATCTAGTTAGGGTTGCATCGTAGGAGTATGCATTAATACTGTCATATATTTTTATACCTGCCTGTATTCATTGTTTTAGCACTATGGTAGGAATCTACCATCCTTTTATTCTGTTGGTGCTTATAATCATTTATATCTGTTTCTGTCTCATGGTTGTTACAGCACACCTATTTTACACCAGAATGACGCTGGTTCAATAGATGCTTATTGAAAACATCCCCACCGTTTATTCTGTGTATCTCTCTGAGACCAAGTGAGCACAAGTTACTGAGCGAAAAGTACTGTACAGTTTCTACGATCCCCGATGGGACAGAGTTGTCATGTTCGATAGTTGCCAAGAACTATTCTCTCCTTGGTAAGAGGAGTTTACAGTGGCACTGTGAGCTAGCTGGTATACAGGCTAACATACCCGGTGGGGGTGTCTGGAATCAGTCTGAACACCAATCCCATAATCTATGTTATCTAAACACGCAGATTCTAAGTAGGTTTATAGGAACTACACAACACATCATTTGCAGCATTCAACGCTCATCATTGCCAGGATTAACCCTGCAAAATGTTATGGGGCAGCCTTGCATTGCTAGGAACCTGGGCAAATTACTGATTAAACATAGACAGTGTTCACCTCGGAGGAAGTTTGTGGCGGCTGGCCATGATGCGAAGTGGTAGGGTGGCAACGGTAGGGGGACATACATTTAAAAAAATTAAATATAAAAAAGAAATTGCAACTTACCTACCGCTGCATCTTCCTCCTCTCCTGATCCCTGACTGGCGCACACTGCGCAGGCTCCCAGAACGCAATCCCTGCGCTGCTCTCATGCTGGAAATGGTCTGAGCGGTCTGCTTCATTGCTCATTCAATGCCTGGGAGCCTATGGCTTTTCTCCACCTGGCTGTATAACACAGGCGTGTGGAGGAATGCTAAGTACGCATGACGGTTTGGCCAGCCTAAAATGGCTGGCCAAACTGACGTGCGCACTTAGCAGTGCCACAACTCCTGCTCCTGAAGCTCAGGAGGATGGCCCGGCCCGGCCCGCAACTCACCTACCCAGCAGAGGCAACAGTGAAAAAGGAAAAAATGATCAAAATCATTTTATTATCATTTTCTTTTTCACTGTTGCCTCTGCTGGGTAGCAATAGTGGGGTGACACTCCTGGAGGAAGAATATGCCTAGATTTCCTTGGCTAATCATATTCAGACCTCAAGTTTTTGAAAATACAGTTACATTGATTAAGTGTATAATTTCATTAATGATATGAAAACACATAGTGTTGTAAAACAGGTGTTCCAACGAAACGTCGAAGTGAATAGTGATAAGTGTGAAAGAATGTGCATTGTGTACATCATAATAATTATCTAATCACTAGTCCAGTTTGTCGTTATTTCGAACCTTGCAAAACAATTTGGAAAAGGGTCATCATCAGAACCAAGGTGTGGTAGCAACCAGTACTTAAGCAATGAATCAATGTAAATTACTGTGGCAATGCTGGTCCCCCCCCAATGTCAGGACACTGAGATTAGCTCTAATCAGATAAAGTAGCAAAATCGCCAAAAGGTGTAGTTTTTTCTCAATACAAGTGAATCGAAGCGAGAGCATGGGATTGATACCGTTAATTTAGGCGAAACCAAATAATGAGAAGATGGCAGTATCTTCTCATGAGAAAGAATGTGAAAAGTCCTTGAAGACTAGATAAAGAAACACAGGCTGACTCTTTTTCTCACAGTTTTGCTTTTTGGTGCCTCTCTTAAACAAGCATTTTCAATGCAATAGGTCTCACATTAGGAAAGTTTGAGCTATTGGTATTGTAAATTACACATTTTTTATTCATGTGTTGGTTTTGAAAATAGCTAAATTAATAGCTTTGTCATTTACAATGCCAATACTTTTAACTTTTGCAAATGTGACACCTATAGCATTTGTAATGCAACATGTTTTGTATTTACGTGACTTAGATGTATTAATATTAAAAATAACAATGGCTTTTAATTTTTTTAAATAATTAATACTTAAATAAAAGTTATTGTAATTTATAATGCCAATAGCTTAAACTTTTGTAAATAA
Organism: Lissotriton helveticus; assembly: GCF_964261635.1. Taxonomy (NCBI): domain Eukaryota; kingdom Metazoa; phylum Chordata; class Amphibia; order Caudata; family Salamandridae; genus Lissotriton; species Lissotriton helveticus. The sequence goes on along the minus strand of NC_136059.1, from coordinate 1,246,960,952 downwards.
CTTTTGTGAAGATTATGTTCAGTGTATTTTATTGTGACGAAAATCCAAGAACAGAAGTGAAATATTAACCTCTATTTGTGACATTTGTAATAAAGCTTGAAACATTGAGAGAACATATTTGAACCAGTTGTTGTTGAATGGTTGCACAGATTGATGCTGTGGTGACGCTGAGTGATGTTGTGGTGGCGACGAGTGATGCAGTGGCGTTCAGTGATGTTGTGGTAGCGCATAGTGATGTTGTGGTGCCCCTGAGTGTTGCTGTGGTGCCCCTGGGTGATGCAGTGGTGGTGCGATAGATAGCTAGATAGATAGAGTGAGGGCGATAGATAGATCAATAGAGTGAGGGCGATAGATAGATAGACTGTGAGGGCGATCGATAGATAGATAGAGTGATGGCAATAGATAGAGTGAGTGTGATAGATAGACAGATAGATAGAGTGAGGGCGATATATAAAGTGAGGGCGCTAGATAGATAGCTAGAGGGCGATAGATAGAGTGAGGGCGATAGATAGATAGAGTGAGGTAGATAGATAGATAGATGGATAGAGTGAGGGCGATAGATAGATGTGTGTTGTTGGGTGTGTGGTTGGGTGTGTGGTTGTGTGTATGGTTGTGTTTGTATGTGTGTGTGGTTGTATGTGTGTGTGGCTGTATGTGTGGCTGTGTGTGTGGTTGGGTGTGGTTGTGTGTGGGTGTGTGGTTGTGTGGGTGTGGTTGTGTGTGTGGTTGAATGTGTGGTTGTGTGTGTGTGGTTGTGTGTGTGGTTGTGGGTGTGTGGTTGTGGGTGTGTGGTTGTGGGTGTGTGTGTGGGGTTGGGTGTGTGTGTGTGGTTGGGTGTGGGTGTGGGTGTGTGTGTGGTTGGGTGTGGGTGTGTGTGTGTGGTTGGGTGTGTGTGTGGTTGGGTGTGGTTGTGCGTGTGGTTGTGTGTGTGGTTGTGTGTGGTTGTGTGTGGTTGTGTGCGTGGTTGGGTGTGTGGTTGGGTATGTGTGTGGTTGTGTGTGTTGGTTGTGTGGGTTGGTTGTGTGTGGTTGTGTGTGTGTGGTTGTGTATGTGGTTGTGCGTGTGGTTGTGTGTGGTTGAGTGTGTGGGTGTGTGTGTGTGGTTGTGTGTGTGTGTGTGTGTGTGTGGTTGTGTGTGTGGTGATGTGTGTGGCTGTGTGTGTGTGGTGATGTGTGTGGTTGTGTGTGTGTGATTGTGTGTGTGCAGTTGTGTGTGTGGTTGTGTGTCTGAGATTGTGTGTGTGGTGTGGTTGTGTGTGTGTGGTTGTGTGTGTGTGTGTGCATGGTTGTATGTATGTGTGTGTGTGGTTAGAGAAGAATGTGTGTGGAAGAGAGCAGCAGATTAGCACAGGAAAAGAGAACAGAGAGTTAAAGAAGGAGGTGGGGTGGAGGAGAGCAGTAGATCAGCACACGAGAAGAGAACAGGGAGTAAAAGAAAGAGGTGGGGTGGAAGAGAGCAGCAGATCAGCACAGGAGAAGAGAACAGGGAGTCAAAGAAGAAGGAGGCGTTGGAAGAGAACAGCAGATCGGCACAGGAGAAGAGAACAGGGAGTTAAAGAAGGAGGTGGGGTGGAAGAGAGCAGCAGATCAGCACAGGAGAAGAGAACAGGGAGTTAAAGAAGTAGGCGGGTGGAAGAGAACAGCAGATCGGCACAGGAGAAGAGAAGAAAACAGGGAGCTAGAGAAGGAGGCGGTGGAAGAGAGAAGCAGATCAATACGGGAGAAGAGAAGAGAACAGGGAATTAGAGAAGGAGGTGGGTGGAAGAGAGCAGCAGATCAGCACAGCAAAAGAGAACAGTGAGTTAAAGAAGGAGGTGGGTGGAAGAGAGCAGCAGATCAGCACAGGAGAAGAGACAGGGAGTTAAAGAAGGAGGTGGGGTGGAAGAGAGCAGCAGATCAGCACAGGAGAAGAGAAAAGGGAGTTAAAGAAGGAGGGGGTGGACGAGAACAGCAGATCAGCACCGGAGAAGAGAACAGGGATTTAAAGAAGGAGGCGGGTGGAAGAGAGCAGCACAGCAAAAGAAAACAGGGAGTTAAAGAAGGAGGTGGGGTGGAAGAGAGCAGCATATCAGCACAGGAGAAGAGAAGAGAACAGGGAGTTAGAGAAGGAGGTGGGTGGAAGAGAGGAACAGATCAGCACAGCAGAAGAGAACAGGGAGTTAAAAAAGGAAGTGGGGTGAAAGAGAGCAGCAGATCAGCACAGGAGAAGAGAATAGAACAAGGAGTTAGAGAAGGAGGTGAGGTGGAAGAGAGCAGCAGATCAGCAGAAGTTAACAGGGAGTTAGAGAAGGAGGTGGGGTGGAAGAAAGCAGCAGATCACCACAGGAGAAGAGAAGAGAACAGGGAGTTAGAGAAGGAGGCGGGTGGAAGAGAGCAGCAGATCAGCACAGGAGAAGAGAAGAGAACAGGGAGTTAGAGAAGGAGGTGGGTGGAAGAAAGCAGCAGATCAGCACAGCAGAAGAGAACAGGGAGTTAAAGAAGAAGGTGGAGGGTGCCGCTCGTATTGCCTGCCTTCACCTTGTGCTCTCTATTGATTGACTCTGTTCTGTGTCCTGACGGCGAGGGCTGTTCCGCCCAGAGGCGCTTGCTTTGGACCTAGGAGCCCGTGTGCTCCAATCTGGATTTCTTCTGATTGCTCAGGGAGAGAGGCGTTCCACTCAAGCAGCGGGAGCGGGACTGCGAGGCCCAGAGGTGCTAGCGCTTGCTAAACGCGCGCACCTGGTGCCTCTTCCCGCCCCCTTCCTGAAGGCTATTTTACATCTCGCGGCCCCCGCTCCGCGGGTGCCGCTCGTATTGCCTGCCTTCACCTTGTGCTCTCTATTGATTGACTCTGTTCTGTGTCCTGACGGCGAGGGCTGTTCCGCCCAGAGGCGCTTGCTTTGGACCTAGGAGCCCGTGTGCTCCAATCTGGATTTCTTCTGATTGCTCAGGGAGAGAGGCGTTCCACTCAAGCAGCGGGAGCGGGACTGCGAGGCCCAGAGGTGCTAGCGCTTGCTAATCGCGCGCACCTGGTGCCTCTTCCCGCCCCCTCCTCCTCCTCCTACTTAGCTTAGCTACCTTACGCGTACGCGGGACGCGCGCGAACAGAAGCGCGGACGAAGACCGGACTAAGAGCGGGCCCTCTGTGGCCCTCAGTGGCTGAAGTAGGCTGGGCTGGGCCCATTTCTTAACATTTGATTATCAGAGCGTATTTTAATTTGTAATCCATTCATTTTGTATAGACGCTGGCAACTTCTGCACCATCAGTGACTCTGTATATGCGCCTTATCGATTTTCCTTTTTAGATTTGACAGTACTTATCTCATATATTTTAACTTGATATTGGCTGTAATATGACCGCAAAAAAGCTTAGATCTGGAAGACTGTTGGGGGGAAGATCAACAGCTAAGACCAGATCCAACCCACTTCGAAATAAGAATGTTTCAACAATCCAGTTGAAGGGTCAAAATCAGATATTCCACCTCTGGGAGAAACCGGTAGATAAGGTGCCCCTGGAAAATATTGTTTCTAGTAAGGGTGTCACCTCAATTCCACCACATAACCCATCGTTCAATCAACTTCCCAAGGAGGTGGAATTGGGAATTCCTAATTTAAGTTCACATACTACTGTGGGTATTCCATCTTCTCCTTCTATACCTTTGGAGAATGACAAATGTTTAGTTTCTAGTACAGATAATTCCAAAAATGTCAAGACTCCCCTAACATCTGTAAATGTCTTGCATAACAGCACACTATTCCTCTCCAAGTTGAGGGAGGATACTAATGAAGACTCACAGTTCCTGGATATTGACCCAGTGTTATGCGAACGTTATCTGGTTGATGAACCTAGGGTATTGCTAGATGCTGTGAAGACCCCAATTGGTGCTACTCCTTCTGGTCTCCACCTTTATAGTAGTACCCCCTCTTCTAATTCCCAAGATCTTTCCTTTCAGACAAACATGTCGAAAAGTCCAATGCTCAATATAACGGGGATTGAGGTTATTAATGATCCGAGTTTGAAATTATCAGAGAAACCTATATCTGAATTTCTGATTTCCTTGGAACATTTGCTATCCTCAATTCTAACGTTACTGAATAAATTTGTGGGTAGCTCGGATTGTGTATTGGAGTCTGTTACCCAAATTTTAAAGGCTTTATTATCAAAAACTTGTGAAAGGAGCTGTGGCTTAGACTCTCCTATTACAACACTTCCCCAAACAATTTCAGCTAATGCACCTTGTTTGTTAACTGAGAATATACTTTTGGCACCTGTGTTGAAGGACTTATGTCCTATTCTTAAAACATCTGCTTATAACTGTATAAGTGATTTAGTTCCAGATATTGTCTTAGAGGAAAACAGTGTTGTATTGCCAAATGCCAATGCCGAAAAGGCATTATATCCGGTTTTTGTTTCAGATTTTAAGGGGCCAGAATTGGAGGAAAAAGCGGTAAAACAAGGAAAGCATAAAGGAAAAAAAAAGAGGAAGTCTCTCCGTAGATTTAAAAAGAGGAGGCAGAGACAAATTCTCTTTGAGAATTCCCAAGTTTCCTATAATTCCTCCCCCATTGAGGTTGAGATTGTTAATGGATCTTTGATGACTCAATTAGGTCACCTATTGAATTTCGGGGGCCTTCCGCTATTTCTGATGAAATTAGTATTAATTGTTCTAACCTAAATTCGAGAGAACAGGGTGTAGAAAAAGAAAGGCTCATGGTCCACTCTCCAGTGGTGGAAGTAAGAAGTTCTGTCCCCGTGGTATCCACCTCTCTAAACCCTACTGTAGGAGAGTAGGGTCTGCTATCCTATGGTCACCCCAAATTTTTGCTTTTTGCTTCACTGGTTTATGACTTAATGTGGCTGTGGGCCTGCTAATCAGACCCACAGCCTGCTGTTCTCTCTCTAAATTGTAACCCATGTACTTTAGGTGCATAACGAAATTGGAACTGGTTCACCTTATTGGCCCCTGTAACAGTGTACCCAGGTACCCAGGGCATAGGTGGTTCCAAGGCCTACCAGGGGCTGCAGCATGTATTGTGCCACCCCTGGCCTGGCTTCCATATTTGACACAACTGGCTGATCACTCAGCTGGGGTAAGTCGGTGTAACCACCCCTTACTTAGGTGTAGTATGCCTATACCTAACCTAAAATGGACACATATGTTCCTATCAGTCACTCCTATGGAAGGCCTCATCAATCCTGGAGGCAGAGTGCTTGGAAATATGTGAGATGGTGCTCTGGCATGAGCTGAGCCTGTCTGCAGCTTTCGGAACCATGTCCTTTAGCTGTTTCATGATATTGCCATACCATATACTCTTAAGTGCATTATGAACCTCGCGGTTAAATGCTATCTTAGGTTTGGCTTTATCAAAACATGTCGAGTAAGGTGTCATACGAATTGGAATACTACCCCCTCGCCAGTTCTGGCGACGGGGGTAGCATTCCACCCTTCTAGAGGGACACGACATGTACCTAGCCTGAACCCCGGTTAAAGTTAAACAGAGCCTTAGCATCACAAAATGGATGCTGCCACCACAGACACAAGTCTGACCTCCTGCTGCTGGGAGTCCTTCCAGCGAGGGCAGCTTGGACAAAGGGTTTCCTGCCTTGGGAGGTGCTAGCACCACCCCAGACAGGATTTTGTGTATTGGGTAGGACAGGGCTGAAAAGAATCAGACATGCCTGGGGCACACAAGGTGTCCCTGTGCATAGGCCAGTTCAAACCGGTGCTGGGGCTTTCCAGCCCCAGTCCTGGCGTGAAACTGGACAAAGGAAAGGGGGTGTAACCACCCCCCTTCCTGGTTCCACCCAGAGGAGGGACCTAGTAGGTGATCCGGCCCCCCAGATTCGAATAAGAGTGGGAGCTGTGTCCTGAGACTTCAGATCATCCTGAATCAACTTGAAATACAGAAGAAGACTGGACTTCGACATTCTGCTGCTCAGAAGACGGAAGAGAATCTCCCTTGTGGCCAAGGAGTGACCACCCTGTGAACACAGGCACCAACCAGCAACTCGACGTCTGCTTTGCCGCCGCCTCCCGCCGGAGCCCGAGCCCAGAGCCTGACAAGACCCAGACTCCCAGACTTCTCACAGCCCGATCCACAGTTCCTGCAAAGAAGGGACCCGTGGAGGCACCGAGAGACGTGGGACCGGACATCTTGGAAGACCCCCGAAACGCTGACTGCGCAGCATCAGAGGCACCCTCGATGCTGTGCTTTGGGGTTTGAGAAGCCCCAATCTCAAGCAGCCCTTGCACCGAAGATCAGCCCCCCAGCATCTCCACGATCTGCGTGGGGCCCTTTTGCATCATGCCACTCGACGCGCCTAACCATCCACTTGCCACGCGGCTAGTGGCCATCTTGGCGACGAAACCTACAACTTTCACTGCGGGTCTGGTTGCTCCAGACTTGCCCTTGCTCCTGTAAAAAGGAGCCCCTGCTCTGACCTTGCTGGTTCGAGTAACAAGCCTTTCTTGATTCCTGCGTGGCTTGCATTAGCCAAGGCCTGTTTGCTTCTATCAAGTTGCCGACACCGCCAACAGCGAGAAGCCTGCGTGGGACAGCTTGTGACCGACTCCTGGACGTCTTCGACCCCTCGTGTCCACGTGGCTGCAGAGAGAAGCTACACCTCGACGCCTGTTTGCACCCGACATCGCCTGGTTCCACTCTGGTTCCACGGTAGTCACTGGCTAGTGACTTTGAACATTGTCCCCTCTGCTTTCAGGTCTTCACCTCTTCAGATCCACCCTTGGATCCACCGGAACTCTTCACATCGAGCCGCCTGCAGCATCTTCAGCTCCAAGCACCATCGACCTGCGTGACGAAACCCGACACTACTTCGACCCTATGCACCCGCTTCCTGTGGGTGAGGTAACTCAGCTCTGCCGGTGTTCCCACACTGGTACACACCTCTAGTGTCTGTGTCTCAAGTTTCAGCTTTCTAGGTCACTCGGAAGGTTCCTTTCTAACTAACTTTGTACTTTTTACGCACCATTGACATTGCATTGGTAAAGCGTGCACTTTCCGTACTGCTCCCGAGTCCCGCGGGCCTTTCCCGACTTCTTCACTGTTAGTCCTGAACAGCTCCAGCGATTCCCCAGGCCCTAGGCCTCTTCACTTTCCCCATAGTGGTTCTTATACCACTATTTTAGTATATGGTTTAGGTGGCCCCTAGGGCTCATCCATATTGTGCAACTTTTGTGTATTTAAACTGTGTTTTGTTTTAACGCATTTGCTTCTGTGCTCATAAAGAGTATCAGGGATATTTGTAATAATAAATCTATATATATTTTCAATATATATCTGTGTGGTGTCCTTTCATTTGGTATTCAAGGGATTGTGTATGGTAAAACAGCTTGCTTCACATGCCTTTACAGAGTTTAGCCTAAGACTGCTTAGTCCATGCTACCCCTAGGATAGCTAGTCTATAAGGTTGACTTTACAACCTGCACCATAAGGGTTGCTTGGCATGATACAAGGTGATCACTAGAACTAGTGAGCATCATATATCAGGCCAACTTCTCACATTGGTGAGCAGCGGATTGGGATTTGAGCTTGCTGTTGTTTTACCATTACAATCTTTGAAAATATCATTTGAAAGATCATACAGGTACCTGATAGGTACACTAAAACAAGACTAGATATACTTAAGTTCTACTGAACTTAGTTGTTGTAGAGGATAGGGAGTAGCACACCCTGACTACAACTACTAGATAGGTTTTGTAGGAAAACACCAGTGTAGGTAGATTGCAACACATCCACCACACTAGAGCAATGTCTGGAACAGAGGGATCCAATGGAACCACCTCTGTAGAGAGTGACCCTCCAAGGGCACCATCCAAATTTGCTACCTTTCCATTTAAGGAACTGAGGCAACTGTGTTCCATGAGAGGAATCAAAACAGGTCCTTCTCCTACAGCAGGACACCTCAGAGAGCTTTTAGACCAGTCTGAAGCTCTAATGGACTCCAAACCAGGCCCCTCAGGGACTGGAGATGGAGGATCTCCCACTGAAGATGATAACCCTGATGCCCCTGCCCCTGTCATCCAGATAGATGAGGAAAACCAGACCACTGGGAATACTCAGCCTCAGGAAGAAGAAGAGGGGGAGGAGGTAGAAGAAAGTGATTCTGATGATGATAGAGATAGCCAGGTGTTAGTCAGCAGGCTTAACCAGGCTAACCTAAGCTTATTTGGGACTGAAGGTGGGTCCAACCCATTCAGACCCCCAAATGGACTTAACCAGGAGCATAGGAGGAGGAGGAATCACTCAGGTGAGTCCAATACTTCCCATGTTTCTAAAGGTTCTCATGGTAACTCCAGAAGGGAGTTCACTAGCCCTCAGAGAAGGGAACATGAGGCCAAAATGAGAGAGGCTGAACTTAGGATCCAGAGACAAGAATTAGAAGTTGCCCTGGCCAAAGAGAAACTTGCTAGAGCAAGGCAGCCTAGAGAGAGTGGGTTAGAACCCACTGGTGGCAGCACTATCCCTAAGGATAAAGACAGGTCCTATGACAATAGAAACCTGAGTAAGATTGTGCCCCCCTACAAAGCTGGGGATGATATCCACAAGTGGATGACTGCACTTGAGAGAGCTTGCAAAGTACAGCAGGTTCCTCAGGAGCAGTGGGCAGCAATCTTGTGGCTCTCCTTTGAAGGTAGAGGCCGAGACAGACTCCTCACAGTTAGTGATGGGGAGTCTAGAAACTACCTGGTCCTGAAGAGTGCTCTGATTGATGGGTTAGGCTTAACCACTGAACAGTACAGGTTAATGTTCAGAGATACCCAGAAGACACAGACTCAGGACTGGTCTGAATTTGTTGAATGTGCCACTAAGGCTCTGGAGGGCTGGTTGCTGGGAAGTAAGGTTACAGACTATGAAGGATTGTACAATTTGCTTATGAGAGAACAGATTTTAAATAACTGTCAGAACCAGCAGTTGCATCAACATTTGGTTGACTCAGATCTAACCTCTCCCTAAGAATTGGGAAAGAGGGCAGACAAATGGGTTAGAACCAGAGTTAAGCAAAAGAACCAGAACCAGGGTGGTGACCAAAAGAAAACAGACCAGAAGGGTAGGGAGCAGAAAGCTAAAGACCAGAAGTCTTCAACAGGGCCCCAAACTAATACTGAGGGTGGGTCCCAAACTTCCAAGAAGAAGAAGAAAGAAGGTCAAAGAAAACCCTGGTGTAGCTTTTGCAAAAACACCACTCACTGGACAAGTGATTGTAAAAAGGGTGGAGCCCCCAACACTGCAGCCCCTAAGGCACCTGCACCCACTAGTACAGTTAGCAGTGTTGGTCCACAGACTAAGGGGGTAGTGGGTATCACCTTGGGAACTGATGGAGATTCTGACCTAGTCAGAGTCCCCACACAGGCTGTTCTGATCTGTGATGGGGAGATTGATTTCTCCCCTACTGTCAGTCTCAATAATTTGGGCAAGTACAGACAGACACCTTTAATTAATGAAAAAGTGGCTCAAGCATACAGGGACACATGTGCCAGTGTCACTATGGTGACGCCTAGCTTTGTGGACCCTGGACAGTACATATCAGGTGATAATTACCTGGTGACCAATGCCAGCAATGTCACTACTACACATAGTGTGGCAATTGTTAACTTTTCCTGGGGAGGGGTAACTGGCCTAAAAAGAGTTGTGGTTAGTGCTGATCTCCCAGTAGAATGTTTGTTGGGCAATGACCTGGAGAGCTCTCTATGGTCGGAAGTTGAGTACAGGACTCATGCAGAGATGTTAGGGATATCATCACATGTCCTTGCTGTGACCAGGTCACAGGCCAAAAAGTGCCTCTCTGAACCTCAGGTCTTGGATCCTGGAACAATGGACCAAGTACCTTCAAAGACAATGAACAGGAGGGCAAAGGCTGTGCCTTCCCAAATGCCTACAAGTGAGGATCAGCCTTCACAGGAAGATGATTCTGAGACCTCTGAAGGAACTGTCCCTATAGAACTTGAACCTGATCAGGTTGAGTTTTTGGGGACAGGGGGACCTTCTAGGGCAGACTTGGGGCAGGCTCAGTTATCCTGTCCTTCTCTTGAACCCCTCAGACAGCAGGCTGCTGCTGAGGCTGCTGGGAATGCTCAAGGTACCCATAAGGTTTATTGGGACGATGGGCTCCTTTATTCAGAGGGTAGAGACCCCAAGCCTGGTACAACCAGGAGGTTGGTCATACCTCTGCAGTTTAGGGGCTTCCTTCTTACCTTGGCACACGATATTCCCTTAGCAGGGCACCTAGGCCAGAACAAAACATGGGACAGACTTGTCTGTCACTTTCACTGGCCTCACATGTCAGAAGATACAAAGGAGTTTTGTCGCTCCTGTGTAACCTGCCAAGCAAGTGGCAAAGCAGGTAGTTCCACAAAGGCCCCCCTTATACCATTACCTGTGGTGGGGGTGCCCTTTGAAAGAGTGGGGATTGACATTGTTGGACCAATGGATCCCCCTACAGCATCTGGGCACAGATTCATACTGGTGGTGGTGGACCATGCCACCAGGTACCCAGAGGCAATTCCGCTTAGGACCACAACAGCTCCTGTTGTGGCCAGGGCCTTACTTGGAGTTTTCTCCAGAGTGGGGTTTCCTAAGGAGGTAGTATCTGATAGAGGTGCAAACTTCATGCCAGGTTACTTGACAGCTATGTGGAAGGAGTGTGGTGTTAACTATAAGTTCACCACTCCCTATCATCCACAATGCAATGGGCTTGTTGAGAGATTCAACAAGACCCTAAAGGGCATGATCAAAGGATTACCTGAGAAGCTCAGGCGAAGATGGGATATCCTTCTGCCCTGCCTTCTGTTTGCTTACAGAGAGGTCCCACAAAAAGGTGTTGGCTTCAGCCCCTTTGAATTGTTGTTTGGACATCCTGTAAGAGGACCCCTATGTCTGGTGAGGGAAGGATGGGAGTTACCTCTCAAAAAGCCCAAGCAAGACATAGTGGACTATGTACTTGGTCTCCGCTCCAGGATGGCTGAGTATATGGTGAAGGCCTCCAAAAACCTTGAGGCTAGCCAGGCCTTACAGAAAGCCTGGCATGACCAAAAGGCTGTCCTGGCTGAGTACCAGCCTGGACAGAAGGTATGGGTGTTGGAGCCAGTGGCCCCAGCAGCACTCCAAGACAGATGGTCTGGACCCCATATAATCATGGAGAAAAAGGGAGAGGTTACCTACTTGGTGGACCTTGGAACTCCCAGGAGCCCTTACAGGGTGCTCCATGTTAACAGGCTGAAAGCATATGTTGACAGGGCAGACATGGGCTTGCTCATGGCTACAGATGAGGGGCAGGAGGAAGAGAGTGACCCTCTCCCAGACCTGCTGACTCAGAACCCTGAGGATGGCTCAGTTGATGGTGTGGCCTTAGATGGCAGCCTCACTGAACATCAGCAACATGACTGTAGACAGGTTTTGCAGTCATTTCGACATATGTTCTCCCTGACACCCAGTCAGACTAACTGGTGTACCCATGTGGTGGACACTGGTGATAGTCTTCCTGTAAAGAACAAAATTTACAGGCAGCCTGACCATGTCAGAGACTGTATAAAGGCTGAGGTACAAAAGATGCTGGAGTTAGGTGTCATTGAGCCTTCAGAGAGCCCCTGGGCTAGCCCAGTGGTTCTGGTCCCCAAACCTCACACCAAATATGGGAAGAGAGAGATGAGGTTCTGTGTGGACTACAGAGGACTCAATGCTGTCACCAGGAAAGATGCACACCCAATTCCAAGAGCAGATGAGCTCATAGACAAATTGGCTTCTGCCAAGTATTTGAGCACATTCGACTTGACAGCTGGCTACTGGCAAATCAGGTTAGCTGAGGAGTCTAAGGCCAAGACAGCATTTTCTACCCCCAGTGGGCATTACCAGTTTGTGGTGATGCCCTTTGGTTTGAAAAATGCACCTGCCACCTTCCAAAGGTTGGTGAATCAAGTCCTTACTGGGTTGGATGACTTTTGTGCAGCATATCTAGATGATATTGCTGTCTTTAGCTCCACCTGGGAGGATCACCTGGTCCACCTGAAGGAAGTGCTAGAGGCTCTGCAAAAGGCAGGCCTCACTATCAAGGCAACCAAGTGCCAGATAGGGCAGAGTAAGGTTGTGTACTTGGGCCACCTTGTGGGTGGAGGCCAAGTTCAACCACTGGAGAGTAAGATTCAGACCATAAAGGACTGGACTCCTCCAACTACCCAGACTCAGGTCAGAGCTTTCTTGGGCCTGACTGGGTACTACAGGAAGTTTGTTAAGAACTATGGGTCCATTGTGACTCCTCTTAATGATCTGACATCCAAGAAGATGCCCAAAAAGGTTCAGTGGACAGAATACTGTCAAAAGGCATTTGATGACCTGAAGAAGGCCATGTGCTCTGCACCTATCCTGAAGAGTCCTGACTACTCCAGAGAGTTTATTGTCCAAACAGATGCTTCTGAGTTGGGAGTGGGAGCTGTGCTTTCACAACTTAATGTAGATGGTCAAGACCAGCCCATTGCTTTCATTAGCAGAAGGCTGACCCCCAGAGAGAAACGTTGGTCAGCCATTGAGAGGGAGGCCTTTGCTGTGATGTGGGCCCTGAAGAAGTTGAGACCATACTTGTTTGGCACTCACTTCAAGATTCAGACCGACCATAAGCCCCTCTTATGGCTTAATCAGATGAAGGGTGAAAACCCCAAACTGCTCAGGTGGTCCATTTCCCTACAGGGGATGGACTTTACAGTGGAGCACCGCCTAGGGACTGACCATGGTAATGCAGATGGTCTCTCCAGGTACTTCCACTTAGAACATGAAAACACAACTGGTCAAGGTTAGTCTAATGTCCCTGCGTTTGGGGGGGTTGTGTAGGAGAGTAGGGTCTGCTATCCTATGGTCACCCCAAATTTTTGCTTTTTGCTTCACTGGTTTATGACTTAATGTGGCTGTGGGCCTGCTAATCAGACCCACAGCCTGCTGTTCTCTCTCTAAATTGTAACCCATGTACTTTAGGTGCATAACGAAATTGGAACTGGTTCACCTTATTGGCCCCTGTAACAGTGTACCCAGGTACCCAGGGCATAGGTGCTTCCAAGGCCTACCAGGGGCTGCAGCATGTATTGTGCCACCCCTGGCCTGGCCTCCATATTTGACACAACTGGCTGATCACTCAGCTGGGGTAAGTTGGTGTAACCACCCCTTACTTAGGTGTAGTATGCCTATACCTAACCTAAAATGGACACATATGTTCCTATCAGTCACTCCTATGGAAGGCCTCATCAATCCTGGAGGCAGAGTGCTTGGAAATATGTGAGATGGTGCTCTGGCATGAGCTGAGCCTGTCTGCAGCTTTCGGAACCATGTCCTTTAGCTGTTTCATGATATTGCCATACCATATACTCGCGGTTAAATGCTATCTTAGGTTTGGCTTTATCAAAACATGTCGAGTAAGGTGTCATACGAATTGGAATACTACCCCCTCGCCAGTTCTGGCAACGGGGGTAGCATTCCACCCTTCTAGAGGGACACGACATGTACCTAGCCTGAACCCCGGTTAAAGTTAAACAGAGCCTTAGCATCACAAAATGGATGCTGCCACCACAGACACAAGTCTGACCTCCTGCTGCTGGGAGTCCTTCCAGCGAGGGCAGCTTGGACAAAGGGTTTCCTGCCTTGGGAGGTGCTAGCACCACCCCAGACACGATTTTGTGTATTGGGTAGGACAGGGCTGAAAAGAATCAGACATGCCTGGGGCACACAAGGTGTCCCTGTGCATAGGCCAGTTCAAACCGGTGCTGGGGCTTTCCAGCCCCAGTCCTGGCGCGAAACTGGACAAAGGAAAGGGGGTGTAACCACCCCCCTTCCTGGTTCCACCCAGAGGAGGGACCTAGTAGGTGATCCGGCCCCCCAGATTCGAATAAGAGTGGGAGCTGTGTCCTGAGACTTCAGATCATCCTGAATCAACTTGAAATACAGAAGAAGACTGGACTTCGACATTCTGCTGCTCAGAAGAAGGAAGAGAATCTCCCTTGTGGCCAAGGAGTGACCACCCTGTGAACACAGGCACCAACCAGCAACTCGACGTCTGCTTTGCCGCCGCCTCCCGCCGGAGCCCGAGCCCAGAGCCTGACAAGACCCAGACTCCCAGACTTCTCACAGCCCGATCCACAGTTCCTGCAAAGAAGGGACCCGTGGAGGCACCGAGAGACATGGGACCGGACATCTTGGAAGACCCCCGAAACGCTGACTGCGCAGCATCAGAGGCACCCTCGATGCTGTGCTTTGGGGTTTGAGAAGCCCCAACCTCGAGCAGCCTTTGCACCGAAGATCAGCCCCCCAGCATCTCCACGATCTGCGTGGGGCCCTTTTGCATCGTGCCACTCGACACGCCTAACCGTCCACTTGCCACACGGCTAGTGGCCATCTTGGCGACGAAACCTACAACTTTCACTGCGGGTCTGGTTGCTCCAGACTTGCCCTTGCTCCTGTAAAAAGGAGCCCCTGCTCTGACCTTGCTGGTCGGAGTAACAAGCCTTTCTTGATTCCTGCGTGGCTTTCATTAGCCAAGGCCTGTTTGCTTCTATCAAGTCGCCGACACCGCCAACAGCGAGAAGCCTGCGTGGGACAGCTCGTGACCGACTCCTGGACATCTTTGACCCCCCGTGTCCACGTGGCTGCAGAGAGAAGCTACACCTCGACGCCTGTTTGCACCCGACATCGCCTGGTTCCACTCTGGTTCCACGGTAGTCACTGGCTAGTGACTTTGAACATTGTCCCCTCTGCTTTCAGGTCTTCACCTCTTCAGATCCACCCTTGGATCCACCGGAACTCTTCACATCGAGCCGCCTGCAGCATCTTCAGCTCCAAGCACCATCGACCTGCGTGACGAAACCCGACACTACTTCGACCCTATGCACCCGCTTCCTGTGGGTGAGGTAACTCAGCTCCGCCGGTGTTCCCACACTGGTACACACCTCTAGTGTATGTGTCTCAAGTTTCAGCTTTCTAGGTCACTCGGAAGGTTCCTTTCTAACTAACTTTGTACTTTTTACGCACCATTGACATTGCATTGGTAAAGCGTGCACTTTCCGCACTGCTCCCGAGTCCCGCGGGCCTTTCCCGACTTCTTCACTGTTAGTCCTGAACAGCTCCAGCGATTCCCCAGGCCCTAGGCCTCTTCACTTTCCCCATAGTGGTTCTTATACCACTATTTTAGTATATGGTTTAGGTGGCCCCTAGGGCTCATCCATATTGTGCAACTTTTGTGTATTTAAACTGTGTTTTGTTTTAACGCATTTGCTTCTGTGCTCATAAAGAGTATCAGGGATATTTGTAATAATAAATCTATATATATTTTCAATATATATCTGTGTGGTGTCCTTTCATTTGGTATTCAAGGGATTGTGTATGGTAAAACAGCTTGCTTCACATGCCTTTACAGAGTTTAGCCTAAGACTGCTTAGTCCATGCTACCCCTAGGATAGCTTGTCTATAAGGTTGACTTTACAACCTGCACCATAAGGGTTGCTTGGCATGATACAAGGTGATCACTAGAACTAGTGAGCATCATATATCAGGCCAACTTCTCACACCTACTGCCCCTTCTTTCCATACACGGGCAGAAGGGGTAGTCTCTGGTCAAAACTCTGTCTATAAGATGATGGAAACCCGTACTGACTTACTGATTTTGGACTTCGTCCCATTATTTGACCTTGACTTAATATTGAATAGATCTTTTTTGCTGAAATGTTGTAAAGACATCGAGGGATTAAAATTAATTAAATCCAGCGATATTGATCTAGTAACAATACTGGGAACAGGGTCTACGTCATTTATTAGGGTAAGGTTTTACTCAAACCTGATAGTGAATCTTATATTAAATAAAGGAGAAATTTTCCAGAGTCAGGGGATTGATGTGGTGCCCTTAACTGCCACATGTGCTGATAATCATAATGAGAATGGCTATCATAGGGGCTCGGGTCAAGCCGGCTTTTCTCAACCTTTTGATGACTTAAAAATTCGTGTCTCAAAAACAAAAAGGATAGTTACACATGCTATCCCCCCCCCAATAACAATAAATAGGGGTATAACTGAGAATGAACAGCAATGGAATTGGTTACCCGGTGCTCTGTCATCCAAGGTGACAGACAACCCAAGATTGTTTTCCCACCTTTAGCAGTATTTTCTCTGTTATTTCCTGGAATGCCACTGGCATTAATAATAACTTTGAAAAATTATTGTACCTTTTTTCTTTGAATGCCAACGTAATTTGCATCCAGGAAACCTGGTGTATTGACAAATTGAACATAGGGAAAGATTACTTCGTATTGGAGGTGGCGGCAACCCCCTCTAGTAGAGGTCATGCAAAAGGGGGAATTGCTTGCCTATTGTCCAATAGAATAAAGTGGAGTTTCTCCCACCATATAGACCCCAGTAACCTTTTCCAGACTGTGACTCTCTCCAATTTAGATAAAACGGGAGAGAGACACCCCCTTGTGATAATAAATGCCTATATTCCGCCAGGCGATCCTTTTAATACTTTGTTGAAACAAGTTTTTATTTTCATCAGACAAATTAAAGAAATAGCTCCTCTCTCTAATTTCCTGTTAGTTGGTGACTTAAACTGTAAAGTTTCCAATTACAGTTTGGAACTATTCAGGAATAAAGTAAAAGAGGAGGTTTTGTTGATTCCCCAAGCCCTCTTTCCAGACAACATAAAAACAAATAAACGGGGTAAATTGCTGCTGGAAGAATTATACAATACGGAGGGGCTTATAGTTAATGGTAGGCTCCCATCCGATGTTCCTGCTAACTATACACATAGTTCCTCCAATAGTAAATCAATCTTAGATTATATAATTGTTGATCACTCTATTTTTCCTCTCCTAAGGGATTTGGTCGTTATAGAAACTACCCTTAGTGACCATAATGTTATTATGCTAACTCTTTTAGTAGATCCCCCCAATTCTGACACCTGGGTGCTTGACAGGGATGTGGTCACCTTTCAAAAAACAGGAAGATGTTTCTGGGATCATAAAGCTATGAAGGGTTTGGAACCTATTCTTGAAAAACTCTATCCAATTTAAACAATTGGCAGGGGGTGGAACAGTCCTCTTTTGAGGCTCTCATGAAGGAGATCATCTCCGCTGTAAAAAAAAATCGAACTTAATTAGGAAAAAAAACACCCTCCCTAAAGTAGTTGTTTCCCTTAATAAGGAAATAAATAAACTGGTGAGGGAACAATACATATGTGAAGCAGTAGAAAGATCGCAGAAAATATCTCTCCTTAAAAGAAGGAGAAGTAGGATAAAGAAAAGAATGAAAAAAGAAAAAGAGGACCTGTTATGGATTGGTTTGCGGGAAGCTGCTGCTCAAGGGAACTCTAGACAATTCTGGACTCTTATTGGGGAGGGTTGCGGTTCTAGAGTGCGCCCCCTTCCAATCCCTATTCCTGAACAAACCTGGGTCAACTACATCCTAAGTCTGTATGCTAAGAATGATCTGCATGTAAAACTTAGGGGAATTGGGGAAGATACTAATTCTATAATAGAATGCCCCTCAGAATTATCTATAGAATTGGCTATTAGGGATATGCGTGCATCAGGTGCTATGGGACCTGACGAACTCCCGATATCAGTCTTGAAACAAAATCCAGCGTCCTGGAGCAAAATCTTATTTCCTCTTTTCAGGTTTTGTTACATTAAAAAATCTATTCCAGCATCCTGGAAGGGGAGCATTTTGGTCCCTATGTTTAAAAAGGGCGATAGAAACTTACCCATTAACTATCGCCAAATAGCTCTCCTTGACGCAATCGGGAAGGTTTTTTGTAAATGCTTATTATCCCTAATTAACGATTGGGTGGCACAAAAACAAATCTTACCATTAGATCAAGTAGGCTTTCGTAAAGGTCATGGAACTCTGGATAATCTTTCCGCCCTTCAGACAATTACAGATAAATATATAAGGGTACGTGGCGGAAGAGTTTACGTGGCCTTTATAGATTTCTCCACAGCATTCGACAAGGTTGACCGCCCATTGCTGTGGAGAAAGCTTTCTGCTCTGGGAATGCCGCCTCAACTATTAGATATGGTCCAGGTGTTGCATACAGACACTTGGTGTCAGGTCCTGCAAGGAGGAGACAGGGGCCTTTCTAAGATTATCCCTTCATGCAATGGCCTTAAGCAAGGCTGTCCCCTTGCCCCGTTACTCTTTTCATCATATATTGCAGATTTACCCGCCTCACTTTCTTCCTGTGATGGTATAGCTCCAATCTTGGGTGGTAAACACATTTCATGTATGTTATATGCGGACGATATCATAATAATGGATCTTATGCCCAAAGGTCTCGCCAAACGCCTCCTTGCTCTACATCAGTATGCAGACTCTCATTTTTTAAAAATTAATGCATCTAAGAGCAAAATTATGTGCATCTCAGGACGGAAAAAACATAAATTTACGAACTTTACCTGGTCTGTGGGAGATGACAAACTGGAGGTAGTAAAGAGCTATGTTTTCCTCGGAAAATTAATTTGTGATAATTTAAGTACTAAACCCCATACCGATAACAGTGCCCGGAAGGCTTTATCCCAAAGGAGAAGCTTAAGCGCATTGTATTCGGCAATGGGAAGAAGGCATTTTTCACATTTATTGGAGGTCTTTAGGGCAAAAGTCCCTTCCACTCTTCTATATGGTTTAGAATTAATTGATATTAAGCACTGGGATTTTTTAAATAAGGTGGAGGGAAAACTGCTAAGAAGCGTAACTACTATCAGCTCTGCCTGTTCAGTGGCTGCCTGCAGACTTGAGTTTGGTTTGCGCAGCAGCTGGGTGCAGGGCCTGGCAGCTGTGGTACGTTGGGTCGCAAGCATAGCCAGAGGAGAAGAGGGGACTATGAGGTTCCTCTTAAAGACTGAACTATTAGGAAGTTTAGGAGAACACTCCCTAATTGTTAATAATTTTAGAAAGGCGGTATCGCTCTTGCAGTAGGAAGAGAGTACTCTCTTTTCTTTACCCGCATCCCAGTTAAAGTCTGTCTTGAAAGAAGCTACTTGGGACCTTAGCTATAGACTAGACAGTACTTTAATCCTTGCTAAGAAGGGTGTTAACCCCCTTACTGATTCCTTCGCAAGAAAATTCATCCAACCTTATGCTACCTGGAATTTACCTCATGGTATTCGGAGATTTTGGTTTCTATTGAGACAGGACTTGTTACCCCTAAATAATCTTTTGTTTAAATGGTACGGAGTTTCTGCAATTTGCAATTTTTGTCACCAATCTATTCAAGACCGAACGCATGTACTTTTTATATGCCCAGTGCTGCGTCCTTATCGTAGAAAATGGTTAAGACAAATATGTTTGCAAATGGGTATTGTAAATGCTAATTCTTTTATGTTTGCCTTACATAATCCTCCTAATGAGAGATTTTGTTTCTACATTTTTAATTTTTTAAAATGTTTTTTAGATATCTTTTGAAGAATGGCATGCCTATTAATGTGTCACCTTGTGTTGCAGTAACTGCTATGATTTGTCTATTTTCACTATGAATGGTATTTTGTATTTGTATTCTTTTCTTATGTGGACCTCTAAGGAGTTCCAAAACATAATAAAGATTGACTTGAAGAAGGTGGAGTGGAAGAGAGCAGCAGATCAGCACAGGAGAAGAGAAGAGAACAGGGAGGTAGAGAAGGAGGTGGGGTGGAAGAGAGCAGCAGAACAGCACAGGAGAAGAGAAGAGAAAGGGGAGTTAAAGAAGGAAGTGGGGTGGAAGAGAGCAGAAGATCAGCACAGGAGAAGAGATCAGGGAGTTAAAGAAGGAGGCGGGTGGAAGAGAACAGCAGATCAGCACAGGAGAAAAGAACAGGGAGTTAAAGAAGGAGGTGGGGTGGAAGAGAGCAGCAGATCGGCACAGGTGAAGAGAACATGGAGTTAAAGAAGGAGGTGGAGTGGAAGAGAGCAGCAGATCAGCACAGGAGAAGAGAAGAGAACAGGGAGTTAAAGAAGGAGGCGGGTGGAAGAGAGTAGCAGATCAGCACAGGAGAAGAGTACAGGGAGTTAAAGAAGGAGGTGGGGTGAAAGAGAGCAGCAGATCAGCACCGGAGAAGAGAAAAGGGAGTCAGAGAAGGAGGCGGGTGGAAGAGAGCAAATACATCATCATAGGAGAAGGCAACAAGCAGTTAGAGAATGAGGCGGGATAGAAGAGAAGAGCAGATTAGCACAGGAGAAGAGAACAGGGAGTTAAAGAAGGAGGCGGGTGGAAGAGAGTAGCAGATCAGCACAGGAGAAGAGAAGAGAACAGGGAGTTAAAGAAGGAGGTGGGGTGGAAGAGAACAGAAGATCAGCACAGGAGAAGAGATCAGGTAGTTAAAGAAGGAGGCGGGTGGAAAAGAACAGCAGATCAGCACAGGAGAAAAGATCAGGGAGTTAAAGAAGGAGGTGGGGTGGAAGAGAGCAGCAGATCAGCACGAGAGAAGAGAAGAGAACAAGGAGTTAGAGAAGGAGGTGGGTGGAAGAGAGGAACAGATCAGCACAGCAGAAGAGAACAGGGAGTTAAAGAAGGAGATGGGGTTGGAAGAGAGCAGCAGATCAGCACAGGAGAAGAGAATAGAACAGGGAGTTAGAGAAGGAGATGAGGTGGAAGAGAGCAGCAGGTCAGCAGAAGTTAACAGGGAGTTAAAGAAGGAGGCGGGGTGGAAGAGAGCAGCAGATCAGCACAGGAGAAGAGAATATAACAGGGAGTTAGAGAAGGAGGTGAGGAGGAAGAGAGCAGCAGATCAGCACGGGAGAAGAGAACAGGGATGTATAGAAGGAGGATGGGGTGGAAGAGAACAGCAGATCAGCACAAGAGAAGAGAACAGGGAGTTAAAGAAGGAGGTGGGTGGATGAGAGCAGCAGATCAGCACAAGACAAGAGAACAGGGAGTTAAAGAAGGAGTGGGTAGAAGAGAACAGCAGATCGGCACAGGAGAAGAGAACAGGGAGTTACAGAAGGAGGCAGGGTGAAAGAGAATAGCAGATCAGCACCCGAGAAGAGAAAATGGTGTTATAGAAGGAGGCGGATGGAAGAGAGCAAAAAGATCATCACAGGAGAAGGCACCAAGGAGTTAGAGAATGAGGTGGGATAGAAGAGAAGAGCAGATTAGCACAGGAGAAGAGAACAGGGAGTTAAAGAAGGAGGCGGGTGGAAGAGAGTAGCAGATCAGCACAGGAGAAGAGAAGAGAACAGGGAGTTAAAGAAGGAGGTGGGGTGGAAGAGAACAGAAGATCAGCACAGGAGAAGAGATCAGGTAGTTAAAGAAGGAGGAGGTGGAAAAGAACAGCAGATCAGCACAGGAGAAAAGATCAGGGAGTTAAAGAAGGAGGTGGGGTGGAAGAGAGCAGCAGATCGGCACAGGTGAAGAGAACATGGAGTTAAAGAAGGAGGTGGAGTGGAAGAGAGCAGCAGATCAGCACGAGAGAAGAGAAGAGAACAGGGAGTTAGAGAAGGAGGTGGGTGGAAGAGAGGAACAGATCAGCACAGCAGAAGAGAACAGGGAGTTAAAGAAGGAGATGGGGTGGAAGAGAGCAGCAGATCAGCACAGGAGAAGAGAATAGAACAGGGAGTTAGAGAAGGAGATGAGGTGGAAGAGAGCAGCAGATCAGCAGAAGTTAACAGGGAGTTAAAGAAGGAGGCGGAGTGGAAGAGAGCAGCAGATCAGCACAGGAGAAGAGAATATAACAGGCAGTTAAAGAAGGAGGTGAGGAGGAAGAGAGCAGCAGATCAGCACGGGAGAAGAGAACAGGGATGTATAGAAGGAGGATGGGGTGGAAGAGAACAGCAGATCAGCACAAGAGAAGAGAACAGGGAGTTAAAGAAGGAGGTGGGTGGATGAGAGCAGCAGATCAGCACAAGACAAGAGAACAGGGAGTTAAAGAAGGAGTGGGTTGAAGAGAACAGCAGATCGGCACAGGAGAAGAGAACAGGGAGTTACAGAAGGAGGCAGGGTGAAAGAGAATAGCAGATCAGCACCCGAGAAGAGAAAAGGGTGTTATAGAAGGAGGCGGATGGAAGAGAGCAAAAAGATCATCACAGGAGAAGGCACCAAGGAGTTAGAGAATGAGGCGGGTAGAAGAGAGCAGCAGATCAGCACGGGAGAAGAGAACAGGGATGTATAGAAGGAGGATGGGGTGGAAGAGAACAGCAGATCAGCACAAGAGAAGAGAACAGGGAGTTAAAGAAGGAGGTGGGTGGATGAGAGCAGCAGATCAGCACAAGACAAGAGAACAGGGAGTTAAAGAAGGAGTGGGTAGAAGAGAACAGCAGATCGGCACAGGAGAAGAGAACAGGGAGTTACAGAAGGAGGCAGGGTGAAAGAGAATAGCAGATCAGCACCCGAGAAGAGAAAATGGTGTTATAGAAGGAGGCGGATGGAAGAGAGCAAAAAGATCATCACAGGAGAAGGCACCAAGGAGTTAGAGAATGAGGTGGGATAGAAGAGAAGAGCAGATTAGCACAGGAGAAGAGAACAGGGAGTTAAAGAAGGAGGCGGGTGGAAGAGAGTAGCAGATCAGCACAGGAGAAGAGAAGAGAACAGGGAGTTAAAGAAGGAGGTGGGGTGGAAGAGAACAGAAGATCAGCACAGGAGAAGAGATCAGGTAGTTAAAGAAGGAGGCGGTGGAAAAGAACAGCAGATCAGCACAGGAGAAAAGATCAGGGAGTTAAAGAAGGAGGTGGGGTGGAAGAGAGCAGCAGATCGGCACAGGTGAAGAGAACATGGAGTTAAAGAAGGAGGTGGAGTGGAAGAGAGCAGCAGATCAGCACGAGAGAAGAGAAGAGAACAGGGAGTTAGAGAAGGAGGTGGGTGGAAGAGAGGAACAGATCAGCACAGCAGAAGAGAACAGGGAGTTAAAGAAGGAGATGGGGTGGAAGAGAGGAGCAGATCAGCACAGGAGAAGAGAATAGAACAGGGAGTTAGAGAAGGAGATGAGGTGGAAGAGAGCAGCAGATCAGCAGAAGTTAACAGGGAGTTAAAGAAGGAGGCGGAGTGGAAGAGAGCAGCAGATCAGCACAGGAGAAGAGAATATAACAGGGAGTTAAAGAAGGAGGTGAGGAGGAAGAGAGCAGCAGATCAGCACGGGAGAAGAGAACAGGGAGTTAAAGAAGGAGGTGGGTGGATGAGAGCAGCAGATCAGCACAAGACAAGAGAACAGGGAGTTAAAGAAGGAGTGGGTAGAAGAGAACAGCAGATCGGCACAGGAGAAGAGAACAGGGAGTTACAGAAGGAGGCAGGGTGAAAGAGAATAGCAGATCAGCACCGAGAAGAGAAAAGGGTGTTATAGAAGGAGGCGGATGGAAGAGAGCAAAAAGATCATCACAGGAGAAGGCACCAAGGAGTTAGAGAATGAGGCGGGTAGAAGAGAAGAGCAGATCAGCACAGGAGAAGAGAACAGGGAGTTAAAGAAGGAGGCGGGTGGAAGAGAGTAGCAGATCAGCACAGGAGAAGAGTACAAGGAGTTAAAGAAGGAGGTGGGGTGAAAGAGAGCAGCAGATCAGCACAGGAGAAGAGAACAGGGAGTTAAAGAAGGAGGCGGTGGAAGAGAACAGCAGTTCAGCACAGGAGAAAAGAACAGGGAGTTAAAGAAGGAGGTGGGGTTGGAAGAGAGCAGCAGATTGGCACAAGTGAAGAGAACATGGAGTTAAAGAAGGAGGTGGGGTGGAAGAGAGCAGCAGATCAGCACAGGAGAAGAGAACAGGAAGTTAAGGAAGGAAGCGGGTGGAAGAGAACAGCATATTAGCACAGGAGAAGAGAACAGGGAGTTAAGGAAGGAAGCAGGAGGAAGAGAACAGCATATTAGCACAGTAGAAGAGAACAGGGAGTTAGAGAAGGAGGCGGGGTGAAAGAGAACAGCAGATCAGCACAGGAGAAGAGAACAGGGAGTTAGAGAATGAGGCGGGAGGAAGAGAATAGCAGATCAGCATGGGAGAAGAGAACAGTGAGTTCGAGAAGGAGATGGGTGAAAAGGGAACAGCAGATCAGCACAGGAGAAGAGGGTAGGGAGTTAAAGAAGGGGGTGGAGTGGAAGAGAGCAGCAGATCAGCACAGGGGAAGAGAAGAGAACAGGGAGTAAAAGAAGGAGTTGGGGTGGAAGAGAGCAGCAGACCAGCACAGGAGAAGAGAACAGGGAGCTAAAGAAGGAGGCAGGTGGAAGAGAACAGCAGATCGGCACAGGAGAAGAGAACTGGGAGTTACAGAAGGAGGCGGTGGAAAAGAACAGCAGGTCAGTACAGGAGAAGAGAACAGGGAGTTAGAGAAGGAGGCGGGGTGAAAGAGAACAGAAGATCAGCACCGGAGAAGAATAAAGGGAGTTAGAGAAGGAGGCGGATGGAAGAGAGCAAAAAGATCATCACAGGAGAAGGCAACAAAGAGTTAGAGAATGAGATGGGGTGGAAGGGAAGAGCAGATCAGTGCAGGAGAAGAGAACACTGAGTTAGAGAAGGAGGTGGGTGGAAGAGAGCAGCAGATCAGCACAGGAGAACAGAAGAGGGAGTTAAAGAAGGAGGTGGGGGTGGAAGAGAGCAGCAGATCGGCATAGGTGAAGAGAACATGGAGTTAAAGAAGGAGGTGGGGTGGAAGAGAGCAGCAGATCGGCATAGGTGAAGAGAACATGGAGTTAAAGAAGGAGGTGGGGTGGAAGAGAACAGCATATTAGCACAGGAGAAGAGAACAGGGAGTTAGAGAAGGAGGCGGGGAGACAGAGAACAGCAGATCAGCACAGGAGAAGAGAACAGGGAGTTAGAGAATGAGGCGGGAGGAAGAGAACAGCAGATCAGCATGAGAGAAGAGAACAGTGAGTTAGAGAAGGAGGTGGGTGAAAAGGGAACAGCAGATCAGCACAGGAGAAGAGAACAGGGAGCTAAAGAAGGAGGCAGGTGGAAGAGAGCAGCAGATCAGCACAGGAGAAGAGAACAGGGAGTAAAAGAAGGAGTTGGGGTGGAAGAGAGCAGCAGATCAGCACAGGAGAAGAGAACAGGGAGCTAAAGAAGGAGGCAGGTGGAAGAGAACAGCAGATCGGCACAGGAGAAGAGAACTGGGAGTTACAGAAGGAGGCGGTGGAAAAGAACAGCAGGTCAGTACAGGAGAAGAGAACAGGGAGTTAGAGAAGGAGGCGGGGTGAAAGAGAACAGAAGATCAGCACCGGAGAAGAATAAAGGGAGTTAGAGAAGGAGGCGGATGGAAGAGAGCAAAAAGATCATCACAGGAGAAGGCAACAAAGAGTTAGAGAATGAGATGGGGTGGAAGGGAAGAGCAGATGAGTGCAGGAGAAGAGAACACTGAGTTAGAGAAGGAGGTGGGTGGAAGAGAGCAGCAGATCAGCACAGGAGAACAGAAGAGGGAGTTAGAGAAGGAGGTGGGTGAAAATGGAACAGTAGATCAGCACAGGAGAAGAGATCAGGGAGTTAAAGAAGGAGGCGGGTGGAAGAGAACAGCAGATCAGCACAGGAGAAAAGAACAGGGAGTTAAAGAAGGAGGTGGGGGTGGAAGAGAGCAGCAGATCGGCATAGGTGAAGAGAACATGGAGTTAAAGAAGGAGGTGGGGTGGAAGAGAACAGCATATTAGCACAGGAGAAGAGAACAGGGAGTTAGAGAAGGAGGCGGGGTGACAGAGAACAGCAGATCAGCACAGGAGAAGAGAACAGGGAGTTAGAGAATGAGGCGGGAGGAAGAGAACAGCAGATCAGCATGAGAGAAGAGAACAGTGAGTTAGAGAAGGAGGTGGGTGAAAAGGGAACAGCAGATCAGCACAGGAGAAGAGAACAGGGAGTTAAAGAAGGAGGCGGGTGGAAGAGAACAGCAGATCAGCAGAGGAGAAAAGAACAGGGAGTTAAAGAAGGAGGTGGGGTGGAAGAGAGCAGCAGATCAGCACAAGTGAAGAGAACATGGAGTTAAAGAAGGAGGTGGGGTGGAAGAGAGCAGCAGATCAGCACAGGAGAACAGAAGAGGGAGTTAGAGAAGGAGGTGGGTGAAAATGGAACAGTAGATCAGCACAGGAGAAGAGATCAGGGAGTTAAAGAAGGAGGCGGGTGGAAGAGAACAGCAGATCAGCACAGGAGAAAAGAACAGGGAGTTAAAGAAGGAGGTGGGGGTGGAAGAGAGCAGCAGATCGGCATAGGTGAAGAGAACATGGAGTTAAAGAAGGAGGTGGGGTGGAAGAGAACAGCATATTAGCACAGGAGAAGAGAACAGGGAGTTAGAGAAGGAGGCGGGAGGAAGAGAACAGCAGATCAGCATGAGAGAAGAGAACAGTGAGTTAGAGAAGGAGGTGGGTGAAAAGGGAACAGCAGATCAGCACAGGAGAAGAGAACAGGGAGCTAAAGAAGGAGGCAGGTGGAAGAGAACAGCAGATCGGCACAGGAGAAGAGAACTGGGAGTTACAGAAGGAGGCGGTGGAAAAGAACAGCAGGTCAGTACAGGAGAAGAGAACAGGGAGTTAGAGAAGGAGGCGGGGTGAAAGAGAACAGAAGATCAGCACCGGAGAAGAATAAAGGGAGTTAGAGAAGGAGGCGGATGGAAGAGAGCAAAAAGATCATCACAGGAGAAGGCAACAAAGAGTTAGAGAATGAGATGGGGTGGAAGGGAAGAGCAGATGAGTGCAGGAGAAGAGAACACTGAGTTAGAGAAGGAGGTGGGTGGAAGAGAGCAGCAGATCAGCACAGGAGAACAGAAGAGGGAGTTAGAGAAGGAGGTGGGTAAAAATGGAACAGTAGATCAGCACAGGAGAAGAGATCAGGGAGTTAAAGAAGGAGGCGGGTGGAAGAGAACAGCAGATCAGCACAGGAGAAAAGAACAGGGAGTTAAAGAAGGAGGTGGGGGTGGAAGAGAGCAGCAGATCGGCATAGGTGAAGAGAACATGGAGTTAAAGAAGGAGGTGGGGTGGAAGAGAACAGCATATTAGCACAGGAGAAGAGAACAGGGAGTTAGAGAAGGAGGCGGGGTGACAGAGAACAGCAGATCAGCACAGGAGAAGAGAACAGGGAGTTAGAGAATGAGGCGGGAGGAAGAGAACAGCAGATCAGCATGAGAGAAGAGAACAGTGAGTTAGAGAAGGAGGTGGGTGAAAAGGGAACAGCAGATCAGCACAGGAGAAGAGAACAGGGAGTTAAAGAAGGAGGCGGGTGGAAGAGAACAGCAGATCAGCAGAGGAGAAAAGAACAGGGAGTTAAAGAAGGAGGTGGGGTGGAAGAGAGCAGCAGATCAGCACAAGTGAAGAGAACATGGAGTTAAAGAAGGAGGTGGGGTGGAAGAGAGCAGCAGATCAGCACAGGAGAACAGAAGAGGGAGTTAGAGAAGGAGGTGGGTGAAAATGGAACAGTAGATCAGCACAGGAGAAGAGATCAGGGAGTTAAAGAAGGAGGCGGGTGGAAGAGAACAGCAGATCAGCACAGGAGAAAAGAACAGGGAGTTAAAGAAGGAGGTGGGGGTGGAAGAGAGCAGCAGATCGGCATAGGTGAAGAGAACATGGAGTTAAAGAAGGAGGTGGGGTGGAAGAGAACAGCATATTAGCACAGGAGAAGAGAACAGGGAGTTAGAGAAGGAGGCGGGGTGACAGAGAACAGCAGATCAGCACAGGAGAAGAGAACAGGGAGTTAGAGAATGAGGCGGGAGGAAGAGAACAGCAGATCAGCACAGCAGAAGAGAACAGGGAGTTAAAGAAGGAGGTGGGTGAAAAGGGAACAGCAGATCAGCACAGGAGAAGAGAACAGGGAGTTAAAGAAGGAGGCGGGTGGAAGAGAACAGCAGATCAGCAGAGGAGAAAAGAACAGGGAGTTAAAGAAGGAGGTGGGGTGGAAGAGAGCAGCAGATCAGCACAAGTGAAGAGAACATGGAGTTAAAGAAGGAGGTGGGGTGGAAGAGAGCAGAAGATCAGCAAAGGAGAAGAGAACAGGGAGTTAAGGAAGGAAGCGGGTGGAAGAGAACAGCATATTAGCACAGGAGAAGAGAACAGGGAGTTAAGGAAGGAAGCAGGTGGAGGAGAACAGCATATTAGCACAGGAGAAGAGAACAGGGAGTTAGAGAAGGAGGCGGGGTGATAGAAAACAGCAGATCAGCACAGGAGAAGAGAACAGGGAGTTAGAGAATGAGGCGGGAGGAAGAGAACAGCAGATCAGCATGAGAGAAGAGAACAGTGAGTTAGAGAAGGAGGTGGGTGAAAAGGGAACAGCAGATCGGCACAGGAGAAGAGAACAGGGAGTTAAAGAAGGAGGTGGGGTGGAAGAGAGCAGCAGATCAGCACAGGAGAAGAGAACAGGGAGTAAAAGAAGGAGGTAGGGTGGAAGAGAGCAGCAGATCAGCACAGGAGAAGAGAACAGGGAGTTAAAGAAGGAGGCAGGTGGAAGAGAACAGCAGATCGGCAAAGGAGAAGAGAACCGGGAGTTACAGAAGGAGGCGGTGGAAAAGAACAGCAGATCAGTACAGGAGTAGAGAACAGGGAGTTAGAGAAGGAGGCAGATGGAAGAGAGCAAAAAGATCATCACAGGAGAAGGCAACAAGGAGTTAGAGAATGAGGCGGGTGGAAGAGAAGAGCAGATCAGCACAGGAGAAAAGAACAGGGAGTTAAAGAAGGAGGCGGGTGGAAGAGAGTAGCAGATCAGCACAGGAGAAGAGTACAGGGAGTTAAAGAAGGAGGTGGGGTGAAAGAGAGCAGCAGATCAGCACAGGAGAAGAGAACAGGGAGTTAAAAAAGGAGGCGGTGGAAGAGAACAGCAGTTCAGCACAGGAGAAAAGAACAGGGAGTTAAAGAAGGAGGTGGGGTTGGAAGAGAGCAGCAGATTGGCACAAGTGAAGAGAACATGGAGTTAAAGAAGGAGGTGGGGTGGAAGAGAGCAGCAGATCAGCACAGGAGAAGAGAACAGGGAGTTAAGGAAGGAAGCGGGTGGAAGAGAACAGCATATTAGCACAGGAGAAGAGAACAGGGAGTTAAGGAAGGAAGCAGGAGGAAGAGAACAGCATATTAGCACAGTAGAAGAGAACAGGGAGTTAGAGAAGGAGGCGGGGTGAAAGAGAACAGCAGATCAGCACAGGAGAAGAGAACAGGGAGTTAGAGAATGAGGCGGGAGGAAGAGAATAGCAGATCAGCATGGGAGAAGAGAACAGTGAGTTCGAGAAGGAGATGGGTGAAAAGGGAACAGCAGATCAGCACAGGAGAAGAGGGCAGGGAGTTAAAGAAGGGGGTGGAGTGGAAGAGAGCAGCAGATCAGCACAGGAGAAGAGAACAGGGAGTAAAAGAAGGAGTTGGGGTGGAAGAGAGCAGCAGATCAGCACAGGAGAAGAGAACAGGGAGCTAAAGAAGGAGGCAGGTGGAAGAGAACAGCAGATCGGCACAGGAGAAGAGAACTGGGAGTTACAGAAGGAGGCGGTGGAAAAGAACAGCAGGTCAGTACAGGAGAAGAGAACAGGGAGTTAGAGAAGGAGGCGGGGTGAAAGAGAACAGAAGATCAGCACCGGAGAAGAATAAAGGGAGTTAGAGAAGGAGGCGGATGGAAGAGAGCAAAAAGATCATCACAGGAGAAGGCAACAAAGAGTTAGAGAATGAGATGGGGTGGAAGGGAAGAGCAGATCAGTGCAGGAGAAGAGAACACTGAGTTAGAGAAGGAGGTGGGTGGAAGAGAGCAGCAGATCAGCAGAGGAGAACAGAAGAGGGAGTTAGAGAAGGAGGTGGGTGAAAATGGAACAGTAGATCAGCACAGGAGAAGAGATCAGGGAGTTAAAGAAGGAGGCGGGTGGAAGAGAACAGCAGATCAGCACAGGAGAAAAGAACAGGGAGTTAAAGAAGGAGGTGGGGGTGGAAGAGAGCAGCAGATCGGCATAGGTGAAGAGAACATGGAGTTAAAGAAGGAGGTGGGGTGGAAGAGAACAGCATATTAGCACAGGAGAAGAGAACAGGGAGTTAGAGAAGGAGGCGGGGTGACAGAGAACAGCAGATCAGCACAGGAGAAGAGAACAGGGAGTTAGAGAATGAGGCGGGAGGAAGAGAACAGCAGATCAGCATGAGAGAAGAGAACAGTGAGTTAGAGAAGGAGGTGGGTGAAAAGGGAACAGCAGATCAGCACAGGAGAAGAGAACAGGGAGTTAAAGAAGGAGACAGGTGGAAGAGAACAGCAGATCAGCAGAGGAGAAAAGAACAGGGAGTTAAAGAAGGAGGTGGGGTGGAAGAGAGCAGCAGATCAGCACAAGTGAAGAGAACATGGAGTTAAAGAAGGAGGTGGGGTGGAAGAGAGCAGAAGATCAGCACAGGAGAAGAGAACAGGGAGTTAAGGAAGGAAGCGGGTGGAAGAGAACAGCATATTAGCACAGGAGAAGAGAACAGGGAGTTAAGGAAGGAAGCAGGTGGAAGAGAAAAGCATATTAGCACAGGAGAAGAGAACAGGGAGTTAGAGAAGGAGGCGGGGTGATAGAAAACAGCAGATCAGCACAGGAGAAGAGAACAGGGAGTTAGAGAATGAGGCGGGAGGAAGAGAACAGCAGATCAGCATGAGAGAAGAGAACAGTGAGTTAGAGAAGGAGGTGGGTGAAAAGGGAACAGCAGATCAGCACAGGAGAAGAGGGCAGGGAATTCAAGAAGGAGGTGGAGTGGAAGAGAACAGCAGATCGGCACAGGAGAAGAGAACAGGGAGTTAAAGAAGGAGGTGGGGTGGAAGAGAGCAGCAGATCAGCACAGGAGAAGAGAACAGGGAGTAAAAGAAGGAGGTAGGGTGGAAGAGAGCAGCAGATCAGCACAGGAGAAGAGAACAGGGAGTTAAAGAAGGAGGCAGGTGGAAGAGAACAGCAGATCGGCAAAGGAGAAGAGAACCGGGAGTTACAGAAGGAGGCGGTGGAAAAGAACAGCAGATCAGTACAGGAGTAGAGAACAGGGAGTTAGAGAAGGAGGCAGATGGAAGAGAGCAAAAAGATCATCACAGGAGAAGGCAACAAGGAGTTAGAGAATGAGGCGGGTGGAAGAGAAGAGCAGATCAGCACAGGAGAACAGAACAGGGAGTTAAAGAAGGAGACGGGTGTAAGAGAGTAGCAGATCAGCACAGGAGAAGGGAACAGGGAGTTAAAGAAGGAGGAGGGGTGGAAGAGAGCAGCAGATCAGCACAGAAGAGAACAGGGAGTTAAAGAGGGAGGCGGGTGGAAGAGAACTGCAGATCAGCACAGGAGAAAAGACCCGGGAGTTACAGAAGGAGGCGGTGGAAAAGAACAGCAGATCAGTACAGGAGAAGAGAACAGGGAGTTAGAGAAGGAGGCGGGGTGAAAGAGAACAGCAGATCAGCACAGGAGAACAGAACAGGGAGTTAAAGAAGGAGACGGGTGTAAGAGAGTAGCAGATCAGCACGGGAGAAGAGAACAGGGTGTTAAAGAAGGAGGTGGGGTGGAAGAGAGCAGCAGATCAGCACAGGAGAAGAGAACAGGGAGTTAAGGAAGGAAGCGGGTGGAAGAGAACAGCATATTAGCACAGGAGAAGAGAACAGGGAGGTAATGAAGGAAGCAGGGGGAAGAGAACAGCAGATCAGCACCGGGAGAAGAGAAGAGAACAGGGCGCTAGAGAAGGAGGCGGGTGAAAGAGAACAGCAGATCAGCACAGAAGAAGAGAACAGGGAGTTAGAGAATGAGGAGGGAGGAAGAGAACAGCAGATCAGCATGGGAGAAGAGAACAGTGAGTTAGAGAAGGAGGCGGTGAAAATGGAACAGCATATCAGCACAGGAGAAGAGATCAGGGAGTTAATGAAGGAGGCGGGTGGAAGAGAACAGCAGATCAGTACAGGAGAAGAGAACAGGGAGTTAGAGAAGGAGGCAGGGTGAAAGAGAACAGCAGATCTGTCAGGTTTCACCACGGCGCCTACCTGAACGCTAGACTGAAGACTACAATTCCCATGGGCCCAAGGGGTTTGACTACACCTCCCATGATCCTTACGGGCTAACCGGATATAGAGCGGCGTGCCCGTAGGGAAGGGGTATCTGATTTTGTTTCGTATGCGGGAGCGGCTGCTCTTGCCTATTGACCTGTCCCTGTGTTTCGGTTTGGCTGCAGGAGGATCGGCGTCCAGAGAAGAAGCGCTGATTCGGGTACTGTTTCTCTGCGCCTGTGGTTGTTCGGAGCGGGTTGCTCTGCAATTTCAGCCGCAGTTCTCTTTGTTTATTTATTCCTTGTTTGGTTCAAGATCATGTAACTGCTACGGAGCTCACTCGGGTTGCAAGTTACGTAGTACTTCTTTTTGTGCACATTTTGGAGCGCTCAATTCTGGAGTCAGTGGCGGAGTGTAGGGGGAATAATCTCCGCATTACCGTCACGAAGAGGTGACATAAATTCTATGTTGTGTGGAATATAAATACCAAAGCGGACGGCTGTGGTAGTTACCCCACGCCCTACCGTGTTTGGTTTACGTATCTTGCGGTACTGTTTTTGACTCTTTCACTATCTGATGCAGATGAGGAAAATCTGTAAGCAGTTAGGAAAAACAAATACTTATTCTTGGTAGAGGTTCAACTATCAGTGTGCTTGATTTCTTTTCCTTGGTCCCTGATGACGGACTGCAATTTATGTTCCAAGATGATCCAAGGGTGTATAATTTATGGACATAGTTTCTGCCTTAGGGGGTATGTATATAGTATATGCATTTCATACGAATAGGCATTGTTGCTGCTGAATGTTTTGGTAACGTATGTCTTTGAAATCTTTAGGATTAGAAGGTGTCTTGTGAGAGACTACTGCATGGAGGAAGAGAAAGATAAAAAAGGCACAGGTGAACGCTATTTTCCCTTAGCGAGAATATAAAGAGAGTAGGATTAATATGTGGTATTAATCTGCCGTGCTTTTGTTTTACAGCTTCCCTTTCCCTGCAGCCCCCTTCCTTTCCCTTCCCGGGTTTTTCCCCTTTTGGGGTTTTTTCCCTCGCCGTATCACTTGAACACCCTGTGATTGTAATTCGGGGTGTTCGGGAGGTCCGGAGGTGGAGCTTTGTTGCTGCGGACGGATCCTGCAGAGTGGAATCCTGACAGAATCAGATACCCAAGTATTGTACTCTGCCCGGTCCGTTTGTGGCAACAATGGCGTCCATGGAGGATGTGTTACATGCATTGGTACTGGTCCAGCAGGAGCTGGCCTCATCCAAAGCGGAAACTGCCGCCTTGAATTTGAGTTTGAGTTTAAATTATTTTTAAAGCGCACGTACACCTGGCGGTTTCATGGCGCTACAGTATACCGAGACCTTGGGAGACAGAAACGGACAGTGACAAGAGGGGGTATATTGGGGGAAAGCTTTAGAAAACAGAAAGGTTTTTAACCCCTTTCTGAAGAGAGAGTATTGGGAAGAGCATCTAAGGTGAAGTGGGAGGGAGTTCCAAAAATTGGGGGCCAATGTGGAAAATTTAGAGCCCCCCCCATTTTTTACGGCGAGAGCGGGGAACTATCAAAAGGTGTTGAGAGGAAGAGCGGAGTTCCCTGGCGGGGGCATAGGCATTGATCGCAGATGAGATAAAAGCAGGGGCGGAGCCAAGCAGGGCCTGGAAGGTGAGGCAACCCACCTTAAACAGGGAGCGCTCACAAATAGGGAGCCAGTGCTAGGATTTTAGGAGGGGGGGTGATGTGATGGGATTTGGACCGATTGTGAACCAAGCGAGCGGCTTGGTTCTGTACCAGCTGTAGTCGTCGCATGCTGTAGGCTGGCATGCCATGGTATAGGGCATTGCCATAATCCAGTCGAGAGACGACCATAGCTAGTACAATAAGTTTTAGGGCGGTGAAGGAAAAGAAGCAGGAGACCTTGCGGATAGTGCGGAGAGAAAGAAAAGAAGAAGAAACCACCGAGCTCACCTGGGAGTGCAAAGTGAGTTGGTCATTGAGTTTGATACCGAGCGTTTTGACAGAGGAGGAAGGGGATGGGGGGCCCAAGGGGGGAGGGCCAAAAAAGGAGGGACCAGGGACTGGAGCAACCACCTGTCAAAACCAGCTCTGTTTTATCAGGGTTTAGTTTCAGGTGGTTGAGATTCATCCAGTCCCGGATAAAGAGCATGGTAGACTGGAAATTGGATTTGGAATCAGATGATTGAGAGAGGGAGAAGATGAGCTGGAGGTCATCCGCATAATTGTATACGGAGACCTCCCTTTGCTGAAGAGCAAAGATGAGGGGGGCTATGTACAAGTTGAATAGTAATGGGGAAAGGGAAGAGCCCTGAGGGACCCCGCATAAGACCTTCCGTGGTTCGGCCGAGAAGTCGCCCAGGCGCACCGCTTGGGTGCGATTGCTTAGGAAGGAGGACAGCCAGACCAAGGCCGAGCCACCGACGCCTGCCGCCCCGACACGGGAAAGTAAGATGGAATGGTCCACCGTGTCGAAGGCGGCGGACAGGTCGAGTAGGATCAAGGCCTGGGAGATGTTAGTGTCCAATCCCTCTCTGAGATCATCAAGTACCGATAGCACCACTGACTCGGTGGAGTGAGCCGGGCGAAATCCGGCCTGACGGGGGGCTAAGACTCGGTTTTCTTCCACATAGGTGGTAAGTACTCTGGTCACGTGTCGCTCCAGAACTTTCCCAAGGAAGGGGAGAAGAGAAATAGGGCGATAGTTGGCGGGAGCAGAAAGGTCCGCGCCAGGCTTTTTAAGAATAGGGAGAATAATAGCAGTTTTGAGAGTAGGGGTAACAACGCCCTGAGAAAGGGAGCAGTTAAGAAAAGTGAGCGGAGGTAGGGGACAGTTGGTGAAAATGTGACAGAGAATGTGAGCAGGACACGGGTCAAGTGGGGACCCGGATTTGACCAGTGGGAGAAGGGAGAGAAGGGATTCTTCCGAAAGGAGAGGGAATGAGTCAAGACGTGTCTCAGAGGGGGGGCAGGGCGGATTGAGGAAGGTAGAAGGAGAGGAGGGGATGTTTGCTCTAATTTTTGCGATTTTATCCAGGAAATAGGTATTCAAGGAATTGCATAAAGATTGTGACGGGGAAGGTTTGAGGGTAGTTCTGTCGGAGTAGGCTAATTTGTTGACAATAGAGAAAATTTCTCTAGGCTTATTCTCAGCGACTAGGACTTTGGAAGAGAAATAGTCTGTTTTGGAGGTCAGAATGTTTTTTTTGTATTGTGACAGAAGGGAGGTGTAATGGGCTTTGAGGGTGGGGCAGTATTGTCGTCTCCAGGCTCGTTCAGCGTGACGGACTGTAAGCTTTAACGCCTTCAGTTCCTCGTTGAACCAGTGGTTGGAATCGTTCGTACGTCTGGAGGAGACGCGCCTGAGCGGGGCAAAGGAGTCGCAGCCTGATGCTAGCCAGGAATTGATGGAATTGGCTTGTTCTGAAATGGACTGACCAGATAGGTCAGGGCTGGAAGAAGAGAGAGAAGAAGCTAAGGAGGCAACATCCACCCGGCCCCAGGAGCGTACCCAGATATTTTTGGGGAGCGAGGGCTTGGTGGGTGGGCCAAGTAGTGAAGAAAAAGAAATCAAGGAGTGGTCAGACCAGGGGCAGGGGGAGATGGACAGAGACTCAATAGGGCAGTTGAGAGACCAGATCTGGTCGAGAATGTGACCCTGAGTGTGCGTAGGGGAGAGGACATGTGAACTAAAGTTGAGAGAACGTAGAGTCTCGGAAAATTCTTTTGAGGTGGAACATTCGGCTGGGTCAGAGGGCCAAAAGTTAAAGTCGCCTAGCACCATAATGGAGGCGTTGTTAATCGCTAGGGTGGCCACAAGCTCTTGAAAGCCAGCAAGGAAGGTTTCAGAGGGTTGGGGGGGGCGATACATAAGTAAACAAGTGAGGGGTAGCTTAAAGGAAAGAGAACGGACAACAAGGAAATCTGAGGTACCAATAGATGGAAAATCAAGAGGTTGGAAAGGGAGATCCTTCCGAGCGATCAGGGCGACGCCCCCGCCCGGTCTGCCAGAAGGCCGATCAGCGCGGAGCGCGTAGTAGGTGGCGGGAAGAGATGCTAATAGGGTAGGGAGGGAGCTATCACGGAACCAGGTCTCCGTAAGAAATAATAGATCAGGTTTGTGGAGATCGAGTAAGACAAAGAGTTCGTGGTAATGCTTCACTGCGGAGCGCGTATTAAGATAGCAAATGGAAAGAGGGGTGAATATGGGACCGGCTGGGGGAATGGGGCAGGAGATGGGGAGGGAGCAGGTCGGAGCGGGCGAAAGGAGAGGAGGGGTAGGGGCTGTCAGTCCCAAGCTTATGATATGGTTGGTCACAGAGGCATCGAGTGGCCAAGGGCCTTGGAGACCATATAGTTGCACCGATGAGTACTGTTGCAATCGGGCGTAGTAGGGTGGCCTAGGCCCTGGGCCCGTTCGGGCGCGGACGGGCGCAGACGGGCTTGCCTTAAGCGCGCCTTCGGCGCGCAATCGTCGCACCCGCTGCGCTCGTCCGCTGCGCGTTTGATGAAAGCACATGATTTATATTGTGCAAGAAGATGGAAGGGGCGTGGCCTCAATAAGGGGGCGTGGCCTCGGCGCTAGCCAAGGTGGCGTGAGGGGGTGAAATTGATCGGTATCCTACCGCAGCAGCGTTAAGTCGGCTGCGCGGGGAACCGAGAACAGATGGTAAGTGAATTTTAAAAGCATAGAACACAGGGGAAATAACAAACAATTTCAATGTTAAAAAACCCTGAGGTCGCGCTCCCGGCTTCCGCCTCAGGAGGTCTCAGAGTGGCGGGGCAGGCGCTTGTGCTCATCGCCTATTTGTGCGTGATGGAAGGGGGCGTGGCCTAAATAAGGGGGCGTGGCCTCGGCGCTCGCCAAGGTGGCATGAGGGGGTGAAATTGATATGTATCCTACCGCAGCAGCGTTAAGTCGGCTGCGCGGGGAACCGAGAACAGATGGTAAGTGAATTTTAAAAGCATAGAACACAGGGGAAATAACAAACAATTTCAATGTTAAAAAACCCTGAGGTCGCGCTCCCGGCTTCCGCCTCAGGAGGTCTCAGAGTGGCGGGGCAGGCGCTTGTGCTCATCGCCTATTTGTGCGTGATGGAAGGGGGCGTGGCCTCAATAAGGGGGCGTGGCCTCGGCGCTCGCCAAGGTGGCATGAGGGGGTGAAATTGATATGTATCCTACCGCAGCAGCGTTAAGTCGGCTGCGCGGGGAACCGAGAACAGATGGTAAGTGAATTTTAAAAGCATAGAACACAGGGGAAATAACAAACAATTTCAATGTTAAAAAACCCTGAGGTCGCGCTCCCGGCTTCCGCCTCAGGAGGTCTCAGAGTGGCTGGGCAGGCGCTTGTGCTCAGCGCCTATTTGTGCGCGATGGAAGGGGGCGTGGCCTCAATAAGGGGGCGTGGCCTCGGCGCTCGCCAAGGTGGCGTGAGGGGGTGAAATTGATCGGTATCCTACCGCAGCAGCGTTAAGTCGGCTGCGCGGGGAACTGAGAACAGATGGTAAGTGAATTTTAAAAGCATAGAACACAGGGGAAATAACAAACAATTTCAATGTTAAAAAACCCTGAGGTCGCGCTCCCGGCTTCCGCCTCAGGAGGTCTCAGAGTGGCTGGGCAGGCGCTTGTACTCAGCGCCTATTTGTGCGCGATGGAAGGGGGGGTGGCCTCAATAAGGGGGCGTGGCCTCGGCGCTCGCCAAGGTGGCGTGAGGGGGTGAAATTGATCGGTATCCTACCGCAGCAGCGTTAAGTCGGCTGCGCGGGGAACCGAGAACAGATGGTAAGTGAATTTCAAATGCATAGAACACAGGGGAAATAACAAACAATTTCAATGTTAACCACTTGGCTGCTAAGGGGTTTTCCCCTCCTGTGCTGGAGATTTATGTTTCCCATTATACATGACGAGTTGACCTTGTCATGAGCACAGATTCAGTGTGCCTCATGACGAGTTCACCTTGTCATTAGCATGCAAGTGGTTAAAAAACCCTGAGGTCGCGCTCCCGGCCTCCGCCTCAGGAGGTCTCAGAGTGGCTGGGCAGGCGCTTGTGCTCAGCGCCTATTTGTGCGCGATGGAAGGGGGCGTGGCCTCAATAAGGGGGCATGGCCTCGGCGCTCGCCAAGGTGGCGTGAGGGGGTGAAATTGATCGGTATCCTACCGCAGCAGCGTTAATTCGGCTGCGCGGGGAACCGAGAACAGATGGTAAGTGAATTTTAAAAGCATAGAACACAGGGGAAATAACAAACAATTTCAATGTTAAAAAACCCTGAGGTTGCGCTCCCGGCTTCCGCCTCAGGAGGTCTCAGAGTGGCTGGCCTTAAAAGACAAGGTGGATCAACTTACTAGAAATCCCTTTAATGCCTCTTCCACTGCACCTGCCATACAGGTCTCAGTACCTCCGCCCATTCCCTTGTCCAATCCTGAAAGATTCTCAGGTGACCCCCGTAAAATCCAAGTGTTTTTGACCCAGGTATTGTTGCACTTCTCGTGCAAACCGGCCTCTTTCCCTATAAATCACTCTAGGGTGGCTTTCGCCATATCATACATGGTGGGGGACGCGGCTAATTGGGCGGTGCCCTTAGTAAAGAACAACGATGCCATCTTATCAGATTGGTCGTCATTTAGAACCGAATTCGAGAAGGTGTTCGATCGTAGGGCAACTACATTTCGTGCCGACAAGGAACTCCTAGAGTTGAGACAAGGGAAAAGCGAGTTAATTACGTATTTGACAGCATTCAACCGATTGGTGGCTGAGGCTGAATGGCCGGAGGAGAAGAGAATGTCTCTTTTCTATCAAGGGTTAAAGGAGGAGCTAAAACACGTGGTGGCCCAGATTGACCCTCAGCCAACCACGTGTGTGGATATGATAAACCTGCCGTTAAGGTTAGATAGCAGGATGTCAGAGAGAGGGGGAAACAGGAGAAGATGGGAAAAAGGAATGGCTGGTTTCGAACGCTCCCCCCGTAAAGTATTAGGGGGTTCGGACAACAACCCGGAACCCATGGAAATCGGTGCCCTTAGAGCTCCGTTATCTAGAGAAGAGAGAGAGGTCAGGAGAACTCAAGGTCTGTGTATGTACTGCGGGAAAAAGGGACATTACGTCAGAGAATGTCCCTCTAAACCCAAGACCTCTGGCACTGGGAACCGATTTAAGAGGGTGGCGGTGTCATCTACTATGCCAGAGATGGAAAAAACAGAGACTCTTAATACAGGTGTAGAAGAAAAACAGGACTGGAAGCTCACTTCCTTATCCACTGATGGGATAGGAGAAACAGAATCACATCTAGTGATAGGAATGACTCTAGAATGCAAGCAAGAGTGCCATCATGTTATGGTTATGATAGATTCAGGGGCAACAGGCAATTTTATTGATGATGGTTTGGTGTCTCGTCTGGCTCTCCCTCGTACCCCCAGAGAGAAACCCGAGGAAGTCTTAGCGGTAGACGGGCAGCCTTTAAAGTCCGGACAGTTAACAGAGAGAACAAGAGAGGTGGGTTTATCCGTGGAAGTGCAGGGGAGCACACATGCTGAGCTGCTGTCTCTAAACATCATTGCAGCTCCCCAGTATGAGGTGATCCTAGGCATGCCATGGCTATGCCACCATAATCCTGTGGTAAACTGGAAAAATAAAACATTCCAGTTCTTGCCCGACTTCTGCCAGGACCATATGGTGCCATGTCCACCTGCTCATTTTGCTGTTTTGACCACACCCTATATGGCGGCAACAGCGGTAGAAACGAACGTTACGCTTCCGGATGAATACAGTCTCTACCGTGATGTGTTCAGCGAAATCAAGGCTGAAACTCTACCTCCCCACAGGGAGTACGATTGCCGGATAGATTTGGTGGATGGGGCTACGATCCCTACTTGCAGGGTATACGCCTTATCTGTACCGGAAACGACTCATCTGAAGGAATACATAGATCACTACCTTCGTTTGGGGTTTATCAGACCTTCCCGATCCCCGGCAGCCTCCCCTCTGTTCTTCATAGCAAAAGCCAACGGGGACCTAAGGGCTTGTGTGGACTATCGCGTCTTGAACAAGAACACCATCCGTAACCGTTACCCTCTCCCCCTCATTTCCGTTTTGCTTGACCAGGTGAGGGAGGCTAAGATCTATACCCGTCTGGACTTGCGGGGGGCCTATCACCTGGTCAGGGTGCGTGTGGGGGACGAGTGGAAAACGGCTTTCAAGACGCGATATGGTCTTTATGAGTATTTGGTTATGCCCTTCGGGCTTTGTAATGCCCCTGCGGCCTTCCAATTTTTTATTAATGACGTGCTGAAGGACTATGTGGACCACTTCGTGGTTGTGTATATAGACGACATCCTGATATACTCCCAAAAAGTGTCAGGTCATACAGAACAAGTGTGTAAGGTCCTGGAAAAACTGAGGGAGCACCGTCTGTATGTGAAGCTGAGCAAGTGCGAGTTTGGTGTACGTGAGGTGGAGTTCTTGGGAGTGAATCTCACCCCTAAGGGTTTGCAAATGTCTGCAAGGAAGGTTCAGGCGGTTCAGGAATGGCCAGCCCCAAAGAACATGAGGGAGGTACAGAGTTTTTTGGGGTTCGCGAATTATTATCGCCGTTTCATCGTGCAGTTTTCACAAAAGGCGGTCCCCATAACCAAGTTGTTGAGAAAAGGGGCACCGTTTGTATGGACCAGAGAGGCGGAGGAGGCGTTTACATCTCTGAAAAGAGCTTTTGTCACAGCTCCTGTGTTGGCACATCCTGTGATCGAACATCCCTTCGTGGTAGAAGCTGACGCTTCAGATGAAGCGATAGGGGCGGTGTTATCTCAGAGGAATTCGCTTACGGGACAGCTCCATCCGGTGGCATACCTCTCTAAAAAACTGAGTCCTGCGGAGGTAAATTACACCATCGCAGAAAAAGAACTTCTGGCTATAAAGCGAGCTTTTCAGGAGTGGAGACAATACCTATGGGGGGCGTGTCACGCAGTGACGGTCTACACAGATCACAGAAACCTCCAGTATATGTCTTCAGCTAGACATTTGACGCAAAGACAGTTGCGCTGGATGCTTTTCTTTGCAGAGTATAACTTTGCGGTGACTTTTAGACCAGGCATCGACAACAGGAAGGCGGACGCTTTGTCTAGACAAGTGTTGCCAGCGGAGCAGGTGGAGGAAGTTCCTCAGGCTATTATCCCTGCAACAAAGGTGTTGTGTGTGGTGCGGGCGGAGAGATTCCTTGAGGAGGTTAAGGGCTCCAGGTCCCAGGTGGCGTGGAAGCGATGGGCCGCAAACAAACCCGGCAGGGTGGTGAGACAAGGGCTGCCTTTCCAGGGAGAGGGCCTGTACTTACCTACGACCGAACTACAGAAAAAGGCTTTTTTATGGTGTCATGTAGCACCCATGGCTGGGCACCCAGGCATTACCAAAACAGTGAGTCTGCTTAAGAGGTATTTCTGGTGGGACTCCTTGGTCAAGGACGTGACTCAGTGGGTGATGAGCTGTGAGGAGTGTGCCAGAGCAAAAGGGGTGAACACCAAGAAGAAAGGCCAACTAATGCCCATGCCCACCCCTGCTCGCCCGTGGCAGAATATAAGCCTGGATTTCATAACGGGTCTACCCGTTGATCAGGGGTGTACAGCTGTTTTGGTGGTGGTAGACAATCTCACCAAGATGGGACATTTTATCCCGGGTAAAAACCTCCCCACTGCCAGTCAAACTGCACATTTATTGGCTTCTCAGGTCATACGAATACATGGCATTCCTCAGGTGATTGTATCTGATAGGGGGCCACAATTCGTTGCCCGTTTTTGGAAAATGTGGTGTCAGGCTCTGGGTATTGAATCTGCTCTCTCAACAAGCTTCCATCCGCAGACCGATGGGCAGACTGAGAGGCTAAATCAAACCTTGAAAAAGTATCTGCAATGTTATTCGAAGGAGGCGCATGAGTCCTGGGTTGAGTTGCTTTGGATGGCTGAATTGGCATACAACAATGCTTGGCACAGTTCTACTGGTATATCACCTTTCAAGGCCAATTATGGTTATGACGCAAACATGTGACCCGTCCATATCCCCACAGATCTAAGTAATCGGCCTACTGTGATGGAACACTTCCGGTCTTTGAGGAAGGTGCATAAAGGTGTGCAAAAACACTTGTTAAAAGCGAAAGAAGTGTACAAATGTTGGGAAGACAAACACAGGAATCCGGGGCCTCAGTTCAAGGTGGGGGACAAAGTGTGGCTGTCCACCAAGTACATTCGTTTCAAGCTGCGAAGCGTGTTTCACCCACGGTTCATTGGCCCCTATCCAATTGTGAGGCAAATCAATCCTGTGGCATACAAGCTTAAGTTGCCTGGTTCTTTGAGAATCCACCCGGTGTTCCACGTCCACCTGCTAAAGAAGGCGCTCACTTCACGTTGGAGGGTGCCACCGCCGGTGGAATGCGACGGGGGTGTTGAATATGAGGTGAAGACCATACGTGACTCGAAGCTGCGTAGGGGTGTTCTGTGGTATCTTGTTTCGTGGAAGGGGTATTCTGCGGAGGACGATTCCTGGGAGCCTTGGGATCATGTTCACACTCCCAGGGCTATCCGTTCCTTCCATGAGAGATTCCCCTCCAAGCCTGGTCCTAGGAGGCGCTAGGGAGGAGGGCGTACTGTCAGGTTTCAATGTGGATCACCCAAGGACACCCACTATATATGTGCTACCTAAGGTACACAAGAACCCGAGCAAACCACCAGGGCGACCCATCATATCTGGATGCGGCTCATTGATAGAACCACTCTGCAAGTATATTGATGTATTCTTGAAGCCCTTAGCAGAAGCCACCCCGACGTACTTAAGAGACACAATGCAAGTCATCAATCTCATCGACCAGAAAACATTCAACAAACAGAACCAAATCCTGGTAACCATGGACATCGTCTCACTGTATACCAGCATCCCACAGAGACCAGCTTTGGAGTGCATGAGGAGAATACTCAATACACGGGAACAACCTATGCCGGTCCCCACGGAGTTTCTGATTGAATTGCTGGAAATTGCAATGACCAAGAATTTTTTCATTTTCCAGAACAACTACTACATACAGAGTAAAGGAGTAGCCATGGGCGCTGCCTTCGCCCCGGATTTAGCTATCCTTTATATGTCAGAATTCGAACAAGACTGCATCCTCTCACCACACAACCCACACAGGGAGATGATCACAACTTGGCAGCGTTACATCGACGATATTCTCATGGTATGGTCTGGAGATGAAGACAACCTCCATGCTTTTCTACTCTGGCTGAA
This sequence comes from Lissotriton helveticus, assembly GCF_964261635.1. Classification (NCBI taxonomy): domain Eukaryota; kingdom Metazoa; phylum Chordata; class Amphibia; order Caudata; family Salamandridae; genus Lissotriton; species Lissotriton helveticus. The sequence goes on along the minus strand of NC_136059.1, from coordinate 1,246,917,876 downwards.
CAACCAATCTCAGGACATCAAATTCACGATGCATATGGATAAAGAGTCGATTGACTTCCTCGACATTAGCATCAAGGAGAAAGATGGACACTTGTATACCACCCTCTTCCGTAAACCATCTGAGAGAAATTCCCTCCTACGCTACTCTAGCCACCATACGAGGGGATTGAGGGACAACCTACCCTTCGGACAGTTTCTGCGCATTCGAAGAAATTGCTCCCTCAAAGAAGACTTTTTTAAGGAATCAGATGAACTAATCAAGCGTCTGATAGACAGGGGCTATCCTAAACGCCTAGTGAAGCGATCCCGTAAGAGAGCCTGGTTCCAGGACCGAACAACCCTACTCGAACCCAAGAAGCGAACATCGTCCCTTGAACGCATGATATGCGTTACCACGTTTTGTACTCAGAGTAACCTTATAAGAAAAAGTGTCAACAAACATTGGGGCTTGGTAGCGGACATTCTTGAAGTCCCTGAACCTCCCATGCACGCCTTCAAAAAGGCCAGAAACGTCAGAGACATGGTGGTACGATCACTACTGGAGACTCCACAGGCACCCACGATCCAGAGCCTATGGAAGTTACCTGAAATTGTGGGACATTACAAATGTACTTCGTGCAAAGCATGTCCGATGTGCTGGGAGACCAAACAAATACAATATAACAATTTCACTTTCAATCTCAAATCTCTGACCAATTGCAACTCCAGTGGGGTCATTTATGCAATTCTGTGTCCTTGCGACCTCATGTATGTAGGACAAACCATACAAAAAGTCAAAAATCGCATATTTCAACACTGTAGCAGAATCCGGTGTTCCACGACTGGGGCACCGTTGGTGGAACACTTCCAAGAAAAAAACCACACACCAGAATCTCTACGTTGGCTAGTAGTTGAAAAAGTTTCTCTGGGGCCACGGGGGGCCAACTTGACCTCTATCCTCAACACCAGAGAGTGTAAGTGGATGCAGAAATTTCAAACCATAAGGAGGGGATTAAATGAACTTGACGCCAATTTCTCCCAGATGGCTGGACTGTATCCAGAATGAACATTGAATATCAGTATAGAGCTTATTCCCTCCTATACCGCCCATTTCCATGCAGAAAGCGCCCCTTTGGGCGTTATTTGAGTATTGTATTCACTTTATGCATTGTCCTTCACATGTAATTTGCCAAAGTATAATGTCTACAATTCCAAATTGATCATTGCCTGCTGTCACGACCATCTATATACAAGTGTTTTAATTTTTTGTGTAATTATGAATGATCGCTGAATACCTTCATATGTATCTTGGGCTTAACTGTGGCTTAAATCCAACTGACCACGTAGCTACAATGTGGCGCTCTAGAGCCCTCTTCTAGCCTCGATCACTTTCCATGCGCATACACGGCATATGGTATCTTCAGACTCCCTCCCTGCCGTCTAAACGCGTAATTGAATACTTTGTAGACATTCCCTCAGGTCTGGAGCGCACCCGGTTTTCCGACCTCCTGATTGGTCGTTAACGTCGAGCCCTTTTTGCCATTACGGGCATCCAGCGGCTGCACCGCGAGTAAGCACACGGATGCAGTTCGCCGGTGTAACGGGAACCTACCCATGAGGTCCCGCTTTAAGGTAATGTTGTAACCCTCTCAGCTTGGTTGTAACACCCATAGCCTATTTCTCTTCGCGGCAAATGCCTAACGTTCATGCCCGCGATCTTAAACCCCAGCATGCTACTTTTCTGTCCCCACAGTAAGGAGCAATTGATGTCCCCGGGCGTGAGGAATGATCCCACAGTGCACACCGGTATCTTGCTAATAAGCTCATCTTACAAGTAAGTCCCGACCTGAGTGACCGCTCACCCCAGGCAGTTTTTTTCAAACTAGCACCCTGATGTTTAGTGCTAATTTATTCCAGATAAACTTGGGAGCTGTGCCATGGCCCCGTTAAAGACGGTACAGATGCCGACCGTCCTCTGATGTAGGTATTACCACATCCCCACTTTCACCATTTTTAAAACGCACAATCACCTATAGTTACTAAAATACGTTTTTTAACCTTGCCCCATAGGCTCTCCCTCCTTCCTGATGAAGACCCCAACATGAGGCGTGAAGCAACCCTTTAGCGTAATCAGGGGTCGAAACGTAGAACTACGCTTTTTTTTGCCTCACACCATAGGATTCACATATGAGATTGTTTCTCGCCCTATATGTGTGATGAATTTTGGGAACCTTTGCTTACTGATCTGATTGTAAAGGTTTTTTCAATTGCAACATGATGCCATAAAGATGTCACTACACCTTTACCGTGTCCCCCTCACTTCACTCACCCCTCCCCCTTTCACCGAGAGCACTCTTTCGAATTTATGAATGTAATGATTCTACAATTACATGGTTATGTTTTCTCTTCAAAATGAAATATTGGCTGCAATTTGATTGAAACTTTGCATGAATAAATGCCAATGAACTTGATATGATTAGTTTAATTTTGTGAAGAACGTATTCTAAAGGAATTCACATTTAAGTCATTGATTGTGTGTCCGACCATATAACTGGTTTTCTAAATGTTTTTTGAGACTTTCTAACTCGGACCGACCCTATTTTTGTACTGTTTCACGGACCCAGGTCCTGAGTTCTCAAGGGCCTACCCCTTTTTGTACTCACACTCTCAGAGCAAGAGAATTCTTGCGAGGGTTTCTGTTCTTTTGAAATATATTTGATTGATTCAATTGGTGTATAGTTAGGGCTTCATCAATATGGAACTTGAGACCCTTTCATATACAGAAGACTATATTAAGAATCTAATCGGGGGTGAAACGGGCACTGCATTCCTAACCAGCGACAATCGCAGTGTGGATCATTCCCTCAATGAGAAGATCACTAGACTTGAACGCTTAGAGAAGAAACTAGTTAGAACCAAGCTGCATGGTCACTTACTAACAGGTTATCTCAGAGCGAACATCATACCAACCGGACTTCAAGTCCGTAACGAACCGGCCATCTTCGTGGATAACCCAAAATTTAAGGAAGGATTCAGTTTCGTGGCCAACAACTGCTCCCGGCACTGGATGGTGCTGGGAGTGGAGACGACTAGAGAGCAAGTGGAACAACTGACGAAAGAAATCGATGACCTCAAGGCGGAAATTGCTAATCATTCGGCTTTTGCGGATGCCAAAGAAACATTAGAGAGATTGAAAAAGACTCTAAAAGACTTTGATGTTGACACCCAAACTAAAAGATTAGATAAACTGGCTAAGGATATCCAGTATTACGACCGGAAAAAGACCTATCCTTACCTACAACCAGACTACTACAGGCAAGACAACCAAGGCCGTTTCTCCAACAGAGGAAGGGGAGGATACAGAGGTACAAGAAGGTACACAAATTTTTCGGATTCTTCGTACAGTGGTGACAGCGAGAACGACCAGAGCTCATCCAGTGCGAACTACCAGCAACAGGACCAATGGTACCAACCACAACAGCAACCATCATACGAACACCAATCGGCTTTTTTAGGGGACAGCCAGTGGAGACCACCGAGAGGGAGAGGCCGAGGAGGATCATGGAACAACCGCCCCAATGGAGGCAACCAACAACAGAATTGGGACAGCGGGAGACAGCAGGGCAGTACTCCCAAACAAGTACGTTTTCAACAGGAAGATCACGGGGAGAGGAGCACGAGGAGGAAGACCTACAGATGGTAACCAGGTCACTTGACAGAAGCGACCCTATCATAAATTTATCCAAACACACGCTCACGGAAGATGAGAGAAGCATACTATGTAAAGGCCTCTCTTTTGTGCCTACCTCCTACCCTAATAAGTTCAACATACAAACTGAACTTACAAGGTTTTTCAGGAAACTAAGGCTGAAATTCTTTTTTAAAAATAAACCCACTCCAGCCTTGACTGCCTTTACCAATCTGCGACCACCGTCCACCTTTATGCCCTCAATGGCATCAGTAGCCCATGAGATACTAACCTATGAAAGTGTAGTCATGAGGGATGTCTTCAAAACCATCAATAAAAAACAATATGTGAAACAGAACATCAGCAGTGGGGAGAGGAGTGCACTGGAATCTCTGAAAAACAACAAGTCTGTGGTATTAAAGCCAGCGGACAAGGGTGGCTCAATAGTTATACTGGATGTGGATGACTATAAAGCTGAGATCCAATCCCAACTGACTGACGGTGTCAGCTACAGACCAACGGCAAGGGATCCGACCAGAGAAGTACGGAAAGACATTGTGACTATTACAACAAAAGCCTTGGAAATGGGATTCCTTTCCAAGAAGGAGTTCGAGTACCTCAATGTGGATCACCCAAGGACACCCACTATATATGTGCTACCTAAGGTACACAAGAACCCGAGCAAACCACCAGGGCGACCCATCATATCTGGATGCGGCTCATTGATAGAACCACTCTGCAAGTATATTGATGTATTCTTGAAGCCCTTAGCGGAAGCCACCCCGACGTACTTAAGAGACACAATGCAAGTCATCAATCTCATCGACCAGAAAACATTCAACAAACAGAACCAAATCCTGGTAACCATGGACATCGTCTCACTGTATACCAGCATCCCACAGAGACCAGCTTTGGAGTGCATGAGGAGAATACTCAATAGACGGGAACAACCTATGCCGATCCCCACGGAGTTTCTGATTGAATTGCTGGAAATTGCAATGACCAAGAATTTTTTCATTTTCCAGAACAACTACTACATACAGAGTAAAGGAGTAGCCATGGGCGCTGCCTTCGCCCCGGATTTAGCTATCCTTTATATGTCAGAATTCGAACAAGACTGCATCCTCTCACCACACAACCCACACAGGGAGATGATCACAACTTGGCAGCGTTACATCGACGATATTCTCATGGTATGGTCTGGAGATGAAGACAACCTCCATGCTTTTCTACTCTGGCTGAACAACCAATCTCAGGACATCAAATTCACGATGCATATGGATAAAGAGTCGATTGACTTCCTCGACATTAGCATCAAGGAGAAAGATGGACACTTGTATACCACCCTCTTCCGTAAACCATCTGAGAGAAATTCCCTCCTACGCTACTCTAGCCACCATACGAGGGGATTGAGGGACAACCTACCCTTCGGACAGTTTCTGCGCATTCGAAGAAATTGCTCCCTCAAAGAAGACTTTTTTAAGGAATCAGATGAACTAATCAAGCGTCTGATAGACAGGGGCTATCCTAAACGCCTAGTGAAGCGATCCCGTAAGAGAGCCTGGTTCCAGGACCGAACAACCCTACTCGAACCCAAGAAGCGAACATCGTCCCTTGAACGCATGATATGCGTTACCACGTTTTGTACTCAGAGTAACCTTATAAGAAAAAGTGTCAACAAACATTGGGGCTTGGTAGCGGACATTCTTGAAGTCCCTGAACCTCCCATGCACGCCTTCAAAAAGGCCAGAAACGTCAGAGACATGGTGGTACGATCACTACTGGAGACTCCACAGGCACCCACGATCCAGAGCCTATGGAAGTTACCTGAAATTGTGGGACATTACAAATGTACTTCGTGCAAAGCATGTCCGATGTGCTGGGAGACCAAACAAATACAATATAACAATTTCACTTTCAATCTCAAATCTCTGACCAATTGCAACTCCAGTGGGGTCATTTATGCAATTCTGTGTCCTTGCGACCTCATGTATGTAGGACAAACCATACAAAAAGTCAAAAATCGCATATTTCAACACTGTAGCAGAATCCGGTGTTCCTCGACTGGGGCACCGTTGGTGGAACACTTCCAAGAAAAAAACCACACACCAGAATCTCTACGTTGGCTAGTAGTTGAAAAAGTTTCTCTGGGGCCACGGGGGGCAACTTAACCTCTATCCTCAACACCAGAGAGTGTAAGTGGATGCAGAAATTTCAAACCATAAGGAGGGGATTAAATGAACTTGACGCCAATTTCTCCCAGATGGCTGGACTGTATCCAGAATGAACATTGAATATCAGTATAGAGCTTATTCCCTCCTATACCGCCCATTTCCATGCAGAAAGCGCCCCTTTGGGCGTTATTTGAGTATTGTATTCACTTTATGCATTGTCCTTCACATGTAATTTGCCAAAGTATAATGTCTACAATTCCAAATTGATCATTGCCTGCTGTCACGACCATCTATATACAAGTGTTTTAATTTTTTGTGTAATTATGAATGATCGGTGAATACCTTCATATGTATCTTGGGCTTAACTGTGGCTTAAATCCAACTGACCACGTAGCTACAATGTGGCGCTCTAGAGCCCTCTTCTAGCCTCGATCACTTTCCATGCGCATACACGGCATATGGTATCTTCAGACTCCCTCCCTGCCGTCTAAACGCGTAATTGAATACTTTGTAGACATTCCCTCAGGTCTGGAGCGCACCCGGTTTTCCGACCTCCTGATTGGTCGTTAACGTCGAGCCCTTTTTGCCATTACGGGCATCCAGCGGCTGCACCGCGAGTAAGCACACGGATGCAGTTCGCCGGTGTAACGGGAACCTACCCATGAGGTCCCGCTTTAAGGTAATGTTGTAACCCTCTCAGCTTGGTTGTAACACCCATAGCCTATTTCTCTTCGCGGCAAATGCCTAACGTTCATGCCCGCGATCTTAAACCCCAGCATGCTACTTTTCTGTCCCCAAAGTAAGGAGCAATTGATGTCCCCGGGCGTGAGGAATGATCCCACAGCGCACACCGGTATCTTGCTAATAAGCTCATCTTACAAGTAAGTCCCGACCTGAGTGACCGCTCACCCCAGGCAGTTTTTTTCAAACTAGCACCCTGATGTTTAGTGCTAATTTATTCCAGATAAACTTGGGAGCTGTGCCATGGCCCCGTTAAAGACGGTACAGATGCCGACCGTCCTCTGATGTAGGTATTACCACATCCCCACTTTCACCATTTTTAAAACGCACAATCACCTATAGTTACTAAAATAAGTTTTTTAACCTTGCCCCATAGGCTCTCCCTCCTTCCTGATGAAGACCCCAACATGAGGCGTGAAGCAACCCTTTAGCGTAATCAGGGGTCGAAACGTAGAACTACGCTTTTTTTTGCCTCACACCATAGGATTCAAATATGAGATTGTTTCTCGCCCTATATGTGTGATGAATTTTGGGAACCTTTGCTTACTGATCTGATTGTAAAGGTTTTTTCAATTGCAACATGATGCCATAAAGATGTCACTACACCTTTACCGTGTCCCCCTCACTTCACTCACCCCTCCCCCTTTCACCGAGAGCACTCTTTCGAATTTATGAATGTAATGATTCTACAATTACATGGTTATGTTTTCTCTTCAAAATGAAATATTGGCTGCAATTTGATTGAAACTTTGCATGAATAAATGCCAATGAACTTGAAATGATTAGTTTAATTTTGTGAAGAACGTATTCTAAAGGAATTCACATTTAAGTCATTGATTGTGTGTCCGACCATATAACTGGTTTTCTAAATGTTTTTTGAGACTTTCTAACTCGGACCGACCCTATTTTTGTACTGTTTGTCAGGTTTCACCACGGCGCCTACCTGAACGCTAGACTGAAGACTACAATTCCCATGGGCCCAAGGGGTTTGACTACACCTCCCATGATCCTTATGGGCTAACCGGATATAGAGCGGCGTGCCCGTAGGGAAGGTGTATCTGATTTTGTTTCGTATGCGGGAGCGGCTGCTCTTGCCTATTGACCTGTCCCTGTGTTTCGGTTTGGCTGCAGGAGGATCGGCGTCCAGAGAAGAAGCGCTGATTCGGGTACTGTTTCTCTGCACCTGTGGTTGTTCGGAGCGGGTTGCTCTGCAATTTCAGCCGCAGTTCTCTTTGTTTATTTATTCCTTGTTTGGTTCAAGATCATGTAACTGCTACGGAGCTCACTCGGGTTGCAAGTTACGTAGTACTTCTTTTTGTGCACATTTTGAAGCGCTCAATTCTGGAGTCAGTGGCGGAGTGTAGGGGGAATAATCTCCGCATTACCGTCACGAAGAGGTGACATAAATTCTATGTTGTGTGGAATATAAATACCAAAGCGGACGGCTGTGGTAGTTACCCCACGCCCTACCGTGTTTGGTTTACGTATCTTGCGGTACTGTTTTTGACTCTTTTACTATCTGTTGCAGATGAGGAAAATCTGTAAGCAGTTAGGAAAAACAAATACTTATTCTTGGTAGAGGTTCAACTATCAGTGTGCTTGTTTTCTTTTCCTTGGTCCCTGATGACGGACTGCAATTTATGTTCCAAGATGATCCAAGGGTGTATAATTTATGGACATAGTTTCTGCCTTAGGGGTTATGTATATAGTATATGCATTTCATACGAATAGGCATTGTTGCTGCTGAATGTTTTGGTAACGTATGTCTTTGAAATCTTTAGGATTAGAAGGTGTCTTGTGAGAGACTACTGCATGGAGGAAGAGAAAGATAAAAAAGGCACAGGTGAACGCTATTTTCCCTTAGCGAGAATATAAAGAGAGTAGGATTAATATGTGGTATTAATCTGCTGTGCTTTTGTTTTACAGCTTCCCTTTCCCTGCAGCCCCCTTCCTTTCCCTTCCCGGGTTTTTTCCCCTTTTGGGGTTTTTTCCCTCGCCGTATCACTTGAACACCCTGTGATTGTAATTTGGGGTGTTCGGGAGGTCCGGAGGTGGAGCTTTGTTGCTGCGGACGGATCCTGCAGAGTGGAATCCTGACAAGATCAGCACCGGAGAAGAATAAAGGGAGTTAGAGAAGGAGGCGGATGGAAGAGAGCAAAAAGATCATCACAGGAAAAGGCAACAAGGAGTTAGAGAATGAGACGGGGTGGAAGAGAAGAGCAGATCAGCACAGGAGAAGAGAACACTGAGTTAGAGAAGGGGGTGGGTGGAAGAGAGCAGCAGATCAGCACAGGAGAACAGAACAGGGAGTTAAAGAAGGAGTCTGGTGGAAGAGAACAGCATATTAGCACAGGAGAAGAGAACAGGGAGTTAAGGAAGGAAGCGGGTGGAAGAGAACAGCAGATCAGCACCGGGAGAAGAGAAGAGAACAGGGCGCTAGAGAAGGAGGCGGGTGAAAGAGAACAGCAGATCAGCACAGAAGAAGAGAACAGGGAGTTAAAGAATGAGGAGGGAGGAAGAGAATAGCAGATCAGCATGGGAGAAGAGAACAGTGAGTTAGAGAAGGAGGCGGTGAAAATGGAACAGCAGATCAGCACAGGAGAAGAGATCAGGGAGTTAATGAAGGAGGCGGGTGGAAGAGATCAGCAGATCAGCACAGGTGAAGAGAACATGGAGTTAAAGAAGGAGGTGGGGTGGAAGAGAGCAACAGATCAGCACGAGAGAAGAGAAGAGAACAGGGAGTTAGAGAAGGAGGTGGGTGGAAGAGAGGAACAGAACAGCACAGCAGAAGAGAATAGGGCGTTTAAGAAGGAGGTGGGGTGGAGGAGAGCAGCAGATCAGCACAGGAGAAGAGAATAGTACAGGGAGTTAGAGAAGGAGGTGAGGTGGAAGAGAGCAGCAGATCAGCAGAAGTTAACAGGGAGTTAAAGAAGGAGGCAGGGTGGAAGAGAGCAACAGATCAGCACAGGAGAAGAGACGAGAACAGGGAGTTAGAGAAGGGGGTGGGTGGAAGAGAGCAGCAGATTAGCAAAGCAGAAGAGAACAGGGAGTTAAAGAAGAAGGTGGGGTGGACGAGAGCAGCAGATCAGCACAGGAGAAGAGAACAGGGAGTTAGAGAAGGAGGTGAGGTGGAAGATAGCAGCAGATCAGCACAGCAGAATAGAACAGGGAGTTAAAGAAGGAAGTGGGGTGGAAGAGAGCAGAAGAACAGCACGGGAGAAGAGAACAGGGAGGTAGAGAAGGAGGTTGGGTGGAAGAGAACAGCATATCAGCACAGGAGAAGAGAACAGGGAGTTAAAGAAGGAGGTGGGTAGATGAGAGCAGCAGATCAGCACAGGAGAAGAGAACAGGGAGTTAAAGAAGGAGGCGGGATGGAAGAGAACAGCAGATCGGCACAGGAGAAGAGAACCAGGAGTTACAGAAGGAGGCGGTGGAAAAGAACAGCAGATCAGTACAGGAGAAGAGAACAGGGAGTTAGAGAAGGAGGCGGGGTGAAAGAGAACAGCAGATGAGCACCGGAGAAGAGAAAAGGGAGTCAGAGAAGGAGGCGGGTGAAAGAGAACAGCAGATCAGCACAGAAGAAGAGAACAGGGAGTTAAAGAATGAGGAGGGAGGAAGAGAACAGCAGACCAGCATGGGAGAAGAGAACAGTGAGTTAGAGAAGGAGGCGGTGAAAATGGAACAGCAGATCAGCACAGGAGAAGAGATCAGGGAGTTAATGAAGGAGGCGGGTGGAAGAGATCAGCAGATCAGCACAGGTGAAGAGAACATGGAGTTAAAGAAGGAGGTGGGGTGGAAGAGAGCAACAGATCAGCACGAGAGAAGAGAAGAGAACAGGGAGTTAGAGAAGGAGGTGGGTGGAAGAGAGGAACAGAACAGCACAGCAGAAGAGAATAGGGCGTTTAAGAAGGAGGTGGGGTGGAGGAGAGCAGCAGATCAGCACAGGAGAAGAGAATAGTACAGGGAGTTAGAGAAGGAGGTGAGGTGGAAGAGAGCAGCAGATCAGCAGAAGTTAACAGGGAGTTAAAGAAGGAGGCGGGGTGGAAGAGAGCAACAGATCAGCACAGGAGAAGAGACGAGAACAGGGAGTTAGAGAAGGTGGTGGGTGGAAGAGAGCAGCAGATCAGCACAGGAGAACAGAACAGGGAGTTAAACAAGGAGTCTGGTGGAAGAGAACAGCATATTAGCACAGGAGAAGAGAACAGGGAGTTAAGGAAGGAAGCGGGTGGAAGAGAACAGCAGATCAGCACCGGGAGAAGAGAAGAGAACAGGGCGCTAGAGAAGGAGGCGGGTGAAAGAGAACAGCAGATCAGCACAGAAGAAGAGAACAGGGAGTTAAAGAATGAGGAGGGAGGAAGAGAACAGCAGATCAGCATGGGAGAAGAGAACAGTGAGTTAGAGAAGGAGGCGGTGAAAATGGAACAGCAGATCAGCACAGGAGAAGAGATCAGGGAGTTAATGAAGGAGGCGGTGGAAGAGATCAGCAGATCAGCACAGGTGAAGAGAACATGGAGTTAAAGAAGGAGGTGGGGTGGAAGAGAGCAACAGATCAGCACGAGAGAAGAGAAGAGAACAGGGAGTTAGAGAAGGAGGTGGGTGGAAGAGAGGAACAGAACAGCACAGCAGAAGAGAATAGGGCGTTTAAGAGGGAGGTGGGGTGGAGGAGAGCAGCAGATCAGCACAGGAGAAGAGAATAGTACAGGGAGTTAGAGAAGGAGGTGAGGTGAAAGAGAGCAGCAGATCAGCAGAAGTTAACAGGGAGTTAAAGAAGGAGGCAGGGTGGAAGAGAGCAACAGATCAGCACAGGAGAAGAGACGAGAACAGGGAGTTAGAGAAGGAGGTGGGTGGAAGAGAGCAGCAGATCAGCACAGCAGAAGAGAACAGGGAGTTAAAGAAGAAGGTGGGGTGGACGAGAGCAGCAGATCAGCACAGGAGAAGAGAACAGGGAGTTAGAGAAGGAGGTGAGGTGGAAGATAGCAGCAGATCAGCACAGCAGAATAGAACAGGGAGTTAAAGAAGGAAGTGGGGTGGAAGAGAGCAGAAGAACAGCACGGGAGAAGAGAACAGGGAGGTAGAGAAGGAGGTTGGGTGGAAGAGAACAGCATATCAGCACAGGAGAAGAGAACAGGGAGTTAAAGAAGGAGGTGGGTAGATGAGAGCAGCAGATCAGCACAGGAGAAGAGAACAGGGAGTTAAAGAAGGAGGCGGGATGGAAGAGAACAGCAGATCGGCACAGGAGAAGAGAACCAGGAGTTACAGAAGGAGGCGGTGGAAAAGAACAGCAGATCAGTACAGGAGAAGAGAACAGGGAGTTAGAGAAGGAGGCGGGGTGAAAGAGAACAGCAGAGGAGCACCGGAGAAGAGAAAAGGGAGTCAAAGAAGGAGGCGGATGGAAGAGAGCAAAAGATCATCACAGGAGAAGGCAACAAGGAGTTAGAGAATGAGGTGGGGTAGAAGAGAAGAGCAGATCAGCACAGGAGAAGAGAACAGGGAGTTAAAGAAGGAGGTGGGTGGAAGAGAGTAGCAGATCAGCACAGGCGAAAAGAACAGGGAGTTAAGAAGGAGGTGGGGTGGAAGGGAGCAGTAGATCAGCACAAGTGACGATAACATGGAGGTAAAGAAGGAGGTGGGGTGGAAGAGAGCAGAAGATCAGCACAGGAGAAGAGAACAGGGAGTTAAGGAAGGAAGTGGTGGAAGAGAACAGCATATTAGCACAGGAGAAGAGAACAGGGAGTTAAGGAAGGAAGCAGGTGGAAGAGAACAGCATATTAGCACAGGAGAAGAGAACAGGGAGTTAGAGAAGGAGGCGGGGTGATAGAAAACAGCAGATCAGCACAGGAGAAGAGAACAGGGAGTTAGAGAATGAGGCGGGAGGAAGAGAACAGCAGATCAGCATGAGAGAAGAGAACAGTGAGTTAGAGAAGGAGGTGGGTGGAAGAGAGGAACAGAACGGCACAGCAGAAGAGAATAGGGCGTTTAAGAAGGAGGTGGGGTGGAGGAGAGCAGCAGATCAGCACAGGAGAAGAGAATAGAACAGGGAGTTAGAGAAGGAGGTGAGGTGGAAGAGAGCAGCAGATCAGCAGAAGTTAACAGGGAGTTAAAGAAGGAGGCGGGGTGGAAGAGAGCAACAGATCAGCACTGGAGAAGAGACGAGAACAGGGAGTTAGAGAAGGAGGTGGGTGGAAGAGAGCAGCAGATCAGCACAGCAGAAGAGAACAGGGAGTTAAAGAAGAAGGTGGGGTGGACGAGAGCAGCAGATCAGCACAGGAGAAGAGAACAGGGAGTTAGAGAAGGAGGTGAGGTGGAATATAGCAGCAGATCAGCACAGCAGAATAGAACAGGGAGTTAAAGAAGGAAGTGGGGTGGAAGAGAGCAGCAGAACAGCACGTGAGAAGAGAACAGGGAGGTAGAGAAGGAGGTTGGGTGGAAGAGAACAGCATATCAGCACAGGAGAAGAGAACAGGGAGTTAAAGAAGGAGGTGGGTAGATGAGAGCAGCAGATCAGCACAGGAGAAGAGAACAGGGAGTTAAAGAAGGAGGCGGGATGGAAGAGAACAGCAGATCGGCACAGGAGAAGAGAACCAGGAGTTACAGAAGGAGGCGGTGGAAAAGAACAGCAGATCAGTACAGGAGAAGAGAACAGGGAGTTAGAGAAGGAGGCGGGGTGAAAGAGAACAGCAGATCAGCACCGAGAAGAGAAAAGGGAGTCAGAGAAGGAGGCGGATGGAAGAGAGCAAAAAGATCATCACAGGAGAAGGCAACAAGGAGTTAGAGAATGAGGTGGGGTAGAAGAGAAGAGCAGATCAGCACAGGAGAAGAGAACAGGGAGTTAAAGAAGGAGGTGGGTGGAAGAGAGTAGCAGATCAGCACAGGCGAATAGAACAGGGAGTTAAGAAGGAGGTGGGGTGGAAGAGAGCAGCAGATCAGCACAAGTGACGATAACATGGAGGTAAAGAAGGAGGTGGGGTGGAAGAGAGCAGAAGATCAGCACAGGAGAAGAGAACAGGGAGTTAAGGAAGGAAGTGGTGGAAGAGAACAGCATATTAGCACAGGAGAAGAGAACAGGGAGTTAGAGAAGGAGGCGGGGTGATAGAGAACAGCAGATCAGCATGGGAGAAGAGAACAGTGAGTTAGAGAAGGAGGTGGGTGAAAAGAGAACAGCAGATCATCACACGAGAAGAGGGCAGGGAGTTCAAGAAGGAGGCGGGGTGGAAGAGAACAGCAGATCGGCACAGGAGAAGAGAACAGGGAGTTAAAGAAGGAGGTGCGGTGGAAGAGAGCAGCAGATCAGCACAGGAGAAGAGAACAGGGAGTAAAAGAAGGAGGTGGGGTGGAAGAGAGCAGCAGAACAGCACAGGAGAAGAGAACAGGGAGTTAAAGAAGGAGGCAGGTGGAAGAGAACAGCAGATCGGCACAGGAGAAGAGAACCGGGAGTTACAGAAGGAGGCGGTGGAAAAGAACAGCAAATCAGTACAGGAGAAGAGAACAGGGAGTTAGAGAAGGAGGCGGGGTGAAAGAGAACAGCAGATCAGCACCGGAGAAGAGAAAAGGGAGTTAGAGAAGGAGGCGGATGGAAGAGAGCAAAAAGATCATCACAGGAGAAGGCAACAAGGAGTTAGAGAATGAGGCGGGGTGGAAGAGAAGAGCAGATCAGCACAGGAGAAGAGAACAGGGAGTTTGAGAAGGGGGCGGGTGGAAGAGAGCAGCAGATCAGCACAGGAGAACAGAACAGGGAGTTAAAGAAGGAGGCGGGTATAAGAGAGTAGCAAATCAGCACAGGAGAAGAGAACAGGGAGTTAAAGAAGGAGGCGGTGGAAGAGAACAGCAGATCAGCACAGGAGAAAAGAACAGGGAGTTAAAGAAGGAGGTGGGGTGGAAGAGAGCAGCAGATCAGCACAGGAGAAGAGAAAAGGGAGTTAAGGAAGGAAGCGGGTGGAAGAGAACAGCATATTAGCACAGGAGAAGAGAACAGGGAGTTAAGGAAGGAAGCGGGTGGAAGAGAACAGCAGATCAGCACGGGAGAAGAGAAGAGAACAGGGAACTAGAGAAGGAGGCGGGGTGAAAGAGAACAGCAGATCAGCACAGGAGAAGAGAACAGGGATTTAGAGAATGAGGCGGGAGGAAGAGAACAGCAGATCAGCATGGTGGAAGAGAACAGTGAGTTAGAGAAGGAGGCGGGTGAAAAGAGAACAGCAGATCAGCACAGGAGAAGAGAACAGGGAGTTAGAGAATGAGGCGGGAGGAAGCGAACAGCAGATCAGCATGGGAGAAGAGAACAGTGAGTTTGAGAAGGAGGCGGGTGAAAAGGGATCAGCAGATCAGCATAGGAGGAGAGGGCAGGGAGTTAGAACAGCAGGCTGGGAGGGAGAGGGCTGCAGATTAGCAATTGTTGCCAATTTAGCTTAGTCACTTAAAAGATTGGTTTGCACCTCTGCCATGATGTTTAGCCAGTTGTTTGTTTTCCTGTCGGGCTGTGTCTTCCATCCTTCCGAGGTTGGTATTTGAAGTATGATTAAAAGCTGGTAATAGCAGAAATGGCTATTTACAGCGCTTACAATCTGCAAATCAGTGGTACGTTCAGCTTTAAAAGAAGTTAGTGGCGAAACCATACAGACAGCAAATGTGCATTTGAATTTTTTTTGCTATGTTGTGACCTATGCCTGTTGGTGTAGGCAGGTATGAATTTGTTGACAGTTCAGTCCATAGTAGGGATGACATTCATTATAGACACTAAAAGCAACAAGAGAGACGAACTGCCAGGAGCAACGAGGAGCCAGCACTCAGGAGGTGTGGGAGGGAGATACGACATGGGGATTCACAGGGGGGGGGAGCACCGTGCAGTTCCTCTGAGTGATAAATGTCAAATTCTGTGCGTGATGATTGCATTCCACAGAGGCAAAATCGCCCCTCACGCACAACAGGGCAAAGACAGGGGGTGGGAGGCAACCGCAGGAGGGTGGAATAGGTGGTAGCAACAAGGAGCTGACATACAGGGGAAAAGGTGGTGGTGGAAGTATACACCCAGATGTGGACACACGAAGAGCCGTCACCCCCACTGAGCGCTAAAAGCCAAATGCTATGTGGGATAAGAGTGTACGTCATGGAGGTAAAATCGATCCTCGATCATTACAATAGAGGTAAACACAATGTGGCACAACAGGGAAAAGAAGGAGGGGTGGGAGGACTTACCAAATGGAGCGCCGGTCAGATGCAAAGAGGAGCTGCCACCTAGGTGAAAAGGAGGGGAGGGAGAAACTGGATGCAAACGAGGGAAAAATTAAAGGGCCATACGGGTTACACTGAGTGCAAATAGGCAAATGCGTTAGAAACACGCAAAAAGGACAAGGAGGCAATCAATACATGCCATGTAAAGAAGGGGAAAAAATGGATGTGGTTCAAGAAAGGGGTCACATGGATGGTAAAGGAGAGTTCCATGGCGAGAAGTACATATGGTCCATAGAGCTAAACGGGAAGAGGAGGAACTATGAACAATCCCTCACCCAAAGAAAAAAAAAACGCGCGGCCGCTAAAGTGAAAAAAAAATGCGGGGCCGCGAAAGTGAAAGTGATCGCGATCAAGCTTGCAGTGCATGTGCACGAGTGTGTGAGCATTTCGCGGCCGCTTTGATGTTCTCAGTAGCCGCGTGGCTCACTGAGAACATCAAAGCGGCCGCGAAATTGCTCCCAAAGCTGCAGGCGGACAGATGGTGTGCGCGTGCCCGGCGCACATGCACTGTGTCCGATCTGCAGACTGTAGGAGCCTTTTTGGAAGCTCTACTATACTCTCGCAGAAGCAACGCATGCGCGCTGGCTTCAGCAAGACCTAAAAAGAGCCTACGCTTACCATCTGGTGCAACAAATGTGCAACTGAATGACACTAAATAAAATGGCTTCTGTGCTTTTAAAATACATGAAAATTAGCAGACATTCTAGAATGAATGTGTTCTTTGAGTTATTACAAAACCAATATTGCACTGCAGAAGTAAATTGTATTAGCAGATGTTAAGGCATGGTAAAGCATTTGGCATATTCATAATAAAGCAGTGGTGTTAAGGCAGAGAAATTATTCATTCTCCTTTCTCAGGAGCAGATGTGATTAGTTGGGAGTTTAAGACGTTTTTTCTTAGTACATATTTTGTAGGTTCCATAGTGCTGCAACATAAGTGTACTGTTCTAAATTGAATCAACTTGAAGCACCTGATACTAGAGCAATTCGGTCACCGAGAAGGGTAGTTAACCCTCTTTGAATTTCGGGCAGAAGGTGAACAGTTGCAGGGAGGAATTGGAAGTTTTTTGTGGATTCATGGAGGGTATAGTTGTTCCTCTGGCACTCTAAAAGACGGAAGGCCCAGCTACAGTGCTTACATTTTTAGGCATAGAAATTGGCTATGCAGTTATAGAAGCAAGGTTCCCAGTGGAGAAGATGATGGTGATCTTGGAATTGGTTTATTAGATGCTGTCGAAAAAGAGGGTTCAGGTGAGGGAGGTGCAGGTGTTGTTGGGCCATTTGAACTTTGTGTTGCAGGTAGTGAAGGCATTTGGCTATTTCCCTAGTGGGGCTGACGTTTTTGCACCACATGGTATATTTGACTGCTGGGTCAAATGATGTGGGCAGCTCTTCTGAGCAGGTTTAAAGGAGTGGCATTGCAAAGACTGGGTGGTGACGCAGAATGGTGTATTCAAATCTTTTCAGATGTAGCTGGCAGGGGTCATTTCAGTTTGTACTGGCAAGGGATGTGTGGCGTGCTGAGCAGTGGCCGAAGCAATGGGGGTGGCGGGCATGAGCATTGCCTTCCTGGAGTTCTTTCCTTTGGTGGTTGCCCTTGTTTTGTGGGGGTGTTTGTTCTAGAACAAAATGGTTTTCAATGTGGACAAGCCGGTTGTCAACGTAGTTAATGGGAAATCAGCTTGGGATGTGTGCTTGCAGAGGTTTATGCGAGAATGTGTTTTGGGCTGTCTCTAGTGAAGATCAGTGGCAAGTTGTCAGGGATAGCATTTTTTGGCAAGTTCTCTGGGGTTCGGCAGAGGAGTTGAGGCACAGGATTTTGGAGGTTTGGGCTACAGCGAAGGGGAGGAAACGAGGGATAAAGTGCCCAATAACTGTGACATTACTGCAGAGAATTGTGCCAAAGATGTTGTTGGAGTGCTCTAATGGTAATGAGGTGTTACTTTTTTCATTGCTGATGGTGTGGCTACTTTTGGGGGCATTTACCGTGTTTGAGTTTGCTTCGATCAGGGCTTATAGAGGTTTAAGGGACACAGTTGCCAGGGCATAAGTCTTTTGCAGAAGTCTAACATAGATCAGAAGTGGCAGGGCTTTAAGAGGGCTGGATCCCTTTGGGTCGCAGACACAGCAGTAATTCAAAAAAACTTTAAAACGGGTCCCTGTGGGGTCCTATGTTCATGTCCTTAAGTTTAGTTGCAAAAACACCCTATCCTTTTGAGACAAAGAGCAGCCTATAAAGCCTTATGCTTCTATTATAAAGCCCTGAACAATAAAGGGACATGCAACCTGACACCGCTGGTCAGACCTTGCACAACCCAGAGGAATCTGAGATCAGCAACAGAGCTGTTGGCCATAGTGCCCAGAGTGAGGAAAGCATGGATGGGCAGAAAGTTGTTCGGCTTCCTAGCACCTGAACTGTGGGATACCCTGCCCTTAGCAGCTCGGCAGGCCCAGTCAAAGGAAATATACAGGAAAAAACTTAAAACATGCTTCTTCAGATCAAGCTGTAGGGGGGATTGAAACCTGCACATAGACATGTGCTCTCCTTACCGTGCAATGGACACCTCTCATGAGGTAGCTATGCACTGTAGAAATCTCATTATTATTACTTTATTACCAATCTATTTCTGAACAAAGAATGTTCAAAACGTTAAGGTAATCCGAGCTAGTGATTCATTTCCATTTATATTTCATATGTTTTACTTAGTCTTCCATTCACTGTTCACTATTTCTAGGATGCTGTGTTTATGTATTTTTTTTCCATGTAAGATACTACTCTAGTATAGTGCATGCTTTGAACGGAGTCACCTCCAGGTGTTTATAGCGGCTACGACTGAAAGCTCTGGAGTTGAGGCTAAAGGCAGTGCGAGGTTTTTCACAGAATACATGATTGTCTAATACTTGGGCTTTGTGCAGAGCACACAGAACAATGTTCCCGTATTCCAGTACCAGTTGTGATGCTGTAGAAATGTGTGTGATGGAGAACTGTGCAGTTGTCAAAATATTGATGTGGCAAAAGTAAAAGAAACTGCACTGCTAACAGGTGAGTGGGTGAGTTCTGTGTTTGGGTGTGGTGAAGTGAAGGAGATGTAAGTAAGCCCTTTCAGGAGACTGAGAAGAGTGTGCTGAAGAGGAACTAGATGAGATGCAAGATATGCAAATGGACAAGATATGGAGAAAAAGTGGAGTACATGTGCAACATAGAGTGAACATAACCGGAGGGACCGATACACTCTGGAGACCCCTGCCCCTTCCACAGGCCTGGGTAATGTTTAATTGACAGTCTCACAATTTCAGAAGTAAAACAGAGTGCATCATTCTTCCAAATCCAAATTCTGGCTGATTTTCCAGCAAGGAGGTAAGAGCTGGCTAAACACACCCCCTGGGATGGCTTATTTCCATGGACTCTACCATCTGCACATACCTGCCTTAAGCCTAGCCCTGACTCTGGGTCAAAATTGTCAGAGTGAAACTGGAACCCAGGCCTCCCCTCTACCTTTGAAGAGGATGGTTTATGACTCCACCCCCTGGCCTGGCATTCCTATAGACCAGCACACTGCCCTCCCAGCAGAGTGATTAACCTGAGGGGTTCCTTATCAACTCTTCAAAGCAGCCTGGCTAACCCACTTAACTCTGACCAATCAGGGCAGACCACTGGAAGGCTGAATTTGGACTTACAAACAAGAAACTTCTTGTATGTATACTTTAGGAGAAATTCAACAATATAATATTGTTCTGTAGTAGGGGATCTCTGTGTATAGTCATAATCTAGTGAATAGTCCCGCCCATGTGCTGGGACGCTGGAGCAATCAAAAATGATCTCTTAAACTGTCTTCTTTGTAGTCCTGCATAGACACTTAAGAGAAAATCAAGACAAATAATGCAGCTTAACACTTAAAAGGGCTACAATGGCCACCACTTCATCCAATCAGTGAAAAGGATAGCCCAAAATATTAGATTTTACACATTTTACCAAGTTTTACCTCCTGGAGAAAACTCCCCTTCAGCAAAATCCTTGAAATGATAGAGAGGAAGGGTTGGACAGATAAGCCCTCATAGGCTGCCATTATGTGTCTGGAAAAGGGATACCGTGCCTTTAAGGAACTCTCCAGAGATCCTCGGTATCCCATGATGCACAGCCAAAGTCCTTTTACTTTCAGTTCTTTTTTACGGTGTTCCAGGCCTCGCTCCGTGGTGAGCCTATCATCGTCGGCGGGGACTTTGGGTTCCCGGCAACGTCGACTCTCGACGCTGAGTAGTAGATCTGCATCGGAGAATCCTTCTGTTGGGGAGTCTGAGGCTAGTTACCACTCATAAGCGAGGGACGTTGGTCCCTTTGCTTAGTTTTGAGTATTCGACTCACTGTCTAGGTCGCCTCCTGCTCTGCTCCCACTGGTGATGCCACCGAGGATGCCTCAGAATTCTCTTTGGCCATACCCCCCCACCCACCGCCTCAGGGGACTTTGACCTCCATGGAACGGTGGGGGGAAGTAGAACAAGATCTCCTTTTGGGACGTTTGTTCGCATGGGCTCCGCTGTCTTCCATTAGGTCCCAACGTCATCTTGGTGGAAGGTCTCGGTGCAGACATACCAGGGATGCATCTTCCATGAGTACGGGGAGGTGCTTCCTACTCTTACAAATGTTCCTCCTAGCGGGTTGTTCGTTGGTTGGCGGTACTTAACTTTCGTCCACTGCCGCCTGCCAGGAGGTTCCAGCTTCGAGCCTACTCCTGACTTTGTCACAGGGGGGGCGGCAGGCGAGCGGCATGCTGTGGTCCGCTCTTGCGGGGCCGTTTTGATAGATCCCTGTGTGGGTGTGTTTTCTTCGCCAATTTGTGGATCTCCTGCCGAGGTAGGGAAACCTTACAAGAGATCATTTAAAGGGCCTGATGGTTTCAGGCCTAATGATTGGCCCTGGAGCAGATTCTCCTCTCCTGGCGACCCCCAGGTAATGCCTTGGTTTTGTTCTACGGGGCAGACTTGTATATCGTCTGACATCACTGCAGCCTGCGGCACAGCAGTGTGCTTCTAATCTCCCGTTCTTTGGGCAACCCTTTGGTTTCCATGCGGGTAGCTAGTGGTTCGCATGAAGTCTGCATCGGAGACTTTTGAAGGCTGTAGGTTTGGGGAAGCATGGAGAACGGCTACGGTTTTCCGCCCTTTCTAGCGGCGTTTTTTCCTCCCAGTATTTGTCTGTGGCCCCGGGCCACCATTGAATAATTCACAAGTATAATGTGCGCAGTGGATACGCGGGAGAGCTCAATGCTCCCCGGCGCACAAAGGCCCGGCCTGGTCTAAGCCCTTAGGAGTTACTTCCCCCTCGTCAGTTAGCCGCTACGGTGGGGGGAAGCAGGCAAAATTACCTGGCAGAGCAAGTGGGTGATGAATATTGTTTGCGATGGATACAGTCTTCGTTTTGTCAGCCCTCCTCCAGCAAGTCCACCGGTTCGCTCGCAGTTCCTGCTGATTGAGTTCCACGCGGAGGCCGATATCCTGTTGAGACAAAGGGCGATATGAAATGTCCCTCGGTCTCAAGGTTTCTTTCTGGTGCAAAAGAAGGAGTTCAGGCCCATTCTGGGTTTGCGACAAGCAAACAAATCGGATTCAAAGGGAGAAGTTTGGCATGCTATCCTTGCGCCAGATTTTTTCTCGGCTGCAAAGAGGAGGCTGGTGTTGTGCTATAGATCTGCAGGAGGCGTACTTCCATGTGCTCTTTGCACCGACACACCGGAAGTTCCTGCGCTTTCTAGTCGGCACCAGTCACTGTCAGTGCACCGTACTACAGTTTGGGCTGAAGTCTGCACCCAGGACTTTGTCAAATTGCATGGCAGTGGTGGCAGCGCACCTGAGAAGGAACAAGGTGTTTGTATACCCGTACCTGGTCGACTAGTTGTTCACAGCCTCCATTTTCCAGGAAGCGCAATTGCACTTCAACAAGACGATCGTTCTGTTGACTCTCTGGAGGATCAGTGGGACCAGAAGCGGGGGAGCTGGGACGACAGGATCCGGCTGTCCCTTCACGCTCAGCAGTTTCTGAGATGGGGTGCTCCGCAGAGAATCTCCGCAGAGGGGTTCCATTCCACAAGGACAATCTCATTCGGCTATTGTTACGAATGCTTCTCTCCACGGCTGGGGGGGGGGCGCATTCGAACCTTCTACAGATCCAGGGAAAGTGATCCCCAGCGGAATCCACGTATCACTTCAATTTCCTGGAATTCAGAGCTGTGCATTTGGCACTGAAGCTCTTTCATCCGTCCTTCCAGACCAACTCCTTGCTTGTTTAGAAGGTATTACCTCAACACGCAGGGGGGGCTCGAGATCGCGCACTCTGTCACAAGAGGCGCAGGAGGTCTGGCACTGGCTGCTAGCCAGAGGACTGACAATACCGGCTACCCATCTGCCAAGTGTACAGAATGCTCGGGCGGCTGCACTCGGCAGGCTGGGGCAAGTAAACCACGTGTGGGTTCTAAACTACGAGGTGCTTGGAAACCTCTCCGACTGGTGGGGTACTCCAGACATAGATCTGTCGCCACCGCCGCTTCCAGTTTTTACCAACCGGGGACTCTGGGGTACGCGCTATGGATCAGCTGGTCAAACAGCTTTCTGTACGCTTTTCCACCCATTCCCCTGATTCCAGCGGTACTCTTCAAGCTGTCTCAGTCCAGAGCACCGGTGATCCTAATTGCTCCGGAGTGTCCCCGATGGTTTTGGTTCCCGAACCTGCTTCACAGGTCTCTCCTGCCTCACCTGCAGCTGCCGTGTTGTCCGGACCTTCTCACGAAGTTCGGGGGATGGATGGTGCACCCCAACCTCTCTTCGTTGAGTTTGGCGGAATGGCTTCTGAGATAGTGCAATATGGGCACCTGAATCTGCTCAATGGTTGTATGGATATACTCAAGGAGGCTCAGCGACCTTCCACAAGGACTTCCTATGCCAACGAGTGGTTGAGGTTCGGCATCTGGTGCACGTCCAAGAACTATGATGCAACGACCTGCAAGGAAGATGTAATACTTCCATACCTCTTGCATTTGGATCAGCCTGGCCTTAATTTTTAATTCTGTTAAGGTTCACTTCGTAGTGTTCACTGCGTATACGAAATGCCTTTCACAAACATCCTTCTTCCAGTTTTCTGTGATTAAAGATTTTTTGGAAGGATGGAGGAAAGTGTTTCCTCCTGTTCGGCGTCCTTCGCCTTCATGGGAGCTGAATGGGGTGCTGTTCAGGTTGATTAAGGAGCCTTTTGAACCTTTTCATAAGGCTTCACTACAGCACTTGTCATGGTAGGCAGCCTTCCTTGTGGTCCTTACTTCGGCCCGCAGGGCGAGTGAAATTCTGGCATTGGGTTGCCAGGAACCTTACACTGTGTCTCAGGCTGATGAGGTTGTGATGCGTACGCAACCTATGTTCCTTATTAAGGTGATTTCTGATTTCCATGTCAATCGGACTATAACTTTGCCTACGTTTTTTCAAAACCCTTCCACTCCAGCGGAAAGGTCTCTTCTTTCACTGGATGTCAGAAGAGTGTTGGAATTTTACTTGGATAAGACCAAGGACATTCGTGGGTCAGACCAATTCTTTGTCAATTATGGGTCAGTCAGGACTGGTCTTGCCACCTCTAAACAGTCCATTTCTAGATGGATTGTGTCCTGTATCCAGTTATGTTATCAGAAAGCTAACAAGACCTTGGGGGGTAAGCCTAAGGCTCATTCTACCAGAGGCAAAGCAGCTACAACAGCTTTGCTTCGCAGTGTTCCCGTTGCAGAGATCTGCAGGGCTGCCACTTGGAAGTCGGTTCATACCTTTGCTAAGCATTACTGTCTGGACTCTGATGCCAGAGCAGAAGCTCAAGTTGGGCAAGCTTCGTTGAGAAATCTGTTTGCACAGTAGTGGTGTTGTCTGTTTTTTCTCGACCGCCGGATTGGTTTTTGGGATGGGCTTGCCATTCTATTCACTAGATTATGAATATACACAGAGATCCCCTACTACAGGAGTAGTTTCTTACCTGTAACTCCAGTTCTGTAGTAGGGGTATCTCTGTTATAGTCATAAGCGCCTGCCCTCCTCCCCGGTGGAGAAAATGGTACTGAAATGTATGCTACAGGCCTTGCTTTATACACCTTCAAAAAGAACTGAAAGTAAAAGGACTTTGGCTGTGCATCATGGGATACCGAGGGTCTCTGGAGAGTTCCTTAAAGGCACGGTATCCCTTTTCCAGACACATAATGGCAGCCTATGGGGGCTTGTCTGTCCAACCCTTCCTCTCTATCATTTCAAGGATTTTAGTGAAGGGGAGTTTTCTCCAGGAGGGAAAACTTGGTAAAATCTAACATTTTGGGCTATCCTTTTCACTGATTGGATGAAGTGGTGGCCATTGTAGCCTTTTTAAGTGTTAAGCTGCATTATTTGTCTTGATTTTCTCTTAAGTGTCTATGCAGGACTGCAAAGAAGACAGTTTAAGAGATTATTTTTGATTGCTCCGGTGTCCGCGCACATGGGCAGGACTATTCATTAGATTATGACTATAGCAGAGATACCCCTACTACAGAACTGGAGTTACAGGTAAGAAACTACTCCTTGGGTTTACTACTACCATTCTGGGAAGTCTTTGAATGGTCCAGCTAATCCTCTCCTATCAAAATGTATTAATCAATACCTTCCTACCATGTTAACCTATGAGCCATGGGGTTTGCAATGGGGAAAATTACTTGGGCCAGTTTTCTAGCACCAGGGCTTATAAAAACATATTTTATAAGTATTTCCCTAATTTCAACAGGAACCCCACCCCCTGTGCAACTATGGGAGACTTCAGGGGTTCTGAATCTGCAGAAATATTGCAGATCATCCTTACCCAATTCTTCTAGCGTCAAAGTCGAATTTGAGCAGCTCTTTAACACAATGTGGGGAGTGAAATGTAAAATTTCACTTTACCCAGGCATATAAAAACTCATTTTATAAGGGCGCTCCTTATAGATAACTGACCTCCACCCCTGGGATACCTAGGAGTGACCCTGAGGGTCCCTAATATGCAAAAACATAGTAGGTTTTTTTTATTTTTAAGGGCCCCTACCCCCAAAGTCGAGTTTGGGCACAATTTAAGGTTTGAAAGCTGTCCTTCCCACCAGTGCTGCTTTTAAACTGACCTCAGACTTCAGCACTGCACACATGCCAGTGCAGAAAATCTGCTGGTCTCTAAACTGCCATGCCCCAGGATACTGGAGACTTCTAGGTAGTTTCAATCCCCTGCCCTATTACACACTAGGGGCGTATGGGGTAGGTCATGCCAATTACAGGGGTACCCCACCATACCATAGTGTACCCTATTGTATGTTGGGTGTCTTAACTGTATTATAATGTGTTCCTTTTAGTTTGGCACTGGCCCTGGGCCTGGTTAAACAGAGCCCAGGGTCAATCAGAGTCAGTTACCACCAGTTCCAGTCAGCAAAAAGTTGCCGGGTGCCCAGGGCACAGGATGACTTTGCAACACATAGAGTGTTCATTTTGGAATGCCGCTCGCTCTGTTCCCATGGAGAATTCTGTTGGAATGTATATTTTTAAACCAATACATTGAGAGCACAGGCAAGTGGTGGCTAAGGTGATTATCTTCTACCTGAATAAATCTCTTCTGTTTAACTATCCGGAGTTCCTGCATCATTAAACACTCCTTTGTAAAATGGGCAGCTTGCCATGCTAATCAGATGTCTTTTGGCAGGCAGCTGGACTGGGAAATTCAGCCGTGGGGAAAAATGGGGGATGAGATGTAGGGATTTTTTTTACTGCTCCTCTGCAGAGTTGTTTAAACATAAAGGTTGCACAGAGTTATTTCTGATCCACCTGCATGAGAATGATTTGGTGCAGTTGAAAAGTTTGGCCAGGGCTGGCTTTATGGCGGTGAGACTAATGCGGCTGCACTGGGAGCTAACTTGAGGGGGGGGAGCCCCTGACCTCAGGTGGGGGCGCTGTGTTTAGGAATAACTTATGATTTCAAAGCAACTGATGCAGAGTTCCTTGTGCATCCAGATTTCAAGCAGCAATACAAATGTCAAGATAACTAGTGATTAATGTTCCTGCTAGAGAGATCGAGTTTTGTCTAGTGGCAGTTTTGACATGCCATAAAGTAGCACAGAGGGGTAATATGCCTGCTGCAAAGAACAGATCTGTATTTAAAGTGGATAGCTGAGTGGATTAGTAAAGCCAGCCATTACCAGTGCTTTAAAACAAATGAAATGTATGCAGACAGGGGCAATGGAGAGATGAGGGGCCTTTTCGCTGGGTGGTAGTGAGGGAATCCAAGGAGTCGGTCATGGGTGGGAGGGCGCTAAAAATGATTGTTGCACGGGCGCCACCAGGGCTAAAGCCGGTCCTGAGTTTGGCACTTATAAAACCTTTGACGCAAGACCTGAAAGAACTGAAACGGCTGTGGACTGGTACGACTTTGGTACAGGTAGCGTTGACTGTGGGGGGAGAATGTAGGGGGAAGGGTTACAGCATCAAGGCTAACCAAAAGATGTTTAAAAAAAAATTGGGAGGAAGGTATATTTTGGCTGGAGCACAAGAACATAAAGTTTGAATAGGGTTATTTGCTAAGCTGCAATAGGGTGCACCTGTTGGTCAGGGTATTGAACTTTATTTGCTGCAGATGAAGGATAGGCCTCCTGGCCTGTTGGGAAAAGACCGGTGGAGAAACAAGGAGAGGGGCAGAAATAAACGCTAGAAAAGGTTTTTATCAGTGGCAGGTATGGTGATTTTTAGAGGCCACAATAAGCTTGGTTACACTGCTGGACGGGCGGGTCAGCTCGGGAGTCTGGGTGAGGGGTTAGGAGTTTGTTACGAGTTGGCTTATGCAACAAAAGGACTTGGTTTGAATGATAGTGAGGAAATTGATGAAAAGGTTTGTATGTGTGTTAGGGAAATGTTTTACAAGGTGTAAAGGTTGACAAATAGTGGTGTTGGTGTTGTTTGGGAATTAAATTGTAAAATTAGGCATAATGGTAGTCTGTGAGGCGATGGCCAGGGATGTTTATTGATGTCTGAGCTCCACCCTAAATCTTCTAGAAACTACCTTACTGGTATCTGAATGTATTTTCCAGCCAAACTGAACTTGGATGCCTGTACTGTACTGTGAGGAAGGGTGTGCAGCGGGCCGGAAAAGCAGGCGAGGAGGCCGTATATAGTGTGCTATACTGGCTGTTTATTTGCAGATAGTCACAGAGTGAGACACAGGTAAAACAAAGAAGGCTTCGAGGTACGGGATCCGCTCCGGGTCTTGAATGCAGCTCGCCGGCTCCGGGTGTTCCAACGGCGGCTCCGGTGAAGTGGAGGATCCACGGAGGGTAGGAAGCAAAAGAGAAAACAAGGGACCGTTAGTCCTCTCCTGGTCTCAGGACACTCTGTACCGTTCACCGTCACCCGGGGTGTGTGGTGGAAGGGATGGAAAGAAACAGTGAGGGAAGGGAGGAATCGGGAGGTAGGAACACAGGTAGGTACGAAGAAAGGGTGCTCAGTCGGAACGTGAAGGGAATGGCCGGGTGTGCAGGGGGGGTGCTATACAGATATATTACAGTGCAGGGGACGTGACTCTAAAGAGATGGGGAGATATGTACAGGGATTTTACAGGGACTCCTAGCGAGCAGTAAATAGGAAGGATTAAGGCACTCACGTGGTCCGCCGTAACTCTCCAGGTGAGTTACGGCCGCTCTTCAGCCACCTCCAGTGGACACCACCACTCCTCGGTCCACACGTCTGCTTCGCCCGTCTGCTCTCCGTCTCCAGCTTCTTCTCCTTCACCACCTCCAGTCCGAGGGTCCTGCCACGAATCTCCGACGACGTTCACTTCCTGGTTCGCCATTTTATCCTGTTCTGTCGCTGCCTTAGGGGCGGGGCTTCCGCCGTCCGCGGGATTTGAGTCCGTCAGACCCGGTGTTCTGGTTGGTCCCTGTGGGAAAAAGAAGGGCGGGTTTCTCCGGGTTATGGCTGGAGCTTTGAGTCTTGTCCTGGTGATGGCGTTCCGGTGTCGGGGATACAGTCCCGGTGGCAGCGAAGGAGGTAGGTTCGGGGAAGGGCTGTGTTCCAGTTGGGGTTGCCGGGACGTCGTCTCACATCCCCTTTCCCTAGCTGTCCTTCTTGTACTGGAGGGTGAAGAAGGGTATCTCGAAAGGAAATCTGCATTGCCCTGATCGGATCCTTTCCGATGTTTGGTTTGGAAGTGGAAGGGCTGTAGGGATAGAAACCATCGGAGGACCCGGTCGTTCTGACCTTTGTTCCGGGCCATCCACTCCAAAGGGGCGTGGTCGGTGTAGAGGACAAAGTCCCTGCCCTCCAGATAATATCGCAGATTGTCCACAGCCCATTTGATGGCTAGGGCTTCCTTTTCCACCACAGCGTAGTGTTTTTCAATGGGGAAACAGCTTGCGGCTTACATAGAGGATGGGCCGTTCGTTACCCAGGGCATCGGTCTGGGACAGTACTGCCACTAACCCATGATCGGAGGCATCCGTTTGTAGGATAAAGGGTAGGGAGTAGTCGGGTGGAACCAAGACAGGACTTGAGGGCAAGGCTTCTTTTAAGTCCGTGAAGGCCAGCCATGCTTCGGGAGAGGGGTTTCTTAATTTCTCGTCAGTTCGGCTTGATTTTTTTAGCAGATCCGTCAGGGCGGCTGCTCTCTGGGAAAAATTAGGCACGAACCGTCGATAGTACCCGAGAAGCCCTAAAAAGGCTCGAAGGTCTTTTTTTGTTTGGGGGAAGGGAAGGGACCGAATTGCCACTGTTTTACTTTCCTGGGGTCTTATCAAGCCATCCCCCAGAAGAAAGCCCAGGTATTTTACTGTCTTCGCTGCAAGGGTGGTTTTGGCGGGGTTAATGGCGAACCCAAAGGAGCCTAGGGAGGAGACAACGTCAAATAGATGCTGCAAGTGTTGGGGCCAGCTGTCGCTGAAGATGACGATATCGTCTAAATAGGCGCCGGCGTACTGTGAATGGGGTCGCAGGACGTGGTTCATAGCACGCTGAAATGTGGCGGGGGCGCCGTGAAGACCAAAGGGCATGACTAAAAACTGGTATAACCCCTCAGGGGTGGAAAAGGCAGTCTTCTTTTTGTCTTGTTCCCTGAGAGGTATTTGCCAATACCCCTTGCATAGATCCAGGGTCGAGATATACTTTGCCTTTCCTATCCTCTCAATCATTTCATCGACCCTGGGCAGGGGGTAGCTGTCGAAGGTAGAGACCTTGTTGACCTCCCGGAAGTCTATGCAAAAACGGACGGACCCGTCTGGTTTTGGTACAAGGACTATAGGGGAATTCCATTCACTGACTGAGGGCTCTATGATTCCCATCTTCTGCATGGCAGCTATCTCTTGTCGTATAACCGCCCGACGGGCCTCGGGGAGACGGTAGGGCCTCAAGCGGACTACTTTCCCTGGTTCCGTTTCTATTGCATGCTCTGTGATGCTGGTTCGGCCAGGAGAAGAGGAGAAGACCCCTTTAAGTGGTTCCAGGGCTTCTCGTATCTCCTGGGTTTGTACGGAGGTCAGGTCAGGGTCAAGACAGGAGTCAAAAGAGAAAGGAAGGGGGTTGGGGTTTCCATACAGAACTGGACGGGGTCCTTCCCATTTTTTTAACAGATTTACGTGATATATCTGGGAGGTTCCACGTGTAGGGTCTATTTCCACCTCATAGGTAACCGGGGTCACCTGCCGGAGGATAGTGTACGGCCCTTGCCACTGTCCAAGAAGCTTCTGGTCGGACGAGGGCATCATGAGAAGTACCAAATCGTTGACAGCAAAGACGCGGGACTTGGTGCCCTTGTCGTACTGCTTCTTTTGGCTGTCCTGAGCGTTCTCCAGATTCTGTCTAACTATGTCCCGGATCATGGACAGGTGTGTTTTCAGATTCTCAAGGTATTCGGGGATCGGACGCGTACGATCCGGTTCGGCTTCCCAGGCCTCCTGTGCCATGTCTAGCAGGGTACGAGGGGGACGCCCGTACAGTAACTCGTACGGAGAGAAGCCTGTGCTACTCTGGGTTTTGCAGCGGATGACAAAGAGGGCCAAAGGTAGCATGTCCTCCCACCTTCTTGCTTCCAGGCCCAAGAGTTTTTTTAGGGTCTGCTTTAGGGTGGCGTTGTAACGCTCCACCAATCCATCCGTTTGAGGATGATAGGCAGAAGTTCTGATTTGTTTTATGCCGAGTTCAGCGCAGACACGTTTCATCAAGGCAGAAACAAAAGGAGTTCCCTGATCGGTCAGGATTTCCCGGGGAAACCCTACCCGAGAGAATAGGGAGATCAGTGCTTTAGCTATCGTTTGGGTAGTGGGTTGGCGTAGGGGTATGGCCTCTGGAAAGCGGGTGGCATAGTCCACTACGACTAAGGCATAGCGACACCCGCTACGGGAGGGCAAGAGGGGTCCTATGATGTCCATCCCTATTCGGCTGAAGGGGACGTCTATGAGAGGGAGGGGTTGCAAAGGTACTCTGGGGGGTCTATGTCGGCTGTTTTTCTGACATACGATGCATTCACGACAATAGGATTTGATCCTTTGATACACCCCGGGCCAATAGAACTTCTCCAGGATGGCTTGACTGGTTTTCTCGTCCCCGAAATGACCCCCCAGCAGGTGGCTGTGGGCCAGGAAGAGGACTTTGTCCTGGAAGGGACCGGGGACAAGTAGCTGTGCGTTTTGTTGTGGCCCCCCTTTTCTGTATAGCAACCCGTTTTTAAAAAAAAATAGAGACCTACTTGTAGGGGGTCTTCGTGATCGAGGGCTCTTCCCCATGCTTCCTGAAGAAGGGGATCCTCCTGTTGGGCGGCTCTGAACTCCCTGTCAGTCTGCCACGGGTGGTCTCCAGTAAACGCGGGGAAAGCGCTGACAAACTCTTTCTTCTCTTTTCTCTTCTGGCTTTTAGTCTTGTGGAGTTTGGGTTCCGTCACTGGATGGTTCTGTCCCTGGTAAGGAGCGTCCTTCCACCACTGTGTCAGGGAGTCAGAGGTGTCCTGGAGAAGCATAGGCAGTCCCGGATAATCGCTCCCTAGAATGGCTTGTTCGGGGAGAGCGGGCACAAGACCAAAAGTGAGGGAAGTTCCGGGGTCGTGCCGATGCTGGACCCGCACCTGGGTAGTGGGGTAATGTTTGGTGTCCCCATGGACACATTGGATGGCCACCATTCCCGTAGGACTGACTGGATGCGCCAGGTCTTGAGGCCTCAGGACACTTTGACGGCAGCCGCTGTCGGCAAGGGCCATCAGTGGTTGACCGTCGATGGAAACCGGACAGTGGAATGCTGGTGGCGCGGCCCCTGGAGGGTTGCAGAGATAGTTTCTTACAAGGCCGACCTCCATCGGCTCTTCCTTCTGCGGGCACATCCGGGCGATGTGTCCGAACCCACCGCACGCATAGCACTGGGGTCCCGGATTAGGGGGTCGGAATAGGACCGGTGAAGGAAACAGGGGTGTAGGTTCTGGTCTTCGACTTGGTACGGGTCGGAGAGGACGAGACTGCTCAGCAGTCGGGCTCCGGTGTGGATGCTCCTCCTTGCCCCGTTGGAGTTCCTGTGCTCGACTAAAGGCTGAAGCTATCTCAATGGCCGTTTCTAGGGTGAGTCCGGAGTGTTGCCTCACCCAACGCTGGGTGGCCGGATGCAAGGAGTTCAGGAACTGTTCCAAATATATCTTTTCAAGGATGTTCTCCTTTGTGGAGGTCTCGGGCCGGAGCCATCTGTTTGCAAGATCCCTAATCCGAAAGGAGAGGGCCCTTGGATTCTCTTGGGGCCTCTCTTTTGCCTGTCGTAGTTTTAGTCTGTAGGTGTCATCGTCTATCCCAAGACTTTCCAATATGCACCGCTTGATATCCACATACGGGGTGGTCCCCTGTATGTTGGCCTGTTGATAGGCGGCTTGAAGGTCGCCCGTGAGAAGGGGACCCAGATACTGACCCCACCGGTCGACTGGCCAATTGGCTGCTTGGGCAAGACGTTCGAAGTTCGTGAAGAAGTAGTCCGGGTCTTCTCCCGGGACGTACTTCTGTAATACCACAGAAGGGAGGGAAGCTAGTGGTCTCTGTTGACCCAAGGCCGTTGTTAGCTTCTCCATGGATTGCTCGTGGACTGTCCCTTGTCCCTTCAGGACGGCGTGAAGCTGTCCCCTGTCGTCCTCGGCGGTCTTTAGGAACTGCTCCATAAGTTTACTGAACTGTTCCTGGGATTCCGCCATCTTTCTGACAACGGCCTCCATGCCTCCAGTTGATCCCACTTCTGACACCAGATGTGAGGAAGGGTGTGCAGCGGGCTGGAAAAGCAGGCGAGGAGGCCGTATATAGTGTGCTATACTGGCTGTTTATTTGCAGATAGTCACAGAGTGAGACACAGGTAAAACAAAGAAGGCTTCGAGGTACGGGATCCGCTCCGGGTCTTGAATGCAGCTCGCCGGCTCCGGGTGTTCCAACGGCGGCTCCGGTGAAGTGGAGGATCCACGGAGGGTAGGAAGCAAAAGAGAAAACAAGGGACCGTTAGTCCTCTCCTGGTCTCAGGACACTCTGTACCGTTCACCGTCACCCGGGGTGTGTGGTGGAAGGGATGGAAAGAAACAGTGAGGGAAGGGAGGAATCGGGAGGTAGGAACACAGGTAGGTACGAAGAAAGGGTGCTCAGTCGGAACGTGAAGGGAATGGCCGGGTGTGCAGGGGGGGTGCTATACAGATATATTACAGTGCAGGGGACATGACTCTAAAGAGATGGGGAGATATGTACAGGGATTTTACAGGGACTCCTAGCGAGCAGTAAATAGGAAGGATTAAGGCAATCACGTGGTCCGCCGTAACTCTCCAAGTGAGTTACGGCCGCTCTTCAGCCACCTCCAGTGGACACCACCACTCCTCGGTCCACACGTCTGCTTCGCCCGTCTGCTCTCCGTCTCCAGCTTCTTCTCCTTCACCACCTCCAGTCCGAGGGTCCTGCCACGAATCTCCGACGACGTTCACTTCCTGGTTCGCCGTTTTATCCTGTTCTGTCGCTGCCTTAGGGGCGGGGCTTCCGCCGTCCGCGGGATTTGAGTCCGTCAGACCCGGTGTTCTGGTTGGTCCCTGTGGGAAAAAGAAGGGCGGGTTTCTCCGGGTTATGGCTGGAGCTTTGAGTCTTGTCCTGGTGATGGCGTTCCGGTGTCGGGGATACAGTCCCGGTGGCAGCGAAGGAGGTAGGTTCGGGGAAGGGCTGTGTTCCAGTTGGGGTTGCCGGGACGTCGTCTCACATGTACTCACAACTGAAACATGTCAACAATGTTTACTGTTTTTATTAACCAGATAACAAGACTAAAGTGCATTAAGTCCACTCATTTGATGACTTCATGCACTAGCACGTTATCATGTGAATACTTGAATATTCAGGACTTCTATTGAAGCCATCTTAGTTTTAGAACATTCTCACTCTTTTAACTGATTGTGCACGGGCTAAACAATATTTTCCTATATCTTGTAATGGTTTTAATTAACTAAATCATGACTAATTACCTTCACTGACCCTTTGATGTGATTTGCACCAGTTTTATTAAAGCACCCCTTTTCACATATATTCAGTGCAGTTATTGGGGTGTGCAGTTTCACCTGATGGGGACTTAGGGAGCGAGCAATGAAAGAACCTTTCCACCCACGCTTTTGGGTGGGTGGGTCAGTCAGAACTGCAGTGGCCATAACTGCATAGTGCTGCGGCAACAAATGATAGACGGAATGCTGAATGAATCAAACATTCACCCCCGTCAAGAGATCTGTGTTAAATTCATTGTTCTTTTGCTCACTACGCCTCCCCAGTTTGGACCCAGCCATATGCAAATCAGCCTTGACCCTACTTCTCATGGGGGCAGTCCAGTCCGTACTGCCAAGCCGGTTCCTCCCTGGGCTGGAAACAAGCATCCTGGGACCGGTTTCGGTGTAACACCCCTCATCAGCCAGGCTATCTTGAATCCAGTGGCACAGTGAGCAAGGAACCAACGTCAGGGCATACCGTCCCACTTAGAGTGAAAAATGACTGCAGGCCAGGGGAGGACAGTTAGCATCAGAGATAGTTTTTCCCTGTTTATGTTTCGGGTAGAACATCAGTCACACTAAGGGAGCAGGCAGGTCTAACTCTCTCGCTGATGTATGAAGATTGGAGACGAGTTAGCTGTGTGACACCGGCATATTAAAGTTTGCTTTTTCAGTTATAGCGGGTGTGTGGGTGGCAGGTATGGTGAATGTTTACAGACCACAATAAGGTTGGTTACGCTGCTGGGGGAGGGGGGGATAGGGGTGTGGGGTTGGGAGTTTGTTATGAGTTGGGTTATGCAACATGGAGCTGGTTTGGATGATGGCGTGGAGATTGAGAAAAAGGTTTGTACGTGAGTTGTCGGGTAAATGTTTTGCAAGGTGTAAAGGTGTTCTTTAGGTGTAGAGGGGTGTTGTTTAGGAATTGATTTGTGAAGTGAGGCTTAATGGGAAGCCTGTGAGGCGATGCCCAAGGATGTTTATTGATGTCTCAATAAAAGGGTCCTTTTCACCTATAATCAATGTTCTGCAGTTCTTGGGGTGCGCCGTCTCGCCCATGCATGCCTCCACAATTCACATCCCACACCTGGGTTATCTAATTGTGTGGTCCCATTGGATCACAACACAGCCACTTTCCATCAAAAGGAGGAGGAGGAGCCTCAGCAGGCAGACGTGTCCTGCTGAGGCTCCGCGATCGGGCTTTCATACTGCCCGCTTCCTGGCGTCACCCCGACCTGTACTGACATCAGCCAGGTGACGGAACGCATGCAGCACTAGGAGATGCCGCAAAATCATACCTGGGTGCGCTCCCAACAACGCTACTCACGGAAGCAGTCTGCAGTGCCTGGCATAATTCGTCCTGCACGGCTCCACCAAAATGGCGGCCAGCGCGATGCCCACACGATCGGAGGCTGCTCCCGGTAGGTAGGGTTGCCTGCTGCTCGCTGATTCCTAGCGGAGCCTCCCGCTAACATATCTGGGCGGGGGGCGCACAACTGGCCCCTAGTGCTGCGGCGGCTCCCCCTCGCACCACCCTCCTTGCAACTTGCCTGGACCTAAGATGGCGGCCGCCAGTGACCGCAGAGCGAAGATCGGCGCCACGCGGGGCTTGCTCTTAACCTACCTGGGCTTCATGTGGTCTCCCCCTGTGATTTCCACGCCTGATTCCAGGTTGTCCCCCAGGTTGGGACTGTGTTCTTTCAACATTGCCGACAGGGCCCAGCAATACCTGCCTGACCTGCCTTCAGCCCCGAACAGCCTTCGGTAGAGCAACTTCCGAGGGGTGGGCCGTGCTTTGGGTGACCCTGGCCCTCGCGCCCCGCAACGCCAGTGACTACTACTGTTTGGCACAGGTCTCCTGATCAGATCCACTACCCCTGTCGGGCGGCTGCTGCCCGTGGTTGAGTCCGGTCACCGATACACTGCGAAGACAGTGCCTCTGGATTGCTTTGGTTTTTACTGGAACTGTTTCTGTCCCACCGGCTGCCGTCGCAGCGCCCCACGGCCAACGCGTGACCGCACCAACACCTTCACCACCTTGCGCACTCTCACACCCACTGAGCCGGATGACCGCAAGCTCTCCAAGATGGCGACGCGCCTGCGGCTGGCCTCCAACTTCATCTCCCACCTGAACTCCCACCTTCTCTCCTGGACTTCTTGTCTTTTGTTCTGTCCTGACCGACACGTTGCTGCTGTTTTCGGACAGTTTTCTCTGGACTCTAGCCCTCCTCCCATTCCCTCGTCCTTTAACCCTTTTCCCCGTAGATGATCCTCAAATGTTTCCTCCCTTTTCTGCCTCCCCTTCTCTCCAAACCCTTGCATCCCTCCCACCCTCCCTTTGTGCTGTGACTGCACCCACACTTATGGAACTCTGCTCTTTGACTTATTGTAATAACTCTAATCAATGGTATTTGCTTTAGACCTTGCACCATATACCATTCCTATGCGACTCTTAGAGTATATCCAGTCATATCCCCTCCCTATGTGTATAGAGATAACTCTAATCACTAGTGTATGCAGTAGACCTTTGTACGCTCTACCATTCCTATGTGACCCTTAGAGTATATCCAGTCATATTCCTTCCTATGTATAAAGAGATAACTCTAATGACTAGTCTCCTACGTGACTTTTAGAGTATATCCATGTGTATCCCTTCCCTATGTATATAGAGATAACTCTAACGACTAGTTGCCTATGTGACTGTTAGAGTATATCCATGTGTATCCCTTCCCTTTGTATATAGAGATAACTCTAATCACTAGAACATGCCGTAGTCCGCATTGCTCTCTACCATTCCTATGTGACTTTTAGAGTATATCCAGTCTTACCCCTTCCCTATGTATATAGAGATAACTCTAATCACTAGTTTATGCAGGAGTCCGATGTGCTCTCTACCATTCCTATGTGACTCTTAGAGTGTATCCATGTGTATCCCCTCCCTAAGTAGATAGAGATATCACTAGTATATGCCTAGAATTTATCCATTTGTATCTCCTCCTTGTGTGACTTTATCTCTTGTACATTTGCAATTTTTTCCATTTGTACCTTTTTATAATGTATGTAATCCTAAGTCCGTATGTTTTCAACTGGTTCTTATGTAAGTCAAAAATTTGCACATTTTTTGTCCGCTTGTACCCTTCAGTCCTTATGTTTGAAACTGGGTCCTATGTAAAGCGCTCTGACACCTTCGGGTAAAGTTTGCGCTATATAAAAGCGCACAAATAAAAAAATCAAAATCAAAAAAAAATCAAAATTGTATTCTTTGGATTTAAAGATAGCACACAATAATTGGAACCCAGTAAGCCTTGCTGCCTGAATTCGATTGCATGACGCATCTTTTGGAATAAGGGATACTGATATGACTATGCCATAAAACCCAGCACTGGGCAACGCCAGTAATTGGGCAGACTGCTTATGTATTCATTTATTTTCTGTTATAGGACATCAAGTGGGGCTTGATGCTGGGGTTATCTTTATAGGAGAAAAAGTGGCTCCAACTTTTGCATTCGTTCACATTTTTGGTGGCAGTAAAGCGTAGCTCGTGTTATTCATTTTACAGCTTGTGGACACAAAGGGGTAGATTTACAAGCTCCTTACCCCACTTTTGCGTCACTTTCCCCATGTTAAAAATTTAAAACGTACGGGCCTTGTAAATAAGCCCCAAAGTATCTCTGTTTCTGTGCAATATCAGGGCTGATGGCCTATGTGTTTCTTGATGTAACCCAACCCCCAACCCTTCTTCAGCGCCCCACCCCCCACCAGCTGGAATTACTTGTGCGTGAACAGCCGAGCAGGAATGCTTCTGTCGTCACCTGCCTTGTATGCCCGGAGAGCACAAGATAACACGCCCCGGCTGCAGCCGGGAGCAGCTCCCTTCTGAAAAGGACCAACTCTTCTCTTAAAGAGAGAGCAGCCTGCGAGGGGGAGCTCTTAACCGAGTCAAGGTTTCCTCCCGGCTGTGGTCGGCACTACATTGATTCATGCCTTCCGGGAGGGGGTGCGTGCAGTTCAACGAAAGCCCTAGAAAACTAGCAATTTCCTCGTATTCTTCAAAGCCTGGGGTTCCCATTAAGCGCCCGTTAGTGGTTAGACTGACCACTAACTTCGAGTTCCGGAGTAGCATGCTACGCTCGTTGACGCCTCGTCAGGATTAGTAAGGGCTATACACAATTTAAACACTGCTTTAGCAAATTTAAATCGAGGCCCGAGTGTTTACTGAGCGATCAGACCAACTGAGGTTAATGAAAATCTACGACAGAGAATCAATCGCTCTACAACTGTTTAATTTTTCTTGTTTTCCTTCGTAATTCGAGCAACGCGACATTGACCCTCAAACACATTTGGACGAGTAAGTACACTCCGGTGAACAAATGAGATACTTACCCCCCCCCCTCCTCACCCACCAACCCTGCTACCATTATACGCGGGGGTCGGCGATCGTAAGCGCTTGACTGTTGAGTTGAATAGCTTTTCTCATATTTTGTATTAAAATCCCGTTGTTTGTCATGCATTTGCCTCTGAAAACAGCAGCAACATGTGCACATAATCTAGGCAGAAGGGCAGGGCTCAGTTGATGCGGGTAAACGGATGGGCGCACTTGCAAGTCCACGGGAGAGAGAGACTTCTGCAATAAATGTGTCTGCCCCAAGTGAATACAACGCGCCATTAATCTCACTTCTCGCCCAGTAGCCTGCCATTGTTGACGAGAGTAAGTGACAGATTAGAATTGACTGTGGTGGGGGACAAAGTGCCCTCCCAGCTTTACCTATGCGAGTGACCCGTCTGCAATGCATGCATTGTTTGCCTTTGAACAAGCCCTGCCCCAGTCACAGCAGAGCCATCAAGGCTTGAATGCTCCCCCCTCAGAGACGGTGTTTCATGTCACCAGCCCCCAAAGCACCTCCGGACATAGATCATGACTGTGCGTCATGTCCTTTCTTCCCATGCGATTGGCAAAACCTCCCACTTATGTGTGTGCAAGCGTAGCAGACCACAGACCCTCACGCGTTTCTGGGAAGCTAAACCTTCCTTCCCGAAAGCCCAGTCACCACAGATCAGAACAGTGACAGACACCATTTCGTATACTATTTTTATAGCGCCTTCCCACCTCTTGCGAAGCACTGCCCACTTACACAGAATGTATGTCATGCAAATATCTCTGAAATCCTGGTAAATACAGCCGATAAAACACTGGGTTTTGCGCATACTGGTATTATCGCCAGGAAACTACACATCAGTTCCTCAGATTAAAATATACGGGGGATAAATACGGGTTTTACCAACATTCAAAATGCACACTGAGGTCAAGAGGGATGAATGAAGACGAGGAAGACGGGGCACTTTGTATGCATAAAAAGCAGCCCGGGCCTTCTTAAAAACAATCACAAACCGCCCACCCACCGATTAGGACATCTAGACCTGCCGGATTTGAAATCTGTTGCACCCTGTGACACTACGAAGCACATCGGGACCTTGGAGGGGGCGGGGCCCAGAACCCGTCTCTGTCTGAGCAGTCGTAGGGGGGCTTACTAGGGACTGGCCGGTCACAGAGAGAGAAAGGCGGGGTCTCGAGTTCTTCAATGAGTGAGCAGGTATAAAGAAAGGGGTAGGGACTTAAGCCTAATGCTGCCCGAGAAGCCCCACTGTACTCTCCTAAAAAAGTCAACTGAATCCACATTCCACGACCAGGGCTTATTTATTATGTGATAAAGCGCTGACGTCCCCCAGCAGGGCTTCCGAGCGCTACGCTTCCGGTGGGTGAGGAAATACCAGACAGAAATCAATCATGTGCTGACTAGTGACAGAACACGCCAACTATCTCAATCAATCCAAATCTTTATTTCGATCAGGTGATCATAAAAGATATACAATATAACACATCAATTAAAATTACAAAATATCAATATATCATTTAGTATTAAATACATGAGTTAAAAAGAAAAAGAATGTTAAAACAGGAGAGAGAGTGGACCAACGGAAAATAATTTTCATGGGTCTCCTGCCATCTTTATGTAACGGGTTCGGACATGCCACATTGCAGTTAAACATTTAGCTAGTGCAAACACAGTTGGCGGAGATAAGTCTGTCTTCAGAACTCTAAATGCAGGTGTAAATGTTCTAAATCCCAGGTTTTTAAGGCGGGGGACGAGCCAGAATTTCCTGCTTTTTTGGTAGGCTCGGCAAAAGAAAATAACATGTATTTCATTCTCCTTGGTGCTGGCACATGCGGGGCACATCTCTGTAGGGGACCGACCAGACCATGCTTTGGTAAAAGACATTAAAGGAAGGGTCCCATACCTCCATTGCAGGAATAATTTTCTTGTTAAAACAGGGGTCATACCGTCCAAAACACTTTCAAGATTGTATGAGTCTTTGGTTATAATAAAACGATGTGTCAGAGATCCCTCTCGTGTACTGTCCAAGGCAAGTGTCACGGCTTTTAAGAAAGCGCTAAAGACTCATCTGTTTAGAATAGTTGTCTAGTTCGTTTGGCTGGTCCAGGGCTCTGCTGCTACTGTTCTCTTTCTTTTTCGCGCCAGGATACTCCGGAGTAATTGAGCACGCTATAAAACAGCTTAAATAAAAAAAAATAATAATAAAATAAAACAAGGCTCGGGAAAGCATCTTGTCATAGTATGCTCTGGAGAGCGCTTTCCTTGGGATCCTGGTACTTGTGCTTTCCGGGTGTGACCACAGTTCTGGTAATCCAAGGGTCTCACAAGTTCTCTTAATATAATTTAGCCAAGGGATCTTGGTGGGACTAGATAAGGATAGGAATTCCTTTAATTCAGTTCTATAAGAGGTGAGATCTTGGCTACTCCAGAGGCGACGCCAGAATGTTAAAGGTTTGAGCCCTAATTCCTCCGTAATGGGCCTCAAACCCAGGTCCAGTCTCAGGGGTAGGAGTGGGATACTTGGTGGGAGAGCGGTCAGCTGCCTTAAAAATTTGTTTTCTGTAATCAGCAGGTTGGAGGAAGATGTATGGCCCCAAATCTCTCCCCCATAGGTTACTCCCCCCCGCGCCTGGGCTTTATATATTTGGATAGCGGGACTCAGTGGGCGATAAGTTGACTTAGTCGCAATTCTCATAATGCCACCCGCCTTCTGGGCCAGCTTCAAGTTCGCTCTAGTCTGGTGAGCCCCCCACGTGAGGTTTTGGTTTAGAGTTATCCCCAGATACTCTATTGTGTGGACCCTTTCCAAGCATACTGCACCAAGCAAATGATTTGGGCGCTTGGGGGACTTGGGATTTAAGATCATGAATTTCGTTTTCTGCGGGTTAATTTCAAGACCCCTTTTTGTGCAGAACTCCAGGAAGCCGTCAAGCACCCTCTGAATGCCCATCGGGGATTTAGACAGCAGCAGGGTGTCATCTGCAAACATAATTGCAGGCACCCTGCTGCCAGTCAATTTTGGGGCATCAGTGTTGGCGATCCCGGTCAGGTGTGCGACTACCCCGTTCACAAAGAGGCAAAACAGGGTCGGTGCGAGCACACAGCCCTGTCTCACCCCTCTGCGAACGGGGAATCTGTCAGTTAGATTGCCGCTTCTTCCACACCTGACCCTTGCAAAGTTGTTATGATGTAATCTCATCAGAATTGCCAGGATATCTTTCGGGATGCCTAGCTCTGCCATTACCTCCCACAGTTTTGATCTTGGCACTAAATCGAAGGCGGCACGTAGGTCCACGAAGACCGTGTACAGGGTGCCGCCCTCGATAAGTGCAGTCCTCCAATAGATGAGATTTAATCAAAATATTTGGTCGATTGTGGAGACCCCCCTCCTAAATCCTGCCTGATATGGGCTAAGGGTATCTCTTTCCTCCAACCAAATCTGCAACCGATCCAACATTAGCCTACCGAAAAGCTTCTGTGAGACATCGATGAGGTTTATTGGGCGATAGTTGGCTGGGAGCAGAGGGGAGCCCTTTTTAGGTTTCGCCTGGCGTCGGAGCTCCTAGCTCCGCCCAGGAGAAATCTTATGTCCCTACAGTGTAGGGCTTAGTCCTGCCCTCTGTTCCATTGGCTAGCTCCATAAATGGAGGCTAGCCATTGGAACAGAGATCTGTCCGTCATGGCCGGACCAGATTCGTGGGCGTTCCCGAGATTTTTTCGCTCTCCGCCTCTGCGATGTCGTCATCGCGGCCGTGGGCGGGGTTTATTTTTGTTTTTGTCGAGGTTGCTTTTCGTCATTCCGCCGCCGGAGGAAGTCCAGGTGAGTGCTTTCCGTGTGTTCCCGCACCCCCCTCCCGCTGTCCCTCTTCCCGTTCCTGCCCCCCCCTGTTCGTGTCCCCGTTCCCGCCCCCTTCCCGGTGTCCTAAAGCAGCGCTTTATAACGTCTGTAGCTGCGTTTCATGTAGAGCACGTAGTCATTCTCTCCTCCATCACCCTTTCTTTACATCTTTAATCCCTGCCCTTCTCCTCCATTACCTTCCCCCCTCCTTCATTACGCACAACCCGCCTGCCTTTTCTGTACCCTCCCACTCCACGCAGTGTAGACATCGACTGCTTTAATTAGTGACCGCTTGTTTGAAGTTGTGCAACTCGGAAAGTGCTCATGTGCAACCTTCAGGAACGTCATTATTATTATTCGTAACCGTGCATTCAAACGGAACAGTTGAGCACTTTATTCAGACTCTTTCAGAGTGTCCCCATAACCACAGCGATGGGCACATTCCTATCAGTGGCTGGATGCGCTGCAGCTTCTGCCTTGTAAAGCCAAGGTTCAACTCTCCTGAAGTGGGCATGGCTGCTGTGCAGCCGTATTCCACAACACCGGAGAGCGGGCGCTGAGGCCAGCTGGTAGGAGGCTACAGAAAAGCACGGGGAGAGGCTGTTGTGAATGCATGCTGGTTTGCTTTCACATTCTCTGTTACTGTAGATCAAGCATTTGAAAAAACACAAACCATGTATCATCTGCTGGTTACTCCGAACATTTGCAATGAGTGCACATTGAGAAAGTTATGAAGCAACTTCTCATTTAAAAAGAATGATAGTTTATCTGTGCTCCCCACCTTTAAAAATACACAATATCAAATCACACGAGCGACTCCTCTGGGGGAATCTTTTGACAAGTGGAACCTGCTGGGTGTCTCAACAGTGAGATACGAGGGGAGGGAGGATAAGACCATTTACAGAAAGACTACAACTTAGC
This sequence comes from Lissotriton helveticus, assembly GCF_964261635.1. Lineage (NCBI taxonomy): Eukaryota > Metazoa > Chordata > Amphibia > Caudata > Salamandridae > Lissotriton > Lissotriton helveticus. The sequence continues at coordinate 1,246,875,417 of NC_136059.1, read as the reverse complement.
CCCGGCCTAGGCGTTCCACTATCTACGACTCCGTCACGCCCTACAGGCAACCCTCCCGAAAGGGGTCCCTCTTCCAGAGTCATCCCCGCTCGAAAACCGATTATTGGAAGAGTACATAACCAAAAGGCGACCTCACTAACATCTAAAAAACAAATAAATCATGCACCAGATACTTTAACACACTTAAAAGTGAAATGGGAAAAATACATCTCTGATTTGCAAGATGAGGAGTGGCAGGAGGCAATGGCCTCCCCCTGGGAGGTTGCGATCATATCCCGGTTTCCATATAATATGGGCTTGCCCCAAAATTCAAGAATACCGGTAGAAAATAATTCAATGTTTAAATGAAGTGTACAGGAGTGAGTTGCTAAGTTCGGCAAAATTGTGTCTCCTAAATGTGTGGGAGGCAACGGATTTGGGAAGTGGAGACCAAATAGGGGTGACTCTAGCACTGATGATCGCCAAAAGAAATATAGTACATGCTTGGGTTTCTGATGTGACTTCCTCCCTGGGAGACAGGAAGAGGGATATGGAATGGTGTATGGTGGCGGAGAAGGCGGTGTATACCAGTAGATGTTGCCCCCCACAAATGGAGGAAGGTCTGGAGTAAATGGAATGACTTTAGAGGCAACCCATGTACGGCGCCAGAGCTTCAGAGGAGGGTGGAGGAAATGCAGGAGAGATAGATTGAGGATGGAGTGATGGAGGAACAACTTGCCAGTAGGACTGTAAGAAGTGTCAAGAATATTAAAGCTATAATCAGGAGAAAGGATGGTATACTCATTTGTGGTGAATGTATCTGCTTGTTGGTTCTTGAAATAAAAAGATTTATATAAAAAATTATAAAATACACAATATCACTTGCTTCATATGCAGCTGTTTCATAAGAAGGTCAGTTTTATTCTTGAACAACATTTATCTTTAGTACTCTAATTTACTGTCTCCTGATTTTAATCGTTTTAGACAAATGCTTAAAAAGGCCTTCTAGGTCAGTGATGGTTTCAAAATAACACGCGCTCAATAACACTTTATATGGAGACACTGAGAGAGCGCTTGATGTAGCATGATGAGAAAAGGATATTACAGGAATGATACACCAAAATGACCCTTTTTTGCGGAAAGTCACCCAGCAGGGAAAGAGAAAAGCACATATAGTAAATTTGTGTAATTGAAGCAAGTGGGTGAGCCGTGTCGTTGTGACCGGGCGCTGCATCCCCTGTACAATGTGTGACGCACATAAAAAGTATATTCTGAGAAGTGCATCCTGGTGTAAGTACAGCAGCTCTAATAAGAACTGTCCCGCAGGAGTTAGGGTTATGGCCTAGAATAATTTCTCCTTTTAGCATCGGCGCCTAGAGACAAATCAGTTTGTATAGCGCCATCAGAGTAAATATAAAGATTAATTACCTAACTGTGCTCATCTACAAACATTTTATGATTTACGATTTTAATACCATGAAACCCTTAACCAAGTTTCTATCTTATAACTAATTTAGGCATTACAATGTAGACTTCTTGTTTTATTATGAACAATATTTCAATGTAAAGGGGAAAGCTCTGTTGTCGGACTGTCCACTACCACACTGAAGGGTTCAACATCGGATCCCGCTAGAACGAACAAGGCAACGTGCCAACATACAGCAAGCCCCATAAATGGCTCACGCTGAGCAGATTTTGCAAATGTGTGTTATATAAACGATAATCAGTTACTTGATGGACTCAGAAGTAATGTTTCATTCACAGGCAGGGTGGAAAAATAAGATTAAATGACATTTAGTGTAATTTAAAAAAAATGTTAACCTCGGACAGCCAGTTAGTGATATTACACAGAGTGAGTGTGTAGAGTGTGTGAGTGTGCAGAGTGTGAGTGCAGAGTGAGTGTGCAGAGTGAGTGTGCAGAGTGCAGAGTGAGTGGGTAGAGTGTGAGTGCAGAGTGAGTGTGCAGAGTGCAGAGTGAGTGGGTAGAGTGAGTGTGCAGAGTAGTGAGTGCAGAGTGCAGAGTGAGTGTGCAGAGTAGTGAGTGCACAGTAGTGAGTGTGCAGACTAGTGAGTGTGCAGACTAGTGAGTGCAGAGTGTGAGTGCAGAGTGCAAAGTGAGTGTGCAGAGTAGTGAGTGTGCAGAGTGTGAGTGGAGAGTGCAGAGTGGAGAGTGGAGAGTGCAGAGTGCAGAGTGGAGAGTGACTAGGGAGTGCAGAGTGACTAGGGAGTGCAGAGTGACTAGGGAGTGCAGAGTGACTAGGGAGTGCAGAGTGCTAGGGAGTGCTAGGGAGTGGAGAGTGACTGCAGAGTGCTAGGGAGTGCTAGGGAGTGGAGAGTGACTGCAGAGTGCTAGGGAGTGCAGAGTGCTAGGGAGTGCTAGGGAGTGCAGAGTGCTAGGGAGTGCAGAGTGCTAGGGAGTGCAGAGTGACTGCAGAGTGCTAGGGAGTGCAGAGTGCTAGGGAGTGCAGAGTGACTAGGGAGTGCTAGGGAGTGCAGAGTGACTAGGGAGTGCAGAGTGACTAGGGAGTGCAGAGTGACTAGGGAGTGCAGAGTGACTAGGGAGTGGAGAGTGACTGCAGAGTGCTAGGGAGTGCTAGGGAGTGCAGAGTGACTGCAGAGTGCTAGGGAGTGCTAGGGACTGCAGAGTGACTGCTAGGGAGTGCTAGGGAGTGCAGAGGTGCTAGGGAGTGCAAAGTGACTAGGGAGTGCAGAGTGACTAGGGACTGCTAGGAAGTGCAAGGGAGTGCAGAGTGCAAGGGAGTGCAGAGTGCAAGGGAGTGCAGAGTGCAAGGGAGTGCGAGGGAGTACCTAGGGAGTGCAGAGTACCTAGGGAGTGCAGAGTGACTAGGGAGTGCTATGGAGTGCAGAGTGCAAGGGAGTACAGAGTGACTTGGGAGGGCTAGGGAGTGCTAGGGAGTGCAGAGTGACTAGGGAGTGCTATGGAGTGCTAGTGATTGCAGAGATTAAGCTAATGGCAATGTAAATGACAATGCCATTTATTAATCTGTTTTCAAAACCAACACATAAATACAAATTTTGTCATTTACAATGCCAATAGCTCTAACTTTTCCAAAGGCGAAACCATTGCATTGTAAATGCTTGTTAAATATTGGGACCACCTCTGCGCCCAGCCAAGTATCAGGGACCTCCATACCCTTGAGAACCGCATTTAATATCAGCAGGAGGTACGGTGCCCATATCCCTGGCTCCTGCTTAAAAAGATCTCCTGGGACCCTGTCAAGCCCTGGTGCTTTTCCTCCTGCCAACCCCGCAATTGCAACACAGACTTCTTTTTCCGTGAAGGGTTCGCTCTCATAGTTACTCCGAATAGTGTAATTGGGGCTACTCTGGGTCGCCTCCTCTATTGCATATAAGGACTGGTAATGCTCTTGCCAAACACCAGGTGCAATGTTGGGTTCGATTGCAGAAGGGAGATCTTCTGACCCATGATTAACTATTCGCCAACATTTGCGAGAATCTTTGGTGACTAATGCACCCGAAAGTTCCTCCCAGTGTTTTTGGTCCCATTCTGCCTTAGCGTTAGCCAGCAATGTCTTATAGGCCCGTCTTTTGGCTTGTATCATCTCCCGGCATCCACGCGCCTTTATTGTGAGTAGGAGTTCTCGTTTTGAGTCCCGGCAGGTAGTATTATACCAGGACTTTTTGTGTGTCCCCTTAGGTTTACCTACTCCTTTAACAAATAGGTCTATCTCCAGGCTGTTTATTAGGTCTTCGTGGATTCGCCATAGTTTCTCTCTGTTTTCCCCGTTGTCTAGTCCATTGGCAAGAGCGAATGACTTTTCTAATACTGGCGTAATTCTGGCATAGAGCCTAGGTAACTTGACGCCACATGTAGAGAGTTTCTCCCACCTAACTCGCCTTCTACTATTCTCCAGGAGTAGTCCTGTAATTGCATTCTTTTTGTCCAGTCCCATATCCTCGGTGCCTGGCATGGCATATTCGAGTTCAAGGGCGTTGTGGTCACTGTCCTCTCTATCCAGAACCCTAAAATCAATGATTTGTGACCAACTTGACAATTGAACTAAGACGTAGTCAAGTCTAGATTCACTTCCTGGTTTATTGAAAGTGCATTTACTTGGGTTGTCTGATTTTGTACGCCCATTGCATGCTCTTAGACCGTGGTTAAGGGTCAGTGCGGTTATCTGAAGTGCAAGGGGAGTCCAGGCTCTTGGTGGAGGTGCCACCGTGGCTGGTATCCGCCATCTCGAATCCTCCTCTAGGGAGGGTCCATCGAGAAGGCCAGGAAGTGGCTCATAGTGCGAGTTCAGATCCCCTGCAACCACATGGGGAGGTCCCTTGGGATCTCGCTCAGAAAAACCGAGAGTTCTTCAATTGTATTTGATTCGCTAGATATAACAGCGGGTCTCGAATAGACATTTATAACCATCAATTTAGCGAGATTTGGCCATTCTAGCAGGACAGGTAGTATATCCTCGGAGTCAACATCTAGGGACCTAGCCTTACAGCCTAGGTGCGAGGCGATCAAGGTTGCCAACCCTCCTGACGGTCGTCCCCTTCCCCCCCATTTAGCTTTTTAGTAAAGACTGCGAACCCCGGGCACGTGTACTCCTCTCTTGCCCAGGTTTCCTGTAAGAGGCAGATACTTTTTGAGCTAATGAACGACAGCCACTCCGGGCATTCTATTTTGTTACCAAGGCCAGCTACATTCCATGAAATCATATTAAGTGCTGAAAGACTTGGAGATTGTGGCACAGTGTTAGAGTGTTTGTTCTCTTTGGCGACAGGATTTACCATTATATTTTGTTGTAATTCCCCTAGTGTAGCCCGTATATTACTACCAATGCCGGATGCATCTGATGTAGAGTTTCCGGGGTCTTGGGAGTGGTTGGGTTTATTTGGAACAGTTATTAGTTCTATTGGAGGCTGAGTTTGTTCACAGGGGGAGGTTCTATCCTCACTATGATCTATTAGATGAGAACAGTCCTCGACCCTGGCTTTAGAGTCGGGCAGTCAGTCAACCATTTCGAGGCTGCTGTACCTGTTAGAAATTGGGAGGTAGGCTGGATGGTGCATTCTATGTGGCCCTGGGACTCCTCTCTGTCTTCCACCCCATCCACCCCATCTTCCTGGTGTTGAATTCCCAGCCCTCATCATCACCATACATTGGTAAATGTTCTGGCACCATGCTCCTATGATATTGTGGCTCCCTCCTTCCTACACTATTACTCTCCCAGTCTCCCAATAGTTCCTGATGGTACCCCCATCATGGATCCTCCGTTACGTACATGCTAGACGGGTAAAATAATGAGAGAGGGAGAGACTGGATGAGATTCCCTTGATCATCTGGGGCCCAGCTGCAGATGTAGGAGGCTGTCCTGGGTTCTCTAAAACTAACCACAACGCAGTCACCTCTGATTGTCTTTCTCTGATTACCCACCCAGGCGACGCGTCTCACCATAAGAACATCACTGGTTATGCCTTGCGGCAGGGGTCTGTATAAGGACAACCAGTTAATAACTTTGTTCTTAAGTGAGGCAGTCGTCTCTATGGCAGTGAGAGATAGTTCAGGTACACCCACCAAGATCACTGTATAAGGGGACGCCTCAATCAATCAATCAATCAATCATGCCATTTGTATAGCGCACTACTCACCCGGGAGGGTCTCAAGGCGCTTGGGGGGAGGGGTATGCTACTGCTCGAACAGCCAGGTCTTGAGTTGTTTCCTGAAGGCGAGATGATCCTGGGTCAGCCGAAGGTGGATGGGGAGGGAGTTCCAAATCTTGGCAGCCAGGTAAGAGAAGGATCTTCCTCCGGCGGTGGCGTGGTACGGCTGCGAGGGCGAGGCTGGTGGACCGTAGCTGGCGGGTGGGCGTGTAGAAGGTCAGGCGGTCGTTGAGGTACTTGGGGCCCAGGTCGTGGAGAGACTTGTGTGCGTGGGTGAGGAGCCGGAACGTGATCCTCTTGTCGACGGGGAGCCAGTGCAGGTTCCTCAGGTGGCTGGAGATGTGGCTGCGTCGGGGGACATCCAGGATGAGTCGGGCGGAAGCGTTCTGGATGTGCTGGAGTCTTTTCTGTAGCTTGGCTGTGGTTCCGGCGTAGAGGGCATTTCCGTAGTCCAGTCGGCTGGTGACGAGTGCCTGGGTGACAGTCTTCCTGGTCTCGGTCGGGATCCAGCGGAAGATCTTGCGAAGCATACGCAGGGTGTTGAAGCACGATGAGGAGACGGCGTTGACTTGTCTGGTCATCGAGAGGGAGGGGTCCAGGATGAAGCCCAGGTTGCGTGCGTGGTCAGTTGGCTTGGGTGTGGTGCCCAGGGCTGGGGGCCACCAGGAGTCGTCCCAGGCGGAGGGCGAAGATCCCAGGATGAGGACTTCCGTCATGTCCGAGTTCAGTTTCAGGCGGCTGTCCTTCATCCACTCGGCGACGTCTTTCATCCCTTCGTGTAGGCAGGTTCTGGCGGTGTCGGGGTCTCTGGTGAGGGAGAGGATCAGCTGGGTGTCGTCGGCGTAAGAGATGATGTTGAGGTTGTGCTGGCGTGCGATGGCTGCGAGAGGTTTCATGTAGATGTTGAAGAGGGTGGGGCTGAGTGAAGATCCTTGCGGGACGCCGCAGATGACTTCGGTGGCCTCAGAGCGAAACGGGGGGAGGCGGACTCTTTGTGTTCTTCCGGCGAGGAACGAGATGATCCACTCCAGTGCCTTCTCTTGGATACCGATGTTGCTGAGGCGCTGGACTAGGGTGCGGTGGCAGATCGTGTCGAACGCAGCGGAGAGGTCCAGGAGGATGAGGGCCATTGTTTCCCCCTTGTCGAGCAGGGTCCGGATGTCGTCGGTGGCTGCGATGAGGGCGGTCTCGGTGCTGTGGTTGGCTCTGAAGCCGGACTGCGAGGGGTCGAGGGATCCGTTCGTCTCGAGGAAGGCGGTCAGCTGTCTGTTGACGATCTTTTCGATGACTTTAGCAGGAAAAGGGAGGAGCGAGATGGGGCGGAAGTTTTTGAGATCGGTGGGGTCCGCTGTAGGTTTCTTCAGGAGGGCGCTGATCTCGGCGTGCTTCCAGCTCTCCGGGAAGGTGGCGGTGTTGAAGGAGGCGTTGATGATGTTCCGGAGTTGGGGTGCGATGGTGGAGTCGGCCTTGTTGAAGACGTGGTGTGGGCAGGGGTCGGTCGGTGATCCGGAGTGGATGGTGTTCATCGTGCGGGCTGTGTCTTCGGTGGTCACCGTGGTCCAGGTGCGAAGAGTGGCGGTGGGGGGCGTTGGTTCGACGGTTGGGTACGTGGGTGGGGCGCCGAAGCTGTTGTGGATGTCGGCGATCTTGCGGTGGAAGAACGAGGCGAGGGAGTCGCAGAGGTATTGTGACGGAGTGATGTCGTTGGTGCCGGTGCTGGGGTTGGAGAACTCCTTGACGATAGTGAAGAGCTCTTTGCTGTCGTGGGCGTTGTTGTCCAGTCGTTCCTTCAGGGATTTCTTCTTGGTGGTGCGGATGAGCTGGTGGTGCTTGCGGGTAGCGTGTTTGAGGTCGGTCATGTTGTCGGTGGTCCGGTCAAGGAGCCAGGCTTTCTCGAGGGTGCGGCAGGTCTTCTTGGAGTCCTTGAGGTCGTCGGTGAACCAGGATGCCTTCTTGCTTCTGGGTCTGCTGGGAGGGTTCTTTAGTGGCGCGAGGTCGTCGGCGCAGGCGGTCAGCCACTGTGTGAAGTTGCGGGCTGCTTCGTTGGGGTCCGTTGTGTTGGCGGGTGGGCTCTGGCTGAGGGAGGTGGTGAGCTGGTCTGCGGTGATCTTGCTCCAATTCCTGTGAGGTACCTGTTGCGGGTGGTGGTGGGTCGTGGATCTTTTGAAGCTGAAGTGGACGCAGCTGTGGTCGGTCCAGTGGAGTCCGGTGGCGTGGCTGAAGGTGATGTACTTGCTGGAAGAGAAGACGGGATCAAGCGTGTGGCCGGCGTAGTGGGTGGGGGTGTTGACCAGTTGCTTGAGTCCGAGGTTGGCGAGGTTTTCCAGCAGGGCGGTGGTGTTGCGGTCCTTGTTGTTCTCCAGGTGGAAGTTGAGGTCCCCGAGGAGGATGTAGTCAGTGGAGGGGAGGGCGTGCGGGCTGATGAAGTCTGTGATGTCTTCACTGAATTGTGTGCGTGGTCCCGGGGGTCTGTAGACGAGGGTACCTCTGAGGGTCGTCTTAGGGTCGGTGTGAATCTGGAAGTGGAGATGTTCGGCTGCGGCGAAGGAGTCGTTGGCGTCGGTCGTGATGCGGATGGTGTTCCTGTGGACGATGGCGATGCCACCTCCGGTCTGGTTGATGCGGTCCCTCCTGATGATCTTGTACCCGTCCGGGATGGCGATGGCGATGTTGGGTGCAGAGGAGGCGTTCATCCAGGTTTCCGTGAGGAAGGCGACGTCCGGTGATGTAGCGTCGAGGAGGTTCCAGAGTTCCACGGCGTGTCTGTGGACGGAGCGGGTGTTGATCAGGATGCACTTGAGGTGGTTGCTGCTGGTGTTTGTCTTGGCGGGTGCGGGGCAGGTTCGGAGGCAGGTGAACTTGCAGGTGCAGCAGGTGAAGGGTCCGTGGGTGCGTCTCGGGGTGGCTCGGCAGCAGGCGTGGGTCCGGCCGGCATTGAGTGCGTTGAGAGTGGCGGCGTCGTAGGTCAGTCGGGTCGTCTTGCCTCGGCGAGGAGGGCCAGGGGTCCTGGCGCTGGGCGCGGGACAGGCGCGGACGGGCGCAGACGGGCTTACCTTTGGCGCACCTTCGGCGCTCCCGCTGCGCGCGTCCGCTGCGCGATCGCTCTGGGGGCGTCATAAGTAAGGAGCCGGGAGGGAGGAGCAGCTGGGTGGCGGGAGCGGGGCGGCGAATGGAATCACAGGGGGGCGGGGCCGCAGGGAGGCAGCGGCGGGAAATTCCAAGAAGCAGCGGGCAGCGGGAAATTCCCAGGAGCAGCGGGAAATTCCCAGGAGCAGCGGGAAATTCCCAGGAGCAGCGGGCAGCGAGCGAAGGAATCTGCAGGCAGGAGGCGGCAAAGGCAGGCAGGAGCGGCAGCAGTGAGTGGGGCGACCAAGCCCTGTGGAGGGCTGAGCGGTCACTCAGGTGGTAGATTCACAGGTTTAGTTTTGTGAGGGTTGGTTTGTGTGTTTCCTGGGGTTTTTATATCACTTTGTCTTTTGTCAGAGAGATTAGCATTATCTGTAGGTTTTGTAGATTTATCTGAGGATAGAAGTACCGGTATCAAAGTTTGTGTGAGCGGTGTATTTTTTTTTGCAATAGCCAAGGGTTGCTGGATCTTATTTTGGTTAGGTTTGTGTTGTGTTTGATGAGAAGTAGTTGGGCCGATTTTCTTCACTAAAGTTGAGGGGTCTGCACTCTTTTTGAGCTTTTGATCTAGCCCCCCTTTCGCTCCCTTTAATTCTGTTTTAAGACTATCTGCCAGCTGGACTGTAGATTTTTCTATGTTAACCAGCCTGGCTTCGATCTTTATCAACCTGGCTTCAAGGGGGCTTAGAAGTGACCTGAACAGTGCACCTATATCTGCGAGTGTGATGTCCTCGTCAGAGGATTCTATAGAGATGTTAACAGAATGAGAAGGTATATCTATAGGTACGGTGGCAGTAGGTTGAGCCTCCACACCAATGTTGGGTGATTGTCCCAAGCTGTTACTGCCCAAACTGGCAGCGTCCTTAGCAGGGTTGGGTTTAAATGTTTTTATCTTACTGCCTCCCTTGACTTGCCTCCCTTTCTTCCTTTTTTGAATAGCTCCCTCCCGTACTCCCCTTAGGGGATCAATGGGGTTCTCACTAGTACTAGCTGTAGCCAAGTCCTTACTGGAGATTAAGAGTGGGACAGATGATGTTTGAGCCGATGGTAAAGTCATGAGGCTCATATCCTCGAGATCATTTAGGGCCTCCATGGTGAGGTCTGGATTAATAACTGACTGGTTTGTCTCTGGGCCCTCCTGGTTAGAACTGTGGAGATCTTGCCTTCCTTCAGGAGTCTTTGCCAGAGCCAATGGCCCCAATGATGATCTCCTTACCCAGTCGATTTCTTGGGAAATACGTCTTTCGAGTACAGTAATTTCATCTATCAATAGAGAGCCGGCTTTGACAAAGTAGTTGTCGATAGTACCTTTGGCGGCTCCAGCCATAGTCTGTGCAGATTTGCTCCTTGTTTCCCTAGTGCACATCTCTGTGGCTTGGAGGTCCAGGGCAGTTGGAAGTGGGGTGATGGAACGGTCCGGACCAGGGGGGGGTAGCCCTGTCCCGGTCTCTCGGTCCTCGAACGGCCTCAAATGGCCCGCCCTTTGCCCGGGCTTCGCTCCGCGCTTCTCCCCGCGCGCGTCCGGCGTGCGCGTCAGTTGCTATCTGTATATAGCGGGAGGGGAGCGGGAAGAGGACCAGCTGTGGCGAGTCTCCAGGCGCAGCGCCCGCTGGTCCTCGCAGTCCCGCAGGGGTGAAGCGTCTGTGCAGGGCTCCTCTCGTTGTCAGGGAGTCCTTGGTGGTAATAGCCTCAAGCGGCACCCGCGAAGTGGGGCCCGCGAGGAGTAGGCAGATGTCAGCTGTGAAAGGATGTGGGCGAAAAGCAGGCAGGAAATCGCGTCGTCACTCCTTGAGCGGCAGTACACAGAGCACCCAAGCCCTCCGGTCTTTAGTCCAGGCGGGAGGAGGGCGTGAAGAGGACCAGCTGTGGCGAGTCTCAAGGCGCAGCGCCCGCTGGTCCTCGCAGTCCCGCAGGGGTGAAGCGTCTTTGCAGGGCTCCTCTCGTTGTCAGGGAGTCCTTGGTGGTAATAGCCTCAAGCGGCACCCGCGAAGCGGGGCCCGCGAGGAGTAGGCAGATGTCAGCTGTGAAAGGATGTGGGCGAAAAGCAGGCAGGAAATCGCGTCGTCCCTCCTTGAGCGGCAGTACACAGAGCACCCAAGCCCTCCGGTCTTTAGTCCAGGCGGGAGGGGGGCGGGAAGAGGACCAGCTGTGGCGAGTCTCCAGGCGCAGCGCCCGCTGGTCCTCGCAGTCCCGCAGGGGTTAAGCGTCTGTGCAGGGCTCCTCTCGTTGTCAGGGAGTCCTCGGTGGTAATAGCCTCAAGCGGCACCCGCGAAGCGGGGGCCGCGAGGAGTAGGCAGATGTCAGCTGTGAAAGGATGTGGGCGAAAAGCAGGCAGGAAATCGCGTCGTCCCTCCTTGAGCGGCAGTACCAACTATCTATATGTATAAAAACCAAAGTATGTCCGTTTGTCCTTTAGGCATTACTACACCATTCCTCCGATCGGCATGAAACTTTGGGACGTTGTTGAGTACACTCCCGCGAAGGTTTCTGGCAAAAAAAAAAAATACGTTAAATATCGGCCACCCAGGGCCCTCATAATCTTTCCAACACTGGAAGTTTACAGTTTATGGTGCGACTCGCTTTTGCAATGACCATCAACAAAGCACAAGGACAATCGCTGCAAGTGTGTGGACTAGATTTGGAGAATCCGTGCTTCTCACATGGACAACTGTATGTGGCCAGCTCACGCGTCGAAAAACCTTCTGATTTATTTGTGTACGCACCAGACGGAAAAACAAAAAATACCGTGTATCCACAAGCACTCGAATAAATAAACAGAATTAAAACAACACTTTAAAATGATTTCCATATTAATATCAATACGTTTCAATAAAAATGACACAATTTAAATTGAATGTTATCATAACAAGTTTCCTTAAATTTCCTTTCTTCTGAGATCGCAGCAACGCACAACGGGTAAGCAAGTCAATCATATAATTTGTAAAGCGCACTACTCACCTGTGAGGGTCTCAAGGCACTGGGGTGGGAAATGCTGCTACTGCTCGAAAAGCCAGGTCTTGAGGAGTTTTCTGAAGGTCAGCAGGTCTTGGGTCTGCCATAGGTGGATGGGGAGGGTGTTCCAGGTCTTGGCGGCGAGGTGGGAGAATGATCTGCCGCCGGAGGTTGCTCTTTGGAAGCGGGGAACTGTGGCGAGGGCGAGGTGGAGGTGTAGAAGCTGAGTCCTCTGTTGAGGTACGTTGGTCCGGTGTTGTGGAGTGCCTTGTGGCGTGGGTGAGGAGCTTGAAGGTTATCCTCTTGTTGGCCGGGAGCCAGTGCAGGTCTCTCAGGTGGGGTGTGATGTGGCTGCGGCGAGGGATGTCGAGGATCAGGCGTGCAGAGGCATTCTGGATGCATTGGAGCCGTCTCAGGAGTTTGGCCGAGGCTCCTGCGTAGAGGGCGTTTCCGTAGTCCAACCTGCTGCTGACGAGGGCCTGGGTGATCGTTCTTCTCATTTCAGTGAGGATCCACTTGTAGATCCTGCAGAGCATGTGGAGGGTGTTGAAGCAGGAGGAGACGGCGTTTACCTGTTTAGTCATGGTGAGGGTGGAGTTGAGAATGACCCCTAGGTTGCGTGCGTGGTCGGTGGGTGTTTGAGCGGTTCCCAGTGCGGCGGCCACCATGAGTCATCCCAGGCCAAAGGAGTGGATCCAAGATGAGGACCTCCGTCTTGTCCGAGTTCAGCTTCAGTCGGCTGTTCCTCATCGATTCAGCAACGGCCTTCATTCCTTCTTGAAGGTTGGTTTGGGCGGTGTGGGGGTCCTTGGTGAGGGAGAGGATCAGCTGGGTGTCATCGGCATAGGAGATGATGTTGAGGTCGTGCCGACGGGCGACGTGGGCGAGCGGTGCCATGTAGATGTTAAACAGAGTTAGGCTGAGGCATGAGCCTTGGTGTACGCCGCAGATGATCTCGGTGGCTTCGGAGCAGAAGGGGGGAAGGCGGACGCTTTGTGTTCTGGTGGAGAGGAAGGAGGTGGTCCAGTCCAGGGCCTTCTCTTGGATCCCGGCGTTGTGGAGGCGTGTTCGTAGTGCCATGGTACACTCACCCTCATCTCAGCTTACACAAGGAGGCAGAGATGGGAAAACCATTTTTTCTCCACTGTTTTTGAATTCTTGTTAGTGGTTTTTAGTGTTTCCTATTTTAAATTTGTGGAGGAAGCAGGTGTGAAACCCAGGGATGCACCAGGAAGCAATACATTATTAAAACTAGACAGAATTCTTAGTTCTTAGTTCAGCAACTGATCCAGCGACTGATCTGTTGTGTACCGTGCTGAAGGTTGCCACAAACAAACTAGTGGTTTATTAAAAAAGTAGAGAATGCAAATGAGGAAAAAAAGAGAACTGATCAAAATTGACACCAAGGTTTAAATATGTAAATATTTGCAATGAAGGCCGATCTTTGACAGACAAATGTCTTATGTCCACCAGATGCTTCCTGTCACAGAGATAAATAGTATTTTTAGTGTGTCCAAAAATCGGCAAAAACCAAAACCAACAACCAAGCCATGGCTTGCAATGATTTTCCCCAGTGTACCAATCATGGATCATCCCACAATAAAATAATTAATTGAATAGAGGTTGGAAAAATGAAAGCTATGAAATTCTGCAATATACCCAGGAATGTGAGTTTAGGAACTTTCAGTCATTTGTAGCACTCCAAATGCACAAGTTACTTACCTTCGGTAATGATATATCTGTAAGAAACAGTAGTTAGTATTAGATTCCTTACCTTAGAATATCCCCAGGCGTCAGACTGGATCCGGAAATTTTTGCGTAGCAGTACCCCTGCGCGTCGGTAGGCATCGTCTGCGGCTCCGCGTCCGTCGTAGGTGCCATGATGACATCGTCGGAGTACTTAGACGCCGCCCTCGCGCGCTGACGTCAGTTCTTATACAGAGCTTTTCCGTGCCAGAAAACGCAGAGCCATGATAAAAACCAACACTGGTGCCATGAAACTAGGGCCCTGAAAGGGATGACCTTAACCCTAGATATCGGTTCGCAGAACGGGGAGGATGGGTGGGTCGGTAAGGAATCTAATACTAACTACTGTTTCTTAGATATATCGTTACCGAAGGTAAGTAACTTGTGCATCTGAAAGAAACAGGTTAGTATTAGATTCCTTACCTTAGAATAGGTACCTCAGCAATACCAACCCCGGTGGTGGGTCTGCGAACCATTAATCACACCAGAAAGTCCTGGAGAACGGAACGGCCGAAAAAGCTATCTCTCCGGACTTGGCTGTCCAGGCAGTAGTGCCTAGCAAACGTGTGCAGCGAGGCCCAGGAAGCTGCCTGACAGATGTCCTGCAAGGGGACTCCCCGGCCCAGTCAGTAGTAGCCGCCGTGGCCCGAGTGGAATGGGCCCGCAGCCCAACAGGAGGCTCCTTTTTAGCCAAGGAGTAGCATGCCTTGATGCACAACACGACCCACCGAGAGATGGTCCGTTTGTGCACCACCCGTCCCTTCTTCGCGCCCACATAACCAACAGAGTTGGTCATCCACCCGGAACTGACGTGTGGGATCAAGGTAGAAGGAGAGCGCACGTTTGGGGTCCAGACGGTGGAGCCTCTCTTCCTCTTTCGAGGGATGCGGAGGCGGAAAGAAGGTGGGCAAGGTGATAGACTGCCCAATGTGGAAGGCTGTGACTACCTTGGGCAGGAAAGAGGGACGTGTACGCAACACAACACAACCTTGTCCGGATGGACAGAAAGGAAAGGAGGTTTGGAAGAAAGAGCCTGGAGCTCACTCACTCTCCTGGCAGAGGTGATGGCAACCAGGAATGCAGTCTTAAGGATAAGAAGATGAAGAGGACAGTTATGAAGCGGCTCGAAGGGAGTGCACATCAGAAAGGTAAGAACAAGGTTCAAGTCTCACTGAGGCATCACGAAAGGGACAGGAGGGAACATATGAGTGAAGCCCTTCAAAAACCTATTTACAACCGGAGACTTGAACAAAGAGGGTTGATCAGAGAGCCTTAAGAAGGCGGTAATGGCAGAAAGATAGCCCTTGATAGTGCCCAGAGCAGAGCCCTGCTGGGCAAGAGAGAGAAGAAAGAGGAGAACCGCAGAAAGAGGGGCAGAGAGTGGATCCACAGCCTTTGCTGTGCACCATGCCACAAATCTGTTCCACCTGCAGGCGTATACTGTTTTTGTGGAGGGACGCCTGGCTGCCAGAATCACATCACAGACTTCAGGAGGCAAGACAAATGGCCTCAACTGTCGCCGCTCAATCTCCACGCATGGAGGTGGAGGCTGGACAGGTTCGGGTGGAGGACCGTTCCCTGCTGCTGCGACAGAAGGTCCTCCTGAAGAGGCAGACGAATCGGAGGATCGACTGACATGCTGAGTAGCTCGGGATACCAGTATCTTCGTGCCCAGTCCGGAGCCACAAGGATAACTCGGGCCCGGTCGCGCCTGATCTTCAGCACTCTGGGCAGAAGTGGTATAGGCGGAAAGGCGTACAACAGACCGCAGCTCCACTCGCAACGAAAAGCGTCGCCGAGCGAGTGCCACCTTGGAAATTCCAACGCGCAGAACTGAAGACATTGCGCGTTCTCTTCTGTGGCGAATAGATCTAACCAAGGCTCTCCCTACTGCTGAAAGAGGCCTTGCGTCATGTCCGAGTTCAGATGCCATTCGTGATCCATCATGCACCGACGGCTGAGTTCATCCGCCCTGGCGTTCAGGGAACCTGCCTGGTGTTGAACCACCAGGGTCACGCCCTGATGTTCCAGCCACTGCCAGAGGCGTAGACCCTCCTGGCATAGGGTCCACAACCCCACCCCGCCCTGTTGCACAAGTTACTACTTGTGTAACGATAAATCTGTAAGAGACATTAGTTAGTGATAGATTCCTTACCTTAGAATATCCCCAGGCGTCAGACTGGATCCGGAAAATTTTGCACAGCAATACCCCTGCGCGCCGGCAGGCGTCGTCCGCGGCTCCGCGTCCGTCGTCGGCGTCATTAGCGCCGGAATGATGTCGTCGGAGTACTTAGACGCCGCCCATGCGCGCTGACGTCAGTTCTGATACACAGCTTTTCCGCGCCAGATACGCAGAGCCATGATAGAACCAACACTGGTGCCATGAAATTAGGGCCCTGAAAGGGGATGACCTTAACCCTAGATATCGGTTCGCAGAACGGGGAGAATGGGAGGGTCGGTAAGGAATCTATCACTAACTAATGTCTCTTACAGATATATCTTTACACAAGTAGTAACTTGTGCATCTGTAAGAGACACGTTAGTGATAGATTCCTTACCTTAGAATAGATACCCCAGCAATACCAACCCCGGTGGTGGGTCTCGGAACCAATAATCACACCAGAAAGTCCTGGAGGACGGAACGGCCAAAGAAGCCATCCCTCTGGACTTGGCTGTCCAGGCAGTAGTGTCGTGCAAACGTGTGCAGCGAGGCCCACGTAGCTGCCTGGCAAATGTCCTGCAAAGGCACTCCTCGGCCCAGGGCAGTGGTAGTCGCCGTAGCCTGAGTGGAATGAGCCCACAATCCAACAGGGGGCTCCTTCTTAGCCAAGGAGTAGCATGCCTGGATACACAAGATGATCCACCGAAAGATGGTCCGCTTGTGCACCGCTTTTCCCTTCTTAGCGCCCACGTAACCAACAAAGAGTTGGTCATCCACCCGGAACTGGCGTGTGCGATCCAGATAGTAAGAGAGCGCACAATTTGGGTCCAGGCGGTGGAGCCTCTCTTCCTCTTTCGAGGGATGCGGAGGTGGAAAGAAGGTGGGCAAGGTAATGGACTGCCCGATGTGGAAGGCCGTGACAACCTTGGGCAGGAAAGAGGGTCTCGTCCGCAACACAACCTTGTCCAGATGGACAGAGAGGAAAGGAGGTGTAGAAGAAAGAGCCTGGAGCTCACTCACTCTCCTGGCAGAGGTGATGGCAACCAGGAAAGCAGTCTTCAAAGTAAGAAGACGGAGAGGACAGTTATGGAGCGGCTCAAAGGGAGCACACATTAGGTAAGTAAGTACAAGATTCAAGTCCCACTGGGGCATCACGAAAGGAACATGTGTGTGATGCCCTTTAAAAACCTATTTACAATAGGGGACTTGAACAAGGAAGGCTGATCAGGTAGCCTTAAGAAGGCGGAAAGGGCAGAAAGGTACCCCTTGATAGTGCCCAGAGCAGAGCCCTGCTGGGCAAGAGAAAGAAGAAAGATGAGAACCTCAGAAAGGCGTGCAGAGAGTGGGTCCACAGCCTTTGCTGTGCACCATGCCACAAATCTGTTCCACCTACAGGCGTATACTGACTTTGTGGAGGGACGCCTGGCTGCCAGAATGACAATACAGACTTCGGGAGGCAAGCCAAATGGCCTCAACTGTCGCCGCTCAATCTCCAAGCTTGTAGGTGGAGGCTGGACAGGTTCGGGTGGAGAACCGTCCCCTGCTGCTGCGACAGAAGGTCCTCCCGAAGAGGCAGATGAATCGGGGGATCGACTGACATGCTGAGTAGCTCGGGATAGCAGTATCTTCGTGCCCAGTCTGGAGCCACAAGGATAACCTGGGCCCGGTCGCGCCTGATCTTCTTCAGCACTCTGGGCAGAAGTGGTATAGGTGGAAAGGCGTACAATAGACCGCAACTCCACTCGCGACGAAAAGCGTCTCCCAGCGAGTGCCGCCTTGGAAATTCCAACACGCAGAACTGATAACATTGCGCGTTCTCTTCTGTGGCGAATAGATCTAACCAAGGCTCTCCCCACTGCTGAAAGAGGCCTTGCGCCACATCCGAGTTCAGACGCCATTCGTGATCCATCATGCACCGACGGCTGAGTTCGTCCGCCCTGGCATTCAGAGAACCTGCCAGGTGTTGAACCACCAGGGTCACGCCCTGATGTTCCAGCCACTGCCAGAGGCGTAGAGCCTCCTGGCATAGGGTCCACGACCCCACCCCGCCCTGTTTGTTGCAGTACCACATGGCGGTGGTGTTGTCCGTGAACACCTGCACTACACTCCCCCGGACAGAGGGGAGGAATGCCTTCAGTGCTAGTCGGATCGCCCGCAGCTCCAGAAGGTTGATATGGAGCCGGGACTCCGCTGGAGACCAGAGGCCTCTGATCTCCGCCTCTCCCATGTGGCCTCCCCAGCCCTGGAGGGACGCGTCCGTCACAACCACGTGCTCCGGGTGGGATAGGGAGAGGGATCTGCCACTGACCCAATCGCGGTCCGTGAGCCACCTGTAACCACTGGATTACCCGGGATCGGGGAAGGCCAAGATAAAACAAGAGAATCAGACCCCAAACAGCTGTAGCTGACCAATTAGTATTTATTGGATCAACGCTATCGAAAGAAAGGATAAATGGAGGAAACCAATAGGGTAAATCATATGGTACAGGAAAACATGATGAATATCAAAGAAGTAAGCAAAAAGTAAGGTCAACGATACCCATTAGCAGCACCGGTCCTTTTGCCTTTCAGGGGCTCCCACCGTCCTCCGCATGTATACCGGTCCCGGTATTCGCCAACGGAGGGCACTGTGCTAAGAAACGGCCGAAAATGCAGTTTGTGTGCTGCTAATGGCGTAGTATGCTCTGGCAGGGAAGCTAGGAACTTGGGAGGCCCAGCTGGGCTCTCTACCATGCAGTTCGCCACAGAGATGAAGGGAGCAGCCGCTCGACCTCCTCCACTTTACGGGCACTGCCCCAGTGTACCGTAACAACCTCTGTGGTACTTCACGCACTGTACAGCAGAGACGCGGCAAACATCTCCGTGGTGTGCGTCTCTGCTAATATCATACAAAGGAGCAAACTCTCGGGTAGTGAGGGCAGGGGCAGAGAGCAGCCGCTCGATCTTACCTCCGTATCCTCTGATCCGGTCAAATGATTCTTGGTGGGTTCAACTGAGACGCTGCAACCACCTCCGTGGTGTGCGTCTCTTCCGAAGTCTCTCTCAATAGTGTCGGACTGACACTCGAACTCGCTGTGTCCAGAAAGCGAGATGCGGCGAACAGCCCCTTGCTTGGCCTCACCCCACTCTCTCGCACTCAGGTCCGCTGCGGAAGAAGAACGCCTCGGTTCCAGTGTCCAGGGCAGCCCTCGAGGTCGGCAAGGATCGCAATATCCGACGCTGTGTCTACCCCGAGGTACGCTATTTGTAGGCGTTTCCGGTCAGTGCTCAGGCCTCGCTAGGCATGCTGGTCACTGTAGTTCCGCTCTACGGCGCCGCCGATTGTTTCTGTGCGGGATCGCGGTACAAACAGAGCGAGCGACATAGATGAGGAGGGGGAATTCATGACAGTACATCCTCCTCCCATCAACCCCTTCCCACCGGACCAGCCCTGTCTGGATGCTTCCTGTGGAACAATGACACCAGACGAGGTGCATGGACTCCGGCCGCAGGCTCCCACGACTGCTCCTCCGGGCCATACCCCTTCCAGGCCACGAGGTACCACAACTTGCCCCTCTCCACTTGGAGTCCCTAATGCCCGCAACTTCGTACTCCACGTCCGAGTCCACCGATACCGGGACCGGTATTGCACGAGCACGTGCAGACGAGGGTTTAAGCAGCGAGATGTGGAAAACAGGATGGATCCGTAGTTGCTTAGGCAAGCACAGTTTCACGTTCACGGGGCTCATCCACTTGGAGATGCGGTAAGGGCCAATGTATTTGGGATGAAACATGCTACGTTTGCGAAACCGTAGGTTCTTGGTAGACACCCAGACATAATCTCCCACCCCGTACAAGGGCCCAGGCCTCCTTCTCCTGTCAGCCACGGCCTTGTACTTTGTCTTGGCAGCATCCAGGTACTTTCGTGAACGCATCAGGGTTTCCTTGATGTGAGCGACCCTTTTGGAGGTTTCAGGCATTCTGCGGTCTCTGAGAGGGTGAAGAAACGGTAAAAACCTGGGGTGATGTCCGTAGTTGCAGTAGAAAGGGGAAGCTTTGGTGGAGCTATGCGTGGCATTGTTATAAGCGATTTCCGCTAACCATAGCAGATCCACCCATTCCTCCGTCCCTTCCTCAACAAAACAGCGCAGATATTGTTTAGGAGACTGGTTTAGACGTTCTGTCTGGCCGTCCGTCTGTGGGTGATAGCTCGTTGACAAGGCCGACGTGACGTGCAATGCTGAACACCATGTCCTCCAGAACTGGGCTGTAAACTGCGAACCTCTGTCCAACACGATCACTCTGGGCAATCCATGCAACCTCACCACATGTCTCAGTAACATCAACGCCAGTTGGCCCGCAGACGGCACCTGCTTGCATGCGATGAAGTATCCCATCTTCGTGAGGTAGTCGACCACCACCAGGATTGCCATACATCCCTGATCCACAGGCTGACCTACGACGAAGTCCAAGGATATGTTCTCCCACGGCCGGCTTTGTGTAGGAAGGGGTTGTAGTAATCCCTGCGGACGCCCATGATCTGCTTTCATGGTGGCACAGGTCAAACAGGCCGCTCCCCACTTCTGAACATCTGCTCTCATGGACGGCCACCAGAAGTGTCTCCCCAGGCTGGCCAACGTTTTCTCTAATCCGAAATGACCAGCACAGGGCGAAACATGGCACCAAGTGAAGGCCTGCTTCTGAAGCTGCGGCGTCGGTATCAGCAACCGGCGACCAT
The DNA here is from genome assembly GCF_964261635.1 of Lissotriton helveticus. Lineage (NCBI taxonomy): Eukaryota > Metazoa > Chordata > Amphibia > Caudata > Salamandridae > Lissotriton > Lissotriton helveticus. Next base: position 1,246,855,090 of record NC_136059.1, on the reverse strand, counting down.
GCATCGGTATCCCGTCCCTGACCTTCCACTCCCTGTGACATTGGAGCCATCTTTTCCAAGAAAAGGAACGTATCCCGTTCTGGATGCCCTTGAGAAAAGCATCCGGCTGTATCTCCCCCAACACCGCATCGGGGTAGATGATGGAGCGTTCCGTGAAAGGCCGTTTGACAGGAAAGCGCATCCGCCTTCTTGTTCTCAGTACCCAGCCGATACGTAATGCGAAAGTTAAAACCGGAGAAGAAGAGCATCCACCTTAGCTGCCGAGGGGAGAGGTGTCTTGCAACCATCATAAATTGCAGGTTCCTGTGGTCCGTGAACACGGTAACCACATGCCTGGCTCCCATCAACAGATGCCTCCACTCCGTGAAGGCGTCCTTGATAGCCAGCAGCTCCTTCTCTGCAATGTGATAATTGCGTTCAGCGTCGTTTAACTTCCTGGACATGAAGGCCACGGGATGCTGCACGCCTGTGTCTTGATTACGTTGGGACAGGATGGCCCCCAGAGCCACCTCTGATGCATCCGCCTCTACCACATAAGGTTGTTCCGGATCGGGGTGAGACAGCACAGGGGCTGTGACGAACGCCTTCTCAGGGCTACAAATGCATCCTGCGCCTCTTTGTTCCATATGAACGCCTGTGATTTCCGCAAGAGCTGAGTAATCGGGGCCACCAATCCAGAGAACCCATCGATGAAACGCCGATAAAAATTGGTGAACCCGATGAAGCTTTGTACATCCTTGACGCCTTGTGGAACAGGCCATTCCTCCACCGCCTTGATCTTGCGTTCCGCCATCTCCTGCCCATTCGGGCTAAGCATCGCCCCAAGGAACTCCACAGATGTGACATGGAAGTCACACTTGCTTAGCTTGCAGAACAGCATGTTCTCCCTGAGCTTCCTGAGCACCGATATTACGTGTTGTGCGTGGTCCTCTTCCGTGTTGGAGTAAATGAGGATATTGTCTATGTACACTACCACGTACACATCCAGAACGTCACGAAACACCTCGTTGTGGAAGAATTGAAAGGCCGCAGGGGCGTTGCAGAGCCCAAACGGCATGACGAGGTATTCGAAAAGACCGAATCTGGTCTTAAATGCAGTCTTCCACTCGTCGCTTTTCCGCATGCGCACCAGGTGGTATGCCCCCTTAAGGTCGAGCTTCGTATAGATATGGGCCTTCTTAACCTGTTCCAGCAGAACGCTGATGAGGGGCAAGGGGTACCTGTTCTTGACTGTGATTGCGTTCAAAGCCCTAAAGTCTACACAAGCCCTCAACTCCCCATTGGCCTTAGGAATGAAGAAGAGGGGCGATGCCGCCGGGGACTTGGATGGTCTAATGAACCCCAACCCCAGGAGCTTGTCGAGGTAGGAGCGTAAATGGATGTTTTCCGGCTCCGTTAAGGCATACAGTCTGCCACTGGGTACGCATGCACCCGGAACTAAGTCGATTTGGCAGTCATAAATCCGGTGCGGAGGGAGCACCTCTGCACGTACCTCATCAAAGACGTAACTATAGCTGTGATAAGCTCTGGGAAGGTCAACCGTTTTCTCAGCCGCTGTGGCTGCCCCACTTGCTCCTTGACTTAGCCCGCAATGCCGTAGGCAATACAGAGACGTCATCTTTAGCTCATGGGTCATCCAGTTGACCGAAGGGTTGTGCTGTTGGAGCCAGGGCAGACCCAATATCACTCCGTACTGTGGTGCTAGAATGATGCTGAAGTCAATCACCTCCTTGTGCCATTCTCCATACTTTACAGTAAGTTCCCCTGTGTGATGCCCAATAGGTCCCGTAACCAGTCGTCTTCCATCCACAGCATACACATCCTCAGGTACTTCCTTGGGGATGAGGGAGATGCCCAGTCGCTGTGCTTCCTTCTGGTCCATAAAGAGACCTGTGGCCCCGGAATCAACCATGGCCACCATAGGTATCCATTGTGCATTAATGTCTATGTATACTGTGATAAACAAGTGCTGCTGACGCACCTGCTCCAGGCATGACAAAGAAGGGATGCATATGTGACTCCATGAGGCCCCTTCACTATTCAAGGAGTCCTTCAGTTTTCCGCCGGCCCGTCCACTACGGCCGTCACAGTCCTGGGAGCTCGGTATCGACTGTTCTTCGGTTTAGCAGGACACTCCCGGACATAATGTCCCTTCTTGCCACAGTACAAGCAGAGGCCTTGTTTGCGGCGTGATTCTTTCTCTGTAGCTGTCAGGCTAGCCCGGATGGCTCCGATGTCCATCGGTTCTGCTTTAGCGACGGGGCTGGACTCGGGGTTCCCTGGTGACACATAAGAGGGTATAGGTTTTCCTTTTCGTTTGTGATCTCCTTTCCTCTCACTCAACCTATGATCCAACCGCAGTACCAAGTTGATGAGCCCTTCACAAGTCTTGGGTTGTGAGTCGATCTGGGCCACGACATTCTTGAGGTCGTCGCTCAACCCTTGGTGAAAGAGCGCCGTTTGTTTAGAGACAGGCCACTTTGTTTCAGCCACAAGACGCCGGAATGCGTTCATATATTGCAAAAGGTCGTTGTTGCCCTGACGTAACTCCAGCATCTCCCTGTCTGCGGTATAGGAGTCAGCCCTTCTGTCGAATACTTTTAGGAACTCCTCTCGAAAGGCTCCCCAGTCACATAGAAGGGGGTCGTCCCTACTCACCAATGGAACCACCCATTGTGCTGCATTCCCCGCCAGGTATGAAATGAGAAAAGCCACCCTTGCTTGGCTGGTGGGGAACGCCTTGGGTTTGCATGACAGGTGCAAAGCCACTTGAGTGAGAAAGACCTGGACAGTGTTGGGGTCTCCACTGTACCTCTCGGGTGTGGCCAAAGGAATGGAGACGGGCATTTCCACCACCACTGCAGGAGAAGGAGACGCGGTGGGGGGGTCCTACATCGAAGGGGTTCCTTTGTAGGGCATCAAATCTTATCTCAGGTCTGCCGTTTCCTGCCTGGATGCAGCGAGCTCGACTTGAACTGTTGCCAAGGCAGCCAACATGTCATCCAAGGTAGCCATTGTCTTCTGCCCGACCAGGGGTTGGTTAATGTTAATCAGGTCGGATATTTTGTAACCACTGGATTACCCTGGATCGGGGAAGGCCAAGATAAAACAAGAGAATCAGACCCCAAACAGCTGTAGCTGACCAATTAGTATTTATTGGATCAACGCTATCGAAAGAAAGGATGAATGGAGGACACCAATTAGGTAAATCATATGGTACAGGAAAACATGATGAATATCAAAGAAGCAAAAAGTAAGGTCAACAATACCCATTAGCAGCACCGGTCCTTTTGCCTTTCAGGGGCTCCCACCGTCCTCCGCATGTATACCGGTCCCGGTATTCGCCAACGGAGGGCACTGTGCTAAGAAACGGCCGAAAATGCCGTTCGTGTGCTGCTAATGGCGTAGTATGCTCTCGCAGGGAAGCTACGAACTTGGGAGGCCCAGCCGGGCTCTCTACCATGCAGTTCGCCACAGAGATGAAGGGAGCAGTCGCTCGACCTCCTCCACTTTACGGGCACATGCCCCAGTGTACCGTAACAACCTCTGTGGTGCTTCACGCACTGTACAGCAGAGACGCGGCAAACACCTCCGTGGTGTGCGTCTCTGCTAATATCATACAAAGGAGCAAACTCTCGGGTAGTGAGGGCGGGGGCAGAGAGCAGCCGCTCGATCTTACCTCCGTATCCTCTGATCCGGTCAAATGATTCTTGGCGGGTTCAACTGAGACGCTGCAACCACCTCCGTGGTGTGCGTCTCTTCCGAAGTCTCTCTCAATAGTGTCGGACTGACACTCGAACTCGCTGTGTCCAGGAAGCGAGATGCGGGGAACAGTCCCTTGGCCTCACCCCACTCTCTCGCACTCAGGTCCGCTGCGGAAGAAGAACGCCTCGGTTCCAGGGTCCAGGGCAGCCCTCGAGGTCGGCAAGGATCGCAATATCCGACACCGTGTCTATGCCGAGGTATGCTATTGTAGGCGATTCCGGTCAGCGCTCAGGCCTCGCTAGGCATGCTGGTCACTGTAGTTCCGCTCTGCGCCGCCGCCGATTGTTTCTGCTTGGGATCGCAGTACAAACAGAGCGAGAGACATAGATGAGGAGGGGGAATTCATGACACCACCACTGCAACTGTCTTGCAGTGCCCTCCGAGATCAAGACATGATCGGACAAGTTGCCCTGATGCTGGGCCCACTGAAACTTCAGGTCCCACTGCAGAGCCTGCATCCGCCACCGGGCGTGATGCACCAGAAGGATGCAGGAGGCCATCAGCCCCAGAAGCCGCAGCGTCAACCTGACCGGGACTCGGGATAAAGGCTGAAAGATCGGAATCAGAGCCTGAATATCCCGAACCCGCTGTTCGGGAGGATAAATCCGAAACTGCGCCGAGTCTAGAACCGCTCTGATGAAGAGGAGCTTCTGAGAGGGACACAGGTGCGACTTCTGCACGTTGATGGAGAACCCCAGCAAGTGCAGGAGGTCGGCCGTAGTCTGGAGGTGGCTGACGACTGTCTGGGGCGAGCCCGCCTTCAACAACCAGTCGTCGAGTTAGGGGAAGACTGACACCCCTAACCTGCGCAGATGACTGCGACCACCGCCATCACTTTCGTGAACACCCGTGGGGCGCTGGTAAGGCCGAAGGGGAGCACGGTAAACGGAAAGTGCTCGTGGCCTACCATGAACCGCAGGTAATGCCGGTGGGCCGGCAGGATGGGGATGTGAAAATAAGTGTCCTGCAAGTCCAACGCTACCATCCAGTCTCCGGGGTCCAGGGCAGCTAAGACCTGAGCCAAAGTCAGCATAGGGGGTAGGCCCCCTTTGCCCTTCTTGGGTACCAGAAAGTAGTGGGAGTAACAACCACACCCTACTTCTGGCCCAGGAACGCGCTTGATGGCCCCCTTGGCCAAGAGGGCCGTAACTTCCTCTTGCAGAAGTTGCAAGTGATCCCCCGACACACGGTGGAATTGCGGTGGCATGGCTGGAGGGGTCGCCTCGAAGGGGAGGGAGTAGCTCCTTCGGACGATTTGCAGCACCCACCTGTCCGACGTGACAGTGCGCCAGTGGAAGAGGTGATGGTGAACCCTGCCCCCCACTGGCGTCACATGGGCCTGAAAGCACGGACTAGGAAGGTTTTGAGGCAGGTGCTGCGGAGGGAGGTGTGGACTGGCCTCGCCGTTGTCCCCGACCGCCGCCACGGCGGTTTCCACGGCCGCCACCGCGGTGTTGAACATTCTGCGGTGCATGGCTGGCAGCACGTGTGGGGGCGCCCCTTCCGTGGCCACGAAAGGAGCGAAAGGCACCCGATTGCTGGCGTGTGGCCGAGAGGCCCAAGGACTTGGCCATAGCCCTGGAGTCCGGTGCCGAGAAGACGCCGAACGAGTATTCTCCACGGATAAAAGTATTGAAGGGAGACAAGACTATACTCACCGATCGGGGGTTAGTACTTGATTTTAGAAAGTGGTTAACGTGAGCGGTATGAAAGAAAAATTGGCCATTTAGCACGCCAAACACAGCACTGTTGGCAGTGGCAGCTCTATACTATTTGCCCTGAAGAAATTGCCTGATAAAGACCAAGGCAATGAAACATGTCGGCTGTGAGCAGAGTGCGAATCGATAGGTAGTATTCGCATCTCTCCTTTTTATGTATATGTGTTTACTGTTTGCAACAAGAGAATGTGAGTAAAAGGTTTCTGTATCTTGTTTGCACAGTAGTACTTACGTTATATGTTGAATGTTGTTAGTCCTTGTCACATATAAGTTCTGCGTACACTGCACCATTCACTGTCTCTTTTCCTTTGGGTTTTGGACACGTTTACGTTAAGCTAGATGACACCGATGATGAGAACAGGGCCATCCTGGTGAGTACCAACCAGGGGTCCCATTGGTGGTGCGCCCGTGAGGTGTCTTCTAGCTATTCACACATTTTTTCTAATGTTGTCCTTCTAGTGAATGTACGTCCTGTGTTGTGTGTCTATCAGAGAAATGGCTACTTTTTAGCTTGGCAAGAGACTGGAACATGATAATAATCTCTAAGATTAGAGAGGTGTGTGGAACGATCTTTGGCAATCCATAGATGTTCACAGGTCCATAAGATAAATTGCCTTTAGGACTAGGTCTTTTTGTGATTATTGAATGACTGAGTGGAGGGCGACCTAGTCCTGTACTTCCCTCTTTACTCCTAGTATATGCATACAGCTAAGACCTGAGCCAAAGTCAGCATAGGGGGTAGGCCCCCTTTGCCCTTCTTGGGTACCAGAAAGTAGTGGGAGTAACAACCACACCCTACTTCTGGCCCAGGAACGCGCTTGATGGCCCCCTTGGCTAAGAGGGCCGTAACTTCCTCTTGCAGAAGTTGCAAGTGATCCCCCGACACACGGTGGAATTGCGGTGGCATGGCTGGAGGGGTCGCCTCGAAGGGGAGGGAGTAGCTCCTTCGGACGATTTGCAGCACCCACCTGTCCGACGTGACAGTGCGCCAGTGGAAGAGGTGATGGTGAACCCTGCCCCCCACTGGCGTCACATGGGCCTGAAAACACGGACTAGGAAGGTTTTGAGGCAGGTGCTGCGGAGGGAGGTGTGGACTGGCCTCGCCGTTGTCCCCGACCGCCGCCACGGCGGTTTCCACGGCCGCCACCGCAGTGTTGAACATTCTGCGGTGCATGGCTGGCAGCACGTGTGGGGGCGCCCCTTCCGTGGCCACGAAAGGAGCGAAAGGCACCCGATTGCTGGCGTGTGGCCGAGAGGCCCAAGGACTTGGCCGTAGCCCTGGAGTCCTTAAAACGCTCAAGCGCATGGTCTGCCTTGTCACCAAAGAGGCGACGGCCATCGAACGGCATGTCCAGAAGAGTGGCCTGGACTTCGGCCAAAAAGTTGGCGGACCTCAACCAGGCGTGACGTCGAACCGCCACCGTCGTTGCCATAGCCCTGCCCAGTGAGTCCGTGGTATCCAGCCCACACCGGATGGAATATCGTGCTGTATCTCGGCCCTCCACAAGGGCTTGGCCGAGTTTAGCCCGGACCTCCTCCGGACATTGTGGCAGCACTTCCGCGACCGTGTTCCACAGGGCGTGGGTGTAGCGGCCCAAGAGACATGCGGTATTGACAGACCGCAGTCCCAAACTCAGGGACGAGAACACTTTCTTACCGAATTGCTCATATCTCTTGGATTCCCGATCGGGCGGAGCCGTCGGGAATGCGGTCTGGGAAGTGGAGGCCTGGATGACCAGATGACCAGGCTCTCAGGGGTGGGATGGGTGGACAAAAAGCAAGGGTCGCCCGGGGCCGGGCGGTAGCGTCTGGCCACGTTCCTATCCACAGGCGGACCTGTGGCGGGCTTGGACCAAGTGCCCACAAGAACGTCACACAAGGCCTCATTAAACGGCAGCAGAGGCTCATTGGAGCTTGCTTGCGGTTTAAGGACCTCAGTGAGGAGGTTAGTCCTCATGGCCGGGACGGGGAGCTCAAGGTTTAAGGCCTTGGCCGCCCTCGTCAACACTACACTGTAAGCAGCCCCCTCCTCCGTAGCCACGGTGGGAGGGGAGACAAATCCAGTGTCTGGCGAAGTGTCAATACCACTGGCCTCCCCAAGCTCATATGTCCAGTCCTGTGGAGACTGGCAGTCTTGTGCCAGAGGGTCAACAGACCCCACCCAATCACCTTCGTCACCAATCTCCAAAGGCCGTTGGAAGCGGCACCCAGCGGTGCCGCTCCGGCGCCAGATCCGGACCGAAGGGAGGATTGGGGACGGGGTCCATAGTGGGCGCCGGGGGCGACACCCGCAGGGCCGGCGCCGGTGAGGTCGTGAGGTTGACCGGCGACGACCCGGATCTGGAAGCGTTTCCAGTGAGGGCCTGCGGCGCCGGGACCGAAGTCGCCGGCGGCGCCGGGGACAAAGCACCCGAAAGCGTCGGAGCCGAAGCACCCGACCCGCTAGGCCCTCCAGCCGGGCCCGTTGGGCCCGGAGGCGCCATGGGACCCGGCTGCGGAGGGAGGGACCTCATGGCCATGAGGTACCGCTCGCCCTCCGCTGGCGTCGCATCATGCCCAGGGACCCGAAGGTGTGGGGCAGGCGGCGACTCCTGCGACTCCGTCGGAGCCGCATGGGTGGTGTCACCCGAACCCCCGGCCACATCGTGCGAGCGTCGGGGTGGGTCGGTGGAACGATGACTTCTCTCCGACCTCTCGTGCCTCTTACCTGAGGACTTGCATCCCGACGACCGATGTCCACTCCAGGAGCTGCGAGGACTCCGACCCCGCGACCGGTCCCTCAACCTCTTGTGGGACCGGGACCTAGAGCGGCGCGGGGCCGACTGCCGGAGCTCGAGTCGCTTGCGGGACCGCTCCCGCCTAGCTTTAGACGTCAGGGCCCGGCAGTCGGAGCAGGTGCGGTCGTCGTGGTCGAGGCCTAAACACTTCAGGCACCGGCGATGGGGGTCGGTAACCGACATCAGTCGGTCGCACTTGGAACAGGGTGTGAACCCGGGCATCCCTACCGGCACCGTCGGAGTCGAAGACTCGAGTAGAGAAATGATCAAAAAGATCAAAAAGTTTAGTCAAAAAATGACTATGGGGTAGAGCTTCTCCGGATCTGCGCTAGCTGGCGCGAAAAAAAGAAGAACTGAAGTCAGCGCGCATGGGCGGCGTCTAAGTACTCCGACGACGTCATTCCGGCGCTAACAGTGAGTCTGTAGTATCCAGCCCACATCAGATGGAATACCGCGTCCCTACCCTCCGCGAGGGCTTGAGCGAGTTTTGCCCGGGCCCCTTCCGTACACTCAGGCAGCACGGCCGCAACCGTATCCCACAGAGAGTGGGTATAACGGCCCAAGAGGCACGCGGTGTTCACTGACCTCAGTCCGCAACTAAGGGATGAGAACTGTTTTTTCCCAAACTGTTCGTACCTCTTGAATTCCCGATCTGGGGGAGCAGTCGGGAATGCAGATTGGGAGGTAGAGGCCTGGATAACCAGGCTCTCGGGGGTGGGGTGGGAGGACAGGAAGCTAGGGTCACCCGGAGCTGGGCGGTGGCGCCTGGCGACGTGCCTATCCACAGGCGGACTTGTAGTGGGCCTGGACCAAGTGCCCAACAGGACGTCCATGAGAGCCTCATTAAACGGCAGCAAAGGCTCCGGAGAGCCAGCCTGCGGTCTAAGGACCTCAGTGAGGATATGAGGCCTCACAGTAGCGACGGGGAGCGTGAGCGCCAAAGCTTTAGCTGCCCTCGTCAGCACCACACTGTAAGCTGCCCCTTCCTCCGTAGCAACGGTAGGAGGGGAGACAAAACCAGTGTCAGGGGAGGTGTCCAGACCACTGGCCTCCCCTAGCTCCTCTGTCCAGTCCTAATAAGACTGACACTCACGTGCTAGAGGGTCCTCAGACCGCTCCCAACCCTCCTTGTAATCCATGTCCTGGTAGGCAGGTTCAAAGGATGGAGCCGGATCATAGAAGAACTAGTCTTCGGCAGGCGCCGAGTGCGGCGTCGAGTGATGCCGCTCCGGCGCCGGATCCGGACCGAGGGAGGGATCGGGGACGTCGTCGTCTAGAGACGGCGCCGGGGGCGACACCCTGGAGATCGGCGCTAGCGAAGGGGTCGTGAGGTCGACCAGCGGCGACCCGGATCCGGCGGATCCGACGGGGCCAGGCGGCCTCGGGACCGAAGTCAACGACGGCGCCGGGGCCGAAGCACCCGACGGTGCCGGGGCCGAAGCCGCCGGCCCGGCAAGGACCCTAGTCGGAGGGAAGCGAGTCCTCAAGGCCACGAGGAAGTCACGAATCTCCTCCGGCATCGCATTAAGCCCAGGGTGGCGGGTATGTGCTTGGATGCGACACCTGCGGCTCCGGCGGAGCAGCGTGGGCGGTGTCGCCCGAACCCCCATCCGCATCGTGCGAGCGTCGGGGGTAGTCAGAAGAGCGGTGTCGCTGCTTTGACTTCTTGTGCCTCTTACCGGAGGACTTGGAGCCTGACGAGTGGTGACGACTCGACGAGCTGTGATGACACTGGCCCCGCGACCGGTCCCTCGACCTCCTCCTGGACCGGGACCTCGAACGGCGCGGGGCCGACTGCCGGAGCTCGAGGCGCTTACAGGACCGATCCCGCCTAGCCTTCAACGTCAAGGCCCGGCAGTCGGGCGCGACTTGTCATCGTGGTCGAGCCCCAGGCAATATAGGCACCGGCGATGGGGGTCGGTAACCGACATCAGTCGGTCGCAGTCGGAGTAGGGCTTGAACCCGGGCATCCCTACCGGCACCTACGGAGTCGTACGACTTCGAAAAATGGATCAAAAAGGATCGAAAAAGTTAGTCAAAAAGTGACTAAGAGTACCACTTTTTCCAGATCGGCGCTTGCTGATGCGGAAAAAAGAAGAACTGACGTCAGCGCGCGAGGGTGGCGTCTAAGTACTCCGACGACGTCATCACGGTGCCTACGACGACGGACGCGGAGCCACGGACGACGCCTACCAACGCGTAGGGGTACTGCTACGCAAAAATGTCCGGATCCAGTCTGACGCCTTGGGATATTCTAAGATAAGAAATCTAATACTAACCTGTTTCTTTCAGATTCTTGTGTACACGCCTAGCATGATTCAAGGTATTGAAAGGGGAGTTAAAACCCATGTGGGACACCCTGTGTTTTTACTAGAGCCGGCGAGCATGCAGGCAAACCTACCAATCCAGCATATTATTTTAAAACTTCAGGCCAGTCGTAATAGAGGGTGGTGTAACGTGTGTGCGGATCACACAGCTTTTTCACAATCTCTGCTAGATCACTTTGGGTTAATCAAAACGTTTTCTTCCACTTTCTGTATCAAAAACCCCAGAAATTGTGATGTCATAGCATCTAGCATTCCCACACTTCCCCTGATCAAAAATGGTGCCCCTTAAGTGTCGGGGGCCTATCCTACCAGCCTGGAAATGGCCCAAATGATAGTCATGCCAATCATGATTCACAGACTACGAAATGGAGTCAAAACCCATATGGGAAGGATGCACTGTCTGAGCCTGGGGTAGCTGACATCCAAGGATTCCTACCAACCCCAGGCATTTTTTAACAATAGCACTCGAGGGAAATCAGCGTTGTGTGGTTTACATGGAACATTCTAATTTTTCTCTCTCAAATTCCCCTGCATACATCAAACATTTAGCTAAAACACACGAACACACTTCTTCACAATCTGCAGGAAATGCAGATAGCACCACCATCCAGCATTCCCACACTTCTCCTAATAAACCTCTGCTCCTCTAGAGTGGCAGAAACTTTTCTTCTTTAAGGAGATAGAGGAGTGGTTCAGTGCACCAGTTTATCATTTTTTATTAACACATCTGTTGTTCTCTATTATTTAGTGATGCTATTAGCTCCACATAGGAAAGAGGAGTGGAATGATCTAAACACCCCAATCTGCCAGTTAGTGTACTAGGAGGGCTCGGATCCCGAAAAAGCGTAGGGAATAATAGGAATGTTCAAGACTTAAAACAGCAGAGCAACATGTGACTCATTGGCATAGCCACATATCTTGAAATGGCCCAATTGATTTTATGAACCTTAATGAGATCAATAAAGGATCATGATTAAAATATGAATTTAAACAATCTATAGAGAGGCCCCTTCTAATTAGTTGAGAGACTCATCTTGGATACTTAACACCTCAGGACAGAGCCACGATGTAAGCCACTTGCAGGTTCACAATGGCACATTCCACTTCAGGACCGTGCCGACCCTGTTCAAAGTCACAGCAGCAAAATCCGTTCAGGCACACTTTGGCAGTGCCAAGGTGCACCAAAGTCTGGCAAGAGAGTCAGCACTCCAATACTGGAGCACATTGGCCACTCTCTCTTGAGTCTCTCTGTGAAGACAATCCATCAGCTCCAAGGTCATCTACTTCTGCTTGCCCCAGCAATTGGCACCTGAACCCTCCGCTCTGGGGTCAGCTGCTTCTGCTCACCATGGTAGTCAGCATGTCCTGCAGGGATGACACTCTTTTTAGGCAGCCCACCCTCCAGATGGTTCAGGGCAAATAGACAGCTCTTCTTTCTAGGACTCCACGTGATGTGCCTTTATCTCTGGGAAACTCATTATTAGACAGACACAAGCTCTGGTTGCACAGCAGTTCACTGGGTACTTTGTGGGCCACCTCCTTCCTTGGTCAAAGATATATACATCTCTTACTGACGGTCGCCAGTTGGTAGTTATAGTTAGGACCTAGTTTCCTAAAAAAAGCATTTTTTGAATTGCTATATCTTTGGCGTTGTTTAGTTAATTGTGACAAAATTTACTCAAAAGTGCCCCGGTGATTCTTGTGGTGCATGGAAGGTTTCAGGGTGATCTGTCAAGCGGGATCTAAGGGGAAAAAAGGGGGCGGGGTCAAAAAACATGCATTTCCCACATTAATTTGGCCTTTAGATACGGCATCAGCCCGAACTGCTGACCGGATTTACACCAAATTTGGTAGGAAGATAGATGGTCTGGGAAAGTTCCTTTTTGTAATTTGGTGTAAATCCGTTCAGTAGTTTCAGAGTTATTAACCGAAATCCAAATTTTTATATATAGGGACGCAGATCCTCAAAGGATCCGACAATCCCTTTGCCCAGACGTGGGTCCCTTGCTCACTGTGCCAATGGTTTCAAGCTAGTCTGGCTGATCAAGGGTAATGCCCAGCAACCGGTCCCAGGATGCTATGCTGGTTTCCGGTCCAGGAAGAACCTGACATGGCAGTTCGGTCTGGACTGTTCCCATGAGGCACAGGGTCAAGACTGATTTGGATATGGCTGGGTCTTAACTAGGGTGGCATGGTGAGCAAAAGAACAATGGATTTAACCCAGATCTCTTGACTGGGGGTGAATGTATGATTTATTCAGCATTCCGTCCATCATTTGTTTGCGTAGCATGAGAAACAAATTTAAGCATTGCTCTGACAGACAGGGTGCTGCCTTTTAGCAGCCTCCTGTCTGTCACAGCAAGGAGGCAGCGAGTCGGCTGGGACCGTGGGGTCCTTGAGGCTCCCATGGGAAAAGAGAAATAGGCTAAATAAAGGTGAGAAAAGAGCAAAAAGAGGCAGAATGAAGGTCAGAAAGAAGTAAGATAAAAGTGAGAAATGAGAGGAAAGAGACAGAATAAAGGTCAGAAATGAGAGCAGGAAAGGCAAAATAAAGGGGAGAAATAAGCAGGAAATCAGCAGAAAGAGGAAAAATAAAGGTCAGCAACAAGCAGAAAGGGTCCAAATAAAGGTGCGAAATGAGCAACAAAAGGCAGAATAGTGATCAGAAATTAGCAGAAAGAGGCAGATTATGGGTCAGAGATGAGAAGCCAAAGGCATGAAAGAGGTGAGAAACAAGCAGAAAAGAGGCAGAATAAAGTTCTGAAGCGAGCAGCAAGAGGCAGACTAGAGGTCAAAACAAGCAGAAAAAGGCAAAATAAAGTTCACAAACGAGCAGAAATAGGCAAACTAGAGATCAGAAATTAGCAGCAAGAGGCAGAATAAAGGTCAGAAATGACCACAAAAGAGGCAGAATGAAGGTCAGGAAGAGCCGAGGCAAAATAAAGGATAGGAGCAAGCAGAAATAGGCAAAATAAAGGTGAGAAACAAGCTTGCTGAGACCTCTGATGAGGTCCCGCCCCCTTTCACAACCACTCTGCACAGGGGCCGTCTGGGGTACTGCTGGTTGGGGGATAAACTCCCCTCGGCTGCTGGGGGTCTTTGGGGGCCAAGAACCCCTAGTTTTCCGATAACTACACCCCCCACAGCCTGATTACTGGGATGGCATCGGAGGCCCGCCCCTTCCTCAATCACTCTGCACAAGGGCATCTTAGCATACTACTGGTTGGAGGATGAACTCCCTTTCGTTGCTGAGGGTCGTTGGGGGCCAAGACCCTCTATTGTTGCAATAAGTCCCCCACATCCGGATTGCTAAGATGGTATCGGAGGCCCGCCCCTTTATTAACCACTCTGCACAGCAGCCTTCTGGTGTACTACTGATTGGGGGAAGAACTCCCCTTGGCTGTTGAGGGTTGCCCGGCTACAGGCGAGCGCCCATCAAGTCTCGTTGCGCTCTCGACAAACGTGAAATTACGTGACAAGCGTGCCAACAGAAAAAAAAATTCCACTCTGTTGCGGAGTTTATCAGTAACTCCACATTCTCTGTGGAACGCAGATTTGCTGAATTCCGCAGAGTGGAATTTTACGCCCAGGCCTAGAAAGAAAATACAAAGGTTACAGGGACATTACAGTTAGGAAATATAATTTTTTTAAACTTACAAATTCACTGATAAAAACAAAGGTTACAGCAACGTCATAGTTAGGTTCAGCTTTCAATAATAGAAAACCAGTGAAATTCAGCAGTTGTACTTACCTGAGCTAACTATAACTTACGCCCCCACAATGCACTGCTTATGACCTCACATATTACATCACTGAGGACATCAATGATGACATCTCAAATGACATCACTGATGACATCATCCACAAAACCACTCACACCCCATACATTCTCTCATACACACACTGCCACCCACAGAACTATTCACATACCTATTCACATATCCATACAACTTGACACACTCACTCACTAAACCATGTACACACAAACCTACTCCTACCCATACAGCAACTCACACAACCACTTACCCACACAACTTACACAGCCATGCAATCACCCATACAACTACTCACACACCCTCTTAATCAATCATATAATCACAGAGACAGCCAGTCACTCACCCATATAGCATCTCAACAGACCTATTAACACACCTATACAACTACCCACACACCCACTCACACATTCTCACAGCCACTTACATACTCATTCACTCATTGCTACAAGCACTCAGACGACCACCCACTCACTCACCTATGCAGCTAAGCTACTTAGACATCACTCACCCATATAGCCACCTATACAGCCACTCACACAGCCACTAACTCACCCAGACAGCCACTCATACACCCACCCACTCTCCAATACAGCCATTCACAAACCCATCCACTCACTCACCTATCCACTCACTCACTGTTAAATAAATGAGGGCATGCTTTGAGCATCCCTCCTAGTCTAGGGACCTACGTGCACACAGGTGGTTAGCATGAGACTAGGGTCAAAATCAAACAAGCATTTGCAATGCAACAGGTCTCGCATTTGCGAGTTAAAACTATTGGCAATGTAAATGACAGGGCCTTTTATTTGTGTTAATTAGCAAAACAGATAAATAAAAGGCCTTGTTATTTACATTGCAATAGCTTTACCTCTCGTAAATGCGAGACCTGTTGTATTGCAAATGCTTGTTAACTCCTGACCTTACATTTCTCCCTACCTCACTTATCTGTCCTGTGCTTCCGCTCTGTCTCACTTACATCTCTCCTTCACCTCTTTCACTTAACCAGACTTTACCTCTCTGTCCTCTTCTGTCTTCGCCGCTCCCAAACTTCTCTGCAGCAGTCAGAGGTCACTATCCCGATAGAAAGCAGAGAGAAAAGACAAGTAAAGGGCAATAAATTAAGGAGAAAATCTCAAGTTTCACGTGATGCAATGGAGGTCAATCTGAGAACTATGCTTTAATTGTCACTGTTGCAGCATAACTGGAAGTTGTAGAAGGATATATATATTTGTGATTGTGAATATCTTGGAATTAAAGCTTTAATTTCAAGCTCTAACCACATGTGTTTATTTTAATATATTGTAATGGTTTGCCAAACATCCACCAAGTATCCTTACCGCATCTTCCCAACAAAAATAACCACATACACGTGCAAAAAGAAATGTATTTTGGCAATGCTGATCAAGCTTTCCATGTGTAATATTTTGTCGGGGTACGCCGAGTAGCTTGAACCTTCAACTGCTCTTCCTAGCCCCCCTTTATAAAGTTTATGTGTAATATAAAATTTTTTACATCACAAGTGCTTGAATTAAGTGAAAATGGGAGGGAAAAAAATCAAGTTTTCGGAACAGTTAACTTCAATATGTATGTCTTGTCTGGGACCCCAAAAATAGTTAAGATGTCATTGTCTGGTATTTCCAAGAAATCCTAAAATTGAACTTAAAAATTGCGAGAAAATATTAACACGAACATATCACAGTAACCGAGAAAGAATCTAATAAGGTGAAGAGTGCAGCGAGGCGTGTATAAGCAGTAAAAGAGTAATAGGTGCAGTTAAATAAGCGCTAAACAAACCACTAATCCGTTGTCAATAACGCGTGTGCTGTGCATGATTCAGAAGTCCAGATTGCCATTTGGAGTTTACCTTTTGTTAAGGCCTTAATGGGACTAGCGGGTCTTCCTGCACACTCACAACTAAGCTATTCTCCTGCAGCCAGGTCTAAGAAACAGTCTGCTAATGCAGCCTGGCGAAGGAATATTTGTCATTGATTGCTACAGGAAGGCCTGCCACGAGATAAAGAGAAGCCCCAAAGCCACAGGATTAATCATAAATCGAATCACTTGGTTTCTAGTGATGTAGTCCTTCCTAAACGTCTCTTTATGTTGCTAATTTCTTATCGTATAAAGAGCACTTTGCCCTCTGTGGAGTCAGGCAATGCGTTCCCCGTATCAACACGGTTATGAAAACAAGCTAGCTCTGTGGAGCCGACGGGGGAGGGGAACTGAAAGCGTGTGATGCGCACGCTGTCAGCCTCCGGGGACAGGAGATGTGCACGCATACGGAGTGCACATCTCCTGTCCGTATGCGTGCACATCTCCTGTCCGCGCGTGCCACCTCCTGTCTCCCTTCCAGCACCAAAGCGGCAACAATAGAGTCTCGCTAGCGAAGCAGCGCATGCGCTGCGTTCCCTAGCGGGACCTAAAAAACAATATACCAAATGTTTGCAGTTGGGCACTCAGGGCAGGGGAACACCACAGTACGCCATGCAGGGAACATGCCCGTCCCAACATGGAAACTTGACTGTTGGGCCTCATTCACAGATGGCTTCCGACCTTCCATTTTCAAGATCTAAAGAAAGCCAAAACAAACACGACAGGGGGGAAGGGGGGGGGGGGGCGGGTCACACACACCCTTTCCAACCTAATCAATGTCATTCGTATCCTGAAGGCCTCCTGGTTACCCTTTTGCACTATTTAAATAGCATGTAATCAATTGCTCGTGTGAGTCGTTGTCCATTCTGACACGCTTTGGCAAAGCAAAAAGATCTGATTTGCATTTTGAGTCCACATTAAAACTTTAGAAAAACCTGCAGCACTGGAGGAAAAAATGCAAAAATTATAATTTTTTGTATGCAATGTACCTAATGAGATGAAGAATTTAATGTGTAATGGTTCAGTATTTTTTTAGATGTAATATAGGCCCTCATGTAATGCAAAGCAAATATGAGGCAGAATGAAACACCCAACAGACAATACCATGAGGTGGGAGTAAAATACACCTTTGGTGCACCCAATGTCTACACTATATCTATCTTAAAGAATTGTTAATAAAAGGTCTGCAGTTATCTGTGCTCTCAAGCAAGGCCATACAAACATAGGCAAAGTCAAACGGTCTTGCTTTTGGGCTGCCAATGCAGAACTATTGACTTTGACAATATCATGAGTCCAAAATAAAAAACACAATGACGTGTATGCATTCATGTATAATTAAGCATGGACGCACATACAGCAGGAAGCGGTTGTCATTTTTAGGTCTCGCCTGTCGATGCGCATGCGCATCGAGCAAGCGAGACTATAGGGGCTCATCTACTCTTTATCCACACTGCAAGGAATCGTGGCGATTCCTTGCAGTGCACGATAAATTTAAGCTCAATGCGCATGCGCATTGAGCTTAAATGCGCGTGCACATGCCCCCAGCCGCCTACTCTCTCTCTCAGCCTTCCCACAACTCCGCCCCCTCACTACTTGATTGCACGGCCGCTAGGCCGTGCCTCCCCTACTCTCCTCCCCCCTCCTCCTCTCCTCCCATGCCTGCCTGCCTGCCTCAACTCTCCGCCTCCTCGATCTTCTGTAAAGAATAATTGAAGTATACTCATTAAACCAAACAAGGAACTTACACGTCTATCAAAGCTAAATTAACCCGTAAGAATAACACACAGCGTGTCATTCGTATATTACCAATCCTTACCGAATAATGGGACCGTCTGATTTAAAGCGTCCCGAGTCGATCACATTTTTTCAATGGGCTCTACACAGTCAGCGCAACTCAAGTCACTGCTGGGTAGAAGATTAAATCCAACGGGGAAGGATCACACGGTAAGAGGATTCCCTCCCGTCAACAATCCAGAGTAAAAGTTTGCGTTTAGGCGTTTGTCTCTCGCGCCATATCAGGGCTTAGAAATAGAGGGCGGACCAACTAGACTTAAACCGGGGCACACAATCCCAACTTTAGAGCGGAAACTAAAAAAGGACTAGCGCCGCGAATACCTCTAAACTCACTCATCATGGCAGTGCTCTAAGTAAAGTAATATATCCAAGTTTATAACACGCAAATACTCGAATATGCCTCGAGTTTACCCAGAATGAATTTAAAAAATCTGAATTATACCAAATATAAACACATAAAAATAAAAAGTTTGTCCTAGTATCTTATTTATATACTTTCAACACAGCGAAGTGTAAATAATAGTCACCCCTTATAACCCAGTGTGTTGCCTCAACCCCTTACATTCTGCAGATTTTGTAATACATTTGTCAATTGATCAATACATAAAACGATTGATTTCAAGTACAGCAGTAGTGCAAAATATACACACAAACAGGTATATCTATATTAATATTCAAGACCCTCAACCCCTCACCCTCACCCACCTTCACTCACCTTCACTCACCCTCACTCACCCTCACTCACACTCACCCTCACCCACCCTCAACCCCTCATCCTCACTCACCCTCAACCCCTCACCCTCACTCACCCTCACCCTCACTCACCCTCAACCCCTCACTCACCCTCAACCCCTCACCCTCAACCCCTCACCCTCACTCACCCTCACCCTCACTCACCCTCAACCCCTCACCCACCCTCAACCCCTCACCCTCAACCCCTCACCCTCAATCCCTCACCCACACTCACCCACACTCACCCACACTCACCCACACTCACCCACACTCACCCACACTCACCCTCACTCACCTTCACCCTCACTCACCTTCAACCCCTCACCCTCACTCACCCCCACTCACCCTCAACCCCTCAACCCCCCTCACCCTCATTCACCCTCAACCCCTTCACCCTCACTCACCCTCAACCCCTCACCCTCACTCACCCTCAACCCCTCACCCTCAATCCCTCACCCTCACCCACACTCACCCACACTCACCCCCACTCACACTCACCCCCACTCACCCACACTCACACTCACTCACCCTCACTCACCCTCACCCTCATGCTAAACCCATTAACAATTCTAAAAGCACTAACTCTAATGCTGCGAGACCTATTGCATTTCTAATGCTTGTTTACATTTTATTTTCCATTCCAAGATGACGGACTGCTTAAAACATGCACAAAATCACTTTTCCAGAAAGGGGTGACCAGCAGCATATTACAGCTGTATACAAATAAATACAAGGACACAATGGGTAGGGGCAGGGGAGCAAGAATAGAGTGGGTGGGGGAAACAGAAATGCTGCAGAGCAGCAAGAGTAAGGCAGGAAGCAACGGAAGAGCTGGTTGGTAAACTGAGCTGAAAAAGAAAGTAGAAGCTGGATGAGGAGGGCCAGGGGAAGCAACAGAGGAGAGCACATTGGGGAGTCATCAGTGTTTAAGGGGGTGGGCAGTGATTTAAGGGGGAGGCAGCACACAAGGAAGAGAATGAGAAAACTCAGGAAATACTAAAAGAAAATAGTAGTTCATGAATGTGTACAGTAGAAGGAAACAAGTCATCCATTCAAAAGTATGGTAAAAAAGCTATACTTCAGTGGAGGGACAAACAAAAGAAGAGGAAATTAAGGAAAGGAAAACAGACTTTACAATGCATTCCATTACCACGCATGCCTTTACCACGCATGTAAGTGTAAACATTTATGCCTTTACTACACAGTACTTTACCATACAGGTGAGTATTTTGTTCCTTTACATAACTTAATTTTTATGTTATAAAAAAAAGGTGGTTTAGGTGCGAGTAGGAGTAAAGGGAGGTATGGGTGTTTTTAGGGGTTTAGGGTAGAGAAAGTTATATGGCGATAAGGATGATTTTAGGGTTGGCCACAGGTAAAGGTAGGTAATGGTAATTTTAAGGTTTAGGGATGGATAGAGGTAAAGGGAGGTAAGGGTCATTTTAGGGTTTAGAGGTGGATAGAGGTAAAAGGAGTTAGTAAGTGTAATTTTAAGGTTCAGATGGTGGGTAGAGTTAAAGGAAGGTGAGGGTGATTTTATGAATTAGTGCTGGGTAGAGGTAATGGGGAGGTAAGGGTGATTTTAAAGTTTGGGGGTGGATAGAGGTTGGGTGAGGTCAAGAGTGACTTCAGTGTTTCGAGGGATGTTCGAGGTAAAGGGAGGCAAAGGTAATTTTAGGGCTATGGGGTGGGTAAGAATAAGGGGGTAAGGGTGATTCAGGGGTTTAGGGGCTGGTAGAAGTAAAGGGAAGTAATGGTCATTTTTTGTTTCAACGTGGGTAGAGGTAAAAGGAGATAAGGGTAATTGTAGGGTTTATTGGTGAGTAGAGGTAAAGGAGATTTTAGGATAGGATTTAAGGGGTGGTTAGAGGTAAATAGAAGTAAAGGTTTTTGTAGGGTTTAGGTGGCGGTAAGGATAGGTAAAGGGAGATAAGGAATAAAAGATACATAAATATATAAAACACACATATATACGCATAAATATGTGTGCACACGAACACACAAATATATATATTTATTTTTCAAACATATTATAAAGACACATACTAAGATAATGCATGGTAAAAGTCCACGATGGAATGCAATACATTACAAAGGTCAACGCATGATATTAAATGCATGGTAAATTCAGGTGTTGTAAAGTCAAACAAATGGAAGAAAATAAACCGAATAAAAACCATGCAAATGAAAGTTAACCAATTGTAAGCAACAGGCTGGCCCAACGCCAACTGTAATTATTGGTACTGCCCACAATAGGCCTTCAACTACTGTGGGTGAACAGACAGCTAAAAGACGGATAATAAGTGATACTCAACTTTTGGTCCACTGCTGAACTAAAATTTCAAACTTATGGTCCTTTGCACAGAAATAAAATGTCGGAAAGACTATGTAGCTAAATATGTGGCCACCCTACGTTAAACAAAAATCAAGGCATCAAAAACGTATACAAGGCCCTAATCTTTATACAGAGCACTTTCATTTAATAGCTAATCTCCAGTTGCCACTGGCTTTACAATCTATTCTAACGTGTTGCCTTCCCAAAAGCTTTGTGATAACATTTCGAGCTATAATTTTGGAAAGATTTCCAATACACGACACTTTTTTTCTGAAAACATTCCACCACCTACCAAGCTGATTACTGTCTACTTGACACACCAATTTAGTATATGCTTAGAAGATTTCAGCACCATTATATAAAAGAGTGGCCGTCACAAAGGCCTCTGCCCAGCCAAATTTATGAAGCTCCTGGTTTTCAGGAATGGACTGTTGCTCTTTAACAGGTGATTGACTTGGGGTATTTTCCTTGAAACGTGCAGTACTCAAATTTTTGCTAAAGAAAGTTTCTTTGAACCCATCCGTTCCATCTCACTTCTGTCCATAGGTGCTACAAGTAGGGGAGCAGGAGTGTGCTATAGCACTCCCTTAATAACCATTATTATTATTTTTTAATTTTTATTTAACAGTCATTCAGAACATTGTTTCATAAGCATAATACAGAATAGTACACATACTCTTATCTACTAGGCCTGATTCACAGGTTGACCACCCTAAATAAGCATTCTTAAGTTTTGAAGGTGAATGAGAAATAATTAAAAATTGGTTTTATCTTGTCACCATTGTTGTGCGTTCATAGACTGTTTCTAAATTTTAGGCTATGTCTTCTTACAAATAGCTGCTTATTCCTTAAATATGTAGATTGGCGGTTACTCTTCTTTGACGGCAAAGCTAGAGGATTTTGTAAACGTAACTATGTGACAATCTTGCTGGTTAAAGGAAAGGCTGTAAGATGTCATTTCTTTCTGATACAACATTTAAATACCTATAATTGAACTGTAACAGTATTTCAAAATATATCAGCTGCCTGGAAAGTACAAAAACAGTTTATCTAGCTTGGCCCACTGCTGCATTCCATCCTTTATCTCTGTAAGATCACAAACAGTGGTACAGCCTTCTCTACCATTATTACACTGATGAGAACATTCTGTGCTGCAGAGAATCACAGGGTTCCATTTTGTCACTGTTACTGTTCAATTTATACATGTGGCCCTATGCTTCGCTGCTTCAGCAGATGGAGGTACACTTTTAAATGTATGTAGGTGCCTCTTAGTTCATCTTTTGACTCTCATTCAGGTTGCCTGGGTTTGTATGAGCAAATTCATGGTCCCCTTCTTGACTATCTGTGGACCATCTCTTCCTCCGGTTAAATCTGTCCAAAACATAGAATTTGATTACCTCTTCTGATTCATTCGGCTGGATTAACACCTCATGAAAGGCCGCAGGGGATTTCTTCCTCGGAGCAGACGCATCTAGGCT
The DNA here is from genome assembly GCF_964261635.1 of Lissotriton helveticus. Lineage (NCBI taxonomy): Eukaryota > Metazoa > Chordata > Amphibia > Caudata > Salamandridae > Lissotriton > Lissotriton helveticus. The sequence goes on along the minus strand of NC_136059.1, from coordinate 1,246,832,516 downwards.
GATCATAAGGGACACACCCTGACGAAAGTGTGACTACAGAGCTCCTTGTGCCCGTCCTCCATGTGGTGTAGACTGTAGAAGACCTAACATTGGAGTATTTAAGTGCCACACTAGTTAAGACGCAGACACAGGCCACTCTTTCCTAGAGGCAATTCTGAATGCCTGGTTGCCTTATTAGGATCCTGTATGCACGTCCTGAAGAAAGCCACAGCCTCAATTGAGCCACAAGGCAGAAACATGTTGATGGTAACAGTGGTGATGGGGTACTAAATCCCCTTATCCCCACTATTGATTTTAACACCAAGTGTCATGGATAGCAAATAAATAGTTTTTAGGATGTCACATTGGTTTTTAATAAACTTAAATCACGGACCCATTCTTGGAGGCCTATTAGAATGGCGGACGGAAACGGGTCCCGTCCGCCATGGTCGCGGCAAAAATACTCCCGACCGCTCCGCGGATAAACCGCCAGTGCGATTAGGATATTTTTGGCAACACTCACCGACCGCGGCGGACGGAACACACCAAAGACCGCCGCAAGCGGATGGAACCACTGAAACACTGTCCGCCGCGGACGCAAGGGCCGCGGAAACAGGCTCAACCGCCGCCACACCTTCGGAGGTTCCGGACGCACGATTAGGATAACCCCGCCATCCCAACGGAACTCACCAACTTCCACGACCGCAGCGGAAAAAAAGCACTACAACTCCCAACAGGCCCACATTTCCCATCCCCGAGCAAGATGAGGTCCGCCCACCATTTGGTGATCAGTGCATCTCCCCCTTCAAACTTACAGTTAGGTAGCCATCTGCGCAGGGGCACCATCCAATAGCAGGACAGGACCACACATGGCCAAGTATTGTCTCCCCACCTCCACACCACCAAAATGTCCACTCATGTGTGCAACACCAATATGATGACACCAACAACCATGTCCTGATTCCATAGAGATTTGAAATGTAACTACAAGAAACGTGTCATGTCCACAGCATTGATTCTTACATTCTTGTCCCTCAGGTGATCACAACTTGACACGCCAAAACACCAACCGACAGCAGCAGTCGCCCCCCTCACAGCCAGGTCTCTCCGGAGAGGATTTCCAGGACACCACGGGTGCAGAGGACGATGCTGGCCCAAGCACACTTCCAGGGCCATCAGCCTCCCAGGACATCCCTGCCTCCACCACCTTGGCCAGTGGTACTACACAAACTGCCACTGTGAGCTGTGCAGCTACCACCACCATCACCAGCACCACCACCACCACCACTACCCCTGCCAGTGCCACCCTGCCTGACCCATCGGACGATGATGGGCCACCAACGTCTCAGGCAAGCAGGGAGAGTGGACGTGGGAGGACACAGGTGAGGCCACAGCTCACCAACAGGAGTGGATGTGTAAGGGGAGGCCGGAGGCAAGAGCCAGACCATCATGGGAACGAGACCCTGGAAGCCATTGCCAGAGTGAATGCCTCCTACCAGCGGTCGCAGGCACAGTCTGATCGGGCCCATCAAGATTCGCAACAGACCTGCCAGCTGTTGAGGTCCATGGACACACGTATGGGCCAAATTGTGGACCTCATGGGGCAGCAAACGGCACTTTGGAGGGAGTGGTTATCCCGCGCCACACCACCTCCCCCTCCCCTAGTGCCCAGCAGGACAGGTCACCAACACCACCGCCACCATCACCTGAGGCCACTGACAGGGAGGTGGACCCAGAACAACCGGCCCCCACAGCTGGGTCTGCTCCGGCTCCAAGACGAAGGGGCCGTCCGAGGCTGGACCCAGCACAGGGCAGTGGCAATGCCCCATCCACCCGCCCGAAGAGGGGCCGGAAATGACTTCACCCTTCCTTGAGCCTGGCATTGACCCAGCTAACTATCTTGTCCCACATTGCCAAGCATTGTCACACGTCTGTTGGACTAGGTGTACATCACACAATGTGGTGTCCCCATCGGTGTCTTCATCTGACATGACTTTCAACTCACTCTTCCCCACCACCTCCTTTTTGTAAATATGCACAAACACTTTTCCACACCCTGTAAATTAAATTCACTGTAACGCTCAATGCTGTGTGATCTCCATGTTTATATACAGGTATGTGTCAGTTGTTGTCATCAGCTGGTGCAGGGATCAATGTTGTTTTGAATCCTGGCTCGGTGTGAGTGACCTAGGGACAAACAGAGAACAACAAGCACAGGTCAGGAAACTGAATCACAACCATCACAGAAGAACGTACTGCAACATCCCACAAACCACAATCATCACAAAGTCAGCGGATCACAGGACACACATCAGGGAGCATTGCTCGTACACCGTGACCCACACCCATGTGCAAACATAACATAACAGGTAGCATTCACACACCACATCCAACCATCTACAGCACACATACGTCACGCATTGAACAGCAGCACAAGAGGTAGTTACTCACATTCAAGGAAAGTAGCGAGCAATGAGCTCACGCCTCTGGTCCACACCTTCTTCCTCCCCACTATCCTCATCACTGGACATGGGTGCGATGGGAGGCGGAGCAAACTGTTGGTCTGCAGGGTCCATGATCAGTTCAATATTGTTGCGTAAGGCCAGCTTGTGGAGCATGCAGCAGGCAATCACTATTCGGCATACTTTGCCAGGTGAGTATGGCAGGGCCCCTCCGGTTTTATCCAGGCAGCGAAACCTAGACTTCAGCAGTCCAAATGTACGTTCCACAACCCGACGTGTCTTCTCATGGGCCTCATTATAGCGTATTTCACCTGGGGTAGTTGGATTCCGTAGGGGGCTTAGCAGCCACGGCCAGTTTGGGTACACAGAGTCGCCTAGGTGGAGGGATGACCGACACATACATCATTACCAGGGTTGTTGGGAACAGCATGGCACACATACAACACAATAGTCATCACAGCACACTCACCTACAAGCCACGCACGTTCTTGACGCGGATTGGCCATCAGTTGGGGGACAATGCTGCTCCACAGGATGTGGGAGTCATGTGCGGACCCGTGAAATCTTGCACACACATGGGAGATGATGTTGTCAGCCAGGCACACCACTTGCACGTTGATCGAATGGTAGTGCTTCCGATTGCGATATACGGGTTCACATGCCTGGGGTGGAATGAGACCAATATGTGTGCCATCAATGGCACCCACTACGTGTGGAATCTGGCCCAGGGCATAGAAGTCCCCTTTGACTGCTGGCAACTCTGCCGGCCATGGGAAATGGATGTAATCATCCTTGTAATGCATCATGGCATCCAGCACATACCGCAGTACCATGCTGAACATGGATTGTGACATCCCCCCGGCATGACCAACTGTGTACTGGAAAGGGCCTGTTGCGAAGAAGTGAAGTGCCGCCATCACCTTTGCTGTGGGTGTAATAGCTCCTGGATATGTTCTGCGTGGCTGCAGATGAGGTGCCAATTGAGCTACAAGCTCCTGCAATCTACGTTGGTCAAGCCGGAATTTGCGGATCACCTCCTCGTTAACCATGTCCTCCAGCACAGTGTAGGGTCGATGCATATTTGGAGCCCTCCTGTGTGGGAGTAGATGGAGCAGATGTCAATTGACCAACACCGCATAGCTGTGCCACACTATCACATCTTGACCAACAAAATACAAATAATACATGTTTCAGACACTGATTGTATGTGTGATGTGACCGAAATATAAGGCACTTCAGCTAACTCCACACACAATGTTCACCCACAAACAACATCCTGTGTGCAAACATGTCCAGTGTAACGTGCACACATGTTGAGAGAACAGCCAACATCACATTACTGAGTGCACAAGTGTGGACAAGCGTCCCCACAGACACACATGGACGTGCACACACAACACGAACATGGAACACACCCTCCTTGTCTACATGCACCCATGACCCCACCTAAAATGCTGTGCATCCTCACATGACATGCATGGGCACACAACACACAACAGGCGACACACATATGAACATTACATGTGTGCAGAGACATGCAGTGTGTGTACACACGCCATACGGATACGCAGTCCCCCAACACAGAGGATGAACCTTGATACTGCAATTGTGCATAACATATGCTGCATGGTCAAGGACCATCACGGTCACACCCCGCCAAATTCATGTGCGCACTACCGCGACGGTGCATCTTTTGAAAATCATCACTCACTGGCATCGCAATGGCGGAGCACGCATTCCGCGGAGGCAGGGCAGGCTAACACATATATTTGAATATGCAAGTGGAAATGGCAGTTGGTACCCCCCCTTACAGTCACATTGCAGCACCCACCGCAGACCGCTGGCCCTGGCCAGTCACCCACCGGCGGGCCTGGCTGGTCACCCACCAGCGGGTGCTGGTGGTGGGTGACCGCCCTGTGCCGGCAGTGGGTGACCGGCCAGGGCCATCCATGCCAGGGTGACCTCAATGCACAGGGCGCTCACCCACCGCCAGCACCCGGCGGTGGGTGACCGCCCTGGGACGGCGGTGGGTGACTGGCCAGGTCTGGCGGTGGGTGGCCACCCTGGGCCGGCGGTGGTTGACCGGCCAGGCCCGGGGGTGGGTGAACGGCCAGGCCCCGCAGTGGGTGACCGCCCTAGGCCGGCGGTGGGTGACTGGCCAGGGCCATCTATGCCAGGGTGACCTCAATGCACAGGGTGCTCACCCACCGCCAGCACCCGGCGGTGGGTGACCGCCCTGGGACGGCGGTGGGTGACTGCCCTGGGCCGGCGGTGGGTGACCGGCCAGGCCCAGCGGTGGGTGGCCGCCCTGGGCCGGCGGTGGGTGACCGGCCAGGCCCGGCGGTGGGTGACCGCCCTGGGCCGGTGGGGGGTGAACGGCCAGGCCCGGAGGTGGGTGACCGCCCTGGGCCGGCGGTGGGTGACCGGCCAGGGCCATCCATGCCAGGGTGACCTCAATGCACAGGGCGCTCACCCACCACCAGCACCCGGCGGTGGTTGACCGCCCTGACATGGCGGTGGGTGACCGGCCAGGCCCAGCGGTGGGTGACCGCCCTGGGCCGGCGGTGGGTGACCAGCTAGGCCCGGCGGTGGGTGACCACCCTGGGCCGGCGGTGGGTGACCGGCCAGGGCCATCCATGCCAGGGTGACCTCAATGCACAGGGCGCTCACCCACCGCCAGCACCCGGCAGTGGGTGACCGCCCTGGGACGGTGGTGGGTGACCGCCCTGGGCCGGCGGTGGGTGACCGCCCTGGGCCGGCAGTGGGTGAACGGCCAGGGCCAGCGGTGGGTGAACGGCCAGGTCTGCGGTGGGTGCTGCAATGTGACTGTAAGGGGGGGTACCAACTGACATTTCCAATTGCATATTCAAATGTATGTGTTAGCCTGCCCTGCCCCCGCAGAATGCGTGCTCCGCCATAGCGACGCCAGTGAGTGATTCATTTCAAATGATGCACCATCGCGGTAGCGCGCACATGCCGTTGCTGGTGTGTGACCGTGACGGTCCGTGCACATGTAGCCAATGGGAACAGGTAACGCGGGCCGCGAAAGCGCATTTAAAAATAACGGAAGCCATGCACCGCCACAACAGGGCCAGTCATTGGTTCATTTTGAATGAGGCATCCCGGGAAAACCAATTGCTGCAGACGTGTGCCACTGATGTGAGCTCAGGGCCCTATAAATGTGTGAATTTCAGCAGCACACATTCACTGCTTCCAGCCACTGCTGCCTGCCCCCATCACCTCGACCTGCTGCTGCTGAGCTATCCAACAACTGCTGCCTGCACCCATCACCTCGACCTGCTGCTGCTGAGCTATCCAACAACTGCTGCCTGCACCCATCACCTCGACCTGCTGCTGCTGAGCTATCCAACAACTGCTGCCTGCACCCGTCACCTCGACCTGCTTCTGCTGAGCTATCCAACAACTGCTGCTGTAGTGCCACAGTCCAGGAGCTTGCCATGTCCAGATTGCGAGAGATCCGGTCTCGTCCCTTCACCGCAGCGGAGCTGGATGTCCTTGTGGACGGTGTGCTCCGCCACTATGAACGGCTCTACAGTGCCCCCGGACAGGTGGTAAGTGCAGTGGGGGACATGTTGGTGTGCATGAGGTGGTCACTGACTCCTGGCTTCTGCAAGCTTGGCGGTGTGCTGTGGGACCTTCACATGTGTTGTACTGTGCATGGCTGCTGAAAGATACGTGTTGCTATTATGTTAGTGAATGTCCAACTGTCCACTGACGTTACCCTCTTGTCTCCAATCATGGTAGGTCAAGCTACACCTTCGCAAGGCCGTGTGGAGGACCATAGCACGTGATGTACGGGCAGCGGGGGTGTGCAATAGACGACACACACACACTGCCACAAGCGCTGGGACGACATCTCAGGCTCAGCAAGAATGTGGCGGAGATGACACTGAGGCTGATTCCAAGATCAACCCGGCTTGCACGACGTACCATGACCCCTCTAATGCACCGTATCATAGCTGTGACGCATCCTGACCTGTCCGCACGGCTGAGAGCGGATCAACAGCAAACTAGCGGTAAGCACTCTGAATGGGTTTGTGACTTGTGAGTGCATGCATGTATTGCTGCTCAGACACAGTAGTGACATCTGTGGTGTATATGTTGTGCTGCAAATGCATGTTGGTGCCATTAGCGGAGTGAGCGTTAGCATCCATGTCCGCCAGGTGAACATACCAGTTGCATTGTAGTGCAGGGTCCCAGGACATGCCGTTGAGGTCTGTGGTCCCATGGCATCACATGTGTGGTGGTCTGCATGCACTTGCCCTGTTTGTTTGATGTACATGTTTCACAGGCACCCCCGGTTCTTTGACATGAGGATGTCTGTTATGGGTGGTTCGTGTGCAGGATGGGTGTTACATGTTAGTCGACTGTGAGGAAAGTTGTGATTTTGTAACCTTCAGTACGTGAGTGTGGCACTTAGTTAAACCTCTTTTCTCTCTCTTTCAGATTTGGCAGAGGGCACTGAAACACAGACGACTGAGATGAGTGGTGCCAATGCCTCCGGATCAGAGATCACACACACGCAGACAGACTGAAGAGAGCAGCCCCGGAGAGGGGGACAGAACTGTCCCTGAGGAGTCACATATGGATACACCATTGTCCTCATCTTCAGACAGTGTTGGTGAGTCAGCACTATTAGGAGACACAGGGAGTGGGCAATCAACACCGTCAGTCGGTACACAGCACATAGGTCCCACACTGCCACCAACTGCAACAAGTACTGCTCGTGCTCGTCAGAGTAGGGGGAGCAGAGTTGTCTTCGGTGCAGGCACCGCTGCCCCTGCCCCTGTGACACAAAGTGCACTTTGTGCTGAGGCTGTTGATCTGCTGCGACAGCTGTGTGTAGGGCAGACCAACATGATTAATGCATTCCAAGACCACGATAGGAAGTTGGGGCAGGTGGTAGCATTCATGGAGGGGTTGCATGGCGATGTTGCTGGTCTCCACAGAACAGTTCAGTCATTAGCAAACACAGTGTCTGCAGCCATTCTACAGTCGCATGGACAAGGTTCTACTTCATTTCCCCCATCCACAACACTTGATGTCTCAGGGGAGAGTGACATTTCAGAGCAGGCCTCATTTTCGGGTTATTGCACTAGGAGCAGCCACAGGGAGCAAGGAAGGGCACGGAGGGCACAGACACCATCCCCTAGGACAGGGAAATCTTTCACAGAACACGACATCAGCTACCCTGGAGTTGACACACAGGCTCCTCAAGGGGTGTTTGGGGACAGGGATCCACAAGGACAAGGACACTACAAAGGAAAGGGCACCTCCCAAGGCCAGGAACACTCCCAAGGACAAGGACACTACAACGGAAAGGGCACCTCCCAAGGCCAGGGACACTCCCAAGGACGCTTCAAGGGACAGGTACACTACAATGGACAGGGACACTACAAAGGACAAGCCTGCTCCCAGGGACAGGGCACCGCCCAGGGATCAGGGACATTCCAGAGACAGCAGGGCTCAAAAAATCATTAAAAATGCACTAGACCTCCAGGTCTAGTAACCTACAAAATCTCCTCGACCTAACTGAAATGCACTTGATCTCTGACTTTGAAAGCTGAGCAAATGTGACAGGTTAACAAGATTTAAAAGCATTTTTATTGCTCATTTACTTTCTGAGCAATAAATATGCCTTTACATCTTGCTATCTTGTCACATTTCCTCTGCTTTCAGAGGCAGAGGTCAAGTGTCAGTTTGTATTCCTACTCGACAGAAAGGGCTAGTAGGACCTAAAAATAGCTGGTCCTGAATTAATCTGACTCGCAAATGCGAGCGGTCGAGTAAATTTATCGAGCCCTGGACAGGACACCTCCTACGACCAAGCCACATCCCAGGGACAGGCATACATCACCCCTGGCTGCCCTGAGGCTGATGTTGTTGAAGGAACGTAAAACACATGTGTCAGCGGTGGAGTCCCCCCATACCTCTACTCCCATCCACACCCCGCCGAAGCAGAGGAAGGAGTACACTGTTGTTGCATCCCCATTACACATGATGCAGAGAGCAGAAGGCAGGGCCACAGCAAACGTCAAGCAGGGTCCAGCACGTCCCCAGAGAGCAGACCCCCACCAGCACATGATCCACCTTTGAGGGTTGATGTTTCTGATGAGGCCAAACCACTTACCAGTCCAGTCATGTCCTGTGTGCCCCTACATATCACAAAGAAACGGAGACACACACCAGTGACACCTGCCCACCCCAATGTCGCTCCAGTACAGCTGTCCCCAGCTCCCAGAGCCAACCTGCCTCCTGGCCCATACAGCCCTGTGGCTCATCATTTCAGTGGTCCTAGTGGGTCAGCTGCAGTTCACTCTCATGTGTCAGATAGTGGCACTGTGTCTGTTGTTCGCTGTCATGCCTCATGTAGTAGCACTGTGTCAGTTGTGCCCTCTCCTGTTTCAGGTACTGGCACTGTGTGTGTCCGCCACTCTCATGTGTCAGATGCTGGCATGGTATTTGTTGGTCACTGTACAGGGACCTGTCCTGGCAGTGTGTCTGGGTCTATGGCTCATGTGTCAGTCACTAGAGCTGTGGCTGTGTCTCACACTCCTGTTTCTGGTGCTGGCAGTGTGTCTGGGTCTATGGTTCATGTGTCGGTCACTAGAGCTGTGGCTGTGTCTCACACTCCTGTTTCTGGTGCTGGCAGTGTGTCAGAGGCGACTAGGTCAAGCAGTCCACCAGATTCTGTGCTGTGAGGTGTAGCTCCCATCACTCACATGTCATTTAGATTGTCCATTGTAACCACCCTTGCATTATTACTGTCCTTGGGACGGGGCGCTTGACCCACGTACTTGTGTTGCCTCTAATGTACCTGCCCTGTTATGGACACTGCCCTGTTGCTGTTCTGATACTGCATTGTGCCCTCTCATGTGCTGCCACTGATGTACCTGTTCTGTGCTATGGACTGTTGATGCACTTAGCCCCTCTCATGTGCTGCCTCTGATGTACCTGTGCCTTGCTATGGACTGTTGATGCACTTAGCCCCTCTCACGTGCTGCCTCAGATGTACCTGCTCTGTTCTCTGCCATGGACTGTTGATGCACTTAGCCCCTCTCACGTGCTGCCTCTGATGTACCTGTGCCTTGCCATGGACTGTTGATGCACTTAGCCCCTCTCATGTGCTGCCTCTGATGTACCTGCGCTGGTATGGACACTGCCCTGTTGCTGTTCTGATACTGCATTGTGCCCTCTCATGTGCTGCCTCTGATGTACCTGCTCTGTTATGGACACTGCCCTGTTGCTGTTCTGATACTGCATTGTGCCCTCATGTGCTGCCTCAGATGTACCTGCTCTGCGCCATGGACTGTTGATGCACTTAGCCCCTCTCACGTGCTGCCTCAGATGTACCTGCTCTGTTCTCTGCCATGGACTGTTGATGCACTTAGCCCCTCTCACGTGCTGCCTCAGATGTACCTGCTCTGTTCTCTGCCATGGACTGTTGATGCACTTAGCCCCTCTCATGTGCTGCCACTGATGTACCTGCTCTGTTATGGACACTGCCCTGTTGCTGTTCTGATACTGCATTGTGTCGTCTCATGTGCTGCTTCAGATGAACCTGCTCTGTTCTACCCAGTGCCCATGCTCTTGGCTACTCTAGGATTATACCCCTATTATGTTTAATAAAGCAAGTCAATCATGTGTAGTGGTTTGTGGTTGTCTTCTTGCATTGTTGATATATTGGTGCTATCGTAAATGTTGTTTCCCCAACATGACCCTCCCCCTCCCAACGTCACGGCCCCGGAAGGTACTCCCCTTCAGACAGCAATTGGTGTGTTGGCGTACCTGCGTCGTCGTCGGCGACGGTCCATGACTTGCTGGTGGTGGAGCACGAAGAGTATCGGAAATGCGTGTAGCGCTTGGTCCATGACGGCGATCTGCTTGTGGTGGGTATTTCAGCAATGTGTTGTATCTCCGCTGTGGTGAATCCGCCGTAGTCAGGCAGGTTGTTTTTCCGCAGCGATTTGATGTGCGTTTTCCGCCTTCGTGATTTAGAGGACGGTCGGAGACGTCATTCCGTACGGCGGTGTCTCTGGATTGGTTACGTCCGCCGCGGGGTCGGGTGTTGTTCCGCGGCGGTGCGTGCTCTTCCGCGGCGTACGGACATTTGACAGTGTTTCCCATCCTTATATGGCGGACGGACTGACCGCGGCTGGCGGACTGTGAAAAGGCCTACTCCAGGCCGGTGGTCGTCCTTCCGTCCGCCATCGTCATCGACCCCTAGGTTAGAAGTGACTCCCTCGCTACAGGTGAAGGCCCGCTCTCTATTAATCTCGGGTTTTGGAGAGCGTGGGTTGTCCTATGATCAAGCATGACACTTGATGGTGTGAAAGGACAACACATTACATTTTTGTGTATGTCCAATACTTGTACATGTGTTGTGTTGGGAGGGATACATTATAAGTATTTGAAAAAATATTGGGTAGCTTATTTAGTGTGCATATCAAAATACTACTGCTCACAAGCAGCGCTGGCTGGTGAGGTTTTCAAAGTGGTGCGCTATAAAAGTTGGCCATGGCTTTTGACATGCGACTGTGTTTGGGTGGTAGTGGGGAGTTCACCTGGAAAAACAAAAGAGCAAGAAAAGGCACATTAAAAAAAATGATTTTAACAAAGAACTTTGTGAGAACGCAAGAAAGTTTATAAAGCAACTATAAATGTGTGATCTCAAAAATTTTAAAACATTAAATATCACCCGTATCTTAGTGCATTAAATATGACTAACATTTATAGAAGTATGATAAATTGACTTCAAAATGTACTGAAATGTATTTCATCTACGCTTAGGAGCATTTCACTTTAGCACATCAGATTATTTTGAACCTGAGAAACAGTCCTGAGCCTCGCCTTATGACACTGCTATTAGTTAAATAAGAGGCAAGTCAGTTGTCATGTATGTTATGTTATGTTATATGATATTTATTAAGCGCACTGTCACCGTGAGTTTCCTGGCGCTCCAAGGATCCTAAAACTATAACAGAGGAATTCAGTGACAATGGGAGAAGAGCAGGGTTTTTAAAGATTTCCTAAAGGCAAGAAGGGAACCGGAGGTCTTGAGGGGGAGAGGAAGAGAGTTCCATAGTTTTGGGGCCAAATAAGAAAAGGTGCGGCCACCGGATCTGGTGAGTTTGACGCGGGGGACAACTAAGAGGTGAAGATTAGTGGACCTGAGGGCACGGGAAGGACAATAAGGAGTGATCAAGGACGTGAGGAAAGCAGGAGATGGACCGGTAAGTGCTTTAAAGACCAGGCAGTGGACCTTAAAAGCTATTCTTTCACTGACTGGGAGCCAGTGAAGTTGATACAGTAAAGGTCGGGCCGACTGCCATCTAGAGAGATTGAACGCGAGTCTGGCAGCCTGGTTCTGGATGAGTTGTAACCTCGATAACAAGGAGTTGGGGAGACCGTGATAGATCGAGTTTGAGAAGTCTAGGCGGGACATCACCAAGGCTATGATGACTTGTAGCAGTGCTTCAGGGGTTAGAAAGTGGGCGACCTTCCGAATCCTGTATAGCTGGAACATACAGGAAGATGTTACTGCACTCACCTGGGCCTTAAGAGTGAGGCCGGAGTCAATAATGACCCCAAGGCTCTTCACATGGTCAGCGGGAGAGGGAGGAGTGCCAAGCTCGCTGGGCCAGAACTGAGGTCCCCAATAGGTGGCACTATTCCCGGGAAGGAGGAGCTCAGTCTTGCCCGGATTGAGCTTTAGTTGGTTTTGGCACATCCAGTGCTGAATGTGTGTCATAGCCGATTGGAAGTTGGACACAGCGTCAGGGGAGGTGAGGGGAAAGATAATCTGCAGGTCGTCCGCGTAATTGAACACGGTAGCGTCCCACCTGCTTAGAGAGTGAAGGAGGGGTAAAAGATATAAATTGAAGAGGAGGGGGGACAGTGAGGAGCCCTGGGGGACCCCGCAAGATGACGCAGCACTGGTGGCGCTGAACGGGCCAAGCCTGACTGCCTGAGATCTCCCCTCTAAGAAGGACTTAACCCAGGACAAGGCAGGCCCGCGGACTCCGGCGGACTCGACACGGTGGAGTAAGATGTTGTGGTCCACCGTGTCGAATGCCGCCGATAAGTCAAGAAGGACTAATGCCTGGGGTAGTCCTCTGTCCGCCTTGCTTCTGAGGTTGTCCAATACGGCGAGGATCACAGCCTCGGTGGAATGGGCTGGTCGGAAGCCGGCCTGGTTGAAAGCCAGGAAGTTGGACTCCTCGATGAAGTGTGAGGAGTGTATACGTGTCTTAGAATTCTATTATACAAGGAGCAACTTTATAAGCTACTAAATTAAACACAAGACATGTTTTGGGTACACTGCACATCTTTAACTCAAGTTTTTTGAAACTGCACTAGTATGTGATAATAAACAAAAATGATGTTGGTGAAATTATGTATTTGCTATGAATCACACGATTTGGTCAAGCAGGGAACCAGGATTGATTTACCTGTGCAATTCAGTTACAAGATTGGTATCTTTTACTACGCTTGGCCTTCTGTCCCTCAGCAAAGCATTATATTCCCATCCTATTTCCCTCACTTAACACATCAGTTCTTTCCTTCAACACAACCCAGTTTCCTTCTAGGAACACAATACTATCGATCTGCAGCACAAATCTCCTCTGCAATTTAACTCACCATTTCCCGGTCTGCGACTTTATCACTGCCCCGCTGTCAATGCATCTCAGCAAGTCTTAAATTTTCATGCTATTTAACTACAGATGGATTCATTTAATGCCCCTGCCTCGGGAGCTGCTTGGTGACTTTAAGGCTGGTTAACATGGAATTCGACCTTTTCTGCCACAACTACCCATGGCCTCTTGATTTTTGCATGTTTGTATAATGTGCCATGTGTTAGAATTGGGGGTCTCAGGTTGGCACAGGTATGTACTTGTGACAAGCAGGGACCCTCTCCTCTAGTCAGGGCAAGGGACTTACTCTCAGCAATAACCCCTGCTCACCCTCTAGGCGGCGTGGCGCAAGCAGACCAGGCTAAACTCCAGAGTACATACGGTTAAGAATTTGAAGTAACACACACAGTGACCCGTCAACCCACCACACAGAGGCACAAGACTGGTTGTTTTGTTAAAATATACTTTTACATAATAAACTCTTAAGCAGACTTTAAGTACAGGCTTCAACGACTTAATAAGGTTCCAGTTACTTTTAGAATGTTGCCACAGTGCTTCAATATAATGGACAGTACTGAGAATAGATTCAATCACTTTCAAAACGGCTTCTCAGTACTCAAATGGTTTCAGTTATTGTTAAAAGGGATTCCACAATATTCAGAGCAAGATGCAGTTCTTTTTGGCAATAGTTGTCAATGTTGTATGCTTCGTAGCGCTCCTGTGCGCTTCGTAGTGCCCCTGTACGCCTCGTGCAGCGTAAAGAAAACGGCCTCGCTAAGGCTCACGCGTCTCGCGTTAGACGCGTACGACGCGGCCTGTTCTTCAATAGGGGTACGAGTCGTACCACTTCTGTGCGACTCGTACTGCGCTCACAACCAGGACTTTTGACAACAGCATGCGCCTCGTGGACACCTTTGTCCGGGCGCAACACACGATGCGGCGCGTACCAGGGCTTTTGAGGCACAGAGGGCGGTGCGAGCCGTAGGCTTAAATGCGACTCGCACCGTTCACAGCTCACAGCGTACAGTACCTTTTTGTCTTGGGGGTTCGGGGCGGACCAGCAGGGGGGAGAGTCAATGTCCCATGTCGCGATGCCTTCCTCCGGGGGCGCGAGCTACGGCTCGGCAGCTCTGGAGGGCAGCGTTGAGTTGTGGGACCGGTTCTACCTTAGGTGATGCGCTCCGGTCCTGGATAGACCCCGAGAAGCGGTGCGAGGAGGCAGAAAAAGGCTTCCACGAGTACGGCGCGTACTCCCTCACTCCACGCGCCGCTGCTGTTCACGAACGGCGGCGGCAGATTACAGGGCAGTTTACCTCGGGGAAGATAGGCACACGGCGAGGTCCTTTCTTGCAGTGCAGACCACAGTTAGGAAGGCGGCAGTCACGGTGCTCGGGCCAGTGGGGCTGGTCCTTGCGATGTCAGCTGGGGCTTGTCAGGCAGCAGTTGCTTTGCTCGGCGGGTCGATGGTGCCCAGGGCCTTTCAGAGGGCGCAGCGATTTCCCACGGCGCACTCAGCTTTTCCTCGGTAGAGCTGCGGGGAGGAGGCAGCACTCACAGCAGCTTCTCTTTCCAGGGGGGGGGGGCAGTGCCCACTGTTCCCGGGGCGCAGTTCAGGGAGTAAGTTCACAAGCAAGCCCTTTGAGATTGTTGAAGATGCACAAGTTGAATTTCAAAAGTCTTTCAGTCTTTTTCTTCCTCTCTCCTTCTTGCAGCAAGGCACCCAACACAGGCCAGTCTCTCAGGATTAGAGACAGTAGTCCTCCATGCAGCTTTCCCAGGTCCTTCTCTTCAGGCAAAGTTTCTTCTTGGCGTCAACAGGATCTGATTTCTTAGGAGCAGGGCTCCTACTTTGATACACCATTTATTTTGTTCTCGCAGGCCAGGGGGGCCTTTGCCTAATCCAGTCAGTCTCTGAGCACTTTGTTTTTCAGGCCCTAGCTTCTTCTTTCAGTGTGCAGGGCAGGGACATCAGACGCTCCGCAGGAGGTGGAGCCAGCATTGTGGTGGCAGAGCACAGCCCTATTCAGAGTCAAGTGGCACCCACGCCCCCCCCCACCCATCCTGATGTAATCCCTCTATTCACCACCTGTCAACCCCAGCCTGTCCCCTGGAATTCCCCAGCCCTGTCACACACAGAAACCAGACAGCAGATACACATCAGAGCAGAGGCGGGCTGAAATGGTTAGGCAAGCACATACTAACTTTCTAAAAGTAGTATTTGCAAACACAGGATATTAAAATAAACTTTACTAAAAGAAGTATTTTATTATTCTGAGTTCAGGCATACTAAACCTGACTTTCTACCATGCTCTCTGAGTCTGCTGGGATTATAGAGTGTAATAATTCCAGCAGCCCACTCTGGCCTATGGAGAGTAGGTAGCCTTACAATAGTGAACAACGAAAATGGCTGTAATTCACTATTAGGACATGCCACACACATCAGGGTTTGTCCTACCTTATGCTTACAATGCACCCTGCCCTTAGGCCTACCATAGGGGTGACTAATATGAAGTTAAGGGAAGGTTTAGGGACTGGCAAGTATGTGTACTTGCGCAGTTAGCATGACAGTACCAGACTGCACGCAGGTCCTGCAATGGCAGACCTTAGACACATTTTGCGAGGCCGCTTCTGTGGGTGGCACAGCCAGTGCTGCAAACCCACCAGCAGTATTTGTATTTACAAGCCCTGGCACTCCTGGTGCACTTTACTGGGGACTGACAGTAAACCAAATAGGCCAACCATGGAAACCAATCACATATAGCAATTTACAGTAGGGAGAGCATATGCACTTTAGCACTAGTCAGCAGTGGTAAAGTGCCCAGAGTCATTAAACCAACAAAACAGGTCAGAGAGAATATTGGAGGAAGGCAACAAGTTCAGGGATGACACTGCCAAGAGGGCCAAGTCCAACACCATGCCATACAATTGAACTTATCTTTCCGTGAAATTTGTAGTTATTTGTAAGAGATGTTGACGCTTGAAACTCCTATAATATTGGAATTCTTTTGTTTATTGTGTTTGGGGGTACTTTGAAGTATAGACTGAGGACAGTGGTACACTTTTTCAATGTCATTCGTTTATCGCCGAATATATGATCATTGATGTAGCCATATTCTCCTGTGTTCCAGGGAAAAGTATTGAAGATGTGTTGTCTTTCTTTTCATGTAAGCAGAGCCTTGAGTGATGCTGGTTGAGATTACAAACAGTACAACTCCTTATATTTTTATATAGTGACATATATAGCGCAAACTCGACCCAAGGTCAGTGGGCCGTTCTGACCTTCCTTAAGGGTAAGATCGAGAGAGATTATTTTTTTTACCTACTGGTAGTTAGGACCTAGTGTCCATCGGAAAAGAGTTCTTTGTTTTACTAATAATTTTTAAGTTGTTTGATGAATCTTCATGAAATTTTTAAAACTACTTTGCTACTCACTTCAGCTGCTGTCCAGAAAGTTTTGGGGCAATTCGTCAAGTGTGGGCTGAGGAAAAAAAGCAGGGGGGGGGGGGGGGTCTCAAAACATTTTTGGACACGACTACAGCCCGAGCCGTTAAGCAGAATTATATCAAATTTGGCAGAAAGCCAGAAATATTTTTGAGTATCTAGAGACGTGGCTCTATCTCAAAGGATCAGCGGATCCACGCGCCAACAGAAATGCTGTGATTGGCTGGCTGCAACCTGAGTAAATAGTTGAGTCCGCCATTTTGTCAATTAGGACACAGTTCAAAGTGGCATGGGGGGAGTGTGCGTGGGGGTGTTGGGAGTAAAGTGTAAATAGGATATAAGGGGTCAAGTTAGAGGAATCCTTACACCATGGGACTGATGGAGGAGTCTGTGAGGGACCCCTTGTGGGCAAGAAATTGTCCGTAAAATGTTTTTTTTTTGTGCGAGCGAGGATCCGCAAATCCACTGAGGTGCTCTGCGTAGAATCCAGTGTGAATCTGCAGCGGACCTGTGGGTCCAGATCCCAATTAAAAAACAATACACCCACCCACACATCCATACAGCCACTTATATACCCACTGAGAGGCCCAGAGAGCCATTCACACACCCACACAACCACTCCAGACCCATAAAACCAGTCAAACACCAATACAGCCACTCACACACCCACTCAGAGAACCAGAAAACCACTTGTGTCCTAAGGTAACTATAACTTGCATGGACTGCTAATTACCCCACATATTGCATTACTCATGACATCTTCTATGACATCAGTGATAAAATCATTGCAACATTTGCAGTGAAATAATTGATGAGAAAACTGTACATAGCAAGAGCACGAGTTATAGTTATCTTAGGGCACAAGCTATAGTTACTTGAGAACTATAACTGCTGAATTTCTATGGTTTTGTGTATTTAAAATCTAAACTTAACTATAACGTTTTCGTACCGTTTATTTTTTGTGTGAATGAATATATATATATATATATATATATATATATATATATATATATATGATATAACAAATATATATATATGCTGGCAGCAGACAGCTGAATGGACAGGATTACCGGCAGCACTGAAGGTATTTTCCCAGACTTTGGCAGCCGAATTTAAAGAACGGAAGGATTTGTGATACTGTTCAAAAGTTTTAAAGGTCACACTGTGCCTGAATTCCATTTGTAACATTCGTGGAGAAATTGGCATTCGCAACTCCCGTAGCATGGGGTGTAAATAGCTAGACTAAGGGTTCTCATGCATACTCTATACCAAACAGGCGCTGGGAAATACAGGGCTAAGCAAGACAAATGAGGGAAGTTCAACCCTGAGCAATATTAATAATCCGCAGCTTGGAGATTAAAAGTATTCAAGCTATTTCTCCCATGCAGCCCCAAAAGTGACTTGAGACTCACAAAACGAAAAGATTAAGGGCTGCGAACTAAATAAACTAGTACAAAATATGTGCCAGTGGGGATTTAGAGTCGCACTTGGTGGGGAAAAAGAATTCTCCCCTATTTCTGCATTTTCAAAGTATAATGTCTGTTAAATGAGCAGAGACAACATTTTAAAATGTACATAAAATTTTATTTACTTTCCGTTCTGTGGGATTTTAATTATCAATTTGGGCACATGCACTTACATGGCTGAGCTCAACAAGCACAGATCGCGACCTGAGTTTTGAAATCTATGCATTATGTATGTGTGCTGCGAGGTGTTTTGCATTGATTGAGGTTTCACTATGAAGACCCGACATTTGTCACAGGTATTTAACCTGTGGTTTTCAAGTAACAAACATCAAAAAGTGCAGCAATAAGCAGTATTGCACTCATTATTTGCAGTACCTGTGGTATGTTAATTTTAATAGGGTCTGCATGGACAACATTAGCAAGCTGATACAAGAACAATAATTTTAAAAGAAAAAAAAGCAGTTACAGTTTTTTCTATGTCCATGCACCTTGTGATCTGTGACACAATAGTTAAGTGAGCTCAATATGGCGCCCAAACTATGTCAACAAGGGCGTTGCCTAGGCTGAAATGCATCATTTTGACTGAAGTCTTGGAATAAAAATCAGTGGTTGAAGAAACTGGTATTTTGTGTTGGTCATTACCTGTTGTATCCATGGACAGGTCGTGGTTGATACATATGTATATACTGTTGACATATGACACGGTGGCACAGATCCGTCCTCAACCAAAAAAAGATGCAAGAATATTAATTATTTATAGGTGAACATCAATTCTTCAATGAAACGTGTTAACAAAATACTACTAAAACCTAAACGATAACACGTTTCAGCTCAATGCCTGTAACTGTCCATAAATACTGGGCAAGTAAGAACAGGTGAGAGTGTGTTAACAGAGGTTCGTGATGGGTGTCAAGGAGCAAGCAAAACGGGGGTGGGGGCAGAGGAAGCAACTAGAGCAGTGCAAGCAACAACGGTCAAGCAACGAAGGGGCGTGTAACGACAGAGAAGGATGGAGGGGTCACAGGGCAAGCAACAGGGAGGGAGAAGCAACGACGACAGAGCGAGCAACGACCGGCAAGCAACCACAGAAAAGTAATGACATGGGAGGGGCTAAGGGGGAACAAGAAACAACAAGTTTAAGGTACCTTAATCCCAGCATGAGCAGGAGAAGGATATTAATAACAAGCACTGGCATAGCCAATCGGTCTCGCCTTCGGGACCTTTTAAGTGTTAAGCCATGCAGCACAATATCCTGTGTGCTGTGCCACCAGGGTTTGAAGAGCTATACATGTGCTGCACACTGTATACCATGTATAAGCAGTAGCCATCTGCAAATGCTCTGAGTTACTAATGAATTTCGAGGCAGGTGGTATTTGTAGCAACAGACACTCAATTTCAGGAAGTGGCAATGATATCATCCCAAGACCACCACTGTGAGGAATTGGCAAACATAACATCCACTGTCAATAAGCAGTGCAGGTAATATCCCCAGACACTCATTGCCAGCAAACAGAACTTTGAAATAGATCATATAGATGATGTCTCCAGTTTAATGTCAAGTAGAGCTCACTCCAGAATATTTGCCCTTGTGTACCTACTGAAGCGCGTTGCTATGATTCACAGCCGGCTTTAGGGAGATGTGACTGGTGCAACTACACGTGGCACCAACACGGGGCTAATGGGGGATTGTGTTCAAAGAGAACTCATCAGTTTAAAAGCACATGATGCAGAGAGTTTCTTGTGTGCTCAGCAGTTTTTAGGAAGCAAATAACATTGTTCCGATAACGCTGGTGATTAATGTCCATTCTGAAAAGAGAGACATGTTTTGTCTAGTGGCAGTTTTGGCTCATCCTTAAGTAGAGAAGAGGGTTAATATGCCTGCTGCAACTAATGTGCACTATGCAGATCACAGAACTGAAAGCGAATGAACTAGGAGTAGCGCTATAAAACAAGCATTGGCATAGCCAATAGGTCTCACCTTTGGGACCTTATGACTGTTTAGCCATGCAACAGTTAATTTTGTTGCACCGAGGATATTGTGCTGCATAACTAAATACTTAAGAGTTTCCAAAGGCGAGACCTTTTGGCTATGCCAATGCTTGTTTTATACATGAGGGAAATGAAGTGTGACTTGGATTATGTTGAATGAATTGAAGAATTATGCCTTACGGATTAAAGGTTTGCCACCATGATCATAATAGAATTATCAATTTAAAGTTAAATGGAAAAATAAAAGTTGTTCAGTGGGATGAGCGGATAAGAGCATGACTTTTTTCCCCCCAAAAAAACTTGCTTTCCATTTTTATAACAACATATTTTAGTTTTAGCTAGTGCTAGAACACTCATCGGGGAGTCCTTATTTTTTTTGTGTGTGTTTTTTTTTTCTTTTACATAGCGCGCACACCGTAGCTGGAGGTATTGGTGCACTTTACACGATCACCAGTTACATTATACAAGGTCACACACATTTTTTACGCAAGGGTAAATTAGGCGATTTGCCCAGAATGACTAAGTAATAAGCCGACGCAGAGACTTTAACCTGTTTACCTAGTTCCAAAGGTGGCAGCCCTGGCCTTAACGCCATTCTATATAATTTAAAATATTGTATCGAAATATAAAAGAGATGAAAGTGCACGAGGAAGATTTTTTAGACATCAGCGTGTGTGCGCCAAGTAATTTGAAATATTGTATAAAAACGTAAAAGAGATGACAGTGCTCAAGGAAGATATTTTAGACATCAGCATGTGTGCGCCAAGTAAGTTGAAATATTGTATAGAAACATAAACAAGACTGTCGGAGGGAGGGTTGGAAACAAAATCTAGGAGGCAGGACTATGGGCTCAATTGTGGCGGTTTATTTGACTATTTTAAAAGAAAACAAATTATAGTAGGAGCAGTTCTTCCTCACTCTACAGTCCTTCTTTTCCTCTCTTTTTCTTTCTTCCTCTTTCTGTGGTGCATGCTGAAGTCTTCAGAGCGGTTGCCTGTCCCTGATTAATGTCCTTTGGTTGTGTGTGGGTATTGCGGCCGTTTTCACAGGGCTTCTTTTCCTCTTCTTCTTTAGGTTTTAGGACTGGTGATGGACGCACCCCAGGAAGCTTGCAGAGGAAAAACAAAAGAGAATGGCAGTGAGTATATTGTTGTTCTCTTTCTTTTTTTCCTTTATCGAAAAGACCACCACCACACCGAAGACCGAGGCGTGAAGAGCAAAAGAATCGCACAGGGAGGGTTAAAAGGGTGGAGAGGCACGAAGTTGCCAGTGCTCACAACTGTGTTCACACTGAAAAGCCTACAGCACGTTGCCTACAAGCCTTGAACCCAGAAAAAGGAAATTCAAATTAAATGAATTGGCTGCCCTTCCTACGGGCGTGTGCCACTCTGCGCTCGGTTATAGTCCTGTTCCGGGACCCCACTGTCTCTCGGATCGGGAGGGTAAAAAAAAAAAAAAACAAGCGTCAGTTGCTTCTCCCCTACCCCCCTTTCTTCCCGTTTAGGCACTCACCGCAGAGGCCATGACTCTCCAGAGTCGCAGCAGCGGATTATCAGATCTCCTGGGGGGGCGGGGGCCCACGACTTCTTGGACCACCTCTCTAGAATGTCGTCTTCGGGATCTTCTCGGTTTCCCGGTAGCAGAAGGCGGCGTGTGGGTTGTTCGTCTTCTGTCTTGGGCCGAGGCTTCCCTCAGTTCTTCACCGTCTTCTGTGCGTTGTTCCTCTTCCGGTCCGCACAGTCACGCTGACTCTCCTCTTCAATGTCGCCTCCCCTTCCCCATTGGTTCTCCAGGGAGGTGGTTTCCGCACTGACCTGCATGGGGCGGGTTGAAGGAATAACCCTTTGTGTCTCTTGCCTTGATGCAGCAACCTCCGGTGTCGTCTTGTCCCCAGAGGATACGGCGTTAGGTAAGTGGTGGGGCTCCGGGTATACCTCTCTCTCACATCCCCCTTCCCTAACTTTATTGCTTGCAAGACAGGATTCTATAGGGTATTGTGACAAAAAGTCACTGTTCAGCTGATCTTTGCCTTTCTTATGCTGTGTAGAAAACCTGAAAGGTTGGAGGGCTAGGAACCATCGTAACAACCTGTCATTATGTCCTCGGTTTTTGGCTAACCATTCTAGGGGGGCATGGTTTGTGAATAAGGTGAACTCTCTACCTTCCAGATAATACCGCAAGGAATCAAAAGCCCATTTTATCGCCAGGCCTCCTTTTCCATGACTGCATACTGCCTTTCTTTAGGGATCAGTTTTCAGCTAATAAACAGTAATGGCCTTTCCTGAAATTGTGCATCCTGTTGGACAATACTGCACCCAGACCGTTATCAAAGGCATCTGTCTGTAGTATAAAAGGTTTGTCATAGTTAGGACTCAAGAGGACAGGCTGAGTGGTGATTGCTTGTTTTAGCCGGTCGAATGCTTGTAGAACCTCGGGAGAGGGTTGTTGAAGGTCTTTTTCGGTTCTTGCGGCTTAAGGAGATAGGTTAGTGGGCTTGCAACCTCTGAAAAAGAAGGCACGAACCGCCGATAGTATCCAAGGAGACCCAGGAAAGCACGGAGGCCTTTCTTATTTTTGAGGAAATGGTATTTTGGCTATGGCGGCCACTGTCTCTTCTTGAGGTTTAATAAGGCCTTCCCCTAGTAAGTACCCTAGGTATTTCACGGATCAAGCGGCTAAACAGCTTTTAGCTGGGTTTATTGTAAGGCCGCTTATACCTAGGGCGTCAACTATGTCTATTATATGTGCTAGATTTCCATGAATCACTAAAGAGGGCTATGTCATCGATATAGGCAGCTGCATAGGCTCGGTGCGGTTTAAGAATTAGATTCATAAGTCTTTGGAAGGTGACTGGGGCACCATGTAAACCGAACAGGAGGACCTTGAAGTGGTATAGCCCGCTGGGGGTAGAAAAAGCGTTTTCTCTCTGTCCTGCTTTCTTACAGGTACCTGCCAATACCCCTTGCAGAGATCTAACGTACTGATATATCGAGTTCTCCCCAGCTGTTCGATCATTTCGTACACCCTGGGTAAGGGGTGGGCGTCAAATTGGGAGATTTTGTTGACTTCCCTAAAGTCGATACACAACCTTATAGAGCCATCGGGTTTTGGGACAATTAACAATGGACGAGCTCCATTCGCTATTGGAGGGGTCTATGATGTCCATGTCCAACATCTGTTGGACTTCTTTTTCTATAGCCTCCCTACGGGATGCAGGTATGCGATAGTGCGATTACGGCCCTATCTTTTGTGGCTCAGTTTGGATAGCATGTTCGATCAGTGAGGTTCTCCCTGGGATGAAGGAGAACACTTACTGGAGAGTTGATAAAATAGCCCTCAATTCCTGTTGTTGCTCCCTAGGTAAATCAGGGTCTATGCTTAGTTGGAATAAAGGCTTATTGTTGTCTACAAGTCCTATTAAGGTTGGACTACTCCCCTACATTTTTTTTGTAGGTTGATATGATAAATCTGTGTATTCTCTTTTATTCCCAGGTTCTAGTTCAAGATGATACGTCACTGGGGTGACCTGTTCCAGGACCTTAAAAGGGCCTTGCCATTGACCCAGAAGTTTATGGTCAGAGGTGGGTCTCATTATCAATACACAGTCCCCGATATTCAGGGAACAGTCTTGTTTTTTTATCGTATTGCTTTTTGTGGGCTTCCTCAAGGTAATCCTTTACTATGCTACGTATTTTATGGAGATGTGTTTTTGGCCCGAGAACGTACTGAGGGAGTGGCTTAGCCCCTTCTGGTTCTTCCTCCCACTCCTCTCGCATCATGTAAAGTAGGGTACGTGGCGGTATCCCATATAACAACTCAAATGGTGAGAATCCTGTGCTTTTCTCCTGCTTACATCGGAGAGCAAATAAGGCCAAGGGCAACATGTCCTCCCCATTCCTGGCCTCCAAATCAAGAAGCTTTTTTTAATGTTATCTTCAGGGTCGCATTGTAGCACTCCACAAGCCCATCGGTTTGTGGGTGATAAGCCGCCGTACGGATCCGTTTTATATTGAGTTGCTGACGTAATTGCTTTAACAGCCGAGTGACAAAGGGGGTTCCTTGATCCGTTAAAATCTCTTTTAAGAACCCGACTCTTGAAAAGATGTTAATCATTGCCCTTGCCATCTGTGTGGCATTTGGCTGTACAGCCTCGGGAAATCGGGTTGCATAATCAACTAGGACTAAAACAAAGCAACGCCCACGACGGGACAGAAGAAGAGGTCCTATAATGTCCATCCCCACTCTAGAAGAGGGTTTGTCTATATTGGCAAGGCTTTTAGGGGAACTTTAGTGGGATGTCGTTGGCTTTTTTTCTGGCAAACTGGACATGCCCTACAATACCTTCGGACTTGATGGTAAACACCAGGCCAACAGAAGTTCTCTAGAATGGCTTTTCCCGTCTTTTCTCCCCCAAAATGACCCCCCAATAAATGGCTATGGGCAAGGAATAAAACAGGTTCTCGGTATGGTTGATGAACCAATAGTTGTGGGAACTGGCCCTGCCCCCCTAAACGGTATAGGAGCCCCTTCCTTTCTATGAACTGGGGACCTACTTGATTAGGGTCTTCTTGAGTTGTAGCCTTCTCTCATGCTTCTTGCAGGCTAGGGTCTAATCTCTGAGCCTCTCTGAATCCTCAGTCATGCTTCCAAGGCACAGAAGCTACAGCTTTAGTTATGGCTATGTTTGTCCATTCTCGTTTCTCTCTTTTCTTCTGTTTCCTACTTTTCCTTGGTTTACACAGTGGTACGTCTAACTCGCTTAGTTGGGGGAAGGGGGCGATTTCTCTCCACTCTTCCTCATTCTCACTCCTTTGGATGAGTTGCTTTAGATGTGGGTAATCATTTCCCCACACGAGGGGTTCCAGTAGTTTGGGAATAAGCCCTACTTGAAGATCTACAGGTTCCTTGGACAGTTTGTGTTGCACGCAAATCTTAGTCATGCACGCACTGGATATTCACGTGTTCTGTGAAGGCGTCTATGCCTCCAGGACTTCGGTCCTTATTGGGGAACATAAGTAGGACCTGGTCAGACTAACGCTTATCGGTTCCTCCTTTTGGAGACACACCCTAGCGATGTGGCCATGTTGTCCACAATGAAAACATGAAGGCCCGTGCGACATGGGAGGCCGCAACGGTACAGACGGAGAAGCGAAGGGAAGTGTGACAGTTTCAGTCCTCTTAGGAGGGTGGTTCTTGGTAGGCTCCCTCCTTGCGGTGTCCATTGGGTATCTTCCCGTCCCCTCTGGATTTCCTGTGCCCTACTATAGGCACTAGCAACTTCCACAACTCATTCAAAAGTGAGATGGGCATGTTGCCTGACCTATTTCTGTATAGGGGCTGTAGGGATGATAAGTACTGTTCGAAGTATACCTTCTCCATAATTTCTTCTTTTGTAGTGATTTTGGGTTGCAACAAGCAATCTGCCATGTTCCATATACAATAATATAGGGCTCTTGGTGACTCTTGGGGCGCTTCCTTAATTTGTTGTAGTTTGATTCGGTATGTTTCTTCGTCGATTCCCAATCGTTCCAAGATACACTTCTTGACCTCCTCGTTTTGGGTTACTCCTGATGGGTTCGCTGCCTGATAGGCGGCCTGGAGATCACCCGTGATTAAGGGACCTAAATATTGCCCCCACTATTCCGATGGCCAGGATGGTGCTCTTGCCATTCGTTCAAAATTGGAAAAAAAGAAACCGGTCTCTTCTTTTGTGGTATACATTCGTAACACTACCAACTGGAGGGTAGTATGGCTCCAAGGTTGCCCCAAAGTGTCTGTTAACCGTTGTACAATTGTCTCTTGTGTTTGGCTTTGTTCGGTTAACGTCTTATGTAATCTTTCGCTGTCTCCCTCGGCGGCAACAAGGAACCTTTCCATGATCTGGCCCAGCTTCTCCTGGTTTTCTGCCATCTTCTTTGGAGCGGCCTCCATTTCCTTTGATCCCACTTCTGACACCATGTGTCGGAGGGAGGGTTGGAAACTAAATCTAGGAGGCGGGACTATGGGCTCAATTGTGGCTGTTTATTTGACTATTTTAAAAGAAAACAAAACAGCTTATAGGAGCAGTTCTTTTTCACTCTACAGTCCTTTTCCTCTTTTTCTTTCATAGGCATGTTGTTGATTCATGCGGCCTTGCACCGCACAGCAATGCCTGGGAGTTCCTGCAGCCTCGTACACTTTGCTCTGGCTTTGTATCCGCGCCAGCTCAGCTTTGGGTAGTGGCTGCCCTATTTGCATACAATTAAAGAATATTGTTCAGCAGTTCCTTGTTTTTTTATTTTTTAAAGTTCATCACGGTCTATTTCAGCAATAAAAACAACAAAAGTAAAGAAAAATACACAAAACTCCAACAACATACCTCCCTTGGATGCATACTTGTGTCGCATTAATCCAACGTGCCACACTATTAAACTGGGCTGCAGCATCTGAAAACAAGATGGCTGGAACAGTTTTGTAACACATATTAATTGTGTGTTCCAAAGGAGTATAAGCCATTTTAAATGCTGATCTCGGGACAGGATGTGTTGTTTAGGCTAGAGATGGCCAACGTTGCCGCTAGGGCTCGAGCGATTCTTGTATGTACGGGAGGCTCAGAACCCTCTGTGGGTAAATACACAACTGATTTTTGTGTAAGGGCTCAGATAGCGTGTGGTGAAGTTTGCCCCATGTAAATTTTTCTTAAAACAACAGAAATCACATACTTTACTACAGGAAAGCATTGTCAGGTTGATGAGGGAGGTGCGGTAGCTCCCGTTCTATAAACGCATTGGGGAATAGAAATGCTGTTAGCAGAGCGCATTTAAATAGAAACGCATAACATCTAGAGCTAAAAGCACACATGGGAGATGCTTTACACTTAAGCGGGGCAGCCGTCAATCGGGTGCCACGCTAAGTGGGAAGTGCTCGATGTCAATGAAAACTGTTTGAGCTAATCAGAACACAATCCAAGGAACAACCCCAACCGCTCAACACTGGGCATGAGGCACCCTCCTGTGAAGACTTCGCTGCTTTCTTCATCCAAAAAACTGACAAAATAAAAAACGATCTCCTCATGGACGCAAGCCACTACTCCAAACCCCAATGCCTAGCACCCACTGAACCAAAAAACAATGCTACATGGTCAACCTTCGGCACATACTCGGAAGAAGAAATTGGCAAACTGCTCAGCACCCTGAAACCTTCCAATCACCTCACGGACCCCCTCCCTGCCTCCGCAGTAAAAGACTTTACCCCTTTGCTTCTCCCTCTCTGGACTAAAATTATCAACAGCTCTCTCCAACAAGGAAGCATACCTGACTCCCTCAAAGTTGGTCAGGTCACACCTCTACTAAAAAAACCCACAGCCGACCCCTCTGATCTCAACAATTACCGTCCCATCACCAATATTCCTACTCTCGCCAAACTGTTGGAAAAATGCGCACAACTACAATTGACTAAACACATTGAGCAATTTGATCTCCTCAACACCCACCAGTCAGGCTTCCGAGCAGGACACAGCACAGAAACTGCCATGACTCACATAATTGACGACGCACTTCAAATGCTAGACCAAAACGACACCTGCCTCCTCATCCTACTAGATCTCTCTTCAGCATTCGACACCGTTAAACATGAGAATCTACTAGAACTACTAAACACAAGAATGGGTTTATCTGGAACTGTCCTCAAGTGGTTCACTTCCTTTCTTCACAACAGGTCGCAGAAATTCAAGAGCAATAACCTGATGTCCTCGCCAATACCTGTAACGCTAGGCGTCCCCCAAGGATCCTCTCTATCCCCAACTTTGTTCAACCTAGTCATGGAACCTCTCACCTCCCTGCTACATGCATCCAACGTAAACTTTCACATGTACGCCGATGACACTCAGCTATATCTCAAGCTACAATCCCCCAAAGACATCTTGCGTCTGAACTCAACGATCAGAAGCACCCAATCTTGGTTGGCTGATAACCACCTCAAACTCAACGCTATGAAGACTGAGTTCCTTCTGATCTCACCTCCCACGAAAATATCTACCACACAAACATGGCTTAAGCACCTAACAGCTCTCAATGTCCAACCGACCATAGTGGATTCAACAAAATCCTTAGGCATAACACTTGACACCAACCTCAACATGCAGCAACATATCAGCAAGGCAACAAAGGGAGCGAACTTCCAGATCAATACTCTGAGGAAACTTAAACCCTACCTCCCAGCCAAAGACTTCCAAACAGCAGTACAAGCGCTAGTCATCCCACATATTGAATACGGCAGCACCGCCCTCTGCGGACTCCCCCTAACTACTACCGCACCACTAAGAGCTTCTCTGAATGCTGCAGCGAGACTCATCACTGGGTCAAAAAAGCACTCCCATATTACCCCCGACTTGAAATCCCTGAACTGGCTGCCTTTTGAAGCCAGAATACATCTGAAAATCGCCTGCATGACACACAAGGCGGTACACCTAAACTCACCCGGCTACCTCGCTCAGAAACTGACAATCTCTGGGGGTATTAGAAACACTAGAGGCACAAAGAATCTTCTGCTGAAACCTCGAAGATTCAGGAAGGAGAAAACATACAAGCGCTCCTTCTCAGGATTGGCGCCTAGGATTTGGAACTCACTCCCTCCCGAAACCAGGCTTATCTCCTCCACTACACTATTTAAAAAGGAAGTAAAAGCTATCCTCATGGCTAAATACACTTGATCTACCATCTCGAACTCTGTTAACACCCTGCACCGATCTGTACTACATGTTTGACCCATTCACTGATTTGTATGAGCTGTCTTATTACCCTCGTGATGGGCTTTGTAGCCACCTATTTGTACTGTATGATCTAGTGATTTATTGTTTGAATATGTTCCCTCATGTACCCCTCTATGTAAAGCGCTCTGATATCTGTGAAGATCTTGTTCGCGCTATATAAAACTTTGAAAATAAAAATAAAATAAATGTAAAGAAAAGTCTCAAAGACAGGACATACAATAGCAAAGTGGAAGAGGACAAGTCCTGGGGCGATCCATGGGAGTCAACAATTGAGAAGAAGCATTGGCATAGCCAATAGGTCTCGCCTTTGGGACCTTATAAGTGTTTAGCTAGGCAACAGTTAATGTTGCACCAAGGATATTGTGCTGCATAATTAAATACAATCAAAGTTGCGAAACCTACACAGCCTCCGAGTCCTATATCCACCCTTCCCTCCTACACCCAGTTTATCCCCCTAATTCTAATAGTAAATCTCCTAATGAAGGGCTGAGGATGTGGCTGTGATTTTTGCAGACGCTTTTTTGCTGTTTAAAACCTGCATCGAGGTTATTACTTAGTGCAGATTTACTTCCGAGGCTCCGCATCCGTTGTGAAGTAGGTTGCTTCTCGTGGTTCACACTTTGCTACATGCATGGGGAGGTTTGCCACCAGTTGTCTCTTGCCTGGCTCTCCGCTCTTCTGTGCATGTGCATTGCTGGAGTCAGACCCGCATGGCTGTATGTTGATTTGAATAATCTTCCTTGGGCTCAGATAGTAATGATCCCTCCCACAGCTGCTTTTCAAGAGATGCAAGCTGTCACTTCCTAATGTGAGGAGTGCCTACCTCGGTGTACAACAGCTGATGTTGCACCAAGGATATTGTTCTGCATAATTAAATATGCAAGAAACCTCATGGAGGAATCACTAGATTCATATATATCCGGACGTTAAATAAAAACAATCAAAATTGAGAAACCTACACAGCCTCCGAGTCCTATATCCGCCCTTCCCTCCTACACCCACTTTATCCCCCTAATTCGAATGGTAAATCTTCTAATGAAGGACTGAGGATGTGGCGGTGATTTTTGCTGCGCTTTGTTGCCGTTTACAACCTGCATCGAGGTTACTACCTCGTGCAGATTTATTTCCGAGGTGCCGCATCCCTTGTGAAGTAGGTTGCTTCTCGTTGTTCACACTTTGCTGCATGCATGGGGAGGTTTGCCACCAGTTGTCCCTTGCCGGGCTCTCCGCTCTTCTGTCCATGTCTATTGCTGGAGTCCCTGATGGACAAAGTACTCTATAGAAATGGGATTTGCAAAGGTTCTGTTGACAATTGTGCTTTCCTCCTGTGCGCAAACACGGACTTGGAATCATGGGTGATGGCTCCCAAGAAGAGGATTATTTCGAGGACAAAAATGCATCCTTTTTGCCCGTAAATTTGAAGACATCTTGCAAAATACTATAGTGTAGAGAACTCATGTTTTTGGCCTTGTCCCTAAAATAAACACTATAATTTCAAGGCTTTTTTTAACAAAAAAACGCATCTTTAAATCCATATATTGTAGCCAGGGGCATCAAAATCTGCTTGTGGTTTCCTTTAATAGGAATTAACAGATTAAAGGTGTCCTCGGGTCAGACCCGGCCTGTATGTTGATTTGATTAATCTTCCTTGGGATCAGATAGTAATGATCCCTCCCACAGCTGCTTTTCAAAAGATGCAAGCTGTTGCTTACTAATGTGAGGAATACCTACCTCAGTGTGCATGTCCTTGTGAACCCCCCCCCCCCTGCGGCAGAGATCAACATTGCCGCCATCTACAGTTATCAAAACTAAAAACGGTACAGTAGCATCTGTGGATCCCAAACAAAGGGAAAGCCATTCTAACACGCTTGCCAAAAAATATGCGACTGTTTCTGATTTTGTATCGTTGCATTTTTTAAATACCTTTTACTAATTCCATTAATGTGGAGCCAACCACGCCCAGAGGAGTAACGGAGCACTATTTTTCGGAATGATTCTCGTGGACTCCTCCAGTTGCCTCAGAGGCTGTTTCCATGTGGGGTACAGGTGGTGAGTGCTGGTCGAAGCACGTCAACGATCGGCCACCTTGTGATTGACCCAGTGTGAGGCCACGTGCATGGTCATGGGAGTCTCGAGCCCCAGGTCGCCAGCTGCACTGGGTCTAGGAAGCCACAGACTACATTCCTAGCAATACTCTGCTGGGCGTTTTATAGAGCTGGAGTGGGACTTGAGGCGGTAACAGCTGCTAGTGAAGCTCTGGAGGGAAAGGAACAGACGTATTATGCCAACAATAATATAACAGCTATATTTAAATAAACTAATTGGATTTCTATTATAAAAACGACGATGACGCCACAGTGTTAAAACCCCTACACTCAAATGTAACATTTCGATGATTAAGAAAATAAGGGTTTCTCTCAGTAGCACACATAGGTTTTCATTACTCGCGGTGCTGGCTGGAATGAAGTCCCATCAGTTTTTATTAAAGCGAAAGAGGCGTGAAGCAGAGAAGCGGGTGGGGGTGTCCTGGGACGATATGGAGAGCGCGCGAACAGCTAATTAGAAACAAGCGCAGCCGCAAATGCAGCGTCCCATGAGTGGTGCGCACACGCGAGCCGCTGCTCGTAACCGCAAGCCATAGGTTGAAAGTCCAGAGCGATTCCAAGAGGTCCTTTTTCTAGAGTAGCGCATGCGTGCTACGCTAGGCTCAACCTAAAAAAGGTGAGACCAGCAGAAACCTTTATCCAATTAGAAGCAACGTTTTTTAAAAGACACGGACAAAAGCCAATCAGAAACTGGAGGGGGGCAGTAAGCCCATAGAGTGAATACAGCATGTGGAGAGACAGCACACGTGCTGCTTAGGCTCGACCTAAAAGAAAACAATCAGTACTTGGTCCATGCTCCATGGAAAGGAGAAACAAATGAAGTGGAAGTGAAACCAGCATGCACTAACCAATCAGGAACCAGCAAATAGGAATGACAATGAAGCCAACTACTGATAAGCAACGAGCGGGCTCCAAGTTAACAAAATGTCTTACAAGCCACACCACATTCACCGAGTCAGGCGAGACCTAAAAAGCAGCACAGAAAAAAAAAAACCCGGCAATACAAAAACAAAAAAAAAATAACTTTGATAAAATATTATATGGTAAATGGCACAGTAAGTTGCATTTAGCCTGCATAAAGCAATACCTTATCAACCTTTTGTACGAGTCATTATGCAGTTGATTTCCTCTCAACTAGGACAAAAGTTTAAACCATTGAAGTTTATTAAACAATGTATCATTTTATTGAGATTTAGAATTAGGAAAGTACAGTCGATGGTTAATACAATGCAGCGTGGTTTTATTTTACAAACTTTTACAGTGATTAGGTTAAAACAGGACTTGCAATTAGATATATTTTGTTCAAAACTAGAACACGTAGAAAAGGTATATTTGTGTACACTACTAGCAGATAGTTACAACGTTGACATAAATATTACCTTTGGTATAACAATTACGAACATAGCACAAGTATTGCACTGCATGAAAAGCTTCAAAACATGATTTCAAAGCACTGTAAAATGTATTTTATGACCATCCTAAGAGGGGGTTATCTGCAGATGTGTGTGTGACAACATCAATTTGGTTCTCCGATTTACCGTTTATTTTTTTAAACAATTTTATGCATGTAGCCCACTATAAGGAGCAAATTACGCTAATCTCAGGAAAAGTCGCTACTGAGTCAGGAACGGTAATTACAAGCTTTTAGTTGCAAGGGTTGTTTGTAGGAGTGGTAGTTTTCTTATTTACATGTGTACAATATGTACAGAAATTTGTGAAGCAAGAAGACCTGGATCCTCAACTGCAAAGTCTTTGAGACTGAACACGTGGGCATATGAACATATGACGGCATGTCGCTGGGATGCCTCTTAAGCGAAGAATCAACCATCCAAGCACAGAACCTTGGACCAGGAGGTAAAGGCAGCAATGAGACCACCATAAAAATAAATACACATTTGTGTTACAGACACTACAAGAAATACGCAAGCCCTGGAAGACGTTGAAGACTTTCATAGTGAAGAACTAGAATTTCAGTCAACCACAATGAAAATTTGCTTCAAAAGTTCATTTACAAATCCTAAATCAATATAGAAACGAGCACAGTGCATACATCCCTTCAATACATGTAACTAGAACATCAAATTGGTACTTTCTGTAATAAAGACAGAAATAGAAATCCCACAGTATATCAGAATTTGATCTCTGAAAGCAGTCATTTTGCTAGTTAACTATTTTGTCAATTAATTTACATACGAGTGTATGAACTAACTGTACTCTGTGCAAAAAGGACAGCACGTTTAACTGTACAACAGCACTGTTCTTTGCATGAAGTTTACTAGCACTGGTTAAACAGAAGGATTCCTAGATGACAGATTGAGTGTTCAATAGTTCTACTCCAACTGCTAATGTACGGTGCAAAGGAACTATGTGGTCCTGTGGTTTGTGGCAATGAACAACAAAAGTATATTAATAAGGCACATGGCTGCAATTTTGTAAAGAAGGTTATAGTGAATATAAATGCTGAGCCTGTTGCTTGTCCGCTTCATTGAAAAACATGCAACTGTGACTGCTGTATGTTTCAAACTATGAAACCTTTAAGTAGTGTCGGCAGAGGTCCCACTACAAACTTTCTTGGTTATAAGTACAGAAACCATGAAGAGCTCTCCATAGCACTGTTCTTACAGATCTCTCTTCAAAACGTTACAGTAATGCAAACATTTGGTGTAGAAGTCCTCCACAAAACAAAACAAAAAAAAACAGTTTTCTTTCCTAAAGGTTTCAACATAAATAAAGTTACAAATCCGTTTTAGATTTACAGTGATTGTCAAAGCCAAGATAAAGACCACTCAAGAAAAATCTTTATACAAACAAATAAAAAACTGTATACGCACTGCGAAAGACAAGCAGTGCAGAAAAGGGAGGTTATTTTTTTTTTTACAAATCTTTGGCCTATGTGCAGAAGCACTGCGCCTCTCACTCATTCAGCATTCTTTCAGCTGCATAAGCACCGGTCTATTATGCATACTCACATTAAAGTGGAAATATTGATAATGAAATAGGTGCTACTTGTCGTACGTATGTAGCAAGGTGAATCCAAAAAATACAACAAGTGTCACTACTTATTTACACTAAAGAATCTAGCAACCGTACACTTTATAGAGTGGAAGCTTTTATTGAGGTTTCCCCTTTTATTAGCCTTTTCTCAGTCAACGCCTAATCTGACGGAACTTCCAAGTTTCATTTTAGGTTGCTTTGAAGTTCTCTAGGAGGATGGGTGGGTACACAAACTCTGGCAAAGACAGCACACAAGGTTTCGGTTGAATTGATGGTCCGGCATTAAGGAACTGTACTCTTTCACTGTACAATCATGTTAGAATAGCCGAATAGAGTGAACATAATTCTACCTTTTGTGCGAATGGTGCAAAGCATGAGCATTCCATTAACAAAAACACATAAAAAGAAGCACAGGATGCTTGTGCTCCTTACCTGCAACAAAGATATAGCGAGGGCTAGCCAGAACCACCCCTCTCCTTTGTTGATGTAGACTTACATTATTCCATAACGGTAAGGAATCAAAAAAGAGCCTATTTCTGGCTTGGAAAGAAAAAAAAGGGAGACAAAGCTTGTCAAAACGATTGCTAGCCCTCTGCTGTGTCAGATATGCATTATTTTATATATTATTGAACTAAATTTCCAACAACTATAAATACAAGACAGGAGCAGCTGTGAGTCCTTACAGAATATACAATATAATTTTATTTTTTGGAATGGAACCATATGACACTTATGTACTCGAAAGGGAATAATTGTCCTACACCAGAGGTTTAAAAAATATATAGATAACATATATGACCCTTTCCTTTAAAAAGGCTAGTTTATTATAGTCAGATAAAGGGTGGGGACATTTACCAAGAGCATACATCCTAGTAATCGGGAAAGCAGAAAAAGCCATTGAGGCAGCTGCAAAACCCAATTAGAGAAAAACAGGAGAAGTGGAAAGATAATGACACTAGAATATGCATATTTTGTAACTGCTGCTGTAATGCCCTAAGCCCAGAAAGTGTATTTAATAGCAGGGACTCACTTTTTTTCCATCCTCGAGAGTTTGGG
The DNA here is from genome assembly GCF_964261635.1 of Lissotriton helveticus. Lineage (NCBI taxonomy): Eukaryota > Metazoa > Chordata > Amphibia > Caudata > Salamandridae > Lissotriton > Lissotriton helveticus. Next base: position 1,246,797,620 of record NC_136059.1, on the reverse strand, counting down.
CACCTATGCAACACATGGTGCAAGGATTCTTAAGATTAGTCGAGGAACCAATCCAGGCCTCTTATAATCATGTCAAACGTTCACACAAACTTCAGAATAGGAACAGTGCTTCTCATAAAGAACACAATTGCTAATAGGAATACAGTACTGCCATGGGCACCAGTCTTGGGTTTTCTGCACTCACATAGAGCCTATTAATCCGTGCGTTTTATCCCCTGTGCTTTCACCCACGAGCAGGCTTGAGTATTCTATTCTAAAACTACTAGTCTGCTTCTCAGTGCAGGGACGACACATCCTTTTTTGTGTGTTTTGCAAACAGATATATATTTCGCTCTTTTTTTTTTATAGTACAATAACACATATTCAATGACCTCTGGTAATCTGCCATGCTGGACCTTTCAAAACAAAATAATATTTCACACATAGAAAAAACATGCACATATATTTATGGATATATAATATATATATATATAAAGTGTAAATACAGTACAGTATACAGACTAACACTAATTAAACTGCATAGTAAAGATAAAACTCAAATGTGCAATAGAACAGTTGAAGCACCAAACAGAACAAAATAGGTTCACAAAAGCTCACTCATCCAGGTACATAGCGCCAAGGATTTTAATTCCTGGCCGCACAAACGAAACTGTAGAAAACTATATTTTTTGTGCACAAATCCATTTCTGTTCTGCAGCGTTTAAAACCGAGGCATACGTGACCAAAGCAAGAAGCATGACAGTTTTCAAACGGTTGTTTAATTGAAGAAGCTAAAGTAAAGGAACCAGAGACTGCAGTTTTTCTCTGGTTTCTAACTGAAGAACTTTTGGAAAGGTCATTCGTTTTAAGGTCAACAGCAGTTGTTTTCAGTTAAACAGATGGCCCCCAAAAAACCCTCTTAAATAATCAGAATAAAAGGCGATGCCCTGCTCACGTGAATGTTTTGAAACAATAATCGAAGCAGGCAATTTGATTATAGTTGGAAACTAAAGTCTATGTAGTATGCCAACATTTTAGGGGCTAATGAAAATAATGTTCACACTAAACCCGTTTGCTAATTATTTAAAGACCTCATAACTCCACTTTGCTAAAGATACCCACAAAGTGCTCACTTCATTCAACTGAAGCAAAGTTTATTTCATACGAATTTGAGGCACGACTTCACCCAACAAGACATTTGCTAATAATCAGAGCTAATGTCTGCTAAAGGAGTACATAGGCGGGTGTACGTTTAAAAACAAGCATTAACACAGTCTACTTTATCACCCAAAATAGACCTCTGATTTGAAAAATAATTTACTTGTTTGAGCGATCAAAAAATATATACAGAGTCACAATAGTACATTTAGAGCACAAATGCTATTACACCTACTAAATAGTCTCTCATTCAGAGATACAATACATAACTGGGGCCATCCCTCTACATTAGAGATGCTGGATTTAACCCAATGTTCATCCTGTGGTACAATATTTTTTTCCTATCAGTCAACCACCACACTTGAGTAAACTATGCTCAAAGCACACGGTTTACAAAGATCTGTACAAAAATGTACTGCAGGAGGCAAAGGAAGTGCAACTCAGCCACACATCTGAGAGTGGCTTACTGTTGCCCCATTGACGCTTTCTCCAGGTAGTACACATTGACCAGGTGACGGTTTAGATGTTTGCTATACTCATCTTCTTTCTTAAATGAACGATCGCAAAATATGCACACAAAATGATCCCTGGTTGCACTTTTTTCTGTTGCACTTGGTGCAGGAGCTTTGTTTTCGGGTTTCTCAGAATTCGACGAGGCGCCGTTCAGCCCAGAGTCATCGCTCCCTTCGGACATGTTGTCGCTGATGTCACTGCCATCGTGGCTGTGGATGCCTTCATCGTCCTCAGTCTCCACAGACACAGTCCTTCCTGTCTTACTAGAACATGGCACAGGCACGGTCTTGCAGGCAGCCTGGCCAGCTTTGACTGGAGAATCTGGTTCTGTGAAAGGGACAGTATTAGTCAAACCCTCTACTGGGTTGGAGCCTTGGGCATGTTGAGTCACACATTGTTCAGATGGCACTAGTTGTCGCACTACACCTGTATCCTCACTATGCTTTCCTGTATTCTCAGTGTCTGTCAGTTGATGCTCTACAGGCATTCTGAGCTCAGCATTCTGCAGTTTTACCTGTTTGTCAGTGTCCTCCTTACGCTGCTCTACATGCACTTGTGTACTGCCTACCACATTGTCTGGATGCATCTCTGTGTGCATTTTAGAGTGGTCTTTAGGCACTTCTGTGCAAATCTCAGAAGTATCCTGCATTTCTGGAATCGCGCTCTGTAAATCTGCATTAATTTCTGCATTGTCATTCTGTAGCTCCATGTTCATTGCAGATTCACTCTTTTGCAGCGTCACAATTTCTGAACCACCATTTTGCAGTTCTCCAGGCTCTGAAAGGATGTCTGCGTTCTGCCCTGCAAGTTCTAAACGAATGTCCTTACCCTCTGTGTGTTGCCTTGTATTAATCTCCACGTTATCCAGCTGTACCTCGAGTATTCTCATATCATTACTGTGATGCCCCATGCTTGTTTCCGATTCTCCTGCTTGCTCTTCTGTGCGCATTTTGGTTCCCTCATTTTGCTGTGTGCCACTAGTTTGTTCCTTTATTGGATGTTCATATGGCTTGGTCTGGCTTAACGGAGGGCCTTTGCACGTTTCGAAAAGCTCATTACCACGCTTTTCTTCCACTCGAGCTCCCTTTGGTTGCTCCTCTGTCAGCTCCACTGGAGTGACGAAATGTGGAATATCAGTCAAGTTGGGGGCAAGATGTTTTGGACTAGTTATACTGTTGCACTGTTTGGCAGCCTCCCTGTTCATCTCCAGTGCATCCAGCAGATGCTGAGCATTAGTCTCTGCCTCCAGTATCTGCTCGGACATCTGGCACTGGATACCTTTGTCCACATTATCCACAAGTGTGCACCTGCTCCCTAGCAGGAGTGTCACCTCAGCAAGTTCACTGTCCTTAACCAGACTGCAAGAGGTCTCAGATGCGTAGGGCTGGGTTTTCATTCCAACAGAAGATTTCTGCGGGACCACAATGTTTTTGCTCTTTTTCCCAGCGGCGATCTTTGTTTTCTTGCTTTGTGTATTTTTTAAATTCTCCTTTTTGCTCTTTTTCTGGCTGCATTTTTGCTTTTTGGAGACCATCTTTTCCTTCTTTTGAACTATTTGAGTGTTATGGTGAATTTCTTCCACTATCCTCTTTTTCATTGGTAGGCTGCTTTCATCCACTGGAGGTGAAGTGCACTCAATTTCAGCCTTCAGTGCATTCCCCTTCATAGACGTGGGCTTTGCTTCTGCCTTTCTATTATGCCTCCTTGTAGAAAGCGAGTCTGTTTCTGCCTTCCGGTTAACCCCCTCGATAGAGACTGTCTCAGGCTTCCTCTTTTCCGCCTTTTTAGAGGCAGCTTCTGCCTTTTGGTTATCCCGCCTGGTAGTGCCAGACTCCGCATCTGACTTTCGCTTTTCTCCTCTTGTAGTGACAGACTCTGACTCTGCTTTTCGTTTATCTGCCCTCGTAGTGGGAAACTCAAATTCTGCCTTTCGCCCATCCCTCTTTGGTGAAGCGGACTCTGGATTGTCCTCCTTTGTCGAAAAGGATTCTGCATCTGCCTTTTGCTTGTCCCCTTTTGTTGATACCGGCACATCCTCTGCCTTTTGATCATCTCCCTTAGTGGAAACTGATTCACATGCTGCCTTTTGTTTATCCCTTCTCCTTTGCACGGAGTTGGTTGCTTGTTTTGGCGTATCCCCTTTTGCTGAAAAGGGCTCAACCTGTGCTCTTCGCTTATTGCCCCTTGTACAGACTGACTCAGTCTGGGATGTCCGTTTATCATCCTTCGTTAAAATGGACTCAGGGTCTGCCTTTTGTATGGGTGAGCTTAATGAAATAGACTCAGCCTCTGTCGTTTGGCTATCTGCCCTAGTGGTGATAGACGCAACCTCTACTTTTCGCTTATCTCCCCTTTTACAGATAGACTCGGTCTCAGACTTTCGCTTAACCCCCTTTGATGCAACAGACTCAGCTTCTCCTTTACCCTTATCGCCCTTTGTTGAAATTGACTCCGCATCTGCCTTTCGCTTTTCTCCCCTTGTAGTGATGGACTCAGCCTTTCGCTTATCTGCCCTGGTAGAGACAGACTCAACCTCTGCTTTTCGCTTGTCTGCCCTGGTAGAGATAGGCTCAGATTCTGCCTTTTGCTTATCCCCCTTTGATGCAACAGACTCAGCCTCTGTCTTCCCCTTAGCCCCCTTTGTTGAAATTGTCTCAGCATCTGCCCTTTGCTTGTCTCCATTTGTAGAAGACCGTGAGTCACTTGCTGCCTTTCGTTTATCCCCTTTCCTTGGAATTGGCTCAGCTGCTTCTTTTTGCATATCCCCCTTTGTTGACAAGGGCTCAACCTGTGCCTTTCGCTTATCCCCTCTCGTACAGATTGACTCAGACTGTGTCCGTTTACCACCCTTTGATGAAATGGACTCAGTATCTGCCTTTTGGGTGTCCAAATTTGAGTGAACAGATCCAGCCACTGTTTTTTGGGTATCTGCCCTGGTAGAGATGGACTCACTCTCTGCCTTCCGCTTATCTCCCCTCGTACAGATTGACTCAGTCTGGGTCGTCCGTCTACCACCCTTTGTTGAATTGGACTCAGTATCTGCCTTTTGGGTGCTCACAATTGTTGAAACAGACCCAGCCTCTGTCTTTTGGTTATCCACTTTCGTTGGAACAGACTCCACTGTTACTTTTCGCTTTTCCCCTTTTGTAGGAATAGACTCCACCGCTGTTTTTGACCTATCCACCTTCGTAGAAACAGACTCGGCCTCTACCTTTTGTTGGACACCCTCCACAGAACCAGAATCGTCATCCACCTTATTTTTCACGCACTTTGTTTTTACTGACTTCTCTTTCTTTTTCTTGTTCACTTTTTCAGCAACATCCTTGATTTTGGCAACAGGCTTGCGAATTCTGGTGGTAGGCTCTTCCGCACAGTCCTCAGTGGTCGATTTTTCTGCTTTTGAACTCCTCTGCTCTTCCTCAGTTTGTGGAGGCTCATCAGCTTTTTCATTCTCTGTCACTTCTGCATGCACTTTCTCAGTGTTTTTATTAGCAGCAGAATCTGAACCGGCTGCATCATTTTTTTTCGTCCTTAGCTTCACCCTGGATACATCCATCGTGATATAGGAGCAATTGTAGTGCCGGGACTTGATGTGATACTGCAAGTTGCATTTCTTGGATGCAGCATACTGGCAAACAGGGCACATAAACTGCCGAGGGCTGACATGAAGCTCTACATGCTTCTTGAAGTTGCTTCGATCCGCTGTCTTGTAGTCGCAGTGTGGGCAGATCAGGGGCTTGGGCCCGTTGTGCACCTGCCTCGCATGCCGTGTTACCTCATGCTGGTTTGATGCCACGTAGCTACACTGATCGCATCTGAAAGGTTTCTCACCTAGGGAAATACAAAAATATTGGTCACCATGTGTAGTTTGATCTAGTGTGAACGAAGAAAAGTTACAGCCATTGCATGCACTTTGTCTGGGACATAAAACATGCCAATCAAATTCTGACTCAATGAAATCACACAGTTTGAAGAGTCCCTGCAAACTGGGAGTAATTTAGTATGGACCTACAGATCAGCTGACCCCACTGCACAGTTTGTCATACAACTGTATTCTGCAGCAGCACACTGTGTTTATTCAGTGCTTCATACACATTAGGGCGATTCCTAGTTAGTGCATGTCTTCCAGAGGTGCGCCATTTACCATACATAATCTATGGTACCCATATGTGGCAGCCAATAGGGTTGTCAGTCTACGGGGGTATCCGAAATTCATACAGCGAATGGACACAAACTCGCTTTTATATTAATTTGCCAATGTTTGCAAAATAGTTTTTAAACACTATGCCGCAGCCTCTGAATTATGCATGCATTTGTGTACTTTCTGTTTTTTTAATAAGGAGGAGGAAATCATTTTTCCACAAGCCAGCATAAGGCATTATCGTAAGATTATTATTAACTTGGGCAGAATTCAAACTTATCAATTTGAGTCAGTGAGTTCTTATAAAACAATACACTTACAATATCCACATGACAACATCAAGAAATTGAAACAAACACAGGCAGCAAACATAGGGTCACATTTATCTAGAAATACCTACCAGTATACACAATACTAGGTTACCAAACTGAATTCATACCCAACTGGTCCATTGAATGCATTGTAGAGAGACAGAAATTAAGAGTTTGTGAAACTAGATTATCACAGTGCAAATATGTAAAGTTCACAGAGGTTTTAAGTATTAGGACGTAGAGTGCAAATAAATGAACCAAGATAAAAAATAAAAAAAAATGTTGTGTAACTATATTCTATACAATTGGAGGGGATACAATATTATACATTTAAAAGAAAATGGCAGTAGCTGTAGAAATAATGAATACAAAATACATTTTAAAATTGTTTCTTTTTCAAATTGAAAACAAGTGTACATTAACCAGTATACACGCCTCTTCAAAGGTTATCATATATAAATGAAAAATCTAATTATATTGCAGTCCCCAAAATACCAAATGCAGGGACACTCAAGGCACTGCTTTGATTACAATCCTTCTTGAACTATATGGAACGCTTTCAACCGTGTAGTACTACGCTGTGTTTCTGGAACCTGCTCTCCAAAATAGTTTGCCATTTACAACCGAACGCTTGATTGAAAGGCAAGCCTGTAAACAAACTTAATATTTAATGAAGCAAAGACAAAGAGTGATGCACTGCTTGATTTCACCAGACACTGAGAGTTATAGTTATTAAGTAAAGGGAGCTACAACGTCACTCTTGAGATGCCCCAATTGGATATTTACACTGAATATGACCACGTGGAATATGGCAAATATTGCTTCTCCAAGCAGAAATAACTCCACAGCATAGAATTTCACAACCTATCACACAGCATCAACCACTGGTGCATGTTTGTGTGATGCCGCTGCCAACAGTATAGGAGCTATCCTTGTTCGGGGTAGTGGTTCACAGGGCAGACGGGTTCCAACTGTGGTGCTTGAGGTCGTTTGCCTGGGGTCATTCCATGGCTCTGCAAACTGGGAAAAGTACATTGTCTGCATAGGACTTTCAGGGTCGCAAGGACGAGCAGTCAGAACTCAAACAAGCGCACAAAAGGTACAATAATGTAATGTCTAGCCCAAAGTTTGTCAAAACATACGGAGTAAGGGAATCTCCAAGCATGGACTATGGGGTTCTCTATAGAACGAAAACATAGAAGTAATCACATTTAAAGCTCAGGTGCAGGACATGTCACTGCTGAGAAACTTAAGAGCCATGTGTGACCAGTAGGTCAGACCGTAGCAAATGCCTCTTCAGTCATAGTGCAGGGATAGCAATATTTGATAAATTGTTCCTCCAAACTCGGTTAGCCAAAGGTTCACCGTCAATGTCTGTCAGTGTATCGATTTTCCTGATTGGTGTGCACTCTGGTTTACCAAGTGTAGATGAGCCGGTGGACGTGTCACATGGTGACCTTCTGCGCTCACTGGCACTTGTTTGGGCAACCCGGTCTCCTCTCTGTGGTGAGTTGACTGGCAAAGCAGGGGCACCATAAAGATATCTTACAGCATGCTCCAGTGTTTGCAGAGAAGGGTCCTATCGTTGAAGTGCAACAGAGTTTTTTTTACTTTTGTTTACACTTGTCTTTATTAATGACATTGCACAGTATCACATTGAACTTCCGTCATATACATGCTACAGTACGTCATTGACAAACAATGAAGAGCAAATTATTACTTGCCAATTCGTAGAACTGTTCGCATATCGCCTGCAATGGTATCATTTCTAAACATGTTATAGCCATTGACGGTGTGCAAGCCCATCCTCTTACCCAGCAGATCAATGTACATAGCAATGCTCCTCAGTATTGTTAATAAGAGAAATGTATGTTAAATGAGAAAAGGCAAAACTACTAAACTGGAGAAAAAAAACCCTGGCAACAACTGATGGCAGCGCCCAACCCATGTATGATGTATATAATTGAGTCTAGGGCCTGGCCTTCGGGGAGACTGGCATGTTGTGCATTTACGTTTGGGTGAGAGGGCTTTTCCCATTATTTATGTGAGGTGCAGTTGGAGTGTGGTTCTAGGTTTGTGTAGGGTTCACCTCACTTTCATTCTGGTCTGTGGGGAGCGCCATTCCCGTAAGCTATTGTCCCTACGCCGCCAGGTCTTCCTCTGCATTCTCATCCACTCTCACTGCCCTCAGGCAACACTTCAGCCACGCCCCACTCTCACGCCCCCTCACTCCATTTATCTAGAGGGGGCGGGGGAGGGGGGGGGGGGTAGATTGGATCCAGTGTATGGTGATTCAATGTTAAGCCAGAACCAGGCCCAGGAGTGCAAACTTGTGCCGTATCCGGGTCCCCTTTTTTGGCATTGGGAAATGGAGGCCTCCACTCGCACTTCCGTTGTGGTGCGGAGAATCTGTGTCAACTGATGCCAATATGTTTGTAGGCGTATGCAACTCCAAGTCACGTGGAGGAAAGTAGCAGGGTCTGAAACGCAACGTGGGCATGCTGAGGGTCGCCCTGGGGTGAACCACGCCACCCACTGCAGGGTCTGATGTGTGAGGTGTAGATAATGGAACTGGGTGAGTTTAAACCGAGCTTTACCGGCTACCTCGGCCACCTGTTCTAATGCCCTCATCCACTCCCCGTCAGTTAGTGGGGACGGTACGCCGCCTCCCATCTTACCCTGGCTGCTGACAGGTCAACCGTGTGATCTCCTTTCAGTGCTTTGTAAATACGTGAGATGAGCCCTCTGCTGGACCCAGGGTCCAGCAGTAATGCCAGAGTGCGCGACTCCTTTGATTCCTCGGGGAACATGGTCCACATTTCGCAGACTGCGTGCAAGATTTTTGCGTAATGTAAGAAATTACCTTCTGGAACTTGGAACTATTCTTTTGCCTCGTTGAATGTTAGGAAAGTCGAAATGCAACAAAGTTAGAGTCAGCACAGTACATCTGTGTCTTTCTCTGCCTGGTCTAAATCAGGCAGTCTTTGCTGTGCAGTGGACACTGGCCAAGTCGGATAAGGCCCCTCCGGAGTCTGATTTGGTTCTGCAGTCAGGCAGGGAGACCAGAGAACCGTGAGCACTTTAAAAGCTTCCTCAGCACTCGCCCACATTTTCTCTGCTCCCTCTGGTCACACAGGGTTTGGCAGCCGGGTTTCCTTCAATGGTTTGGCAGCCGGGTTTTCCTTCAATGGCAGGCAAATTCTTGTGGGACAAGGGTCACCCATCTTCCCTCTCAGCAAGCAGGCAGTTTCCAGGGTCAATCCCAAACCCACAGCTTTTTACAGCAAGACATGGTGAAACCAGGCAATGTCCCATTGCCTACAGGACACTGGATATCATGGATACCAGTCCTGGAGCATAGCAGGTCTTTGCCTCTTGCAATGGATCAGATTGATCCGGTACAAAGTGGCGAGTTTTGGCCCCACTACTATACAGTATTTCAACTCATAGAATGTGGATCCACTGTCTCGCTATAGAAACTTTCATAGTCGCTTTTAGCTCTGCAGCATTAAATACCTAGGTGAGAAGTGGGACACATAATAGTAGATCAGCCTGGTATAAATCTGTGGGGGAAAAAAACACGAACCAGGGCTTTATTAGGATTTTATTTTAATATAGCTTGTTTGTTTGTGAAATCCCCTCCATCCAAAACAGGGGAAGATTGTTTAAACCTAATTCCGGTTTGATGGTTGTAGTTCCCATCCCTCGAAGAGGTATAGAGACTAGTAAAATGTTGAAACCTAAACATATCTTTACAGACTGACATTTGGTTACTTTGTGAAATTTGATGTACAGAATCACATATGGTATAAAACAACAAGCTAAGTAAGATTTCAAACATTTAAAAAGGGGAAATTGAACATTTTTACCAGGGTGACAATTGCATCTCAAGCTTACTTGTTATGTAAACAAGCAGATAGTGTGTGTCTTTATGTGTTGACCTGGGCAGTCTGTGCCACTGCTTTGTGATTCAAATATGAAAGAAAACCATACTTTGCTACCAACCTGAATGTATGCGCATGTGCCTCGTTAAGTGGGTCTTCTGTGAGCTTTGATAATTGCACACAATGCACTGGTATGGACGCTCCCCTGCAACAGAAAAACAGCAATACAGATAGCTTAAAAAACAGAGCCAGAAGGTGCAATACAGTACAAATACAAAATAGTAACTGGTCCCAATAACTTACCAATGAAGTTTTAACAGTTTCGCAAAATGGTTGCACTTGATGTAGAAAATAACTAACAGAACATTCCTTTGATGAAATGTCACAAAATATAATGTCAGGAAAACGCAGAAGTCCACATGTACCAGAATGCAGAGAGTGAAGTATTTTTACATTAAATGTAACACGTTGTTTCTCCGCCATATATAATATTGAAGTAAAAAAAATAAATTACTTGGGATGCGGCCACAGTGACTTAAATGAATTATGGTAACAAGCCCATAATATATGGGATAAAGTATCCCCTGCCATACATTATAAGGATACTACAAGTCACCAAGGACTTCCATAACCATTTAGAGGAATGAGGCTAAAGGCAAAGTTCCTTTATAAGGTATGGTGTAAAATCCTTATTGTGTAAGCCAGTGGGTACTTTATTCCCTATAATACATAGTCACACCATCACCTTACCCACAAACCACTTAAAACCTTGGTGCGTGGCAATCAAGGGCCTGGATACTCTCTCAGGTGATTAGTGTGCTATACTAATCAATATAACATAACATTTTATACGAAAGAGCCAGCATGTCTGCAAACGAAGAATAGAAATAAAACCCCTAGTTCAAAAACAAACCCATCTAAAACCTGTTAGCTATTTGTGCAAACAGATTTTAGAACAGTTGAATATTAATCAGTTTAAAAAACGCTAACTAGCTCAGACTGTGAAAAAACATGCAGGAAGATTCCAACTTTACTCTATCTAAGGAGTGCAAAAAACTAAAATATTATCTCTGCTAGTCATTGTAAACTAAAAAATAGAGCGGAAGAAAGAAAAGCAATGTTGCTAAACAGCCGATTTAATTATGCTCCGTGTGCCATCAGAACTAGACTGTAATAACTTTTAATAGTCTAGTTCTGATGGCTTTTCTTTATAATCAGCGACTGGGTGCACCACAAGTCGCCTTATTATAAAGAAATCAGAGACTGGCGTTTATACAGAGTACAGAACGCCATGTATTAAGAAATGCTTATGGTACGATTGGTTAGTTGGAAAACGGTTAGGTTACATGCTATAGATTTGATTTCTTTATTAACAAATGTGATAAAGACAGAAAAAGGCCGGAGTTATTTTGTTCTAGAAATATGAATGCAAGGATAAAGTTCATGAACCTAAGTAGGCTTCAAACTAATCACACCGTTCTGAATCTTTCTGAATCTTTGAAAGATGTCTTTTTAATATGGGACTTGGGCTTTAAAGGAACAACTCTGTGTTAAAGTCAATAAGATGTAAGGGCAGTGTTAGACCCGACATCTTTTGGCATGGTCTCCTCTGACCTTTTAGTCTGGCGACTTCATGTTTTGACCTTGTTTTGCTGGCTTAGGACTTTGATCGAATCGTCCACAGTCAAAGTGGGTATAACTACTGGCGCTCTGGCCTTAGAAAGTGGAGACGCTTTTGGATCTGGAACCATATTACACTGGTTCCACGCTGGAACTGGAGTATCCACAGACTTGTGGTGGCCAGGAAGGGGACCATCACTTGGTGGATTTTGCCTGAACGCTGCTGGCCTGCAGCTAAGTGGCAACTGTTGTGGCCTGGGTCCCTAAATACTCTCTGAGGGCCTGTTTGCCGGCCTCCTGTCCACAAGATCCCACGGACACAAAGGATCCCAGAGTTTCCACAAGATCATAAGGACCACAGTGTGTGCGGCGGAAACGGGTGGAAGTAATCGACAAGGACCGTCCTAATGTACATCGTCATCACACTGTGCTCGTAAAGATCAGCAGCCACCTGAGGTGCCGGACGTGAGGAGTTCGAGGAGTGCGGGAACCATGCTTGCAACCAAGGGGACCTGTGCTAGCTTGAACTCTGGAGCGTGTGGTGTCAGAGGGGTGTTGGGGGAACCTGAGCCAGGAGATGAGACTGTCTTCAACCTCCAGATTGGGCGGACGAAAGTGCCTGACACTGCAGCCTCTATCCGAGGTCGCTGGCTCCCTTGACCCATGCCACAAGGCACTTTGTTGTGGAGAACATCATGACGAGGCCTGAGGAGTTTTGTGTGCCTTGTGGGCACCCACAGTTGACTGTCGGGCTACGGCAGTTCACAACTCATCTTGAGGGGAAAACATTTCTCCAGACTTGGAAGCGCGCCAGCTTCCTGGGTCACAACCTTTCGTCTACAGGGGTGGGGAGAATATCGATCCCACACTCATGCAGGTGCTGCCGGGCGCCTGTAAATCTAATCCGGATGGACGAAACTAAGTAACTGTCTCTTTCCATGTTAGGTGGTTCCGACTGTCTAGTCAATGGGACGCCAGCAGATGCAACGTGTATTGTTGGCTAGTGTTACTGAGGGGTTGAGAGAGTCACAAGACATTGTCAAAGACCTGTGACTGTTTGACCTTTCTACTAATGGGAAAGTTGAACAATTGCATAAAACTGTAAAGTGTATATACAATGTGTGTCTAATTTTGATTTCAATGGGGAAGTTCGACAATTGCATAAAACTATAAAGTGTATATACAATGTGTATCTCGTTTTGATTTCAGTTTGTCTGTGTAATACAAAGAAAAGTGTTTTATAAATACGATGTGGAGTTTTTTTGTGGCACACCTAGTGTGTTGCGAGGGTGGTGTTGTATCAATACTTTACACTTGAGCTCTGAAAATAAGCCTGACTGCTCATTGCCAAGCTACCCAAGAGTGAACACAGGTCATCGGACACTTGCATCATACTCATTCTGTAATAATATGGAATCTCACAGATCATTATAGTGGCAAGGGTTTTGTTATTGGTTACAATACTTGGAAAAACCCAGAGGGTACAAGATTAGCACTGTGATTATTTCTCTAGGCCTCCCTGTCCTCTCGTGTGTTGAACGTGTGGTTCCGGGAATGTACTGACGCTCCTCTGCAGACAGCTGAATTTGATGGGCTATTCATCACACGTCACAACCCCCGACCCCCCATTTAGCGAGGCCAGGGGGCAAGTAAGTCACATGTTGAATACAGAGGTACATGTGCGCGCTTCTAGGCAGACAACACTAGTAGAACACTGCACAGTCAAACGAAAGAGGCAGTATACTGAGCAGTGGGTGCGAAGGGAGACCCAAATGCAGGTACACATAACGCAAAGATATTCATAGCAGCATATTTTACAGAGTCCATTCTTGAATCCTGCTACTGCTAAGAAAACGACATTTACATGCACAGAAGACTGTGGACACCAACCCTGCCTGCATGTGCAACACTTCCAAACAATTAACCTTTAATGGAGATTTTGTTGACCCGTTAGTTACTGGTCAAACCAGCTGCACAGATCCGTCAGATTTTTTGAAAACGCAGAGATAGAGGAATAGGAAGACGGGGTATATTTCGATCTTTCTTCCTACCACCCTCCGCCCCTCCCATGGGAAAGGTTTGCATGTTTTACTCACAAGGGATCTTATAAGGAGTACCATTTCACATATCCTTAGATATTTGATAATAAACTGTCTTACCAACGTACGTATCTAAATCAAAAGCATCCCTTAATCCACGTATTTTGAATTGTTTCAGTTGCTCAAATCTGTTTTATGTTAAATGTATTCTAACCTGAAAATTATTTTTCTGCCAAGCCTACTTTGAACCTCAAAACATTAAAACCTTCAGGTCACGAACGCCGAAAGTTCTTCCTTTAGCGCCGGAAAAAAAAATACAGACTAAAATGTGACCAGCATGTGGCCTTCATTTTCCGACAAAGGACTAAAGCCTGAAATCTTCCTTCTCTACCAATCTAAAACAAACTTTTAAAAGAGAACAGTCGAGCACATGCGGTTTCCACACAAACGGTTTTGTTCTCCGGGGAGTGAACAGACAGGCTTACAAGTGCAGTGTTAACACAACAAAGCTCCACTAAACAGGGCGCTCACAATTAGTCCGGCAGCTACTCTGCAACACCACAAATCAGGGCTTTTAACAAAAGATTAAAACGGAACAATGGGAAAGTCATTGGACTGCCCAGACGATTTGACATCAATCACTCGGCAACGCCGAACAAGGGTAAAATGCGCACAAAAAGATCTGGTCTGCAAAACCTTACATCGTGGCCGATAAATCAGAGAAAAATGAGCAATTAACTCAAGCGTTTGGGGCGAATCCGACAATTACCGTACTGTCTCTAATGCGCGCCAAATACAGTTTCAAACACTATGGTACGCTGAGAACATGGCCAACCAAAGTAGATTTCGGATTTCTTGGTTTATGGCAGACATTCCCAGCTGTCCCACATTAAAATGTCCTATCTTAAAAGTTAGTTGAAAGATGTCCCTATGGACAGGGGAAACCGACGGTTCCATTGACAGAGAAACAAAAGCCTGCTACACTGCACCCAAAATGTTAACAACACTTACATATAGTTTCTGTATCCGGACCTGATGCCTTTCATATAACCCTCCATTGCGTTGAACCGCCTAGAGTTGAGAAGAGGGTTCACCTCGAAAACTTCCCACCAACCCCACTGTTCACAGCCGAAGACCTGAAGGCCCTGGGATCCAATCCACCCCAGCCAGGTTCTGCAAAACCCAGAATCAACGATCACACAATGGGTCTGTTGACCAATGGGCACCCTCCACCCCACTAGGCCTGACCCAGCACAGAAATTATACTTTACATGGTCACATCATTTTAGGATGCAAGCTACTTGAAATGGCAGTCACTTTGAAATGGCACTAAACAATTCACAACAAATGTAATTTTGTAGACGTATAACACTCACTTGGGCTTTTGCAACACTACTCTCCACCATAGACATTTGAGAACAGCGCTATAGCAGTAGGTCTAGAATTCAAGGGAGCACTTCATACAAGACATTAACCAGAGCCACCAAGTATGATGCACTGTCAGACTGACCGAGATCCAGTACTGAAATGGAACACACCCCTGTTTTCCATTACACAATGTGTTATGACACTACAGGCTTCATACAGCTGACAGACCACTTAGCACATGCACGTTCAAGAGGAAAACAAAGCAAGAGGGACAAAAATACAAAGAAGGGAAACAAAAGGAAGGATTGGTGAATTAACAGAGAACACGATCCGTTTGTGGCTCCAGTAGCGCATTTTGTTTACTTTGTGCAGAAGACATTAGACTAGACCCCTTGAATCCCAGTACGGGTGAGGTGGTATTCAAGCAGAATAATGAGTCTGGTGAGGTCGCAATGCAGCAAAAACACATCACAAGTCATCAAAGCCATATCCAGACAGCCGTGCGCTCCATTCGGTGGGCACTTTTAACACGCCATCAAAGCATGTTTGGAGGCACTGGTGCAAAGCACACTGCTCATAGTCAAAGGAATACAAAGGTCAGAGCACGCCCTGGATCACACAAAGATTTATTTGTTATACTGAGCAGGTTGTCATATTGAAAGAGCTGTACTCAGTAGAGGTGGCAGAGCCAAATCATTAACATGGCAAGCCGAGCCAATGGCCTAGCTTGGCTCCGAGAGCCAGGGTAAGAGCCTAGCATAAACATATCTGACATGTCTATCATTTAATAAACATCATATAAAAATATGACAAATAACTTTTCCAAACTCAAAAAAGAATATTTGTTTAAATCACTGGAATAAGGTGCATTTACTAAAAGTGATAGTTCTTAAACATAAAGTACGAAACATTCCGTCCCTGCTCTAATGACAACACAATTTGAGAACTAAGATGCAACTGAGTTTCCGGTCAGTTTTATGTTGCCTAGATTCTGATTATACCTGAGCAATATTCTATTAAATCAAACACAAAAGGTTTTTGAACAGTGCATATCAGGCATTTAAAGGCACTCATATGAGATAAGAATGAGGCGACTTCGTGAAATAAAATATTTGACTGAGATCACACAATTTTGTCAAGTGAAGAAGCTGGCGTTGATCCAAGGTTTTCTGTTTTATTTGAGTAATTCAGCCACTAGATGGTTATCTCTTTCTATGTCCTTTTTTGCATCAATGCTAATTCTTGGCGCAGGAGGTTAAGGCATGGATGGCAGGCAGAAGCCACATGAAGGCTCAGCTCATTTTGGGCTTGCTTGCCTGGCCCACAAGCTGAGCCAGAGGCAAGCATCTGGCTTGAGAATTCAGTAGCTCACCCCCCTCTAATTTGTAGCCGTCCCATGAGGAGAAAATGCAAGCAGGAAAATTTTTTTTGAATTCTTCAGTGGATGCTGTATTGATTTTAGGTCTCACCTACAGACAGCCTTTAACTGTCTGTTGTGCAAGTCTATGGGGTCCATTACGTTGTCTATCGGATTCGGCTCTGCCGAATCCGATTCAGCTCTGCCGAATGCGATTCGGAACCCGTCTTTCTGACCGATTCGGATAGCGTTCCAAACCACTGATTACGATGTTGAGAGAGTTCGGACTTTCCGAGTCGGTTCCGAATGACACTCGGAGGAACCAAGTAGTTTGGTGCGACTCGTACATGTCAACGGTCTGCATTTCCGACCGAGCGATTACGTTGTCAGATTCGGACAGACTTTCCGATACGGTTGTTTCAGCACGGACCTGCTGTCGAACTCGAGCTGTCGGCTGCTGAACGGAGCAAGAAGAGGGACCCAAGGGACCACTATTTGCAACCATGCACAGTGTGGCAGGCACCACGCTTTTCCCCATCCACCCCTTTCTTCAATGGGAGCCTGTGTATTCGGTCGGAACACAGGCTCCCATTGAAGCCAATGGAAGTCTGACCGAATCGTATTCGGAACAATCGTAATCGATAGGTAGGACTCCCCGGATCAGATTCAGTCGGAAACCATTCCGAGACTGATTTGGTCAGAATGCTTTCCGAACGACATCGTAAATGACCCCTTATTGTGGAGAATACCAACACTCACACTGAGCTTTGGGCCAGCCCACTGCTCACTACTGGCTGGCTTTCTTGTCACTCTAATTTATTTCCTTCTTACTCAATGGTTTTACTTCCTCCTCTCGTGTCCGTTCCTCTCTTGCAGTATAACTTCTTACCCATTATTTTAATTTGATGGCTTGTTTCCTCTTGCTACTCGCCTTCAGTTAACTACTTTTTACTTTGGCTTAGAACGTGCTACAGTTCAGTACACTATGTGCTTTGTTCTCTCCTGCGTGCGCTGGTGTTCTTCTGCGTTTACCGTGATCACCGCCATCACCTCTTCCCCTTTGATGCTCGTCTATTGCTTCCCTTCAGCTCAGCTATTTGTTTTTTTCTTTTTCTTAAATTTAAGCCCCGCGACCACAATATTCCCTTTTTTCTTGCTGCAACATACTCCCCGCCCTCAACTCCTCACTGTTTTTTAAATTCTTTATTTATATTCATTTAGTCACAAACTACCATCATGTTCACAGGAAAAATAGGTCTGGGTACAATCTGCGGCACTCATAAGCTTCGCATGTAAGGCACAATAAGGTATACCATAAAATATAGAAAACAGAATAGACAAAAGGAAGTGGGGGCGGGTGAGGAGGAAATGATTATGCATGATTTCCTATTTCAGATTAATATTCGTGCACTTCACAAAGATCTTAGCAATATTAAAATGAGAAACGGGTGACACAATGTTTATGAATATAAAGAACCCTGAACAACCTAGGATATATGATTGCAAACGTATATGCTCTAATGCAACAACTGTGAGAGGCTGAGGGGACCAGGTTTAGTCACCCATTGGCATCATTTCCACTGCGGTACAGGAAGTCTGCCAGCTTGTCACAAATTTGGTGATACACTAAGACAACCAACTCTGCCGCAAACATGGGGTACTATTTGGTCCTTTCCCTTTTTTAGCGTCTGGCAGCTGCAAATTGCAGCCGGAATACTACTTTTTGAAAATGAAGGCCCCTTGTACATATTGGACACCCACGTACTACCTCCTGCAGACGAGGTTAAAAATACAGACCAAGAAATCTCGTGGGGAGTTAATGTGCTCCATCAGGGATGGCAAATGGGCGACTACATTTGCAACATGAATAGCAGAAAGCTGTTGCCCTTCTCTTCCGACACAGCATTGCCATGCTCTAGGAGCACCCAAGGTAGCATTTATTACATTAAAGGCAGGAGTCGAATTGCCAGCTACAAACAAATCTGGCTCAGTAGCATATTTAGAAAACTGTGTGTTATTCAATATAAGCTTTATTTTACTTAAAGAGGCCGCACGCCACACTGATACAATTGGACATAATAATATGAATACGGTGCGATCCAGATGGTAGAGTCCTCACCAATCAGTCAGATGTTTGGAGGGTTCTACCATCAAACAGGAGATCTCAGTTAGATTGGTATAAAAAGTGGACCTGCAGTGGCAGGTATTGTCTTAGCCAATGTCGGTTTAATTACAGATGGCTAATTACTGCCATTTAGTGAAAACAGTGTAAAATAATAGAAATGCAACTTTTTTTTGTGTAGGACAAGTATTTTATATGAGACTACACCACAATTTTGCTACCTATCATAACAAAACAACCCCTTCTGACATTAGGCACACTTGAACAGCTGTATATTTTTATGCAGTCTTGTTTTCCTGCTGTACTAGCTCATAAGTGACTAACACAGACTTATGTATGGAACTCCTGTACGATTCAAAGACAACAGTCCACAATGTAGAAATGCTTGCCAACTAATTTCAATGTCTAACTGCAAACTGACACTTAGTACCATTGCTATGGATGGTAATTTATGTTTTTTTACACTGGGAAAAAATGTATTTTTTCCAATAACGTCTGCGACTGCTTCCTATTTGTTTATATATATATATATGTGAAGCCGTTTTTGTTGTCCGCATATGAATTAATGATTTTTTTCATTAACATTTGGTGGAATCCAGGCCCCTCCCTAGGTAGGCTAAAGTGGCTTCGTGGTATTTCAAACAATGTAGGGTGGCCCGGAGATCACTCTCAGATGGCATTAAGAGGGGACAGAAGGATTTAATCAAGAAAGCAAGGGCCTCTTATAAAGCTTCGATAGTCAGGGCCAAGCAAAAGTATGAGAAGGAGAAATGAGAAGCCCTGTTGAATTTATAAATAAATAAAAATAAATGCAGAGAAAGATCAGCACTTGTTTTGGTATATTTTGGTCGACAGGACTTTGGAATCAGCTGTCCAGTTGAACTCTAGCATCTCTGCAATAGCATGGATTGACCACTTTTCAGGGCTGTATGCCGGGGGGGGGGCGGACCCATTGATGAGGCAAAGATTCACCCTGATTGTACTAAGGGCCTCCCTGTGAAGATAGTAGTGACTGCTTGCACACGGAATGACTTATATAACGAGACCCTGCCTTAACTGAGAGGATGTGAATTTCTCCCCATTACCATCAGGGAGGTTTACCAAAGTCATAGAATGGATCACTCCAGGAAAAGCTCAGGGGTGAGATAAAGTGCCTGGGGACTTGTTCAAGGCAGATTTTGACATTTGTGGACATTACTTTGTTATATATTTCAATTGTATTTTGGAAGGCTTGCTCATTCACCCCACTTGGGCAAGGGCCAAGTTCATACCAAATTACATGAAAGGCTTGCGGTCCCGGTCATCCAAATACTAGCCAATATGCCCTATAGGAAGCTCCCAAAATTATCATTAGTCGCTTATTGTTGGATGGGCTGGGTGTGGGTCTTCTAACCCCTCTTCATGCAGGGTTCAGATCAGGGACCAGTACCATAGACCAAGTATTTCAACTACAGCTCGTATATTGAAAGTAAATTGTCGTGAGAGGTGGTCAGCTCTATGTAGTCTTTGTTGACCTCCGCACCTCCTTTGATCTTGTGGCAAAGGAGGCCCTTTGGAAAGTTCTAATCCATCAGGATGCCCAGAGATACCTTGTTGATGTCATCAGGAGGTTGCATCAGAAGAACTATGCACACGGTAGGTACTGCAAATATGGGGAGTTGACAACATTCAGGGGGGTAAGGCAGGACGGTGTCCTTCCCCCAACCTTGTTTCCATTATACATTAATGACCTGGTAGCTCAGTCACAGAAGTGCAACCGTGACGCCCGAGCGTAGCGTGCAGGAAGATCCCAGCGCTCCTGTTCGCTGACGACACCATACTGGTATGCAAATATTGGGTATTCAAAATATCCTAGACCAGTTTGGTGTCTTCTGTGAGCAGAGAGGGCTGGAGATCAACCTTCAAAAGACCAAGTATATGGTCTTTATTCCTAGCCACACAACCTACCCAAACCAGAATCTGAATGGTGCTTCCCTCGAGTATCTGGGTCTTACCCGGATGGAGAATTTTGACTGAATTGCACAGGAACTCCACAAGAGCAAGTTGCAGCTTGACCATTATGCAGAGGCATTGTGAGGTGTTTTAAGGGTTCCTGCTTTTGACCAATATTCATGGCCATGCAGATTTTCAACCTACAAGCACTTCTAGGCTCATTATATGGGGAGAGCTATGGGGACATGAGAAGGTCACTGCTTTGGAGGTGGTTGAGAATCATTTTTTGCGAACTCTGACAAATATCCCTACTAGTACCCCACTCCTGCCACTACAGTTGGATCTTGGCCGTAGGTCTATCGCCCACAAAGCAGCTTTTATACTTTTGCTGTATTGAAGACAGGTATGGGCCTCTGTGGATTTGGCCCTGTATCAGGCGGGATTGGAGGATCTACTCAGGCATCCTTGAGTATCTAGGATCCCCTGTTTGGGTATTATAATAACTACCTAACAAAGCTGGGGTGTGAACATCTGTGGTCGAATCCAGGAAACCATGGCTGGTGTGCCAAAGACTGCTCTCACGGGGAATTATTGGAGGCATATAGATGGAGAATTGAGATCGGGCAGGAGTATGGGTGCTTTGACTCCAGCTTTCTTGGAATTCAGAGATACCTTCCTTATGGAAGAATACATTGACTCTAATGAAGCCCCGTTGGCAAAAACCTTGTACGTTACATTTTGTTTCGGGACCTTATCATTGCGTACATTTACCGCTAAATGAGGGCACGCGGATACCAACCAAGGTATAGCTTGCCCTCTTTGTCCCCAGACATTAACCATATCTTATTCTTTTGTCAACGTTATCATAATCATAGGAAGAAGTGTATTCTGTGTATGATGACACTTTAAGCTTTAAAGACCAGATCAACGCAGTGACCTCAACCACCTAACTCATTCTCAGAACCTGTAGGAAAATAATCCGCCTACTTCCGAAAGTTGCACAACAAATAGTAGTCTCAGCCCTGGTATTGTCCAGGCTGGACTATTGCAATGGTCAATACTCAAGTTGCAAGAAGACTCCATGCATAAATTGCAAATGCTGCAGAATGCTGCTGCTAGACTCCTTACTGGTATCCCTAAGTATGCATCCATCTCCCCATCTATGAAAAAACTCCACTGGCTACCAGTCAAAAAGCGCACCCAATTTAAGACACTTTGTCTGGTGTTCAAGGCCCTGTAAGGATCTGGGTCTGACTTTTTAAGGCAACAACTCCGCTGGTATATACCAAAAAGAACACTCTGTTCATCAGAGGCCAAGCTTGTAACAACACCACGAATAAAAAAATCAAAATGGGGGGCAGAAGTTTCACCGCCAATGCAGTTAATGCCTGGAATAGGCTCCCCCTACATCTAAGAAGTACGACCAATTTGTTGGCCTTCAGGAAGTCCCTAAAAACATGGCTCTTTCACAACTAACCAGCTACACCCACTCAGGTATCCCACGGGTAGGACCTCACCTTAGCGACAGGACACCTTAGGGTAGCAGCTGCGCTTTACAAATCCAGTTAACATTGACATACTCTACCACTCTATCGAAATATCGGGATTTGGGGCTTTATGATTGTTTCTAGAATCCTCAGATCCAATACATCACCCTTGATCGTATTTGCTGTGCTCTGTTTTTCACTGTGAGCATGTTTAAACAGACAGGGCAGTGTAGGGCTATGAATATTGTATTGCATTGGCCTTTGTTATTGGTAATGTGATCCATCAGAAAATAGTTTAACTACACCTTGCAACTTAGTGGCATTCTTAAATAAGGTGTTAATCTTCTAGTGGAATCCAAAAGCACAAGTTATTTGGCTGCAGCCTGTTCAGAATAATATGATTATAAATGTTTACAGACCAGTTAAATACAATTGTCTTGGTATTACGATCATGGGGAATACCAGGGTATGGTTCGCCGGCCTAGCCTTTTCATGGAAAGAAGAACGTCTCATTACCTGTCCCTATCTCTTTTTTCACCCCTTGCTTCCTGCTCTCTTCAGTCTGCCTTTCTCTCTTCTTCAATAAAGAATGCCATTAGGGGTTAGCTATATAAACTGCGATGTATAAAGGGCAATTGTTTCCTCTTAAACTAACCCCGTAACAACTGTTTGCAAATGTTTTTCTTGTATAAAAATAATAAAAAATAAAAACGGGATTAATGTTTACAGATTATGCTGCTATTTAAGAACTATTTATTAAATGGTCTTTTATAATGTTTTTCAAATACTTTTATTGTTTTTACCGCTTTTTAGAGTTCTTTTATGTGAATTGCATTTATGTGAACTTTTATGGCATTATTGCTGAATACAGATTCTACTGTATAAACTGCATCAACATTTTGTAAAGAAATAAAAAATGATTACACACAATTTTTTAAACCCCTATTTGGATAGGTTCTATTATTCTTGATTTCTTTAATAAATATACATTGCCCATACATAGATTTAGGTACCATGAATTGGTGTTCTTTAAATTATATTTTGTTGTACTGCTTGAACACTCAGGCTCCTGGGGGGCTATAGCTTTGCCCTACTGCATATGGATATTGGGAGTTTGTCAATATTTTCTTTTAAATATATTTTCTTGATAAGTTAAAGATCAATACATAGAAATATTTATGGCTAGATGCAGGTTACATTTTGAAGTTTCGCAAAATGAATGTTTGTACAGATTTAAGGTGGTTCGGCAATGGAGGGCCCACACTGCCCCATCAATCCAGATGTGGAAGTGTGTGGTCACTATAGAAAATGGAAACATTGACTGCTGTGGAGGAGGATAGGGTTTCCGGATTCAAAAGAATATGGGCCCCTTTTCATACATACATGAAAACCCGAAGGTAGATTGGCATGGGTTCTGATCGCATCCCTAAATTTCTAGAGGCATCGGGTTTATGTGATCCAGGTTCCTCTTAACCTCTTCAGCGCGGCGCAAATTCGTGCGCTGTGCTGAACGTTCTATTGGGCTTATGGACTCATGACGGAACGGTTCCGTCATGAGCACAGGCCAACCGACGCTCATGACGGAACCGTTCCGCCATGAGCACCGAAGGGGTTATTATTCCAAGGGCCTAATTACGAGTTGCTCGTAATATTCCAACCCATGCTTTAGCCCCTGGTTACACTTGGGTCAAAATTACAGGTTTGAAGGTAACCTGCCGATATTGAACAGGGGAAAACATGCGCTATTTACTGTATCAAGCGGAATCTGGTGCATTAAACCCCCAAATCAGCATGTTATTCCTCATGGACTCGTAATAGGTGTTATCACATCCGATAAATAACATAATTGGGAGAGGATGTAGCCTTACAGCTAGAGCGGTCGACCCCGAAGCTGGGGAACCGGGTTCGAATTTCAGCAACACAGCTCAACATCCTGTGATTCTGGGCAAATCACTTAATCTCCCTGTGCCTAACAAAAATGAATGTGTCCATCTGTAACGAAACTTGTGCTCATGTAAAGTGCTCTGATAGCTGATGTCTCGGGTCAAGTTCGTGGTATATAAAACTCTTCTGAAAAACCTCTGGTATCGTTAAAATAGGCGATAAATAATGCCTCAACTTGTAAATCGGGCCCTATGTGGACTATTGAAACATTGAATTGGATTTACACTAGATATACACAGATGGTGACGCATATAGCAGATAAGGAACATCTACTTTTGGGGACTACTGTAAGCAAAGTACATAAGAGGTACTGTACCCGGTGCAATGCTTACGCTGGAACGTTTGGTCATTGTTGCTATATATTATATGTAGGTTGACATCCCTAGGTTGGGACTAATATGTGGAGTTTGGGCTGTTATGTCACTCTCTGTTTTGTTATAGTTTGTTTCATTCAAATGAGGACCCTTTGCTGACAGAAAAAGTTCTCTTTGATATGATGCCTAATGATAAAATGTGACTAGGACTGCGTCTGGCTTATTTTCATTATATACATGTTTTGCCTAGGGTCTAATGACCACTATTTTCAAATCTGTACCGTAAACCAAGGTCTTCTTCTGCCCCATTGTTAGGTAGAAAATACTGATCGCCTAACTAGCGTTGCTGTGCCTAACTAGCGTTGATGATCGGACATCTGAGGACAGTTGGAAGTTGCAACAGTTCAGCTCAAATGTGGTCTCCTGGCTCTGGTCTAGGCTTGCTGTTGAAGACTAGTGTTACATACAATGTATGTAAAGTGCTTTACATACAATGTATGTAAAGTGCTAACTGTTCTATCTTACTGGAAAATAATAAAAAATAGGTTTAAAAAATGGTTTTCTCCAGAGGGAGTTTTATAACTCCAAGATCCACAACAAAAAATAAAAAGTACAACATTTGACAGAATTTGTTAGAAGGGTATGTTTCCACATAGCACCATTCCCTGCAAAATAGACAGTCTCCCTCATACAATTCAATGCCAGAGACTAACCGGACTAAACAATAACACGACGAAACATGAGAGAAATTTGGTGCTTAAATTAGGCAGCCAACCATCAGGTGGAAGCATGGGGTACAAGCAACTGAATACAGCAGTGAAACACTGTCAGCATTGTTAGTACGCATTTATCTACCACTTACAACTTCCATCCTTCTCGATGA
The DNA here is from genome assembly GCF_964261635.1 of Lissotriton helveticus. Taxonomy (NCBI): domain Eukaryota; kingdom Metazoa; phylum Chordata; class Amphibia; order Caudata; family Salamandridae; genus Lissotriton; species Lissotriton helveticus. The sequence goes on along the minus strand of NC_136059.1, from coordinate 1,246,772,568 downwards.
GAGAACTTAAAAGTCAGTAGTGCAAAAGTGCTTGACACTAACCATAAAGGATCTGTGCTATGTCTCAAATGGAAAAACTCATCCACTTCAGATCATACTCTGTACATTAAAAACATAAATGCCCCCTCCATATTTGTAAGATTCATATACATTATATATTATCCCCCTTATACCCATGGATTCACAAGTCATGAAATCGGACTTGCCTCCACACGACGGCTGCTATTATACTGCATGAGGTTGACACCTAGGACAAAGTTGGGATCCATAAAAGCAGTGGTTCTAGCGCAGGACATAAGAGCAGCGGTGCTAATGCAGGTTTCCTTGCAGAATTTATGTGCACAGCACCTCAAAGAAACAAAGCCTGTGTACGTGTGCATGCCATCCAACACAGACCACTAAACCTACTGATCATGTGATGGATCAATGAGCAAAGGCAGAAGAACACGCAACACTGAAAATACACCTAATATTATGACCTTCGTCCGGCTGCATGAACATTCAAAGAGAACACCCCCCTTCTGAAGAGATCACACACTGTAAGAGATGGGATAAAAGAGCAATCTCACCTGTATGAGTGCGTATATGCTGAATATAATTGTTCTTCCTGTCTGAGAAATAGTTGCACTCATGGCAGGAGTATACTTTTCGCGGGAAATGGTTCCTTAGATGTTTTTTCCAATGATATTCACTAACTGTATTGTACGTGCAAATGGGACAGCTGAACACCTTCTCGTTGTCACCCACTTGGTTGTGGTGTTTCAAATGAGCCATATAGTGGTCGTATCGGCTAGTGTTGTACCCACACCGTTCACAGCGAATAGGTCCTTTCATTAAGTCCGACTCTTCTGGCGTGCCCGATTCAGCTTCCTTTGCCTGGGCTAGTTTTTCTGCATCTTCCTCGGCAATGAATTTCTGTGCGCTGTGAACCTTAATGTGAAGAACAAACTCTTCTTCTGATCCAGCCACGTACTGACATGGCTTGCAACGGAATGGCTTGCTCTTTGAATATTTGTTTTTCTCGTCAGTGAGCCCAGGGGGATCCGCAGTGCCCATTCTCTGATCTCCATCCACACTGCTCACGGTTGACGATTCTGAAATACTACAGGATCCATCTTTCTGATTTTCAGAATCCTCACTACACATTCGCTCATTTCCCTCACAATCAATCTCCATTGTGCACTGGGCAGTCAAACTGTCTCCTTCACTGTCTGAAAAACTACCATCTTGGACAGTGCTCAGTTCAGCCATTTGTTTTTCTTCCTCAACATGGTACTCGGAGCAGCTGCTCCCAATCTCACCAGTCAGGGCAACATCTGCCAGCATGAAGAGTTGAGGTGCTGCCAGCTCTGCTTTAGAAAGGTCGTACATGCCAGAAGCCATGGTCATCCCCATATCTGTATTGCCAACAAAGAAGCAATTACTCCCAGACTGGCTTAGCACCTGGGTAGCCATGATGGCAATTCTGCAATGAAAAAAGGAGATTAATTTCACTCAACTGTACAAAAACAAGAGTGGCACTTCGAATACTTTAATATGGTAAAGTTGGCATATGGTTTTGAAAATACAACTTCCGATCACAAATCTACCTAGTATTAAGCTAAGACAGTGTACGGTTGCATAGATTTTCCTAGCTGCTTCAAAACGTGCACCAACACAGTAGTTAAAATGACTTTCGTAGTTAAATATTAAAGCAATAGATCCAATAGGACTATCGCACTGTACTTCGCAGAAATAATGACAACATATTTACTTTCGTAGTTTAATAGCGTAGACATCAAAGTGATGACCAGGAGGAGCAGCCAAACTATAGTGAGTATACAGAATAGAGACATATTTTGCATTGCCATAAAGGTTTTGTGTCAATTAACTGTCCAGAAAGCAGACCGGACCACTAGTACGGGGTCAGAAGAAGGGGCCAATTGAAATGTATACATTATCTAGTGTGCAATAGAGGATGCAATAGAGGATGAAATAGGGACCTCACAGACTTATATTTCAGGTTTGGTGTCTTCAGCATATCATAAGATTAACAAAGAAGAAAAAAAACAGGAGGAAGGCATGGTCAGTAGGGAGTAGAAACAGGAATTTGCAAAGCCAATTGGTCTGGCTTTAATGCGCCAACGCATGTGCACACAGACATTCACAAATGCACTTTACATGCATAGATTACGAATGTTGTTTATCATATTAAAGCCTGCCCTACTGACTTTATTAAGGTCGGTAAAAACAAGAGCAAAAAGTTTGCTTTCTGTGTATAATGCATATAGGAGTTGTAGACCTGAAAACTACTTCCTGGAAGATGGCATGATACACCCAACAGCCAAAAGCATGAAGTGAGGGAGCAATAATCTTATGCGGTGAGCCATAACATAGTTTTCAGGCCAAGACTTTGAAGCAGCTTTAGAGGACTCAGTAGACTGCTGCGTCTCCAACATGCATACACAGAGGGGTTTTCGTCAGCTAGATTGATCCACTAATCTTTTAAAGACACTCACGGTTTGCTTCCACCCACCATAGCATGGCCAATGAGTCAACCTACTATACCCACTGGCTCCCTTCACGTTAGTGATTGCATAAAAGCATATTCATGTTATCCACTTCCACCTAAAAAAGTTCTATCTTTCCAGGGACAACCCTTGTTCAGTCTGTCTTTTTTCTTTTTATATTAACTTCAAATACCAGTCGTTTATTTTGCCTGCCCTTTGGGTGCTCAGTTAGAAGACGACTTATTTTATATCTCCCATTTAAAGTTGCTGTAATAAAGTGCTGAAGTGACAATGCAACTATTTAGCAGTCTGCAGCTTGAGTGCTTTACATCAGTGGTTCCCAAACTTTTGACTCCTGAGGACCCCCATTGAGTCGCCACTGGAAGCCGGGGACCCCCATACAATTTGTATGAGTTAAATTTCAAACATTAACCCCTTGCGCGCTCGTGACGGAAGCATTCCGTCACGAGCCACGGCGGGGCTGTGCTGGTGACGGAATGGTTCCGTCATGGCCCGGCCACCGCGCCTGCGTGGCGCTGATTTCGCGCCCGCGCGGCGCGTTCTATTGAGCGGGACTGGCAGTGACGGAACCATTTCGTCACAAGCACAGCGCCACCGCGGCTCGTGACGGAGTGGTTCCGACATTAGCATGGCGGCGCCGCGCGGCCCCCCGTGCCCCCTAGCGCCACGGCGGAATTACCGCCGCGGCCAAGTGGTTAAAACAGTAATTCGAAAAAAATACACACGTGTGCACACAAAACAAATACTCAAAGTACTAAGGATTTTGGGGCCAGATGTACGACCATTTCATTTAGCGCCTTGCAATTGGAGACACATTGAGAGTGGCAAATTGCGAGTCGCTAAATGAAATGTACAACAGTTTGTTTAACGCTGTTTGGGATTCCCAATGGGGTCGCAAATTGCGAGGTTCATTAATATTAATGAGCCTCTCGCAATTTGCGAGCCCATTGGGAATGCCAGCCCTCCCAGCGATGGTGGCCTGCTGGGCTTTGCAGGCCACCATGTCTCGGACTGCTTTTAAATAAAGCAGTTTAAAAAAAAAAAAAAGCAGCCTGTTTACCATGCATTTAAAAAAAAAAAAAAAGAAAATGAAACGTTTTCGTTTCATATTCTAAGGGCAGGCAGAGGTCCCTGGGACCACTGCCTGACCTTCAAAAATTATTTAGCATGCATTTGGGAGACCCTTTCCCATTTGCGAATGCATTACCATCTACTTGAAGTAGGTGGTAATAGTGACTGTTTGCGATCGCAAAACATTTGTACATGGTTTTGAGACTCGCTATTTGGAAGAGAATGCCCCTTCCAAATAGCAAGTTGCAAAATCTATTTAGAGAGTCGCATGCGACTCGCGAAATAGGCTATGTACATGGCCCAATAGGTTTTTGCATGCGCAAACGGGTTTGCGAACCCATTCGCGCATACAAAAACAGATCGTACATCTGGACCTTAGTATTTTATATTGAAGTAATAGCCCCTCTGTCACATGTATTTCATTTGATTTGTAGCATCTCTCATACCATTGTAGGATGTCAGACCACTTTACATCACACACATATAGAGACATTGAATCATACATGTAAATCAGTGTGTATATAAAATGTTTACAGAGTGCTTGGTCTGGAAAAGCACAAACTCAGGATTCAGAGCATAACACAGTGGCTAGCATTGACTTTAACATTAACAATTTATTTCCACCCAAATATATCTTTTTAGCAGCATCAGGATAACGAATAACTGGGACAAAATATAAGTTACTAACTGGTACCATGCAGTTTGCAAGCAGCTCTTTGATGACAGTTTATAGGTCCCTCTGCTAGATTACGATTGTCACTTATGAAGTGCACAGTAATAAAGGAATCTCTGTGACAAAAGCAGTGACCACGAACCTAGGCACATAAAAGGCTGCTTTTTAAGATGCATGTTACACATTCTTTGCAGTAGGCACATTAACCCTCTGTGCTACATTAGTTAAATCAAAGCTGCCACTGAACAAAACTCTCCTCACTCTCCAGCAGGTACATTAATCACTGGCATTCTCTTGACACTTTTATTGTTGCTGGAAAGCTGCTAATTATACAAGAAATGTTTCTGTGCTTTTAAAACTGTTGCCTACGGACCCCCTGGGAATGTGTCACGGACCCCTGGGGGTCCGCGGACCACAGTTTGGGAAACACTGCTTTACATGATTTATTTCGGTCTCTTTCACAAAATAATAATAATAAAATACAAAGTCCGACTGAAAGGCTTATTTATAAAACCTCACTAGTAAAGTGGATGCATCAATTAATGTTTTCAATATAAATTGTTTTACTGTAAGCAATATGGCAGTCACGTTTAGGGGGCTGCATGTCTTTTTTGTTATTTTTGGGGTATATGCTTCCATTGGAAAAAAACTTTTCATAATGTTGCCAAGGCCAGACACATTCACTTTTCCAATGCTTTATGAGCATTGACAGCAATACGACAAGCTGACAACTGTGCTGTCAGGTCAGGACTAAAATGGGACTGCAGCAGCAGGCGCAATATCACTCAGATCACATTGTGCGGAGATTGCTGGGATGTGGAGCAATGATACTCCAGTAAAATACCCATTTCCAAAGAAAGTAAACACCACAATTAGACTTCTGGAAAACACCATTAATAAGTAATAGCCAGATAGTTAATTTCTGTGAACTCATATGTAGAAGCGCAAGAGTTACAAACCTATATAGAATATCAGATTTAACTTTTTATCGATATTTAATAGCCATTTTCTCACAATAGCAATGACTTCAAAGAGCAAGTAACATGATACACATCTCTATATTTGACAACACAATAACTCCCACTCGGTATGCCACTCTTCATCACACTGTGTTGAGTACAGGGCACAAGTCCTAAAAAAAGAAGTAGGGGGACTGATCAGTAAGACAATATGAAAATGACCTCATGACATCACGACATAGCGCCATAAAAGAAATAAAACTGTGCAATTTTAATTATTTGTGTACATACTGGGACAGACTAACCCATCTGACAGTCTACAGTGTATGCATTTATATACAGGGACAGAACCAAGGCAAAAGCATGCCTCTCCAAAGTATCTGTGAAGAGAATGCAAGCTGTGTGCCTTTATTTCCCTCTGTGGCATTTACATTTAAAGGTAAGGTTCCAGACGGCCCCCAGTCAGCATATACAAACAAAAGGAGGCCGGATGGCCCCTTAACCCCTTGGATGCTGATGACGAGCTCAGCTCGTCATCAGCTACGGCGCTAATGTGCGGATGACGAGCTGAGCTAGTCATCTAACGCGGCTTTTTGAAAATTGCCGCACACAGCGGGAAAAGCCGCCGCATCGAAGCGGTTAACTTCGACCCAACTGGAGGTGAAAAAAGGCTCCCTGCATGCTGCTGCTGGGAATGTAAAGCAGGCAACGTGCAGGTGCTGCTGAACGTGTTCCGGTGCCTGAAAATTACACTGGGACAAGTTCAGCATATTTCTGTGGGGCCCAACTTCTTGGCGGGGGTAAGGCGTCCACCCTCTGAAAAGGGGGGGGCGTGTACCCCTGACTCGAGCCCTGGTTGAGTAGCTCCGAATTCGGAACATCACACAAGATCGGCCTTGTCTCCTGTAGTCAAGGAACTCTCTGGTAGTGACACAACCTGATAATGCAGTTGATCCTACACTTTAATGGACATGTATTTTTGAAACACCAAACATATGGATGACGGGGAATAGGTTAGATTGACATAGCTCTCTTTTTTCACACTGTTCCAAGAATCTTGGATGCAGCCAACTTTATTAACATACTCCGACAAGGAAATCTGCAATGGGTCATTGTTATGATGAACACACATGATGGTCTACCTAACGTAAAGATCTTAAAGCCAGCAAACACTACTTTAATGCAGCTCCCCAAGCAAGAAAAATGGCATGAGATTCAATGATGTGCAGGTTGAGAGAGTCAACCTGCGCATACTATATACGAGCTGGAGCCAACTTCGAATACATGGGGGCTATTCTGGACTTGCTCCAGTGAAGAGTCAGACTATAAGGCAAGGCATGCTCTTTTCAGCACCAAAAACATGTCAAATTCAGGCAAAGTGAGTAAGAGGCATGAGAGGCCTTCAGCCAGTGCACATAGGCTGTGTTGCTATCTCGGCAGGCAGCGGACACGACTGCCATGGTTGGCGTAGGCCAACGGCAGCATGTCAACTTATGGATCGCCATCATGAACTGCACTGAGAAGGCAAGTTACTCATATGCAAGTGTACTAGTGCCAGGCTCCATTGTGGCTGTTTATTTGATCATATGAGGGTGCAGCTTTCGTGATTTTAGAATTACCTACTTGATTACCAAAGGGTCTGCTACCAAGGCTTTGTAGAGTGACAACTCTATAATGATGGAGTAACAGCGTATAAGTAGTTTAACCCCAAATGATGCCTGCTTCAAAAGCCAAATCTATTGTAGCTAACCCTGTGGCTTAGAATAGCAGTTAGGGCCATGGCCACCCATCCTCAGTCAGTTGTGTCACCATAACTTGACAGTGACTTCAAAATCCTGCATGCAAGCTCTCCTGCGAAGTGATGTAACTGAAGTACTGACCACTGGATCAACTTCTTGTAAGGACATGAATTATTTTTCAAACCACGAAGTTAAAACTAGTCTTATTGGAGTTTGCTGCTTCCTGGAAGATAATTAGGGGCTATGGAAATACAAAACAGATACTACAAACATTAGTCTAGCGCCTGCACAGACAGCTGGGCTGTTGAGAGTTGTCGGGCACAAGCCGAGGAGTCTGAAGCAGGTCACATGCATTGCCGCAGTACCCAGAATATGCGACATAGCAAACTTTCTTGGCCAACCAAATCCGACATGTCACCAACACAATGTTGCATTCTTGTACTGAGCATAACTCTTAAATGGCAATGCACCTTATAGCCAGAGCAGCTGTGGCCTATCATATTACATCGTGTCATATATTACCATATTACACCCCTAGTGTAATAATATATGAAGAGTTTGCATAGAGTTGTTATGCAAGTAGTTTTGTTGGACCTGCAATCAGTAAAACGATCTAACGCGGAAAATAACCGGCCCACGCTGTGTAAAACCACAAAAACGAACCTAATTTATTAAAAATATATTTTCACGTCTGCTCCTTGAAAAAGTGGCTCTCAATTGTGACAAATCCTAATTTGTGGAGTGAGTTGGTTAGGGATTGCTAGTGGTGGAGGAATAATTCTTATAAAAAATACTTGTTGGCAGGCATTAAGGTCTTTTAAAAAAAAACAGTGTTGTTAATAACTCATGCGGTCGTATTTTACAAAGGCCTTGAGATGCCCTCTCTCTCTCGTGATTAGGCCTAAATCATTTAATAACTATCACGAAGTGGAGTGGCCGGGGAGTCAACAGCAGCGCCTTTATCATGTTCAGTGGAGCAGCAGGAAGCAGCGCCTGGTGCTGAAATGTGGGAACGGACACAGCAGGACGCCCTCGGGCTCGGGGGGCAGGGTCACAGCCCCTCACAGGGAGAGGATCAGACCACTGCCGAGGCGGCCGGGCGGTTCCACGGACTCCCGGGCTACGAGAGCTGCATCCGGCCATTTTCTGAAAACCACCAGCACAGGGGCCGGGGGCTGCACTCCCGAGAGTCAAACAAAGTTAAGCGGGGCGCTTCGGGGGGACTCCGACAGTGCTCCCTGCCCGGCGCCATCGCTGGTGAGGGCTGAGTGAAGTTGGGAAGTCGAACTCGGCGAGGAATCTTTGGAAACAAGTTCGAAGCGAACAAAAGTTTTCAAAGAGACGGTGGGGGAGCAGCTGCACCCCCCGCGGAACTCCCCCAGCGCCCCTGGTCGCTGCCCACTGCAGGCCGCTTATCTGGCTCGGTAAGCCCCCCTCAAACACTGAGATTTCGGGTGCGCCTGCCCGCGCCACCCCCTCGCTCCTCCTGGCCGTGGTGCTGATCGCGCTTCCGGCCCTTCCCCCCGCGCGCCGATCAGCCCTGGACAGCGCCTCTCCCGGGCCAGGCACCGGCAGGGCCCCCCCTCTTCCGCACCCCTCCCCGAGTGGCCTCTCACCCCCGGGCGGGTCGCCTCGCTCCGGCTCCGACCCCCTCTCAGCTCTCCGAAAACTCCGGCCGACGCCACATTCCACCACAGGCCGACGCGCTCCCCGCACCTCCAGCGGGAGTCAGCGCGCGCGCTCCCCGGCACACTGCTGCCTCCAGCGCGCGCGCTCTCCTCACTCACCCGCGTGCGGCGTCCCCCTGTGTGTCGATGTGCGCAGGCTCGGAACGCTCGCTCAGTCTCGCGCTTCGTTCTATCGGCACGCGCGCTCTGGGTCGCGAGGCAGCGCCGAGCTACGTGTTAAGAGTAAGAGTTGCAGCGGCGTGACTGAGCGCGCGCGTCCGCGCGGCCCCCCTAACCCCTCCTTGGCCGAGGGAGGCGGGGGGAGGAGGAGGCTCCAGGGCGCTGTCCAGACAGCTCTAGTACAACACGAGCCGACTGATGCGGAGCGAGCACGCCGTGGGGCACCCGCACCCAGGGCACTTTAAACCCTACCCTTAACTCCCGAAGCATGTGCCACCCGGGGAGTGGGTTTAGCGGACTATAGGCCTGCTCGCCACTGCTTCAAGTCCTGCGTGCGAAGTGAAGCCGGAGCAGGCCCACTCGAAGTTAGTTAGTCAAGAAACAGCAGGCGACAGCCACCAGCGGCTCCGACACGAGGCTCTCACCCCCCCACCCAGTATGAAGGTCATCCTGACTCGTTTCTCCAGACACTGCTCTGCTAGGCGTGTGCGAGAAACAGAAAACCCAACTTAAATCAGACGGGGCCATTTTGTAAATACAAAGAGATATCCGAGAAAGCTCTAACGTGGAAGTCCACGCACAGCCTTCTTTACTTAAGTAATCCCAGCACATGGCGCTGGTTAAATACTCACAAAATGAGTTACACCAACCATGCAACTTTTGACTGACTGTTGGGCACTTTGCTCGAGTTGTAATGCTTAATGTACGTACCCCTATTCCCAGCGGTCACGTTGAATGTACGCAGTTAGAAAAATGTGATCGTATTTTTGTGATAGTTTTTGTTCGAATTAAAACTATCAGTTTCTACCTTTTACGGACGATTAATTTGCCCCTCCCTTGCGCATTTCTTGGTTAGCCTGTTTAAGAATGATTATTTGTTAAATATTTAATAACAAACATGCCCTGTAATTACTGTTTTTAATCGGAGAAGTACTAATTTACGGAAGGAACATTAATCTGTTTCTTTTAAACCAACGTTCAGAGTGGGCAATTATTTTAAAGTAAGCCAAATCTTCAACATCGTCTCTATTTTAGAAATGTGCACTTGGATTCTGCAATAAGTGACAAGCAAGCCTGCCCTCATCTTCCCAATGTTGGAGGGATGTCGGCGTGGAAGGCAGTTTACGAGGGCAAACGCAAGTTAAATCGTTTCGTTAATTAGAATGGATCATTTCTCAAAGGCGAGGAGCTTTTCTCTTGCCTCTAAGAGCAACAAATGCATATAGTTTAAACGACACTATGGATGGTTGAAAGCAAGAATATGTGCTCAATTTGGGGGAAAAAACAATTTGCTAGTATGATCCTCCAAATTGTCCCTTCACTTTAATAAATGTCGAACAAACTCGGAAGCTGGACCAGCATTTTAATGTTAGGATGCCTTTACTATATACTTTGGAAATATTTAGACATATGCTATTGTATCAGTTTGCTCTCCTTCCTTTACCTTTTCCTCGATAACGTTATAAAAAGTACCACTGATTGTTTATCTGTGCAGAATGTTTAAACATTTTACCTATAAAACCCAAATGCTTCGGCGGCACTCCTAAAGACAATGGCATGCCCAGGATTGCATTGCCAATGACACTAGGAGGTCAAGTGTCCAATAATGGAACTCAGAAGATTGTAGGCACTGGCCCGCTCCTTTTCCTTGGGGGTGGTTGACTGGAACAATGGGTTTCTGAAGGTGACATTCCAATAGATGTGCTGTGCAGCCAGTCCTTGTCCAATTAAACTGACTCGAACCGACTAATTTCTTCGAGGGTAGCCCCCACTCGCCCCCTCCCCTGTGCCCCCCCCCCACTCCTGCCTCTATCACAGAGCTGTCTGGCAGCATTGAGGAATTCCTTTGTCCTTTCAGACACGTGAAAAGCATTCTTTCTAAGTTACCCCTGAAAAGAAAACCCTGAAGTCAGCATATTGATTAAAGGAAACTCACAGGTCAGTCTATTGTAAAAACACATTGGTCATAAGGAATATAAGCGGCACTCCAAAGTTATGAGCAGTACATTTACAAATTATAGAAAACTTCAACTTATACAGCCACTAAGGTTACATTGGATTTTAAAATCTTAATATGCAAATCTACAGAATACACACGTTTTTCAGTGTGAAATATTATAGACTCCATCTGCCAATAGACAGATTTTTATTGTTTCCAGTTATTTAAAACCATCACAATATAAGACAACAGAGTTCTTAAAACAATACAAGTGGCGAGAAGACATACTATAACCTATTCACTTCATACAGACATCTTTCCTCTAAAAGCTATGGTCAGACATCTATCGTAGTAAAACACAGTGCACCAAATTGAGGCCATGACCTGATAAAGTACAAGTTGCAATGTGATATAACAAGTTAGTTGAAACACACTTCTGGCCCCGGACTACAAAGGCCTGGGTGATATGTTAGAGTCTAACTGCAGATCAGCTGAAAAGACCTACAATGGGCCAGGCATATAAAAACGGTTAATTAGTGCATCTTCGGCTGCCGGAGGTAGCCAGTAGCCATGCTGGAATTAGATAATCAAGTGAATAAAATACAAGTAGCGAACATGCATGTGCGGGACAACTTGTTAGGCGTAGGGAGCCCCAGGAGATCTTCATTGGACAGCAAGCGTCTTATGCTAGGGGTTTCTATAGAGGAACGTGAACAAAGAGCACATTGGTATTGGAAACATGCCTAGTGCAGTGTAGACTGGCAGGCACTCTGCGGCGAGGCCGGAGACTTACATGTAAATATTAAGTTTCGATTACGGTAAAGTGCAACAGGATGTCCATTTTGGCTGAGCTTTAACAGTCTGATACTTTTGAGGTGAAGGTGCGCTATCTAAAACAAACCCAACCAGATTGAAATTGGAAAAGTGGGTAATGCTGTAAGAACTGGCAGGCATCAATGCAGCGCAGCCAATGGCTGGAGTGCAAATTTAAAGTTCAATCAAGGTAAAGTGAAAATATAACTGGAAGGCGAAAGTCCGTGATGGTTGTACTCTAATAATTTGATTCTTTTGAGATAACTGGTAGATGACCTAAGACAGACCCAAGAAAAACCAAAGGTGATGATGGACGGAGCGTTGACAATACAAACACTCACCCCCAGTCAACTGATCTGGGTTTAATCATCACTGTTCTTTAGCTCACTCCGCCACCCCAGTTCAGACATGGCCATATGCAAATCAGTCTGACCCTGTGCCTCATGGGAACAGTCCAGCCCGAACTGCCAAGCCATGTCTTCCCTGGACCGGAATCAAGCTTCCCAGGACCGGTTTCTGGCATTACAGCCGTCTTCAGCCGGGCTTGCTTGACTCCAGTGGCAAAGTGAGCAAGGGACTCACGTCTGAGCATACCCTGCCAACTTAGGGCGAACAAAGAAAAACCAAAGGTGATGATGGACGGAGCGTTGACAATACAAACACTCACCCCCAGTCAACTGATCTGGGTTTAATCCATCACAGTTTGGGCTGGACTGTTCCCATGAGGCACAGGGTCAGACTGATTTGCATATGGCCATGTCTGAACTGGGGTGGCAGAGTGGGCTAAAGAACGGTGATGGATTAAACCCAGATCAGTTGACTGGGGGTGAGTGCTTGTATTGTCAACGCTCCGTCCATCATTTCCTTTGGTTTTTCTTTGTTCGCCATAAGTTGGCTGGGTATGCTCAGACGTGAGTCCCTTGCTCACTTTGCCACTGGATTCAAGCAAGCCGGGCTGAAGACGGCTGAAATGCCAGAAACCGGTCCTCGGTAGCTTGTTTCCGGTCCAGGGAAGGCATGGCTTGGCAGTTCGGGCTGGACTGTTCCCATGAGGCACAGGGTCAGACTGATTTGCATATGGCCATGTCTGGACTGGGGTGGCAGAGTGGGCTAAAGAACGGTGATGGATTCAACCCAGATCAGTTGACTGGGGGTGAGTGCTTGTATTGTCAACGCTCCGTCCATCATTTCCTTTGGTTTTCCTTTGTTCGCCATAAGTTGGCAGGGTATGCTCAGACGTGAGTCCCTTGCTCACTTTGCCACTGGATTCAAGCAAGCCGGGCTGAAGACGGCTGAAATGCCAGAAACCGGTCCTCGGTAGCTTGTTTCTGGTCCAGGGAAGGCATGGCTTGGCAGTTCGGGCTGGACTGTTCCCATGAGGCACAGGGTCAGACTGATTTGCATATGGCCATGTCTGAACTGGGGTGGCAGAGTGGGCTACAGAACGGTGATGGATTAAACCCAGATCAGTTGACTGGGGGTGAGAGCTTGTATTGTCAACGCTCCGTCCATCATTTCCTTTGGTTTTTCTTTGTTTGCCATAAGTTGGCAGGGTATGTTCAGACGTGAGTCCCCTGCTCACTTTGCCACTGGATTCAAGCAAGCCGGGCTGAAGACGGCTGAAATGCCAGAAACCGGTCCTCGGTAGTATGTTTCCGGTCCAGGGAAGGCATGGCTTGGCAGTGCGGGCTGGACTGTTCCCATGAGGCACAGGGTCAGACTGATTTGCATATGGCCATGTCTGAACTGGGGTGGCAGAGTGGGCTAAAGAACGGTGATGGATTAAACCCAGATCAGTTGACTGGGGGCGAGTGCTTGTTTTGTCAACGCTCCGTCCATCATTTCCTTTGGTTTTTCTAAGACAGATCCAAACATATCGAAATTGGAAAAGTGCCAGGTGCAGTAAGATCTGGCGTTAAGTAGCTTAAATGCTTCTCTGAAACATTTCACACATCTGACTGATAGCTGCACATCCACACTGGTCAGACAAGCAGTGATGGCCACGTTGCAGTGTGTTACACCAAGGTTGCTGAACAACATTTTCAGCCAGTAGCACCTTAAACCTTTTAGGGCTGGACACATGTACGTGACATGGGTCAGTTTTTCCTTTTTGTAGCTGCATAAACAGCAGTTATGTTCCACTGACTCAGTTAAATGGCCACACTTGTGGCCTTTTGGGAGGAATTAAGCCACATCTCAGCCTCAAGAGATCTTTGTTAAAGGCCAGTTTCATGGAGTGGCTAGATATGATGCTTTCCCCCAATCTTGGTACAAAGTCTCACATAGAATGGTATGGGCTTTTCAAGAAAGATCTTGTTTATCAGCGATTCCCGATTGTATCTTTGCCGTTTTAACCAACAATTTCGCAGGGAGCTTTGGGGCTAGATTTTGCTTAAAGATGATCTGCACGTCAAGTGCTTCCATGGCCTCTACCTAGTAGGGTTCTCACAGGAGGTTTTCTGTCTTGGATACCTTGCCTCATCATTTCTTTAAAGGACCCCGAAGGAGCATCCTTCTGTTTCACATAATATCCCAAGAACCGAGCTTTCAACATATTAGTTTGTTTATAGAGACCGAATTCCGGCCTTATCTGTGAGTATGGTGCAGCGTCAATAAGGTAATAGATGTCTGTAACATCTTGTCTGGGCTTTGTCCAGCCAGAAAGAGATGTGATAGTTGAAAATCAATGAGCCATGCGTGAGCGATGGCATACATTTGGCATCAATTACTTTACAGATGCCAGTTAGATCTGGACTGCTTATCATAGATGCAAGTTTTTTTAAAAGCTTATTGTCTTTGACAGGGCAGATTCCTAAAGGCTGGACTGGTGTGTGACAAGGGTGCGACGCTGGTCAAAATAAATGGCCAGATATTTAAGGCTTGTCACTTGTTCCAGAGCCACATTGTTCATCGTTGAATAAAATTTGACAGTACATCTATTTTTGACTCCTCATGCCATAATTTTAGTTATCTCATGATTGACTTAAAATTTGTTTTCAGTACAATGGAAAGAGAGAGCCACCAGAGATCGCTGTTGCCCTACAACCATATGGTCAAATAGTAAAGTGTCATCGGCGTACTGGAGGCAATGAATGTGGGTGCTGGCAAATTTAGGGGGAAAAGCATACGCAGACGCCAGAGCTTTGTTTATGTCTGCCAGACAGAGATTGAACAACAGTGGTGCAAGAATTCAACCGTATTTTACTCCAGATGTGGTCCAAATTTTATAGGTTGTGATTTTTACCTTTACCTAAGTTCCGGTGCATAGGCTTCTGATGGCTCTTAGTAGAGTTTCTGAGATACCCCAGTTATAAAGCTTCTGCCAAAGTCTCCCCCTGTTGACTTTATCAAAGGCAGTTGTAAATTTGATGGATGTGACAAAGCGGGGGGACTTTTGATGTTAGCTTTTTTAATCAAGGAAGAGAAGATGATCAGGTTGTCTTCAGTGCCATGCCTCTGCCTGAAGCCTGATTGAGTAATGGGTATTAGGGCCTTGAAGCTGGACCATTCTCCTAACTCAGTGTTTAAGATTTTTACAAAGTATTCGCCCTCCACGTCAAGGAGGTCAAAGAGCCGGAAGTTAGATGGGTTGTCACATGTCCCTTTTTTTGTGGATTGGCGTGATATGGCACCTCTCCAGCTGTCTGGCACTGCATTCCCCCACATGCAGTTTTAAAAAAAAACTGGCTGAGCAGGGCTGTCTAATCACCTCTGGCAGATTTAAATATTCTCATGGGCACGCCATTTGGGCCCAGGGCTCCAGCTGCTCGAATGGAGGCAAGTACATGTTTTTCTTTATTGATATTTTGTACAACAAAAGAACAAACAACAATAACAACATAGCCAGCTACTCCCAGTTACTGCACACAGCATCTGTGCACTAACTGTGTTCAGATGTCTGTACAAGAGATAGTCCCTGCCTCTTTAGTACTCTGGGAAAACAAAACATATTATACGTTGTGCATCCATTGTATGGTTAAGTTGAGCAGTACAGAATAAACCCAAAATGCGCGTAACATTTTTCCAGGAGGGGGGCTGTTAGATTTGGGGGTCTCCAGTTGGCACAGGTAGGTATGTGTGACAAATAGGGACCCTCTCCTATAGTCAGGATAAGGGGATAACACTCCTAAAATAGCCCCTGCTCACCCCCTTGGTAGCTTGGCACGAGCAGAAGGGCTTTACTTCAGAGGCGTTGAAAGTTAAGCAGTTGTGACCACATGCAGTAACTCAGTGACAACACTACAAATGGACACCACACAGGTTTTATGTAAAAAATAAGTAGACTTTATATAGAGTTATCACAAGACCATAAACAACAAAAATACTGACTATGAGTACTTTCAGATGGTAGATTTAAGCTTAGTTCAGTTCAGTTCTTAGATGCAACACTCTGCGTCAATGTACCTTAAATTGCGTTACGCTTCCATGACAAGCAATGTCGCAGCGATGGGAAATGCGGCAAAGTTCATATACAAAGAAAAAAAGACGTGAAGATATTCCGGATGTGACACGCTTCTCAGGGATGCGAGAAGTGCTCGGTTCAATGCGTGGACTGCAGCGGCGACACCCTTATGATGCAACGGCAGTAGCTCCAGTGGCGACACTCTTCTCCCATGATGCATGAAGCTTCCGCTCGATGCGAAAACTACACTGGCGACATCCAAGATGCGACGGCAGCAGCTCCAACGGTGGCGCGCTTCTCGGGGATGCGAGGTGCTCTTGGTCGATGCGGTGCAATGCCACAGTTCCAGCGGCGACACCCTCCTTCGGAGTTGCCACGGCAGGCACAGCGACGGTGACACGCTCCGACCTCGTTGCGAGATTCTTCTCTTGATGCGGCGCAGTGCGACAACTACAGCGGCGACACCCTCCTTCAGAGTTGTGACGGCATGCACAGCGACACGCTTCTTCTCGTTGAGTCACGCTTCCAGCTCCTTGCGACACGCAGTTCTTCAGAAGGACCAAAAACAACAGCAGGCACTTCCACAAGAACTCTGGGGAGCTGGAGGGTGAAGTCTGTTGTCCCTGAGACTTCAGCAGGAGGTACGCTCTTTCCCAAGCCCTTGGAGATCCTTCACAAGTTGATAGCAAAGTACACAAAGTTCCTTTCTCCTTCCTTTGGCAGTAAGGCAACCACTGCAGGCCAATCCCCCAAGCAGCACTTCAGCAGGGGAATAGTCTCTCCTCAGTTTCTTCAGGTTCCTCTCCTCAGTAAAGGTTTCTTCTTGTAGTCCAAAGTGATCTAATTTCATGGGATCAGGGTCCCAATATTTATACTCCAAAATCCTTTGTTCTCTGAGGGGAGAGGGGCCTTTGCCCAGTCAAAACCAGTTCTGAAGCACTCTGTTTACCAGACTTCTCCTTTCCTTTGAAAGTGCAGGGCAAGCACATCAGACACCCCACAGGAGGTGGAGCCAGCATTGTGGAAGGCAAGTACAGTCCTGGAGCACTTTGTTTACAGGACTCCTTCTCTCCTTTCAGTGTGCAGGGCAGAGACATCAGCCGCTCCCCAGGGGGTGGAACCAGCATTGCGGAAGGCATGCACAGCCCTCTTCAAGGTTCAGGTGCAACTCCTCCCTCCCATCTAGATGCAGATCTCTCGATTCACCACCGGATGACTCAGCCTGTCTCCTGGAATTCCCCAGCCCTGTCACTCACAAATCCAGACAAAGGAATATACAACCTAGCAGAGGCGGGTTTGAATGGTTAGACAAGCAAATACCTACTTTCTAAAAGTGGTATTTGCAAACACAGAATATTAAAACCAACTTCACTAAAAGATGTATTTTATTATTCTGAGTTCAGGCATACTAAACTCAAATTTCTACCATGTTCTCTGAGACAGTTAGGATTATAAAATATAATAACTTCACAGCCCATTCTGGCCTATGTAGAACAGGTAGCCTTGCAATAGTTAAAAACGAAAATGGCTGTAATTCACTATTAGGACATGCCACACACACCAGGGCTTCTCCTACCTTATACTTACAATGCACCCTGCCATTGGGGCTACCATAGGGGTGACTCATATGAAGAAAAGGGAAGGTTTAGGGACTGGCAAGTGGGTGCACTTGCCCAGTTAGCATGACAGTACCAGACTGCCTGCAGGCTCTGCAATGGCAGACCTTAGACACATTTTACAAGGCTGCTTCTGTGGGTGGCACAACCAGTGCTGGAGGCCCACCAGCAGCATTTGGATTTACACGCCCTCGGCACACTCAGTGCACTAGACTAGGGTCTGACAAGTAAACCAAATAGCCAAACATGGAACCACTGATTAGTACATCAATTTACAATAGGGAGCACTTGCACTGTGGCACTGAATAGCAGTGGCACAGTGCCCAAAGCATCTAACACCAGCAAAAATACATGAGGCAACTACAAAAATGGAAGGGAGGCCCACGCCAATGGTGCCAGGTCTAACACGTGTCCCCTCCAGCTGAAAAGTGAGGAGAACTACCCTCATTCCATGCAGTTCTCTCCATTAAGGTGTAAAAATCTGGACAGACCATCAGCGTTGGCGTGTTCTGTACCAGGGCGGTGCTCCACCGTAAAGTCCATACCCTGTAGGGAAATAGACCACCTCAACAGCTTTGGATTCTCTTCCCTCATTTGCATCAACCATCTGAGGGGCCTGTGGCCTATCTGAACCCGGAAGTGAGTCCCAAACAGGTATGGTCTCAGCTTCTTCAGTGCCCAGACCACATAAAATGCCTCATGCTCAATAGTACTCCACCTCTGTTCCCGTGGAAGTAACCTGCTAAAGATAAAGGCTACAGGTTGATCTAGGCCCTCCTCATTCATCTGTGACAGAACAGCCCCCACACCATGCTCTGAAGCATCTGTTTGGACGATAAACTCTCTTGAGAAGTTGGGTGCCAGGAGCACGGGCGCCGGGCACATGGCAGCTTTCAGGGCCTCAAAAAGTTTCTGACAGGTGTCAGTCCAGATCACTTTCTTGGGCTCCTTCCTGGAAGTCAGCTCTGTCAAGGGTGCAACAATGTTGCCATACCCCTTGACAAACCTGTAATACCCTATGAGACCTAAGAAGGCTCTCACTTCTGTCTGGGTTTTGGGTGGCTCCCAAGCCAGGATGGTTTCAATCTAGGGTTGTAGGGGCGCAACCTGGCCGCTCCCAACTTGGTGTCCCAAGTACTCCACGAAACCCTGCCCGATCTGGCACTTACTCGCCTTGATCGTGAGGCCTGCTTTCCGCAGTGCCATCAACACTTCCCAGAGGTGGCGCAGATGTTCCTCCCAACTGGTACTGAACACTGCAATGTCATCCAGGTAGGCGGCACTGAACTCATCCAGTCCAACCAACACCTGGTTGGCCAACCTCTGAAAGGTGGCAGGGGCATTCTTCATCCCAAAGGGCATAACACGGAACTGGAAATGCCCATCTGGTGTGGAGAATGCTGACCTCTCCTTTGCCCCATCAGTCAAGGCGATCTGCCAGTTCCCAGACGTCAAGTCAAACGTGCTGAGGTACCGGGCAGCCCCTAGCCAATCGATGAGCTCATCAGCTCTGGGGATGGGGTGCGCATCAGTTTTTGTGACTGAATTGAGCCCTCTGTAGTCCACACAGAACCGAAGTTCGGGTGTGGCACCCGGCGCTGCAGCCTTCGGGACCAAGACCACTGGGCTGGCCCAAGGACTGCTGGAGGACTCAATCACCCCAAGCGCAAGCATCTTTGAGACTTCCTCTTTGATGCAAGCCCTTACCCTGTCAGTTACCCTGTAAGGCTTGTGCTTCACAGGTAAGCTGTCTCCTGTGTCCACATCATGGACACTCAAAAACAAGGAAAGGGTGTAGAGAGACTCTCAATAGTATTACCGGAACAAAGAAAGTGTCCAACACCAATTTGGTTTGTATAGACAAACTAATCTGTGACACCAGGAACCAGGGAGAACAGATCAGAAAACTGTCCCAGCAACTGGCGGCAGTCATTCTGTTGCTCATGGGTCAGGGTGGAAGAGAGGTTAACACCCTCCACTGATCCATTTTGCTCTGAGGCTGACAGGAGGTCAGGAAGAGGCTCAGTCTCCTCCTCCATCCCAGCATCTGTTGCCATGAGCATGCCCACTTCAGACCTCTCTAAGTGGGGCTTAAGGCGGTTGACATGTAGGACTCTCAAGGGGTTCCTAGGAGATCGCAAGTCCACCAAGTAGGTAACTGGACTCCTGCGCTCCACAACCTCAAATGGTCCGGTCCACTTATCTTGGAGCGCGCAGGGCTCCACTGGAGCCATGACCCACACTTTCTGGCCAGGTTAAAGCTCTACCAGAGTGGCATTCTGGTCATACCAGCGCTTCATCTCCTCCTGGCTGGCTTCCAGATTCGCCTCAGCAAGTTGCCTGAAACGCCTAGTCTGGTTCCTGAAGGCCAGCATGTAGCTATATACATCTTGGGGAGGTTTCCTGGGAGATTGCTCCCAGCCTTCTTTAACCAGACTCAGAGGTCCTCTGACTGGGTGTCCATAGAGAAGCTCAAAGGGACTGAACCCTAGAGGTTTCTGTGGCACCTCACGGTATGCAAACAGGCACGGTAAGAGGACGTCCCACTTACCCCTCATGGGTTCCTCAAGACCCATTATCATGCCCTTCAGGGTCCGGTTAAACCTTTCAACTAGCCCATTTCCTTGGGGGTGGTAAGGAGTGGTAAAGTTGTAGGTTTCACCACACTCCTGCCACAAGTACTTCATATACTTGGAAATGAAGTTGGGTCCCCGGTCAGACACTACCTCGTGAGGGAATCCCACTCGGGAGAAAATTCCCATCAGTGCTCGTCCCACCACGGGGGCAGTCACTGTCCTCAGAGGTATGGCTTCCGGGTACCGGGTGGCATGGTCCACCAAGACCAGGATGAACCTGTTGCCCATGGCTGTCTTGGGGTCCAGTGGCCCCACAATGTCAATCCCCACCCGCTCAAAGGGGGTACTGACCACAGGAAATGGCTGGAGAGGAGCCTTGTGCTTCCTCCCACTCTTTCCACTTGCCTGGCATGTCTAAAGAGTCCTGCCCCAAATGTCCGGCTAATGGTACATCATGAGCCAGACCCAGTAGGAAGGCTCTGAACTTCTGGGGTACCACCAGCACACGGGCTGACCCAGGTTCAACAACCTCAGGCTCACTATACAGGAGACCATTCTCCCAGTAAATCAAGTGTGACCCTGACTGATCACCTGCTGCCTGGCTTGCAGCCTTTTGCCGGTAGCCCACAAGAGAAGGGCACTCTCTCTGTTCCTTGCTAAATTCCTCCCTGGAGGGGCCTCCTTCTTGCTGCCAATGGGTTAGCACAGGCAGGTCCCCCAGTTCAGCTACTTGCTCCCCGGTAGGCTCCAGGGCATCCCCCTCAGGGTCTACCTCCTCCTGGGCAGCGGGAACTTCGGGGGACGGTTACCCATGCCCCTCACCACTTCTCTCTTCGGCAGGTTCCTGGGCATCCCTCTCAGGCTCCAGGTCCTCTTGAGAACCCCTACTGGCTGACATTGACCAGGTGGTCACGCATGCCCAGTCAGGCAGTCCAACCATCTTCAAGTGAGTTGTTTTCTCCACCTTTTCCCAAGGGGAGCTCTCCAAATCATTTCCCAACAAACAGTCAACAGGCATGGCGGGCCTCACAGCTACCGGAAGAGTACAAAAGACCCCCCCCCCCACTCAAAGGGAACCTGAGCCATTGGACAATGACTCTCTGTGTTGTCGGCGTTAACAACTCGGCAAAATGCATGAGGGACAATCTGCTCTTGAGACACCAGGTGACACTTGACAGCTGTCACACTGGCTCTCGTATCTCTAAGAGCCTCTACCTTTCGGCCATTGACGGTCACACGCTGCCCATATTTCTTAGTGTTCCTGGGCAGCTGAGCTTCTGAGACCATCTCACAATCTCCTAAAGAGACCAAGGTCATCTGTGCGGTACCCCACCACCTTGGACATCACTCTCCTCCCCCAAGGCTACTGCTGGGGCGGAGCACCAGCGGGTGCTTGTTTACCAAACAGGCGGAACCTGGTATCATTCGCCTTATGACCCAGTTCGCCACACTTGTAACACTTCAGGGGCCCCTGGTGAAGAGTACTACCTGTCACGCCCCTTGCTTTCTCTCAGGGGGAGCCTGGGAACCTTTCATGGGGTTCCCTTGGGGACTACTTTGGGGCCCTTTGCGGAACTCCTTCTGTTTACCCTTGTACCCCCCACTCTTCTGCTGGGGACCCTGCCCACCTTTGGCTGAGTCTCCCACATGACCCTTGTGGACCCGGGTGCTCACCCAGCGGTCCGCCTCCTCAGCAAGCTTCCTAGGGTTAGTCAGCTTGCTATCTATCAGATGCTGGTGTATCTCTGGAAAACAGTTATCACACAAGTGCTCCCATGCAATCAAATCAAAGAGACCATGAAAATCATTAACCTTGCTGCCCTTTACCCAACCATCCAATGCTCTGCAAAAGAAAGTGACATATTCAACCCAAGTACTGTTTTCTAACTTTTTGCATTTCCTGAACCTCTGCCTATAGAGCTCAGGTGTCAAACCATATCTAGACATCAATGCATCTTTCGTGTGGCTGTATGAATTGTGAACATCAGAAGGCAAGTCTAACAATGTGTCCTGCCCCTCACTAAGGAACCTTCCCCACAACCCTGCTCTCCAATCTCTCTCAGGGACTCGGTGGGAAGACACGGCTACCTCATAGGCTCTGAACCACTGACCAATATCATCATTTTTGTAAAACTCCTTCACCACATCCTTGGGAATATACACTCTACTTTCTGTATGTACTGACGGTATGTTGCCACCAGAGGGAGTAACTTCTCAACTTTTGGTTTTAAACTCCAACTCCCTCAAAACTTTTTCATGCTCAAACTGCATTTTCTTTTCCTCAAGATCTAATCTTCTATTTTCTAATTCCAGCTGCCTATTCACCTTGAACTTGGTCATCTCCATCTCATACCTTCTTGATCTCTCTCTGTCCTTCAACTCCTCTGGAGACAGACTTTTTTTAGAAGCATTGCTGTAGAAAAATACAAACTGGGGGGCACTACCAACCAGAATATAAGATCCTTAATTATTGCCCGGCGATGTCGCCTCTTGAACCCACAAAGAAGTTAAACTATTGAAGAGGCAGGCGCTGGAGACTGGAAGGCAGGAAACAAGGTTTTTATTCGCTCCGGAGGAGAACACAACGAAAACGGACAGAAGGTATCGTTCTGAGGTGCTCTAACTGCATCCCTGAGGCCTGGCCTCTTATACACAAGTTTATCTCTTTATTACATGTAACACATTCTCGTTGATACTTTGATGTACGGAAAGACATCCTCAGAATCCCCCCTTCCCAGCCCGTTCCCATGCAAGGCTACAGTGGAAGTCCCCGCCCCGTTCACAACAGGTGATGATCATCGCGCAGCTGGGTATTCCGCCGATTCACGGAGTGTGCGGGTTTCGATCGGATCTCGTGGGATGGGGGGGGGGGCTTTGATCATCTCGGGGGTCCTTTGAGGAGGGAAGCTTCCTATTGTATGGGGAGGGGCAAGAGATTGGTATCGGCAGAGCTAGGTGTCGGCCTGGGAACGGGGAAGACAAACGGGCACACGGGGAAAAGGGGTTTGCATCAAAAGGGCCGGAGGTCATGACGGGGAAGCAGGGAGGTGTCGCGCTGGGAACAGGATGAGGGCCTGGGGCAGAGCAGCGCCGAAGAGGGGTTTATGACTCAAGGCAGGTGCAAGCAGGGGGGGTTGCCAGCGAAGTTAGGAGAGAGAGAGAGAGACGCGCTGGCTCTCGGCGAGAGCAGGGAAGCCATGGTGTCCAAAATGGCGGCTGTTTTACGCGCACAAAAGGTTTAAGGAGAGCAAGAGGGCGCCGATAATGTTGACGGTTTTCAGCCTAACTTTTAACAGTCCTCCCTTTTCAACATATCTAGCCAACTTGCTTACTCAATGTCAATTTTCATCAAATTCCTAACTTCGGTATCATATAATGCCCTCATATGTTCGCTTCCAATGTCCACAGTTTTGGAAAAAATACGACTCGCACATAAAGAACACATAGGTGGCAAACATTGAATTCCTAAGCATAGGCCACATATTACAACTACGGGAATCAGGATAATGGTGAGCAGTCTCCAGCCCCAGCTTTTGACGGTGTCCCAGAACCAACCACCAAGCGACCATTCTTCTTGCTCTTGGTGAACTTCCGAAGAGAGTCTGTGAAGATGCTCGATGGCTTTGTACACTGAGGGTGAGTTGTCCGGTATGTATGTACAACAGCTGGCCCCAATAATGCGGCATGCTCCTCCACGGTCCGCCAGAACCACATCTAGGACGAGGCGGTTCTGAAGAGCCACCAAACGGACCGCTTGGAGCTCGGCAGTGTTGTTGGCAAAGATGCCCGCTGTGATGTTCATGGTTGTCTCGACTGCCTGAGTCAAATGTCGGATGGCACGGCTGTTTGCCATCGGGCCCCAGAGGGGGACGAGTCCTTTCATAGCATCGAGGAACTGTGCCCCTGTTGAGTCGGCTTGCTCAACGTCTTTGGCTCGTTTTTGTCTGTGGTGATTCGCTGGGGCCACATAAGTTGGAGGAAGGACGAAGGAGATGTAGCAAGTGCCCCCCCAGCCTTTGGGGAGCCAGGTGTAGGCCTTCGTGCCACAGATGAAATACATGTTTGGGGATGACACAAAGGAAGGTGGATCCGTGGAGTCCAAAGTTCTGGTAAAGCGGCAAGCGCTGTGACCCACCAGCTGTGTCCCAAGTCCTTCTACACACATGTGGCCTGTGACGTTGATGACCGTCAGGGCCACAGTCAGAGTGGCAGCCGTTCGTTTCCGCAGATAGGAGAAGGTGGGTCTGGTTGGATTGTTGAACACCTGCATTTCGATTCGTTCTTTGGCCGGAATGTCCATTTGGATTGAGTCGCTGGGGGTCAGCGGGCAGAAGTGTGTCTTTGTCTTGTTTCGCCCGGCCCCATGAGAAGAATGTGCTGCAGCTCTGCTGGAGGTGGCATTTCCCGTATAGCTCTCTTGCAGGAGGATCAGCCAGGCAAGGCAGGAGCCGTGGACGGAGAAGGGTGAAGGGATGAATGGTATTGAATGTCCAGTGGCATGGGGTAGCAACCCACAGATCCAGCAGTTGGTGGCGTTGGTGGCAAGATTGTGCTGGTGAAGTAGCTGCACGAAAGAGTTGTTCCAAAACTCCTTTCGCCTCTCTCTTAGTTGAGGAGAGAGCGAAATTAGATAATGTTCCTTCATGGTGGTAGGCTGAGCAGTGGTTAGGAATGTTTCGTGAGCAGGTGCGTGTTCTTCCATAATCCAGAGCGTAGTCATGAGGAGAAAACAGAGGAGGATTACGATGAAGAGTGCAATTGTCTTTGAGCTATGGAGTCTGTCTGTTCTCGGATTTCTGTAGTGGGTATTTCCTGTTGTCTCAGTCGGCTTCTTGTTTGGCGCTTCCATCATCTTCTTGTCTGGCGCTTCCATCATCTTCGTCTTCAAGGTGCTCGGTAGTGGGCAGGACCACAGACTTAGTTTCAGCCTCTCTCCAGGTAACCCTTGGTAGTTTGGGTCACCGTTCTGAGATCCTTTAACCTAGTCCGTGGCCTACTTAGCCGAAGCTCCCTCCTTTCGACGCAGGAAATACCCTTCTCGAGATGGCACAGTGGGGTCAGGATGTTTTGAAAGTTCAAGTGTCTCTGTATCAGGGTAGCAGTTCAACGATGGTCGGTCCTGGTTCAGGAGCTCTTCTTGGGTGTTGACGGTGTCTGTCGTGGCCAGGGCTGGAGAGACCTTTTTGCAGTGATGAGCGTGCAGCCAGTGTTTCTTCCCCTCCACTCGAAGTGCGGTCCGAGTGGTGATCAGCACTTGCCAGGGGCCCGTCCA
The DNA here is from genome assembly GCF_964261635.1 of Lissotriton helveticus. NCBI lineage: Eukaryota > Metazoa > Chordata > Amphibia > Caudata > Salamandridae > Lissotriton > Lissotriton helveticus. Next base: position 1,246,747,151 of record NC_136059.1, on the reverse strand, counting down.
CCGGGGTTCCAAACTCTTTGATCGCTGAAAGTTTCGGATCAGCACGAAGTCCCCCGGCTGGATGGCGTGACCCGGACCCCTGGAAGCATCGGGGATGGCCTGCTGCACCTGCTGATGAAGGACAGACAAAGTTTCAGTCAATTTGTACAGATAATCAGACATTAGGACATCCGGAACGTCATGAATGGACGTTGGTTTCGGGGCAGACCAGACGCTCATGGGTCGACCGAAGACAACTTCATAAGGGGTTAAGTGATGTCGGGTGGGGGTAGAGCGCATCGATAGCAATGCCAATGGGAGGGCGTCTGGCCATTTCAGGCCCGTCGTAGCCACTATTTTGGCCAGTTTAAGCTTTAGTGTGGCGTTGTGTCGTTCGACAAGCCCAGCAGATTGAGGGTGGAAGACTGCGTGGAATTTCTGTTTGATACCCAGCCCATTTAGGATGAGCTGGATAACGTTGGCTACAAAGTGGGGGCCATTATCACTCCATAAAACACGACAGAGGCCATAACGGGGGAAAAACTCCTTTAACAGGACCTTTGCAGTGGCCATAGCGGTGTTGTCACGGGTTGGATATGCTTCCACCCATTTGCTAAATGCGCACACCACGACAAGTACATATTTCAGGCCTTGGCATCTGTCTAGCTGGATGTAGTCCATCTGCAGGACTTCAAATGGGTGGTTTGGGACCCCAAATCCCCCCCGGGGTACTACAGTTCCCTTCCCGGGGTTGTGTTGCAGGCATATTAAGCATTGTTGGACCAGGCGTTTGGCGGAATCTGGGATCTTGTCATTGTGCCAAACCCTGGAGACAAGTTCGATCATGGGGGCTGATCCTATGTGGGCAGGGGAGTGTGCCATGGTTAATATGGGAATCAAGTATGAATCAGGTAGCAACCATCTGTTCGTGTCTTTTGTCCGCCAGCAGCCTTCATCGTCTTTCAATCCCACCCGTGCCCATTCAGTCAATTCGTGTTGTGTGCTAGCCGTTTGTATGTCTCTAATTGTGTCCTTGGCGTCAGTCCAGTTTTCTGCTTGTGACCTGGTCACGTACATACGTGTTGTCGTTCTATTTTCAGCTGTCGTTCGGGCGGTGATGTCGGCTAGTGCATTTCCCTGTCCAATAATGTCTGTCACCTTCTTGTGTGCCTGGCATTTGATAACGGCAAGTTTGTTGGGGAGGAGGACAGCTTCGATTAAGGCGGAGACTAAATCCCCGTGCAAAATGGGTGTGCCGTGTGAGGTCAAGTATCCTCTCTCCCTCCAGAGGAGCCCAAAATGGTGAACCACCCCGAAGGCATACTGGCTGTCGGTGTAAATGTTCGTCGTGGTTCCTGTTGCCAGGATGCAGGCTCTCGTCAAAGCAATCAGTTCCGCTGCCTGGGCAGATCGCTGGGTGATGCGGGCTGTTTCTACTACAGTTCGAGCCGTGGTGACTGCATAGGCAGCGGAAGTGGTACCATCGGAGAGTTTGATGCAAGAACCGTCCACCCACAACTCCCCGTCGGGGTCAGGGAAAGCTGTGTCTCTGAGATCGACCCTACTCCTGGTCTGTTCGTCCGTAAGAGTCACGCAGTCATGTACGGGGTGCACATTGGGATCGTTCTCTGGCAAGGGTAACAGAGTTGCTGGGTTCAGTGTGGTGCATCTTTTCAGAGTGATATGGGGGGCAAGCAAGGTTAGTTCGTATCCAGTCAGTCGTGCACTCGTCAGATGTTGCGTCTTGGTTTGGTTCAGGAGGGTGTCGACTGCATGGGGTACCAGTACCGTGAGGGAATTCGAGAGTACAATCCCCTCACTCTGTCGGATAGAGACTGCAGCAGCAGCTACAGCTCGAAGGCAGGCAGGCAAGGCTCTGGCGACAGGGTCAAGAGTGGCAGAGAAGTAAGCGCACGGTCGTTGCTTAGGACCGATGGCCTGGGTTAGGACAGATAAAGCGCACCCCTCCCTTTCGTGAGTGTAAAGGGAGAAGGGCTTTCTGTAATCAGGGGTACCCAGGACAGGGGCTGAGCAACGGGCATCTCGTAGTTCTGTGAAGGAGGTTTGACACTCAGGAGTCCAAGGGAGTGGGAAAGGGACGTCTTTGTTTAGGAGAGAGAGCAGTGGTTTTACAACGAGGCTGAAGTTTGGCAACCATTGTCGGCAGAAGGAGGTGAGGCCTAATAGGGAGCGAACCTGCTTCTGGGTTTTAGGGACAGGGGTGTCTAGAATGGTCTGGATTCGATCAGGGGTGAGTTTCCGTCCATCTTTGGACAGAAGGTGACCTAGGTAAGTGACCTGGGGTAGGCAGAATTGCAACTTCTTCTTGGAGACCTTGTGGCCATTTTCCGCAAGGAAGTGCAAGAGTTGAATGGTGGCGGTAACCGCTAGAGGGGTGGTGTCGGCTGCCAAAAGGATGTCATCGACATATTGTACCAACACCACCCCGTCGGGTAACCGGACTTGGTCTAGTTGCCTTTTGAGGGCCTGGCTGTAGATGCTAGGGCTCTCCGTGTAGCCTTGAGGGGCTCGGCAAAACCTATATGAGCGGGATTTTAGGGTAAAGCCGAAGAGATATCGGCTGTCTGGGTGGATGGGGATGGAGAAGAATGCGTTCTTGAGGTCGATGACGGAAAAGGTGGTGGCAGTGGATGGAATCAAGGTCAGGATGGTGGTGATGTCTGAGACCACAGGGTACTGGGGTACCACCACTTTGTTGATCTCTCGGAGGTCGATGATGAAACGGTATGCTTTCTCATCTCCCTCTCCCTGCTTCTTGATAATGGGCAAGATAGGGCTGTTGCAAACGTTGCTAACCACTTCCTCTACCACTCCTGCGTCTATCAGTGACTGGATAATCATTACCAATGCCTTCTCGCCCTCTGGCGATATCCGATATTGTGGGAGTTTTGGGAGTGTTGCGTCTGGTCGGACAGTAATGTGCACTGGGTCAATTAACATACGCCCTACGTCCGAATCCGCTTTGGCCCACAGATACGGAGGTAGGGTGTCAAGCAGGGACGCGTCGACGTCGGTGATGGAAAACATGTGTCGGGGGGAACAATGTTTAAGCAGAACGGGGTTGTCGTAAAGAAACACTCGAACTCCATCTTGAGAACACCTAATCGTCGCTCGGAAGTGTTTCAGTAAGTCAAGTCCCATAATGGCGTCAGGGCTATTGGAGGAAAGCAAGAACGTGGTGTCGGTGGTGTTGTTTTCTACGTCAAAGAGAATCGGGGCAGACAAAGGGTTGGTGGAGGGCGTTCCATCGAAACCTGTCGATGTTATGAGTGAGCCAGACAAGGGTGCCCTTGGAATCAGTCGTTTAGATAACGCACTACGTGTTGCGCCAGTGTCTACCAGAAATGGAGACTTGGTACCCAGGACCTTAGCAGTGACATAAGGGCCCTGCTGGTCAACATAGAGCTCGACTGGATCCCTCCCTCGCCCTTGGCTGTCCTATGCAAAGGTGTGAGTGTCGTCATAGTCAGATTGTTGATATTGGTTCTGTCTGGGTCGATCGAACGTATTCGGTCTGCTTGATCTGTCATTAGTCGCGTCATTTGGGGGCCCTCGTTGTGGTCCCTTAGGTCTCGGTCCGTTTGCTACATCCCTGGGGTCTCTGTTCCTGATCATTTCCAGGAGAACTGGGCACTGGGATTTCCAATGGCCAGTCCCTTTGCAGAAAGCGCACTGGTCATCTCTAAGGTCTGTGCGTCCACTGTAGGGAGTCAGAGTGCGGTCCTGGGGAAATGCAGTCTTAGGGACGTTTGTCTGGTAGTTTCCCCGGTATTGGTCTCGTCCTATAGTCACCCCTTGCAGTTTGGCAATCATCACCCTCTCTTTTAAGTCTTTCTTCTTTTTCTCTGTCGCCCTATCGTTTTCATTTTTCTGATGCTCATAATATTGGGCCATTTGGAGAATCGCTGTAGGTTTGGAGGCTGCCCAACTACTCTCGCTGGCCTGTAGTTTCTGGGAGATGTCCAAAGATAGGCCCTTAACATAATTCTGGACAAACAGATGGTGTCCGGTTGCAGTGGTCATGTCCTGGCCGCTGTAATCGGAGAACACCGTTTCAAACCGGGAGAAGTATTCCGATACATCCTCCTGGGGTTTTTGGCGACAGGCTGTTACTATCGACCAGTCCACTTTCTTTTCTGGGATTAGGGTTTTTAATTTCTCTACAATTTTATCTGGGAGGTCTAGAATGGATTTCAACGGCTTTTGTCCTGGTCCCCGTTGTTTGTCCAAGTCATCGAGTTGTGACCAGGTATGTCCGAACAGATCAAGGTGGTCGACTTTCCGGATTTGCTTCCACACATCAGCTGGTAGACATAACCCGAAGAACAAGTCGATGTCAGCCAGGGTCATGATAGTTGAACCCAGGGCTGTACCCAATTCAGTATAGAAGGCAGTGGGGTTTTTACGTAGGTCGGGTAGAGATTTCCGGAATGTCAGTATCTCTTGCCGGTCCCATGGCTGGTAGACCCAGTTGTATACTACCCTTCCCTTCGCATCTTGGTTGTTTGCATCATCGTGAGTCCCTGTACCCCGAGGAGGAACCCAGTAAGGGGCAGCCTCACGTATCGGCATCATGGTGTTAGATTGCTCGGTTGGTGGTTCGGTCACTACGGGGGCCGCGGATTTAGCTCCCGGCTTTCGTTCAGTGAGGTGGCGGAAAACCTCAAGCGTACGCGTAAGGAGGTCCGACACATCACACTCGCCCTCATCCCCGATATCGACCTTCCGGTACAGAGTCCTTAGGCTCTCGGGACCTTTGTCTCGATATCGGTCCTCGTATGCATTCAAGACATGATAACACAGTCGTACGGTAAAATGTCGTCTGTGACTCCCTGTATACGAGCTGAACATATCTGTGATGTACTCTTCATCATCCTTCCTTTCTACCAGTGTCCTTGCTATTTTGTCGATCCCCGCTCGCTCATCTTTGTCTAGCCTGTTTGTTCTTGCAAGGCCAGCCCCTCGAGTCTCATGCTCGTCTAACGTTGTCGTTGATGCGGGTTTTAATACAAGGGGTTCGGCTGGCACAGAGGCCATTGGGGCCGACGCTGCGGCGGTACCTTCGTTTGTACCTGGGGGTGGCGCGTGCTGCGCCAAGGGTCGAGAAGGGGCGTATGGAGGGGGCATGTAGATGATAGGAGGACCTAACAGCAGGTCCTCATTGGCTTGTCGTTTCGAGGGTAAATCAGGGTAGAGCATGGAGGGGGTTCTAACCGGACACTGGCTTGGCGTTTCCCTTTCTAGTTTCTGTTTAGCTTTCTCTCTTTCCTCTATCTCCTTTTTTAGTTTCTGAGCAGCTAGGTGGGCTGCTTTTTGCAGCTCTTTTTCCAACCTACTCTCAGTTTTCTTTTTACGCTGTTCAGTTTCTTTTCGCCACATGCCGAAGCTATCAAGCATAGTAGGTGTTGTCTTGTTTTTACCTAGGGCAGTTTCTAGCATTTTTATTTTATCATCGTCGAAGGATCCTATCAGGGGCCATTGACTTTCTTGACCCTGTTTTGTATATTTATGCCATAGTTTACTATAGGCAATAGCGGTCAATCCATGCTTCATGAACATGTCCTTATTAGGGGTGCCTTCCAGTGGGGCTGGATGGTCCATCTCTAATAAGCGGTCCGGGCTAAACAGGCTACTAATCAGTGGGGAGAAGACAGACATGACGGCTCGTAACGAGGGACTAAAAAGTCAGCACTGCCTATCTTATCACTAGGTGCAAAGACTAGACAGAATATTTCTATTCTACGTTGTTTGCAGGCAGTGAATACCTCATGGATCACAATAACCAAAGACCAATAAATAACAATGGGGAGAATGAGTAGGTCCGCAAAGATCTGCGTTACCTACCTTTTTCACTATCTGCAAAAAGGGTGGTCTCTTCCCTGTTTGCAGACAGGGAATCTCCAGGAAACAATAATTTTGCGAACAATAGTTCAGTTTCAAGCAATTATAGGGTGGGGGAGAAAAAAATAAGCACGGCTGCTACCCTACCTATCCTCCACTGCTTGCAAAGAGAGAGACCTTTGTTTCTCCGTTTGCAGACAGTGAATCCCTCATAGATCAAGATAACAAAAGACCGATAAATAACAATGGGGAGAATGAGTAGGTCCGCAAAGATCTGCGTTACCTACCCTTTTCACTATCTGCAAAAAGGGTGGTCTCTTCCCTGTTTGCAGACAGGGAATCTCCAGGAAACAATAGTTTGTGAACAACAGCTCAGTTTCAGGTGATTATTGAGTGGGGGAGAAAAATAAGCACGGTTGTCTGCCCTACCTATCCTCCACTGCTTGCAAAGAGAGAGCCTGTTGTTTCTCCGTTTGCAGACAGTGAATCTCCAAATAAACAAAAAGAGCAATACTAGTATTTAACAAACAAGCAATCAAGCAATTTTTTCGCAATTTGTCGTGGTAACACGACCTTACCCGGACCGCATGGACAGTTTCCTGACTTCCGAATCCAGCGCCCGATCGTCCTCTCTTCTTCGTTATCCTCGCGGCACTCCTGATGGTTCCCAGTCAGGACCGTAGATCACTCGAGAGAGGTCTGTTCGGAACCAGTGAAGTTCGGATGATCGGCTGTCAGACGAGGGTCTATCGGACAGACGCGTTCCCGATCGTTGCAGTCGTTCACTTTGTCGTCAGGACCTCTCCCACCGGATCCATGGGTCGCTGATGGGCCCCACGCTTGGGACGCCAATTGTAGAAAAATACAAACTGGGGGGCACTACCAACCAGAATATAAGATCCTTAATTATTGCCCGGCGATGTCGCCTCTTGAACCCACAAAGAAGTTAAACTATTGAAGAGGCAGGCGCTGGAGACTGGAAGGCAGGAAACAAGGTTTTTATTCGCTCCGGAGGAGAACACAACGAAAACGGACAGAAGGTATCGTTCTGAGGTGCTCTAACTGCATCCCTGAGGCCTGGCCTCTTATACACAAGTTTATCTCTTTATTACATGTAACACATTCTCGTTGATACTTTGATGTACGGAAAGACATCCTCAGAATCCCCCCTTCCCAGCCCGTTCCCATGCAAGGCTACAGTGGAAGTCCCCGCCCCGTTCACAACAGGTGATGATCATCGCGCAGCTGGGTATTCCGCCGATTCACGGAGTGTGCGGGTTTCGATCGGATCTCGTGGGATGGGGGGGGGGCTTTGATCATCTCGGGGGTCCTTTGAGGAGGGAAGCTTCCTATTGTATGGGGAGGGGCAAGAGATTGGTATCGGCAGAGCTAGGTGTCGGCCTGGGAACGGGGAAGACAAACGGGCACACGGGGAAAAGGGGTTTGCATCAAAAGGGCCGGAGGTCATGACGGGGAAGCAGGGAGGTGTCGCGCTGGGAACAGGATGAGGGCCTGGGGCAGAGCAGCGCCGAAGAGGGGTTTATGACTCAAGGCAGGTGCAAGCAGGGGGGGTTGCCAGCGAAGTTAGGAGAGAGAGAGAGAGACGCGCTGGCTCTCGGCGAGAGCAGGGAAGCCATGGTGTCCAAAATGGCGGCTGTTTTACGCGCACAAAAGGTTTAAGGAGAGCAAGAGGGCGCCGATAATGTTGACGGTTTTCAGCCTAACTTTTAACAGTGCTACCTGCTGGGGAAGGTATTCGCCTTCCTCCTATGCCCAATAGCTCTTCCTGTTGCACAATTGCCAGGTCATCCCCCTCCTCAATTTCAGGGGTTTTCCTTGCTTCTACCCAGGCCCTCAGCGAATTCTTCTTTCTTGGTGCACTTAACAGTGGAAACCTTGAATTTCTTGCAAAAATACTTCAGGTGCTTTACTTTGTAGCTTTCTAGCTTCTCTTCTTCTCATTCGCAATCAATAGAGGCTATGGATTCTGCTCTCTCTACTACGACTGAATCAGGCATCTTTCAAAAATAGAACAAAAATCCAAAAAGGAATCTACCAAAAAGTATGTGGTATCGTTATGGTCTGCACTCACTAAGTAGTCTTCACCGGTCACTGTACATGAGTCACAAATGCAAATCCAGAATCCTCACCGCTGACTTCCAATGTTAGGTTTGGGGGTCTCTAGTTGGCACAGGTAGGTACGTGTGACAAATAGGGACCCTGTCCTCTAGTAAGGATAAGGGGATAAAACTCCTAAAATTACCCATGCTCACCCCCTTGGTAGCTTGGCACGAGCAGAAGGGCTTTACTTCAGAGGTGTTGTAAGTTAAGCAGTTGTGACCACATACAGTAACCCAGTGACAACACTACAAATGGACATCACACAGGTTTTATATAAAAAATAAGTAGACTTTATAAAGATGCGAGAAGTTCTCGGTTCTATGCATGGACTGCAGCGGCGACACCCTTATGATGCAACGGCAGCAGCTCCAGCGGCGACACTCTTCTCCCACGATGCGTGAAGCTTCCGCTCGATGCGACAACTACAGCGGCGACATCCAAGATACGATGGCAGCAGCTCCGTCGGCGCGCTTCTTAGGGATGCGAAGTGCTCTTGGTCGATGCGGTGCAATGCGAGAGTTCCAGCGGCGACAACCGCCATTCGGAGCTGCGACGGCAGGCACAGCGACGGCGACACGCTCTGACCTCGTTGCGAGATTCTTCTCCTGATGCGGTGCAGTGGGACAACTACAGCGACGACACCCTCCTTCGGAGTTGCGAGGGCAGCAACGGCGACACGCTTCCTCTTCGTTGCGGCAGACTTCTCTCGGTGCAATGCGACAGTTCCAGTGGCGACACCCTCCTTCGGAGTTGCGACGGCAGGCACAGCAACGGCAACACGCTGCTTCTTGTTGAGTTGCGCTTCCAACTCCTTGCGACACACAGTTCCTCAGAAGGCCCAAAAACAACAACAGGCACTTCCACAAGAACTCTGGGAGCTGAGGGGGGGTGAAGTCTGTTATCCCCAAGACTTCAGCAGGAGGCAATCTCTTTTCCAAGCCCTTGGAGATCCTTCACAAGTTGAAAGCAAAGTACTCAAAGTTCCTTTCCCCTTCCTTTGGCATTAAGGCAACCACTGCAGGCCAATCCCCCAAGCAGCACTTCAGCTGGGGAATAGTCTCTCCTCAGTTTTTTCAGGTTCCTCTCCTCAGTAAAGGTTTCTTCTTGGAGTCCAAAGTGATCTAATTTCATGGGACCAGGGTCCCAATATTTATACCCCAAAATCCTTTGTTCTCTGAGGGGAGAGGGGCTTTTGCCCAGTCCAAACCAGTTCTGAAGCACTCTGTTTACCAGACTTCTCCTTTCCTTTCACAGTGCAGAGTAGAGACATCAGCCGCTCCCCAGGGGGAGGAGCCAGCATTGTGGAAGGCAGGCACAGCCCTATTCAAGGTTCAGGTGCAACTCCTCCCTCCCATCTAGATGCAGATCTCTCTATTCACCACCCGGTGACTCAACCTGTCTCCTGGAATTCCCCAGCCCTGTCACTCCCAAAACCAGACAAAGGAGTACACAACCTAGCAGAGGCAGGTTTGAATGGCTAGACAAGCAAATATCTACTTTCTAAAAGTGGTATTTGCAAACACAGAATATTAAAACCAACTTCACTTAAAGATATATTTTATTATTCTGAGTTCAGGCATACTAAACTCGAATTTCACCATGTTCTCTGAGACAGTTAGGATTATAAAATGTAATAACTCTAACAGCCCATTCTAGCCTATGGAGAACAGGTAGCCTTGCAATAGTGAAAAACGAAAATGGCTGTAATTCACTATTAGGACATGCCACACACGCCAGGGCTTGATCTACCTTATACTTACAATGCACCCTGCCCTTGGGGCTACCACAGGGGTGACTGATATGAAGAAAAGGGAAGTTTAGGGACTGGCAAGTGGGTGCACTTGCCCAGTCAGCATGACAGTACCAGACTGCCCGCAGGGTCTGCAATGGCAGACCTTAGGCACATTTTACAAGGCTGCTTCTGTGGGTGGCACAACCAGTGCTGCAGGCCCACCAGTAACATTTGGATTTACACACCTTGGGCAAACTCACTAGACTAGGGTCTGACAAGTAAACCAAATAGCCAAACATGGAACCACTGATTAGTACCTCAATTTACAATAGGGAGCACTTGCACTGTGGCTCTGAATAACAGTGGCACAGTGCCTAAAGCATCTAACACCAGCATAAATACATGAGGCAACAAAAATTGAAGGGAGACCCACGCCAATGGGGCCAGGTCTAACAGGGGCCCAGGTAATCGTGTCAACCAGCCCTAATGTTTAACCTCCACTGTGAATTGAGAGCTACGCGGTGTTCTACCACTGGTGTAGATAGGCATGCCAACTAGCCTTCTGGTGCCTCTGAGGGGTTTGTTTCTGCTTGCTGGCGTGATTGGGCCCACTACAAAAGTGGTCCCCATATATCCCTAGGCCTTGATGCCGACGGCATCTGTTCCCAGAAAGTGTTCAATTGTGTATGACTGAATGTCACATCCTGAATCCAATCTTTCATGGAAGGGGCATTCCTCCTCCCTCAGTACATAGCCACCCTCCTCTTGGCAAACAGCAATAGCATAGCATTTAGTTTTACGAGTCCCCGTTGGTGTGTCTTTAACATATCCCAATAATCGACCCGGGTCGCCGTGTGTACCAATGATGTTGGTATTGGTGTTAAAAATCGTTGACCAAAAATAAGCTAGTCTAGGACATCCCCATGCTATGTGTAAGAAGGTTGCCGGAGCGAAGCCACATTTCCAGCACCTATCATCCATCCTGATACCCATTTGATGAAGTTGAGTAGAAGTCCTATAAAATCTATGTAAGAATTTAAAATGAATCAGCCGAAGCTTATAATTGGGGGATAGGGCCGTAAGTTGATTGCAGCAGAGCGCCCACTGTTCCTCTGTTAGCGGAGTGTGTAATTCAGCATTCCATGCTTGGAAGGCCTCGGGCATTGTTAGAAATGGAGGTCTCTAGGTGGCAATGGTTTGCACGTTTGTCCAAACAGGCACCCTTGCTTTTAGTCCGGGAAAGGGGGATGCACTCCGGAAATAACCCCTCCTCACCCCCTTGGTAGCTTGTCACGAGCTTATCTCAGAGGCATTGAGTAAAGCATTTGTGAACACATACAGTAACACAGTGAAACACTACAAATGGACACCACACCATTTTATAAAAATAATTAATCTTTATCTAAACAAGACCAAATGACAAAAATCCACAATATAGTCCTAAAATAGGCTCTTCAATGGTAGAAATAGTTCAATTCAATGCAGGGTGTAAATGCGACACGTTTCCAACAAAGTACCTTAGATGCGTCACGCAAACAAAGAAAAGGGTCGCAGGGAAGGTGATGCGTCAGTTCCTTGCTTTGAGGGAGGCGATGCGTCGGTTCTTTACTGCAGCGCAGGGGAGGTGATACGTCTGTTCCTTACCGGAGAGGAGGTGATGCGTCGGTTTCTTACTGCGTTCTGGTTGTGATGCTACAACATGGCGCCTCATTACAATGCGACGATCCGGTGCGATAAAATGGCAGCTCCTTGCAATGGGATGATCCGGTCCGATGCGTGTACTTTTGCAGCCGCACAGCAGGCGGCTGTAGGTTAGAATTCTCAGCAAGGAAATTCAGGGGGAGCCGGTGCTGAAGTCTTTGTGTCCCTGAGACTTCAGACAGGAGGCAAGCTCAGTTCAAGCCCTTGGAGAGCTTCCTCAAGATGACAAAGCTTTCCTTGGTAACAAGTAACCACTGCAGGCCAACCCCAAACAGCCAACAGCACAGGGGCAGTAATCCTCCTTCAGCTTCTCTGGTTTCTTCTCCTTGGCAAAGGTTCCTCTTGATTTCCCAGAAGTGATCTAAAGTTCTGGGGTCTCGGCCCCAATATTTATCCTGCAAAATCTTTTGTTCTCTGAAGACAGAGAGTTTCTGTACCTAGTCAAAACCAGTTCTGTCCTCCTGGGTGCAGTTTCCTGGCAGGAGGTGGAGACAGCATTGTTTGAGAGAATACCTGGCCCAGGTAGCTGAAAGGAAATCTCCTCCCCCTACTCTCTATTCTATGAGGGCTCAGGTCAGTGAAAGGAAATCTCTGCCCCCTACTCTCTATTCTATGAGGGCTCAGGTCAGTGAAAGGAAATCTCCTCCCCCTACTCCCTATTCAATGGAGGTCCTATTCAGCCCTGCCCTGACCCGTTAGACTGCTGGAGCCAAGGCCCTCTCCAGCCGCCTGTCACTCACAAACCTGATATGGAATACACAAACCCAGCAGAGTCATACTGGATGGTTAGGCAAGAAAATACCTACTTTCTAAAAGTGGTATTTTCAAACACAGAATGTAAAAATCACCCTCACTAAAAGATGTATTTTAACATTCTGAGTTCAGGCATACTAAACTCGTTTTTCAACCTTGTTCCCCGGGTCAGTTAGGATTATAAGATGTTATAATCAAACTCCCCATTCTGGCCTATGGGAACAGGTAGCCTTGCAGTAGTGAAAAACAATATTGGCTGTAATTCACTATCAGACATGCCACACACATCAGGGAATGTCCTACCTTTTACATACAATGCACCCTGCCCATGGGCCTACCTTAGGGGTGTTTAACATGTAGAAAAGGGAAGGTTTAGGGACTGGAAAGTGGGTGCACTTGCCAAGTCGATATGGCAGTCTCAGACTGCACACAGACTCTGCAATGGCAGGCCTGAACCATATTTTATAAGCTGCTTCTGTGGGTGGCACAACCAGTGCTGCAAGCCCACCAGCAGCATTTGATTTACAGGCCCTGGACAAACATGGTGCACTGTACCAGGGTCTGACAAGTAAATCAAATAAGCCACTCTTTGAGTCACTAATCCATTACAACAATTTACAATAGGGAGCACTTGCACTTTGGCACTGAATAGCAGTGGCAAAGTGCCCAAAGCATCTAGACCAGCAAAAACATAAGGGGCAACAGCGAAAAATGGAAGGGAGACCCACGCCAATGGTGCCAGGTCTAACAGGCATCAATAAGGGGGCGGAGTTCTGCATGTTATTGTAGATCTTAGTGATGAGTCTACGAGGGGAGTCAGTGTTTAGCACTTTCTCAAGGACTAACAATGTGGGGGGTGGGTTAGGGAAGGTATCATGGAGTACTCTAGCCATGGCCTAAGTTTATGATGGAAAAATAGATCAGAGAAAGAGACCTCATGCCCCTCCTCGGGCTCGGGGGTGGAGGGGGCTCTGAACTCCTCTCTGGGTAGAGGTCTGCAGAGGTTTGTATCCCCATCTTCACTGCCAGAGCCCTGCTCTGGCACTGAAGATGGGTAGCATTGGGTTGTGTGCTAGAGGAATGGACGGGGCATACAGAATTTTCAGATGCGCTCTTTCCCGTAGCTTGTTCCAAGCCCACCTCAATGTTTCCACCATATCAATGTCTCCTCGAGGTCTTTTGTAGTTCTGATACTGTGCCACCTGAAGGGGAACCGGAGATGGAACGTCAGGCAAGTACATGTTTAATTGAGTTTTGACAGCACAATAATTAACCCCAATGTAGCAGATTATTATTGTGATGGTCGAAGATTACTTCCGATGGAAAATCCAGGGTACTAACTTCCTCAACAATGTTGTCAAGTTTGGAAATGTAGTCTGTCCACTTTGCAACCAAGACAGCAAGCAGCAGTTTTGGAAGTCTTGGAACATCCCTAAGGAGAGTACAGATTAGCCTTGCATGACCGCTCGTCAACGTATGAAGGACTTGGAAGTTGCTTGCCCATGTGAAGTGCTGAGTAGAGATCCAGATATAATGTATTAAAGAGGCACGGGAGCTCGTTGTGTACATGGAGGAGGCTGGTTGGTCCTGAGCCCCTCTTCCATTTAGGGTTCTAACAGCCTGATTCATGAAAGGAAAATCGGCTCGCAAAGGGCCAGATTCTGAGAATCTGGCCCTTTGCGAGCGCAATTATTGCATTTGGGATTCATCATCCCAAATGCAATAATCGCTATTACAGAATTCGCTATTGTGCGAGGAATTGCATTTAAGGAATCTCTATTAGAGATTCCTTAAATGCAATTCATCAACCAATTCTAAATTGCTAATTCGCAATTTCGGGCCGCTATTTACCGAGAGGTCAGACCTCTCGGTAAATAGCAAAAACGTAGAAACATGCTTTTAAAAGCATTTTTCTAAATTGCATGTTGCACACACACATGTCCTTTGGACATGTGTGTGCGCAACACCTGTTCCAATTTGCATTTAAGGGGTGCTACAGGGTGTCCTTTGGACACCCCTGGCACCCTTTAAATCGCTATCTTATTAGCGAGTAGCAAATTGCTACTCGCAAATAAGGAATACTCCCCATTTATTCCTATGGGCCTTTTGGCCCATAGGAATGAATGGGGAGTTATTCCTTATTTGCGAGTAGCAATTTGCTACTCGCAAATAAGGAATGTGTAGGAATCGCTATTTATTTAGCAATTCCTACATGAATACCGTTTTGCGAGTCTCTAATAGCGATTCCTTATGAATCTCTATTAGAGACTCGCAAAACGGTACCTTGATGAATCAGGCTGTAAGATCCATGGCATTCAAAGAAGAAGCAAATTACTGACCCGCCTTGTCCTTCCTTGAAGGCCCCTGGATGATGTCCGGGATGCCCCACACATTATCCTCCTCTTGTTGCCAGAAAGGAGGTTCTGGTTTTTTAAGAAGGAACATATTGAAGTTGCCAGCCAGAACCCACATATCTGTGAGATACTGTTGTTTTAGATCTTTAATTAATTTAAAAATGTCTCCAGAGGCGAATTCGTTTTTTTGCTGTTTGGAAATTATAGAGATGTATCCAATACTGAGTGCTGGCATCTTTTTTCCATGTCACAAAGATGTTGCTCATATCATCACAAAAATAAAAGCCCCCATGCCACTTGCAATGACTAATTTCCAGCCCGGGACTTCCTGCACTGTTATAGAGACTTCTCCCAATGGATGTCCCCCTTTGGTTGACTGTACAACCGCATGTTAAAATTCATTATGATCCTGCCGAGTCGTGGTGGACAACTGGCAAGTTTCCTGTAGAAAAATTATATTATTTTTGCAGATTTCTTCCATCACGTCAATGGCATTCAGGAGAGAATGTAAACCATGGATATTCCACAAGTAAATTTGCAGGTCGAAATTCAATTTTTGTGTATTTGTGACTTTAAGATTAATGTTCCTTGGCATCACTCTGCGTTCTGGAACTCCCCGTCAGCCAGCACACTCTTTTGTTGTATGCTTGTTCCATTGAAATTCCGATTGTCTCTACTGAAGATTGAAGATTTTTTGGTCCCTTGGAGCTGCAGAGTACAGGATTTTGCTGGCAATGGAACTAAAAGGTTTTTTTCAGCAGCCAAGGGTATTTTGATTCAGAAAGTTTACCTATGGTAATTCCCCACTCTGCTTAGAATCTTAGAGTGGAACTCTACCCACCTGGCTAACTCCCTATCTCGGAATCTTACTTTTGTGTCCTCATTTGTGCTGTCCTTATTGCCAGGTAGGAACATAATGTAGGTCAGGTCTTTAGATTCAACAGACCCCAACTCAGGTAGTGCAGACAGTAATTTAAGTAGATTACTTCTATTTAGGATATCTTCCTGGCCGTGTGAAGTGTATTCCGGATGAAATATGAGAATCTCCTCCAGATTCTCGGCTTCCTATTGGTCAAGTGCTGACTCAGGCAAGGCTGTTGGGTGGTCTACAAAAGAGACTCTGGGCCTGAGCATTGATCCCACAGAGCTTGTAGCTGGAGCAGCAGTTGTTGCATACAAATGTATGTGTGTGTGTACGTAGTGGGATTCCAGGGGACAGTGTTCGACTAACCCAAGGCCAGGCTGTTTCCGACTCCTTTAAGTATGTGCACAGATTTTGTGATCATTGGATATGGCTGGGTAGCCGTTGCCAGTAAGGTGTTTGCCAGCACACCCCGTTGTTGCAGATTTTGATCCCCACTACCAAAATGGCGTGAATGCTCGTGGTTGACCAACAGGGGCATGTTGTCTGTCCCCTAAATACTTTGTCAGGTAAGAGTCCCCACATCCTCTATACATATAGCTGAGAGTATGGTATTGAGGTTGGCTTCTGCGGCTAACTGCCAATAGAGTAGGCAGTAAAGCTTTGCGCTCCTGCAGGGAAACCACCCTCATCCGGCACCATCCTGAATAAAATGCCAGCCTAAAAGCCAGTGCGGGCCAGACACAGAGGCGAGCATCCCTGGGAACCCTGAGACCACTGGCTAGGGCGCAGCCCGGCTACAATATGGAATAAAGGGCTGCCCTCCATGCACTGACGAGGCGGCCTCTGCAAGATGGCGGCCACAGCCGGGACCTTGGATCACTGGCGGTGGTAATGAGGTAAATGGGGTCTGGCATGGGACTTCTGCTTCTTGCGTGAGGGGGATTGAAGAGAGGAGTGAGTGAACCCCCCTTGGGAAACCGGACTTCTGCCCTTGCTGCCATATCGGATCTGCAGCACCGGGCGGACCGGCGGCCTTGAGTCGAGCTGGGGCAGCCGCCGAGGGACAGGGGATCCCCTCGGTTGTGGAGGGATGCTGTCTCCGGCGGAGTAATGAACTTATATATTTATTTATTTATTTATTTAGTGTGTTTTTATATAGCGGAGACTTTACCTGAAGGTGTCAGAGCGCTTCACAATAGGAACAGTAATGATACATAAGGAGAAAATTACAAGTGAGCATGTTACAAAAGCAAACATTACGTTACATGAGGCAATAGTGACAATTGTGCATGTTTCAAGAGCAAACAAAATACAATAGGTGGCAAACGATAGGTTACATGAGGAAAAAAAGTGAGGTGTGTGCATGTTACAAAAGCGTACAAAGTGCAAGTAGAGGTATAAAACTGCAATAAAAGACAGATCCTCAAAACACAAGAACAAACATTACGTTACATGAGGCAATGGTGGCAATTTTCATGTATCAGAGGCAAACAAAATATAAGAGGAAGCAAACAATATATTACACGAGGAAAAGTGATGTGTGCATGTCACAAAAAAGTACACAATACAAGAAGAAATATAATACTGCAAAAAATGGCAGGCACTCAGACTACAAGAACACACTTGAGAATCGAGATGGGGAGATGATGGTGGAGGGCCCTGCACGGGCGTCTGCCCCTCCGCCGCACTGGTAATTGACTGTGCGGCTGGCTGGCTGCTGATTATTGCTGAACTGTCTGGGTGCCCCCTTGGCGTGGGCATTGCGGTTCGGTGTGGCGAGACTGCGGGGAGTGGCAGGAGCCTCCAGCTGCATCGCACTACAGAGGGGAGTGGTGTTGGTGTCCTGAGTGAAGAGCAAGAGGCCGGCCTGGGAGTGACCAGGCTTGAGGTGTGTTCACCTGGGACCGGAGCTGCATGGGCGGTACCAGTGCAGACAGGCTTCAGTGCACGGTGAGTGGAGGGAATTCACTGGCCCCGTGGTGACGGAGCTACAGCCTTTACCACAAAGAGAGACCCTACTGGGAGAAGTGTCACGGCTGCCCAGGAGCGGAGAGGTGTGAGTGAAAGACCTTTGGAGGGGCCTCCAGCTCTGTGCACATATACCGGCCTGGGAGGAGAGCAACGAGATGGATGGAGAAGAGGCGAGACACTCACCAGGGAGGGCTGCTTGGGAGTTGGCTCCCCCGAAAGCTGGACACCCCAACAGGTCCGACTGAATAGGAGAGCTTGAGAGGCCTGACAGCGCTCTGACAGAGAAGGCACCTGTGGCCCTTGGGCTTCGGATCCTGCTTCTTGCGAGCCTAGCCGCTGCTCTAAGACAGCGAGGAGCACGGCTCTGGACTGGTGGAGGAAAGAATGGGGAAGACGACCAGGAGGTGGGACCCTGAGACGGGGAGCGCCAGGAGAGATGAAGGAGCAGACTCCTAGAAAGAAAGAGGAGACCGGCCCATGCAGTCTGAACCCAAGGAAGGCCCCTCCCTACAAGACATGCATACGATCACAACCTCTAGGGAGGTACGGCAGCTAAAATTGACACATTGGTGGTGGATAGGGGTATTCTGCGTGCAGATCATCGCCGGCTGGCGGAACCTTATCAGAGCAAACAGTGGCAGAGATATCGCTGGCGCTGACAGTTGTGACCGGCCAATGGACAGATGTGGAAGAAAGAATTAAACTGCTAAAGGCACGAGCTGATGATGCAGAAAACAGATCACACCGGAACAACATACAGTTCATAGGGCTTCCAGAGAAAACGGAGGGCAGGAATATGGTGGACTACCTAGAGAAGTGGATTTGTAACAAAGTTGCTCCAGAGGGACTGCCCCAGTTCTTTGCCCTTAAGAGGGTGCACAGGGTGCTGGTGCGCCCCCGCCTCTGGGGGCTCTGTTGCGACCAGTGGTGGGCAGATTATCAGACTATAAAGATCAGGACTTTATACTGCACCAAGCTCAAGCGCTGGAGAAGCTACCAGATTAAAACAGAAAAATCCGAATTTTTCCTGACTTCTCCAGGGAAGTGCAGATGCTGTGATCCACGTTTCGGAGACCAATGCTCATCTTCTCTGGATGAAACTACCATACACAATGTTGTTCCTGGCTAGGCTTAGGGTGGTGACAGATGGGGGCACCATATTCTTCCAGTCTCCCAGGGAGGTGTCAGAATGCGTAGAGCAACAACTTCAGAGGGACTCAGCCGAGAGACTTCGGAAACCCCACTTCAGGGCGGCTAGAGCACGATGGCAATGCCGTAGGTGGTAGTGTCCTTGAGCAGTGGAGGAAGCCTTTGGTTGAAGATGGCTGATGTTGACAATGAGGACCTGGGGGTTGGACTCGGAGGGCAGCAATAGCTCCGGCAGTGCCACGAATGCTGAACTAACCCAAGTGACTCCTAGCACGGCTGATGAGTTCATTTGGAGACTGTCTTTTGATATGGTCCACGCCTAATCCTAAATGAACAATGCTCTACTTGAACCCTACCATGGTCTGACAAGTAAATCAAATAAGCCACTCTTTGAGTCACTAATCCATTACAACAATTTACAATAGGGAGCACTTGCACTTTGGCACTGAATAGCAGTGGCAAAGTGCCCAAAGCATCTAGACCAGCAAAAACATAAGGGGCAACAGCGAAAAATGGAAGGGAGACCCACGCCAATGGTGCCAGGTCTAACAGGCATCAATAAGGGGGCGGAGTACTGCATTTTATTGTAGATCTTAGTGATGAGTCTACGAGGGGAGTCAGTGTTTAGCACTTTCTCAAGGGCTAACAATGTGGGGGGTGGGTTAGGGAAGGTATCATGGAGTACTCTAGCCATGGCCCTAAGTTTATGATGGAAAAATAGATCAGAGAAAGAGACCTCATGCCCCTCCTCGGGCTAGGGGGTGGAGGGAGCTCTGAATTCCTCTCCGGGTAGAGGTCTGCAGAGGTTCGTATCCCAATCTTCAGTGCCAGAGCCTGCTCTGGCACTGAAGATGGGTAGCATTGGGTTGTGTGCTAGAGGAATGGACGGGGCATACAGAATTTTCAGATGCGCTCTTTCTCATAGCTTGTTCCAAGCCCACCTCAATGTTTCCACCATGTCAATGTCTCCTCGAGGTCTTTTGTAGTTCTGATACTGTGCCACCTGAAGGGGAACCGGAGCTGGAACGTCAGGCAAGTACATGTTTTTTTTTTTTTTGAGAACCTTTATTGGTACTTCAAGGAAATACACGCATGGGCCTACAACCACCCTGGCCGGCCGCTAGTCAGGTCGTAAGCACAGCAAATCAACATAGAAGAATACAGCATCCCGAAAATCAGGGTCTAATAAGTGTCCAGGATATAACTTGTATTCAAGCGTACAATGCAAAATTCAGGATTCGAGAAGGTTCATTTTACAATAAAGAAAAAACTCAGAATCAATGCCACATGGTCATACAAGGTCCTACAATAGCAAGCATAAAGCAGGAAATCCGCAAATAGTGCAAAGACGTTTGAAGTATTGGGGGTAAGGCATACAAGTCAGGATAAATATAAAAACAAACACGTTTCTTAACAAATCTGTACCCCACCCCTCAAAACGAAACATACTGTAGGAAACATGAAGAACGACGACACCAAAAAGGAAGAAAGACAAAGGGCCATAGAAACAAAGAAAGGACAAATTAACAAACCCCATCCCCCTACCCCCCACCCTGCATCCCTGCAGAAGGCTACGGCCTATCCCCCCCCCCAGCAGCGTGCCTGTCGCCCTAAATAAGAGGCCCGAAATATAGAAAAAGAAGAAAAAGAGAAAAAATTTAGGGGGAAGAGCCATCGATCTGACCACCCGGCCCCCCCACCACCACCGCGTACAGTAAACATCCTAAAAGCAAGATCAGAATAGCCATGGAAAACAGTAATCACCGACAGCACATTCAATAACATCCCCGCTGAGTGTCCCCCAAATCACCGTCAGCCAACAATAAGGTCCACTATGTCCTAGACAGTCTCACCCCTGGCCTTTTCTATCAGTAGTACCAACACACATCCACTTATCAATCGGCATACAGAGCAGCGTGGAAGGTCCAAGAGATCCGGGCGGACCGGGTAGTGTTGTTACTCCATGGGACTTCAGCCACCAAAACCCAGCCGAATATGTATGGCGGAAATCCAACTGTGTCAGTATCGACCCCGAAAACATCCTCCAGTCCGAACACAGTCTCACCAGCCAGGGAAAGAGAGTTACACCATCCGGTAAGCGCTGAAACGCCGCCGGGGCAGCCCAAACCATAGATCGGCGTTGTTTCCCCAGGCGCCGAATAGATATGTGCCCCGACAAGGCACTCACATGTACAACAGATCTGTCCAAAGCGATCTCACGAACCGGGTCTGCCAGAGTCTCCACGAACATAGGCGTAGCTGGAGCACTCATCACTGACGCAGAGGCGGGCACATCGGCGCTTCCTTGAGATCGAACTATGTCCGTGTGGAACGGTGGGACAACAATGGCGGCTATCCTTCTTCCCAGATCCCGGGCGTCCCGGAACAGGGTCATATGCAGGGTTGTTAGCGCAGCCAGTATATCTCTGGACGTGGGCTCCATCTCGTGTCGCCAGACCCCAGGACTCTCCCGCACGGCAGCTTCTCTGCCTGGATGTGGTCTGCGTAAGAGGGTGCCATCCGCCATCTTAGCTGATCCGGCCTCGTCCTTCTCCACCTCACCTCGGGACCGGGCCCCACACCAGGGCGCAACAGGATTCACCACGAGGACCCCGAAGGTCAAGGCAGGCTTCTCAGCGGAGGGTCACCGAAAGGCTAAACAAAATCTCCGCCGCTCCCTGGGAGCCGCCCGCCGAGTCCGGGAGAAGCCATTAGTCATGCCCGGACACAACACTGGAAAGGGGGCCAAGTATCGTGCACTCCCCTCGACCCTGCTTCACCGCACATCCCACAGGGCACTCCGCTAGATGGACTGGGTCAGCAACGCCATTAGCCCATCAGATCTTCGGTGCCCTCCGGCCGACTCCCCACCTCCACCAGAGGCTGCTGTTGTCGCAGTCGCGGCCGGCCACTCTCCTCACTCGACACCCCGGTCCCAGCTCCGTGAAGGCCGCAAAACAGTTGGGGACATTTCCACGGGTCTGCCTCACGGAAAAGCCTCAGGAGCAAACGGTCAGTGAAAGTTGTCCTTCGCCTACTTAAATATGCCGTTACGGCTCAGGATATTTGCCAGGATGTATGCGCGGGGTGAGAAGGCCCACGGAGCTGAGCGTCTATGCAGCCATCTCGGTCGCCAGCTTGGCTCCTCCCCCGGCAAGTACATGTTTAATTGAGTTTTGACAGCACAATAATTAACCCCAATGTAGCAGATTATTATTGTGATGGTCGAAGATTACTACCGATGGAAAATCCAGGGCACTAACTTCCTCAACAATTTTGTCAAGTTTGGAAATTAGTCTGTCCACTTTGCGACCAAGACAGCAAGCAGCAGTTTTGGAAGTCTTGGAACATCCCTAAGGAGAGTAGAGGTTAGCCTTGCATGATCGCTCGTCAACGTATGAAGGACTTGGAAGTTGCTTGCCCATGTGAAGTGCTGAGTAGAGATCCAGATATAATGTATTAAAGAGGCACGGGAGCTCGTTGTGTACATGGAGGAGGCTGGTTGGTCCTGAGACCCTCTTCCATTTAGGGTTCTAAGATCCATGGCATTCAAAGAAGAAGCAAATTACTGACCAGCCTTGTCCTTCCTTGAAGGCCCCTGGATGATGTCCGGGATGCCCCACACATTATCCTCCTCTTGTTGCCAGAGAGGAGGTTCTGGTTTTTTAAGAAGGAACATATTGAAGTTGCCAGCCAGAACCCACATATCTGTGAGATACTGTTGTTTTAGATCTTTAATTAATTTAAAAATGTCTCCAGAGGCGAATTCGGTTTTTTGCTGTTTGGAAATTATAGAGATGTATCCAATACTGAGTGCTGGCATCTTTTTTCCATGTCACAAAGATGTTGCTCATATCATCACAAAAATAAAAGCCCCCATGCCACTTGCAATGATTAATTTCCGGCCCGGGACTTTCTGCACCGTTATAGAGACTTCTCCCAATGGATGTCCCCCTTTGGTTGACTGTGCAGCCGCATGTTAAAATTCATTATGATCCTGCCGAGTCGTGGTGGACAACTGGCAAGTTTCCTGTAGGAAAATTATATTATTTTTGCAGATTTCTTCCATCACGTCAATGGCATTCAGGAGAGAATGTAAACCATGGATATTCCACAAGTAAATTTGCAGGTTGACATTCAATTTTTGTGTATTTGTGACTTTAAGATTAATGTTCCTTGGCATCACTCTGCGTTCATCTGGAACTCCCCGTCAGCCAGCACACTCTTTTGTTTTATGCTTGTTCCATTGAAATTCCGATTGTCTCTACCGAAGATCGAAGATTTTTTGATCCCTTGGAGCTGCAGAGTACAGGATTTTGCTGGCAATGCAACTAAAAGGTTTTTTTCAGCAGCCAAAGGTATTTTGATTCAGAAAGTTTACCTATGGTAACTCCCCACTCTGCTTAGAATCTTAGAGTGGAACTCTACCCACCTGGCTAACTCCCTATCTCGGAATCTTACTTTTGTGTCCTCATTTGTGCTGTCCTTATTGCCAGGTACGAACATAATGTAGGTCAGGTCTTTAGATTCAACAGACCCCAACTCAGGTAGTGCAGACAGTAATTTAAGTAGATTACTTCTATTTAGGATATCTTCCTGGCCGTGTGAAGTGTATTCCGGATGAAATATGAGAATCTCCTCCAGATTCTCGGCTTCCTATTGGTCAAGTGCTGACTCAGGCAAGGCTGTTGGGTGGTCTACAAAAGAGACTCTGGGCCTGGGCATTGATCCCACAGAGCTTGTAGCTGGAGCAGCAGTTGTTGCATACAAAGGTATGTGTGTGTGTACGCAGTGGGATTCCAGGGGACAGTGTTCGACTACCCCAAGGCCAGGCTGTTTCCGACTCCTTTAAGTATGTGCACAGAATTTGTGATCATTGGATATGGCTGGGTAGCCGTTGCCAGTAAGGTGTTTGCCAGCACACCCCGTTGTTGCAGATTTTGATCCCCACTACCAAAATGGCGTGAATGCTTGTGGTTGACCAACAGGGGCATGTTGTCTGTCCGCTAAATACTTTGTCAGGTAAGAGTCCCCACATCCTCTATACATATAGCTGAGAGTATGGTATTGAGGTTGACTTCTGCAGCTAACTGCCAATAGAGTAGGCAGTAAAGCTTTGCGCTCCTGCAGGGAAACCACCCTCATCCGGCACCATCCTGAATAAAATGCCAGCATAAAAGCCAGTGCGGGCCAGACACAGAGGCGAGCATCCCTGGGAACCCTGAGACCACTGGCTAGGGCGCAGCCCGGCTACAATATGGAATAAAGGGCTGCCCTCCATGCACTGGCGAGGCGGCCTCTGCAAGATGGCGGCCGTAGCCGGGACCTTGGATCACTGGCGGTGGTAATGAGGTAAATGGGGTCTGGCATGGGACTTCTGCTTCTTGCATGAGGGGGATTGAAGAGAGGGGTGAGTGAACCCCCCTTGGGAAACCGGACTTCTGCCCTTGCCGCCATATCGGATCTGCAGCACCGGGCGGACCGGCGGCCCTGAGTCGAGCTGGGGCAGCCGCCGAGGGACAGGGGACCCCCTCGGTTGTGGAGGGATGCTGTCTCCGGCGGAGTACTCAACTTATTTATTTATTTATTTAGTGTGTTTTTATATAGCGCAGACTTTACCTGAAGGTGTGAGAGCGCTTCACAATAAGGAACAGTAATAATACATAAGGAGAAAATTACAAGTGAGCATGTTACAAAAGCAAACATTACGTTACATGAGGCAATAGTGACAATTGTGCATGTATCAAGAGCAAACAAAATACAATAGGTGGCAAACGATACGTTACATGAGGAAAAAAAGTGAGGTGTGTGCATGTTACAAAAGCGTACAAAGTACAAGTAGAGGTATAAAACTGCAATAAAAGACAGATCCTCAAAACACAAGAACAAACATTACGTTACATGAGGCAATGGTGGCAATTTTCATGTATCAGAGGCAAACAAAATATAAGAGGAAGCAAACAATACATTACACGAGGAAAAGTGATGTGTGCATGTCACAAAAAAGTACACAATACAAGAAGAAATATAATACTGCAATAAATAGCAGGCACTCAGACTACAAGAACACACTTGGGAATCGAGATGGGGAGATGATGGTGCAGGGCCCTGCACGGGCGTCTGCCCCTCCGCCGCACTGGTAATTGACTGTGCGGCTGGCTGGCTGCTGATTATTGCGGAACTGTCTGGGTGCCCCCTTGGCTTGGGCATTGCGGTTCGGTGTGGCGAGACTGCGGGGAGTGGCAGGAGCCTCCAGCTGCATCGCACTACAGAGGGGAGTGGTGTTGGTGTCCTGAGTGAAGAGCAAGAGGCCGGCCTGGGAGTGACAAGGCTTGAGGTGTGTTCACCTGGGACTGGAGCTGCATGGGCGGTACCAGTGCAGACAGGCTTCAGTGCACGGTGAGTGGAGGGAATTCACTGGCCCTGGCCCCGGCCCCGTGGTGACGGAGCTACAGCCTTTACCACAAAGAGAGACCCTACTGGGAGAAGTGTCACGGCTGCCCAGGAGCGGAGAGATGTGAGTGAAAGACCTTTAGAGGGGCCTCCAGCTCTGTGCACATATACTGGCCTGGGAGGAGAGCAACGAGATGGATGGAGAAGAGGCGAGACACTGACCAGGGAGGGCTGCTTGGGAGTTGGCTCCCACCGTAAGCTGGACACCCCAACAGGTCCGACTGAATAGGAGAGCTTGAGAGGCCTGACAGCGCTCTGACAGAGAAGGCACCTGTGGCCCTTGGGCTTCGGATCCTGCTTCTTGCGAGCCTAGCCGCTACTCTAAGACAGCGAGGAGTACGGCTCTGGACTGGTGGAGGAAAGAATGGGGAAGACGACCAGGAGGTGGGACCCTGAGACGGGGAGCGCCAGGAGAGATGAAGGAGCAGACTCCTAGAAAGAAAGAGGAGACCGGCCCGTGTAGTCTGAACCCAAGGAAGGCCCCTCCCTAAAAGTCATGCATACGATCACCACCTCTAGGAGGTACTGCAGCTAAAATTGACACATTGGTGGTGGATAGGGGTATTCTGCGTGCAGATCATCGCCGGCTGGCGGAACCTTATCAGAGCAAACAGTGGCAGAGATATCGCTGGCGCTGACAGTTGTGACCGGCCAATGGACAGATGTGGAAGAAAGAATTAAACTGCTAAAGGCACGAGCTGATGATGCAGAAAACAGATCACACCGGAACAACATACAGTTCATAGGGCTTCCAGAGAAAATGGAGGGCAGGAATATGGTGGACTACCTAGAGAAGTGGATTTGTAACGAAGTCGCTCCAGAGGGACTGCCCCAGTTCTTTGCCCTTAAGAGGGTGCATAAGGTGCTGGTGCGCCCCCACCTCTGGGGGCTCTGTTGCGACCAGTGGTGGGCAGATTATCAGACTATAAAAATCAGGACTTTATACTGCACCAAGCTCAAGCGCTGGAGAAGCTACCAGATTAAAACAGAAAAATCTGAATATTTCCTGACTTCTCCATCGAAGTGCAGAGGCTGTGATCCACGTTTCGGAGACCAATACTCATCTTCTCTGGATGAAACTACCATACACAATGTTGTTACTGGCTAGGCTTAGGGTGGTGACAGATGGGAGCACCATATTCTTCCAGTCTCCCAGGGAGGTGTCAGAATGGGTAGAGCAACAACTTCAGAGGGCCTCAGCCGAGAGACTTCGGAAACCCCACTTCAGGGCGGCTAGAGCACGATAGCAATCCCGTAGGTGGTAGTGTCCTTGAGCAGCGGAGGAAGCCCTTGGTTGAAGACGGCTGATGTTGACAATGAGGACCTGGGGGTTGGACTCGGAGGGCAGCGATAGCTCCGGCAGTGCCACGAATGCTGAACTAACCCAAGTGACTCCTGGCACGGCTGATGAGATCATTTGGAGACTGTCTTTTGATATGGTCCATGCCTAATCCTAAATGAACAATGCTCTACTTGAACCCTACATTGATTACGGTTCAAGCATGAGAGGCTACACAGGTGGATGCTTGATTCCTTGCAAGACGTAGCCTGGGTGGAGAGGAGGACCCAGGGAGGCTGCCCAATGCTTCTTAGATTACCCCACCTTGATTCTTTACTCTTACAGTTCCCGTGGGTCCTCCTGCGAGTTCTAGTTGTATGCCTGTTTGCTGGTTTGGAGGAGTGTATGTTGCCTGCTTGTCGAGGGAGGGGAGGGGGAGTAGATGCTTGTCGAGGGAGGGGAGGGGGAGTAGAAAGAGGTATGCATCTTAGGTTTTTTATCTGGGGTAATGAGAGTCAATACTGCTGAAATCTTTATCTGGGGCGGGCAAAGGACGATTGCTTTGGTGCTTTTTTATCAACTGCAACTGGTGCTGGATGGTAGAGAGGTGACTAGTGTACGACATCATATCTATGCCTGTGAACTATAAATTATTTACTTGAAATGTTAGAGGGATGCACTTCGTTACAAAGTGCTATAAGGTGTTCTCTTACCTGAATAGCAGTGGGATACACATCACCCTGCTACAGAAGATGAACCTGACGGGAAAAGAGGAGGGCAGCAGTACACATACGCGGGAGGGGGCAGGCTTACTTCACTAAATACTCGGCCTTTGCACGGGAACAGTGATCTGGATCCGGGATGGAGTTCCTTTCCAACACACAGGAGAACTGATAGACCCTGAGGGACGGCTTGTAGCGGTGACAGGCAGAATAGAGGGTAGAGAGATAGAGCTTATCAGCGTTTATGCCCCAAATGTAGACCAGGGTGGCTTTCTCAGGCATTTATTGGGAGCTCTAGCCCCTATCTAGTACATTCAGCTCTGGTGGGGGGAGACTTCAACTGCGTTGCAGATCCTGCTGCTGACCATTCCCACCCTCTCCGACGAAGAGACGGAGGATTTGGGGAGCCCAATAATGATCCAGGAGATACGAGGGGCAATAATGTGACTAGCATGAGGGAAAGCACCGGGGAAAGACGGCCTTTTTTTTTTTTGCAGAGTTTTATATAGCGCGAACTAGAACCGAACCGAATCAGTTATCAGAGCGCTTTACATAGCACCAGTTACGTTACATGAGGACACACTTTAATTTTTTTTAGGCACGGGGAGATTAAGTGATTTGCCCAGAATCACAGGGGGTTTTTGGCGTTGTTACCGAGACTCGAACCAAGTTCCCCAGGTCCGAGGTCGAGCGCCTTAGCCGTTAGGCCAACCCCTGGCCTTCTTCCTGAATTCTATATGACATATGCAAAGGACCTGACCCGAGGCTGGAGGCCTTTTATCAGGAAACCTGAGAGAGGGGCCATCTGCCTAACACTACTAGGGAGGCACAAGTGGTTCTGATACTGAAACCAGACAAACCTGGGCATGACCGTAAGTCATACCAACCACTGTCTATGCTCAACCTCGACTATAAAATACTTAGCAAAATCCTAGCAGCAGGGGCGGCCAGCACGGCTCGCGGGTTATGTGGTAGGGCAGAGGAAGGGGGTGGTGGTGACTCATGGGATGCTTTAAAAAAGTAAAAAAATAAAATAAAACTTACCTTGCCACCACCAGGTCCAGCATCTTCTCTTCTGCTGCCTGTGTCCGACTGCAAGTCGGAACAGGAAGCAGGCAGCCAGGCTCCCACCCCTAAGCAATGGAGCGTTGTGATTTGTCTGAGCGCCGGAGCTCAGCCTGACGCAGTAATGGTGGGTATGTTCTCCATGCGGGCTGTAATGCAGCCTACTTGGAGAATAGGGGAGTGCGCATGCCTGTTTTGGGCGGCCCGGGATGGCTAACCAATCAATCATTGCACACAGGAGTGTCTACCACTCCTTCCCTGCAGCTCCGCCCGCCCCCTCACACACTGCCGCAGCAGGAGGAAAAAATAAAATGATGATAACATTCTGTTATTATCATTTTACTTTTTACTTTCTTTGCTGCTCCTGGCAGTGGCGCGACGCTTCTCTGCCTTAGTGGAGGAGCCACCACTGCCTAGCAGCCCGACTTCTCCCTCGCATGACTAAACTAGTCCACCCAGACCAAGCAGGGTTCATACTGAGCAGAAACACTGGACTGAACATCAGATGGTTAGTAGCCATTCTGGATCGGAGGCATATGACCATGGCAGGGCCGCGGCCTTCTCGATTGACATTGAAAAGGCCTTTAATAGCCTGGAATGGAAATTCCTTTACAGAGTCCTAAACAGAATGAAGTTGGAGTGGGGATTTCTTTTGTGGCCTAAACTACTTTATGCAGACTCGTTGGCCAGAGTGCGCACAGGACGGATCATTTCTGAGAGTTACAGGGTACGTCGAGGGACCCAACAGGGATGCCTGCTGCTGCCCCTGTTCTTCGCCCTGGCGATGGAGCCGCTCACTTGCTTGGCACGAGAGGGAAACATATACCTGGGAATCCAGATTGGTGATCATCAACATCAAATAGCACTTTATGCAGATTACCTAATACTCTTTTCCCAGAGTCACGAGGGGTGCCCTGGAGGGGGCGAGGGATCTGATGGAGGAATTTGGATCTTGGTTTGGTCTGCGAGTTAACTGATAGAAATCGTTGAAGTTTCCTCTGGAGGCTGGAGCTCCTCAAGCCAGATGACTTAGGTGACCTCTGCTGAGAATCTGATTACTTGCACATACTTGGGGGTGAAAATATATCTGGATAGGCAACACCTGCTGGATGGGAATGTAGGACAGGCAGTCAGTTCCCAGCAAGCAAGCTCTGACTTCTGGCGAACACTCCCATTGATGATCACTGGTAGAGTAGCCCTGTAGAAAATGGTGGCCCTCCCCCAGCTACTATAACTTTTCATTGTGCTCCCAGTATAGTTCCCCAGGGCAATCTTTAAGGAGCTCAATTCCATCCTGACGACGTTCCTTTGAGCATTCGGCCGCAGACGGGTGGCCTTGGCTAAACTACAGAGACCATCGCTAACGGCGGGCTCGGGGTACTGGAGTTTGAGTCTTTTTACTTCCGGGCCCTACGACAGTGGTTTACCCAATGGATTGCAGGGAGATGCTCCCCAGGTGGGATATTGAGATAATTTGTCCCAGAGCTCCCTCAATTAATGGGGGCACTACTACGGACGACCACCCCACTAATAAGACATGCAGGAGTATCAGATAGCACAGTGTTGTAGGGCATGCTGCCTGCAGAAACGCGGACATGGGTCCCGTACTCCCCAGCCATTCCCCTACAGATGTTGAACAACTTGTGCCATGGAGGTCCCTGGGATAGATTACAAGGCTGGATAGAATTGGTGGTTGAATAGGTGGGTGATCTATTTTGCGATTGTGTGCTTCTCCCATTTGAAGACTTCAGAAAGGAGTTCGACTTACGTCAAGATCATTTTCTCCTGCACAGGGCGGTGATGGGTCGGTCCGATTACATTGGAAAGCTGGGCACAACTTCACAAAACTTGCCATTACATGATACGAGGGACAGGCACGTTCATGGCAGTCTCCTGTCTTTACAGGGCAATAAGAAATGATACTCTATTACCCTTAGGTTTGCTAAAGACTCGATGGGAGGAGAATTTGGGACGCCCTATTCAGGAGAAAGATTGGGACAATATCTTACCTAGAGTGCCCAAAGTCTCTCGGAATGCGAGATTCAAACTGATTCATTACTTCAAATTTCACAGGGCGTATCTGACCCCAGAACACATAAACATATAATTCTATACAGACGACGCAGCCTGCCCACATTGTGGAGGGATTGGGGCGGAGCTGAAACACATGCCGTGGTACTGCCCAACTTTGGTACCTTATTGGGAAGAGATCACAGCAGTGGTTGCACACACAATTTCTAGGGAGATCCCCTGTGTGATGGCGCATTGTCTACTTAACTGGTTTACCCACACAACCAAGAAGAAGGTCATGAGTAGATTCCAAGACCTCGCATTCATACTCGCAAAACGAGAGATCACAAGGAACTGGAAAGCCCCTAGAGGCCTCAGAATAGCAGGATTGGAGAAAGAACTGGAGAAGTGGGCAGGTTATGAAGGGGAGATACTACTCAGGGAAGCTAGATGACGAATTCGCTGGAGCTGGATAGGGCGTGGGAAGTATCAGTGGATGCTCTTAGACACCCTGACCAGACTCGCAAGACTCCTCTCCAGTGGGCTCGCCAGACCAGACCCCCCCCCCCCCCCCCAGCCATGAACACTGGGCCTGCCTACTCTGTTAGGAGTGCATCCCTCTCTGCCCTTGAGACCAGCACTGAATTCAGCAAAATACAAGCCTAGATGATTGACAGCACACATTATACTGTGACATTGAATCGAACTGTATGTGAGGGTGAGAGGGGAGGATGCCTGTTTTTGGGCTAGTTGGGAATGTGCAACTTGAAGTGGGGTGATGACAAGCTACTCTGCAGTCTGGGCCCCAGTGGTCATCGTTTCTTTAGTGATCTTGCCAGTGGTTTCTCTTGTACTAATGCAAAGAGGAGCTTAAAAGGCTTCCAGAGTCGGCGGGGGATCACTGGGGTGGATGCTGACCAGGACCCGCATGGGGGTTGCAACTTTTCGCTTGGGGCCCCGTGAAGAGCTTCCAAACAAGGGACGGAGTCATGCCTTTGCTTTACATTTTTTTTTCTTATTAAGTTTGTTCAGTTGCTTCCGGTTCTTCTTTGAGAGTGTAATTGCAGGGGAATCCACTTGTGCAAGAATAGAGGATTCTATACTGGTGGTGTCTACTGTACTTCCATTAAGTGGACTCATTTATGCGGTTTCATCTGCGGCCAAGTTCACAGCCTCTTCCTCAGGAGCCAAGCCTTGTGCTGCAACAAAGGATATGGTGAACTGTGGTACATTGTCATTGAAATGATTTTCTGGCATAGAACTTGATTTACTGTTCTTGTTACGTGCTTTGCACTCTGTCAATAAGTTGGACATAACTCCCGGGAGGGCTGAGATTTATTCCAGAAGTAGTGAGCAGGAACAAAGGTTGGAGGGTTGGTCTACCATCTGCTAACCTTTCATTTTTAGAAAATTTAAATTGTCTAGTCGAGATAAAACATTTTTTAACATTGTTTGCCGGTGATTGTAATATTGATATCTGTCTGTCCAGTTTATCGGCATGCATCATGGCCACCTGACTCATGGTTTTCAGTGTGCTATCTGTGATTGCCCACCAGTTTGGTAGATGAGCATCTGCGGTATTCTCGGCATTGGTTAGCTTTTGAAAGTTCGAGTCCTGGCACTGACTTTCTATGTTAAATTTCTGAGCCAGTTGTCCATTGTGCAATTCAGACATTTTAATGTGGATGACAGAGCTGGAGTCTGGGCAGCCCCGCATGGCCACTGGGTCATGTGGGCTAACTATGACAATCAATTTGGGCTCATTGTTGGGGGGAATATCAAATAGGCACATTGCCTTGAGAAGCTTCTCATCCCTTATGTAGAGCTCCTCCAGCTTCACGGGATGAGTGCTATATGGATTAAGCGAGGAAAGAGCTTTGCTTAAGGCTGGGTTTATGATTCTGTCTTGGGCCCCAATAGACATATTGGGTAGACTGGTTTCTGAACGCCAATCAGTATGGTTTTGGGCATGGTCATAGTTTGAATTAGCAGAAGTATTTAGCTCAGTTGTTGGCTCCATGGGTTTCCCGCATACAATCACCCGCTGTTGGTTCGCACACTTGGAGAGGCGGGCCAGGGAGTGTTGCAATTCTTATGATGTCAGGAGACGGGGGCCAAGGAGGATTTGAAGGCAGACCTTCTGCTGCTGTCCTGTCACCTGAGGGTTGCGCATATAATCAGTACCTGGCCAAACAGGACTTTGAGGTGTTTTTCTTCTGGAGAGTCCGATGGCGGCAATCTCTTCCTTTGCTTGATTTGAAATTGTATTTCCTTTCGGGGGAGTAAATAGTTGGCACATTTCTCCCTCTGGATGAGGCTTACTGGATGCTGGATGGGGTTACTTCTCCAATATGGGTAGTCCCTCGCTGACCTCCAGATTGGGGGCGGCTGGTGGGACCTGGCAGTTGTAATCTACGTTAGAAAGCCCTAGAAAAGGGGAACCACTGCCAGGATCTGATAATGTGGTCGTTTTTGCTTTATAATATTTCCTAATTCCTGCAAAGGAGGTTGCCGGGTTTCCATAGTTTGATTTCCTAGGGATGATGTCTCCACACCGTATTTATGGGTGGGAAGTTCTCCCTGTTTTCTTTTGCCAGAGTTGGCTCTCACTCCTGATGCTCTTGTTATTCTGGTTGAACGGAATTTCAGTAGTAGCGAGCTCCTCATGCACATTTCAAGTATACGATTACAATCACAAAAATTCACTGGAGGAGACTTTCACTAGATGGAGTATTTAATAAAATGGATTTATTAAAAATTGCTTCTGAAGTATAACTGATATTTGTAAAAAGTTAGACCAACTGCTCCTCGCTGTAAATTTAGTGGCTTGTTTTATAACTTCTGGCCGCAGGGTGCTCAGCACTGCCTCCCCCCCACACGGATTGGTTAATAGATGTGTGCCAGGAGGTGGGCACGAGCACCCAAATGGCCAAAAAGGAGCTGCTGTACTACTGCTGTACTGTATGTAGATGTTAGGCTGGTTTTTGCAAAATTGGCAAGTGTGCATACCACAACTGCACCGCCCATGCTCCCAATGCAGCCCAACAGGAACGCTTAGGCCTTCCACTTAACTCTTTTTTCTGTTTTCAGTGAACAAGCAGGGCAGCACTATGAATACTGGAGAAATGCCAAGGTAGAGCTTCTGAAGCATCTGGTGAATGGAGGGCGGAAAGAAGCCGCTGTCACTGGTCAAATTGCTAGGGGCTTTACAGCTTACGGCCATGCAGCAGGATTCCCCATGCGGCCACCCCCCCCCCTCGGATAATTAATCGATGTGTGCCAGGAGGGGGGGTACAAGCACGCGGATGGGAAGTAGAGAGCAGCTACCTCCACCCAAATTGCTGGGAGCTCAAATACTGCTGAAATGCTGTAATACTGCTGGACTGTTGTAGGTTGGAGACTATTGGGCAGTAGGCAATATGCAGAGGCAGAGGTAAGGCTAGGTAGATGGGGAGTTATGGAGGGGACTGGACCAGTGAGGGAGCTGCAAGGCAGAACTGTGATCCGCTAACCAACCAATCTTGCAACTATGACGCAGCAGGCAACCAATCGCGAATGCGAAGCCCTTACCGTGTGTGCCTCCTCTATTGACGTGGGAGCAAAGAACTGTGAGGGACTGAAGACAGCACAGCTCCACCGAGCTTACTCCCCATGTGGCTCTTACGTCTCTTAAGTCGCTGCTTGGTTTTCGCAGCACAATTCCCCTCACACAATTCCCCTCGGTCTCTCGTCGGCTGCAAACCTCGCACTCGCCTTGCCCTCAAGCAACACTCCGCCTCAGTTTCTGCTTGATGTTATCCGCCAATAATAAACAATATTATTGTAGGGTAAGTTCTGATTGGATGGTTGTATGCAGGAAATGAGATGCAGCTTATTTACTTTCACTTACAATGGTGCCCATGGGGCATATCTGAACAAACCTAGATGGGGGAGGTATCATTGGAAAGGGGGGAATTACCTCTTTCCAATGGTATCTTTTCCTAGTGGATCCCTGCTTAGGGATTTGCACAGGAGGGTGATCCCAGAGCAGGGATCCCAACACTAGGCACCAGGGATTCATTTCTGGGTGGAGCAGCCTCCATGGCAGTGGGCTGGTGCTTCCCTCTCTGCCTAGGTACAACAGACTTTTTGCCCCCCTTTGCCAACAGAGGCAGAGGGCTCGCTGGACCCCAAGGACATTTTTTTATAGAATATGTTGAGGAAGTTGGGGTGGCCCTCCCACATATCGGCCTGGCCCCCACCTCAAATAGAGCAAAAACAGTATTTCTGCCCCTCTCAGTGGTATAAACTTGTGGATCACCGAAGATTCCTGAATTTTCTCTCACAGAAATGTGAGAAAATGTGTGTTTTAACCAACGTTTGGCTAAACTCCAACCAACTGACCGCCTTCATCGTAGAGAACTCCATCCTGGACCCCTTCCAGTCTATTACACAGCAACCACAGCACCGAGACCGCCCTCCTCACCGCCACTTACAACATCTGCATGCTACTCCACCAGGTTCACACAGCGGCCCTCATCCTTCTGGACCTCTCCGCAGCCTACAGCAACGTTTCACATTGCATGCTCGCAGCCAGACTCCACAAGGCAGGGATACAAGGAGCCACCCTCGACTGGATCCAATCCTTTCTCTCCGGCCGAACCCAGAGGATCAGACTCCCTCCCTTCTGTTCTGAACCCACCGACATCAACTGCGTAGTACCCCAGGGATCATCGCTCAGCCCCACGCTCTTCAACATCTACATGGCCCCCCTCACCACTATCATCAGACAGCATGGGCTCAGCATTGTATCCTATGCCAATGACACCCAGCTCATCCTCTCACTCAAGAAGAACCCTGAAGACACCAGACTCAGTTTCCAGGAAGGAATGAAGAACGTGGCAGCCAGGGTGATGGACAGCTGTTTGAAGCTCAACTCTGAAAAGACCGAGGTCCTCATCCTCGGACCCTGAACCTCCGCCTGGGACAACACCTGGTGGCCTGCCACCCTTGGGAGCCCGCCCACCCCCACGGACCACCCACGGAAACGCTGCATCATCCTCAACTCCTCCCTTTCCATGAACCGCTAGATCAACTCCGTCGCCTTCACCAGTTTCAACGGCCTGCGCATCCTCTGAAAGATCTTCAAATGGATCCCCCCGACTGCAGGAAAACCGTCACTCACACACTCATAACCAGCAGACTGGACTACGGCAACGCCCTATACGCCGGTATCAACAGGACCCTTCTACACAAACTCCAAACCATCCAGAACGCCGCAGCCAGACTCATCCTCGGGACACCACGTCCCGGACACATGACCCAACACCTACGAGACCTCCACTGGCTCCCCGTTTAGAAGAGGGTCACTTTCAAACTCCTCACCCACGCCTAGAAAGCACTCAACAACACCGGACCCAAATACCTCAATGAGAGATTATCTTCCCACATACCCAAGACAAATTTCCGCTCTGCCGACCTCGCCCTGGCAGAAGTCCCCCGCATCCACAGAAACAGAGCAGGCGGGAGAGCCTTTTCCCATATCGCAGCCAAGACCTGGAAACAGCTCCCTGTGAACATCAGACGCTACCCGAAGCTGCACACGTTCAGGAAGGACCTTAAGACCTGGCTCTTTGACTGATCCGGACCTTCCCCCCCCCCCCCAGAGCCTTGAGACCCTCATGGGTGAGTAGTGCCCTCTACAAACCCCTGATTGATTGATTGATTGATTGAGGTTTGTAAGGGCATCTGGGTAATAAAACCTTATGAGGACCACATAAGTCACACCACCCAGAGCAACCCCGGGTGTCTAGTTTTCAGAAATGCCTGGTTATGGTAGCTTTCCTGGGGGGTGCCTGAGATGGGGCCCAAAATCCACAGCTACACACACTAAAAAAAGCATGGATTCTGTTGGGTGAAACATGATGCCTCCAGGTCGGGTTTTGGGGCATTTTATGTCGCAGGCATTAGGCTCAGCCACACAATTGAGGTACCGTTTTTTTAATCAGGAGATGTGTGGGGACACAGAAAAGTAGAACATTTGTTATTACCAATTCAATTTCTCAGCCCTCGTGGCTTCCAAATTTAAGCCAGTGTGCAAGAAAGAAGACATTTTGCAAGGGATAGAAATAGTCAGGTTCTTGTGTACATTTCAGTAATGCATAGGCTTCCTTCATACCCATTTTTAATTTGTTATATTTAATTATGTGAATTGTTGTATAGTGGACACCGTGAAACATTTTTGTACGGTGGTGCTCAGTTATTGGCTTTGAGCAGTGGCTACTCCTCTGCTATGGCGGAGGAGCGTCTCTCCACTTCATTTACGCAGCGCCAAGAAGAAACATAAGATAATAATAACTTCAGGTTATTATCATTTTAATGATAATGACTTTAGGTTATTATCATTTTGTAATTTTTGCTGCTTTGCAGGTGGGCGGGGCTGCTCTGGCAGAGGAGGAGGGATTTGCCCACTCTTAAGTGCGCAATGACTGTTTGGTCGGCCCTCTCGGGCCACCCAAAACATTCATACACACTTTCCTCGTTCTCCATGTAGGCTGCATTACCGCCTGAATGGAGAACAAGCCCGGGCTCACCCCCCCAGGGATTACAGAAACCCTCCCTGTATACTCTAAAATCTTTGAGATGTTGGTGGAAAAAAGTATATAAATTTGGAGTGGATATCTTATGTGGAAAAAATGTTATGAAGGCGTAAGCGGGAAGTATCCCAAACACACCAATAAAATAACTGGTGCATAGTCGCTGTGTCTTCCAGACACTTGCCATCTAGCCATTTCATCACCTATTGGAGCTGGGCAGCTAAATAATACAATTCCATATTGGGAATGACAAAGCAACTCCCCTTGTTCTATATTAGGTCCCGAAAAAGTTGGTATATCTCCCGGAAAGTCCTGGGTGGGATATAAAGTGGGAGATTCGAGAAATAATAAAGCAATTTGGGGAGTTCGATCATTTTCAACAGGGCAATGCGGCTCATAACATTCAACGGAAATGTTTTCCAGAATTGCATTTGAGCTCGTATTGACGAAATTGCTCTCATCAGATTACCTTCTAATAAGTTGTCAGGCATCCGATATATGAAGATGCTGAGGTATCTGAAGGTAGTGGGATACCATGTAAGGTCTGAGCCATTAAGAACTACATCTTCCACCGCTATGCCTGTATTGAAAGGGGAGATACCGGATTTAGCCCAATTGACCCAGAGTCCCGACTGCTCCTCAAAGGTTCAAAGAATGTCTGCAATGGATGACAGGATCACTGTAACATCCCAGAGGTATAACAATAAATTGTCAGTGTACAGGGAAATGGTGTGTAGCCCATCCCCCAGCCGTATGCCCACGCCTCCCCATCACTCCTGAGCAACATCGCCAAAGGCTCTATAGCTAATACAAATAGCAATGGGAACAGAGCGTAGCCCTGACGTGTCCCCTGCCTTACTCTGATGGTGTCTGAGAGTAGCCTTCCTGTGCTATGCCGAATAGCGGGGCGTTGATATATTAGGCGTACCATGTTTAAGTAGTGCTCCCCCAATTCATATTTTCCCAATACTGCTGCTAGATAAGGCCACTCCAAAGAATCAAAGGCCTTCTCCAGGTCCAGAACTAAGCAACCCGATCGGGCCAGCTCTGTGTTGCACATTGCTGTATTCTAAAAAACCTATGAATATTAAGAGATGTGCACCGGGTGGGAACAAAACCATTCTGGTCGGGGTGTAACAGTGTCTTCACTAAGGGTGAAAGACGCCTTGCCAGCAGCGAGGCAAACATTTTATAATCTGTGTTGAGGAGTGCCAGCGGGTGAAAGGAGCCGAGGAGATCGGGTTTTTATCAGGTTTAAGGAGAGATACAAGTAGGGCTTTGTTCTGTGTGGCGGTAAGAGTAGAGTCATCGAGCACAGTCTCGAACACTTTTAATAACTGCGGCACTAAGATGTGAGTATACGCCTTATAAAATTCAGTCAGAAGACCATCTGGTCCCGGTGACTTCCCATTAGACAACGAGAAAATACTATCCCGAACTTCCTCTGGTTGAAGAGAGGCGTTCAGTTCTTCACTTTTGAATACGCGTACGTTTTGGCAGATCTAGGCCATCCAGGTAAATTTGTAGTTCTTGGGGTGTGACTCATGCTCGTGATTCATATAATTTTTGATAGTGCGATACAAACGCACCATGGATATCTTGCTGCGTGTATGCAACACTTCCATTCACCATTGTCACCGATTTTATTGGCGCTGATGACTCATTTTGGCGGATGAGCCATGTAAGCAGCTTGCCTGCTTTGTCGCCCATATGGTGTGCCTGTGCCGAGTGTGCTGCGTAATTTAGACATCTCAGCCATTCTAATAGCTGCGTATGCTCCTGTCTGTGCAGATCTAACCGCTCCTGGGTTCCATCTATGACTGCTTGCTCACTAGTAGCTAGTCTTCGCTCCAATATGGTAAGCTTTTTTTCCAGTTGCACCAGCATACCCGCCTGCTTCCCCAAACAGTGTCCTCTAACGACCACTTTGAGGGCGCCCCATTCCACCAATAGCTACGTATCTGTGTCCGCATTTTCCTCGAAATATTGTGCCACTGTGGTGGCCAATAAATCACGGAAAGGTGCATCAAGGAGAATAGCCGGTTGGAGGCGCCACACTGGGATCGGTGGCAGATCGACCTCCCACTGTAGGTCCATCACGTGCGGGTTGTGATCAGAGTGCGTGCGCCCCATATTGGAGGATTCTGGAATGCAAAGTAAAAGATCGTTCAACACCATGAAGTGGTAAAGGCCAACATGGAGTCTGTAGGCCCCTGAATAGTAGGAGTATACCCTATCCAGCGGGTTCCTGTAACGCCACACATCAGAGAAGCACCATTGCTCGGCCCAATGTGCCAGTGCTTTCGCAACTGTATGAGTAATTGTGCCGGGCAGTGGAGGAAAAGATCTGTCTAGGGAAACATCTAGCACACAATTATAATCACCACCCTAGATCATAGGTGTATCGTGCCATGTGGACAATTTGTGCGACATCAGATCCAGAAAAGCTGCCTGCTCGGTGTTAGGTGCATAAAGTGATGCTAAGACTACCAGCTTACCGTCTAGTACCGCCTTAATTATAACATATCTACCCTCTTCATCTATCATCGTGTCCACCTCTCGACCTGGCCTCACCCATATAAGGACACCGCGTGCATACGCGGAGTAGCCCGTTGCATATAGCTGTCCCCTCCAGTGCCTGTGAAGGCGCGTGACTTCTACTTGAGGCAGATGAGTCTCCCGAAAGAGTGCTATCTGTACATGGTGACGTTTTAAGGAAGAATATATGAGATAACGGTGTGCCGGGCTGTGGATGCCTCACACATTCCAAGTTGCTATCTTGATGAGTGCCAAAGCCAGTAAATGTTAGGGGTTCAGACAGCCCTGTCCGAACAGAAGGAGGGAGAGGCAGGCGGTAGGTGCGCAGATATCTTCCTAAAGTGCGTGTACCTGCGCAAATCAACTGCAACAGCCCAGAATCGGCTACATTGATACCATTTTGATCTATTTCCAGAGTGAGCAGGAACATGTGACCAATGTGAAAGCAGTTCTCCAAAACCTGCACAAGAGGAACCCATCGCCAAACTAGACAAATGTGTCTTTCATTAAACCCAGGTGGAATTCCTAAGATTCATAATAACCTCTTCCGGTATCCAGATGGATAAAAAAAAGGTAGAAGTGATTTTAAATTGACCCATACCAACCAATGTGAAAGACAAACAAGAGCTATTTGGGTTTGCCAAGTTTTATCGATGGTTTATCACCCGTTTCTCAGGCATAGTGAACCCAATAAAATTACTACTGGACAAACGAAATGACACTATCGCAGAGCGAGAACTATTAGCAATTAAACTAGTTTTTGAATTGTGGAGGCATTATCTGCCTGGGGCACATCATACTGTCACTATCTATTCTGACCACAAAAACTTGCAGGTTTTTTTTTTAATCTGCCAGCCATAACCCACCTCGGATGAAGTGGATCCAATTCTTCAGTGAATTCAATTTTGTTATTACCTATCGCTAGGGCTTAAACAAGCCAAGGCTGACACCATGTCAAGAATACTTAAACCTCAATACCATAAGTAAGTAAAATACTGAATTTACAATTATCCTGAGTAAAAGAATCATAGGTAGTTGCAAACCAGAAATAGGAAACCATCAAGGAGGCCACCAAGTCTCTCAGCCCCCACAAGTAGTTACAGGAACCCAATCATTCTGTGAAATACAGTTGTTTCTACCATGCACCCCTATCATATGTTGTAACTTCTGAGTTATGTGACAGGTCTTACATCAGTGTCACACAATTCCCCTAGTAGGCCACCCAGGGGAATCGAAGGCTAAGAAGAATTGCTTGCGGTGGTTTTGGTGGGAAACACTGTTCAGAGATGTACAAACCTTCATACAATCTTGCTGCACTTGCGCACAAAACGAAGCTCAGTGTTTCCCACCTGCTAGTCTCTTACAACCATTGCCAAACCCCTGCTTCATTGGTACTCCATTAGTCTGGATTTCATCACTGACGTGCCCCCAATTTTTTGGTTGTGTTACTATTCTTGTTGTTGTGAGTATATTGAACAAATTGGCTCACTTCATTCACCCAAGCACCGGCCTCCTCCCATAGTTGTACACAGACACGTTGATTTCAAGGTCAGCAAAATTCATTCACATGAACCCCTGGCCTTTTCCTGTCAACTGCCCCAGTGAAAAGACCTCCTTCCTGTCCACAACACCAGAAAATTCCACATGGAAGGTGGGACTCAAAATCACATGAGATTTCGAAACCCTCCAAAATCTGGCAGCCATCCTGGGTGCAGTCCCTTAAATACCACGCCCATTACTCAGGCCTTAACTAGGCTTCAGACCCCAGTCAATGAAAGAC
The DNA here is from genome assembly GCF_964261635.1 of Lissotriton helveticus. Taxonomy (NCBI): domain Eukaryota; kingdom Metazoa; phylum Chordata; class Amphibia; order Caudata; family Salamandridae; genus Lissotriton; species Lissotriton helveticus. The sequence goes on along the minus strand of NC_136059.1, from coordinate 1,246,706,242 downwards.
CACTTGCTCAAGTACTCCACGTCATCTGCCTACCTGTTCCCCAAAGAGGGATTCTCAACCTTCAGCCTCGCCGTAAACCACAGCCTCGAGTCATCTTCACACCGGCTCGATCTACAAGGAAAAGAAAGGACATTTAAAGCAGGAACTTCATCTCCAACCACTATTACTTTGCAGAGCGGCCAGTGCACTGAACCTTTTAATCTTTAAGCCTAAACCAGTGTGACTTTTTTAAACAAAGAGACTATGTGATAAGGCAAACTCATTATTCTATGATTCAGTTGTACACATAGCTGTAGAAGTCTACAATGGTGAAAGATTTCACCCATGTCACCTGATAATTGTTCTGTGCTCATCAACCACAGGCAGTGTGAATGCAGACAATGAGAGAGTTAGGAGTCATTCTCACCTACTAGCTTGTGCCAGGCTTAAACGGGGCACCTCCAGAACCCCACCTCAGAATACTGCTGGACTTGTGGAAGATCAGAAGGAATTAACCTGCTTTCTGAGACCTTAGAGGGGCCATTAAGAACTGGACAGGCCCTCCCTCGTACCTAGGTCAACAAAGGGGACTCCAAGGGCTGACCTCATTTTCAAGCTACATGGATATAACAAGATACAAGAGACCTTCTCCTGTAAATGCCCAGCTGTGCTGTGGTAACTGGACTGGAATGGGCACTACCTAGTGGCCCTTCCTGACACCCTGTTTGACTCTAAATGCATCCATTGAAATCCTGGAGAGGCTTAAGTAATGTACTTATGTAGTGACTGTCTCACTCCCTCTCTCCCTCTGTCCCACTCACTCTGACTGTCTCCCTCTGTCTCACTCACTCTGACTGTCTCACTCCCTCTCTCCCTCTGTCTTACTCACTCTGACTGTCTCACTCTTTCTCTGTTACCCTCTCTCTCTGTTTCCCTCTCCCTGTTACCCTCTCCCTCACTCTGTTTCCCTCTCCCTCACTCTGTTTCCCTCTCCCTCACCCTATTTCCCTCGCCCTCTCTCTCCTTCCCTCTCTCTTTACTTCCCTCTCCCTCCTTCCCTCTGTCTCCCTATCTCACCTTCCCCCTCCCTCACTCTGAGGTCTCCCTCACCCTGAGGTCTCCCTCACTCTGAGGTCTCCCCCCTCACTCTGTCTCCCTCCATCGCTCTGTCTCCCTCCCTCCCTCGCTCTCCCTCGCTCTCCCTCTGTCTCTCTCCCTCGCTCTGCCTCGCTCTCCTTCGCTCTGCCTCTGTCTGCCTCCCACGCTCTTCCTTGCTCTCCCTTGCTCTCCCTCGCTCTCCCTCTGTCTGCCTCTGTCTCTCTCCCTCGCTCTCCCTCGCTCTCCCTCTGTCTGCCTCGGTCTCCCCCGCTCTCCCTCACTCTCCCTCGGTCTCCCTCCCTCGCTCGCCCTCCCTCGCTCTCCCTCTGTCTGCCTCTCCCTCGCTCTCTCTCTGTCTCCCTCCCTCGCTCTCCCGCGTTCAGCCGCGCTCTCCCTCGCTCTGCCTCTGTCTGCCTCTCCCTCGCTCTCCCTCTGTCTCCCTCCCTCGCTCTCTCGTGCTCTTCCTTGCTCTCCCTCTGTCTGCCTCTCCCTCGCTCTCCCTCGCTCGCTCTCCCTTGCTCTCCCTGTCTGGCTCTCCCTAGCTCTCCCTCTGTCTCCCTCCCTCGCTCTCCCTCTGTCTCCCTCCCTCGCTCTCCCTCTGTCTGCCTCTGTCTCCCTCCCTCGCTCTCTCGCGCTCTCCCTCGCTCTCCCTCTGTCTGCCTCTCCCTAGCTCTCCCTCTGTCTCCCTCTCTCGCTCGCCCTCCCTCGCTCTCCCTCTGTCTCCCTCCCTCGCTCGCTCTCCCTCGCTCTCCCTCTGTTTGCCTCTGTCTCCCTCCCTCGCTCTCCCTCTGTCTGCCTCTGTCTCTCGCCCCCTCTACCTCCTCCCTCTCCCTCTGTCACCCTCTTCATCTCACCCTGCCTGTGTGTGCCCGGGCTGAGACAGCTTCCGGGCACACACACACACAGCCGCCCCCGAGCACTTCACAGGTCTTTAAAAGACCATTCACATGTTAATGAGGCTTTGTTCACCTCTTAGCGCCCCTGCAGCCCCACTCTGACTATGGCGGGAATCGCCCGGCCCCCACAGATCAGCAGTCTTTGAGTCGCGCTGCCGCAGGGGTGTTTGCTGACACACTGTAAAAAAAATCTTAAAACACGGGTACGATGTTTGGAAGGTCCGCGGGCCACCAGGGAAGGCTTGCCGGGCCGCTGTTGGCCCGCGGGCTGTACTATGAGTACCCGTGCTCTAAGGGGTCTTCAGTAGAAACTTGACATTTTAGTTGAGTAATGCAAGATAAATGGTCTAGAGATAAATAGGGAGAAAAGAAAAGTATGCAAAAAAGAGCAGGAAACCCTTGGTAATTGTAAATATTTTTAGGTGAATAGCGGCTCCTTAGTATGGTACACTGTACAACACCACTAACACTCCAGGGGCCAGATGTAGGTAGGCCAATACCGGTCGGTAACGGCCGATTTCGGCCGTTACCGACCAGTATTTGCAAATGGAGATGTAGGGGCCTTAAAATTTACAGAATCGGTATATTTACCGAATCGGTAAAGTTACCGATTCGGTAAAATACAGATTCTGTAAATTTACTGAATCAGTAAATCAATATGTAGGTGGCACTGAAAACAGTGCCACAGGCCCTTACCGATTCGTTATTTACCATGTAATACTAATGCATGGTAAATAACGAATACCTGTGTACATGCACATCTGTGCATGAACACCTGTGCCATGTGGCACACATACATGCCCTAAGGGCATGTATGTGTGTCACATGGCACACAAGCCACAAACAGGGGTGCGACAGGGTGTCAAAGTGACAGCCTGTCCCCCTTGGCAATTCGGTAATTTTACCGATTCTGTAATTACCGAATCGGTATTTGCCATTGAATCCTATGGGCTTCAAGGCCCATAGGAATCAATGACAAATACCGATTCTGTAATTACAGAATCGGTAAATACCGAATTCTACCGATTCTGTATTTTTTACCGAAAAATTACCTACATTATATTTACCGATTCATGAATACCGAATCGGTAAAATTCGGTATTTATGAATCGGTAAATCTAATTTACCTACATCGGGCCCCAGATCTGCTCACCTCAAATGCCTGTTTTTCTAGAAGAGTTTTTAAGCATAGGATTAGCACGGTGCCATGCAGCCAAGCTAGATAGAGATAAAGCCTTTTGCAATTTTTACAGCAAAGTCTTCAATTATCAGATCGGATTTAAGTAATTTAAAGTTGAATGAACACATAAAAGTTACTAAATTTAGAGCACTTTTACAGTCACGTTTCCTTGTGAAGTTTAATAGCATGTGCAGAGTGCTATCAGTTACCCAACACGTTAAAGCAATGTTCCACACAATTCCACTGCTAGTTTATTGCTCTGAATCTTTTTGTATAGAAAGAAGTAATATTTTAGACCCCGTGGAGAGTAGTTATTTGAAAAGAATATTAAACCTACCAAAAGGATCAATGATCCAAAGTATATGCTGTATAATGTAGTTATTAGCATGGCCACATAGGGTTGGTATACGTTTTCCAAAATTTTCAAATAAACTATCATTAGATGGCGGTGCGACTAAGGGCTGATTTATATCTTGGCGGAAGAGATACTTAGTTGTAACATTGATAAAGTATCTATACCGCCAATATACTGGTCTGCCTGGCAAATTTATATGTGGGTGGACTTTAGGGTTAATCACGGCTGAGACTATATATCGGAATATGAGGGCATCTGAGGCAGATGTCTAATTCCGCCCACCTAATTTACATGGGTGGAATTAGCAGTCAGTTTTCAATGCCACAAAAATCCTGGCAGTAAGGGGCAATGAAAACTGCTAAATGCTCCCCTTGCCAAGGGAGAGAGCACCCATGGCGAGAGTTGCATTTTATCTTTTTATTTTTAAAAATAAAAGCCCACTGGGCGATTTAAAAGAAAACAGTTTGGGGCAGGGCTCCATCATGTCAACATGATTGACAGGAAGTGCTGTGATGCTGGTTCCTATCAATGCTTTAAAAATGACCGCCAGTTTGGTGGTCAGTTCTGAATTTGGCTGGCACCACCTCCACCAGGGCGATGGAGTACTTTACTCTGTCTCCCTGCCGGAGAAATGGGACGCTCCCCTAGATATAAATCGGCCCGATGTTATCTCAGATTTGTTAGCTGGAAGCACAACTCAGCTGAAGTGGGCAAAGACTTGATTAAAATACACAAATGATAACAAGGAGTATTTCTTATCTTCTGGGGCTTTCGGTAGTTGGGTTCTGTTCCCTCATAAAAAGTTCTTAAAAGAAGGATTACTAACCTTGTGTTTGCAAAAAGATATGACTTATTTATGCCAAAAACCCTCAATTACATTAACATTGCAGACCCTCGGATAATTCCGATTCATTCCTGTATCTTTTGTTTTTAACAGACCCAGTATCTCATCTTGAAATCTTTAAGTACAGATTAGGATGTACCCCTATATAGGGGGTCCCAGGTGTAACTGCGAAAATTAAAGAAAGGGGAGGTTTCTGTATATGTGCTCTGATGATGAAATGTCCTATTACACATGTTCTAATTGGTTGTTCTTTATTTTTAGAGTTGCCCCGTTAATTTTTGTAAAACCTTTGTTTTTAAATTTTGAGATTTACATAAGATACATGGTATTGATTTGTTATCCAGTACCTGTTTTTTCGATGTTGCTGTGAGATTGGGATGTTTTTAAGATCTGAAAGAAATTTGAACAATTATGATAGACTGTGATGAGGAATGTTGTTGACTATGTACTACATATCTATTAAGCTTCAATCTTTAGCTCTGAGGAGTATATGCAAGGAGACAGAGATGAAGCTAGTTATGGAGTCCAAGAAAGAGGACTACAACATTGCCCTCAGAACGTGGGAGGAAGTATGTATGCTTCGGCTCTCCCCACAGCGCAAAGCGGATGAGGAGGAGGTGGAGTTAACGGGGGTAGAGGAGGAAAATGACATTGCAGAGGCTCCAGGGCCAGAGGATGACACCCACAAGGAGCATCCTCTCTTGCCTCATCTAGGGCAGGGAGCAGTGTGTCAGCCCACGTTTTGACTCTATCAGAGCTGGAGGCCAGACAGGCAGAGAGGGCTCTGAAGTTACAACTGGCAACCCGTGTCCTTGAGGAAATGAGGTTAGCTGCAGAAAGAAATTAGGTAACCCTGGCAGCGGAGAAGTAAAAGGCAACAGCTTAGATGGCATTGGAGGAAAAGAAAATAACCCTGGTCTTGGTCAAAAAAAGCCATTGCTGAACTTTGGGAGATGCTAGTGAGAGCAGAACCTGAGAGCCAAAGGAGTTTCTGAGTCCAGTCAAGTGCCTAGGAGAGGTGAAAGAAACACATCCACAAAGACCTGGTGTCTAATTATCTGGTTGGAGATAACATAGATAAGTGGTTGGCAGCACATGCGGTAGCACTGCGTATGCACAGAATCCCAGAGAGGGACTGGAGGTCTAGTCTGTGGAAGCACATGCCCTTTCCAGGGAGGCATACCTTGTTCATCCTTGAAGTAACTGACCAGATGACCTGTGCTCCCATGAAGGAAGTGATTATTACTAAGTTTGGTTTAACCCCAGAGAAATATCACCTGAAGTTCAGGAACAGCCAGAATCAGTCTCACCAGTCATCAGCAGATTTTGTGGATTCTTCTAACAAAGCAGTAGATGGTTGGGGGAAAGGCAGCAAAGTAAATTATTATGATGGGCTCTACAGTTTGTTTACAAAGGAGCACATGTAGATGTGGCTAAGATGGCAGATGTGAGGTAGTGTTGCTCCCGGCCAAAACCGTATTGTCCTGCATTCCCGCCACTGCATCTGACTCCATCTGGACAGAGTAGGTTCTCCTTAGTGGTAGGGGCTGTTTTTATTACCCCAGTACCCGAGAGGTGGAGTGAGGAACCAGCAAAACACATTGAGGCATGCCTGCATGGACAAGTCCTGCAGACCGGGCATGAGATCCTTCTATCTGGGCCTTGTGAGTGCTGACTCCCGGGCTGTGGGCACATTTGAGATCACCATGGGCTGTCTCGCAACCTTGCTCACTTGCTCTGGGGTAAGAGTGGCTATGGTTGGCATCAGTATGGAGGCTCAAGTGGGGGTGCATGGGGGTGCGCTATCCTCCTTCCACCCAGCAGCTGGACTTGCTACCTGTGTCGGCTCCCAGGGAGTTGGGCGCCACAACTGAGGCTGGCAATGCTGATTCGAAGCAGAGCAAAGGGAGTCCGACAGAGGAGGGCCCCTCCTGTCCTCACATATTGGAACCCCCTGCTCAAGACATGCCTCCCTGGGCAAATACACAGGCCATTGATGGAGGCATTGAACAGCACTCTGGGGAGGAAGCGCAATCAATCATACCACGATTGCCATACCAACGCTACCACTGGGGAGCCTCTGTTAACTATCCAGGTAATCTCCTGGTCCCCTTGCCCTTGGCTTCCTTGGGGTAAATCCCCTCCCCCCCCCACGGCTGGACTAGAGTTCAGATTTCCATTGCTGTGGCCCACAGTCCTCCCCATGCTCAGGGTGGCTTGCGGTCTGCAAGTGGGTGTGTTGGGTCCTTGAGACTTTTGGATTAACACACCCTCTGAGACTGAGGGCCATGAGTCTGGCACTGGTCCCGGGCCCGCGGATTGATCTTTCCTGTTTGATTCATGTACATGGGAATATCACCGCCTACCCGATATGAAGCACTGCTCCTCAAGAGACCTCGATGACTACCTGGAAGACATTCAGAGACAGCTGATCCAAACAAAGTGAACATTATTGTGAGAAGTTGGCCTGGTATATGATTACACTAATTAAAGTGGGCGCCTTGCGCCTGTCCAAAGAACCCTTATGGTGATTTAAGAGGTCAAAGATAACCTTAGAAAGCTAGCCAAGTGGTAGCTGTGAAGAGCAGCCTTCAGGCTTAGTCGGGTGCTTCAAATGTAAAGATGGAGACCTTGATTCTGCAGCCACGGGGACCAGGAGACGTCGAATACGACCAGGAGCCGGATACGAGCTGTCCCTCGAAGGATGTCGAGTGCTGAGGGGTCGGTGTCCGGCGGGAGCACGAACAAGCCTTGGCAGCGGCATCCCACGAAGAAGGTTGAGGAAGGTCACGGTCTGGCCAAGCAAGGACCAGGAGACTCACCACAGCAAGGGGAGTCAGGCCAGGGGAGCCCAAGAAAATCAGTGTTGTCCCTCAAATGGACCCACAGGCCGAAGGCACAGGAGTCGCGAGGGGACTTATAGCAGTTTCACAAAGTACCAGCTTGCAGGGCACAGAGTGCAAGGAGGCCAAAGTTCTTTGTACTAAATGTGCGCAGAGGTTGGGGCTATCAATAGCCCAATGCACTTAGTTGAGGAACGCCAAGAAGCACATGGAATTGCAAAAGTATGCGGTGCACAGGGGTTCGGATTATGCGTTCCCACAGGGATACTGGCCTCAAACTCAGTGAAAGGGCAGCTCGACCTCAAGGAGCGTAGGAACCCACCTCCTGTGTTGCTAGAGCCTTTGGAGTCCATAGGAGCTCAGGATCCGCAGACCTGTCAGTTGCATTACGGTGCCTGCGAATGCAGGGGAGTGACTCTTTCACCCCAAGGGAGATAGTACAGATGCCCTTGATGCTCCACAGGTCCTGCATGGAGACTGTATGGTGCACAGGCACAGGCGATGCTTTGGACGGAGAGGGAGACAAAGTCGGGCCCAGTCAAAGTCCAGCAAAGTCCAGAGTGTCCAGACGGTCGAAGCTCAGTGGTTTCTTGATCAGAACCTTGTCCACATTGAATTCCTGGTCCTATAGCCAGGTAAGCCTTTTTGTACCCACGGGAAAGGGTTGGACAGATTCAGGGGACCCTCCCAGGGGAGGGTCAAGACAGTGGGGAGGATACTCCCATGGCCTTTGTCCAGTTTCACACCAGAGCAGGAGCCAACGGCTCCAAGAACTGGTTTGCATTGGACTATGCACAGGGACACCACGTGTGCCCCAGATGCCGACTTTCAGGCACTTTGGAAGTGCACCCACCCAGCCCCAATACACCAAATCCTGTCTGGGAGGTGGTCACACCTCCCTGTGACAGAATGCCTGTTGTCCTGCCTTACCCTGCTCGAGCATGGCTCAGCAGCTGGAGGGCAGAAATGTGTCACTGGTTGGCAGCAACCGTTTTGTGCTGCACGGGTCGAGAAAGCTGGTACCGGAAAGACCAGTGACCCCACAAAGCTTGCTTCAGAAGGGTGGAATCATACCTTCCACACCAGTTACTGGTGTGGAGGTATGGTTCCAAGGTGTTTGATACCAAACACAACATTTTTGTTGCAGCCGTTTTCGAGAGAGCATTTTACACGAGCATATAATGCACCTCTACCTATATGTCTGGCTAAGTCACCGTCAACCCGGGGGAATGGTCTCCAAAGGCTGCAGAGGGGCTCTGCTCATGCAGGGGCACACTCTCACATAAAACCCAGTTTACTGCCTTCAGGATTGTCAAGGCCTGCTATAGGGGTGACATGCATTTTAAGTGTAGTGACCTATAGATATACTAAACCTATATCTAAAGTATGTGATGCAGGTGAGCAGCAGTGCAAGCTTTTTTGCCTCTCAGAACAGGTACAGGTCAGCAGCAGCAGTGCAAGCTTAGTTGAAGCAGTGGTGCAGGCTTCCTTGCCTCAGAACAGCTACAGGTCTGCCAGCCGTGGTGCTAGGTTCCTTGTTTCAGAGCAGGTACAGATTAGCCAGCCTCTCAGGTACAGGTCAAAAGCAGCAGTGTAAGCTTCCTCGCCTCTCAGAACAAGTACAGGCCAGCCAGTAGCTTTACAAGCATCATCACCTCTCAGAACATGTACAGGTCAGCAGCAGCGGTGCAAGCTTTGTTGCCTCTCAGAACAGGTACAGGTCAGCAGCAGCAGTGTAAACTTCCTCACCTCTCAGAAAATGTACAGGTCAGCCAGCAGTGGTGCCGGCGTCCTTGCTTTGGAAAAAGTGCATGTCAGCCAGCAGCAATGCATGCTTCTTTACCTCTCAGAACAAGTACAGGTCAACAGCAGCAGTGTAAGCTTCCTTGTCTAAGAACAGGTACAGGTTAGCCAGCAGTGGTGCAGGCTTCCTTGCCTTAGAACAGGTAAAGGTCAGTCCAGCAGCAGTGCAAGCTTCCTCGCCTCTCAAAACAGGTACAAGTCAGCAGCAGCAGTGTAAGTTTCCTTTACTCTCAGAAGAGCTACAGGTCTGCCAGCCGTGGTGCCGGGTACGTTGTTTCAAAGCAGGTACAGGTCAGCCAGCTTCTCAGGTCAGCAACAGTTTAAGCTTCCTTGCCTATCAGGTACAGGTCAGCAGCAGGAGTGTAAGATCCCTCGCCTCTCAGAACAAGTACAGGCCAGCCATTAGCATTACAAGCATCATCGCCTCTCAGAACAGGTACAGGTCAGCAGCAGCAGTGCAAGCTTTGTTGCCTCTCAGAAGAGGTACAGGTCAGCAGCAGCAGTGTAAGTTTCCTTTCCTCTCAGAACAGCAACAGGTCTGCCAGCCGTGGTGCCAGGTTCCTTGTTTCAGAGCAGGTACGGGTCAGCCAGCCTCTCAGGTACAGATCAGCAGCAGTGTAAGCTTCCTTGCCTCTCAGAACAGGTACAGATCACCAGCAGTAGTGTAAGCTCCCTCGCCTCTCAGAAAACGTACACTTCAGCCAGCAGTGGTGCCGGATTCCTTGCTTCAGAACAAGTGCAGGTCAGCCAGCAGCAGTGCATGCCTCCAGCAGTAGTGCACGCTTCTTTACCTCTCAGAACAAGTACAGGTCAGCAGCAGGAGTGTACGCTCCCTTGCCTCTCAGAACAAGTACAGGCCAGCCATTAGTATTAAAAGCATCATCGCCTCTCAGAAGAGGTACAGGTCAGCAGCAGCAGTGTAAGTTTCCTTTCCTCTCAGAACAGCTACAGGTCTGCCAGCTGTGATGCCGGGTTCCTTGTTTCAGAGCAGGTACAGGTCAGCCAGCCTCTCAGGTACAGGTGAGCAGCAGTTTAAGCTTCCTTGCCTCTCAGAACAAGTACAGGCCAGCCAGTAGCATTACAAGCATCATCGCCTCTCAGAACAGATACAGGTCAGCAGTAGCAGTGTAAGCTCCCTCGCCTCTCAGAAAACGTACATTTCAGCCAGCAGTGGTGCCGGCTTCCTTGCTTCAGAACAAGTGCATGCCTCCAGCAGTAGTGGACATTTCTTTACCTCTCAGAACAAGTACAGGTCCGCTGCAGCAGTTTAAGCTTCCTTGCTTCAGAACAGGTGCAGGTCAGCCAGTAGAAGTGCACGCTTCTTTACCTCTCAGAACAAGTACAGGTCAGCAGCAGCAGTGTAAGTTTCCTTCTCTCAGAACAGGTCAGCAGAAGCACTGTAGGTTGTCTTGCTTCTCTGAACAAGTACAGGTCAGCTGCAGCAGTGTAAGTTTCCTTGCCTCAGAACAGGTACAGATCAGCCAGCAGTGGTGTAGGCTCCCTTGCCTTAGAACAGGTACAGGTCAGCCAGCAGCATTGCAAGCTTCCTCACCTCTCAGAAAAGCTACAAGTCTGCCAGCAGTGGTGCTGGGCTCCTTGACTCAGAATAGGTACATGTCAGCCAGCAGCAGTGCAAGCTTCCTCGCCTCTCAGAACAGGTGCAGGTCAGCAGCAGCAGTGCAGGTTTCCTTACCTCTCCGAACAGTTATTTGTCATCCAGCAGTGCTGCAAACTTCCTTCCCTCTTAGAACAGGTCAGTCGCAGCTGTGCAAGCTTTCTTGCTGCTCTGACCAAGTTCAGGTCAGCAGCAGTGCATGTTCCTTCTCTCAGAATAGGTCAGCAGAAGCACTGCAGGTTTTCTTGCTTCTCTGAAATAGTACAGGTCAGCAGCCGTGCATTTTTCCTTCTCTTATAACAGGTTGGCAGAAGCACTGCAGATTTTCTTGCTTCTCTGAACAAGTTCAGGTCAGCAGCAGTGCATGTTACCTTCTCTTAGAACAGGTCGGCAGAAGCACTGCAGATTTTCTTGCTTATCTGAACAAGTACAGGGCAGCAGCAGTGCAGGTTTCCTTCTCTTAGAACAGGTCAGCAGCAGTGCAAGCTTCTTTCCCTCTCAGAACATGTAGAGGTCAGCAGTGCTAGTTTTCTTGCCTCTCAGAAGAGGTACAGAACAGCCAGTAGTATTGCAAGCAAGCTTTCTTGCCTCTCAGAACAAGCATAGGTCAGCCAGCAGTAGAGCAAGCTTCCTCGCCTCTCAGAACAGGTGCAGGTCAGCAGCAGCAGTGCAGGTTTCCTTACCTCTCCGAACAGTTATTTGTCATCCAGCAGTGCTGCAAACTTCCTTCCCTCTTAGAACAGGTCAGTCGCAGCTGTGCAAGCTTTCTTGCTGCTCTGACCAAGTTCAGGTCAGCAGCAGTGCATGTTCCTTCTCTCAGAATAGGTCAGCAGAAGCACTGCAGGTTTTCTTGCTTCTCTGAAATAGTACAGGTCAGCAGCCGTGCATTTTTCCTTCTCTTATAACAGGTTGGCAGAAGCACTGCAGATTTTCTTGCTTCTCTGAACAAGTTCAGGTCAGCATCAGTGCATGTTACCTTCTCTTAGAACAGGTCGGCTGAAGCACTGCAGATTTTCTTGCTTATCTGAACAAGTACAGGGCAGCAGCAGTGCAGGTTTCCTTCTCTTAGAACAGGTCAGCAGCAGTGCAAGCTTCTTTCCCTCTCAGAACATGTAGAGGTCAGCAGTGCTAGTTTTCTTGCCTCTCAGAAGAGGTACAGAACAGCCAGTAGTATTGCAAGCAAGCTTTCTTGCCTCTCAGAACAAGCATAGGTCAGCCAGCAGTAGAGCAAGCTTCCTCGCCTCTCAGAACAGGTGCAGGTCAGCAGCAGCAGTGCAGGTTTCCTTTCCTTCACAGAAGTTATTTGTCATCCAGCAGTGCTGCAAGCTTCCTTCCCTCTTAGAACAGGTCAGTCGCAGTAGTGAAAGCTCTCTTGCTGCTCTGAACAAGTTCAGGTCAGCAGCAGTGCATGTTTCCTTCTCTCAGAATAGGTCAGCAGAAGCACTGCATGTATTCTTGCTTCTCTGAACAAGTTCAGGTCAGCCGCAGTGCATGTTTCCTTCTCTCAGAACAGGTCAGCAGAAGCACTGCAGGCTTTCGTGCTTCTCTGAACAAGTTCAGGTCAGCAGCAGTCCATGTTTTCTTCACTCAGAACAGGTCGGCAGAAGCACTGCAAGCTTTCTTGCCTCACTGAACAAGTTCAGGTCAGCAGCAGTGCATGTTTCCTTCTCTTAGAACAGGTCAGCAGCAGTGCAAGCAAGCTTTCCCTCTCAGAACATGTAGAGGTCAGCAGTGCTAGTTTTCCTGCCTCTCAGAAGAGGTATAGAACAGCCAGTAGTAGTGCAAGCAAGCTTGCCTCTCAGAACAAGCATAAGTCAGCCAGCAGTAGAGCAAGCTTCCTCGCCTCTCAGAACAGGTGCAGGTCAGCAGCAGCAGTGCAGGTTTCCTTTCCTTCGCAGAACAGTTATTTGTCATCCAGCAGTGCTGCAAGCTTCCTTCCCTCTTAGAACAGGTCAGTCGCAGCAGTGCAAGCTTTCTTGCTTCTCTGAACAAGTACAGGTGAGCAGCAGTGCAAGCTTCTTTCCCTCTCAGAACATGTAGAGGTCAGCAGTGCTAGATTCCTTGCCTCTCAGAAGAGGTACAGAACAGCCAGTAGTAGTGCAAGCAAGCTTTCTTGCCTCGCAGATCAAGTACAGGTCAGCCAGCAGTAGAGCAAGCTTTCTTGCCTCTCAGATAGGTTCAGATTGGCTTCCAAAACAGCGCAAATCCCCTTTCCTTCGCAGAAAAGGAAGGGCATGGCAGCAGTAGCACAATATTTCCCCTGTTTGGTTCACATAATGTAATAACCTTCTTCTTTATTAGCACCACTAAAAGTTAAATATCTTTTTTAAGTTGTGTTGTCTGGGCCTAATTATGTTTTCGCAGGTTTTATTTTCATTCAATAACCATTTGGTCTTTAAGCCAGTATGCTTTTTTCACGATGAACAAATAGCCTTTATGACAAGAATGGTGTTTGACTTTTATCCATTGTTCATGGCTAACTCATCTAAAAAAAATGCCTTGATACCATGGCTACCAGAGTTACCAGTTACTATTTTTTACCAGAAACAGGAGGATACAAGAAGCTCGTGCATGGATGCTAAAATTAATTCTAAATCATTCTGCAAAGTCATCAAATGTATTTTGTTGGAGGAGCCAAGCTCGCGATCGTAATGGTCGCTTTGTAGCTCGGCTCCGTCAGCCTTCCGGCCTGACTCGCATATCCTGCTGCTCATCCTGCCCCGAGACGACACACTCGAGAAGAAACAGAAACGTAACGTGTTGCTCCTACTCACCGTCTGACCTGGAGGCTCCTGCGTGCCGCGGTTCCGAAGTTGTGCCCCCGGAGGGACCGGGGCCTCCGCGGTGATGAGACCGGGGCCTCGCCTATTGGACCCAGCCTGGCGTTGATGTAAACGTCGGCCCCGGCCGAGAGAGTGAGCCACTGGCGAGAGGCCATTGTGCGAGCATCCCGGTGGTCCTGATCCGGGCTTGCATTGGCGACCGTGAGGCTGGTAAAGGGGCGCGGTGCTCCGAGGACTGATCGTGTGAAGGGGTCCCCCCGCCGCTGCTCCGTCCATCCGCCCTGGAGCCTCGCGCCCGGGCTCTGTTCGTCAGACACGCCAGCGATAGTACAGGTGGACCCCCGACTTTGGCGGCTCTCCTTTCTGCTGCCATTAGCGGGACCCCCTTAGTACCTGAGGGGGTCCGCATCTGTGGGACTGATCCGAGAGTCGCGGAGGGTGGTGACGAGGCTGAATCTACAAAATGGCGGCCGTCGAACTAGGCCGTGGATATCCTCAAGACGGCGGACTTGGGTTGCTGGACTGCACGGGGGCCTGGACATGTGTGCGTGAGCCTACAATTGGCGACGTTCTTGACGCATTACGATCCTTGCATGCGGCCTTGGCCCCCGGTGCCCCTGGGAGATCGGTGCGGTCCACCGCCATCTTAGATGGACGGTTCTTCATGGTCCCCTCTCGTCTCAGTGATGCCACTGCCTCGCCCCCCTCGGTCGCGACGAGGGTTACTACCGCTGTCCGTCGACAGGTCTGCAAGCAAGTGGCTTTGGAACCTCCTGCGCTTCAATGTTTGGAGTTCGGGGACTTGGATATCGTACTGGAGCCCGATCCTACCCGAGTGCCCGAAAAGCATGGTGGACTGCTGCATATCTTTGCCTTGATGAGGTCGTGTTTCCGTACTGCAGGGGAACCCCCGCTTTCCCGAACGGCGAGATTGAACTCCTGTCTTTTACTGCCCTTGTTAACATTGTTGGGACACTTGAACTGCATACCCGAACTTTTGTTCTCTTGCCTATGGACTGACCTCCCTGGCCTACGTTTTTATCGGAATTTTTTTCATTCGTGTGATTGCCCCGCACCGAGTTGCTCACTTCCCGCTGTCATGTGGTGGGTGGTAATTGTGGCTAAGAAAGGCCTGGGGTGAGATACATTGCTCCCGGTGGATTGCTGGTGTACAGATCTGTGGCGCAATTGCCCGTATACATAGTGCTGTGGGTGACCCCCTTGTAAGTTATATGACGATCGAAATTGTGTCGTTTTCGTTTCAACGTATTACGATTGTATGGTTGGGCGGAGGGCGGAGGGCTGAGGCCGACCGTTTTGTCTCTGCTCCTTTACTCCTCCCTCCCACTTCTTTCTGTCTTCATGTCCTTCTTTTTGTCTCTTTATTCCTCTTCTCTCCCTTGTCTCCACTACATTTCGGGTTTTGATTTAGGGCGACAGGCACGCTGCTGGGGGGGTAGGCCGTAGCCTTCTGCAGGGGTGCTGGGTGGGATGGGTGGGATGGGTCTTATCTGCTGTTTTATTTTCCTTAGTTCTATGGCCCTTTTGTGTCCCTTATAGGAGCGCCGCGTCTGTCCCTGCCTCCCATGGTACGATTGGGGTGGGGTCTGTATCATCGCTGCTCTCCTTCTTGTGGCTATGCTGCATTTCAATTGCGACTCCCATCCCTTCCTCGTTGCTAATAATCCTGCTCTTTTATGTGTCCTTGCTACGGGGTGCTTGTATCGGCGCGGCGTTCTTCTCTTTCAGTCTGTATTTTTCTTTTTCCCCTCTTCCTTCCCCTCCCCTCCTCCTTTTTTCTTTCCCAAAGGTTAGTATGACGGGTTAGTTCTAGTGATGTCAATATTCCGGTTCCTTTGTTCTGTTTCCGATGTACTACTGGGTGGTGGTTGTGCATAAGATGAGTCTAATTGAATATTGATTTGTGTTAACCGCATCTGTTTTCATACTGATGTATACTGTAGTGACACTCCTCCGCATTGCTGCCCTTTAGCTTTCTTGTAGCCACTGGTTTGCTTTGGGAACCCGGATTCATTTATGCTGTAACCGAGCCTGTTATACTCCTTATCGTAGTATCATAAAAATTAACCTTCTTTGTTCCTGTTTGCGGGCCGTCCAGATCCTTCCCCCCCCCCTCCCCTTTTTTGGGCTGTATTGATTGCGCTCCTTTATGATCGATTCTGTATATTTTCCTTCTGGATTTCTTGACTGCTCTATCGTGTCGTGGCCGGCCGGACTGGTTGTAGGCCCAGATTTGTATATCCTTTCTGTACAAATAAAGGTTTAAAAAAAAAAAATGTATTTTGTTGTCTTGCAAAAGAACTTCTGAAAAGGTCACCATAAAAGAAAAATGTCTACCGCTATGATGTGCTATTACTTGATCCGAGTACACAGCCTGAATCTTGAATACTTTTATTCATGAAGGTATGCAGAAACGGCACACGACGCCCAGGAGCCTGAAATCCTCGCCAACCGATCACCTTTGAATCTTCCCCATGTCATCCCCACACCACCTTTCTGACACCCTCACGCCACTCTCGTGCCACATACCAACATAATATACCTCTACCTCGCCGCCTCTGGGGTGCTCACCCTGCAGCTCTCTCCCGCCGCAGTGGTCCAGTGAGGCCAGTGGACGCCGCGGGGAGACTACAGCTCCCAGAGTGCTCGACAACCACTCCCGCCCACTTCCGCCTGCCAGCGCGCCTGGAGGCGCTTCAAAGGGAGAAGGCTCCATCTGAGGAGCGGGGGACATTGCCAAAAGCGGAACGGCTGCCATCGGACCGGGGGAAAGTCACCTGCTCGTCGCCTCGCCGCCTCTGGGGTGCTCACGCTGCAGCTCTCTCCCGCCGCAGTGGTCCAGTGAGGCCAGTGGACGCCGCGGGGAGACTACAGCTCCCAGAGTGCTCGGCAACCCCTCCCGCCCACTTCCGCCTGCCAGCGCGCCCGGAGGCGCTTCAAAGGGAGAAGGCTCCATCTGAGGAGCGGGGGACATTGCCAAAAGCGGAACGGCTGCCATCGGACCGGGGGAAACTCACCTGCTCGTCGCCTCGCCGCCTCTGGGGTGCTCACGCTGCAGCTCTCTCCCGCCGCAGTGGTCCAGTGAGGCCAGTGGACGCCGCGGGGAGACTACAGCTCCCAGAGTGCTCGGCAACCACTCCCGCCCACTTCCGCCTGCCAGCGCGCCCGGAGGCGCTTCAAAGGGAGAAGGCTCCATCTGAGGAGCGGGGGACATTGCCAAAAGCGGAACGGCTGCCATCGGACCGGGGGAAACTCACCTGCTCGTCGCCTCGCCGCCTCTGGAGTGCTCACGCTGCAGCTCTCTCCCGCCGCAGTGGTCCAGTGAGGCCAGTGGATGCCGCGGGGAGACTACAGCTCCCAGAGTGCTCGGCAACCACTCCCGCCCACTTCCGCCTGCCAGCGCGCCCGGAGGCGTTTCAAAGGGAGAAGGCTCCATCTGAGGAGCGGGGGACATTGCCAAAAGCGGAACGGCTGCCATCGGACCGGGGGAAACTCACCTGCTCGTCGCCTCGCCGCCTCTGGGGTGCTCACGCTGCAGCTCTCTCCCGCCGCAGTGGTCCAGTGAGGCCAGTGGACGCCGCAGGGAGACTACAGCTCCCAGAGTGCTCGGCAACCACTCCCGCCCACTTCCGCCTGCCAGCGCGCCCGGGGGCGCTTCAAAGGGAGAAGGCCGCGTCGCGGGACGCGCGCGGGCGTGTGCCGGGCTAAGCCCGGGCAAAGGGCGGGCCCTTTACGGCCCTCAGCGGAACGAGAAGGACGGGACGGGCCAGACCCCTTGGCATTTCTGCTAAAGAAGGTATAGTGCCCATTCTCGTTTTTAATTTCTTGGAAGATTCAAGGTTATCAACTTAGCCATATTACAGAAAGTATGACTTCCAAGGGGGCCTATCCAATCTTCTTCCAAAAAGGTCGCACAGGACAGGAATTGAACATGTTCACTCAGAGCCATCTGACCCCCATCACAATTAGTGATACAGATTCTGATGACTGTCGTCAACTCCTTGATCCAATTCCAACCCTCCGACAATCCTCTGTCAGGAAAGAAAAAGTGTCTTATTGGGAGGAATTAAATGCTTTGTGCGGGACAGATTTTATTCCTGTTACAGCCCCTTCCCCCGTAAAAGGCTTTTCTATCGATCCTCACGCAGACAAACATTGTGAGTTGCCCCCATCACCCAAAGAGGATAGTAGCCAAGTTACTGGACTGACACAGGGCCATGGTGCAAAAAGGAAGCACGACGAACCAGAAGGTATAATACAAAAACTCTGTACTGATTCTTCATCGCTCGCCATCGATCCTACCCCATCCAAGGTGCACACTGGAATTTTGGGGGACGAAGTAGCATCCCCTCACCTACAACTACTGCCTCACTTCGAATTGATGTTAAAATCTGTACTATCACCCCTGCTTGACCAAATCAACATCTTAGGGGATAGTTTGACAAGCCTAGAGGCTATTATTAAAGCCAATTCTTTCCCACCTGCTAAGATTGTTATACCCAATTGTTCCATTTCTCATACTGTCCCCAAAGTGCCTCTGACTATAAACACTGTCCCAACGGCAAGTCAATCTCACAACTGTTTACCTAATACCGTTACTAAAACCGCCCTTACATCCTTACGACCTCCTAAAAGAAAATCTCCAATTGCCACCAAAATTCCTCGTAAATCTAATTCTTCTGCTACTAGAGCAGAACTTAACAGAGCAGCTTGTATATATTTGCCTCCAGAAGCAGCACCCTTTGTGCTTGTTCTTGCAGGAGTACCTCCACCTACACACGGGAAACCCGAAAGCCAACAGGACCTATTTCACAAAGTTCGGTTTTGGCTATCAAAAAATAGACCCCTCCCACCAAATAAAAACGGTGGCATCCTGAGCGTCAGAAGGGTGGGTTGGCTGGGGTCATCAGCTAAAGAAATTCCCGGGGACTTAATTCTAGTCAAATTTAGGGACAGGCACACAGTCCCCTATTTGCGATCCTCCAAGCCCCATGAAAAAGATGGCTCCATTTCCCTTTGGGATCTCTATGATTTTTACCCGAGTATCCCACCTATCCCCTTACCAAGATCAACAGACCCATGTAATTATCTGTTAGGAAGGGATTCTATTAATTATCAACTCTCCTACCCCTATTAGATCAGCCCTAGTTATGAGAAACCGGTAGTAAATTTAAATGGAAAACAGTATCATGTAAATATGTACCGTGGTTTTTATTGCAGCTTGCATTTTTTATATTGATGTATACTTTTATGATTTCTTCATGAAATCGAAATAAAGTTATTTGATTTGATTTGATTTACCTCTCCCTTTTCCCCAAAACAATCAAAAAAAAAAATATATATATATGGAGAGAGAGGGAGAACAAAACATAACAGACAGGAAAAGAGAATATTATGTAATATCAGTGAACAATTAAAAGAAAAAGGCATAAACAATGCACGCTCTTTTACACTGTTACAGTCAACTTAAAACAGGACAAAATCCTTCAAATGTTTTGCAAAGAAATACACCTCCTTGGCCTATCATTGTTGATAGACAACAACAGGTTTATACAATTCTCAACACTCAACATATTGGGCAGATCCTGAAGATTATCTTCCTCACTGAATTGATTAGCCAAACCAGTTGCCACCTCATCACTATCAAGCCACCACAAACTCATACCAGAATTATCACTGTCTCATACAACATTATCCCTGGCCCTGGCAACACATCTCTTGTTCAACCATTTTCCACCATGACAGCATGCTTTGTAAATTTGACAACCCTTGTGCTGGGTTAAGTTTTGAACTTCCCTTTTTTAACAAAACGGTCTCCTGAGTCTCTCTACATCATCCACATAAACGTCAACATCTTTCACTCTTTTCAAATCATCATATATCTAATTTTCGATTTTCTAATATATATACGATAGTTGTTGGTGACGCTGAATCAACTGTGACTTCTACATCTACTCCACCAATCTGGACATGACAAGTTGCATCACCGGATTTTTCATTTGTGCTGATGGTTTTGATGGATAACAGCACCCTACTCATGTCTGAATTTGTTTCATCAACAATATTGTCCATGTTTCATTGTTCTGAGACCAAAACACCTTTTTGTACATTCCTGCATGCTCTTAAAAAGTGTGCTAATTTCTTACATCTGAGACATTTCTTGCCTAAAGCCGACATAATTTTGAATTTGCTAAATGAGATTTCGAAGCTCGTCTGAAACAACTGTTGGATGTTTGAGTAGGTGCTTTAACAGCGGTTTTAGATGTTATCATGTTGCCAGATTTTGTTGTTTTAGCATTAATATTTTGTGGTTCCATTACTTGTGTGAACCTGCCTAGTTCCTTTGATGCAATACCATGCCAGATCTTTAAATTCCTTTTGCAATATCCAGGTTTTTTAGCAGCGAGGGATTCCTGCATCAAAGCAGTTTTTCTTGTAATCTCCTATCAAAGCAATTAACAACAATTTGACCCCTCAAGTAATTATCCAGGTCTCCATAGAACTCACGCGTAGAAGCCAATATTCTGAGTTCAGCTAGAAACCTATCCTTCATGTTGTTATTGGCCCCTTGTGAGAAATCTTTCAACTATTACGCTGGTATCTTCCATAAAATATTTTTGTAGTTTATGTAGCGCTTCCTTGTAAACCGCCAATTCATCTGAAATAGGAGGTACTAACATGGACAAAAGATCTTAAATTCTATGCCCTTCTGATCCAAGGGAATTATATAGTAAGGCTTGTTTCCTTATATGATAAAATGTTGTGCCATCAATAGCTATCAAATAGCTGTTGAAGGCTTTAAACCATTGTTTCCATTTTGGTTTTTGTGCATATGGTTCAGGTAAGAATGCTGCTTGCACAATTATGTTTTCCATTATTCTTTTTGTAAGGAAAATCAAAAATCACACTTAATCAAGAGTATTGTTATTATTATTATTATTGAAAAAGTCAGAATACCAACGTTATTTATACAACTTCCCAGATATACATTAAAAGTAATGATAATCATTTGGATAAGGGTATCCAACCCAAGTTCACTAGGATTAGCCACCGATCCACAATGGTGGCAGGCGGACCAATCAGGCTGTTGCTTCTGGCTAGTAGCTAGTAAGAACCTGAGGTAATCAGCATGTAGGTATCATCATAGGCTTGAAAATCTCCGATTAATGATGGAGAATAAATCCTCACACTCGTGTATTCTTTACACTGCTGGCAAGAGGGTTTTCAGAATGGTGGTGTGGGGATGACGTGGGGAAGATTCTTGGGTGATCGGTTGGCGAGGGTTTCATGCTGCATGGGTGTTGTGTGCTGTTCCTGCATACCTTCATGAATAAAAGTATTAAAAATTCATGCTGTGTACTTGGATCATTCAACATAACATGTGCACTACCTGGTGATGTCATGATATGCTTTCTCTGACATACACTTTCGATCTCTTGTGCTCCTCTTTCCCCAGCTCCTGTAATCTGTTCTCTTGCCCTCCCTTCAAGCTTTTACATATACCTGGCTCTCCCCCTCTTCATTTTGCTTCTTTTAGATATACTTGGCTCTCCCCCTCTTACTTTTGCTTCTTTTACATATACTTGGCTCTCCCCCTCTTACTTTTGCTTCTTTTACATATACTTGGCTCTCCCCCTCTTACTTTTGCCTCTTTTACATATACTTGTCTCTCCCCCTCTTCATTTTGCTTATTTTAGATATACTTGGCTCTCCCCCTCTTACTGTTTCTTCTTTTACATATACTTGGATCTCCCCATCTTACTTTTGCTTCTTTTACATATACTCGGCTCTCCCCCTCTTACTTTTGCTTCTTTTACATATACTTGGCTCTCCCCCTCTTCATTTTGCTTCTTTTAGATATACTTGGCTCTCCCCCTCTTACTGTTTCTTCTTTTACATATACTTGTCTCTCCCCCTCTTACTTTTGCTTCTTTTACATATACTTGACTCTCCCCCTCTTACTTTTGCTTCTTTTACATATACTTGGCTCTCCCCCTCTTACTTTTGCCTCTTTTACATATACTTGGCTCTCCCCCTCTTCATTTTGCTTCTTATAGATATACTTGGCTCTCCCCCTCTTACTGTTTCTTCTTTTACATATACTTGGCTCTCCCCCTTTTACTTTTGCTTCTTTTACATATACTTGACTCTCCCCCTCTTACTTTTGCTTCTTTTACATATACTTGGCTCTCCCCCTCTTACTTTTGCCTCTTTTACATATACTTGGCTCTCCCCCTCTTCATTTTGCTTCTTATAGATATACTTGGCTCTCCCCCTCTTACTTTTGCTTCTTTTAGATATACTTGGCTCTCCCCCTCTTACTTTTGCTTCTTTTACATATACTTGGCTCTCCCCCTCTTACTTTTGCCTCTTTTACATATACTTGGCTCTCCCCCTTTTCATTTTGCTTCTTTTAGATATACTTGGCTCTCCCCCTCTTACTTTTGCTTCTTTTACATATACTTGGCTCTCCCCTCTTACTTTTGCTTCTTTTACATATACTTGACTCTCCCCCTCTTACTTTTGCTTCTTTTACATATACTTGGCTCTCCCCTCTTACTTTTGCCTCTTTTACATATACTTGGCTCTCCCCCTCTTCATTTTGCTTCTTTTAGATATACTTGGCTCTCCCCCTCTTACTTTTGCTTCTTTTACATAAACTTGGCTCTCCCCCTCTTACTTTTGCCTCTTTTACATATACTTGGATCTCCCCCTTTTCATTTTGCTTCTTTTAGATATACTTGGCTCTCCCCCTCTTACTTTTGCTTCTTTTACATATACTTGGCTCTCCCCCTCTTACTTTTGCTTCTTTTACGTATACTTGGCTCTCCCCCTCTTACTTTTGCCTCTTTTACATATACTTGGCTCTCCCCCTCTTCATTTTGCTTATTTTAGATATACTCGGCTCTCCCCCTCTTACTTTTGCTTCTTACATATACTTGGCTCTCCCCCTCTTACTGTTTCTTCTTTTACATATACTTGGCTCTCCCCCTCTTACTGTTTCTTCTTTTACATATACTTGGCTCTCCCCCTCTTACTTTTGCTTCTTTTACATATATTTGACTATCCCCCTCTTACTTTTGCTTCTTTTACATATACTTGGCTCTCCCCCTCTTACTTTTGCCTCTTTTACATATACTTGGCTCTCCCCCTCTTACTTTTGCCTCTTTTACATATACTTGGCTCTCCCCCTCTTACTTTTGCTTCTTTTACATATACTTGGCTCTCCCCCTCTTACTTTTGCCTCTTTTACATATACTTGGCTCTCCCCCTCTTACTTTTGCTTATTTTAGATATACTTGGCTCTCCCCCTCTTACTGTTTCTTCTTTTACATATACTTGGCTCTCCCCCTCTTACTGTTTCTTCTTTTACATATACTTGGCTCTCCCCCTCTTACTTTTGCTTCTTTTACATATACTTGGCTCTCCCCCTCTTACTTTTGCTTCTTTTACATATACTTGACTCTCCCCCTCTTACTTTTGCCTCTTTTACATATACTTGGCTCTCCCCCTCTTCATTTTGCTTCTTATAGATATACTTGGCTCTCCTCCTCTTACTTTTGCTTCTTTTAGATATACTTGGCTCTCCCCCTCTTACTTTTGCTTCTTTTACATATACTTGGCTCTCCCCCTCTTACTTTTGCCTCTTTTACATATACTTGGCTCTCCCCCTTTTCATTTTGCTTCTTTTAGATATACTTGGCTCTCCCCCTCTTACTTTTGCTTCTTTTACATATACTTGGCTCTCCCCTCTTACTTTTGCTTCTTTTACATATACTTGACTCTCCCCCTCTTACTTTTGCTTCTTTTACATATACTTGGCTCTCCCCCTCTTACTTTTGCCTCTTTTACATATACTTGGCTCTCCCCCTCTTCATTTTGCTTCTTTTAGATATACTTGGCTCTACCCCTCTTACTTTTGCTTCTTTTACATATACTTGGCTCTCCCCCTCTTACTTTTGCCTCTTTTACATATACTTGGATCTCCCCCTTTTCATTTTGCTTCTTTTAGATATACTTGGCTCTCCCCCTCTTACTTTTGCTTCTTTTACATATACTTGGCTCTCCCCCTCTTACTTTTGCTTCTTTTACGTATACTTGGCTCTCCCCCTCTTACTTTTGCCTCTTTTACATATACTTGGCTCTCCCCCTCTTCATTTTGCTTATTTTAGATATACTCGGCTCTCCCCCTCTTACTTTTGCTTCTTACATATACTTGGCTCTCCCCCTCTTACTGTTTCTTCTTTTACATATACTTGGCTCTCCCCCTCTTACTGTTTCTTCTTTTACATATACTTGGCTCTCCCCCTCTTACTTTTGCTTCTTTTACATATATTTGACTCTCCCCCTCTTACTTTTGCTTCTTTTACATATACTTGGCTCTCCCCCTCTTACTTTTGCCTCTTTTACATATACTTGGCTCTCCCCCTCTTACTTTTGCCTCTTTTACATATACTTGGCTCTCCCCCTCTTCATTTTGCTTCTTTTAGATATACTTGGCTCTCCCCCTCTTACTTTTGCTTCTTTTACATATACTTGGCTCTCCCCCTCTTACTTTTGCCTCTTTTACATATACTTGGCTCTCCCCCTCTTCATTTTGCTTATTTTAGATATACTTGGCTCTCCCCCTCTTACTGTTTCTTCTTTTACATATACTTGGCTCTCCCCCTCTTACTGTTTCTTTCTTTTACATATACTTGGCTCTCCCCCTCTTACTTTTGCTTCTTTTACATATACTTGGCTCTCCCCCTCTTACTTTTGCTTCTTTTACATATACGTGGCTCTCCCCCTCTTACTTTTGCCTCGTCTATCTCTCTCTCCTAGTCTTTTTTCTATGCCCCTTCCTCTTATTCAGTAGATGTGGAGATCAGTCTGTCTCTGGCTGGATAAGTGTACAGTGGAACGACAGAGGGTGCAATGTGGAAAGAATCACTGAACATAGGCACAAGCACCAGAAAGAGCAGGAAGATACTCAGAGAAGTTTTGATTCTCACTCTTGCAGAGAGGGAGTCAGGAGTGGAGGGAGGGTTATTCATCTATTACAAAGGCCCTGCATTTACAACCACAATATAAGCCTTGTGTGCACGCGTACCATGGCTGTGCCACTCTATTACCCAATCTGTAGATAATGTTTGGCTTTCTTTGAGTATGGTGCGCCCCCTGCCGCCCTGTAAGATGGTGGCATCTTTGTTGATACAAACACAAAAGCGTGGCCTCGCAGTTTTCGGTAACACGGCTGATAAGTTACATTTTACTGCATTTTTGGAGACGGTCATGTTCCTGATAATACAGTCTCCTGTTCTCATGTAAAGTGTCTTTCCGAATTCTTTAGGAAAGTTGGCCCCTATAGCGCACAAACTCGAGGTATTCTATAAATAGTCTTTATAGTTTGGACACCGACATCATGCTGTGTGACGTATTTTAAAATACATCATTTGTCAGTAACATCTTCTGAGATTCTTCGGGCACAATCTGTTTCTCCGTTTCAAATGTTTTTCAATGGTAGCCTCTTGTCCCTCAGAGTAGTCAAATGTGCATCAGTGCTTTAAAATACACCCGGTTCTGACGAACGTGATTGACATGTTTGTTAATTGTTTAGTATTTCACTAATCTTTTTTTTCTGTCGCGCGACCATTGGTCAAACTCCAAGCATTACATTTGGGTCTGAAAAAAAACCTTTTGAGTACGCTCCTATCCACATCCCCCTCAGAGCCAGAATGTCTTTAGATACCGGGCAGCGTTTTTTCTGTCTCACACTTTATTCTCTCACTCTTACCTCAGACTAAATAAGTGTATCACTTAAATAAAAATAAGAGGAAACGCACTCACGCATATTACGTTCTGAGGTCACAAGTTGTTCTTCGCCAGGGCTGAGCCACTCCCACAGTTCTGGCGTGTAGGCGTTTTGTTAACAACGGGGGAACTAAAACTACAAGTACCAGAATGCTCTGAGATGCAAGTTAAAAAGCAAATAATGCCTGAGCATTTCATTACTGGCATATGATCACATAATGCCCCCATGACTCGCCACCAATATTTATTATTGTGAATCCGTCACTACCCTACCTCATCACAATCCTTACCTTGAAGTAGATAACCCACAGCAGGGAAAAATGCTGTTTTGCTATGTGCACATTTTAGAAAAGTCTTCTTTCCATTTTAACAATTGTTCCCACCCCCTTGAATAATAGAATAGTTCCCTCCACAGAGCAACATATGCCAAGACCAAGCAGCATGCCACTACAACCACCAGCCTACATTCAAACGCAGGGAAGAAGACCACACTCGTGTACTGGGACAAGTAAGATGGGCGAGCTGCTATGTTCTGGGTACGAAAAACATAGCACTCGCTCATCTTACTTGTCCCAGTACACGAGTGTTGTGTATTCAATTCCACACATGTAGGTTTGTGTATTAGTAGATTTAAATGTATTCCTAGTATGTAAAGGAGCAGACAGGCATGCGAACAACGAGAATGTACAAAGCCAGCAACCTGACTCCAGGCACCGAAGAAAAACGTTAAGTAACCGGAATGCCGACCTAAAATTTCCCGAATGTAATCAATCAGAAGCCTACAAGTCAGGTTCTTGCAGGACATGAGCTCCAAGGAAGGCTGCTTTGGACCTCGGTCTATGAGAAACGTGTGGGCAGGAGCTGAAATAGTAACTCGGGAAACGTTCTGTACAGAAACCCCAATTCCCTCCAACCCGAAGGCCGCTATGCCACCCCATCAAGCACTGCTGGCCCAAGTGGAGCCACCCATACCCACGCGAAGACAGGCATCGGCCCAGCCAAGCCCACATACTCAAAGGAGCTGCCGCGGGCTGCTTAGCCTGGCCAGTGGCCTGTACAAACACGGATCAAGTAAAAAACACATATAAGAGGCAGGTAGCACCAAAGACCAGCTCACCCAATCAGCCCACAGGAAAATCCACTTTTGACGAAAGCCACAGCAGAGGCGCTGAATCCAGAGGTTCAAATGAAGGAAACTGAAGACCTCCAAGGACCAGGGTGAGATACAATGGAATGCAGCCCTTTATTGCTTCACAATCTACGGCGCTGACATAGTGCATTCTGATCATGGACCTAGCCTCCGTCTACGGTTGCTGTGAGATTTGCTGCTAGGATACAGGTTTTCACCCCAAGACCTGTGATGTGTCTTGCATTCTGGATTTCCTGCCCTAAGGTTCCTTAGGAGGCTGGCATCCTCCTCCTCCCCAGTCAGGGTTTAGTGGGCTGCTATTCTTGGTTTCTTAGACCTACCTTACACACCACCACTGAACAAGCATTTACAATGCAACGGTCTCGCCTTGGCAAAAGTTAGAGCTATTGGCATTGTAAATGACAATTTTTTTATTTATGTGTTGGTTTTGAAAACAGATAAATAAATGGCATTGTCATTTACAATGCCAATAGCTTAATCTCTCGCAAATGCAAGACCTTTTGCATTTGCACCCCCCACACACACACAGAGCCACACACACACACACACACACACATACAGAGCCACACACACACACAGAGCCACACACACACACACTCACACAGAGCCACACACACACAACCTCACAGTGTACTCAGGTAAGGTTGGCGTGTGGCTCATCAATGGGGCGCAGTGGTAGGCCTGAGGATAGTCTGAAGTGCTACCAGCTGCACACGTCAGCTTCTAGGCACTTCAACTACTGCAGAACGTGTCATGACCACCCTATCACCGAGGCGCTTGGCCAACTCACGGAGCTGACTTCTGTAATTACAGCCACATCGTGCACTCAGGGAAAGTTGGGGCGTCACCCATTGATGGGGTGCGGTGGGAGGCCTGGGGAGAGTCTGAAGTGCTTAGAGCTGCGCATGGGGGTTTCTCGGCCCTGCACGAGGCGCAATCAGGAAGTGCGTGGGAATAGCTGCTCCCTCTGAAAGACATCATTGGGTCCCAGCGCTTCATCAAACGTCTCCCGCTCTCGATGACAAAGAGTGAGCGGCGCAGACAAGAGAGGCAGAAGACGCTCTAATTGCGTCTGCCTCCTTGCTGCTGGCTAAGTACTGCCACTGTGTGCACAAACATTTACAGAATGCAATTAGAGGCGCAGCGCCGGCAAAATCATGGCTGTGACATCGGCCATCAAGATGCTGACAGCTATCAGAAGCACAGATATACGTCTACGAGGCGCTGGGCGCGAAGAAAGCAGAACAAAGTGTGTGCTGCCTGCAACTCCACTCCTGTGACTTCGAGGGAGTATTGACATCTGTATAACACAAATGTTTAATTAGTGCTTGAATAATAGGTGTTATTGTTACTAAACTTTATCAAGTTGTGGAGGATGAAAGACCGAGTTCGGGGAATGCGCAACCTTTTGTCTCTAAGCCCCGTCCTTTTCAGACTGGACGCCCCGACTTTCTGCTGGGGTAAAAGGTTCCTTATCTTCTTTATGGGGCCATCTGGACCCATAAAGAAGATAAGAAACCTTTTACTTCAGCAGTAAGTCAAGGAACCCAATCTGAAAAGGACGGGTCTTAAAGAGAAAGAAGAATGTCACTAGGACCTCTTCTCCAAAGGCTGACCACCGCTTAGGAAGCCAGCCAATGGAGAAGAGGGGCGGGGCTAAACCCTTGCTAGTGAAGTTCACTCTGAGACATAAAATCTCACGAACTCGACTGCGCATGTGCGCAGTACGCCACGCGAGACCAATAAATGAATGTGTCCTCATGTAATGCAAACGGTGCTATGTAAAACGCTCTGATACCCGATTCGGGTCAAGTTCGCACTATATAAAACTCTGTAAAATAAAAAAAATACATTCGAAACCCTGGACTGCCTAGGGCTGAACTGAGAATTTACCACAGGAGCATGGGTCTGCCAATCACGCTTCGCTATTCGTCTTTGACTTGCATCAATGAGAGTACTTTTTTCTGAAAGGTAAATCCTTAGGAAAAAAGGGACCCAAACCATGGACTATCCTTACATGTAGATCACTAGACGCAGAACAATCGAAGTTGACTGAAGGGAGCTGGAGTGTTCACACCTTTCTTTGGGGACCACTGCTGTCTTTTGTGGTAAGCATTTAATATACATATGTACCTATCTGAAACCAAAAGTAAAAGTTTATGAAGAATCTGTTAGAAGTACAGCAGAGGTTCCCCTTCCTGTTCCTTTACAATATTCACCCTTTTTCTTCTTAAGCCCTTGGCAAGCTCATGTGACCCTAAAATTAGTGTCACTGGCATGCCAGACGGTCTTGTCTGATTGTGACCTGCCAATTGTCAGCCTGACTTCTCTCCATGCCCACCAAGAATTGGTGTCAACAGCACTGCTAGTTTGTCTCATCTCACTGTGCTCTGCCACTGGCCAATCCGGCTCCTCCTCCAGTGACCTGGCTCTTGGCACTGTCTGCTAGGGTCCTCTTTCCCAACCACCTGGGAATTCTGTTGCTCAAAATAGGACACCCTTCCGCATTCCCTAGTTCCATTCGGTGGTCCTACCATTGGAGTTAGTCTGTCTGCTACCTCCAGGATTTCACTACCATGCAGCATGTCCCTATCATCGGTTACCGATCTCCTTGTGCCTTTGGTGTGCCGGTGACAACTGGTATCAGTTAGTCTGGTTCCTCTTCTTGGTTCATGTGTGTCACTATTAGCCTGTCTACTCGTCTTGTACCTCTTGCTGGTATCACTGATAACATGTTCCTATCTCTTATTTCTATAACTGGGACAAGGGTAATCTTTTCTGCAACTATAGTATTAATTTTACTGATAACATGTCCCCCTCACTTACCTCTGGCATTTGAGTCACTGAAAGCTTATTCCTCGCCCTTCTCTGGCATTGGGGACACTGATAGCCTTTCTCTTAATAACTCTGCCATTGGGGTCACGGATAACATAACATAACGTGTATTTGTAAGGCACACGTTCACCCAGAGGTCTCTTGGCGCTGAATAACAGATGTTCATTGTTACCCAAATCTATGGTACTCATTTTATGCACCTTAGATGGATGAAAGGCTGAGTGGACCTGCCGGGATTTGAACCTGTGACCATGAGGTCGAACACAGGCCCCTGCAATGGACGCATTAGTCCACTGAGCCACAAGCCCCTCTCCCTCTCCTCTTCTTGATTCTGGCCTCATTGTCACGGAATGTCTTCTCTCCCTGGTCTCTGGCCCTGAGGTGACTTACAGTCTGCCCCATCTTTGTCTGCTATAAACTGTCCCTCTATCTCCAACACTTGGGCTCAATAACATCCCACCGCCTCTTCCTAATATTTGCACAGAAATCAGCAACAGCTTTCCTCCTTTTCTCATCTCTTCTACTGGTGTCAGATGCTCTTGCATTGTGATCAATGATAGCCTCTTTCCTCTTCCTTCAGTGTCACTGACAGCTTGTCTACCTTCCCTTGTCCCTTGTGTTACTGATGGCCTCTATCATCTTCTTGCCTCTGGTATTAGGGTCAGTGCTACCATGTCTCCCCTCCTTTATCTCTATCACTGGTGTCAGTGATGGCCAGTCTCCTCTTCTCATCTCTGTAAAGGTGGGAGGCACTGAAAGGTTATAGAAAACCATAGTGCTAGAGACTAGTTAAAAGACACAGTATGTCTATTCTTCCTTGTCTCTTGCATTGGTCAATTATATAATGTCTTGGTTCTGACCCTGGTGTTCACTGATAGGCTGTTTTATCCCCCTGGTCTCTGGCACTGGAGTCCCTGATAACATTTCTACTATTCTTGTCTGCGCCACGGCTAACCCTTTGTTGTAGTCCTGTTCCCCTACAGTGGTCACCCTGGTAGCCCCGGTGTGTCCCTAATACTAACGTCCCAGCCACCTATCTCGCATTTCTTTCCCATGGCACTTATCACCGATAGCCACTCCCTCATCTTCCTTGATACTGTTATTGGAGCACCTTTCCCCTTCAATGTCCCTTCCGTTGCCCTTGGCACTGGTGCCACAGCCACCGTAACTCATCTCTCTTGTGCCCCTTGTTGGTCCACCTGCTCTTATTCCTTGCTCCTCTGTCAGCCAGGACCCTCTTCCTGCGCTCTTAGTATCTGTGTTAAGACAAAATAATGACTCGACGGATCAAAGGACTTGGCATTTTCAGGACAAACGCCTCCGCCTCTCTTTCTTTTCCCCTCGCATCTTCTCCATCCTCCTTTCATCTCACCGTCTCTCCCATGTGTTTATCCCCTTCTCTGTGTGTCTCTCGGGCTCGCTTTCTTCCGTCCTCCATTCTTCGCGTACACACACACGCACACAAACACCACAGTCCCGCCGCCCTCCTTCCCGCTGCCCCAGCAGTGCCCCAGGCTCGGTACCTTGGTGAACGGCCACATTGCAGCCGTGGCAGTCACAGTAGACCAGTGGGTTCTCAGCCTATCCCCTCTCATCGGAGCACATGCAGCAACCTCCCACCATCTCCTTCATCCTTCCATCAGGCTGCTCAGTGCCTTCCTGCTTCAGCCGGGCCCCGGGGCCCCCGGGCTGGTCCTCATCGGCGTGGGGGCGGACAATGCAGATGCGGAGCCGGGTGGCCCCCTCCTCAAGGAGCTGGGGGCTCAGACGGGCTCTGCCTGTGTTCAGTAATCATGGCTGCCCCTCCTGTCGGCCTGCATGCTGCTGTCGCCGAGCGGTAAACTCTTAGGTTCTGGGGCGAGGCGCTGCTCGGGAGGGAGCAGATTTTCCACCCTCCGTTTTCCTTCCTCTGGAGGGTTGCGCACTCATCCGGGGGTGGCAGAGAGCGAGCCAAGGGGCTTCAGGGTATGAACCCTGCCACAAAGAGTGAGATCTCAGCAAGGAAAGGGCCGCCAGCAGTGCCTCAAGCCTGGGATCTTATTGTACTCCGGGTACAGAGGGGCCGCATGCCCGCCACCGCCTGGCCTGGCCGGGAATGACGGCTCCTTCTCTTCACGTGCCACCTGCCTAGGAGAGGACTCCCAGGGGTACCCCCTTAGTCATTTATTAACTATATGCTCAGTGATGGAGAGAATTATAAACAAGCGCTCGCCATCTCCGGAAGGCAAGAGAGGAGCGCTCCACACCACCATGTTTCTCCGAGGTCCAGCAGAAATGCCTCGGAGAAACGCTCCGTCATTTTCGGACTGGGGGCGTGTTTTTCTTTCTCTCCTCTTCCCATTGGCTGGAATGTAAAATTCCAAACAATGGGAAGAGGAGAGAAAGAAACTAAAAAACACACCCTGAATCCCAAAAAGACAGGGCTTAAATGGACAGCCGCCCCTCTCTTCCAATGGCTGGCCTCCGTTTAGGAAGCCAGCCAATGGAGAAGAGGGGCGGGTTCAAGCCCCACTCTGGAAAACATAAGATCTCCCCAGCGAGACTGCGCAAGCGCAGCCTACGCAGGCTGAGACCTAAAAAGGCATATTCACTTCAACACAGATGTATCTCTACAGTGGTCAAGGGCTTTTGATGCCTACACTCGCATAGCATGTATCATCATTTTATTATTTAGTACATCTAGTTCTACTGGTACTAGCCTGGGGGTGTGAATAATGACCTCATTGTGCTCCTGGTAAATCTGCACAAGTACCTGCCATCAAAAGTCCTTGATCACTGTAGAGATACAGCTTTGTTGAAGTGAGTGCACATTTCTTTAACGGTGGAGTAGAAGGTGGGTGCATTTTATTTATGTCTGTAGGACAGTAGCCCTTCTTGACATGGTAATCCCCACTTTTTGCCTGGTCATTGATGTGATTTTGACTGAAAGTGCACTGGCTTCCTGCTAACTAGGTCTCTAGTGCCAGAGCTCTTTCCCAAAACTGTACAATTGTTTCCCCAATTGGCAAAACCTTGAGCACCCTCTGTAAGTCCCTAATAAATGGTACCCCTGGTACCTAGGGCACGAGGTACTAAAGTGGGTCCCTGTTATACCTGCTGCTCAGCCAGTGTGACTGGGGTGTAGAATGTTGGGGCGTGGTGATGCTGTGGAATGTTAGATTTGAGAGAGTCAATTGCAGAATGGGCTGACCAGCAGGAAGGCTGCAAGGGCTGCAGCATGAATTGTGCCTCCCTAAGGGTCCCCTCACAAAGCACATGCAAGACTGCCATTGCAAGTTGCGTGTTTTGGTGCAGACAAAAGTGAAAACACAACATGTCACACATCCCTGAGTGCCAGGTCCTCTAACACTGCATGTGATATTTGTAAGTCACCCTTACATCAGACCTGACAGCCCTAAGGCAGGGTGCTGAATATTACATGAGCGGGCATAGTGTTATATTCCATATAGGTACCCTGATATAGACCCAGGTAACTTCATAATCCTTCACCTGTATTCTTCCCTACATTACACTTATAACGGTTTATAGGGACTGACCTTTTACCTACATACGACACTGCATCCAGAACGCGGGTTTTCCCTATTTTGAAGTCTCATACATTATGCATGAGGATTCTTGGAAGCGCAGCAGGACTACCATCTCCTGTATAATATCTATGTATAAAGTTCATGCCCAATGTCATCCTAAGTCCGACACTATAATACTGCAAGGTAGGACCCCTGGGGAGACCTATGGGTAAATATACATCACATCTTGCTAAGCTAGACAGAGGAGACCAGGACTTCCCAGCCGACTCACTGACCAGAGACGATGAGGTGCCTGCATGCAGACACTCCAGCTAGCAGTGGTCTAAACATCCCTTGTGGGGTGTCCAACTTGAGACCAGGACGGGGTGCCACAGTCTCTCACTTCAGATAATGGGGTTGACTTTATCCTAGAGGGATTCTTGGCTTAACACCTATACCCATGCTCGGTACACGTAGGTATATCTAGTTAGGGAGGCATCGTAGGAGTACTCATCTTTTTATTATCATGTATTTTATATACGTGTATGTATTCATGATTACTGCAAAATGGTAGAGCTTTACCATCAGTTTACTTTCATAGTACTGCTAATCATTTATATCTTTTACTGCCTAACGGTTGTTGCAGCTCATCTATTTTACACCAGAATAACAACTGTTCAATAAATACTTATTGAAAATGCCCAGCCCGTTTATTCTGTTTATCTTTCTAAGACAGACTGAGTAGGCACGAGTGACTTAGCGAAAAGTAGTATATTGTTTCCACGGTCCTGAGGGATCACGGTTGTCATGTTCGATGGTTGCCAAGAACGATTCTCTTCTTGGTAAGAGGAAATTCTAGTGGCACTGTGAGCTAGTTGGTATAAAAGCCCAACATACCCGGTGGGGGTGTTCAGAACCAAACGCACAGATCCTGTATAGGTTTTACTACCCTACAGTCCCCTAACACCCCTGTATAGGTGTTATAGGAACTACATGACAATACCTGCATCAGCAGATATGCCCCCGTGCTGGTCAGTCCTTTTAGTGCTAGTACAAGTGATCAGGGAAGCCATTTTAAAACAAGTGCTGGACACTGGTAAAACAAGTTCCCCAGCTACATGATGGCTTCACTGAAGATAGGGATGTTTGGTATCAAGCATCTCATATTGGTAAACCCACACTGATTCCAGTGTTGGATTACCATTGCATTCACCCAGAGGGCACATTAGAGGTGCCTCCTGAAACCTACCAGTCTCTGGAGTGCTCCCTGACTGGTCTCTGCCAGCCTGCCACCCAAGCCACTATGTTGACTGCCTAGGGTGAGAGCCTCTGCTCTCAGGAGACCAAGAACAAACGCCTGTCCAGGAAGAGGGTATAACATCCCCTCCCACAGGACAACCTGCTGATTAGCCTCCTTAGATCGGCAAGCTTCAAAGAGCTGTCACATTTGGAATGCAAATCTGTCTCCCCTCACAGGAGGGAAGGACGCTCCCCTTTGTCCAGAGCCCCCTTGTTACCTGGACATGTGAGAAAATTAGCTAGTCAGGTAGGCGTGCACCTCCAGGCTAGTACCAACCCTAAGGTGGACTACAGTGAGGTGGAAACAATTTTTCAGTAGTCGTCATCTTTGTGTTGGAATTCTGGGACAGGGTATGCCCACTACCTTCCCACAGAAAGTGGTCATATAGGGGCATAGTGACCCCAAGGGTCGGTAGCCAATTGGCTATTACCCTACACCCCTCTAACACCCCTAAAGTAAGTAATTAGGGGCGCCCCTGGCACCAGAGAAGGAGATCCTGTGACCAAAGAAAAGAGAGGACAGTGAAGAGCCGCAAAAGCAGAGAGGAGAGAAAAAGCAATGACTTGGTACCAACCCTACCGGGCCATGTACATCCCTCATCGAAAACTGCACCAAATTCGACTCATCTTGCAACTGTTGCCTACAGAAACTTGTCAGGACTGCCTGCCTTTGATAAAGACCCAAGACCTTCCAGCGAACAGCAGACCTGTTCTCCTGCATCCTGCAGAAACTCCGTAGCAAAAAATTCAAGGCCTCAGGAACCACCCAAACCCTCCACCTGAAGCCACCACTGCATCCATCGCCCCCGGCCTGAGTTGAAGTTGGCCAACAGTGTCAGCAAGGTCCCCAAGCCCTCCAGAGCTCGAGTCCATCATGGGTTCCTCCCTCGTGGACCCTGATGTCGCCTGCAGCTTCTGCACACAGGCCCCTCTCTACGGCGACCGCTCCGGTAAGAACACCCAATGCCTAAAGCCACCTCTGCACCTGTTGCCCTCAGGCCATGGAGAAGAGACCCAAGGGTGTTTCTACATCCCACAGTATTGCAAGGCCTGAGCCCCCTCCCCCCATTTGGTTCAGCCTGACTGCCCTTACAACCAGAGCCTGCAGCCTCTTTTTGCAGTGACCAATCTACACAGAAAACTCTTGTGCTGCCAACATTGTTTTGCACTCTGTACCTGACCGCCCTAGTTTCACTGGTGGTGTACTGCTGCTGCTGCTGCCTTGGACCTTGCCCCCCCCCCACTCCCTTTAACTCCGGGAGTTGGCCTTGTAATTCGATTCTCTGTACCTGTTTGCAGAACTTTTTCTTTCTCCCATAGGATAACATTGCAAAACTCAAACATTGCACTGTGTTCACTTTTTAAGACTGAAAAGAATTTATATTTAGAAAAGTACTTACCTGAATGATTTCTCTCTGATGCCTAAACATATATAAAGATACCTGCTAGCTTTATAAATTGGTGTTGAGTAGTGTGTCTCATTTATTGGCCATTGTGTGTATTTTCAGAGCTTTTTCACTTCTCTGTGGTAAGCCTAAAGCTGCTCAACTACACTACCCTCAAACAAAGCACTTTGGGATTGCCAAAGCACGCCCCTGCCCACTCATAAGGGAACCCCTGGATTCTTTATACAGTATATCAGATTTTTGATATATAACATAAAGAACCAGCTTCCTACAAAGTCCCTCATCCACTGTATTAGAGTAAAATATTGATTTCTGTCCTCTCTAAAGCAGTGCAACTTCATTGCTTTTCACCCCACTCTACCCCTTAGCTATCAGAGACGCGAGGGGTCATGGCGGCCAAACCAGAGCATTTGGGATACGTAGTGTTGGATAATGTGAACGCCTCTTATTTAATTCTTGATTTAAAACTGATGTCTGGGATTGGTGCTTCTCAGTTGGTCATCACAATGTATATTTTCTTGCCCTGGCATGTAGCACTTTCTAGACAAGGCAATGCATTATGAGGCCATATGAATTGCAGAAATCCACTAAACAAATTCTAATGAACTGAATTGTCAGTGATATTATCAATGAGGAGTCAATGTGTAAACCCAGAACCCTGTCTTCCAGAATCATTTCTGTTTCATTTTTTGAAAAACATTTCTACATTAATCCAAAATACCTGGTCTGTCGAATCAATAGCAACGTGACTCAATGGCGCAGATTGGTCTCATGTTTGGTATGCCTGGTTCTGCACTCTTGTATGTTACAAACGAAGGTACTATGCACTTTTCGCAGGAATGTGCGCGAGAATTGCTTTTGCAAAATTCTACAATAATTTCGTGAAACGCAAAACCAACACTTATTGCTACATTTTTGCGCAAAATACATCCTTGTGTCTATTTTGACATGAGGACGCATTTTGCACTAGAAAATAGTGCAAAAAACACAAGTGCCTCGAAGAATAGTCTCTCACATTCTAGTTGTTAATGTTTGTTCCTGTGCTCCCAGGCAGGTCTTTAAGTGGGCCGGGTCTCAAGGGGTCTGAGCACCGGCAGTTTTTTTAAGGGGGCCTCAAAACGGGTCTCTATCGGGCTCTGTTTTGTGCCCTGGCACAGGCAGTCTGTTTTTTTCTTCCGAACTGCAGTGACAGCAGGCACATCGATGTGCGTGTGGTGAGCGTTGTAGGTGAAGGGAAATCCTTTAAAGAGAGTCATTTTCTCTCTGGGTTTCCATTCTCTTTTTGAATCTCAGGCGCAGCAGCATTGTCGTGGTGTCACCAGGGCTTTAAATGGAAGTGTTTTCAATATTATATACAAGCCATAGTTGCTGCTTACTTATCTTATGCAACTAGCAACCATTGACAAAGCCAATAGTCCTGACTTGTAGGTATGATGTGATTTGTTGTATCATATATCTGGACGCAATGACAGGAACAGCAAAATACAAGTCGGGCAGCACACTGTGCTACACACAGATTTTTAGCTTACGTGTTTCTAAGCCACGCCCTTAATTACACTGACCACGCCCCTTTAGGAAACACCCCCCCAGTTTTTTCATCCCATTTAAAGCCTTGCTCCCAGGCCAAAGTTGTGCAGCAAACGCGCAGCAATTACACCACTTGGTGTAATGGCTTAATTTTGAAAATTTGCTTAAAAAGCATACCACAAAATGTGTATGAGTCTAAACCAGCGTAACAAAAATTTCACCCGGGCCTAACTTTTCTTTCTGATGTGTCAAACCATGTATATAAGCAACAGTCAATTACAGTGCCCAGCTTTATGATAAATGCTGAACGGAGTCTGACTGATATTTAAATTTTTTTTGTTTAACAATGAAATGGCCAACAAAAGAACTCAATACATTTCTGAAAGGAAGTTAATAGTGTTTTAAGTGCAATGAAAAAGGTGGGAGACCTCTAAAAGGGGCGTGGTCTGTAAAATTAAGGATGTTAACTAAATTTCTCTAACTCCCATAGTGTGCCACCCAACCGGTATTTTGGTTCCACTTTGAACTTTCTGTTATTACATCCAGATGTATACCACAGCTGGCTCAACTATATGACACAGCTGATCAGAGATAGTCAACAAAGTGTTGAATATACATTAAAAAATAATATAACCAGGAGGTCCAGGCTATTCATTACAGCTTAAAGTGACAAGTACATCATGTCACCCTTTTTAAAAAAAACAAAAAAACTTTTTATTAAGGTTTTCTTTTTTGTCGTACTTCTCAATTATTATGCATACAGGAGCATATCGAACTTCAATCAACAATATCAATCAGAGGTCAGACTAGCATACACCAAAATCATTTTGTTCTTCTTGAAAATAATCTTAAACCCATTAGCCCTGTTGATAATTTCAGATTCTAGTTGCATATGCAAAGTCCCATGCCAATCACATAACCTGTGGGACCTTTGACCCTGTCACCAGGCAGGTCGCTCCCCTCACCGCTACGCAGCCCCCTGTGTGACCTGTGACCCGCTGTCGCCCGTGCTGGCCCGCCTGCATCGCCTCTGAGTACTGTTCTGCCTAGTTTTTGATGGCCATCCCTTGTTTTTAATTTTGTGTCCATCCTTCGTTTTTTGTACCCCTGTGCCCGTTTTGGTGTCCACCCTTGCACTCTGTACCCCTGTGCCCGTTTTTTGCCCCTGTGCCCCTTCTTTTTCCCCCGCCTTCCCTGTCCACCGCCTTTTTCCCGCCGCTGCGTCGCTGCGGCCCCGCCCCCTGTCTCCCATTGGCCGCCCCGCTCCCACCTCCCAGCTGCTCCTCCCTCCCTCTGCCCCTCATATAGAGGCCGCGCAGCGGTAGAGAGAGCGACCTTTGACCCTGTCACCAGGCAGGTCGCTCCCCTCACCGCCACGCAGCCCCCTGTGTGACCTGTGTCCCGCTGCCGCCCGTGCTGGCCCGCCTGCATCGCCTCTGAGTACTGTTCTGCCTAGTTTTTGGTGGCCATCCTGTGTTTTTAATTTTGTGTCCATCCTTCATTTTTTGAACCCCTGTGCCCGTTTTGGTGTCCACCCTTGCACTCTGTACCCCTGTGCCCGTTTTTTGCCCCTGTGCTCCTTCTTTTTCCCCCTCCTTCCCTGTCCACCGCCGTTTTCCGGCCGCTGCGTCCCTGCGGCCCCGCCCCCCTGTCTCCCATTGGCCGCCCCGCTCCCACCTCCCAGCTGCTCCTCCCTCCCTCTGCCCCTCA
Organism: Lissotriton helveticus; assembly: GCF_964261635.1. Lineage (NCBI taxonomy): Eukaryota > Metazoa > Chordata > Amphibia > Caudata > Salamandridae > Lissotriton > Lissotriton helveticus. The sequence continues at coordinate 1,246,667,599 of NC_136059.1, read as the reverse complement.
TATGGAGGCCGCGCAGCGGCCGCGCTGCTGGCGCGCAAGCTCATCTGCGCCCGTCCCGCCTGGACCGCGCCCAGCTCCAGAACCCCTGGACCCCGCAATGCCAGACTGCACTACGGCTCCAACACCCTCCACGCACTCAACACCGGACGAAAACACCCCTGCTACCGGGCCACCCCGAAGCACACCCAAGGGCCCTTCACCTGCCGGAACTGCAGATTCACCAGCATCCAACCGACCAGACCACCAACCAGAGAACCCAACCACCTCCGCTGCATCCTCCTCAACACCCGTTCCGCTCGCAAGCACGCCATCGAACTCTGGGACCTCCTAGACTCTACCGCCCCCGACGTGGCCTTCCTGACGGAGACCTGGCTGAACGCCACCTCGGCACCAGACATCGCCATAGCCATCCCACAGGGCTGCAAGATGACCCGCAGAGACCGCACCAACGGAGTTGGAGGGGGAATCGCCATCATCCACAAGGACACCCTCAGAGTCTCGACCAACACCGACGACACCCTCACCACTGCCGAGCATATGCACTTCCAGATCCACACCGACCCCAACACGACCCTCCGAGGAACACTCGTCTACAGACCACCCGGACCAAGACCACAGTTCAGCGACACCATCGCCGACCTCGTCAGCACCCACGTCCTAGCTTCCACGGACTACATCCTCCCCGGGGACCTGAACTTCCACCTCGAGAACAACAACGACGCCAACTCCACCGCCCTGATCAACAACCTCGCCAACCTCGGACTCAAACAGCTCGTGACGACACCCACCCACGCCGCTGGACACACGCTGGACCCCATTTTCTCCACAAGCCCCCACGTCTCCTTCAACCACACCACCGAACCCCACTGGACCGACAACAGATGCGTCCACTTCACCTTCAGGAAACCCACCACACACCGCCGCACCCAACAGCTGCCACAACGCTGCTGGGGCAAGGTCACCAAGGACCAACTGACTACCACCCTCGCCCTGAGACCACCCGCCGACCCCACCGACCCCTACAGCGCCGCGACCAACCTCAAACAGTGGATCAACGACTGCGCCAACACCCTCGCCCCTCTCAAGACCTCCACAACCAACCACACCAATAAGAAAGCCGCCTGGTTCACCGAAGACCTCCGGATCTCCAAGCGCACCTGTCGGAAGCTGGAGAAGAAATGGCTCCACGACCGAACACCAGACAGCCACACAGCACACAAGAACGCCACCCGCAGGCACCACCAACTCATCAGGACCGTGTTACGCTGGGCACCGGTAGGGGGGCCGTTATGGGCAACAAGCGGGCTCGGGTTAAGGCTGGTTTTATTGAAGCAAGCAATTGATCAGTACAGTTCGTTCTCCTGTGGGGGGGTCGCCGCGGGGACCTGCTTCTACTGCGTCTCCGATGGCGGACCTTCTCCTTCTTGCGGAACCCTTCGGGACTTCGTGGGGCCGGTTCTTCCTCTTCGGAGTCCGTCGCGGCGGGACGTGTGGCTCCCCCAAGAAGGCAAAGAGAAAACAAGGGTGCTGTGAGATCACTGTTCAATGGATCTTTTTCAGGGGAAGGGAGTGAGAAGATTCACCGGTGCTCTACTGTACAAGTGTGCACTAACGTGAGGGTAGGGGAAAGTGCACGGGGAAAAGGGTACCGGGATGTTAGGCTTCCCGTGGCTTGGTACCTAGTGTACCTCTACCGTCCACCCAGCCAAGCAATCGGTCACGCACCTGTGTTAGCCACACACCTCCCCTGGGTGAGTGGCTGGGCGGCTCGCGGGAACGGTGGCCTCCTGGCTTCCCTCCGTCCTTGGCAGACGCCGACTCTGCTTCCTGCAGGTGACTCTTCTCCTCTTCTCCCCCGGCCTCGGATGTTCCTCGCCGCTCTCTTTCTCCTCCGGTACTCTCCACTCCTTCCTCCGATGTTCTTCTCCTCCCGATCTCTTCTCCTCCCGACTCCGTCTTCTCCTGAACCTCCGTACTCCAAACACTCTTCTCTTCCGACCTCCGGGTGAACAAGCACACCTGGGTTTCCGAGGCAACTCCTTTTGACGGAAACGCGTAGTAGGCCGGCTCCTCCCACTCCGCCTCCTTCCACGAGTTAAAGGGCCATTCCTCCTCCGTCGTATCAGCAACACCTGACTCAATGTCCTGTGGGGAGGGAAGAGAGAGAGGGGTGTGTGGTAAAAGTGCATTGCGGTTCACCGCCAAGGACTCCCGATCGCCCTGATGTATTATGGTACTGGCAGGCGGCGGGGACGAGCCGTACACTGGCGATCTCCTGTACACCCCGTTACACACCTCCCCCCTAGGATGCTCCCGATCGGGGAGCGGATGCCGGGAGAGGAAGTCCGCACTCACATTCTCAGTACCTTTCCTATGGTGCACGGTGAAGGTGTAGGGCTGAAGGGCCAGGAACCACCTCATCACTCTGGCATTATTCGATTTATTGCGCGCCATCCATAAAAGGGGAGCATGGTCAGTGTAAAGGTCGAACGGGTGTCCCTCCAAATAGTAGGCTAATTTCTCTACCGCCCATCTCACTGCTAAACATTCCTTCTCAATGGTAGCGTATTTTAACTCCTTCGGGAAGAGCTTCCGGCTCACGTAAACCACTGGGTGCTCATGTCCATCCTCCCCCTTTTGGGACAGTACCGCGCCTATCCCATAATCTGAGGTATCAGTATGTAATATGAAGGGGACCGAGAAATCGGGTGATGTCAGTACTGGGGTGGAGGTGATAATGTGTTTCAGATGTTGGAAGGATTTGGTCATGGATTCGTTTGGGCCGATGGGGGCATTGGACTTTCCGGGGTTACGTAGAGCATCTGTGAGGGGGGCTGCAATGTTGGCAAACAATGGGATGAACCTCCGGTAATATCCCACCAACCCTAGGAACGCCCTCATCTCCCTTCTAGTGGCCGGGAAGGGAGTATCAGCAATGGCCCTCACTTTCTCGATCTGGGGCTCTATCAAACCGTGTCCCAGCATGTACCCGAGGTATTTCACCTTTTGGAAGGCCACCCGCGATTTTTTTGCGTTGACTCGAAGGCCGGCGTTCTCCAACACGAGAAAGACGCGGTGTATATGCTGCAAGTGTTCTTCCCACGTTCTACTGTGGATGACAATGTCGTCCAGATAGGCTGCTGCCATAGAGGAGACCGGCGCCAGTACGGTGTTCATGAGTCTTTGGAAAGTGGCCGGGGCCCCATGTAACCCGAAAGGGAGGACAGTAAACTCATAGTGCCCTTCGTCTGTGCTAAAGGCTGTCTTCTTTTTATCTTCCTCCCTCAAGGGCACCTGCCGGTATCCTTTTGTCAGGTCCAGGGTTGTGATGTACCGAGCCTCCCCAAGTTTTTCTATCATTTCGTCGACTCTTGGAATCGGATAGGCATCAAATTCCGAGATGTCATTAAGCGCTCGAAAATCCATACAGAAGCGCCGGCTGCCGTCAGGTTTGGGTATCATTACTATGGGGCTTGACCATTGGCTCGTAGAAGGTCTGATCACCCCTAGGTCTAACATATCCCTCACCTCTTTCCTGATGGCTGCCCTCCGGGCTTCTGGTACACGGTACGGCTTAATCTGGATGATTTTCCTGGAAGTGGTGTTAATGCAATGTTCCGCCATCGTGGTTCTCCCGGGTTGATCCGAAAACAGACCCTCATGTTTTTGGAGGAGCTGCCGTAGGTCGTCGGTTTCAGCTTGCGTTAATTCCTCATTGATGATCAGTTGCTCTCTTGTGGAATGGGTTTCGCTGGGGGTAGTTGCGACTTGTACATCTGTCGGGGGGGTCCTAGCCACTTTTTAAGCATATTGATATGGTAGGCCTGGGTCTTCTTGGTTCCTGTTTGTGGGGTGTAGGTGGTTTTCCCTATCGTCCCCACCACTTTATAAGGTCCTAACCAGGTGGCCCGGAACTTCTGTGTGGATGATGGCAAAAGCACCAGAGCCCATTCACCTTCCTTCATCTGTCTCCACTTTTTACCTTTATCGTATGCTTTTTTCTGTCGTCGTTGACTGTCCTCCATGTGGGTGTAGGCCAAATCTCTCAACTTTCCCAGTTTGGACTTGAGACTATGGGCATATTCCAGGGTGGAAGAGGTTTCTTCCGGAATCTCGTTCTCCCATGCTTCTTTTGTCATTTCCATCAAGGATCTGGGCTGTCTTCCATATAAAAGCTCAAGGGAAGATACCCCCAGGCTGCTTTGCCGTTGTCCCCGAATGACGTATAGAGACAGGGGAAGTATCTGGTCCCACTCCGTTCCGTTGACTTCCATCATCTTTCTCAGGGTGGTCTTCAGGGTGCGGTTGTACCGCTCCACTAATCCGTCCGTTTGGGGGTGGTACACGGAGGTTCTGATTTGATGGACGTCCAGACATCTACACACTTCCTTCATTAATCGGGATACAAAGGGGGTTCCCTGGTCCGTCAAGATTTCTTTGGGGAACCCCACTCTACTGAATAACTCTATCATCTTGTCGGCGACTTGTTTGGTAGTAGTCGCTGTTAACGGAAAGGCCTCCGGAAACCTCGTGGCATAATCCACTATCACCAACACGTATTGGAATCCTTTCCTTGTTTTGGGTAGCGGGCCTATTATGTCCATTCCGACTCTTTCGAACGGTTTGCCTATGATGGGAAGAGGCTGTAAAGGTACGGCTGGGGGTCGGGTCATGTTCTTCATCTGGCACAAGCTGCACTCCTGACAGTATCTGCTGGCGTCTCTGTATATCCCGGGCCAATAGAAATACCGTAGTATGTTTTGTGTGGTCTTTTCGGCTCCGGTGTGCCCGGCTACCAGATGGCTATGTGCGAAAAACAGTATCTGTTCTCTAAAGGAGAGGGGGACCAGGAGTTGCTCATCCTCGTCTTCTTTCCCCTGTCTGTATAGCAGCTTATTGTGGATAAGAAATCGGGGATACCGGGGTTGGGTATTGTCTACATCCTGGTGAGCCTGTTCCCATGCGTTGAATAGGGATGGGTCATTCATCTGGGCGAACTTAAAACTCCGGTCCATTACCCAGGGATCGGGAGACAAAAGGGCTGATTTGGGGGACTTAGAGTTCGGTTCCCCTTTCCCTATACTCTGTCTAAACCAATGTATGAACCGGGGGTTGTCAGTCCCTATGATTAAATCTTCCGGAAGAGTGGAAAGTACCCCAACCCTTAGTGTCTGCTGGGGGCCCTTCATGGGATGTATGGGGATCTGAGCCAGGGGATATGTTTTGACATCCCCGTGTACACAGCGGATGGCCACCGATTGTCGGGGTAAATACTGGGAAACAGCTACATGCTTGGTTTGTATAACGGACTGCCTACAGCCTGAATCTAGCAGGGCATGGATGGAGGACCCGTTCACCTGTACACTTACTCTGTATGTGCTCCCCATTTCTGCGGAGTATAGGACGGCACGCGGCAAATACCCCACCTCCATTGGCTCGTCCGGGGGTCTCTTGTTGGGGCAAAACCTGGCTATGTGCCCCCAGTTGCTACACTCAAAACATTGGGGACCCGAGGATGTAGGGTTCTCCGGTTTCCAGACTCTGATTTTAGGAGGGTCAACAGGGCGTGGGGGTGGATGTCTCTCTGCCTTTACTAGAGGTTTATGGGTACGTTCTGGCTCCCACCCTGAGGAGCGAGGTTGAGCCCTTGAGAAGGTGGTGGCCATGTCGATGGCTTCTGTAGTGGTCAAATGATGGTGCTGTCTGAGCCACCGTTGGGTAGCGTACGGGAGGGCCTCCAGATATTGTTCCAGATAGATTCTATCCATAATTTCTGCCTTGTTGCTCGTGGAAGGGGTTAACCACTTGTCCGCTGCCATTTTGAGTCTCACGAACAACTTCTTGGGGTTCTCCCCCGGAGCACCTCGTTCTTTTCTAAACCTGATTCTATAGGCTTCCTGGTCTAAGCCTAAATGGTCCAGGATGATCTTCTTGACTTCGGGATACGGGGTATCTCCGTTGGGGTTGGCCACCTGGTAGGCTGCCTGTGCCTCCCCAGACAGGAGCGGAGCCAGAAAGAAGGGCCATTTGCTCATGGGCCAACCGCAGGCCCTCGCGGCCCTTTCGAAATTGAGCATGAAAGAATCCGGGTCGTCCCCTTGATGGTACTTCTGTAGGGACACAGCCGAGGAGCCATGAGGAATTGGTCGTTCATCTCGTCCTCCCCCTTGGGTTCCCGGATCCACCCATAACGGCGGTGGTTCTTCTCGCGCGGCTAACACTTTCTTCAATATCTCGCGGTCTGCCTGAGCCGAGGTTAATTGTTGTTCGGCCACCCATCCGAGTTTCTCTTGTCCTTTGATTAGCTGCTGAATGAGGGTATCCATCTCTGTATCGAGGGTTATGCTGCCCGCATTCTCCACCACTGTTACGCTGGGCACCGGTAGGGGGGCAGTTATGGGCAACAAGCGGGCTCGGGTTAAGGCTGGTTTTATTGAAGCAAGCAATTGATCAGTACAGTTCGTTCTCCTGTGGGGGGGGTCGCCGCGGGGACCTGCTTCTACTGCGTCTCCGATGGCGGACCTTCTCCTTCTTGCGGAACCCTTCGGGACTTCGTGGGGCCGGTTCTTCCTCTTCGGAGTCCGTCGCGGCGGGACGTGTGGCTCCCCCAAGAAGGCAAAGAGAAAACAAGGGTGCCGTGAGATCACTGTTCAATGGATCTTTTTCAGGGGAAGGGAGTGAGAAGATTCACCGGTGCTCTACTGTACAAGTGTGCACTAATGTGAGGGTAGGGGAAAGTGCACGGGGAAAAGGGTACCGGGATGTTAGGCTTCCCGTGGCTTGGTACCTAGTGTACCTCTACCGTCCACCCAGCCCCGCAATCGGTCACGCACCTGTGTTAGCCACGCACCTCCCCTGGGTGAGTGGCTGGGCGGCTCGCAGGAACGGTGGCCTCCTGGCTTCCCTCCGTCCTTGGCAGACGCCGACTCTGCTTCCTGCAGGTGACTCTTCTCCTCTTCTCCCCCGGCCTCGGATGTTCCTCGCCGCTCTCTTTCTCCTCCGGTACGCTCCACTCCTTCCTCCGATGTTCTTCTCCTCCCGATCTCTTCTCCTCCCGACTCCGTCTTCTCCTGAACCTCCGTACTCCAAACACTCTTCTCTTCCGACCTCCGGGTGAACAAGCACACCTGGGTTTCCGAGGCAACTCCTTTTGATGGAAACGCGTAGTAGGCCGGCTCCTCCCACTCCGCCTCCTTCCACGAGTTAAAGGGCCATTCCTCCTCCGTCGTATCAGCAACACCTGACTCAATGTCCTGTGGGGAGGGAAGAGAGAGAGGGGGGTGTGGTAAAAGTGCATTGCGGTTCACCGCCAAGGACTCCCGATCGCCCTGATGTATTATGGTACTGGCAGGCGGCGGGGACGAGCCGTACACTGGCGATCTCCTGTACACCCCGTTACAGACCGCCAAGAGGACCGCCTTCAAGGACCACCTAGACAACAATGCACACAACACCAAAGAGCTCTTCAGCATCGTGAAAGAACTCTCCAACCCCGGCTCCAACATCAACGACATCCCACCATCACAAGACCTGTGCGACTCCCTGGCCACCTTCTTTCACCGCAAGATCACCGACATCCACGACAGCTTCAACTCCGAGACCCCCGCACCTACCACCGAGTCCACCACCCCCGCGACCACTACCCGCACCAGCTGCCTGACCGCCTGGTCCAACGTCAGCGACGAAGGCACCATCAAAACCATGAACTCCATCCACTCCGGATCCCCATCCGACCCCTGCCCTCACCACGTCTTCAACAAAGCCAGCACAACCATTGCGCCCCACCTCCGGAAAACAATCAACAGTTCCTTCGAGACAGCAACCTTCCCGGAAAGCTGGAAGCACACCAAGATCAACGCTCTTCTGAAGAAGCCCAAGGCGGACCCCAAGGACCTCAAGAACCTCCGGCCCATCTCCCTGCTCCCGTTCCTGGCAAAAGTGACAGAGAAGATTGTCAACAAACAGCTAACCTGCTACCTCGAAGACAACATCCTGGACCCTTCCCAATCCGGTTTCCGCAGCAACCACAGCACCGAGACCGCCCTCATTGCCGCCACTGACGACATCAGGATCCTGATGGACAAAGGAGAAACAGCCGCCCTCATCCTCTTGGACCTATCAGCTGCATTTGACACAGTCTACCACCGCAACCTATCAGCACGCCTCCATGACGCCGGAATCCAAGAGAAGGCCCTAGCCTGGACCACTTCCTTCCTCTCCGGCAGAACCCAGAGCGTCCGCCTGCCACCCTTCCGCTCGAAAACCACAGAGATCATCTGCGACCTCCCACAGGGATCCTCCCTCAGCCCGACGCTGTTCAACATCTACATGGCACCGCTCGCCCACGTCGCACGACAACATAACCTCAACATCATCTCCTACGCCGACGACACCCAGCTGATCATATCCCTCACCGAAGACCCCCACACCGCCAAAGCCAACCTCCACAGAGGAATGAAGGCCGTAGCCGACTGGATGAAGGACAGCAGACTGAAGCTGAATTCAGAGAAGGCGGAGGTCCTCATTCTCGGACCCACCCCATCAGCTTGGGGCGACTCTTGGTGGCAGACATCGCTAGGCACAACCCCGGAACCCACAGACCACGCACACAACCTGGGGGTCATCCTCGACTCCACCCTCTCCATGACCAGGCAAGTCAACGCCGTCTCTGCATCCTGCTTCAACACCCTCCGAATGCTCCGCAGGATCTTCAAGTGGATCCCTCCCGACACGAGAAAAACCGTCACCCAGGCCCTCATCACCAGCAGACTCGACTACGGGAACGCCCTCTACTCAGGAACAACAACAAAGCTCCTGAGACAACTACAACGAATCCAGAACGCCTCGGCATGTCTGATCCTTAACGTCCCCCGATGCAGCCACATCACACCCCACCTGAGAGGCCTGCACTGGCTCCCCGTCAACAAGAGGATCACCTTCAAGCTCCTCATCCACGCACTCAAAGCACTACACAACACCGGACCTACGTACCTCAAAAACCGACTCAGTTTCCACATCCCCACCCGAAGCCTCCGCTCAGCCAACCTCGCCCTCGCCACAGTTCCTCGTATCTGAAAAACCACCGCCGGCGGCAGATCCTTCTCCTACCTCGCCGCCAAGACCTGGAACTCTCTCCCTACCAGCCTGCGATAGACTCAGGACCTGCTGGCCTTCAGAAGACTTCTCAAGACCTGGCTCTTCGATCAGTAGCACCCCCCCCCCCCCCCCCCCAGCGCCTTGAGACCCTCACGGGTATGTAGCGCGCTTTAGAAATGCAGTGATTGATTGATTGATTGTGGGAATTTATTCAACAACATTAAAGCGACATTTCAATATCTTATATTTTAAACATAAACAATAACTGTGTCACATACAACTTGATAATAACGAGATCACTCCAGGGTTCCAATATGGAATATTTGGCATTTTACACTGTAATCTTGTTGGTTAGAATCTTAAAGTGAGGTATGTAAGCAAGCTAGTGCTAGGGGGAAGATATGTGGGGCATCTATGAAGACATGTAATCCACCATTCACCATTCACCATTAAGAAATTTGTGTATGGGTCAATAGTGTTTCCCATGTATGTTGAACCCTAACACTGCAGGTGGATTATCTTAGTCAGCCACCTCTCTCGCCTCCCACTCTCGCAATTCTTCTGACCATAGGTCCGCTATTGGGCAGCGCCTCACTCCTCTTTTGTCTTCTTCAATCAGGGATTGTTCCTCTGCTCGTGCCCAGGCCGTGACGTCCGTTTCCCAGTCTAATATGTTTGGGCCTGTGAGGGATTTCCTTCTTAATGCTATCCATCTTTTTGCTAGGACGAAAGCCAGGTCTGTGAAACGGTTGCCAATTTTTTTTCTTGGGTCCTGTGAACAGGCCTAATAGGCATATCTCTATTGTAAGAGGGATAGTACATACAAGGACCTCACATAACCTCTCAATGACCCAACGCCAGTACTCCATTTGAGCGGACATCCCCATATCATATGTTTAAAGTCCGCATCTGGAGCGGCGCATTGTTGGCATTGCTTGTCCGCACTATCCATCATGATATTGAGTCTATGTGGGGTCAGATATGTCATGTGTAGAACATTGAATTGGGAACGTTTAAAGTTAGAGTTTCTAGAGACTTTTTTGGGCAGACTAGTCGCTGTGTTCAATTCTGCCTCTGTAATATCACCGTTAATTAAAGTTCCCCATTTTTGTTGTATTGTCAACAGTGGTTTGGCTACCACCTCCCTGATACCCCTGTATATCCATTTGACCAGGTGCCTCGCCGAGCCCAATGTCACCATTACTTGTAATAGGGCGTGTGTGGTTGGTTCCTGATTCTCACCTCCCCATAGTGTCCGGAACGTTTGGTGTAGCCCGTAATAATTCAGGAACTGTCCTGGTGGCAACTCATATTGAGAAATGAAGTCTGTCAGTGGGATCAGTGCCCTGTCTTAAGTAAGAATCTCCAGTCCTCTGTATGCCCGCACTGGTCCACTCTCTCAGTTGGTTCTCAGTAAAGTATGTGAGGGCACCACTGCTTGGGAGGTCCATTAGCAGGAGGTCTGGTGTGTACAGAGGGGCCTTTAATGTGCGTAGTACCGCTCTATGCCAGCACTTCAAGGCCACTGTGAGTAGAGTAGTCTGGTGTTTATTCCGTGACCATGGCCACAGCAGTTCGGCTAGGAGGGTCCACCATACCTCAGTGAATGGTGAGCTGTCCAGGGTCTCTAGAACAATCCCCTCCAACCACTGAGCCAACCACTGCAGTTGAGATGCCTCAAAGTCTGGCGCCCCAATCCTCCCTTCTCCGGGGGCCGCTCGATAATGGACAATGACACTCGGTTTCTTCCCCTTCCCATACCAAGTCCCTCAGCAGGGAATCTAAATCTTGGAACCATTTGCTCGATATAACCACAGGTAGGTTTACAAAGAAGTATAACAGTCGCTGCAATATTACGATCTTAGATAGTGCCATCCTGGTCTTAGTGGTGGGAGGTTGAAGGATCGCAAAAATGTAACGTTCGATTTCAATGAACGAGGTGCTTGCCCAAGGTTACCTTCTAGAAGGTCTTACAGTTTGTGATATATCTGTATTCCCAGGTACCTAAAGGAGCAGGGGCCCAGTTAGTGTCCGAGGGGAATGACCGAGGACATGGAGTCATAGGCCTAAGCGGGAAGACATGGGTCTTGGAGGTAGTCACTTTCAGACCTGTCAAGGCAGCATACTCTTTTAATATGTCCAAAGCGCTCTTGACCCCGTAATCTCCATTTCAGAGACAGAGGAGAATGTCATACACATATAAGTAGATTGTAAATTCTCAACCAACCAACCTCAATCCCAACCGTCCTCCCACTCCCCTACATTGTTCGACCAGCGGTTCCATGGCCAAAGCAAACAGGAGAGGGGACAGTGGGCAACCCTGTCTAGTCCCCCTATATACACCATACGAGCTGGAGATTATTCCACCAGTTTTAACCCTGGCTGTTGGGCACGTATACAGCAACTTGACCCATTTGACCCACCCATCCCCCAGACCCATTTTGAGCATCACCTGTATCAGATAATCCCACCTCAAGGAGTCAAAGTCTTTTTCAAGATCAACTGCCACTCCTACAGCTTCGGGTGGATCGAAAGATCACAGTGAAACATTGCATAGTACAGTCGACGGAGGTTTCCAGATGTTTCTCTGGTAGGAATAAAGCCATTCTGGTCTGGGTGAACTAAACTATGCATATGTGGGAGTAGTCTTGTAGCTAAAACTTTCTTAATATTTTAAAGTCCATATTGAGCATCGACAGCTGCCTAAACTCGGTAACAAAGGGTGTCAGCCCATTGGTTATGGGGAGGGAAACCACCATGTCTTCTCTAGTTGGTTCTGGTAATTGGCCAGTTCTCAGTGAATTCACGTATAGCTTTTCTAGTTGGGGATCCAGCTGAGACGTGTGCTGGAGACCAGGTTGCTGGCTGGATGGGAGGCTTTGTTATTGGCGTCTGCCTTAAGACCAGGTAAGATTGAGATCGGTGCACAGCCAGTGATGGTGTCAAAAGGGGTTGGGAATGATCTGGGACAGGTGGGAGGATCTGTGGAGGTGAGGTTTCAAAAAGGACGTGTGTCAGATCAAAGGGCTAGCACTGAGGGAATTCAGGGAAATGGGCTGAAAGGGAAAAATACAGGTAAAGGAAGAGGAATGAGGGAAAGAGCTAAAGGTGGTGAGAAGGAGAAAGGTGAAGGTGAGAAAAGGGAATGTGAATGACAGCAGGGGCAGATAAAGAAGAGGAAAAGAAAGAGAATACGATGTTGATGGTAAAGAAACTGCCCAACATGGGGATTATAATATCAATGGGGCATACTTAAGGTGGCTACTAAGGAGCAAAACTGGAAAGAGGAGTACATGGAGCTATTTAAGCTACTACACAGGAAGGTGTGGGCTTAAGAGGGGTCCAAGGAGGAGGAATATGAGTTGGCCAAGAGACAATGAGTCCCAGTCCCGACTCGAAACTGGACGACGGCCTTCCTCATTTATGCAAGTGGGTATTGTGAGAAGTACCCGGAGCAATGCATAGCACTTTTCAAATACATGGATGTGATTAGAAAGCCCCACATTACATGTGGGTAATTTTTTATGAGGAGTTGAGAGCACGCCTGGCAGAGGATGTATAGGGGAAATGGAGGGAGTTAGCAAACTACTTATGGCTACACGCCATAGCCCCCACAAGACTGGCACCAACATTGTTCACAGAAGTCGTTTATCAGTGATGAATGGGCCTTCTCTGGTTTGTCCCACCCAAGGAGGGATTGGGTCTGTGGGCAGAGGGCTGGCCAGGAAGGCTGGGCCTTTAGCAGGGGGTTATTGTATCAGGGAGTTCTGCAAATTAGGCACAAGTGCTCTAGATGTGGTGCACGGAGGGCCAGTGGGTGTCAGGAGGTGGTTGACAGCAGCAGAATCAGAGGAGACGGAAGAGGGAGACAAGGGACTTTGGTCAAAAGCACATGTGCAAATCAAGCTGAACCGCTAAGATACTGATTGGGGGAGAATGATCAAAAAGAAGATGCAAAGGTTTTGTGCGCTGGTTTTGAAAGAGGTTTCTGGTTGGGTTATGAAGGACCATGGGGCAGGAGGTGGCAGGAAACCTAAAATGGACAAAAAGGGAACCCAGAAGAGTTGCAGGAAACATTTTTTGAAAGCAACACAAGAAGGCAGAATGATGGAACCCTTCATCATCTTGACATTGGAAGGGCCTATTGTGTCACCAGTAGGTACGGTGCCCAAAAAGGGAGGCAGGGCAGTTTTGTTTAATCCATCTTATTTCATGGCCAGAAGGTGACTGCAGGACTTGGCATCTGTAAAATACTGTTCAGTGGATGTGGCTTTTGACATGGTGAAGGACGTAGGTATGCGGGCATTGATGGCTAAGAGTGAAATGAAATCGGTATTTTGCTTGTTGCTGGTGTATCCGGATGATTTTAAACTGCTGGACATTAAATTTGAGCATAGGTGATGGTGGACAAAGCACTGCCGATGGTTTGCTCTGTATCTTGTGCTCTGTTAAAGAAATATAGTATATTCCTGCAGTGTTTGGTCACATTCATAACTGAGATGAGAACCGTGATGTACTGTTTGGATGTCTTGTGTATTTTTTGTCGGTGTGGCTATTTCAGCATACTGCTAGCGGATGCTGCATGGATTTAAAGATCAGATGCTAGACGTAGTGGTTCCATTGGTGGAGGAAAAGATTGCAGGCAGGTTATGGTCCTATCTTTTCTGGGGATTAAAACAGATTCTCTTATAAGGAGGTGAGGTTGCCAGAAAAGAAGAAAAGAAGGATGACTAAGTTGCTGGAGAAGATTTTGACAAAGTCAAAAGCTGAAGTTTGTGTTTCTCAAGTGCTGCGGGCATGCCAGATGGTGAGAGCAGGAAAGACATTCTGTTAGAGATTGGGTCTGATGCTGTCCAGTTCATACCTTCCCCGTCAATGGAATAGGCTAGTGCCAGGTATGTAGGCAGATTTGAGACTATGAAAGTGTTTCTTGAAATAATTTACTAGTATCTCTTTGGTGAGACTTTGGAAGGAAACAATGGAATATTGCATTTTTTTTCAGCTGCAGAAGGAGGAGCAGGTTTTTTCGCTTTTATGGCATGGGAGATGGTGCTCAGAGCAGAAAGCTGAAAGCATGGGGGAGCAGCATAGATCTTTTTGTAGTTCCTTCGTTTGGTGGTAGCAAGGGCCATGTGGTGCTTGAAGTTCACCAATAAAATGGTGCTGTTTAAAGTGGACAAAATGGCAGTAGTGAGTATGATCAGGCACTCTGCAGGGATCTTAAAAGTGCTGAAGGTGTTGTGGGATTTTGTCTTAACTTGATTGCAGTCCAATGTCACTGTTAGAGCAAAGCATCTCCCAGAGAGTGACAATAGCATTGCAGATGCTTAATCTTGTCATTACCAAAAGAGGTTCCACGGATTTGCCTCGGGAGCAGACCAGGAGAAGACGCCAATGCAGGAGCAAATGTGGGAGATAGGGGCATGAAGATATTAAAGCTGATACATTGGTCTCTGGCACCATCGACGCAGAAAACCTATGCTCAAGCGTGAAAGGAGTTTGTAGAAGGTGGAGCGCAAAGAAGTTGTGGGAGGGATAGTTGGGGGAAGGGAGATGATGTTGTGCTTTTCACAATGGAGATGATTGAGAAAGTCTTGTCACGGGTTGCCATTGTGAATAAATTGGCGGGCATAGCCTTCTTTGGTAAGTTGTTATGGGGGTCACATGTCTTCAGCAGGCAAGATGGGACACAGGTTTAGGGATAGCAGAAAGGAAACGGAGGGAAGGTGATAAGTCCCCTCGTGTGGTCAGTGTCGCGCAGAGTTGTGGAAATTCTTTTGGCTATATGCGTGGATGGGATGGAATGTGTCCTGTTTTCATAATGCATAATGTAGATGTTATTTGGGGCTTTCCAGGTTTCTGAACTGCTAGGCACCAAGAATACTAGGGGACGAGGGATGGAATTGGATGATGTATTAGTAATGAGGGATTGGGTGGAGAGTTTGCTGAACAAGTCAAAAACAGAAAAGCTAGCACAAGGAAGGAGAATGCTTCTAATCAGTTACCCAATGCGGTGCCGGGGTCTGCTATACTGGTAGAAGTGTTATTTGAAGGTTTATAGTTAGTAAGGCGGGTGTTTCTGGTATCGGAGTGGGGCTAGAGTAACTTTGTTCCACCTGTTAAGGGTGCTATGGACAGCATTTAAAGAACTGGGCCACCCAGGGGTGGAATATGGGATTCACTCCTTTAGGATAGGGGCAGTGACAGAAGCAAATAAACAAGGTTGGTCTGCATTTAAGATTGAGATATGTGCGATGTGTGCAGGAGGATCATTAATTGGTTTGACTAATTTGTATTTTGCTAGTTGTTGTTTAGTTTTTGTTCCAAGTCCTGGGAGGAGTGACCTGACATTTGTATTTGAAGGCACTCCTTAAGGATCCACAACACAATACAATGTCCACGCACAAGATACGCAAGTGAGCAAGATACTACACACTCTTTTGTACCTTTTATTATACAGTTAATTAAATCCGTAACATACAAACATTGCATTGATACTTCATTAAACCAGAGATTAAAAATTGAAAACACATTATAAAAGCAAGCAGTACAAGATAAGTGACACACTTTTGTAAAGTGAGCGGAAAAGGCACAAGAAGGCATGCAAACAGATGGATGGGACTGGTGCAGCGGCACTAGGTGCTGGCCTGGAGGAGGTGGTACAAAAGGGAGTGGTGATGGACGGAGCATCTGAACCAATCAAACACTCACACACAGTCAACAGATCTGGGTTTAATCCATCACCGTTCTTTAGCCCACTCTGCCACCCCAGTTCAGACATGGCCATATGCAAATCAGTCTGACCCTGTGCTTCATGGGAACAGTCCAGCCCGAACTGCCAAGCCATGCCTTCCCTGGACCGGAAACAAGCTTCCGAGGACCAGTTTCTGGCATTTCAGCCGTCTTCAGCCCAGCTTGCTTGAATCCAGTGGCAAAGTGAGCAAGGGACTCACGTCTGAGCATACCCTGCCAACTTATGGCGAACAAAGCGGTACAAAAGGGGGTGGTGATGGACAAGGCATCTGAACCATTCAAACACTCACACCCAGTCAACAGATCTGGGTTTAATCCATTACCGTTCTTTAGCCCACTCTGCCACCCCAGTTCAGACATGGCCATATGCAAATCAGTCTGACCATGTGCCTCATGGGAACAGTCCAGCCCGAACTGCCAAGCCATGCCTTCCCTGGACCGGAAACAAGCTTCCGAGGACCGGTTTCTGGCATTTCAGCCGTCTTCAGCCCGGCTTGCTTGAATCCAGTGGCAAAGTGAGCAAGGGACTCACATCTGAGCATACCCTGCCAACTTATGGCGAACAAAGCGGTACAAAAGGGGGTGGTGATGGACGGAGCATCTGAACCAATCAAACACTCACACCCAGTCAACAGATCAGGGTTTAATCCATCACCGTTCTTTAACCCACTCTGCCACCCCAGTTCAGACATAACCTTGAGGAGGTGGGCACTGACCTCGGGGCGGGGGGGGGCTCTATGTTTAGCAATAACTTACGATTTGAAAGCACCTGATGCAGAGATCCTTGTGCGTCCAGCTTTCTGGCAGCAACAAAATGTCATGATAACTCTTGTGATCTTTGTTCCTGCTAGATTGAGAGGAGTTTTTTTTCTAGAGGCAGTTTTGACTCACTATAAAATAGCTCAGAGGGTTAATATGCCTGCTGCTAAAGAACCGATCTGTATTTTATGTGGTTAGCTGAGTGGATTAGAAAAGCCAGCCTTTACCAGTGCTTTAATACAAATGAAATGTATGCAAGAGAGGGGCTATGGAGAGATGAGTAGCACTTTTGCAGGTTGGTAGTCAGGGAATCCGAGGAGGAGGACATGTGGGAGGGACACAAAAATAGACTGGCGCAGCAGGCACCACCAGAGCTAAAGCCGCCCTGAATGCAAAGCAACTGGGGTTTTATGAAGTGAAAATGTGGGTTCAGTGACCTCGAAAAGGGGAAATAAAGTGGGAAGAGTCAGTTTTGACGTTGAACATGTGTCTGGGCAGGGATTGTTGTCGCAATGGGGTGAGAACAACCTGGTTTGATGAAGGGTTTGGAACTGATTAAGGCAATGAAGCAGGACTTGCTGGAGATTAGGAGGCGTTGGTCAGGCACTTTTGTGCTCTGGACTGAGTTAGTTCCCAGAGGGACTTGCTGTGGTGCTGCTCAGCCGGCGGCGGTGGATCCGGTAAGGCGGAAGTTGAACAGAGAGCTAAGGAGGTTTTGTAGGAAGGTTGGACTTGGGAGGGTGCAGCACCCAGAGATGAAGTATGTGGACAAGCAATTCTTCTGAGATAGCCGGGTTCATCTCTCAGTATTAGGAATGGATGTATATCTAATGCAGTTACGGTAGAATTTGGCAGGAGCACTGGGTGCTGAGATGTGGAGGGGACGGTAGACCAGGCTATGTGATGAGGGCCAAAGAGTGGTGGGGTAGAACATCTCAGTGAAAGAGGGTTTTTCTGGTGGGCAGATTTGGACAGGATGTTTATCGGTTAAAATGACTTGCATTCCAGTTTGGGGGAGCAAAGCAGTTTGGGAGGATATAAAGGCAGCATTGAGGAACTTGACAGTTCACTAAACAGAAAGATCAAAGTCTATGCCGGTGGATAGTCTGGTGGATCATTGGACTAATGCATCCACTGCAGGGTCCTGTGTTCGACCTCATGGCCACAGGTTCAAATCCCCGCATCCTTTCATCCATCTGAGGTCGATAAAATGAGTACCATTGGATAACAATAAACATGTGTTATTCAGCGCAAACATACCTCGTTGGGGTGAACATGCTTTACAAATACACATTATGTTACATAGCTAGCAACCTCAACAGGGAAAAGGTGATGAGACATACAGTAGAACTAATAACGTCTGTCAGAGTGTCTAGGGGTTGGGGAGCTGGGGCATAGGTTACATGCATGTTTAGTGAGTTTTTTTTATTTTGTATGGCTATGTGCCAAGGGCTTTTAATTGTAAATGCACACCTGCTTCATTAAAGCGGTCTTTTCCAGAAATATGTTGTTGGAGTTATAGGTGGCTGCCCCGTCCCCTAAAGACATACAGAACGCACTTAAACTCATTCTAAGCCATATAACGTGTCCTTTACAAATAACGAGCTGGTCTATGTAATGTGGCAAAATATTGCAGCTCCAACAAGCTAATTTAATTGTTCTGTAATTATACGGCACCGATCTGTTGGTGAAGGAAGACAGTTATTTTTCTCTAGCCTTTCCTCTTTGTATGATGGGGAAAAAACTGAGGATTACACTTATGTGAGCAATAAAATTATACCAATGCGATCGTTTGACTAGTCCTCGTGATTGTGTTGGCTCTAAGCATTTTTGAGCACACGGGATATTTTCTCATGGCACATCACTATAGAAACACAGCACTTTACATCACCAAGTACAAAAACACTCAATTTTTCCTTTTGAGTTTGGAGACTCACCTGTAGATTCCAGTTGCATACAACACACCTTACCTTATAGACTTGTTTGCCTTTAAGAAAGACAACTGTTGCATGAACTCTCGAATAAGCCTGAAAAATATCAAAAATCCGTAGAACAAGTCATACCGTAGCGATGGAAGCCGCTGGTTGAGGGCTTTAAACTCTTCAGTGGTAGAGCCACAGCCACAATATTGCCTTTTCACGTAAAGCTGTACCAACCTTTGGGGATTTTAACCCGCCTTTTTACATTAATTGACAGCAAATACAGGCAGGACGCAGATCTCAAATGTCTGCTTTCACGTGAACTTGTGGACATGTAGGTACTTTCCTTAAAGCCAGTTTGCACAAGGTGCTAACTGGAGGCCTGTTTGTAAAATCTAGATAGCTAAAAAAAAATGTAATCTGAAACCTGCATCATTGCACGCTCAGGGTATTGACGGGTTTTCTTAGAAAGGCCTAATTTGAGAGGAACAAACACAACAGAAAAACATGCAACGAATAATAAGCATTCAGACGTAAGGCTCTGAAAATTCTATGTATGTAACATCCAGGGTCAGAGGTTTACAGCCCACTTGTTTGCAGAAGATAACTGTTTAGCAGGAGTGATGTCAGCACCTTGGGGCCTAGTCGGAGCTTGATTCCAGGCGACAGTTGGTTGATGGAGGTTCATTTATCAGGTGTTGCCTGCTCACGTATGTGTAAAGCACTCGCACATGCATGTCTATGTTGTACAGAGCTCAGAGACCCAGTGATGTCATCATTGGAATGTTGGAGCTCGTGCTGAGGGGAAGGAGAATGCGTCACAGGTGGAGGAAGTGAAGATAGGAAGTTCAAATCTGCCTGCTCGCGCAGCTCTAGGTCTCTGGAGCTAGGCCCAATATACTGTGTTAGCCTGGATGAGGCCGTTGTACATGTAGCAACTGGGATAAACGTTACTTTGAAAGCACTGCATTCACAATGGCGCCTGGTTCACCATATGCATAATAGGCTCTAGGTTCAAAGTCCCACTGTCTGTGAAGATGCCAAAAGCCATGCTCCTCTTAACTGAACCGTCCGTGAATCTGTGGCAGTGTGTTGTGTTTCCTGTGACCTCTCTGGTGCTATTTGCCTTTCTTCCAATTGACCATTAGGTAATCGGCTGTTGACTGTTCAAACAACCCTTCCCCCGCTCAGCCCAGCCTTGCAAATCTCAATTCGGGACCTGACCTTCAGGGCCGGCTTTAGCACTGGTGGCGCCCTGTGCGACAATGTTTTTTGGCGCCCCTCCCCCAATGACCACATCTACCACGGATTCCCTCACTACCACCATTTAACAGAGCTCCTCAAGTCTCTATAACCACTCTCTCTCAGAGTGATTTAATTTTATAGCTCCACTCATACCAGTGTAGGGTGTCAGAGCACTTGAAATCACACACACATTGCACAGAGACAATCATGTGTGTGTGTAAATCAGTGTTTAGAAAATGTTACATAAGACAGAGGACTACAAGGTGTAGGAGTCACATGGCATCTATACTGGTAGGCAGTATAGTTTAAGAGTTCTTGGTCTAGAAAAGCACAAATTCAGAATTTAAAACATAACATCATTCTTAGTGGTTCTCTTTAATAATAAGAATTGATTTCTACCCAAATGAACCCTTTATGCAAGTTGAGGATAATGAATGACAGGGCGGTAAGACATATAGCTCTAATATATATCTTGGAATTTGCATGCAGCTCTTTGATGTCAGTAACTAGATCACTATGCTATATTAGGATTTTAACTTATAAACTGCAAGTAACTAAAGGATCCCTGGGACACAAGCAGTAACCCACTGACCTATTTACATTATATGCACTTCGTCATCTGCATGGTACACATTGTTTGCAACAGGCATATTAACCCACTGCACTACCTTACAATGAGTTAAAACTTCCACTAAACAAACCTCCGATCTCTCTCCAGCAGGAACATTAATCACTGGAGTGATCTTGACGTTTTTAGGTTGAGGCTACCGTCGCACTGCGTAAGCAGTGGGCGGAGCCGAAATTGTATGTTGTGTAGTATGGGGGCCTGAACACGCCCCTCTTCTCCATTGGCTGGCCTCGTAAATGCTGGCCAGCCATTGGAGGAGAGGAGCGTCACTCAGTTCAGGCCCCGCCTTGACGCGATTCGGGGGCATTGTTCTCTCTTTTTGAAGCCCCGCCCCTTTTCTAGTGGTGGGCGTTACACTCTCCCTCTCGCCGAGGTCCCAGTCTATTTATCCTGTAATGTACCCTTTGCTACCTCTTGTATTTTGTTTGCTCACAATTGTCACTTTTGCCTAATGTAACTTAACGTCTGCTTTTGTAACGTGTTCACTCGTCTCATGGATCATTTCTGTTCCTATTGTGAAGCGCTCTGACGCACCGCCTGCAGTGACCTGAAGGGGCCGCCGCGCTGCCCGCGGCGACCCGGAAGTGCTTCTCTCCAGGACCCGGATCCAAACCTCTCGCCGAGTATACTCGATAACAGGACAGCACGGTAGCCATTTTCTTTGATCGCATTATGGCACCCGACTACGCCCCAGCGGGATTTGCCACTTTGACAGGCTTTCCCAAAACTCTGCAGTGCCGGTAATTCTAGTTTAATCCCGTTTCCCTTTCTGCTTCTCATGTTCTATATTCCCTTTTGTTTGGCTACTGTATAAGCGCTCGCGCATTTCGTTACACCCCCCAGCCTTTTCATTAGTAAACGCTGCCAATCACGGTCGTTTAGGAAGTTGTGGGAAACATCGAGGTTCCAGGCCAGAGCCAACACCCCTGTCAGCCTCAGTGCGCTTTGTGGTTTCTGTATCTAAATGCAGCCTCTCGTTGATGCCTATTGACTGGGAACAGGTGCGCGGGAAAACGAATTGAGCCCTTTCCGGGGACTAACACTCTATAGATGCATAACATAAATAAATAATAGTTTCTTGTGAGTTTCGTAACTCTTTGCACAACGTTTTCGAGACTGTTCTTCTCACACAGACGTAAGACATTAAACTCTTCCCTGTAATCGAAAATGTGGCATGCGGTGTCCAGAGCGTGTCCTTCCTTAAATTGGGCATCATTTCTGGTCGGGCTTTCCGTGATTTAAATGTCTCGTAAGTGCGGAGCCCTTTACTGACTGTACCTTTGCTATCATTTCAGCCCTGTGACCTGCAGAAAAGCGCATGTAAGGGCGGGGCATGGTGGCTCATCTTAGTGCGACACCCAAGAGCTAGAGGATACTCATGTTATTTGCATTAATGATGTAGTCTTTAATATTAACATGATCCCGAGATAATTTTCCAGAGCACTTGAATGGGAGTGCGAGAGGCAACCGTCCCGTAATACAATATGAGGAGTGTTCCAGCGTATTTGTGTTCCAGCGTATTTTCGAGATATCCGGTTGTCCATGACCTCCAAGTCATGCTAGTAGTTCACATATCACTGCACAATTCATGCATTGTCCTGCTTTCTCTAGGAAGGCATCATTCTGTCGCATGAAACGTGTAGGAACCCTCCCGAGATCTTTCACTAAAGGCACAAGTTAGAAAACTTCTGTACTGTGCCATTGCACAGTAATTGCCCGTTCCAGTACTTAATTCCTGTTTATATTGAATTGTATCACTACTAATCCACTAAAAGTGCACAGTTCTCAGTGTGCTGGGTCAGTGTTCACTTGATACATCTCGTACGAGGGACAGTACTTAAATGGAATAGTACCATCAGGCAGCGTATTTTTTTGTAAAAGGACCATGCTTGGGGCTTCTCAGAATGTGTAGTTTCCTTTACGTGG
The DNA here is from genome assembly GCF_964261635.1 of Lissotriton helveticus. Classification (NCBI taxonomy): domain Eukaryota; kingdom Metazoa; phylum Chordata; class Amphibia; order Caudata; family Salamandridae; genus Lissotriton; species Lissotriton helveticus. The sequence continues at coordinate 1,246,645,273 of NC_136059.1, read as the reverse complement.
ATCAGAACTGAAACTTATTTATCAAAGTATGTATATTTTTAGTATCTTTCCCAAATTCTCTACCACCCCAATTCTGATTGTCAGATTCTCCGGGGACTGATCCATTTAATAGTTTACTAATCCCCAGAATTCACCGTCATATTCTGGGAAGCACTGAGAGATTTCATGGGATACCGGATATGGTTACCCTGACTACTATGTATCACTCAAATGTTATCCTAAAACCCTTCATGCAGAAGGACCGCCATGTAGACTAAAAATCTAAAAGGGGCGACCCGGATTAGGTTTCTGTGGACCCTCACACATTATTGGTGTCCTGCTTCATCATTGGGTCTAATCCTGGTCCCCACAGTGGGCTCAACCATTTTCCAGGGAGCACTTGTGATATTTTTATTGGACGTGGTCTACGAGTGAGAGATGAACATAACTGAAGGGTGCCCCAGTATCCCTTTAATATTGGGTGCCCTTGGCAGGGCTCAAGTCCTAAAAAAGAAGTGGGGATACTAACCTAGTTAGGCAGTATGCAAGTGACATCACAGCACACAACATCACAGCACACACTCCATCCCTCGCCCACACTCCATCCCTCGTTTTTCTTGCCTCTGTGTGGCTCTGTGCGTGGCTCTGTGTGTGTGTGACTGTCTGTGTGAGGGCGGCTCTGTCTGTGTGAGGGTGGCTCTGTGTGTGTGGGTGGCTCTGTGTGTGTGTGTGGGTGGCTCTATGTGAAGGACTCTGTGGGTGGCACTGTGTGGGTGGCTCTGTATGTGTGTGTGGATGGCTTTGTGTGTGGGTGCAAATGCAATAGGTTTCGCATTTGCGAGAGATTAAGCTATTGGCATTGTAAATGACTGCCATTTATTTATTTGTTTTAAAAACAAAAACATAAATAAAAATAATGTCATGAGCAATGCCAATAGCTCTAACTTTAACAATGCAGAGACCATTGCATTGTAAATGCTTGTTATTGATGGCTGAAAATTGCTGGAAGCAAGGAACGCGGCAGCAGGTGCCTTTAAAACAAAAATATACTTACAAACAGGAAGCCCCCAAGTCAGCGCCCGGTGCCCAGTTTGGTGACACTGATCGCACTGCCCTAGAGCCGGCCATGCTCACCTTTGCCTGCTTATTTCAACAATCTTCTAAGCAGCACTCAGATTTGTCACACATTTAAACGGCCTGACCGATATCACCCTCAAGGCCAACCCCAAACGGCATGGCAGTCTACACAAGCAGCTAAGAGGTATTTATATCTTCCAGATTATATAGGCGCATCTCCCGGGTTACCACTAGATGATGGATTCAATTGTTGCTGTGTGTAGGCAATGAGGCGAGCGGTATTACCCCCAGAACCGCTCCAACAGGACGATCAGCAAGCTGATCTTCACATACGGAAAGTTAAACAACTATGCCCCTGCACATGTACACATTCAAATGTCCTGATCACGCTGTGCGTTTAGTGCTTAGGTCACAAATTGTAGATATTAGCATCAATATCAAACGCAATTAGCTCTTCAAGAATCAATAAATCCTAATTAAAGATATACAGATGGATATCCAGTTTCGTTGGTGTAGATACTTCTGTTTATTGTTCCATAGCACAAGCCAACACGTGTTTCATCGCAGGGAACAATCTGCGAATCTTCAGGGCTTCAGAGGAAAAGTACTAGCGTAATGGATGTCACCCGGTCGGGGCGTTAGTAAATTGTAGTCGTCGAGATAATTCAAAAATCGTAATCCCAAAATCTTGGTATTACTCGGTCTAAATCTTAACCGGGCGGAGAAAATGGTCGTGGCTGGGCGGATATGCCCTAGCATCCACGTTGTGAAAGCACCTAATTTTTCTACGTCTCCCTCTTGAGTTGCCCGGCGCCGTTTTTCAAAGAGTCCGTCTTTGAAAAACGGCGCCGGGCAACTCAAGAGGGAGACGTAGAAAAATTAGGTGCTTTCACAACGTGGATGCTAGGGCATATCCGCCCAGCCACGACCATTTTCTCCGCCCGGTTAAGATTTAGACCGAGTAATACCAAGATTTTGGGATTACGATTTTTGAATTATCTCGACCACTACAATTTACTAACGCCCCGACCGGGTGACATCCATTACGCTAGAATTTTTCCTCTGAAGCCCTGAAGATTCGCAGATTGTTCCCTGCGATGAAACACGTGTTGGCTTGTGCTATGGAACAATAAACAGAAGTATCTACACCAACGAAACGGGATATCCATCTGTATATCTTTAATTAGGATTTATTGATTCTTGAAGAGCTAATTGCGTTTGATATTGATGCTAATATCTACAATTTGTGACCTAAGCACTAAACGCACAGCGTGATCAGGACATTTGAATGTGTACATGTGCAGGGGCATAGTTGTTTAACTTTCGGCATGGCAGTCTACACTTAGCAAAACATAGCAGCACAGGTGCACCACAGCATTTAACATATAATGAATCAATATAGGGTACAATTCCCAATAAGTCACAGAAATGTAGGTTCCTTGATTTGATTTCTTTATTTCAATAGAAAATTGGAGCACCATACAGCCGACGCGTTTCGTCCCTAAAAGGGGACTTCTTCAGGGCGCTAATAAGAAAGTGCTTCACGTAGGGATGATGAGCGAAGATCGAAGAATGTAATACCACAGTGACCCAATAGGCTTGTCTCGCCAAATTGAAGCCTAGTAGTCCAATGATTGTGTAATAACGAAATTATCCGCTGATTTATAAAGGATCTAAAATAAATCAGTCCAAAGTGTAAATCTGCACATAATAACAGGTCTATTTAACATACAATCAGATGTACGATCCCACAGAGCGGGGTCAGTCAGAATAGGTCCTTTGTATAGACTTAAGTGCCCAAATCGTGATTTAATAATGACGACCGGCAATGTCAGAATCCATCCAGAAAACCCGGGATGAGTCCTCCGGCAGTGCCAGTCTACACTTAGCCTTGAGATCGCCCTATGCTCTGGCACGCTGATACCTCTCCTGTGTATGGAATACAATACAATACTATACTATTAAATACAATACAAACTGTGAGATTTGTAAAGCGCACAGCTGCCCAACCAGACATCTCAGGGTTAGAGACAAGGAGAGACCTACCTCCCACCACCCTCATTTACTAAATAACCACGTTTTAACTTAGGGTGACAAGAGCACCAAAAAACTGAGCATTTTGCAAAAATAGAAGAAGGGCTACAATTTTACATCAATGGTGCTGCACAGAATGACAACTCTTATCAACATTGGAACACAGAAGAAGCACTAAGAAAATAAATAAAATGTACTTTCTAAAACTAGCATCATACCTGTTAATTAAATTGCTTACTTATAACAGCTGCTCACTAGCACAACTTTAGAACACCCAATAAGCCCCTCTCACTGGTTTCAGCCGACCCCCTCTAAAAACCGGGACATGAGCCAAAATTGCCAAAATCGGGACACCTGGTCACCCTATTTTAACTGTTTCCTAAACTGCAACTCATTAGAGATCTGACACAAGAAAAGCGGCAACATATTCCAGGCTTTAGCTACCAGGAGATTTGAAGAGGATCTTTTTTTCAATCGGGAGCCAGTGTAATTAGGGCGAGCCTAGGCAGCGCATGCACTGCTCTGCGAGCCATGCAGTACTAGAGTATGTACTTGAAGCCCCACCCACTCTCCTCCCATATTTGTCATTGGCTTGTGTAATTGCCCTTCGTAAATGCTGGCTTCTGATTCGTAAATAGACTTGTTAGTTCCTCCTTTGTACCGCCTTGTCCTAATTTGTAACTTCCCATGAGCACTGGCCTTCTTACTTCTCTTTTTACACGGTAAGTGTTATTTACTCTGTAAGCACAATTTTCTTTAATGAGTTTCTGTGATGGGACCACGGCGCCGTCAGCGCGGATACCACGTCGCCCCTCCCGGTCACAACCACCATTCCCTGTCGCCCAGACAACCAAAACAACCAGGACTCCACCCCTTTCTCTTTCCCTGCAGGAACCAGTCCCAACGCAGAACACACAGGAAGGACATCCCCGCGACCCCGGAAGTTCCTCCCCCTTTCCGGAGGCGGACCACAGAAAAGCAGGAAGAACCGACAACACCGCGTTCAAGCAGGAAGACTCGTGGCAGGAGACGGCGTGCGAAGAACCCCCGGAGAAGAGAGGCGAATCCGAACCAGGAGACGAAGTCTGGACGGAGGACTGGTGGAGTCCAGAGCAGGACGCTGGAGAGCGGCCGCAACTCAAGGACGGAGTTGCGGCGGGCCAAGTGAGTACCAGTTCTGCGTGTGTGTAGATAGTAGGCGGTATGAGTGTCTGTAAATAATAGGCTGTAAATACAACCCGTCTAGAAAAGAGTCCCTTCCCTTCACGTTTCACCGCGCACTGTAGATATAGTGTATATACGTGTGAGAGTGGCACCATCACGACTGTAGATAAAAACCCTCCCCCACGTCCTGACACAAAACCACCCTTCACCCTGACCGTGCTGTCTCTTCTCCTCTCCTACCTTCCCCTCCCTTTCCTCACCTTCGTTCTAGCCCCAACACTCCGGTGAAGGAAATTGTCTCCTACCTCGGTTTGACCGACCGATCTAACGGCCCCTATTCTATCTCTCCTTTTTCCCCCCTCCGAGGATCCACCGTCCGGGAGCTGAGCCGACTGCTGCCTCCAGGTCCAGCCCCGACTCCAGTCAAGACCAACAGCTGTCCCTGGGCGTTCAGCGTAGGAAGACCCATCACCGCGGACCCGGACCCTGCAATCCTTTGGGACTCTCTTTTCCCTTGTGCCCTACCTTTGGAAAACTGTACTTTAATAAACACCGGCTACGAGATAGCCCACTTCATACGGCCTCCACGCTTGTTATTCCGGTCCGCTCCCACCCCACGCTTACAGTTTCTCTTACTGCATGCACAACATTTGTGCCTGCAACATTCAGCGCCTTCAGTGCGCCATGTGTGCTTTCATGGGGCGCTTTGACAAACAAATGCTTTGGTAAAAGCGCCGCATATCGCACTTTCACTTGCTCATATTTTACGAATTAAAAATTCCAATGCCAAATTAATTGGTAAACAGTGAACGATGGCTGATCCTTGTATACAGTAGTTTTTGCACACCATTAACTTTTTTTACTTTTCACACCTTTCATAAACACCTGGGAAAGTGGCACTATGATTATGCTTACTGGTGACATTGAAAAAAAATGACTAAAGTAAACACTTGCAGGCAGCTGAACTTGTGTGCCTGACCTTTTCTTTTGTCGGGTTGTTGATGTTCTTTCACCGATCCTATGGACCTCGGAGAGATCCCGGTGTGCGGGAAAGAAGCCATGGCTGATGGGCTTAGCATGGACCAGAGGCGCTGGATGCACAAAGCTTTTTTTTAATGGTAATGGAAAACAGACTCCATTTCTTGGCCCAAAATGTTAACACTAAGTAATCTACTTTTGCTCGTTTCCTCTTAGAGCACGATCATCCATCATTACAATTTCAGGAAGGTATTTGGAAATGACTTCCTACAGGATTTTGCTGATAATTTATGGAGGCTGACGAGACAAAAAATTAACAGAAAGCCAAGCCTGGGCCAAGTAAGGTGTCTAACTTGGCGGGGTAACGAGTGGAGCCTACTTTGTTTTGCCGTGTAAATCATACAGCAACCCTCATTTAAAACTATGATAAAAGTTGTCTCTTGAAAAGTTAAAAAAAGTGTATTGCTTTAACATGGGAAACTGTTTCATTTTAGACATCAGATTGTCACTGAATTGAGAGGCAATGATAGTTTGCTCCACGAGGAGCATGGTCAAGACTGATCTGCATATGTAAATGGCAATGCCTTTTATTATTGCAGGTTTTTTAAGCACATAAATAAAAGCTATGGTCATTTACAATGCCAATAGCTCAAAATCTCGTAATTGCGAGACCTAGTGCATTGTAAACGCTTGTTCTGTAAGCCGTGTCCTTACAGAGTCTCGCCTAGGCACATTTGGTTTCAACCTGGTGGCAGCTTTTTGTGCCAAATGGAGGTGTTTCATTAGGTAGACCGGAAGGCCAAAAAAGAAAGCATTGGCATAATCCAGAAGGGACGTGATTATTGTGTGTACTTTAGTGGAACAAACTCTAACATTTTCTTTAAAGAATGCAATAATGAAAAACACGTCCTTGCTAGAGATGTAACATGGGGACAAAAAGAAAGCCTGTTGTCAAATTTGACTCCAAGATTTTTCTCCACAGTAGAGGGAGAAGGAGTCTGACCCAATTCTGATGCCCACCAATCCTCCGAATAACTGGACCCCTTTTGGCCGAAAAGAAGAATCTCTGTAATTACAATTACAAGAATTACAACAAAGATAGTTATTGACCATTTATTTAATCACCTCCAGGAGGCAGTGTTTTAAGCAACTCCATAGTGTTGGTCCCCAATAAAAAAATAAGTTGTGTGTCACCTGCATAGGATATCACCCAAAAGCCAAAACCCTCAAAGATGGTAGCTAGAGGTGCCAATAACACATTATAGAGTGTCAGACTGAGAGAAGACCCTTGAGGGATACCACATTTCTGAATTTTAGAGGCGCAAGATAGGGTTAATCTAAGACTACTTGTCCCCTATTCGCCAGATAAGACTGGATCCATTGTAGGGCCATATCCCCTATGCTTCAGTCAGCAAGTCTGGCCAGCAGCACTTGATGGGAGCTGGTGTTGAACACCGCTGACGAATCTAAAAGGATGGAGGCGGTGTTTGGCCCTTGTTCCAGATAATCCTTAATAGTTCAGGAGACTTAAAAAAACATCTCAATACTATGTCTAGACCGGAAACCCGACTGGGAAGGATGTACTATCTCATGCTCATCCAGATATGTGTTCAGTTGTTGATTAGCCTGCTTTCCAGCATTTTAGAAGCCGTTGGAAGAAGGGAGATAAGCCTGAAATTCTCTGGCTTGGCGAAGTCAGCCAGAAGTATTATTAACAGTTGAATTACTTTGCCTGTTTCCATTCCTTAGGCACCTCCCCTGAGGCCATGAATGATTAAATTATTTGTTAAAAATAGGGTTAATAATCTCCACAGGTGCAGCCAGAATACTGGTTAGGCACGAGTCCATAGGGGAACCAGAACGACATTGTAAAATGGCCTTTCTGGACTGTTCCAGAGACATCTCCTTGAAATCAATTAGGCCACCAGTAGTTTCTGCTGGTGCCCCGCCACTCTCTATGGCAGCACAATTTGTGGAGTCTGAGGCTCTCCCCATATGAAACTACATTGAATGCATGGAAGGATCCTCTTTAACGCCATTACTAATCCTACTAGAAATCTAGGTCCCATTGTTCTCATGTATGCCGCACCCTTTCTGTGATAAAATATATGCTTAGTATTATCTATTTACACACCTACATTTTTTAAATACGTTTATTGTGTTGTATTGTATTTGCGTATATATAGTGTTTACTACCTCTGATGAGGCACTGATGCACTTTACGCCATGCAGCATGCCCTTCAAGAATCCAAGGTTAGTGGTTAATCCAGTGGTTATTAGGATTAGTTGTGCTCTCCACAAATCCATCCCATGCATTTACTCCAGTTTCTTTGTGGTGCATTAAAAGAATAGGAGTTGGGGGTGATCATTCGTGGGGGCGGGGATATGTAAATTCATGCGCTCATGCTGTTGGTTGGTGCTATTTACGGATGAAATAGTGGAGAATAGATATTGTTATGGTGTAGGCAAGTTGCTAAAAAAAAGAAGAGGCATGCAGAGGATGTAAAGTAAGGAGCCATTGAAAGAAAGGGAGTTTTAGAGTTTTGGGGAATATAACGGAGAACGTTTGAGACAGCATGCAATCTCAGAAAAACAACATTTGAATGTGAGATAGGTCTATATTGAGTAATTTGATAGGCACTATGTTATGTCATCAGCCTACTCGCTGCCAGGGAACCTCTAGACCACAGCTCCTGCAAGGACAGCTAATAAGTTCTGGGGTTAGAAGGGTAAAATAATGGTGGATGAATATTTAGGGAGGCATATCTAAGTCAGACTATGGTGTGGAGTGAAATTTGATTTTTTTATTTAGTGTTGGGGGATTTGGTTGGGGGGCTGCTTCTAACTGAAAAAGTACTTTTTTAGAAAGAATTTGTTGATCACTACTGCGGCATTATTCTACATGAGTGAATTGCAGCCATTTTTACTCACTTAGACTGTTCCACACCAGATGCCAACTGGCTCTTTAAGCAGGACTGAACAACTCTAAGGCCCATTTAATACCTGCGGCGACGCAGTCGCAGCTAAGTCAGACTGTGTGGCAGATTTAAATTTGAATGTTTTTTTACTGTTGGAGGAATTTGGTTGGGAGCTGCTTTTAATTGAAAAACTGCCTTTTTGATTAATTTATTGGGCACTACGGGGCATACTTCTACATCAGTGCATTGTGGCCATTTTTACTCAGACTGTTAAATACCAGACACCATTTTTGGAGGTGGGCAGTCTAGTGTGCAGGCTTTTTGGGGGGGAACTCAACAACTCCCAGGCCCAATTAATGCCTGCAGGGACTATGAACGTGCGCAGCGGGCGTGCCCAAAGGGCAAGCCCTCCTGCGCACATCCGCGTATGGCCTGCATCAAGCACCAGCAACGCTGTATCTCTCCTTAAAAATGGACAGGCTAGACTTTTAGATCAGAAAAAGGAGTTAATGGTTTTTCAGTGAATCTTGTGTTGTAACTCTCTCTTTAATTTAGCAGAAGAGGTTACATTTTTATCTGCCATACTTGCTAATATATACTCATCCTACTAGCGAAGATAATGATGCTCACTTGTCTATGCAAAATAAGGTAACCAAGTCTAAGGAAAATAAGGAGCTAAAAGCCAGTCTTATCAATGTCAGACCTCCTCCAAACATAAGTAGGATATTTGGTCACTCCTGAGCGAAAATCTCTTGGAATCTGATGTTTTTAATGGAAACATGGCTTAAGGGAAGTTCGGTTCCTGATTTGGCTGTAGCCATTCCAGGCGGATACCCGATTCTGCCCTCAATCGTGAATCGGAACGGATGGGAGAGTGTCAGACATTTATTGCACTTATTTTCACTGCTCCTGCAACAAACAAATTCTATTGGGTAAAGCTGAGGAGCTTATCTTCTCAGTGAAAGTGTCTGACAATGTTTCTAATTCAGGGGCCTTGATTTATCGACCCCCTAAGCACACCCCTTCTTTAGAGACCTCCTAGCTAGTGCTAGGTAGTAGCACCGTATTATATGCAATACTCCAATTTTGTAGTGCTCGGTGATTCTAATTTGCGTATAGTTGTCTCAGTTTGTGAGGAAGGGGAAATACTAGTAGATGTGATGACTGGGCTAAATTTGGTGTTAAAAGCAGTAACTCTGATCATACACAGGGACATCAATTTGACCTAATTTTTTCTAACATACCATCTGCAACAACCAAAAACCTCTTCTACTAATCTGGTCCAACCATTATCTAGTCCATTTTTTCTTAATAACCCACAGCAGGTTTACAAACGTCTCAGATTGTACCCTTACTGAAATGTGTGAGCAACTCCAGATAAAGACTACAGTGGGAATAGAGGAAGCAGTCAGTGCCTTTAACCCCTTCCATGCTCATGACGAGCTCAGCTCGTCATGCAGTACACTGCTTGTGTGCTCATGACGAGCTGAGCTCATCATGAACAATGGTAAATATGCATCTGCAGCACAGCAGATAAATATGTGCAGCATCCATGATCATGATCTTGCCCAAGGTCTTGATAATACAGCCCCTTCCAAAAAAATGCACCGGGAAAAAGAATTTTCCTGCTGCGGCCTGGTTTACTCCTTCATCACAGGCTGAAAAGAGTAAGGGCAAATAGTTGGAAAGGCGTTGGGGCAGACTTATCTGGAAAGAGACAAACAACTATATAAGGAAGTCCTTAAGGTTTGTAGGTAAAATATTATTAAGGCCAAGGCGGAGTCATTTTGTAAAGACATTGTGACATCCAACTATGCACCAAGGGCAATTTATTGTAGAGTCAACCCCTTTCTGAGCCCTAAATTGGACCAATAAGCCATTCCAGCATTTCAAAGTTTATGCGAAAATCTATCTGTATTTTTTTCAGGAAAATGTGGAACAAATTTACGGCACGTTTAAGAAAGAGGCATATGAATGAGAGTCCTACAATGGAGGGGCCAGATGATCCCTCCTCTATTGGGATCAAATTAGGGACCTTTGAGAAGATCTCCATGGAAGAATCCAAGCCATCATTAACAACGCGAGATCACGAAGAAACGCTTGATTCATGCCCCACCAAGTGTTTAGCGCGAATGGTCCCATCTATAAATAGAGTGATAAACACTCTATTTAATCTCTCATTAGAAGAGTGAGTAGTACGGGCATTCTGGAAAAGGGCCTTCGTTCTACCTTTATTATAAAAACAAAATGCAGCCTGCAATTGTCTAAGTCAGTGGTTCCCAAACTTTTGACTCCTGAGGACCCCCATTGAGTCACCACTGGAAGCCGGGGACCCCCAAGCAATTTGTATGATTTAAATTTCAAATATTAAAACAGTCATTTGAAAAAAACACACGTGGCACACAAAGCAAATACTCAAATTACTAAGAAGTTTGGGGCCAGATGTACGACCATTTCACTTAGCGCCTCGCAATTGGCGACACATTGCGAGTGGCAAATTGTGAGTCGCTAAATGAAATGTACAACAGTGTGTTTAACACTGTTTGGAATTCCTAATGGGGTTGCAAATTGCGAGGCTCATTAATATTAATGAGCCTCTCTCAATTTGCGAGCCCTTTGGGAATGCCAGCCCTCCCAGGGATGGTGGCCTGCTGGGCTCAGCAGACCACCATGTCTGGGACTGCTTTTAAATAAAGCAGTTTTCTTTTTTAAAAATACAGCCTGTTTTCCATGCATTTAAAAAAAGAAAATGAAACGTTTTCGTTTCATTTTTTAAGGGCAGACAGTGGTCCCTCGGACCACTGACCGCCCTTAAAAAATAATTTTGCATGCATTTACAAAGGGGAAGGGGTCCTCTTCCCATTTGCGAATGCATTACCATCTACTTGAAGTACGTGGTAATTGCGAGTGTTTTGTGTACATGGTTTTGAGACTCACTATGTGGAAGGGAATTCCCCTTCCAAATAGCAAGTCGCAAAACCTATTTAGCGAGTTGCAAAAAAATTGGGACTCGCGAAATAGGCTATGTACATGGCCCAATAGGTTTTTGCATGCGCAAACGGGTTCGCGAACCCGTTTGTGCATGCAAAAACGGGTCGGACATCTGGCCCTTATGATTTTATATTGAAGGAATTTGTAAAAAAGGAAAACATTTAATGGAAAGGTTGGTGCTGCATCTCCGTGACTAACTTTTAAACTGTTGGTTTTATTTCGCAGTACGAGGCTCCTGCTCCTGCCAGGGCCAGACTGGAAACCCAAAGCAGCCCTGGCAAATGTTTTCAGACCTGTCCCCACATGGTGCACCCAAGTGCGGGGAGTGTGCCTGACCACTACAAAGGGGGCTTTGGGAGGCTCTCCCCCTCCAAATATTTAGGAAACAATGGTGCATTCTACAACACATTTTTCATTATATATTGAATTGTATTAACTTTTAAAGAATAGTAAATGAAGGCCTTACAATGCACCGGGATGCGACAATCTTTGGTTGGGTTCTTCAATGATTCCCTTATTATCATCCTCCAACAGTGCCTCTCATCTCTCCATAGACCCTCTGTCACATGTATTTAATTTGTTTTATAGCATCTCTCATACCATTGTAGGATGTCAGAGCACTTTACATCACACATATAGACAATGAATCAAACATTTAAATCAGTGTATAGAAAAAGATACATAAGGTAAAGGGGACTACAAGGCGTAGGATTCACATGTCATTCATACTGGTAGGCATTTTTAAAGAGTGCTTGATCTAGAAAAGCACAAGCTCAGGATTCAGAACATAACACAGTGGCTAGCACTGACTTTAACATTAAAAATTTTCACCCAAATAAACCTTTTTAGCAGCATCAGGATAATGAATGACTGGGAGAAAAACATAAGTTACTAACTGGTACCATGCAGTTTGCAAGCCGCTCCTTGATGACAGTTTATAGGCCCCTCTGCTAGATTATGATTGTCACTTATGAACTGCACAGTAACAAAAGAATCTCTCTGGCAAAAGCAGGAACCTCGGACCTATGCACATAAAATACTGCTTTTTAAAATGCATGTTACTCGTTCTTTGCAGTAGGCACGTTAACCCTCTGTGCTACATTAGTTAAGTCAAAGCTGCCACTGAACAAAACTCTCATCTCTCTCCAGCAGGTATATTAATCACTGGCATTATCCTGACACTTTTATTGTTGCTCGAAAGCTGCTAATTATACAGCAAACTTTGCTGTGCTTTTACAACTGCTGCCTACAGACCCCCTGGAAATGTGCCACGGACCCCTGGGGTCCGCGGACCCCAGTTTTAGAAACACTGGTCTAAATAATTATAGACCAATCTCTTTGCTTCCCGTAATGGCGAAAATGCTGGAGAAGCTTGTGAACAAACAGATCACAACGTTTTTTGAGAATAATGATGTTCATCCTTCCCACTCAGGCTTTCGATCTGGATATGGTACTGAAGGTGATTTATTAGAGGTCACAGAATTTATTCAGTCTAATATTGATCAGGAAAAGAAAGCAATTCTTATTTTGCTTGCTCTATTGGCCGCGTTTGACAGGGTCTCCCAAGAAGTTCTCTTGGAAAGACTCAAGGAGAGAGGAATTAGGGGCAAAGTGTGGCTCTGGCTCAAATTCTTTTTGCCACACCCAGAACAAGGGTCTATCTACTTCCCTACATCTCAAATTACTGGCAGCTGAGTTGCGGGGTTCCCCAGGGCTCAGCTATGAGCCACACGCTATTCAGTGTTTGCATGGCGCCTCTTGCCGCCGGAATGGTAGAACCTTATGGCTTTAATATTGTGTTGTATGCAGATGACACGCAATTGATACTAGCCCTACATCAACTTGATGAAATTGAATTCTGACAAATCGAAGATCCTTATTTTTGGGACACCAGAACCCCCAGACATTAGAAGACTATTGCCTGAGTGATTGAGGGGTCCTCCCATGGTTGGGGATGTAGCAAAAAGTCTAGGTATCAAATTTGATTATTATCTATCCTTTTGACCTCAAATATGGACGGTGTTGGCAATCTGCTTTATGCTTTTGATATTCTTGAGAAAAATCTTCAATTTTCTCCCAATTTACACATGAAAGGTTATTGTCCATGCACTGATTATGGCCACGCTAGATTATGCCAATGCGTTGTATCTTGGAGCAACGGAGCGTCTGTTAAATAGGTTGCAACTGTTTCAGAATGCAGCAGCCCGTTTTATTCTGGACATTCCTATAAAACAATCTGTCAGGGAGGGCTGAAGAAATTGCACTGGCTTCCAGTTTGGCAAAGAATAAAATTTAAAGCATTATAATTAACTCAAAGATCCCTACTTGGAAAAGGCCCTTAGATTCTACAGGAAAGAGTGAGAGCATATGAACCCCAGAGGAATCTCTGCTCGGCCAGCAAAATATTGGTGCAGATCCCTCTGATTCGGAAAGCTATAGCAGGAGGGAGAATATTTTCTCTGAGGGCAGCGAAATTATGGAATGCCTTACCAGAAAGCCTGTATGATAGCGATTCAGAAGTGGGGTTTAAGGCTAATGTGAGGACATTCCTTTACAGGGAAAACTAATTTCAAGTCAAATCAGTTTGCCTGGCTAGCTCCTCGCTGAGGTGCTTCCCTGGAATCAGCTGTGAGCTCAGCAAATGTCCTTTCATTGATTCATTGATTGATTGATTCATTCATTCCAAGAGATTTAGGCTGACCTCGATGGAAGCAGTAACCTCGTGATCATAGCAACATGAGAGAACATACAGGGTAAATGATGCAAATGCCAAAAAGGAGAATCTACAAATGCAGAAGAGAATATCTTTTGATGTTCACTCTAACGGGTGACTCACAGTATTGATTAGAAGAGCAATGTGGGATCTCGTTGGATGCCCTTGTTTGTGTTATAACTCTTTTCTTCTTAAATTCCCCACCAATCTTGTTAACATTTCTGATGCAGACCATGTACCATCTAAGCGGCCCTTCTTTGGGCTGACTTGGGTCATAGTTTACCTTGTTTAGAAGTTACTCTGGAATCGACCACTACACTAAGAAGGAGGTATTTGCAAATATTTATACATATCTTCATCTCTCTTGCTGGTAAAACCCTTTCCAATGCCCATAAACACGCCTCGCTCTTCACACTGCATTTTTCACAGTTTATACACTAATATTGTGGGATAAAAACTCCAAGGAGTAGAGCCAGTTCAAATCCCCATAATAACATGTTAAAATCTGTGCAAACATTTTTTCATTACTTGCTGAACACAGAGGTAAAATCTGCAGAATCAAGAGTGAAAAATCCTATCAATGCTTCTTAGACGAATGGTAAAGTAATGTGAAAAGTACATCACACTGCACTTGATATTTGAAAACAAGCTAATTGAAATATGCAGAGAAGGGCCACTGGAATTATGCGGCAGGGAAGGAACAAAGTATGCAGCAGGGTTGACTAAATTATGCAGCGAAAGGTGACACTCAAGTAACCGGCCACAGAGCATGCTCTTGTTACGGTGATCAATTTGGGGTTACATGTTTCAAATATGATGCTTCCACAATACCAGATCCGGGACAAACTGCATGTGCTGCTCCTACATTTCCATAAGAGTCTCTCAAACAAGATCCATCTTTAGATAATGTCAAATTGGTCAATTTAAGTGGTTCATCCAGTATGTCAGCTCTTGGCTTAGTGCATACTTCTGTGACATCTACACCGTTGTCATCAAAATGTCCCTCCTCATCATCATGATCTGGAAGTGGCAAAATTATTGCAGGATTCTGACCATTACACCGTCCGATGGCACAAATGTGGCTCGAAACCAGGCCACTGGCCATCTCACTTCTCCATGGGTCTATGCCAACACAGACAATGCACACACAGCACATTTATGACAAAAGAGGAACACATCCATCTAACCGACTGGCATTTCCAGTGCTGGTGGGCTACAGAGTTTGTCTCTGATCTCTAGGAAGACTCTCAGTCATTCATTATTTAAGGTGTCGGCTCACTCTAGGGAAAAGTTAGGAATCCACTTATGGCAGTAGCCAACCATTTCAAGGAACATCCGCGCCTCTCTGTGTTGTTGAGCGGTTTCCTTCTCAGAATTGTGAATTATGAATAATGGTTCCAACCTCCAGATGGAATTACTTAACATACAAATTGCATAAAGGCAGCACAGTTGATTCCCACAGGAGACTCCTGATTTTCAAAGAAGAAAATAGTTTTATGTTCGCGCTCTCCCACCTAAAATTGCCCCCACTTCAATGCAAGTCAATTGAGAAAATAACTTTCCCTGATCTTTTTTTTTTTTTTTAATCTTACTCTTTCCTGTTAACATTTTACCCACTCAGTGGTTTGGAGGTGCAACTGGATCCTGGCAGAGAAAGTAGAGCTTACAGGATCTGGCTGTGGCTGTCACCAGAGCATGTCAGGTTTAAGGCAGGCGGGACAGCAGAGATCTGATGGTAAGCAGCTACCTGGGTTTTGGCCATACTAAACCTGTTGTGTATTGGAAGAAAACTTGCAGTTGTGTTGCCGACGCAGTAGCTTCTGAGTGCAAGAAGGATTCGTCCACAGCTGCTGCACATGTATCGTTTCTTTATGTGTGAGAAAAGCCTTAACTGTTGCAATGCTGGACAATTACACCATACATATAAGCAAGCTATACTACGCTTGCAAGAATGAAATCAGAGAAACTTAGAACTTGTCTTTCAGAATTGCATCTGTTACAATAACGTAATAAATTAGGAACCCATTACACATCCCCAGTTCAAAAGCATTGTGAATCAGGGCCTTACGCTAAAAAAATTGTCTATTAGAGGAAGCATGTATGGCATGGGGCATATGCAGCGGTGTGTGTTGGAAGCCTGTACACTACTGTAAAAATCTCATCACATCACCAACCCAAGGAGGAAGAAAACCTCAACAACCTCATGCCAAGCTTTGACAACAGTTCCATAACACTGAAATGTGAAAATCATGCTTACATGAGCATTGGCTTGAAATGATGTGCTATTGCTTCCAAAGCAGGTTTCGCGGTTCAATCCATAGGCCGTTCAGCCATTAAGTTTTCTTCTTTGCATTCTAGGATTTGTAGTCTATTTGTGCACAATGTAAATTCAGGCCTACAAGTCCCAGAATGCAAAGAAAAAACTGACCTGGATGAGCTACTCACACAGAGCTGGGAACCTTGATAACTGCGCTTCACGGGTGCTAGCAGAGTAAAGGGCTTTGTGAAGAGGAATAGATTTGGTTACAAATAGGGATAAGGGTTCAATCCTAGACTGAAATTCATCAGGTCTTTCAGGTTTCTCATGTCCATGCGTGAGTAGTACATTAAGTCCAGGTTTTTTCTGTGCATTATTAGAGACCTGAGGGTAAATGTTAAAAGCCCCTGGCGCTACCGGTGCATCACGTTGCGTGACGCACCGGTGGCGCAGCCTGCTAAATTATATTTACAAGAACAGGTAGAATCATCCTGCTTGACTTAACTTGTGCTTGTACATATTGCCGCTGTTCACGCAATACTTTGTGTGTTAGGGGCGTAACACGGGGTTTGCTGTGGGTTTTGCCACCCACCTCCCATGTCCATTGATGCATTTCCATATTTATGAGAAATCGTAAATCTGGAAATGCTTCAGAATGCTATGCCACCTGGGGTGGCGTAGCGAGGTGCAATGAGGAGAAATGTTTTCATTTCTCCTCGTTTTTTTTCTCTTTCAATGCGTACTGCCTTCTACAGCACCCATTGGAAGAGGAAATTACCTCAATTGATTGTTTTTGTACAGGAAGGTGCCCCTTCCTGCACAAAAACAATCTCCCCACAACGCAGGCATCCTTGCACCATGGTGCAAGGGTGCCAGAGCCGGCGCATGGCAGCACTTTGTGCGCCAGCACAGGGGAAAGCACAGAGATGCGACATATTGTTGTAAATATTTCGCATCCCTGTGCTTCGAAACTAACGCTAAATGACTTGTTGCACCGCACTGCGTTCGTTTCTTGTAGATCTGCGCCCTAGTTTTGATTTAATAATGAGATAAACAAGACTACAAATCCTAGAAGGCAAAAATAAGTTCAGACTGCAGCTAATCACGCATACACCTGAGAAACCTGCGTGGCCTGAGTCAGTCTGAGGCTTCGAGACATTGGTAAAGTTACCAGATGACTCCATATCCTTAAGGACACCATGTTCCTGTCCTGGACTTTCCTTTTAGAAGTCCTTGTTCTCAGCAGGGCCGGCCTGGCCATAGCAAGCATCGGGTGTTTCCTCGGTGGGCTGGAAGGGTGGGGGCCGGTTTAACAGTCATGGGCCAGTTTTGTTACTGGGGGCTGGTTTTGCAGCGGTGCTGCAATATCGGCCCCCAGTAAGAAAAGCATCAGTGCTTCGCACTTGCCCCCGGGCCGACTTTGAAGAACCCTGTGCTAGGGCTACAATGACATGCACTACACAATCGTCCCATCCTCCAATTATTTAGCTGGGTGCTGTGGAGCTCACACAAAGTATCACTGCATTTGTCTACCGTCCTCCAGGCTACAAGCCCAAATTCCTGTACAACATCCTGAAACTGGCTATGCACCAGAAAAGCATAGCCCAGCAAACCTCAATAATGTAGGAGTTCAATTTGTGAGTGGAAAGAACCAATGTACAACACAGCCACAGATATGATGGGAAACATGAATATCTTGAGATTCACTAAACTAGCGGCCACACACGTAGAGCTGACTTAGACCAGCTGTTCAGGCATACCATTGAAATTACCAATGAAATGGTACAACCCCAATTACCATCTAACTCTTCATTATGTGCCCCTCTCCTATCAAATCTGGTGTACCACACTTATCCTTGTGTACACTTTAAGTTTGAGCCCCTCCTAATCAAACTCATCAAAATAAGTTAAAAAAAATAGTGGATGAGACCTGTAATGCAGCAGATCTAAATTAGTCTAGCAATTGTTATGTTATGCTGTTATAATGCATTTATAGTACGCACGGATACTCAAGAGTGTCCGGGTGCGGGAGGACAACGTAGGAGCAGAGAATATGGGAAAAAACGCTTAATTAAAAAGTAAGATCTTTAGCTGCTTCTTGAACAGCCTGGTATCCTGAATGTTCCATAGTTCAGGACTAGAAGACATTAAGGATAATTTTTTTTTGTGTTATAATTTTTTATTGACATTTTGAGAAAATGTCATCATAAGTACCATAAAGTTAATGATAACTTACCATTTTGAATGATATGAATAAATATACGGAACATATGTAAATGAAAAAGAAAATTCATATATGATAAATACTATGCATCAATAAATAACACTTACAACTACACAGATAAAGAGGAAGATATACAGTTGAATAAATACAGTGTGAGAAATGTTAAATATTTAAATAATGCAAGCAACATATATAAGAGATCTAAAAGTCTTAAAGAATCAATCATAGGTTAACTCAATAGATATATAAATTGAGTATATAGATTAAACATTATATATAGCTATAAATATAGAAAATAGTACCATGACAAATCTCTTCAGCCCTCAAGGAGCAATTAATTTGTAAAATCGAAAATTGTAAAATATATTGAGAAAGGAGTATTGAATAGATTATAGAAAAATAGTTGATATAAGAACAGAGCATATCAATAGAAGATATATGAAGAGAAATTAAAAATGAGAGGTCAATAAGATATAGTAAGAATAAATCAATAGAAGAAAATTAGAAACAAGAGAATAATAAGATAATAGAATAATAAAATAATAATACAACAAAACTATAAGTTAATATATAGTCAAAATCCATGTCACTATTCAGGTTCAGGAAAGGTGACCAAACACGAAGAAATATGACAGTCTGATTTTGAAGATTATAAATTATTCTCTCATGTGATGCTGTTTGGAACATAGTTGTCAACCATTCTTCTTGCGAAGGAGGAGATGGAGATTTCCAATGGTGTACAATACATATTTTTGCTGTGGCCATTGCTGTGTGAAAAAGACGACATTGGGGTTTGGTGAGTTTTGGAGATAACTGAAGGTCATGAAGGATAATAACAGCAGGAGTGAACGGAGATGTAAAGGCATAGTAAAAGATAAGATTTTTCCCACATATGCCCAGAAAGGTTGAATCAATGGACAGTCACATATAATGTGTGCTGAGTCACAGTTGATGTTATCACATTTCCAGCAATTGGCATGGGAAATTAAACCAGCTTTCTTTAATCTTGATGGAGACCAATGCCAATCATGAAGAATCTTAAATAGACAAAATGTATGTCGAGCTTCACGGGTTCCTTTATCTAGATTCTCCATTATTGTCTCCCAAGCATCAGTAGTGTAAGAAATTGAAAGTCGTGACTGCCATTTAAATTGTAGTGTCTGTGTACACACCCGCGTAGCTAGGGGGGGCGAGGGGGGCGGTCCGCCCCAGGCAGCACTATGTTGGAGGTGGTGGCCCGTGGCGGCAGCCTTTATAATTTATTTGGGGACACTCACTGACATTACAGTATGAGTCAATCCCCAAATAAATTATAAATGCCGCCGCCACTGGGGCCCGCGCACCTGATTGGATTGGAATGTAAAGCATGCTGCCTGCAGTGCAGCATGTGCGAGTACCCTGTTGTGGCTGTTGTGGGTCTAGTCCCAGGGGCGGGCCGTAAATCTTGATTGATGCGCTTTCGCGCGCTACTAATGACGGCCCTGTGGCCATAGAGTTTGGTTGCCCTTGCGTGCAGCATTGCGCTGAAAAGTAGCGCGGCCGTGACGTCACGCGCTCCATTTCCGGCACAGGCAGCACAAGGATTTTCCTGCAAGCATCGGGATGATTGTCTGATCACGGCGGTTCGCGTTGGGTGATTTAGATGAGTCAAGTTGTTTCAGGTGAGCCTCTGGTGACATGGAAGTCGCGTCATGGAAGTGACACCAGAGTGAATGCTGAGTGAATGAGTGTGTTGGGTTGAATGTATGTTAGAATGAGAACATTGGTTATGAGGGGAGTCGACTTATGCTTGTAGTTGGTATAATTTGATTTCATTGAAACGAAACAAGCGTGTTATTGATTTGGAAACAATGATTATGTCACAATACATAGAAATAATCGCTGAATCATATATGTAGACTGTTCCAACAAATAAACTGTTTATTTGTTTATTTATTTTTTCACAGGCAGCACTCCCGATCATAGTCATTCACTCCAAAATTAGGGGACGTTCACTTGTCAGTTGTAATGTAAGCGGGTGATTTTGAGTTATTAGATCTCCCCCTTAGTGAGTTGCAACATTAGTTAACAGTGTTAGCTAATTATGCCCAAGAAAAAATGTAATACAAACGTTAAAACAAAGTAATCGTCATTGGAGCAAAAGACTTACATTCTCATTGCCGGCACATAAACAACAAACTCCGTAGGTGTGTAAGAGCTATCAGGGCTTTAAGTGGGATGAAAAAACTGGGGGGAGGGGGGTCTCTCGAAGGGGCGTAGCTTAAAACACCTAAGGCTTAAAACACCTAAGCTAAAAATCTGTGTTTAGCATAGTGTGCCACCCGACTTGTATTTTGCTGTTTCTGTCATTGTATCCAGATATATTATACAACAAGTAACATCATACCTACAAGTCAGGACTATTGGCTTTGTCAATGGTTATTAGTTGCTTAAGATAAATAAGCAGCAAATATGGCTTGTATATAATATTGAAAAATCTTACACTTAAAGCCCTGGTGACACCACCAAAAATTGCTCCTCCTAAGTTTCAAAAAGAGAAGGGAAATCCAGAGAGAAATTAACTCTCTCGAAAGGATTTCCCTTCCCCTACAATGCTCACCTGGCTTCACGTCATACCGTAACTTCTCCACTAGTGAGAAGTAAGCGCTTTTGCCAGGGCACAAACCAGAGCCCGATAGAGACCCGTTTCGAGGCCCCCTTTAAAAAACTACCGGTGCTCAGCACCGGTGAGACCCGGCCTACTTAAAGCCCTGAGAGCTATCAATATTTACAAATTACAATAACCAATACCTTTCCTTAGTCCTCTCATGCCAAATGTCACTTAGCTAAGGAAAATTATGTTGGGCGTGGTATTTTTCAGTTTATTAAAACTTTATAAATAGAGACTTTTATTTCTTTTAAAGGTGCTCTCACAAAAAATACTGTCTCTTGTGCTCTACACAAGTGAAAATCAAATTCCTAATTTCTTAGCCAAATCAGAAAAAGTGGAATTCCACCTCTGGAAGTGATTTCTGACCTTAAAAAACAACGCTTATCAAGGCTATTCAATATGAAATAAGTTTCCTCTGAATAAGATAAAGACACCAGGTAGAACACCGAAGAAAAGCAAACTGGGAAGAGCTGTGTAATGATGTTAATTTAAAGTTTTCCTTATCAAACATATGCCTCTGTTACTAGATTTTCTCAGATTTACAAAGAATCAATCAATCAATCAATCAAGCATTTGTATAGCGCGCTACTCACCCGGAGGGTCTCAAGGCGCTTGGGGGGGGGGGGGGGGGGGTCCGCTACTGCTCGAACAGCCAGGTCTTGAGTTGCTTCCTGAAGGAGAGGTGGTCTTGGGTCAGGCGGAGGTGGGTGGGGAGGGAGTTCCACGTCTTGGCCGCCAGGTAGGAGAAGGATCTTCCTCCCGTTGTGGCTCTTCGGATGCGGGGAACGGCGGCGAGGGCGTGGCTGGTCGATCGTAGCTGGCGGTGGGAGTGTAGAAAGTCAGGCGGTCCTTGAGGTATCTGGGGCCTTGGTTGTGGAGAGCTTTGTCTAATAGAGCAGTAATGAAATACTGGCTAATGTTTCTAGTAAAAAACATTGCCAAGAAGTGTGACACACATCCTGCATCAGACACAGAAAATATAGTTGCTTATTTGCCCATTTAGGATGAATTGAGATATTTATAAAAGCAGAACTTGATGCAGAGTTAGTAAATGTTTTTTTTATTGGTGGGCTTGCAATTGGAGATTATATAGGGTTGAAATGCAAAAATATTAAACATGTCTTCTCTAATACTAGATCTTTCATAGATTCACATGGTTGGATTATTCGACATTGTCATGCCTGGAACTCTTGATAAACAATGTTAACATAGCAGTGTACATTAAGGCTCAATAACATTGGGAGACACTGATACAAGTGCGGAGTGTGAGCAGGGGGATGCATTGGACTCACAAGTTTCACCCAATAGTGAACACTTGTCGAATATGACTGGACCTGACAGTAGTCCCTTTGAACAGGTGTTCCATCAGACTTGGATCTGAAAATTCTACCCCCCACCTCCCCGTTGGCCACACACATGCACATTGTGTAGCAGTAACGTGTACGACAGAGGAAAGGTTTTTGTTCTTTCTTCTTTCCCTCATGAATTTGAGTACATATTGGGCTCCCCTGTCTAGTCTCTGCACCCACCACACATACCTAAGCGAAACTGTCTGTGTCAACTGTAACTATGCTGCAATGTTAGTTCTCTGTATTTTTTTGTTGATGGAAAATTGAATAATCAAATTGAAAGAAACACTCAACAGAAAATTGCAAATACTCAGGGTGCTCTGCGCAGCCCTCTACAACTGCAAGTTCAGATAGTTAACACTTACTTGCACTAGTTAATCGACCAATAAAAAACTAGCATTACAATGATACACATGAGAAATATTTGGGCCCGAAATTTAACAGTGAGGTGAGATTCCAAATTCAAGTCCGAGACTTAAGCTCACACAATAATCACAGGGCTGCGGATGCCGGGGGCGGCATTCTGAGGGATAGCCCCGGGCGCCACAAGCTCTAGCTACGCCCCTGTGTGTACATTGCTTGAACTGGTTATATTTTAGGGATTGATGCGATGGAAGACCGAATTCCTCTTGTATTTGTGTGAATGTTTTAAATTCGCCATTATAAAAAAAATTGATCTAATGTTTGAATACCTGCTGCTTCCCATATGGCCATGATAATACCTTCTTATTAATACGAACACCGGAAATTAAGGATTATTTTGAAGTAATAAAAACAAGCATTGGCAAATCCAATAGGCATTACCTAAGGGACTTATTGTCTTTGCCAACGCCTTTTGATGATGCTGTACAACACTGGCAAGATGCTGTGTAGCTTGGCCAAAAGTATTTTTTTTTTCAAAAGGCGTAATGTACTGTATGATGCCATTTTGTGCGCGCACGCATGGGTGATGACATACATGCGCATGCATCATTACTCATGGTGCCTAAAAAATTACATGGACTGCATTTTTTTTTATTTACCCCATTCTGCGAAGGATCAGGAAATGAGAAAAAGAGCTCAGTCGGTTAAAAGTCCTTTTTTTAAAGATGGAGTAGCCAGCAGAGCAACAGAGGGTAGAGCGAGGGTAAAAGCACCACATGAAGGATAGCAACACGGGGTGAAGAGAGAAGCACAAAAAGTGAGAAAGCAACACGGAGAATGGGGCTGGGTATTTAGTGGGGATAGAGGAGTACACAACAAAATGATATACACACTCATGGACTGCTTAAGCAAAAAGAACAAATGTTTCTTAAAAGTGGGCAGTGGAGGGATAGACCCCAGCCAATAAGGGAGGTGGTATAAAGGCTGTGAGCCAAGCTAGAGACAAACACAAGATGGACAAGCTGGGGCACAGAAAGTCATCAAATAAGCAAGAAAATTAGAGTGACAATAAGGCCAACCAATGGTAAGCAGTGGGCGGGATGTAAGCCCCTAATGTTTTGGTAGGTCAACAATAGGTATTTTTCAACGAGGCCACTTGCGCAGTCTGGTAAGATCAACCTAAAAACTAACATGCTGAGCAAAATGGCCGCACATTGGACAACACTGCAGAGGCCTCGGATCATATCGTCCATGAAAATGAATAATGGCTAGCTAGTCGTGATGCAAATTGAGTTCCACAATCTGTAAACAGTGAAGTTAGCTTATGGCCAAAACTAAAAAGACTACATACATTGTGTTGGCAGGTTATGCTCAGACGTGTGTCCCTTGCTCACTTTGCCACTGGATTCAAGCAAGCCTGGCTGAAGACGGCTGTAATGCCAGAAACCGGTCCTAGGAAGCTTGAATCCGGTCCAGGGAAGGCATGGATTGGCAGTTCAGGCTGGACTGTTCCCATGAGGCACAGGGTAAGACTGATTTGCATATGGCCATGTCTGAACTGGGGAGGCATAGTGGGCTAAAGAACGGTGATGGATTAAACCCAGATCTGTTGACTGGGTGTGAGTGTTTGATTGGTTCAGATGCTCCGTCCATCACCACCTCCTTTTGTACCGCTACATACATTGTGTGGCAGTTGATAATTTGGGGGCAAGAGAATGATTTGCTACAATCGAAAAGATTTAAATGGTGATCATAAAAGTGGTACAACATTTGAACCATATCGTTTTTGGAAATGCACTTCAAAGGATAGATGGACTAGGAGTTCCAGAGACTGTATGGGGCTGCTTTACAAAGTCAACAACAATGACTTGAGACAAACAATCCAAAAGAACATACATTTCTCTAGAGTTTGAGCCACAGTGGTTTACTAGTATTGGTATTGAATCAAATTATGAACTGGCTTTTGTCAGGGACTTGGGTAAGGACTGGGAACTGGGTAGAAAACATACATAGAAAGAGGAGTACAGCGCTGCCCAGGGTCATACAGGGAGTCAGAGGAGAGAAAGGGATCCAAAGGGGAAGCCTGTAGAAGGGAACAAGATGGGTAAGACTCAGAAAGGAAGGGCACTCACAAAGCAATTTTAGCATTCAGAACAACTACACCCTGGGCGAATGTGCAAGACATATATATGAAACAACATTAACAATAAAGGGGAGTGTGGGGTAAAGCACTCAGGAGCTCCACATGGTAAGACTGAAGCTCAATAAGTTTCTTACCCACAATTGCTGTTACAGATACTGACTGCAAATACCCACATGTAAGGATATGCATGCAAAGGCAGGGTCTGTGGAGCTTATACCTATGGTGATGTTATAAATGTAACTCAAAGACAATACTGCCTAAGGATCCTGGCGATCAAACAGGAACATGCAAGGCGGTAACTGCAAGAGGGTAGAACTAAACACAAGCACAATGGACAAGGAGCTAGCAAGGAAGAGTGCTTAACAGGAAAGGAAGGAAATCACAGGACACACATTGGAGAAAGCAGGTAACAAACATACAAGGCAACAGAAGCAAGACAGCAGAATAGAAAGACAGCAAACTAGGAACTGGAACCAAGGAATTGGGAAGAAAAGCATGGACTGGAAAGGAATATACAGAAGGGGAGGCTACAAGGGTATACTAGAATAGTGCAGGTTAAGGAATCATGAAAACAAAGTAGCATAGAAGGCAGTGCTTGGGTAGGAACAAGAATAGTGCTACTGTTCATGAAACTAGGTAGCACTGCAGGCAGTGCTGGTTCAAGAACAGGGAATTACTATAGCTAAGGAGTCAAGGTAGCACTGCAGGCAGTGCTGGTACAGGAATAGGGAAGTGCTAAAGCTTTAGGAGTCAAAGTAGCACTGCAGGCAGTGCTAGTTCAGGAACAGGGAATTAGTTACAGCTCAGGAAACAAGGAGTCAATAGAGCACTGCAAGCAGTGCATCTCAGGAACAAGAAATAGCGGAAGCCCAGGAACAGGAACAACGAATAACTATAGCTCAGAAACTCAGGTAACAAGAGCATTGCAGGCAGTGCTAATTCAGGTACAAGGAATAGTTATAGCTCAGGAACTCAGGAAACAAGGTAGCGCTGCAAGCAGTGCTAATTCAGGAGAAGGGAAACTGCTGCAGTTCAGGAACAAGGAATACTGAGGCTCTGGGGTCAGGGTAGGACTGCAGGCAGTGCTAATTCAGGAACAGGAAAAACAGCAGCAGGTCAGGAACAAGGCATAATTAAAGCTCAGGGAGCACTGGAAATAAGGATCGGTCTCACCGGTAAACAGCTACAATGACCAAACCTGGGCTGAAGGGAGTTGGGGCTTAAAAGAGCTCTCGGTAATCTCATGCATCAGGTATGAGCAGGCTAGCAGCAGCCAGCCACGGGTGAGCTGAATTCCTCCATCCATCCTTGACCTGCAGGGGTGGAGACAAAGCAGTGAACAGGGAATTCTGGGTAATGGAGTTTCAGGCATTAGTAGGCTGGCTTCATGTATAAGCAGGCTGGCTTTCACAAAACTCAGCATGGATTGGGAATGGATTTCAAATCCTAATAAGTGTCCAAATGCCTGGAAGTGAGGATATGCATAAAGGTGAGTGTCTGGAGGCATATTAGAACACTGGAAAGCCCCACAATTCGGACCCCTGGTGGTGGGCACGAGAGCACAGGGAGTGAATCGTGACAGCTTTTGCCCTTTATAACCTATTCAAAGGTTTTGTGATAGAGTAAAAACCAACTGGGGATCAAAAGAAGGAATTATGCATTTCTTTAGAACCAAAGACCAGACCATTTCCAATAGGTTATGGTTTAGGGTTGTATTCTAGCAAGGATAGTAAGTGGTGTACGTGTCTGTACATTTGTTTCAAATGCTAAAAGAGGAAATTATGAAATGTGTTGCACACCAGACATATACCTTTCTTGATAATAAAGAGAGGAAATCAGATAGTGTATTCTTGGACAGAAGTATGTAAGTCAGCATAAGGTTGTGTTGTGAAAAATTGCAAGACCCAAATGGCCTGTTTTCTGTTTCTACGGTCTTCTTGTGTCAGCCCCTGGAGGTGTCTGTATCAATCCAGTCACTGGAAAGCATGCTTCCAAATAAAGTTTAACTCAAAAGAGAATTCTTCAATGGCCAAGCAATCTTTTTCCAGAACAGTATGATTGGTTCTAAAAGACAGAAAAGCATCAGAATGCTTTTCTCCAGAGTTATTAGCTTTCCGCAGAAAAGTCCAGACACCCATGAACAAAGCATCTCTTTCTATTGAAATGTTCTATGACAATTAGGATGATGTAAAAGAAGAGAGAGATTCTGTAAACATCTATTTAGGGCATTTAAAGCGTTATACTGCTCTTTAATCTGATGAAAATTTTTTATTTTCTTGAGTACTTGTGTAAGGGCGTCTTTGTCTGCGGTCGTTGGGGGAAGACCACTAGCCCAGGGAGCTCCTCAGCAGTGGCCGCACACTGCCGCCATCAGCATCAAGTTCATGCCAGCGGCGCCTGGCTAAATTGACTCACAGGCTCCCGCAGCCCAGGCGAAGACCGGGCCCTTCTGCGCCCATCATCATCCGGAGGCGGCTGGGCTGGGCCCACCCTCTTTCATCATTGCCAGGATCACAAATACAACACAAGTGTTTTTTTGTTAAATATTAGCCACCCACGTACCTGTTTCTGCCATCTCTGATGAAGAGGAACCTGTGTTTTGCATTTTTGGAGGCACCGTTGGGAACTTTGACTTCTATTTTCCTCAGCCATATTTATAACAGAGCATTATGGGCAAACAGAAGGCTAAATTTATTGTCATGGGGCGGAAACCATCAACACCCTTGACTCTTTTCTCACAAGAGCTGCAGATGTTTTATCAAAGGAGAGTGAGCTGACTGAGAGAAGGGTGTCTGGAGGAGGAGAGATGAAACCCCCGGCACAACCTATGGACATTATGATCAATGCTTGATCATCCCTAACGGAAGTAAGTCCTTCTACCCTTATTGAGGGTGCATTATCTCATTCCCCAATCCACTCAAGAATCATTGGAGATATGGGGTCTCCTAAGGACCAAATGTGAAAAAGAAAAGAGGGGGTAGGAGGTTGTGTAAAACCTCGAAAGTGAAAACTTGTGTTAGGAGAGAATCCACCTCAGATCCCCCAAGTGAGACTAAGACACACCATGCTAAGCTGGAACAAAATATCACCCGACTTCTGCAACCATTGTTAGACAGATTAAAATATATTGAAGATAGCTTAGCCTTACTCAGCACCCAAGGGTACAGTTTGTATGAGAGAGTACCCAAGGCAACAGAGGTTACGCAAGATTTTAGTGGTAGCACTAATCTAATGGCTACTTTTCAACCGGTGGCTAGGCATGAAACCATATTGGCCCATTTTCAAAGGCAGAGTGGCTCGGATGATCAAGTGGGAGGGGGTGAGAGCAGGAGGCATATCTTACGGCCTGTATTAGTGAATTCTGTAAGATCATTGCCACCCTAATTGCCCACTTACTGTCCTAAAGATCCTATAACCCTCATCCTTACAAGTGAAGCTTTCCAATCTGAATCTAACATGCAGGGGCGGGAGGCCCCCCTCCTTTCTCGGTCGCGATCACGTGACCTGACCTGACCCACCTCATCCGCCATCTTGAGGAGGTAAGGGCTGCGCTCTAGTCCACCAGCCCTCCCGCCCTCTTAGACTACTTAAGGGGCGACCTTTCATCTTCAGGCAAAACCTTTATTTGCTGAACTGCTCTCCCCTGAGGCGGAAGCCGGGGGATCTCTCACTTTTCTTTTATTTTAACAATTACGCTTGCTGAGCTTGTGTTTGTCCGCGCTAAGGACTTACACTTTGTGTATTTTTAAATACAGTTTTGGATGACAGAATATTGATTTTACTCACTGTGAGGGACGCGCGGTGCAAAGCGCGATCACTGCAGTCACAACAGCGCTGCCTTTCTCGGTCGCGATCACGTGACCTGACCTGACCCACCTCATCCGCCATCTTGAGGAGGTAAGGGCTGCGCTCTAGTCCACCAGCCCTCCCGGCCTTTCCGCCCCCTGGATGCATAAAACAGGAAGCTCATCCCGTCCGCGCAGCGGGCGGGCGAGGCCGGCGCGCCGGCGGCGCGCCGGAGGCGCGCCAGAGGCAAGCCCGTCTGCGCCCGTCCGCGCCAGGATCGGGCCCAGGGCCATAACCCCTGCCCAAAAATTGTTAGGGGCCTATAAGAAGTACTCCAGTCATAGCTTACGTGCACTTCGGCCACCTATCAGGGCCAATTGCTTAAATATACAACCTTCAGAGATCCATAAGGACCTGGACACCTCTTGCCCCCACTGTAATGGCACCATTCCACTAATACTCCCAAACATTAATGTCACTACAACAAAACAGGATGTGGGAGCTGCTATATCCATAGCCCTTATAAATGCGCGCTCACTCGGTAAGCACAGGCAGGAAATCTTCGATCTAATAATAGACTTTAAACTAGATATACTGTTTATCACCGAAACTTGGACCGATGATACCTCACAGCCAGACCTAGTCATCGCAGTTCCAGAGGGATATAAAGCTTACTGTCAGGATAGGCCCAAACAAAGAGGGGGCGGGTTGGCTATAATTGCCAGAGATTCGTATCCCGTCAGAACGACCCCCATTCCATCAACTTCCTGTGAGGCCATGCAATTTGCCATCAATGTTTCCCCTTTGTTCAATTTCAAGGGAATACTAATATATCGCCCTCCAGGATCCAAGACGGCCTTCTTATCCAGTATTAACACCATGATGGAATCCGTAGCCACGGAAAGTGCCTTTACGGTTCTTGGTGACCTAAATTTTCACTTAGATCTAAGTCACCTTTCTGACTCTGCCGCCCTCATCTCTGACCTAGAAACCCTAGGGCTAGAACAACGTGTTACGTCCCCCACCCACCAAGCGGGCCATATCTTGGACCCCATCTTTTCTAACCTAGAAGGCTTGCAAATTACCAACATTTTGCCTATGCCTTGGACAGACCACTTTGCAATTTTTGCAAACATAGCCATCAATAATCATTGCAGTACCAACCCTCGTTCTATGCCCAAACAATCTTTTAAAGACTGGAAAAACATAAATTACGACGACCTGCAACTTATACTGGAACAACCCCGTCCTACGCTTGCATCAGACCCCAACCTAGCTCTCCAGCAATTCTACGACTGGCTGGGCCAGGCTACAAACCAATCAGCCCCTTCCAAAGAACATTCCAGAAACAGATCCAAACCTACTGCCCCATGGTACAATGAAAAGCTAAGGGCTCAAAAACAGATTAATCGTAGCAAGGAAAGAATATGGAGAAAAGATTATGATATAGCCGGTAAAGTAGCCTATAAGGAAGCCCTGGCACTTTACAAAGCCATGATAGCGAAAGCAAAAAAAGAATACTATAGTGATCAAATTGAGAAAGCTAAGAATTCTAGCAAACAACTATTTCAAATCACTAAAGCACTATCAGGTAATTCCCCTGACCTCACTCCCCCTCCGTCGCAACTTTTGTGTGATTCTCTCGCCTCCTTTTTTTTCACCAAAGTTGACGATATCTACCAGGCTTTTTCCACCAAATCACCTCTAAGTACAATCACACCTACTACCTCTTCTCCAGCCAATATGTTCCTCAGCTTCCAACCGGTCACCCCTGACCAAATAAAAACCACACTGTCCACTATTAAATCAGGATCATCTCTGGACCCCTGCCCTCTTTCCGTACTCCGACCGGTAATGGACTTTATCATACCGGCACTCACGCAGGTTTGCAATTCAATTCTTCTGTCAGGCAACTACCCGGATTCCCTCAAAAACACTTTATTAAAACCTTTGCTAAAAAAACCCTCCCTGGATAAAAGTGATCTAAAAAACTATCGCCCTATCGCTAGCCTCCCCTTCATGGCGAAGGTGATCGAAAAAATCATGAATACCCAGATTTCCGACTTTATAGAAAAACACCAGCTCCTTGACAACACGCAGTTTGGGTTCAGGAAACACCATGGGACAGAGACAGCCCTGATCAAAGCCGCCGATGACATCAGGATAATTAGGGACCAAGGAGGCACTGCCATCCTGGTTCTGCTAGATTTATCGGCGGCCTTCGACACGGTCGACCACAACACCTTGGTCGACCGTGTCCAGGGATTTGGCATCTGCCACACTGCCAAAGACTTAATTGCGTCCTTCCTTGCCAAAAGAACGCAGGCTGTCATTCTAGGACCCTTTCAATCGGCCCAACTCTCTGCTCCTTGCGGAGTACCTCAAGGCTCATCCCTGAGTCCGACACTTTTTAACATTTATGTGTCGGACCTTGCTAAGACCATCAAAGCACATGGGATGAGCCTAACCTCTTACGCCGACGACACCCAACTAGTGTTGGCAATTAAAGGGGATGGAGAGCAAGTAGCCGAAAAATTTAAGAATGGGCTCCTAGATATAGGAGAATGCCTAAAGCTAAATTCGGAAAAAAACGAGGTTCTCATCTTTGGACCACTTTTACCAGCCTGGCCAACTAGTTGGTGGCCAGAGACCTTCGGTACCCCTCCCACTCCCACTACCAAGGTCAGGAATCTCGGAGTCATCTTCGATGACGGTCTAATCTTCATGGACCACGCAAACAAAACGGTGTCTATGGCACATTTGAAATTAAAAATGATCAGGAAAATACGCCCTTTCCTCCCTGACTCTGCCATCAAGACACTTGTCTCTGCCCTTGTCCTTTCAGCCTTGGACTATTGTAATGGGCTATTCCTTAATGCTCAAACCAGAGTAATTACTAAACTCCAAACGGTACAAAACGCGGCGGCACGTCTGCTTTCCGGCAACACAAAATTTGAATCCATTTCCAAAAATATAAAGGATTTTCACTGGCTCACTGTACAAAAAAGAATTCATTTCAAATCTCTCTGCATTGTGTTTAAAGCAGTTAATAATCAAGGACCATACTTCCTAAAAGATCAACTACAACACTACAAACCCACCAGAGCTTTACGATCAGCCACTCTCAATCAACTGGTTGTCCCCCGCACCAAAACGGTCACCTGGGGTGACCGATGCTTTTTGGTGGCGGCCCCCAGACTCTGGAGCACCCTTCCTCTTAATATCAGGCAAAGTGCCACGCTCCTTCAGTTCCGTAAACGCCTGAAAACTTGGCTGTTCACTCAATAATCATCTTTTCTTTCACAGTCCACTTTAATTAACTGGTTCATCAGCTCACAGTTCGTATTCAGATAAATGGTTTTTAGCGCCAAGACGCCCACGGGTATATGCAGCGCTCTATAAATATTAAAAATAAATAAATAAATAAATAAATAGAACGTACATTTTGTCTAGATCGAGGCAGCCCCGGCCAGGGGAGAACTGGGAGGGATTAAATTGACAGGGCTGCCTCGTAAATACTCCAGAACTGAATCATACCCATTCAGTGTCTACACAAAAACTGATGAATAAAGTTTTACACTGGTTGTCAAAATATGCATTTGGCGGTCCAGATTTATCAAACTATATCATTATGGCCAGAAGAGTCCAGTGAATGGGTAACATAGCAAAATTGTATTAAGGGGACTGTATAGTAATACATTTCAATGACCAACGCCTTGTGAATACCTATTGGATACACTCCCCAATCACGCAGATTCATTCATTGCCATTAGGATTCTTTTACAGACCTGCAGGATCAAAGCCATTTGGATTAGGTAATGGTAGTAACCCCAGTATCCCGTTTCCCTGTATCCAAGATAAAAATCATTATGCCAGGGCCATACCCCTAAATAATAAATTTGCTGTCCTGGAAGGTCTTGAAGCATGTGATTGACAGGTGGCATATAGGGTGGTGCAACAAACACGTATTCACTCTGTAGACAACCTCCCAAATGAAATTGACCCACCAGAATTTAGCAAAGATATGATAAGAACATTAAATTGGAATGTAGCTGGGCTCAGATCAAAGATAGGGAATTTAGCATGGACTAGTCTTATACATTCTTTTGATTTAGTATGCTTTCAAGAAACATGGGAAACTGGCCCCACTTATATAGATGGATTTTGTACATTCCATACCCCGGCGATCCCCTCTAGGTCGGGTAGAAACACACTACGTTTAAAAATCCTAAGTATTTATGATGAATCCCAGCCCTTAATATTAAGAGATCACAGATGTGGGCCATTCTATGACATATTTTTTTGTTTGTTGTATGTACTCTCTTTTAAATGTTTTATTTGTAATATGTTTTTAATGTGAATATGTATTAGCTTGAGGTGTTCATTATTTGTATATTTTTCTGAATCAATTTCTGGTGTTATTTGATGAAAAAGTACAATTGATTTTCTACACACTATTAGATCCGTGAACTTTATGATACTTCTGACCAATAAATACATTTGTATTTTCTAGAGAAAATTAATGTTTACATTGTTAGCCTTGGGTATATGGTTATATTTCCCTTGCATGAGTGAAGTGAGCTTGAACGAGTGAGATTTAGGTGCACATTGATACACAGACTGAATACCATTAGTCCTGAAGTACATTCCAGAGGAAACTTTTTTTATGATAAAGGTGCGTTATCAAGCACAGAGGAGAGCTGAGTTTCCAGAAGAGGTTTTTATTAACGGACAATGTTTCTCAGCCACTGCCAAGTACTGAATACTTCCCGGCAATAGCGATTAGGCAAGATCCGATACCTGAAAGAGACTTCACCTCACCAACACTATGCTTACATGATACTTTTTTGCTTTGCTGAGAATTGAAATACCACCTAAGAGAAGGAGTAATATACCTCTGGGAGCTATTCCACCTCTACCTGAGTTGAGGTATCTCTAATTGGTGGTTTGGCGGAAAGATGTTACTTCACTATTGTGTGTGAGCCTTTAGGGACCAGAAAGTGATTTATATGTAGATGCATAGGACTGTGTATGTTCAGCCCGAGTCAATGTATTCCCAGCTTTCTGTAGTGATGTGGCTGACTATCATATATTTAGGCTCAGTTAGATCTGTAAAATCATTTTCTGAAGTATGGCACCAAGCTAGCTTGTGAATGTGTTTCTTTGGAGAAATGCATGATGAAGTGTTGTCTGGACCAGTAACCAGAATGAATGCATTAGGATCTTTGCATGAACCTTGATACATTATTCACAGGTCCTTGAAAGACTGCCCACTCCTATACAAACTGGTTATAACTAAACATATGTATTGAGGAAGGGGTGCTACCCAAAGCGGTTTATAGTGCATTAGCCAAGAAACCAAGACTAGACAATGGTTACAGAACACAGAAAAAAGTGCATCAGGATTCTAAAGAATAAGCAAAGAAACCAGGAAAAAGATATCTGAATGGATAAAAAGAGATGGAATAGATGGAACTGCGACAGTAGGTTTTAAAGTCAGAATTCAAGTTGTGAGTCGCAACCAGAACTATTGGGTCCAAAGTCAACAGTCAGACGACTCACTGGGCATGTACCAGTTCAGCTTATCTGCTACTTGTTCCTAAAGTAACCTGGCACCTATTGCCAGCTATCCTGCCTCAAACAAACAAGAATATTACTAAAAAAGATGCCTCCATTTTGGATTGGTCTGGAAGATCATTTATAACCAGGAGGAAGGTTAGTTTGTGTATAGCCACACTAGCTCCAACTCCCACCCTTGAGAGACAGAAAGCTTTACCAAATCCTTCTTAAGCACGATTATGATCCTTTTTCTTCTCAGGAGAAAGGGTATGGGTGTGCAAACTTCTACTTTCTGAGTCAAAAGGTTCATAATAGCCAGGATACAAAGTTATGACAGCAGCATACACAAGTGGCTGAGACCAATAGCGAGATATAGCATATTTAATCATTGTAATTGTATTTTCATAGCGCTTATTACCCCTGACAAAGCGTCAAAACGCTTTTCGGCGAGTGGCACACTACTCTGGAACCCAAAAGGATCAGTGGTGGATTAGTATAGCTATAGTATTAATATAGAGAAGTATAAATTAGTTTGAGCGGAAAACATGTGAGTCTGTTAGTTGAATTGAATGGAGTAATGGAGGGATAGAAGAGGGAAGAAACCCAGAAGTGCTAATTGGGAGATCTTAGTAGTAAGTTGAGTTCTGGGATGAGTAAATGAGATATGGAGGAGGGGAGAGCTTGGAGAAAGGGGTTAGGGAGAAAGAGAATCAGCAGAAAAATTAGGGGATGAGTCAAAGGAGAGATAACATGAAGGAGAATTTAGGTGGGTTATTTGGGAGATCATAGTAATAAACTGATGTTTGGGGTGAGCCAGGAGTTGTAGAGGAGGGAGGAGTCTAGGAAGGGTTATTTTGGAGATTATAGCAGTAGAAATGATTTGGGATGAGAGAGAGTGAAGATAGAGGATAACTTGGTAGAGGTGTAGGGTGATGGTAAGACCGAGTAAAGCTTTCGAGAGAGTTTATTTTTTCTTGTACAATAGGACTAAAATAATAAATGTATAGATAGATGATTACATAGTAAGGGAAGATATGTGTAACAAATATAATATATTGCAATTTGTGTGTTTTGTGGAGTAGTGAAAAGAGATATTGATGTGGTTGTTTTCTGTGAAAGGTTTGTATGTGCTGTAGTGCTGGTGAGTGGCATTTGAATAGTTGAGGGGTGGTGATGTGTTTTGAATGTAGTAGGTAAGAGGGGATGGACAAGTTTTATGAGTGTGTTATATTTGATCAATGGAATAGGTAATGTGTGTGGTGGGGTGGCATGTAAGGATTGTATGGCTGTGTGTAATTGGTAAAAAGAGTAGGCGGGTGTTGGTGGATGGAAGGGTGAGTATAGGGTTTGTCATGATAAAAGGGGATCTTTTAGGAGCAAGTAGAGGATAGAGCTGGTGTTTCATTTGGACAGGGAGTGTGTATTTGGATGCATTAAAGTTATGTTTGTTTGTTTGTAGAAGGCTTTATTTCGATAAAATTTTATCTTAAAAGCATCACAATAAAAACAATCTCACAATACAAAATTCACAAAATAAAACAAATAATGAATGGTCATACATAGTATAGCATCCAGTTATAAAAATTATAAAGTTATGTATAATGTGGCTTTGAGTTGTGTTGGTGGCGTGTTAGTGGTATAAGACAGAGTTGCATTTTGTGTGAGAATGCAGGTGCCATAGTGTTGTAGTTGGGGTAGAATTGTGTGTGGACAAAGCATGAAACAGTCACAAACCTAAAAATAAGGAAACACCATCACTAGACCCAGAGTGACTTTACTTAAAAAAACGAAAATTCATTTGGGAGTAGCACAACAAGGCTGCCAAAAAAATAGGAGCCCACAAGAAGCGCAGAAACCAAGTCAGAAGGTCCTGTAGAAAAATAACAACACAAACCACCAAGAAGAATAAAAAAACAAAAATATCCTGGCACTCCGGTCAGAGACCAGCGCCATGCCGAGTCACCATCCCACAGCCTAGCAGAAGAAGACCTGGCTCACACTAAAAGGGAAACTCTAGGGCTCCAACTACCCTAACTGTCCCAAGGCAAGCTGGACAAAAGGCAAAACAGCAGAAGAACCAAAAGGCAGGTTTACAACAGGCAAAAAGAAACTACTGGCTCAACAGGAAGATTGAGGCTATTAAGCCTCAAACCACGCAAGGAGAAAAGGGTAACGGTAAAGCTCAAGCCCAGACAGTACCCAATGATGAGGGACAGGACACCCATGTCCGCCAGCCAAGTGGCCAGCACCAGACCTCCCCACTTCAAACCCAGCATGGCGTGCGCTTCATTCCCAAGAAGGGAGGTAAAGATCCAACTGCTCGGACCAGATGTTCTGCAGGAGAACGAGAGCAGCCTTACCTCAGGTCATCAAGGAGGAATGCAAGAAACGTGCAGCATCAGATGAACCCTCAACTCCAAGCCCAGCAGGAAGCAACTTGGAAGTCCAAGGTGATCAGACAACAGGGTCGGCAGGGCAACAACACAACTTAGGCAAACACTCACGGAAAATAAGTGGACCACCGCCCTGGGGTGGGCAGTCAAAATATTGAATTTTAAATATCGACCTACATTAATATCGAGTTTTGAATATCGTGGGGGTAGAATATCGAAGTCAAGAACCAGAATATCGACCCCCAAGGTAAGTAATATTGTTTTGTAAAATATCGAAGTAATATCGTAAGCAAAAAAATATTGTTGTTAATAATGTAAATTTTTTTGTGTTATGTATTTTAGTATGTATTTCATATGTATGGTAAACATTTTTTTATGTATTTTTAAAACATTTTAAATAAATGTTTAGAAATTAGTCATTTTGATATAGTAAATTTTGTGTTTTAGTATCAGAGTGGGTTGTGGTTTTATAGGGGAATAGGGTGGGAAGTAATTTAATTATAATTAATTAATTAATATGTTTTTATTAATTGGTATTGATGATTAATTATTTGTTAATTATTCATTGGTAATTACTTTTTATTAATTAGTTAGTTATAATAATTAGAATTAAATGTATTATTAATTTTTATTTATTGTTATGGTTAATTAATGTATTGCTAATAATTAATTGGTGATTGATTTTTATTAAGTGATTAATTGATAATTAAATTAATTATGTGATTTTTTATGTGTAGTGGGTTGTGGGTTTATAGGGGAATAGGGTGGGAAATAATTAAATTAAATCAATTAATGAGATTGTTTTTATTTATTGGTATTCAGTATTAATTAATTGTTAATTACTTATTAATTGGCAAGTCATTTTTATTAATTAGTTAAATATATTAATTATAATTAATGTATTAATAATTTGTATTTATTGTTAATTTGTGTATTGTTAATCAGTTCTTAATTGGTGATTAAGTATTAATTGGTAATTAATATTTATTAATTTTTTAATTTACAACTGTATTAATTTATTAGTAATTGTTAATTGATTAATTAATAGTTACATTAATTGTCTTTTTTTGTATGTGTAGTGTGTTCTGTGTTAAAGGGGGAATAATGTGGGATGTAATTTAATGTCATTTAAGTAAATATTAATTTTCATTAAGTGGTATTTATTAATACATTTTTTGTAAATGAGTTATTAATATGTTATTTTTTTATACAAAATTTATGTAATTGATAAGTATGTTAATTTAACCCATACGCTGTCCAGCGCTTTCCCTACTGTTGCACTCTCTGGAGTTGGAATAGTAATTTTACCCCTACGGTATCCAACACTTTCCCTACTGTTGCACTCACTGGAGTGGGAATAGTAATTATTACCCCTACCCTATCCAGCGCTTTCCCTACTGTTGAATTCTGTGGAGTGGGAATAGTAATTTTTACCCCTACGCTATCCAGTACTTTCCCTACTGTTGCACTCACTGGAGTGGGAATAGTAATTATTACCCCTGCGCTATCCAGCGCTTTCTCTACTGTTGCACTCTCTGGAGTGGGAATAGTAATATTTACCCCTGTGCTATCCAATGCTTTCCCTACTGTTGCACTCACTGGAGTGGGAATAGTAATTTTTACCCCTACGCTATCCAGCGATTTCCCTACTGTTGCACTCTCTGGAGTGGAAACAGTAATTTTTACCCCTACCCTATCCAGCGCTTTACCTACTGTTGCACTCTCTGGAGTGGAAATAGTAATTTTTACCCCTACGCTATCCAACGCTTTCCCTACTGTTGCAATATGTGTAGTTAAGTATATATATTAATTTATATGTATACATTCTATATGAAACAGCCGGAATGGTCACCAACAAGATATAAAAAGGAAAAATATGTTATTCAGTGTAGAGGGGAGCAGCGTGGTGAGGATCAGAATTAACAGACTGATCTAGTGTGTCTTGACCAGCAAGTGCATTCATCTTGCCCAGGAACAGGTCT
The DNA here is from genome assembly GCF_964261635.1 of Lissotriton helveticus. Lineage (NCBI taxonomy): Eukaryota > Metazoa > Chordata > Amphibia > Caudata > Salamandridae > Lissotriton > Lissotriton helveticus. Next base: position 1,246,606,713 of record NC_136059.1, on the reverse strand, counting down.
TCCTAGTTCTTATGAAAGCAGTCATGAACACAGGAGGGTGAGTATGGATTGTATTCAAGATAGGTTAACTGATTGAGTGGAGTAAGATCAGAAAATATTTGCTTAAAAGAACTTGAAATAGAATGGAACATATAAAGTCTTAAATCGTATCCTTTTAAAAGACACTGTGTCCTTGATCCCGACACCTGGAACAATTGGTATCCCCAATGGCAAGAGGTCAGCAAACATACACCCTTGTTGCCATGTCCCAGTCCTAAAACCAAGCTAAGTCGTGAAAAAGATAAGGCGAGATAATAAAAATGCAATACTGGATCAGATACCCCGCTATCCTCCTTGGATTGGTGAAGAAGCTGAATCTTACATAGAGGTTTATTATAGCACCAGATAAACCTCGGCCTTAGAGCCTCCACCCTGTTACGAAAGACCACCGGAAACAGGAAGCCCTCTATCCTGACCAAATTAGTGAATTTCCATGGGACATATCGCCAAAACTGGTTCCTGATAGTATACGGGGACAACTCGACACGTCAATCACAATAGAAGAACTCACTATCGTCTTACTAGGCATGCGTCCTGACCGGGCTCCGGGTCCCAATGGGTTCCCGAATGAATTCTAAAGATTACACATGCCCCAATTAGGTCCCCACTTACTTAGGGCATTCCAGGTTGCCCTCTAACAACAGATCCTCCCACCGGACTGGCGACACGCAGAAATTGTGGTCATTGTGGTCCACAATGCCCTTGCAATGGCTCCAAAACTCGGACGACCTCCAGCCATTTTACTTGCTGACATTGATAAAGCATTTGATTCACTCAACTGGGACTATTTATTTCTCCTGCTACAAGCTCTTAACTTTGGCCCGAAATTCCTATCATATATCTGTCTCATATATACAGATCTTTCAGCTTCAGTGCATGTGGCTGGAGCCTCATCAGTTCAATTTCCAATCCATAGGGGTGGCCGCTATCCACGCTGCTCTTTTCACTTGCAATAGAGCCTTTGGTCGCGTAGGTGAAGTGGGACCCTCTAGTGCGCTGATTTGACTGGTCCGCCGAGGCATCAGACAGGATGGCACTGTACCCAGATGATGCCCGGTTCTTCCTCACGGACCCAGGGTTCACAGGCCCATGCATCCTGCAAATACTCAGAGTTTTTGGGGAAACATCCGGACTTTGTACTAATCCGTCTAAATCAGTGTTGTTCCCGGTATGTGGAGATCGGGGGAAAGGCACTTGGGCGTCCAATCTGACACATGATTCTGGAGGTTTTCAATATCTGGGAGATATATATATATATATATATATATATATATATATATATATATATATGAGGCCCCAATCCATTACTCTAGTACACAGTGCACAGGCAAGGGGTTCCATTGCCAAAGCAAACGTGATAGGTGAAAGAGGACACCCCTGCCTGGTGCCGTGCTGGATACTAATTGAGTCTCAAATATAACGACCAGTTTTGACCCTGGCCAGTGGAGCGTTATATAACAATCAAATCAGTTTCAGGAAATTGGGACCTATGCCATACTTTATTAGTATCATATCCAGATACTCTCAACCTAGGGTGTCAAATGCCTTCTCTATATCAAGGGAGGTTATCCACGCATGTACTCTGGATGTGCTTGCCCAATCCAGTAATCGAAAGAGGTGCAGCAAATTTAGGCCATTATTTCTATTGGGTATAAATCAGTTTTGGTCCGGACTTACCAGTAATTGTATAACCTCCGTCAATCTGTTAGATAAGACCTTTCCCAGTATCTTGTAATCTGTATTTAGCAGTGACAGGGGGCAATGCGAGCCAATTTTTTGTGGGTCTCTGCCAGGTTTGAGAAGTACTACTAGTATGGCCTCTTGCATCGATTATGGTAATGTGCCCCTCTCATATGCATCTACATATATATAATGAAGGAACGGGACTAGTTGTGTATTACAAGTGGTGTAAAATTCCAGGGGGCAGTCATCTGCCCCTGGGGTCTTCCCCCTTTCCATTTGTTATATACCAGTGTTATTTCATCGTTTGTGATGGGGGCTTCCAGATTTTCATATAATTGGGCAGGATGTGTGGGAATGTAACATGTTCTAAAAATGTCCTCATATCTGTCCCCACTTGTGTTGAGGGTGTGTTATAGAGGGCTGCATAATACTTTTGAAAGGCTGAGTTAATCTCAACTTGTCTGTTGACCAGGTGACCTTCTAAATGATATATGTTGGTAATTGGTGTATGGGACATTTCTGACTTTGAAGAGGTGTGCTACCACCGGACGTGCTGGAGCCCCTGGACGAGGAAGACCTGCCGGTACTCTGTGGGCTCTTTCCACTGCGAAAAATGCTGAGTGTTTGCCTTGTTGGATTGTATCTGTGAACCACTGTTCCAATTATAACTCCATGCTCTGGCCTTCCGCTCGTTTTGGGAGACCCATGATGCGGGCCTTATATCTGTGCGATCTATCTTCCTGGTCCTCCACCCTGTCACATAGGTATCTCACCTCCTTCTGCAACAACCTCAGCTGTGCTTCCATCTCGTTTACTGTGGGTCGCAGAGACGCAAGGGTTGATTTTGAGTTTTCTACCAGTTCATTTAGGTGTTTTTGATCTTCACACAGAAGGCCCATCTCTATACAGAGTGAGTCGATCTTGGGACCCAGAGTAGACTTAATGCACCTTTCTTTGGTATGATGTTTTTCACATGCACTAACTTGAGAACCCAATGAAGATAAACGGCTACCCATCTGCGGAGGGTGCCTGAGGGTTCTTCTTTTCATCTGGGATGCACTCCATTTCTCCTTTGTCTGACACAGTAGATTTATTCGCATGTAGCACTGGTAGGCGCTGGTAGCCACTTTCTATTGCTATTTCCTGTAATATGAACTTTTTTGCTTATATTTTTTGTTGTTGTATATACTCTCTTGTTGTTTAATTTGGTTCTACCCCGGGGGCGGGAGAGTATTTGTACTAGCCCTCTCTCTCTAGTTGTTGATACATGCAGTCCACTCAATGCCACATTATTACAGCAGCACCTCATCTACACAGCACCCAGGCGGTCACCAACTTATTACCAAGGGAGGAGGGCACTGAATGCTCTTTACGATTGTTGGCTTAGAACTGGTGCGAAGTACTCACAGCCCTCCAGGGCCCGGATCTACCCTACCACATAGGGCACTGGGCTCTCACTGTGCACCTTCAGTTCCTCATGCTTCACACACCCTGAGCTTTAGGGGGTAATGAGGTTCCGTGAATTCTGAACCCGTTCCATAAAGGTCATGGTTTCGTTACGAATTTGATATTAGCGAACCGTAACTAGTTAGTGCAGCAAGTATGAGTGTTTTTATCACGTTAGACCGATGGATTCACTACGTATTTAGGGATTTTGTTCTGAACCCTTGGGTTCCATTTTGTGTATGGCAGCCATTTTGTGGTTGCCCTCACATAGGCCGATGACTACGGCCGAACGAGTCTTTAGCACACGTACACTTTAGCTGACTTCTGAATGACCTGAGCAAACCGACCCTCTTGCCTGAAGCCAACCTTGTTAGGCCAGTTCCTTGCACACAAATATGCCTCATCCTACTCTCACCTGTTTCTGCTCCTTTCTTTATGGTCTATTTACGATGGGGATGGGCCCTTTTTAGGTCTCGGAACTGCGAACAGATTGCGAAGCAATCTGTCGTTCCGAGACTCTATTGTGATCATTCTCGGTTTCAAGGAGTCAAGGGAGACAGACAAGTGAGGTGCACGCGCAACCTTGGAACTGGGATCAGGTCGCGCGCGCCTCCTGTCTCCCATGGCTCCTTGGAAGCACACAGACACGCACGCACACACACACACACATACAGCCCCCCCCCCCGCCGCGCACACACACATACAGCCCCCCTCGCCGCCGCCAGTGCGCATACACACACAGAACCCCCCCTTACACACACAAATCTCCTACCTCGTCTCGGCTTGTCATCGCGCTGCCTTGCCCCCGCTCCTCTGGTGCGCGCGCACCACTGGTTTCTATTCCCGCGTCGGCCGGTTTCGATTCCGTGCTCGTGCTTGTTTCTAGACCTAATTATTAGGCGTTGCTGTTAAAACATGTTGCGGATAGTACTTGATCTATGACGGGCCAATTTATTTTTTGCTATTTGTTGATTGTATTCATAGTTTGAGGCGAAAAATATGTGCTACAAGAATGCTGCATATTAACCAGTTCCATCGAAGTAGGCGTCCATAATACTTTATTTTTCATTTCGATCTATTTATATGTTATTACCTGTTCAAAATCAGTTTTTGCGTTTTGAATCGTGGCATTAGTACGTGCTCCGTTCAGTGTTAGAATTATCAAGGAAACAGCTTCAAGATGGCCGCTTTATTTACTTACAATAAACTTCCCTTCCGTTGCTTTACGTGCATGGGTTGTAGGCCTATCCTCTTCGTTTTTTTTTCTTTATTTAAAGTTCGAGCTTTCAGACGCGCCCCCTGTTGTGTTGATTTTTAGGTCCAATTAGAAGCGGTTCGGTATGTTTTTTGTTTACATTTTTTTAGAACTGTATTGACAGTGTTCCTTTCGCTCCGCCAATATTAAAAGAAATGTATGCCCCATAACAAAAACATTCGGCAGGGGCATGCGTGTTGTGTGCACATGCCAATATAGTTTTCAATAACGACACGTACTCTTCTTTGGGTCACACTATAATCTGCTGCTCATATGCAGCCATCTGCATCCATCCAATGCCCTCTTTCCCAGCTCCTCATACCACTGTGCCATTTCCTCTACAGCCCTTCTTCCTTTACCTCGGGCTGGTCGAGTAAGGTCCTATCGTCCAACTCAACGCAGTTTATCACTCATGGACCTGGGAAACTTGGCAGCTATGGGGAGAAGGTTGTTTTTTAAAACAAATATTGTTCCCATTGATTAATATTGAGGCAAAGGCAAATTTAAGGGGGCAGCTAATATAAGGCACTTTCTGGGCCCCAAAATTGCGAGTCTCGCCTGAATCGTGTCTTTTGGCATGTGTGCATGATCTAGCCCTGCGACCACTAAGATAGGAAGGGATTTAACATCATGAATTCTCTGAGAGATGCTTACAGCTTTTACATTGTGAACTCTGGCAAATGCAATAGGAAGGGGTTTTACAATTTGAACTTTGAATTGCGCACTGACTGGCACATACATTAACATTTAGAACTACAATAAAGGGGTGTTGCATTGCGAACTGTATTTTGACCACCAAACAAGGGAGCACATTGCTGGTATGACAGCAGCAGTTCTCTGAGATGCATTATTTTGCGATTCAGTACATATTCGTTTTAGTCAGTTTCACCTGCAGGAAGAAGAGCGGACCAGACCAGTGCTGGCACAGCCAGTGCTTGAATCTCGTGGAACATGCATTTCTAGAATCTTGTCAGTCATTTTCAGAGATTAGCAGTAGCAGGTAAGTCTGTGGGCGCTTAAAATGCTTATAGTCTCTCACTTCCCAGTATTGCTAAAACTCCTTCAAGAAGACAAGACTTGAAACACCCTGCACACTTTTGAGTGTTACTTGATATGATGAAATACAAACAGCATTTCAAGCACCTCAAATATGAAAGGAACTACTTTCCGTTAGTCAGAAATATGTCCAGGAATGCTCAGAATTAACCGCATTGGTTGTACAAACGGACAGTGAGCAATTTCTTAGTTGCGAGTTACTGAAAATATTACGAATTGCAATAAACACAACATAATGAGGTACTTATACTGATTTGTCAGCAGTGTGCTTCCTCTCACCAAGTACCAATTTAAGGACTCTATATTGTTTAATACTGTGAGACATTCTTACATTGATCTCTAGTTAAGCTGCAGAAACTGGTTCTCATGGTTTGCATTTGTAGTTTTTAGGTCGAGGACCTAAAGGCTGCGCTTGCGCAGTCTGGGGTCGGAGATTTAATGACCTTTAGTAGCGCTTTGGAACCCGCCTCCCTGCCCTGTCTCTCCTCCATTGGCTGGCTTCCTAAACGGAGGCCAGCCATTGGAGGAGAGATGCATCACTCCGATTTAGCCCCGTCTTTTTCGGATTTGGGGGCGTACGTTTTGCTGTTCTTTAGACAGTGACGTTGTCTGTCACTCAAAACAGCAAAACCACGCCCCCAAATCCGAAAAATTCGGAAGCTGGCGGGCGCCATTTTTTCTCGTCTGCGGTGAGGTGAGGATCGATCGTCTTATGCCGCAGGACCCTGCCGCCGCCTCTTCTACCCAGTCCCCCAGTCCCCCACCCTCCTGTCCCCTGGGCGCCCGGAGATCACTGCTGGCGCCGGCTCAGTTTGAAGGTAAAGACTTCGAGATCTGCTGTCTCCATACTTGCTCGCATTTTTGAGATCTGCTGTCTCCATACTTGTTCGCATTTCTGGCGAAGCCTTGCCTCACTGTAAGTAGCTACGCCCTAGGCAGTCACGCCGCACCTCTTTGAAAAGGTTTTGAACGTACACCAAGCTCTGTGTACACTCATCGCATGTGCTCTAAAAAATGGACACTGTCCTATCTCTCCCTCGGTTATCTTCAGTCTTCTTCTTTCGCTGTTTCTCTTTACATTTGATTCTCTTATTTACTCTCTTTAATTCAGCCTCTCACTCTTCATTTTTATATGCATCTCTGACTCACTCTGATTTCATCGCGCTCCCTTACTCACTCATGCATGCTCCCGCTCACTGTCTCGACCACTCAGTTTCCTTTTCGCTTCCGCCCACTTTCTCCATCTTCCATTCTTTCCGTCTGTCTATTTTGACCCCCCCTTCTTGTTCCCCCCTCCCTCTTGTTCCCCCTTACTCCTTCCCTCCTCTCGCTTTCCCTCGCCTCCCCATTTTCTAGTTCTATCCTTTCCCCTCCCCCGCATTGCAGAGGCACCGACAGGCCAGCGGAAGCCGTAGCCTTCCTTCCATTTCTCTGTAGCCGCCGTCACTTCGTCCAGCCATTGGCCCGCCTCCACGCCCCCTCGCGCCCCTCCCGCGCGCTGCGTGGGCCGCTGCAGGCCGGTGGAAGCCCGGCTATCCTTGCCTGTCGATGCCAGTGACACTCACACAGAGCCATCCTGGCTGCTGCCGCAGAGCAGCGAGGAAGCCCTGCTCTTGGCAGATTCCTCTTCAAAGGAGACGGACTCCCTTCCCCACAAACAAATGATTCAGAGCCCAAGGTGTGGGAGGTGGTGGAGGGGAAATCTCAGTGGATTCCCTGCCTGTCGGGCACTGTCGAAAAAAATGGCTTTCCTGCTGGCAGTGTGCGGAGGGTCTGACAGAGGGGCCTCATTTTAACCTCTGTAAACATCAGGTGTGTGTGTGGCACGGTGTGTTTGCCACACACCAGAGTCAGAGATCACTGCTGCCGCCGGCTCCGTTTGAAGGTAAAGACTTCGAGATCTGCTGTCTCCATACTTGCTCGCATTTTTGGCGAAGCCTAGCCTCTCTACCTCACACCCTCACAACTTCACTCTCTCTCTCTAACTCACTACATCACTCACTCTCTATCTCACTACCTCACTCTTTCTATCTCACTAACTCACTTTCACTCTCTCTTTCACAACCTCTCTCTCTATCTCACTACATCACAACATCACTCTATGATTATATCTCACTACCTCACAACATCCCTCTCCCTCACTACCTCACTCTTTCACTACCTCACTATCTCACTACTTCACTCAATATCTACCTCACTCTCTCACTACATCACTCTCTCTCTATTTCAATACCCCACTCTCTCTCTGCCAATGCAATAGGAATCACATATGCAAAAAAAAAAAAAAACTAATGCCAATAGAAATAACAATGCCATTTATTTAGGGATACAAAAAATAAAAAAAAATAACGAGCAATACCAATAGCTCTACCAATAATATTGCCGAGACCATTGCATTGTAAATGCTTGTTTATTATGGGTTCGTTCGACCTGTCTGAAGAAGAATGTTGGGTTTGACCGATGATTGATCATGAGCTGGGCAACTGAAAAGTGGGTTTTACGGTCATGCGATACCTCTGATCTGGATACATGTGATTGGACAGTTTGTAAATGTAAGGTATTTGTTTGGAATGTGATTTTTGGCATAAAAAGGGATGACTTGCTTTGTAAAATTGAGCAGTCTCCTGAGAACTCATACCGTGTTGACTTCTAGGACTTCTGTTACTGGCTGCAGCCAATAAATTCGATCTTTGACGCCACCAAGAAGTTTCCGTGTCTCTGTGTTCTAAGACAGGTGATACCCGAAGACTTTGGGCGTGCCCCTGGCGCCGCCGGGTCTTAATTAACCCGGTTCTTCAGTTGGCGCCCAATGTAGGGCGACTTCAGCGGTACCGGTCCAAGCCTGAAGATCGTGAGGAGCATCGTGAGGAAATTCTGGAGGACGGCCACCACTTCTTCGACCCCGGCATGTCGAATGTGGACTGAAGGTCTTTTCTGCAAGGCTTCCCGCTTTCCTGACGGCTACGAAGGACTGCTGCCCTGACTGTAGCCCTGTCTTGGACCCATTTGTGATGCTTTGTACGGCGAGACGATAGACGGATCTTCTGGTGGCGTGACTGATACCTCAGTTAAGTATAAGTGGGTCGCTCCCAGCCCTTAGTTCTTGGTTCTTGGTTCTTGGTTTGTTTGGTCCTTAGTTTTGATTTGAAAATTGCGCTTTCCAAAGCCGAGGGTCTTGTATATTTACGAGTATATCGGTAGAGATAATCCCTTGAAGTTTGAAGCTCGATTAGTGAGCGAAGATGCCTAATCGTAGCAAATTTGGTACTTGGTTTGGTTGTGGTCACCAGCTGCTCCACGATCGAGCTACACCGGTCGAGCGGACCTAGGTTTGGAGGTAACGTCCTCACGCCACCAAGACTCACAGTCAAGTACACTGGTCCCGCTTGAGCAGACTGCGGGGACCGTCAACAACGATTGAGGGGTGAACTACAATTCAGGAACTCCTCCTGTTCCAGTTCGTGACCCCTCAGGTTGTATCCACTACATAGCGCGGCCCACCTTGGGCCCCGTCCCAGTATATGAGCACTTTTTAGGTCCTGATGAATTGCCGTGATGGCATGAAACATGTCGACCTGACCACTTCTGAGGGTTGAACGGGTCGTCCCACACATAGCTTGGTGGATTTCCCATACCCCTCTTATTTTTAATGAAAGCAGTTAGCTACCAGAATAAAATTGCCCAGAGTAGACTATACTGACTTTTTTTAAAACCACACCTCCACGCTCACTACTTACACTCTTGGGCCCCTCACACTCACCCACACATCGGCCAGGAATAAAAGATCTCCGCAAAAGAGTAGCACTTTGTGCTACCCGTCAGGCATTGCAGCGCCGGCCTGACGCAGGAGCAGGGAGCCGATGATGATACGATACAATCGGTTGGTGACATGACAGTAGCCGTAGAACCGACCTGTTGTGTGAGGTTTCCCTAATTCCGATAAGGGGCAACTGTCCCTGTCTCTCGCATACAACCACCCTTGGAGAGAGGTGGATCGATCATCCACACATACCCACCCCCTAGGGGAACTTTGTGCATCAGTTTTTGAATTGGTTGTGGTTGATACAGGGATTCCCGATTGGAGGATTCGTGTTTGATACCTCCGGTTGGAACTCCGACTTATGAGCTCTATTCTAAACACGGCGTGGGCCCCATTACGTTTAATGAAGTATGGGAATCGCTACACCAGGAAAGATTGTGTCTTACGATGGCCCCAACATGGTAGTTTTGATACTGAGATTTTAGATAATCTAGAAACAAAATTGTTTAAAAAGAAAGCCCGGCTGGCAATGTTTGACTCCTTTCGCCTTTGGCGTAAAGAAGCCAGACAACGAGAAATAAAACAAGCTAAAAGAGATAAGAGAGAAAAGGTGTTGTTGATAATGCAAGCTGCCAGGCAGTTTAAGGAAAACGAAGAAGATAAAGCAATTGAGGTGTCAGATAGGCAACGTTGCATGGCCATAGATAAATGTTATCCGGCCTTGCCGTCTTCTCCTCCGAAAGCGATTGAAGATCTTGAGAAAGATCCTTTGATGTCTCATTTACTGAGATTACCACCTCCTTATGTGCAGGGTGCTACTGTGCCTCCATTACCACCGGTTGTTCCACCCTTTGTTGTTCAACCTCCTGCTGTTGCTCAGCCACTCGGTACTCCACAGGTGGTTTTACCTCCTCCTGCGCAACCCGCTCTAGGGTCGCCAGCTTTGCTACCAGCTTTGCCTCAAACTCCTTTGCCTTCCGTTTCGGCATCTGAGACTCCTACTGTTCTTATTCCTACACCTTATTTGCCTCAAAACACTTATTCTCCTGTTCTTATGACTGCTTCTTCTCCTTCTGTTTGAAAACGAATGACTGAGACTGTCACGATTCTATTGTCGCCATTGTTTGGGTCACTGAATATGACCCCTGTTTCGGAACCTAAATAGAGTCGTAGTCAGCTTCCTGGTTCCGAGGAACGGGCTGTGTTGGATTTGTTGGCCCGTAAATGGATTATAAATGCCTCAAGGTATAGTTTGCCAGCGGTTATGGATGTTTTCTTTCAGTGGGAACCGCCTAAGCAGAGGTATGTTTTTAATATGATGTGTATGTTTTTGCGTCAGGAATGGAAGGATAATGATTTGGGTTTGATCCCGCAGGAATTACTTGATGTTCAGTCGGATTTTGCTAAAGGGATGATAGTGGAATCTGATATTACAGATGCCGTAGAGACTATACTAGCTTTTAGATCTAGCCTTCCGTCTCAGACATTGTACGAACCTGATTCCTCTGTTAGAAGAAAAGCGAGCCAGTATCCAATGAGAGAGGTTCCTCCACTTTGGAGAGAAGGAGATGCAGCTGCTAATCCGCCTGTTTTGCCACATTTTCAGCGAGTGTGGGTACATATCCCTTGGAAGAGAGCAGAGGTATTGGCTCTTAAGCAGACCTTACCTGATCCCCGTAAGAATCCTGCTGGTTACTACAAAGAGTTGTCTCTGACAGTAGCCGCGTGTATAATTAATTTAGCTGACGTTGACATGTTGATGGGTAATGTAGTTCCGCAACCTTTGTGGGCGAAGATTTGTCATGAGAATCATGCAGCTGAGTTAGGAGATACTTGGGCGAATATTGTTGTTGCAGATGGTCGACAATTAGGGGGTGCTAAACCTGAACCTTTAGTTGCAGAATTACCTGGTAAAATAATTACTTTGATGAAGACGATGATGCCTGCTTTACGAGTAAATTGGGATAAGATAGCAGCATGCAAGCAGAAGAAAGACGAGAGTGTGTCTGACTTTTTCACTAGGTTTGAAGAGACGTTTATAGATCATAGTGGTCAGGACATGAGTACGGAAGGTGGGCAAAGATTGTTCGTAGATAAGTTCGTCTTTAAATTACTCCCTCAATTGTGTAATAAGTTGAAAGATTCTGAAAGTTCTTGGGCTGTTTCTTCGTTGGCCCAGATATTGGCGACTGCACAGTACTACGAGAATAGGGATAAGGACGAAAAAGATAGAGTAGAGAAAAAGACTAAAGACTTAAAGACAAAGGTTCTTTTGCAGCAGGCGTATCCGCCTCGCTCGAATCAGCAAGAGTCACAGCAATGTCCACAGTTTCAGCAACCTCCGCCATTTCAGAGGCCGCAACAGAACGTTGGGTATTTTTCTCCAAGACCACCCTTGGGTTTGAATCAGTGTGCGTATTGTAAGGAGGAAGGTCATTATAAAAAAGAGTGCCCTGTTTTACGGCAACGTGCGAGTGGTATGCCGGCCCCGAGAGATCGTGGTGGTTTTCAGCAAGTGTCTAGGGGTAGAGGACGAGGTGCATTTCCTCAGAACGAACGTTCCTTTCCTCCACAAACTTCTATGAATTGCTTTGATCAACAGAAGATTACATCTGGTCGATCGACTCAGTACTATGCTGATGACTATTATGTTGAGAGTGAGAATGCTGACTATAATGATTGCTAGGACAGCCATAGACAAAGAGAGGGAGTAGTGTCGGTTCCAGTAGATCAGAGTGGGCCTTATGTTGCAGTAGCCACATCGGGTGTAGTAAAGCCTTTTCTTTTGGATACTGGTGCGACGAAGAGTTCTATCATGCACTCTAAACTCCCTGGCGCACCTTTGTCTGGCTTAACGAATGTTTCGGTAGGATTCTCTGGCGCCCCAGTTCGTTATCCAGTTTCTAGTCCTTTGTCTCTTTCTATAGGGCCTTGTGAATTGGAAGCACCCCTCATTTTAACGACAGGTTGTGGCGAGAATTTGTTGGGCTTGGATTTGTTGAAAAGGTTGAATGTGACATTGCATTGTTCTCCTTCGGGAGTACAGCTTACATTGGGTAAGAAAGTGATCTCTCCGATGTATTTTTCTAAAGATCGGCTTCCACCGGAATTGCGTTCTCTCCCTGATACTCTTTGGGCTACTGTCCTAATGATGTGGGTCTTTTGGAGATTCCACCTTACATTGTAACGCTTAAAGCAAATGTTAAATTGCTACGCATTCCCCAATATCGGATTTCTAGCGATGGTGAAAGAGCGCTTTTAGCGATTATCTATGATTTGATTGAGAAAGATGTGATTGAAGAAACGAGAGGTAATGTGTGTAACAGTCCTGTTTTGCCTGTCCTGAAACGTACTGACTCTTCTCAGCCACCTGTTTACAGGTTTGTGATCGATCTTAGAGAGGTTAACAAGATCGTCGTTCCACAGTTTCTAGTTGTTCCGGACATTACTGCCTTGTTGACTTTGATTCCTGCTTCAGCTGCCTGGTTTTCGCTTATAGATCTGAAAAATGCTTTCTTCAGCATTCCAATTGCCAAGGAGAGTAGAGATATTTTTGGCTTCTCTTTAGGAGGCCGAAGCTTCCGGTTTAAAAGAGCTCCCCAAGGCTATTGTGAAAGTCCTTCTATTTATAGCCAGGCTTTGAAGCCTCAGCTTGATACTCTTGTGTTGCCTGCTGGTGCTGCTCTTATTCAGTATGTGGATGATCTGTTAGTGGCCGCTGATGACAAGAAAACTTGTAAAGAAGCTACTCTTTCTTTGTTGCGACATCTGTCGGACTTGCATCATAAAGTGTCACCTTCTAAGTTGCAGTATTGTCGACAAGAAGTGACCTACTTAGGTCATCTCTTGTCAAAGGAGGGAAGAAGGTTGACCCCAGAACGAATTCATGCGATTGCGCGAATGACTGTGCCAAATACGCAGAGAGAGGTACGTGCTTTCTTGGGTATCACGTCATATTGTGGACAATGTATACCAAATTTTTCTCTGCTGGCTAAACCTCTGTTGGCATTGACTTGTAAAGATACACCGAATCCTCTCCCGTGGTCTGACGATTGTCAGAAAAGTTTTTCGGAATTACGTGATGCATTGTGTTCGGCTCCTGTGTTGGGTACTCCAGACTATGGCAAGCCTTTTACGTTGTATGTGCACGAGAGAGAGGGATGTGCATTGTCAGTTTTGACACAGCAGTTCGGCGATAAGCAACGTCCATGTGCGTATTTCTCGTCGACTTTGGATCCGGTAGCTAGAGCGTTGCCGAGTTGTTTGAGAGCCACAGCGGCAGCAGCTGTTTCCATTCGACAGTCTGCTGGCTTGGTGATGGATAATACGCTGATTGTGATGGTTCCACATGCAGTGGATACCTTGTTAAACAGGACCAAGACACAGCACTTAACTAGTGCTCGATTGTCAGGTTATGAGTTGACACTCTTAGCGAGTCATGTGCACATAAAGAGATGCAATACGTTGAATCCAGCTACGTTGTTGCCGATTTCAGTAGAGACAGATGTTTCTGAACAGCATGATTGTTTTCTTAGGACAGAAGAGGAAACGAAAGGAAGAATAGACCTTAGGGACACTCCTCTTGTGAAGTGTGATGGTACCTTATGGGTGGATGGTTCGTGCTTCAAGCTTCCGAATGGTGATACGACTGCGGCATATGCTGTTACGACTTTGCATACGATTGTTGAAGCTGCACGTATCCCACATAATTCAGCTCAAGCAGCAGAGTTGATTGCACTTACGAGAGCGTGTGTGTTGTCGAAAGGGAAGAGAGTGACTGTATATACCGACAGCCAGTATGCGTTTGGTGTGGCTCATAGTTTTGGACGCTTGTGGAAGGAACGTGGGTTCCTCACGTCTCATGGAACGAAGATTCAGAATGGTCAGTTGGTGAATGAGCTTCTCGAGTCACTTACCTTGCCGTTGCAAGTTGCGATTGTGAAATGCAGTGCACATAAGAAGGTTACCGATGACGTTGGTCGTGGTAATACGTTTGCAGGTGAAGTTGCCAAAGATGTGGCGAGGGATGTGATGAGTCGAATGTATGTTGCAGGTCCAGCGAGATGGGTTCCAGATGGAAGTATGTGTGAAGATATGATAGAAAGTGTGAAGTCTATTCAAGCTGAAGCTACAGAGAAAGAGTTGAGCGTATGGAGAGAAAGTACGGGTAAATTGGATGCGAATGGTTGTTGGGTTGAGTTGTCAGAGCATCAGCGATGGTTGTTACCCGATGCGTACGTGCTTGCAGTGGTTACGATGGCGCATGGAATGGCTCATATCAGTGCGAAAGGGATTTGTAAGTTGTTGGCTCCAGTATGGCAAAATGCTGGAATTCCTAAGTGTGCAGAGAATATGGTCAGAATTGTATGGTTTGTCTGATGTACAATCCTGGTAAGGGAACTCCAACTCCAGCTGGTCATTTTGTGCCTCCGACGTATCCGTTTGAGGTTTTTCAATTAGATTTTATCCATATGGAGAGATGCAACAACCTGAAATACGTTCTCGTGGTTGTTTGTGCCTTTTCAAGATGGGTAGAAGCATATCCCCTAAAAGATAATACTGCCTTCTCCACAGCTAAAGCCCTTGTTAAGGAGTTTTTCCCTAGGTATGGTTTGCCGAGAATGGTCTGGAGTGACAATGGGAGTGAATTTGTGGGTCAAGTGATGAAGAGAGTGTGTGATGGTTTATGAATTCGACAAAAGTTTCACACTGCAAATCACCCCTAATCAGCTGGTCTAGTGAAGTGCTATAATGGCACTCTTAAGTTAAAACTTGCCAAGATACAGGCGAGCTCTGGTCTTAGATGGCCTGATGCTTTGCCATTAGCACTTTTGTCAACTAGGATGAATGTACATTCTCGAGTTGGACTTAGTCCATCCAAGATCGTTTTTGGTCGCCCGGCAAACATATGGGGAGTGCCGAGGCCGACGAAATTCAGCGAGATTGAACACCCTGTATTGCTTGACTATCTGTATGATTTGACGGCTAAATTGCGTGTCTTACATCAACAGGTTCATGATACATTGCCTCAGGCTTCTGAAGATTCAGGACACGCTATCGATCCTGGCTACTGGGTTTTGGTGAAGAATTTCCAGCGGACAAAGAACGATCAGCCCCGCTGGACCGGACCCTACTTGGTGCTATTATCCACGCGATCTGCAGTGCGAGTGCAAGGAAAGAAAAACTGGATCCACGGCGTACATTGTAAGAGGGCTCCTTTGCCTCTGCCGTACGACCGGTGGGTCCAGGAGGGTATTCCTGATTCAGAAACTGACACCGTGCCTCGTTTTCTGCCTTTCAGCGATGCACGTTTAATTGGGACAAGTTCTGAGCGTGAAAGCGACGATCTTCTGCAAGAAGCTGTGCCACCGTCAGTTCGACTGGACACTACTGAGCCTGAACTTTTGTTTCGTGATCAGACATTGCCTGGTGAAGGCCGTTATAATTTGCGACCAAGAGTCGCGGGACTAATAAAGTAAAAATAATTTTTTTGCTACTTTTGAAAATTCAGCTCTCCCATCTGAGAAACTGTTTTGACCGATTTTTGTTTTTCGAACCGCCATCCGGGTTCAGCTGTAAGGTCGCGGTGTAAAGACTTGGGAGTGCAAACCGAAGGCACATGGTCGAGGTTCTGGTTGGTCCCAGGGCGTTCCCTGGACTGACAGACGCATTCCTTAGCACGGAAGAACCAACCGCCGCGAACAGCACGGTTAGAGGATGGAGTTTTTCAAGATGGAGAGACCTGTTGAAGAAATTAGTTTTAAGAGCAAAACTTGTCGAATTATGAGTAGAAAGTGTTTCCTAATATTATGTCTTTTTATGTTACTTACCTTGATGATGTTTTTGATGGGATATATTATATTCTCTTTTCAAGTGACGTTTGCACCCACTACACAACCCATACCTTCTTCTACTGTTTCTTCGCATTCTTTTCATCCTCTGCCTGAACATGAATCCATTAGAAGGTTGGAATTTGTTAATAACTCCTTTGTTCAGCTCCTGCACCAACACCAGCTAGTAGTGAACACGACTAACTGTTGGGTGTGTGGTCTTATGCCTCATACTACTGATAAAGGTATTCCTTACCTGGTCCTGCCATTCAGCTATAATGGTTCTGTGTGGGCGTACAGAACGATGTTCATCTATGCTCGTGAAGTCTACCCCCTACGTTCTGTGAAGGACAATCCAAAGAATAGTGCTCTAGTTAAGGGTATAGTCGACATGATTAGAGGAGTTAGTTCCTATGAGACGATCCCGAGAGATGAGACACTAGCATATATTGGATGGAACGTGACTGGATATGGAGTTAGTCTGAGTGAGAACCAGCGAGCGAAAAGATCCTCTCCGATTTGGATCGTACCCCATCAGGGTCATCTTTGTCTGCAAGGTAATGGCAAGAATCCGAGAGCTCAGTTAGGGAAGAGTATCTGCACTGAGACGTATGTTTTTGCGTCCCAGACTTCCCCATCGTTTCTAGCAGCTAAGGGTACCTATTTTGTCTGTTACGATAGAGCGTACACATGGTTGCCCCCTGATTTCTCAGGCACATGTTTTGTCTCGTTCCTGTTGCCTCCTACCTATACAGCTGCGGCAGATTACCACAAGACGAGAGTTGTTAGAGGTGTCTTCAGTAAGGAAGATACTGCAGGACAAGAATTAGGAGATTTCTTGAAGGGTTTTCTGCCGTTTTGGGGACCTATGCTTAACATGCTAATCAAATGGAGAAGGATCACTTGCCCTGCACAACCTTTGGTATGCAGGAGGAATGTGGGGTGTCCCAAGTAAAATCAGAACAACCTACTACAATTCCATACCTGGATGAACGAGAGAGATGAATGCCTCAGATTCACCTACTCTGCGGATGAAAAAAGCATTGACTTTTTAGATGTGACCATCTATGCTGAGGCTGACACACTTCAAACCCGAACTTTTTTCAAACCGACGGCACAGCCTTCTCTCGTATAATAGCTTTCATCCCCGCTCCCTGAGAGAAAATTTACCATACAGCCAGTTCCTCAGGTTGCGGCGGAATTGCAGCGACACCACCGAGTACAAATCACAGGCTAGTGATCTCTGCAAAAAGCTGGAAGCCCGGGATTACCCTAGTAAAACGATAAACAGATGCAAAAAACGTGCTAGAAATCAGAATAGAGAATCACTCCTCGAAACTACCCCAAAAGAACCAGCAGAGGGAACACTGACTTGTGTAACAACATACAGTTCAAAGACGAATGGCATCAAGAAAATGATTAACAAGAACTGGCGAATTCTGACATCGGGCGATCTGACCTGGCCAAAACCTAGGTTCGCTAATAAAAGGAGTCGAAACCTAAAGGACATCCTAGTCCATACTAGACCCGCACCAAAGAAATCCAGAGACATGACGAATCTATGGGGAAACCCACAGGTGACAGGACATTACCCATGTGGTTCATGCTCAGTCTGTAGTCTAACGAGAGCCACCAAAGAGTTACAACTACGACCTGATTTCAAATGGTATTTAAGGAGTCACACAAACTGTAACACCAGTCATGTGATCTACATGATCACATGCCCTTGCCACCTCAGATACATCGGAATGACTTGCAGGAAGATTAAGCAGAGAATGTGTGAACACCGAAGTAACGTGAAGTGTAAAAAGAGTACCACCAAAATGGCGAACCACTACCTAGAGATGGGCCACACAACCGAAGATCTACAGTGGGTCATCCTAGAGACCTTGACCACAAAAGATAGAAATGCCGAAAAGATCCTCTTCGAGAAAGAGCAGAGGTGGGTACACAGGCTTAATACCCACAGTGAAGGATTGAATGATAATATCCCGTGGCTCAGTCTCACACGAAGATAATTGGGTGTCCCATAATTGAGAAGAATTCACCTTAATAAACTGCTCCTTTTGAAAATAATAAGGACATCGTTCTAATAAAATTCTCTCCATAATTGACAACAGCGACATAGAAAATGCTTAACCAAATTCCGAATCTATCTGGCACTCCACAGCCTGTGTACGTAGTGAGCGCTAACATAGCAATGACACTTCTCTCAAATTCTCTTGTTCACTGTGACAAAATGCACTAACTAAAAGAAAAGAGTCACTATCGACTTTGCGGTTTCCATAGTAACATCACGAGTGGCCAATCAGCTCCGTCGATGCAATAGCAGCGTCCTTATCCCGACCCGGACACTCACCCTCACCGTTTCCGGGTCAGAGAGAGCAGAGCGCGCACAGAGGCCGCCAGCGCAAGACGCAATAGGTGCCGACCGCACAGAGTTCTGTAGACGAAAACCGCAAGTATTCTGTTAACTACAAACCACTAACCCAATACCTTTTTCCTCCCATAGTCTGCCTGAATATCCACTACCCGACTGGAGCGCGTTAGTAAAGCGCGTGAGGTAACTGAGTTCCTTGATAGCTTAAGATCAGTCCGGGACTCACTAATGATAAAAATACACGTGATATAAACGAAAAGAAAACCACCTAGAAATATTCACTTTACGGATTGAGTTGTGTGGATATAACGCATGTTCACTGTTATCTGCATAATTCTATGTACGCTCGCAACATAAGTGAAACACTGGTTGATACATGCATGCTTTTTCAACCACAAGCATGCTACAGTCCCACGCATGAGTTTGGAACGGTAATGAAAGAGTTGACATTGCCATATACTAGCTGATCTATGAAGTATTGCCATTTTTTTGTTGTGAATGAGTCTATCAAAGAATAGACGTACAAAGCAGATTTCTGCTCTATGTGTGTCCCTCTGTACCCCGCCCTTTGTCTGTCGATACGCAACTTTCTATATTATTATTTTTTACAGGTACACTGTGACCTTCTTAACAGAGAAACAGGTTTATAAAATCCCTATTTCTTACCACCATTTTCAAGAGCACCTTTGTATATTTATATTTTTCTCACCTTATTCACCTATGGGTCCTGATGAATGCCCGTAAGTCCTAGTCAAGGCAGTTGAGGCAGAAACATGTCGACCACCTTTTAACTCACCTTTTATGACTTTAATACTCTAAGTACATCTATTACTCATAACCAGTTCTACGAGATGCACTATTACAGAGTTTACCAGTCCCAAATACAGAACTAATAAATTCATTATCTGACTTTTCGGGACTTTTAATTCTTTTTTCCCCCCTCCCCCATCACTGGCTCACTACTGTACCAACCTTGGGTAAGAACCTCCTGGTGGAGGCTGCATAACCTGACTGACCTAATGATTATGCACACACATGATTTAAAAGCGGAAAACCAAGATATACCGCTCAGTTTACCACCATACCCATCACGTGCATGAGGGTCTTTTACTTGGGACACCCCACATTCCTCCTGCATACCAAAGGTTGTGCAGGACAAGTGATCCTTCTCCATTTGATTAGCATATTTACCCAGGAAACTGAATGGATCAGTCTTTCTACCTCCCTCTTGTGATTAGACGACCTATGGTTAACAGCAGGAACATACGGCAATTGACGAGAGTGGTTGAGTTGTAATCCTGATGGCCTCGGGATCGGGTAAGCCCACACCCTCTGGCACCCACTGGTTCGTACCTCAAGGACGGAGAATAGACGATGCTTGATAAGTGAACCAGCTATTTATTAAAGATATACAAGGTACGGGTACGGTAGATGTTCCAACCGTCCTCTGCACGAATGCCCGTCCTGGCACTCACCAACAGAGGACACCGTGCTAAGTAATGGCCGACAAAGCCACTCGAATATGAACACAAGCTGGTTGTTGTCGTCCTCCGCACTCGTGTCAGTCCTGACACGCTCCAACGGAGGGCAAAACAATATATAAGTTAACGAAAAGCCAGGAAAGTTCCTTCCACTCGATAACCCTCGAGCAGGGACTGGCAAAGGTTTGCGTGGACTGAGTCCCGCGCGCTCGATAACCCTCGAGCGGGGACTGGCAGGGTCTGTGGAGGGACTGAGTCCCACGCGCTCGATAACTCTCGAGCGGGGACTGGCAGGGTCTGTGGAGGGACTGAGTCCCACGCGCTCGATAACCCTCGAGCGGGGACTGGCAGGGTCTGTGGAGGGACGGAGTCCCAAACGCTCGATAACCCTCGAGCGGGGACTGGCAGGGTCTTTGGAGGGACGGAGTCCCAAGCGCTCGATAACCCTCGAGCGGGGACTGGACAGGTATAACGGCTGGGGCGGAACACAAACGCCCGTGACTGGTAGGGTCTAGTTTGCGTGCGGGTTCTCAATCCAGCACCAGCATCCCGCGCTCGTGTAATCACACAAGGGAATACGAGGCTCACCTTCTCTGAAGCGTCGGCGTAGCGGTCTCTCGTCTAAGAATCAAAATATCCGACGCTGACTGCTGGCGTCCCGGCTGACTTTATGGTGACGCCCTCCGCGCGTTACCGCGCTATGTCTTCTGGGTCTTGTAGTTTGGAGCGGACGTGTTCCTGGGACCTGGGCTACCAAAGGTTGTGCAGGACAAGTGATCCTTCTCCATTTGATTAGCATATTTACCCAGGAAACTGAATGGATCAGTCTTTCTACCTCCCTCTTGTGATTAGACGACCTATGGTTAACAGCAGGAACATACGGCAATTGACGAGAGTGGTTGAGTTGTAATCCTGATGGCCTCGGGATCGGGTAACCCCACACCCTCTGGCACCCACTGGTTCGTACCTCAAGGACGGAGAATAGACGATGCTTGATAAGTGAACCAGCTATTTATTAAAGATATACAAGGTACGGGTACGGTAGATGTTCCAACCGTCCTCTGCACGAATGCCCGTCCTGGCACTCACCAACAGAGGACACCGTGCTAAGTAATGGCCGACAAAGCCACTCGAATATGAACACAAGCTGGTTGTTGTCGTCCTCCGCACTCGTGTCAGTCCTGACACGCTCCAACGGAGGGCAAAACAATATATAAGTTAACGAAAAGCCAGGAAAGTTCCTTCCACTCGATAACCCTCGAGCAGGGACTGGCAAATGTTTGCGTGGACTGAGTCCCGCGCGCTCGATAACCCTCGAGCGGGGACTGGCAGGGTCTGTGGAGGGACTGAGTCCCACGCGCTCGATAACCCTCGAGCGGGGACTGGCAGGGTCTGTGGAGGGACTGAGTCCCACGCGCTCGATAACCCTCGAGCGGGGACTGGCAGGGTCTGTGGAGGGACGGAGTCCCAAACGCTCGATAACCCTCGAGCGGGGACTGGCAGGGTCTTTGGAGGGACGGAGTCCCAAGCGCTCGATAACCCTCGAGCGGGGACTGGACAGGTATAACGGCTGGGGCGGAACACAAACGCCCGTGACTGGTAGGGTCTAGTTTGCGTGCGGGTTCTCAATCCAGCACCAGCATCCCGCGCTCGTGTAATCACACAAGGGAATACGAGGCTCACCTTCTCTGAAGCGTCGGCGTAGCGGTCTCTCGTCTAAGAATCAAAATATCCGACGCTGACTGCTGGCGTCCCGGCGGACTTTATGGTGACGCCCTCCGCGCGTTACCGCGCTATGTCTTCTGGGTATTGTAGTTTGGAGCGGACGTGTTCCTGGGAATTGTGGTTCCTAGTTCCGTGTTCGTCGTTACGGAGCTCAGATAAGTGTCTTAACATGAGTCCACCGTAGTTGAAACTGCCGGTGCCCTTAGTAACTTGACTGCTGAGCTCCAGTCGGATCGTCTTATGACTCTCCAGAACAGAGTTGCGTTAGATGTCATAATTGCAGATAGAGGAGGGGTATGTAAAGTGATCCAATCGAGTTGCTGCGTTTTCATACCAGACAATGCTCCTACGGTATACCAGGCCATTTCCAAGTTACATAAGATCTCTGAGTCCGTACATGTAGATAAAGGAGATTGGTCGTTGATTGGATGGTTCTGGGAACTGTTATCGACCTGGGGATGGAAGATTCTGATGATCATTGGGATGGCTTTAGCGATTCTTTTCCTGTTCTGTCTTTGTGTGCAGTGCGCTCCTGCTATATGTGTCCTCTGTGCTACTACGTGTGCAAGGAGACCTGTCCCAAGAGAGGTACTAAGTAATAGGATTATGCTCCAGCAGCATCTGGATGATCTGATGAATATAGACCTGGACTCAGATTGACGTGAGTATAGGTTATTGCTTATGTAAGGGCAAAAGGAGGGTCTAAGGTTCCGTGAATTCTGAACCCGTTCCATAAAGGTCATGGTTTCGTTACGAATTTGATATTAGCGAACCGTAACTAGTTAGTGCGGCAAGTATGAGTGTTTTCATCACGTTAGACCGATGGATTCACTACGTATTTAGGGATTTCGTTCTGAACCCTTGGGTTCCATTTTGTGTATGGCAGCCATTTTGTGGTTGCCCTCACATAGGCCGATGACTACGGCCGAACGAGTCTTTAGCACACGTACACTTTAGCTGACTTCTGAATGACCTGAGCAAACCGACCCTCTTGCCTGAAGCCAACCTTGTTAGGCCAGTTCCTTTCCCAGTAGCTGATCAAGATTGAGGATCAAAGCACAGGACATCGTAAAACTTTATTGCAAACAAATATGCCTTATCCTACTCTCACCTGTTTCTGCTCCTTTCTTTATGGTCTATTTACGATGGGGATGTGCCCTTTTTTATTATGGGTTCGTTCGACCTGTCTGAAGAATAATGTTGGGTTTGACCGATGATTGATCATGGGCTGGGCAACTGAAAAGTGGGTTTTACCGTCATGCGATACCTCTGATCTGGATACATGTGATTGGACAGTTTGTAAATGTAAGGTATTTGTCTGTAATGTGATTTTTGGCATAAAAAGGGATGACTTGCTTTGTAAAATTGAGCAGTCTCCTGAGAACTCATACCGTGTTGACTTCTAGGACTTCTGTTACTGGCTGCAGCCAATAAATTCGATCTTTGACGCCACCAAGAAGTTTCGTGTCTCTGTGTTCTAAGACAGGTGATACCCGAAGACTTTGGGCGTGCCCCTGGCGCAGCCGGGTCTTAAATAACCCGGTTCTTCAGTAACAATGCCTGCAGCCTCTGGGTTGCTCCCCAAATCTAAGCCTGAGTCCGTGTAAGCGCCAAGTGGGCGTGAGTCTTTGTAGGAAGGTGGATACCTGACTATGGTTACCCCAGATTTTTTGCCTTGTGTTTAGCTGGTTTTCGACTTAGTTGGCCTGGGATCCTGCTAATCAGGGTCCCAGGCTATCTGCTCTCTCTTTAAATGGACTCCATGTACTATAGGTACATCACCAATTTGGTACTGGACACCGTATCAGCCCCGGTACAGTGCACTATAGGTGCCCAGGGCATAGGTGCACCCAAGGCCTACCAGGGGCTGCAGCATATCTTTTGCCACCCCTGGCTGGTCCTTAAATTGACACAACTGGCTGATCACTCAGCTGGGGCAAGGTGGTGTACTCACCCCTTGCTTAGATATAGTATACCTATATCTAAACCTATATCTGGACACATATATACCTATAAGTCACTCCTATGGCAGGCCTTAACAATCCTGGAGGCAGAGTGCTTGGTTTTATGTGAGATGGTGCTCTAGCATGAGCTGAGCCTGTCTGCAGTGGTCGGAACCATTTCCGTACTGCTGTTGCAGTGATACTGCCATACCATATACTCTTAAGTGCATTATAATCCTCGCGGTTATTGCTAACTTTGGTTTGGCTTTATCAAAACATGTCGTGTTTGGTGTCATACATTTTGGAATACTACCCCCTCGCCAGTTCTGATGACAGGGGTAGCATTCCACCCTTCTAGAGGGAGAAGACATGTTACTTTACTGAAAACGCGGTTAATCCTAACCAGAGCCCCAGCATCACAAAATGGATGCTGCTGCCAAAGACACGAGTCTGGCCTCCTGCTGCTGACCGAAACTCGACAGAGGATGCTGGATCAAAGGATCTCCTGTCACAGGGAGGTGTCACACCACCCCAGACAGGAGATAGTGGATTGTAGCAGGGAGGGTTGAAAGAAACTAGACACTGCCTGGGGCACACAAGGTGTCACTGGGCAGATTCCAGTCAAACCGGTTCTGGGGCCATCCAGCCCCAGTCCTGGCGGCAAACTGGACAAAGGAAAGGGGTGTAACCACCCCCTTCCTGGGTCCCACCCATGGGAGGGACCTAGCAGGTAATCCAGCCCCCCAGATTGGAATATAGGTGGGAGCAGTGCCAATGCACATCAGATTATCCTGACTGAAACTTATGAAACGAAACTCTGGACACTTCGACATCCTACTCGACGTAGAAGACTGAAGAATCTCCCTTGTGGTCAAGGAGTGACCACCCTGTGCAAACAGGCACCATCCAGCACCTCGACGTTTGCTTTGTTGCAGTTCCCGCCGGAACTCGAGCGACAGAGATCGACAAGACCCAGCGTGCCTGCCTTCTAAAAGCCCGATCCACAGTCTATGCAAAGCTGAGACCCGTGGAGGCGACCTGAAGCGTGGGAGCGGCCATCTTGGAGGAACAACGAAGCACAGCATCTGAGGCTCCCTCGCAGCTGTGCATTGGAGTATGAGAAGCTCCAGCCCCGAGCAGCTTTTGCACCAAAGCTCACCCCTCCACACTCGACGAGTGCTGCGTGGGGCCCTTTTGCATTTTCCTGCTCGACGCGTTGGTCCGGTCGCTTGCCCCTTGGCTAGTGGCCCCAGAACCGACGAACCTATAAATTTACACAGCTAGTCTGGTTGCTCCAGACTGGCCCTCGCTCCCCTGAAAAGGAGCACCCGCTCTGACCTTGCTGGTCCGAGTGTTAAGCCATCTCCGAATCCTACGTGGGTTGCCTTTGCCAAGGCTTGTTGACTCCGATCTTGAAGCCGACACCGCCGACAGCGAGAGCCTTTGCGGGACAGCTCGTGATTCACTCCAGGACATCCACGGTGCCCCAGAGACCACGTGGCAGCGGAGAGAAGCTACACGACATCGACCTGATTGCGCCCGACATTGCCTGGTTCCTTCCTGGTTCCTTCCTGGTCACTGGCTAGTGACCCAGACTCTGTCCCCTCTGCTTTCAGGTACTCTTCAACTTCGATCCACCCTTGGATCGCACCGGACACTTCTCTTCTGGACGCCTACAGCATCTTCATCTCCAGGCACCCTAGATCTTCGTGACGAAACCCGACACATTTTCGCACCTGTGCACCCGCTTCCTGTGGGTGAGGTAACACTTGAACACCAGTGCTCCTGTAGTGGTATACACCTCTAGTGTCTAGCTCTAAAGTTTTTTCCTTCTAGTCCAGTCGGAAGACTCTTAAAACTGTAACTCAATAACTTTTACGCAGCATTGACTTTACTACTTTACTACTTTACTACTACTACTCCCATCCTAACTGCTGTTAGTCCAGTGTAGTCCAAGCGATTCACAAGGCCCTAGGCCTTACCCCCGATCGATTAGTGATTGTTATACCACTTTATTGATATATGGTTTGAGTGGCCACCGGCCTCATCCAAAACATGCAACTTGTCTATGTTATACTGTGCTTTTATTTAAACGCTTGTGCTTCATTGCTCATAAAGAGTAGTGGGGATTATTCTAACAATAAATACATATATTTTGATAATATATAACTTGTGTGGTGTCCTTTCATTTGATATTACAGGATTGTATATGGTAAAACAGCTGGCTTCACATGTCCTCTTGAGTTAAGCCTTTAGGCTGCTTAGTCCATGCTACCACTAGGATAGCTTGTCTATAAGGTTGACTTACAACCACCACCATAAGGGACTGTTTGGACTGATACAAGGTGCCCACAGAACTGTGGACATCATATACCAGGGCAACTTCTCACAGTCTTTTTCTCTATCCTTGGCCTGAGTCCTTCTCCCCATATCGCCGGGTCTCAACTATTTACAGGTGTCTCCCAGCAGGGGCCGATGCATTCACATCTCGCTCCCAGGGCTTCAATGCTCCACAAGGCCGCCCGCGTTGGAGACAGGCCCACAGTCCCACGCCTCTTCACTCAGCTAAGCCCTTATCTTATGGAATCAAAGTGCCGGTAACACAGTCCCCAGGATAGTCAATTCCCCGCTTACCGATAGGGGGCCCTGGGCTTATTTCCTCTGTTGGCTCCGAGATCACTTGGCACAGATGGTCAGCGCAACACGTCTGCCAGCTCCAGGCAATTCACACCTCTGAAGGCCCAGGACCGCCCCCTTTGTGTCCAAGTCCGCGTCAGTGTCAACTGCACTTTCCTATTTCTTTTTCTCCACCCGGGCTGGCCACCGGCACCACCGCGTCGACAGGGCCGGACTGGGAACGAAAACCGGCCCTGGCAAAGTGCTCGGCCGCCCCCCCTCCCCCCCCCCCCCGGGCGGGAGGGGGGCGAGCGCTTTGCCAGGGCCGCTTTTCATCCGATTTTGTTACAGGGCCGAATTTGCAGCTATGCTGCAAAAACGGCTCTGCAACAAAAACGGCCCCCAGGGCCCAAAACCGGCCCCCACCCTTGCGGCCGACCGGGGGATTGGCCGGTGCCCACAACGGCCAGTCCGGGCCTGCGCATCGACTCCAGCTGTGAGCCCCCGGTGTGCCGCTCCTGGTTCATATGTCCGGGTGCTCAGGAAAGTGCGTCACTCAGGTTCCGTTGTCTCCAGCTTCCGCGGAACAAGCCCTGTCGGAGAGCCCCGTATCAGCCTTGGGTGTACATCTCGTCTCTCCCCTTTCGCGGTGGTTACCAACTTTACAGCCCCAGTCGGGTTACCAGCGCCTTATCGCTCGCAGCCCACATATAAATCGGGGCCCAGGATTAACTATATTCCAGGATTTTACGGCACGCTGAGATGGAGCAGATTAACTGCTCTGGTCGCCATCTTGGCCACGCCCCACTGGTCACATAAACGTAACCCCCTATTACGACGAATCCGAGACTAGGTGAAGGCTTGGTCCCCTTACCCCTATCCATATTCAGTCATTCTGCTATTTTCAAATTGGCCTCATTACCGCGGGAGCTGTATTGACTCCTGAATTTTCCCTATTATATCCCACAATCCTGGTTCAAGCAAGTCAATGCAACCCTCAATAATTTCCTGTGGGGTGGCGGGACAGTCAGAGTTGCTCTTCGGACATGCACAAAGTCCTCTTATTGCGGAGGGATTGCTGCGGCGGATATATACGCCTACTACTCGGCCTCTCATCTACTTAATATAAATGAATGGTGGTACAACGCCCAGGAAGATTCGGCATTCGCAGTAGAGAGACTCGCGATAGATAATCACTGTTAGATCTGCTATACAGTCAGATCCTCTACCCCCAGCAACAAAGGTGGTCATTCAATGATGGCGACATCATACAGGCCGGCAGATGGGCCCAGGGGGGCGGCTAACACAGGCGAACCCACTATGGCAGGGAACCGATATTAGACAAGTGGCTGCGCTGTATGGGTTTCGCACTTGGAACCGCATTGGATTGTCCACACTAGGTGACGTTATGAAGGGGACAGTGCTCAAATCCCTTCAACAGTTACAGGAGGACTATCACCTCCACAGCAGCCAGTTTTATAAGTACTTACAACTTAGACATGCACTGACACGATATATCAAAACGTTAGCAGATCTACCTGAATTTAACCCACTTGAAGTGCGGCTCCTAATGAGAGACTTTGGTGCCCACAAGATCCGACAAATCTATCAAACCCTAGATACAAATAATTGTACACCGTTGGGGAAGTTATGGAAGGCATGGGAGGACAACATTACAGAACTTACGGACGACGGGACGGAGGCACTGGCAAGCCCTCGAGGTGCTGCCATTGCAACCTGGTATCATTTGATTCAGTTCAAATGTATACATCGTACCTATTATACTAGGTCCCGTCTCTGGCACATGGGGTGATATTGTCTCCCACATGCCTCAAATGTGGCAGGGAGGCTGGGACCATGCTTCACACTGTATGGACTTATAGTGCACTCCAGCCCTTCTAGCTCAGGGTAACCTTTTGCCTCGCACAAGTGTTATCCTAGCAGCTTCCCTTCGAGCCGAAGCGAATTCTTCTCCACAGCACAAATGAGTTTGGAGGAAACAGATATAAACAACACTTCCTATTCCTGGGGTTCACGCTGGCCCAGCGAGATATATCCCAACACTGGGACGGGGACCGCTCCACCACCAGTGGGCAGGTGGAAGCGTGCCATCGACAGATGTATGGGAATGGAACTCACAGTAGTTCAGGCACGGGCAGTCCACAGAAACATAACAAAGCATGGAAACAGTGGGCGAATACAGGGATATAGACCTGCCCTCCTCAGAATCCCCGTAATTTCTGATTGAACAGGAAATAGTCATATAGTCATGGTCACATCTGTAACTCGTAATTTAAACCATCCCAATGCTACATTTTGACATTTTCCATGAGACTGGAGTGCCATGGTTTTCCTTGGTTCTTATTTTTGTTATAACTCTGAAATATTGGTACTGCACAGAACTGTGTTGTATTTTGTTGTTGACGTATGGGCCTCTCCGGTCATACTGTACCATCAATAAAATGTATTTTATGAAGACCACCGGGAGGAAAAGCGGGATACAACTAAAAAGGTAAAGGTACCTTGAGAGGATAATCATTTTAATGTGATTACAGGAACCAATCAAGCCTAGATGGAGACAATTATATTTAATGAAAATGTTGACTGAGATTTTCCCATAAATATTCTCAACAATATCAGCCATCTGAAGTGATAGGGCAACTCCTAGATAAACGATTGGCTGTACCCATTTTTTGTCAAAACCAGGGGGAGTAACACTGAACAAGTCTTATCTGTATTAAACTTTTAACCAGATACTTTCTCAAATGTTTGAACCATTTTCACCACCCCCTCTAAGCCACTAATAGGGTAGGGGTTGAAACAGCAGATCGTCTGCATACGCAAGAAGCTTAACCTGATCACCTCAGACAACCTTAGGTGTTGAATTAAGGGCTCTATATGTGATTTTGCACAAGAGTAGCAGTAGTGATCCTTGGGGAGCACAGGTCAAAATCCCAATCTATCTCTAAAGGGAAACATCCTTTACAACGCAACTTTTACCACGCAGTGCCTTTTCGACGCAACTTTTACAACGCAAACCATTACAACGCATTGCGCTGGGGGCGCTCTAGGATAGGGAATACGTTTAATTTACTGTCCAACACCTTCCCTAGTGTCCACGGGGACTGGAGTTGGAATAGTAAATTAAACTATTCAGTATCCAGCACCCCAAAGCACTATGCGTTGTAAAGGTTTGCGATGTAAAAACCGCGTTGTAAAGGCATGCGATGTAAAAGCATGCGTTGTAATGTCATACATCCATCTCTAAATCATGCGCCTACTCCTAGAGTTCTGACTGCTCACAGAACTCCATCTCAAGACAAACGTTTTTCATAGTAGGAGGGCAGCAGTATATCCTTGTTATAAATAAATATCCCATTTAAATTGCTTACAGCTGTAACCACTCTTTTATTATCCAATCTTTGCATGAATAGTCTTTTCTTTTCTTTTTAGTAAATCAACAAACGTTGATATTAATTTCATATAAAGTTCTTTTTATTCAATAGCCAATTTTCAAACATCACATTTTGGCAGACCCAGCCAACACGTTTCATGCATTATAGGGACTTAATCAGGGTCTACTTTTTTTTTACATTTATACAAAATCAAGTGCATCGCATGAGTTAAAATTTGTTCAAAAGTTTTTACCTTTTTTCTTTTTCTATTTTTACTTTTTTTCTAATTTTAATAAAACAGTTCATACTTTAGAAATATGTACGTCACATTTCTGTACGATATGATCTGAGATTGCCCAATATATAAGCCATTACTATGCCTTAACTATATACAACTGATTATTATCCATCTCCCCCTGATTTAAGTTGTGCATTGAGTGATTACATCTACTCAGTGCATATTCCCTATTTTTTCTAAATCACATTTTTAAAGAAATGAAAAAAAAAGTGATTTAGCAAAATTAAGAATCAGTTGTATATAGTTCAGGCATAGTAATGATCTTATATATTGGACGATATCAGATCAAATCACACAGAGATGTGACTTGACACATTTCTAAAGTATGAATTGTTTTTATTTAAAATTAGAGAAAAAGAAAAAATGTAAAAAATAAAAAAGTTGAACAAATTCTAACTCATGTGAACCACTGATTTTGTATATATGTAAAACAATATATAGGACCTGATGAAGTCACTATAAGGGATGAAACACGTTGCCAAAAAGCGATGTTTAAAAATTGGCTATTGAATAAAAAGAACTTTATATGAAATTAATATCAACCTTTGGTGATTTACTAAAAAGAAAAGACAAGACTGTGCATGCACAGATTGGATAATAAAAGAGTTATGACAGCTGCAAGCAATTGAAATTGGATATTTAATTGTAACAAGGATATACTGCTCCCCTCCTACTAATTAAAAAAACATTTGGCTCAATATATGATGCGAATAAATGAGGGGAGAGAGGACACCATTGCCTGGTACCTGGAGAGACAGTTATGTGGTCTGAGAGGGAACCAGAGCAGCTAATCCTTGCTTTCAGACCAATATAAAGATGGCGAACTCTGGAGATAAAACCAGAACCTAGGCCAGCGGTCTCCATGAACCCCCAAAGGTAGGGCCCGGAGCACAGGTCAAAGGCCTTCTCTGCATCGAGAAATATCATGCCGACTGGTCCCCGGGAGGTGGAAGCCATCTCCAGTGCCGTAATTGCAGTGTTAACATGAGATGTTGTCTTGTTGTCTGTGATAAAACCATACTGATTTAAATCTACTAAACCCGAGATAACTGCCCCAAGAGCCGGTTAGCAAGAATTTGTGTGTAGATCTTTCAATCCACATTGATTAAAGAAATGGGGCGGTATGACCCACAAAGCATAGGATCATTCCCTTTTTAAAAAAAATAGCAACATTAGTTTCTTCCCAGGAATCAGGGACGTGACCGGATGCTTCAAAAGAGTTGAAGAGACCCTGAAGGATAAGTGCCAAAATATATAAAAAAGTGGCATAAATTTCTAGTGGGATCTGATCAGTGCCGGAGACCTTGCCTTTAGCCAGGGAGCCGATAGCAGTTTCCACTTCAGAAATAGCTATGGGTGCTTCAAGTCTCAATCTTTTCATGTGGCACAATTTATAAAGAAAGTACAACCCAGTACATTGAAAAATGGCATCAGTGGATGCAATACAATAATCCTGGTAAAGAGCTTCATAAAACTGCCAAAAGACTTCTATAATGACAGCTGGATTGACCACCAGCTCACCGTTCTTACACCTAATCTTCGGTATGATACTGGCATTGGAACTATCCTTTATTCTAAAGGAAAGAATCTGCTCCATATCTTCACTGGTTTCAAAGCTCTACAACTGCCTGATGCAACAGTTTTTGACTACCCAATCCCAGATTTGCTTCCTGAGTGATGCCCGCAGAACGATGGACTGGCCCAGGATTGCCTCAGACAGTGGCCCATCCCTAGCTATAATACTGCGTCCCAAGTTAGAAACTGGAATACCAAGGGTCTAACGGTCTTCTATCTCCGCCACTGTAACCGCCTTTTGCTAGCGAGCAGAGAACTGAAGTGTTCGTCCCTGACAAGAAGCCTTCCAGCCGTCCCAGACAGCTGAAGCTGATGCTAAACCAATATTGAGCTCTACGAACTCACCTAGGTAAGAGGTCATTGCTCCAACATAGAAGTTTACGTTCAAATGGTCAACCCCTCAGGCTTTAGCAAGCATCTAAGTTAGAGGTAGCAAAGCGATAGATCTCTTGGCGAGGGATGAAGTTCCCAATGTAGATAAGGATAGCCCGAGGAAAACAAGAGGGCTTATTGGAAATTCTGATTGGAAAGCGATGTGCCCACTGGATCACACAGTCAAAGTCCTAATTGTTTAGCGCAGGCAAAGCTTCTTGGAACAGATGGACAACAAACCCCCTAAGGTCGTCCCCCACCATATTTTCAGGGACCCCCAAGAGCTGCACGTTATTTGTACGTCACCTGTTTTTCAGATTTTCCACCCTAGATGAGAGAGTGGTTAGCTGATTATTATGTTCGCAATCGCTGAGCTTCTTTCCTGCACTTCCATTCGGAGGGCCACCTGAGATGTCTCCACTGCCTGAGCCACTTCTCTGCAAGGACATAAGCAGAGAATCAAGCCGCAGGAGTGGACCTGTGCTCAAGGCTTAGGCAGGAAGAATTTCTTGCTCACTTCTTGCTACATTGTTTCAACATTGACGTTTAAATCAGGCGGCGCTGGCCAGGCTCACAGCTGTCTACTCTTCTCGCTTTGCTTGACACTTGGCTGCATGCTATCCCATCATCCGCTACAGGATCTCCCTGTATTCAGGGGGCTGGAGCAGAGGCAGTGCGGCTGATATAAGCGGTTTCCCTTATCTTGCAGGGCTTCCTGTGCACTATTGATATTGTTAAAGCCAATATGCCAGATGGGGGGGGGGCTGAGGAAAGAGGACGGAGGAACGGAATTTCTAAAATAAGAACCAGCTCGACACAGCCCTCAAACTCAGCAGGAAGTTCACCATCTCATTCAGGGCCAAGGGAACTGGTAAAAAAAAGAAGCCAGATGGGCGAACCTGACCTAGCAGTGGGGTAACGAAACTTGCGGGAGCCCCCTGCAAAGTGCATGGAGGGGCTGCCTTCCGGACTTACTCAGGAGTTGTCAGGCCAGAGTACTGCGATGAGGGGCCCCCTGGAGCTCAGGCCCCCCACACCCCTTGTTACACCTCTGTGGCCTAGCCAGTACCTATTGCACAGTGTAAGGGAACCGAAACGAAGAAAGTGATGTAAGAGTCTACACACTTTATGGTTTTTGGTTTGGTTTAGGGAGTCAGAGGCGTAAGGCAGACCTCTGTAGTATAGAGGTGACACTAGCTAAGGCAGGCAGGCCCCTGTAGTGCATGGGGAATCCCCAACCAGCCAATGACAATGATTATCTGTTAGACATGGGACACTCAGGAGTCCATCATCACATTTTGCAGGGGTGCCCTACCATTTTGCATTAAGCTACTCATCGGGCCAAAAGAGTGAGGGCTGGGTGAGGATGACTTATTTTTGGCTGGTATGCATGTTGTCTAGTGTTCGGTGTACATCTCATTTCAAAGGACTGGGGCGAGAAAGGGTTGGGTAGGTTATGAGATGAACAGGATTGCAACTTTCAGATCGCCAATGAAATGCCTGCCTGGGTGAACTAGTCATGCCTGGACACAGAAAACCGGAAAAGCGCTTACTGAAATTGCACTGATTCTGCATGACATACATATATGAAAATCGAAACCACAATCTCCAGTATACAAAGCACCTACTGCTAAAAAGTTGAATGTATCACAGACGATTTGGGTCTGTTTGCCAGGTATGATCGCGTCTTGTCCGGTCTCTATGATGGCATAGGCCAGGGGCGCAACTAGACCAGAACTGTGAGGGGGCTTACACTCCTAGACACGGCTTTCCCTAGCACTGGTTGCACACAATGCAACACTCATTTTTAGGGCCCCCTCCCCCATTTCCTCTTTCTCCATTAATTCCCTCACTACCGCTCGTCAACAATGCATCTCATCTCCCTATAGCCACTTTCTGACAAACATTTCTTTTTTTTATCGCTACTCATAGTTTACTCACACTCAGTTCTGTGATCTGCATGGTGGACGTTCTTTGTAGCAGGCACATTAACCCTCCACGTTGTGTGGGTGGCAGGAGTGCCCATGTGAGTGCACAGTGAGCGGTGCGACAGTGTGAGAGTAGGGTAAGAGGAGTGACTGCAGGGTGAGTGAGTTGACCATATGAATTTGGGTGCGGATGTAAGTGCAGAGTGGGACGAATGAATGCATGGATAGTGATGGGCTTGTTTGAGGCAGATTGAGCAGTGAGGGAGACAGGGGAGTGAAGTGCCACGAGTGCAGGGTGAGTGGTGTGCTTGTGTGACTGTGGAGTGAGGTACAGGGTGAACAGCACAAGTGCATTGTGAGTGGAGAGTGATCACTGTGAGTGCTGGATGAGCTGGTGAACGGTGAGGAGTGAGTTGTCTGAACGCAGGGTGCATTCCCAGACACTTAAAGTAACTCGGCATGTTATTGACGGCGGTGTAGGGTTTCAGATATAAGTTAAACTATTGCTATTATGGCATTAATTAGGGATCGAGGGTGGAGGAAATAAATAATGTGCTGATCCTGCAACAAACTTCCAGTCTTATGATTAGGGTTGCCAGCTCAATATTTTTGATGTCCCAGACAGTACAAAAAATGAACAGTCACATAAAGCTGTATTTTCAGCACTTATCTGTGCATACGTCGAACAGCAAATAGAAATCACTTTTAATTGCCTTCTAGGGCTGCCTGAATGATCCATGGGGGATAATTAAAGGGAACAAAGACAGAAAAGTCACATTACAAATTGGCGCCTGCCTTAGGCGTGGGTGCCACATTTGAAAAACGTAATTTTTAATGTTATATTTCCAAAGCATCAGATCCCGCACCACAGACCCCTCCATCTGAAAGTGGAATTCCTCGTGTTCTTGTTCTGAATGCCTGGCTCACGCACGGTGAGTGGAATGACACAACTGTGTAAGCTCGGTTGTGGGGCAGGCGTTGTGACTCCTTGTGCTGTAATAGTGCTGAAGCACCAAGACCAGGAAGCGCCGTCGCTTCACCTGCGGCCTCACCTCTCCGCACCTGGGCCCGCCCCCGTGGGCGGCCCCAGGCCTCGCCCCTCCCCTGGCTGCTTTTGGTTCCTCCCTCGCTTTCGGTTTTTGTGCGTGCGAGAGCAGCAGGGAGGAAGCGGCAGATTTACCAGTAAATGAACGGAGGGGAGACTGACTGACTGCCCGAGAGAAGGGCCGCTCAAAACTGCCCTCCCCTGACTCCCAGCAGCTGTGGGGCGAGGACCAGCCGCCCCTCGCCCAGTGCTCCCCAGGGATGATGGAGACAGCCCTCTTCCTGTTGGTACTGCCCGCCCTGACGCGGGCAGGGGATGCAAACCTTGTGAGGCTGCAGGTGGATTGGAAGGAAACATCCGAAGTTGACCCCAGGTTCCTTTCCGTGACCGTCGATGCCAGTCTGGCCGCAGAGCCCAAGTACATCACTTTCCTGGGGTAAGTGCACTCCCCTCCCAAAATATTTACTTTCGGTGTTTGGTGTAGCGTCAGCATGACACCTGCTGGCCACTTTTTTAGAGCTTTCGTGAGCGAGCGCCAGACGAGAATAAGGGGTATCTATAAACCTACTTCATAATCTGTGTTCGAGCCAAATACCCCTTCACCAGACTGGTTGTTGTGGATAGACCTCCAACACCAGGATGTGTCCAAATCCCCAATGTCTAAGAGTAGGCGGGGCTAAAACCGAAATTACTAAATATGGATACTGGCTCAAAATCTGGGAAACATGCAAAAACGAACACATTAAATGAAGAACATTGGACGATGCTGTTGTTTTCCAGTGCACTTGCCAAGAAACAAATTGCATAATTTGTCACGGGAATTTCTCACTGGCGCATCTAAGGCGAAATGGCCTCGGATCAATTTAGCGAAGTTGTCTGTCAGCCACGAGAGGATTCGTTTTCGGAAAATGTCAAATTCTTTTGAGGGCCTTCATTTAAAAATACATAAATCTAAAAGTCAAGTTCTAAATAATGAGACAAGTAACTGCTTACTTTACTTTCAAAGTGAAGTACGACAACACCCGACGTCACAGCAGTAATAGAGTTATACAGCGCTTACTGCATACAATTGCTACTAGACGCTAATAAAACACCTCTGAAATATTTTTCGTGGGCGAAGAAATTAGTAGTTTGAGGGAGTCAAGTAGCACATTTATCCTCCAATATGCATATTCGACTAAAAAACTTAGCCCAGTTAAGGGCCACTCCACTGATAACAGTGGGGGAGACGATTTAAACCCCTGAACAATGTCTGCAGCCCCAATACCTGCCCGTCAGTGTGCATACTACCAACACAGCTCATTGTTGGCCTGAGTGTAACCCCACTGAGTGGATGTAGTTAGAGCAGGAATAACAACAGGCTGGTCCGAGTAATAACTAGGGCCACTGGTTTTATGTGGCTAGAGAGTACCGAATTATGCGGCAGGGTTTTATTAAATTATGCGACAAGAAAAGACAAGTTTTGTGGTCTAACGAGACACATTATGGAGCCGTATTGCTTCACTGTTTTCTCATTTTTGCACATTAACGCTGCCTGGGCAAATGTTTCACCTAGGTAATATACGTTTAACACTTAAAGACAGCAGTCAGCAACTGAAAGGTGACCTGCCTCTGTGTGTGAAAAGGCCAGCCACTGCACAGCAATACATGTTGCAGTTTTTAATGGTAGCTTTTGATCCGTTCGAGCTAGAAACAAACTTTCTTTTTTAAATCAGCAAATTATCCAGAGCATAACGTATTATGTAGCAAGTGCGGCAAATCCACTATTATGTGGAAAACAGCTGCTGCGGAATTGCATAATTCAAGTAGTCCTGCTTACGGCTACAATAACCAACCGAGTGTGATCCTCTGAAAAGGGCTTCAACCAATGGCACACCAAGTTTTGTGGGGCCCATGGTTCTTGCTCCAATTCTGTGCATCAAAAGAATATATGGACAAAACGTAGATATAGTTCTGCAGGAAGGCTAATGTGCGGAGTCTTGGATCACAGGGAAGAAGGAGATGTTCAGCTGTATGGGACGCTGCTGTGGCATGGGTTTGGACCTTGAGTAATCTTCGGGCCTACCAGCCAAAGAAGAGTTGTAAGGGGGGTCTCAATTACTTCGCCTGGTCCTTTGTGGGGACACTCTTAGAGCTCTGAGGAAAGCTGGGTGCTAGTTTGCTGGGCATTAACAGAGGCAAGCCAGCAGGGATCGAGACCCTTTTACCTTGATGAAAGGGTTGTCGGTGGGTGGGGCAGAAAATCTCTCAAAAAAGTGTAAAGAAAGCTGATCTG
Organism: Lissotriton helveticus; assembly: GCF_964261635.1. Classification (NCBI taxonomy): domain Eukaryota; kingdom Metazoa; phylum Chordata; class Amphibia; order Caudata; family Salamandridae; genus Lissotriton; species Lissotriton helveticus. Next base: position 1,246,569,611 of record NC_136059.1, on the reverse strand, counting down.
GGAGGCCACTAACATGGATTAGGGTAGAGGGTCACATGACTGCCAACGCTTTGCCACAAGAACTGCAAGAGGCTGGCTGTGGAAAGGAGGAACACAGCTGGTGTTGGAATCAAACATGTTAAACCTAAATGTGGCGAGGAGAAACCACCTAGAGCAGATGGCACGACAATTTAATGTGAGGCAGAAAGTTCTGGCATTTCACATGACTCTCGACCAGTCAATCACTGTCAGTCAAATACTCCAATGGATGCTGGGAGCTGGTGAAAAATAGGGAGGGAGCCAGGCAGTGACCAAGGCCCTGCGGGTCTATGATGAATGAAGGTCAGGAGACTGTAGGGAAGCCTCCCTCTGGCAGGTTAAGAAACTGTGGAACTTAGATGCAAACCAGCAGAAAGGGACCATGCAGCCAGTGGTCATGTCGAAATTGCAATACAGGATATTGGCTCTAATTTGTCTTCCTGCTAGCCAGAGAGCCTCATTAAAAGAAGAGCTTCATACAGCCACAAGACTGATCAGACACGGGGAAATCTAACCTACACCTTAATAACTTGCGCGTTTCCATGTCCAAGTCTGCTGAACTTCCAGGTCTGCAAGCATCAACTCTGGAACTCCATTGGCACTGCTTACCTGATGCCACTTTCTATACCTTTGTATGTAGAGTATATAAACTAAACTTCTGCCTGTTTATGTCTATAATGACTATCTCATACATTACCCACTGCCTTTCTTTTTCCCTACATGCTTGTATCTTTTCTGCACCCACACTTCTAAAAACGAAAAATGTGACATTGTCTGCAAAGCCAGAGATATGTGTGTGTGTGTGTGTGTGTATGTATATGTATATGTATATATATATATGTGTGTGTGTTTCATTTTGCCAAAGGCACTTCTCGCGCACTCCCGGCTCCTTCGTAAATGACGACCACCAGTTTCAGTTGTTAAAAAATAGGGAGGTCTCCTTATAAATCCAATAGGGGACAAGGAGTAATGGAATAGAAATACACAGGGACTCCTGTGTATTTCTAGACCAACAGTTTCCTCCAGTGCAAGTTATTTTAATTTCATAGCAGCTCAGCCAGCAACACTGCTCAACGCGTTTCGGTCTTGCAGAGACCTTGATCACAAGACTACTATGCGCGAGAAATGCCTTTGGCAAAATGAAACTTATTAATTACGACGAGGCTCTGCCGCACTCTGAATGCATCGCCTGAAAGCGCCCGGGAGCCCTAAGGAGGCCACACTTGGATATATATATATATATATATATATATATATATATATATATATATATATATATATATATATAATATACTGAAGAAAGACCACTTGACCCAGCTGGGCAGCAAGGTGTGAAACATGTCGACTATGCAAAGTTCAGTTGGTCTGCACTAGTTGGGTTTCGCCTGCCGAAAGGCTGCGCTCTGCGCAGCTTTTCAGCGCAGGTGAAATCCTATGTCTACACTAAGCACTTCGGGAACGTCCCCCGGCTCTCATTGGCTAGCTCCATAAATGGAGGCTAGCCATTGGGTGCCGGATCTGTCCGTCAAGGCCGGACCAGATTCGGGGGCGTTCCCGACATTTTTTCCCTGGGCGGAGTTTCTCGTGTCCTCTCCCGCCCCCCTCCCGCCATTCGTGTCCTCTCCCGCCCCCCTCCCGCCATTCGTGTCCTCTCCCGCCCCCCTCCCGCTGCTTCGGTCTGGTCTGGTCGTGGGAGTCGGGGACAGAGACGCTGATCGCTGCGAGCGGGAAGTGCAGGGAGAAACTCACGCAGCCTGCGTGAAGAAGGAGGAGACCCGAAGAAAGCCGAGGGGCAACAACATCCGTGGGATTCAAAGTGCGTCAGTATACTGGTTTTGGGTTGCAAGAACCACTGTTTGTGAAGCGGTGTCACAGAACGGAAGGAGACTGGACTGTCAACAAACACGATTGCAACGATAAAGGTCGCTTGCGAAAACCTGCGATCGTTTCCAAAGAGGTCGAAATCACATTTCATCAGATCACGAATCACGATCTCCAGGGCATTCGCATTGGGCGGGTTAACAACTACGTAGGCTGCGCGCGCGTCACGTGACTGTTGTAACCCTGGAGGCCGGGAAGGAGGAGGGCTGGATCCATAGGGGAGGGCGGATAACTTTCCCCATAGCTGCGGGGTGTATTAGGGCAGCTATTGGCATGCCTCATTCAGGCACCTTTGACGACGTAGAGGAGTGGGAAGGTGTGGGAGCGCTGCCGACCCCTCCCTGTCTCATACGTTTCATTCAACGACAGCAGCATGTCCGAAGAGCCCGCGGATTTCAACAGAGGCAACCCCAGACTCAACGATCTGCCCGGCCACACCGCAGTAGTGAAGAAGGCGATCCTTGTCATACGGCAGAAAGCTGAGAACGAGGGCTCGCGCTGGCCCCTGGGTTTGTCAGACGAGTTCTTGCGCATGTCCGAAGAGCCCGCGGATTTCAACAGAGGCAACCCCAGACTCAACGATCTGCCCGGCCACACCGCAGTAGTGAAGAAGGCGATCCTTGTCATACGGCAGAAAGCTGAGAACGAGGGCTCGCGCTGGCCCCTGGGTTTGTCAGACGAGTTCTTGCTTCGGTTCCTTCGAGCCAGAGACTTCCACATTGATCTGGCGTTCAAGGTAAACAAACGCACGTTTTTGTGTCACTGATTCATATTGCTGTCTACGATGGTTTTCATTGCATACACTTGGAGTTGCTCATTATTTGCAAGGCACTTGCGTCCACCAGTTACCTTGCCTCGAGCTGTCTGTGGCTGTGATTCCTCCTGGAGAGGTTCTCAACCGATTGTGTTCCTCTGTCACGTTGGCCTTGGTGTTGGTGTCGGTGGGTAGTTTGTGTGATGTGGGTTATCCCCCCAGAGTTGTTTTGTCGGGTGGGGTTATTGTAACCTTCCTGTAACCTACCTTGCCTAACTCTGCAATGCTGTGTGTGTAGTGTAGTGTCACTACATGGCAGCCAGCATGGGGGTTTTGGTCTGGATGCGTGTTGTCTAATCTGTGTCAGCAATGGTAGTGCATGGCATGGGGAGTAAGTGGGTCTTGTCCCTTTCACAGTGATTTAGGTGGCTTCATGTCAGAGCATTTCTAGTACAAAGTTTGTGACTTCGTCTGGTGTGTATTGTTTCAGATCTAGGTTTTAAAAGAATGTAAACACTCTTGGTTCTTGTTTATCGGTCTCCTCTATGGAACAAGTGTTTACCTATCATCCAGTCTATTTTGCTTTTGGATACAGTGAACCTGTTTTGTTGTCTGATTCCTGACCCAATGTGTTTCAATTGTGAGGTTCAAGTGCCCCTGTACCCATATGTCCTTGCCTCACGAGAGTTGTTCCTGAGGTCATCTTACCCCAAAGCCACATGCTACCTCTAATAACAATTACAATTGACTCTCCCAACAGTGGTTTTACTTGAAAATTATTTTCCTCTCAGAAAAAATGCCATTATAGATGCCAACAGGTCACATGTCATGTGTACAGCTTTGTGCCAGTCCTGGCTTTTTAGTCAATATTTTCTTTGTTTGTTGGTAGTTTTAAACCTATACTTCCAATGGTAAAGAGTGAAAGTAGAAGCTAAGGAGTGTAACATAATTTAAGTTAGAAAGTCAGGCTAACAAATGGTGCCATTCATAATATGGAGCCAGTGGTAAGTGATATAACATATGCATTCTGATCATGTTTATATGCTGGATAGTATATGCAATAGAAATTGTCGCTCAGTGTTTAATTCTCCCAGAGTACTCTGTGACATATCTCTTGGTTGCAGTGTGTCGTAAGGCCTTTCTTTGAAGACTGTGATTACTTTAAACCTGTTTCGCCTCGCACTAAGGAGCCGGTTGCCAGTCCTCATCAAAGTGACCTGGGGGGGTTGCAGGTGGTTTTGTTTTGTAAGCAGGAGTGTTTTCTTCCAAAGAGGAACCTGCTGATTATTTTCTGGGCTACGTCCGAGGGCCCTGGTAATGAGTGTGCGCCTCAGCAAAGTTTCCCCTGCAGCTGCCGCTTTAGAAAAGTGCTGATGTTGCGATCCTTTGAAGGTGTATAGCCTGTGGGTGTATTTGGACTAATCTCCCAGTCCAGCTAAGTGTCCCTCTGCATGTTGCGCCTTTTTGCCCATTCATCTCCTTCCTCGCGCCGCATCCCACCTGCTGACAGGGCGCTGATGGCCTACCTAATGCTCGAGTGACCTAGTTTCTAGTTTAGCATTGTCAAAAAATTATGGATTGCTTAAACAGTTCGCGCACAGGAAGAAAAAGACTGCAAATCCAAGAATGCTTTGAGATTTAAACGTGTGCCCATGTTTCTCGTTTAAATCTTTCTCTTGGCAGTGGTTTACCTGGAAGCTCTGATGACATGCACTTGAATTCAATAAAGTGAGGGTGTATGTGGCGCTCGAGCAGCAGGGAGAAGACAGTCCGCAAGACAAGGGCATTAGTGATGAGCATTACAGAACAAGTGAGTTTTGAGAAGGGACCTGAAACATGCGTAGGGAGAGGCATTTGCGAGAGATTAAGCTAATGGCAATGTAAATGACAATGCCATTTATTTCTGTTTTCAAAACCAACACATAAATACAAAATTTGTCATTTACAATGCCAATAGCTCTAACTTTTCCAAAGGCGAAACCATTGCATTGTAAATGCTTGTTTTTGACCTTGCCACGGATTACCTTCTGAGAATAAAAGCAGTACATACTGGTTGGCTACCTATAAGTAATTAAACATTTCTCACTACACCCACTATGACCGCCCATCCACAACCCTATAGGGACATGGGCAAGAAAAGATCTCCACCAAAGAGCCCCTATTTTCGAGGGGCCCTCTGGGTGTTGCACTGCCCGCCCAGCGTGGTCCGGGATGGCCTTATCCTTATCCTCAAGCCTGGACACGCTCAGTCTCAATCAATCAATCAAGGGACTTGTAAAGCGCGACTACTCACCCGTACGGGTCACATGGTGCCATGAGGGGGGGGACTGTCGATCAGTCAAATGCACTGTGGCCCAGTATGAGTCCAGGAAGCCTTCAGACTGCATGCATGCTCCTAGTTCTATCCACTATTATTTCCAGTTGCCCGAAGCATGTTGCAGTGCATCGACAGTACAAACTGGAGACATATGAGCAGGGGAGAGTTTAGCAGCCAAAATAAAACAGATAATCAAAAGCTTATGGGTAGAGCTGAACTTGCAGGCCTTTTTTTGTTTATCCGGGTAATAGCTGACTATAAGAGCCTTCATTTTGTAGAACACAAAAGCGTGACTAATGCCCTGCTAATTTTACTCGGATTTCAAACCAGAACTTGTGGCTGAAAGAAAGCAGGGAACAACGCTTTTAAAGCAAATGGAAACTAGCTTTATTAAGGACAGCAAATAGCAGCCAGTGCGATACCCGCTGTTTATCAGATTTCCGAAGCTGACCACAATCTTTTTTTTTTGTTTTTTTTTGTTTTTGTTTTTGTTTTTTTGTCACTGGCAGCAGGTTGCTGTATTTTATTTTGATAATCAATAATGTGCTTTGGATTTGAATGAATGTGTTTTCTTCCTCGAGTTATTGACACTTTTTCATGCTGTTTTCTGCCTCTATAGGTCAGAAAGGCTGCGGACTTTGGCAAAAGGCTTGTCTCCTGCCTTCTTAAGGTTCGGCGGGACGCAAACAGACTTCATGCTGTTTAGCCCAACGAAACGGTGGTCTTGGGAGGAGAAACTTTACTGGCAGTCACAGAACACTCAAGGTAAGGGCTTTATCTAACTTATTAGTTATTGGGTAGGTGTTGCCAAATGTACAGTTAAGCACTATATTTTCCTCCAATCCAATGCATCATATGTCAGCTTTTAGTTGCTTCTTCGCTTGCTGGTGTGTGTTGGTTGTAGTCTTGCCACAGGGATAGTCATTTGTCTCTAGGTTCTAGGCCAGTCAGTAACTACTGGGCATTTTCCATGGTGCTTCTCAGCCACTAGAGTATTATTGTAATGCAGTTGGATAACCAAGTTACTTTCTTTGTCAACCTGACTTGAGTGCTTAATTTGTAGGAATACATAGGTGCTAGGGGACATCACCCTACACTCCTATCATGACTGCATCTCTTATGTGAGAGGATCAGGCTGGAACCATAAGAGCTACAGGGCCAGACTGGCCGTAGTGGGCATCGGGCATTTTTCCGGTGGGCCGGAAGGGCGGGGGGTGGTTTTAGAGCAGTGGGGGCCATTTTTGTTACTAGGGACCGGTTTTGCACCTCTCCAAAATAGAGCTTGCATCTGCACCCTATAGCTGTTTTGCCCGCTTCATTATTGATTTTATCTAGAAATGACTGGGCTTCTTCCATCTGAGAAAACACATAGGTTTTGTCCCCCCCCCGTACCACTCTTTGACAGGCCAGAGACAGAACCTAATAGCATAGTTCCTTTCGAGTTTACAACCGTTTCTTCCTCCCTGCATACGTCCTATTACTAAGGTCTGGAAAAAGGAGTATGTGCAGACTTTGAATCTGTTGATCATGTTTTAGGGTAGTGTTGCTTTTCATCATTAACTCATGCAAATGAGCACTGCAAAAGGTGACTATAACGGTGTCACCGATCGGTGATTCTCAGGCGCCGGGGTATGTAGGGAGTAATGGATATGTCTTCAAAAGCATTATACACTAGCAACAGTTTTGAATAAAAATGGCCTGTATAAATATAATTGAATAATGTTTCAAAATTAAAATATGAGATCCCTATGCTTAACATGACCCAATAAGCTGCACATTGGAGAAGTATCAAGACCTGTGTTGTCATGGAAAATAATTAAATATATGTATGGTAGGTAAGATTTGTATGTAGTGTGTATGTTTGTGGATGAGAGGAAATTAGATTTTATCAGAATTTAACATTTGTTTCTATTGAAACCTGTGTTGACGACTTTTAGGATCTACTGCCAGGTCATATAATAGCAATATCAGCCCTCGCAGCGTCTGCTACTTCCAGTTCTTCGGGATGGTATGTAGGGTCTCTGTCCTCATTTGCTTCCCCTACCTTAATTTAGCTAGGATGTGCACTTTCCCTCCTTTTCGCCTGCTCCTTTAGGTTGAAATAAGTATTGTGCATTCCATTTTGTATGTTTTTCTGCCATCTTCAAGCGCACTGCCCATGGTCCCTTCCTTTTGACACAGCCAGGGCCGCTACTGGGCCAACTAAAACGTACAGCACCACCAGAGACGGCTTCCCAACAGCACCACTTACTTGACGCTGAAGCGTGTGCCATGAGATGGTGCCCTTTCCAGCTACACCAGTGCCCCCACAGCTAACTTAAGTTGGGCCCCAATCTCCGCTGGGCCGCAGCCTTACACATGCATGGCCTGCCTCTCTCACCTGCGTGGCCGGCACTACCTAGTCATTCGCCACCCACAGGAATATCCCTTTTTCTGCCTTACTGCACTGCTACAGGCGTGTCGGCTGCCACAGCTCTACGCCTCAGCAGCACAGCCTGCAGCGACCATGGTTCTAGCGCTTGGCCCTGGCCCGCGCCACCAATGGCAGCGCGTGCAGAGAGTACAGAGAGGGGCGGACAAGTTTGCTGCTCCCTGTTGTGTTGTGCAGTGGGGCACACACACTGCCAGTGGTCGCTGTGAGTGCGCGCGCTGTGATGAACGGGCCAGGCCGCGCAGCAGGAATCGCACAGCATGCTTATGTGGAGTTCTGGAGCTCTGGCCTCAGTGCGCGACTGCCGTCACGAGTGCCGGGCTCCCTTTTATTAACTGCCTCACGTGGTCATTAGGACCACAACACTGTAACATAACTATGGGGGTCTTCAACAGATTCCCCTGCTCCAGTGGGCAGTCCCGTGTCACAACTGTTGCGTCACAGGGACAACACCACATTCCTCCCCACTTAGATCTAATGTACAAACAACAGTTGTACAACTAGTATAGACATAATAAAGAACAGTCTTACATGAAGTCGTCTTTCAGGCAGCTGGAGTGCTCAGGATTGTTCCTTAGACTGTACCGGGTAGATCTCTGATGTCCCAGTGGGCTAACTGGAGGCAAACAGGGACCATCTCAGAGGGACAGGGGCTGCTCACAGCCACCTTCGAAACAGGAGCAACAGCCATTAGCGAATCGGGTTCTGAGCCTCCCCACTCCTCCACATTGGGGATATTGTCGCGGACAGGCCCAGGCACTGCAGAATCCAGGAACACTCTCGGGGAAACGTAGAAAGTCTTGAAGAACGACACTTTCCATGTGACAGTCTATGGTCCTTGCTGCACCGTGATTCGGGTGCCTTTCCGGTGAGTGATCACCCAGGGTTCCTTTTCATACAGGAGTCTGAATTTGCCCCCTGGGGTGCAATTCCGTAGAAGTACCAGATCTCCAACCTTGAGATCAGACATATGCGCTCCCCTACGTCAACTGACCTGATCATTTCAAGATGGATGGATGACATTACAACGCATGCTTTTACATCGCATGCCTTTACAACGCTGTTTTTACAATGCATGCTTTTACAACGCATAGTGCTTTGGGGTGCTGGATAGTGAATAGTTTAATTTACTATTCCAACTCCAGTCCCCGTGGATAGTAGGGAAGGTGTTGGATAGTAAATCAAACCTATTCCCTATCCTAGAGCGCCCCCAGCGCAATGCGTTGTAATGGTTTGCGTTGTAAAAGTTGCGTCGTAAAGGCACTGCGTGGTAAAAGTTGCGTTGTAAAGGATGTTTCCCTTTCAAGATTGCCGGCGATCTTGAATTACAGTCTCTTGCAGGGGCTCTGGCCGCCTTTGAGGGTGGTGTGGGATAGTCAGCTACCACCCGACCCATGGACAAAAGTCCTGGAGCTCTCCCCGTCGTGGAGTGTGGCGTTTGTTGGTATACTCGGAGAAATGAAAAAATAGCTAACTCCAGGGATTGTTGGCGGTCAAGGGCAATGCGAATGACTTTGTTCAGAGTCTGCATAAACCTCTCGGCCTCACCATTTGCTTGAGGCCACCGTGGAGTGACCTTCTTGTGAGTAATGTTAAGCGAGGCTAGATAGTTCGCTATCTCCTGTCCTTGGAACTGAGGTCCGTTGTCTGTCTTCAGTTCTCGGATCAGTCTGTGAGTGGTCATTACTTTCTCGAGCTTAGGAATGACTTCATTTGCATTCTACGACAATATTATTTTCCCCTCTGGGTATCTTGAGTGATCTCCCAAAATCAAAACTAATGCTAAACCAGGGATGGCTTTGTCGAGGCTCGGTGATTATCCGAGATGGGTGACTGACTTCTTCTATAGCTTGGCACCACTGGCAAGACCTCACTACCTCTTCCACCTTTTCGTCCATCAAGGGGAACCACCATTTTTGTTCTCAGGCGGCTCTTGGTCTTCACCATTTCCTGGTGTCCAGCATGCGCTGGTTGGATTACTCGACCAGTCAGAGCTGTAGGGATGACCAAACGATGTCCCCTGAGAAGGCACCCCATGGAATCCTCATTCAGCTCCTGTCGTACGTGGTATAGACTTTCCATTGTCCATCGGGCCTCTACGGTGAGTGCTTTCCACTCCGGCTTCGCAGCGTGCCACCGACCATGCTTCATGGTTTGCTTTGCCAGTTGAAGACACTCATCACGACAGGTTTCCTCCCCCCAGTACCTCCATCGACAGGGGGATGGAGCATGACCTGGCCGTGATGCACCGGACATATTCCTCGGTGTCCACGGTATCAGCTTCCTCTTCTGGGGTGGCCGCTCGAGGGTGGTGTGACAGATAACCCGCGGGGTTCATTGCTCCAGGGTGGTATTCCACACGACAATTCTATTCCTGCAACTGAAGCATCCACTTTTCGATGCGAGGAGGTGGTTTGGAAGCGGTGCCGGTGAACAAAGGGATAAGAGGCTTGTGATCAGTTGCTATGACAAACGGGTGTCCATACACATAAAAATGAAAGTGGCGACATCCCCAGTGGATGGGTATTGCCTCTTATTCAATTTGCGAGTATCTCTGTTCTGTGTCTGTTAGAGACCGACCGGCAAAAGCCACAGGGCTCCAGTCTTCTTACGCCTGGCTTTTCTGCAACAGAACAGCTCCAAATCCTTTTGGTCCGGCATCGACTGCAATCATGGTTAGCTTGCATGGGTCAAAATATGCTAAGGTGGTATTGGAAGACAGAGCATCTTTGGTTGCCTGAAATGCTGTTTCTTGCTCTGGACTCCAGTTCCAGGGGACTAATCCCTTGGTGAGCTTCCGGAGAGGCTGTGTGAGGGTGGTTAGGTCTCGTATAAACCGGCCACAGTAGTTGATCATGCCGAGAAAACTCCTCACCTCAGTAACAGTAGTGGGAGCAGGGGCCATGTTAATGTCTCATACCTTGTTGGGGTCTGGAGTATTACCTGATGCAGAGAAGACATATCCAAAGAATTGTAGTTGTCATTTTAGAAACTCTCATTTCTTGCAGTGTATGGTGAGTCCGGATTCCTGGATTCGTTGTAATACCTGGGTCAACTTGGCATTGTGCTCTGGGGTGGTCTTAGCCGACCTCCGCCAGCCACTCGTCAATCCTGACAAATATCCTGAATTTGCACCGGGCTCCCACGTGGCTGAAGACTTCCTGAGTCTGGAGATGCAATACCGAGATTTCTATCTTTTCGGATAATAAAGATATGCCGTGTGTCATTCTCGGCCTACCCAGTGCGGAAAGCCGGGCCTCAATTTCGAATCCATCCGGGTTGGAAGTGAACAACATCGGCCGCGAGTCTTGGGCCGGGTCCAGTTCCCCGAAGGGGAGTATATCCTGCCTGTTTTGAATGGCGATTTGATGGTCGGTTGGCTCCGAAGTATAACGGCGTGGTGCACCGGTTGCCGTGGTCGGGGGTCCGCTGCCCGGAGGCTTTGCTGCCCGCCCTGGGTCGACGGGCTCGGGCCCTCACAGGAGGCAACGGTGTTGATATTGCGACATTGAGAGCGCCCACTGTCTCCCACGGCACCACCTATGCCTATTACCCCGGAGTAGTCGATCTCCGGGGTTCAATACCTGCTCGGTTGTTTTTGCCAGTTGGGATGGAGCGGGTGGAGACTGAGCCGCCGTTGCTGACCGTAATGGCCGCCATTGGGGCGTTCCACTCGAGGGTCACCGCCATCATCCAGAAACTGATCGATAAAGCTGACTCTATCAGTCTTATACCGGACACCGGCCCTTCGTTTTGTCTCCAACGAGTTTTTTACCTGCGGAACAGACCACGCTCGTGATTGAGGACCCCGTGCCGCAGCCTGATCTGGCGTTTTTAGCCTATTCCCACGCAACGGATAGTGAGCCCGGGACTACCACACGCTCAGTACGATTAATGCCGACACCGCCCGAGATGGACAGAGAAGTTCCTGTACGCTTTACCAAGTTTATCAGAGACCATGGGAGTGATTTGCTGTCCTTTCCCTTCGTATTGTTGCAACCTCTCTCCTTGGACCTTTCTTTTGCGGACGATTGCCGTTTGACTTGTGGTCTTCCAGCGCAGATGTCTTGGCTTCTTTCCGGCCAAATTGACTTTGACTTTGTTAAACATTTCACCTTCACTACTGATATGGCGGTCCGAGCGGAGAGGGTTCGTACGAAAAGTCGACGTGGCCAGGGTTGATTTGATTGCCTGGGTGTGACGAAAGGGTTTCATTCGACGCGGGATTTGTAGTTTGTACCAATGTGGGAGTCTGGCGATCCTTTTAAACTCCCCCGATGTTGCTAACTGTTGCTTAATATTGTCCTGTTTATGATCGGGGTGGTTTGCCTCTGGCTGGGGGTACGGGAGACCGGGGGCCTGTTTGTCTTCTCCTCCTCCACTTTCCTTCTCCCTTCTTTTAGGGCACGTTTCTGGGGCGACAGGCACGCTGCTAGTGGGGTAAGGCTGTAGCCATTGCAGGGGTGCAGGGTGGGGGGTTTGGGGGGGGGGGGGTTTGTTATTTTGTCTCTGTTTAGTTCTATGGCCTCTTTTTCTTTTCCCTCTTTGCGGGAGGTGTTTCGTATATCCTGAATCGTGTTCTCTCACTCATCTTAGTGTCTACTCTGGTCCTAACTATCCTGAGACGCGGGTGGACGGGTACTGCAGACTGTAGTTTATCGAATTGATTGACCGTATTGACTCTCCTGTTCATATAATGCATTCTGTTGGTATATTTTACTTCCATGTACTGCTTTCTCTGCATTTCCTCACACGCCTACCGAATATTGTACTGTAATTGAGTATGACACCGGACTTGTGTAACATTTACTCCTGCTTTTCTTCAATAAAAATATATATAAAAAAAAAAAGAATGTCGTCAGTGACATTTATCACTCCGGGCAGGTCCATCAACAGTTCCTGTATCACGTTCTGAAACACCTCAGCTGCGCTTGACACCCCGAAGCTGAGGAGGGTGTATCTCCTCCGACCTCTATGGGACGAGAAGGTGGTGATGTACCAGTATGCCTCATCTAACACCAGCTGATGGTAGCTGGAACAGAGATCAAGCTTTGAGAACCAGCATGCTCCGTTCAGCTCCCTGATAAGGTCGTCGATCGTGGGAGTGAGGTGTTGTTCTCTCTTTATGGCTGCATTGGGCAGCCTCATGTCGATGCAGATCCTCACCTTTCCCGGCTGCTTCGGCTTGTGAGTGACAACGATGAGGGACACCCACGGTGTGGGTCCAGTTACCTTCTCAATGATCCCGGCAGCTTCTAGTTTAGCCAGTTCTTTTTCGACCAATGGCCGTAGGTGGAAGGCGATGTGCCTATGACGTAGGGCCACAGGCTTGACCGCGGGGTCAATGTGTAAATGTACTTCTTTCCCGTTTAGCCGCACGATCCCCTAAAAGACAGCAGGGAATTCAGTGAGAATGTGCCGGACCATTTTGTGGTGTATTCCGAAGGAGAAAGTGGCAATCTCCAAGTCCTCCACTGCTCGGCACCCCAGCAGCATGCCATGCCCTTCCTCAACAACGTAGATTTGCGACTTGATGAACTTAGCCCCATACAAGATGGTCGTTTCGAACTTTCCCCTCATGGCCAGCGGTTGATCCTGCCCGTACGCAAAGACTTTTATGGTCAAGGAGTTCAGCGATGGGGCTTGTTTTAAGGTCTCGTATACTTCCTCAGACATGATGTTGATAGTGGCACCAGTGTCGACGACAGCCATGACGTTATGCTCTCCGACTTGTATTTGACATTGTGGAAGTCTGTGTGAAGCCTGAGAGGCAGCACCTATCATATATGCTGAATGGACTGTGTGTTCCTCCACTTCATCATCATCCATGTCGCTGTTTCCACTTCGGGCTTCGGGAATTAAGTTCACAGAGGTTCTGGGGCCTCGAGCCTTGCGAGATCGGCACACTCATTCAAAATGATTAATCCTGCCTCATCTCATGCACCTTTTCCCACACGCCAGACAGTCGGCCGATCCATGGGGGTCTCCGCCACAAAACCCACATCTCCGGGGACTTGCGTTAGTCTTCCTGGGTGGTCTGGTCACCGGGCGGGGAGTTACCGCGTTGACTGCCTCTACCTTCACTGATGTTTGGAGTGCTGACTCCATGTGGGCTGCTCAGGCCAGTGATCATTTTTTTGTCCGACCTAGAGTTAGTATGTCAGCCAATGACTTCCCCCCCGACTCTTCCCATATCCTTTGTCGGAATTTGGCAGAGGCACATCCTTGTATTATCTGGCCCCTTAGCCTCTCACCTTCATCCTGAAACCAACACGTACTTGCTAAGTCTTTCAGGCGAGCATGGAAATTGTCGATGGATTAGTCTGCTTGTTGGCGCGCTTGCCGAAAGATAAAACATTCATAATCCTTGTTCGCCATAGGCTCAAAACGCGCTGAAAGTGCAGCAATTAGAGCGAGATGTGTTTTGGGGGCTGGTTCATTTAGTGATTTGGCAATCCTGTAGGTGTCTTTGCCTCCTAAATGCAGCAGCATTGCTCTTTTCTGTTCATTGCTTATTTTTGTTGCTTCAAAGAACAGAATTGGCCGCTCAACCCATTCCTTCCATTTTGGGGCCTGAGCAGAAGGTGGCCCCTCCACCAGGAATGGCTCTATGGGCGGTAAGGTGGCCATTGTGTGCGTTCAATGTATCTCGCACCCTTTCTTGCAGCGGGCAGCAGGGCGTGCGTTTTTGGTGTAGACAGGCGGATGTGGGCACCCTCAATTACCGTTCCCCCTGGGTCTCCAAGCCAACACCCCTCACCCTGACGTGGCAGCTGCAAAGCAGAGGCAACCAGCAGCGCTGAGACACCAGCTATTATATTGATGGGTCTCTTGTTAATAGTACTGGGTATTCTGACTTTTGGTTTCGTTTTCTGTTCCAGCTGGCTCAAGCTTGCAGGGCCAGTGACATGTTCCAGAGGGTGATGCAAGTTCACAAGGCTGTCCGTGTGGCAATAAGCGTTGATGAGGCACACGGGTTGGAGCCTTCCTGGAGTGCTCCCTCCACGGTATGTCTGGAATGGTGCAGACGGGCAACCACGTGGTGCGATGACGAGCCTTTGTCCGATGCACTCTGTGGTACGAGCAACGCGTGTGGTTACGTCGCACCCCCAGCCACCACGGAGTGAGGGAAAGTGATGCTGGGCACCCCCACCCTCGTCGCCAATGTTGTGTTGAGCAGTGGGGCACACGCGCTGCCGGTGGTCGCTGTGAGTGCGCACGCGGTGATGGCTGGGCCGCGCAGCAGGAATCACACAGCATGCTTATGTGAAGTTCTGGAGCTCCCGCCTCAGTGCGCGACTGACGTCACGAGTGCCGGTCTCCCTTTTATTAACTGCCTCACGTGGTCATTAGGACCACAACACTTTAACATAACTACGCGGGTCTTCAACAGATTCCCCTGCCCCAGTGGGCGGTCCTGTGTCGCACCTGTTGCGTCACAGGGACGACACCACACTCACCGCCCGCTGACAACAGAACTTGAGGAGCCCTGGAGCTTGGGAGGGAGGTCGAGGGGGGGGGGGGTAAAGCAGACCAGAAACTGAGTTGTGGAAAAGGCCGCTTTATTTGGAACAGGTGCACATTACAAAATCATAAACCTCGGCAACGCCTTCCAAAACTATACCTCACTAAATAAATAAATAAACCTGACCCCCGCTGCCACCCCCTCCCCTAAAATCTTTCTGACCCCACCCATGCAATACAACATTTAAAACATTATATCAACATTATACAAAATTACATCATCATTAATAAACATAACGTCATCATATCAATCCTGAACTTACCCATACCAGGCCCCTCCTCAACCAATCACCTGCCTGCCCCTTCATCTCTGTCAAACCCTTAAAAACATATGATCATCCAATCAATGACCAACTTATCCTTTCCGTGTGCTAACACAAACCTAAACAGCAATTAACCAAATTCTGACACCAACTGCCCAAAAACAACTAGACCCCGCCACCCAGGAAGGAGGGGAGGGGGAGGGGCAACACCAGCCCCCCTCCCCCCTTTCTGCCCCCCCAATAGGAAAAAAGGGGAAAGAAGAATACACAACACCTTCAACGCTGGATAGCCAAAGCCTTCGCCAAAACCTCCCGTAATTCTAACAAATACAAATCCATGCCTACTCTGGAAAGATGTACTCCATCACCCCTAAAAAATTCCTCAGACTCAAAACGAATCTCTCTGTGTGAAAGTCTCCCAAAACCCAGCTGGCGGCAACAACGAGAGACCTCAGTATTCACCTTCTTTCTAGCCCTGTCCACTGCTCTCGGATTCACCGCTCCACGCCAAATCCTGCGGGGTATCAATTCGGTCCAAAAAACAGGGCAACCAGCCCAACGTTCCTTAATGGCGAGTAAATCCTTCTTCATGGCCCGCAGCAGCAAAACCCCCTTCGTTGCACAAAGATCATTTTCGCCTAAGTGGATCACCAAAATATCCGGGCAACAATTCCCAACCAAACTCCTATTCAGGCACGGAAGTAACTCTTTCCACAGCATCCCCCCTTTCCCCTTCCAAACAATATTAAACAGTTTATCGTTAAATCCCAACATTTCCCCGAAATAACTTTGTGCCGCCTGTACACGGGCCCACTTGACGAAAGAATGGCCCACAATCCACACCGTCATCGCTTGGGATCGAGGCCCCGCTACAGAACCTGCAAAAAAAAAAAAAGGTGAATGCTCAAGGAAAAGAGGATGACGCCTGCGCCTCCCCCGCATTACCCCGCACATAACGCTGAAAGCACTTAGATGACCAACGGCCCAACTTCATGATGTCCCCATCAGACCATCCTCTATTATGCGCCTCTGTTGCCGCACCAATACGAAAAGAATGTGTTCCAAAGCTGTCCCCATCCAAACCAATATGCTTCAGCGCTTTACGCAAAACCATGCGCAGTTGATATGCTGTAACCGGAGCTTTGTTAATGTGCAGAAAAACCAGCTCACCGTCAGAACCCCTTGATAAAGAGCGCCAGCGCGGAGCCAAACGCAACGGACATGTAATCTTAGGAGAACGCGCTTCCAACCACACCCCTTTGCCCACCTTTCGTTGATCAGTCTTGGAAGACGAAAGCCACACATGAACACCCTCTTCAGAGCAAAAAACATCTCTCCAACAGATGCCCCCTTTATCCTTAGACCCCAACAATTCTGAAACACGAAAAGCTCCAAAAAACATGAATGCCATTAACATTGAAAATAAACAAGATTCAAAGTCATCACTACAAACCGAAGGCAGGGCAGCTATTACCCGGACCAATGTCTGCCAAGATAAAGCAGCTCTAGACATTGAGGAACCTCCCCGTTCCCTGGCCCAACCCTCCAGCATCCTCTTGCCAATCTCACCAGCTGAAGGGGAATAACCCCCAAAAAGTTTCCCCATAAAGGATATCCCTGCTAGCTTGCCTGCAATGGTTACTCTAGACAAGCCTTTATCCATAAGGAGTAAAATAAATTGAATCACATCTTCTGAACGACGCCACAACTCTTCCCGCCTCGACGCCCCTGACTCCAAAAATTCCTTCCAGGCCAAAGAATAAGCCAAACTCGTAGACCGAGACAAAGAACCTACCACCAGTTGTAATACCCGCTGTTGCCTACTTGCCACAGATGAGTCGGCATCGGGGTCGGTGATGTGTCCGCCTCCCTGGCCAATCCACGGAATCTCCCCCACTGTGAACGAGACAAAGCATCCGCTATGTCATTGTCCACACCAGGAATGTGCAAGGCTCGAAATGCAATATCATGCTTCAAACAACCTAACACAAAAACTCGCATTAGCTTCAGAACCTGCTCATCTCTGGCTGACTGCCGGTTGACAATGTCCACTACTGCCATGTTGTCCACACGAAAAAGTACTTTCTTGTGCGCCAAATCTGCACCCCACAAAGACAAAGCCACCAGCAAAGGGAAAAGCTCCAGAAATGTTATACTCCTACCACCATTCAACCATTCATCAGGCCATCTCTCTGCACACCATCTCCCATTCCAATACAGGCCAAAACCATCACTGCCCGCAGCATCAGAAAACATTTGGACGTCCCACTGAAAATCCATGTCTCTAACCAAAGGCACACCATGAAAAGAGGCAAGGAAAACTTTCCACATTCTCAGATCCTCCTTGACTCCTGCCGACAGCCTCACACGGTGGTGAGGCAAGTGTCTGCCAGCTAGAGCCCTGCCCAACCTCCGACAAAAAGTCTGTCCCGCTCTCACCACTCTGCATGCAAAATTAAGGTGCCCCAACAACACTTGAATCTATTTCACCTGTACCTTCTGCTTCAACAACATACCATTCAACAGTTCCAGCATTTTCACCTTCTTTTCTTCTGGCAGACGAGCCGGCATTGTTACAGAATTGATTTCAATGCCTAGAAATGATAATACTGTGGCAGGGCCCACAGTCTTCTCAGGAGCCAAGGGCACACCTAGTTCCTCCATGAGCCCATGAAACGTGTCTAGAGCTGCCTGGCACTCCGCGGAGCCCGGGGAACCTACAAAAAAGAAATCATCTAGGTAGTGTGTAACCAGGGAGTGACCGGAATGGTATGAGAAATGCCACTGTAAAAACGTGCTGAAACATTCAAAAAGAGCACAGGACATGGAACAGCCCATCGGCAATGCTTTGTCCACGTACCATTTACCTTCAAAATGGATACCCAGAAGACACCAATCATCTGGATGGACTGGAAGCAGCCGGAAAGCAGACTTAATATTGCACTTAGCCATCTCTGCAGCTGCGCCCGCGGTCACAACAAGTGACATGGCCACGTCAACTGAGGAATATGACACCGAAGCAGCTTCCTCATCAATGAAATCATTCACCGAGGAGCCTTCCGGCCACGATAAATGCTGGATAAGTCTAAACTGTCCCTGCTCCTTTTTAGGGACCACACCAATTGGTGACACAATCAAATTCTGGATAGGCCAGTCATGAAAAGGGCCTGCCATCCGACCTTCACGCACTTCTTTACGCAATTTCTCTCGCACCACTGCCTTATGTTCGAAAGCTGACTTTAAGTTGTCCGCCCATCGCCTCTCCCTTGGCCCCAGGTAACCTAAACGGAAACCAAATTGAAATCCCTCCAATAACTTCTGCTTAACCGCTGTGTTCTCATACTCCTGAAGGGCCTGTTGTAACTGAAGAAACCTAACTGGTGTATGAGCCCTTTGGCCCAGAACCCTGTGCGCCCCTACCTCCCCGTCCTCCTCTAAACTGTTGTGACGACCCTGCTGTATTTGAACCTGCTTGATTCCCCTGTGGAGCCCCTCCCGGCCTGGGCCCCCAGCACTTGGACAAAGGGTGTCGCCTTCCACAGCCCGAGCACTCATGCCTATATTTGCAATACTCTCTAGTGCACAATCCTTTATTGAAATCCCAGCAAGCCCCAGTTCCTGAGTGTGAGCCTGAACCACTCCCCACCCCTTCCCGGGTGGCCTTCCCTTGAAAGGGCTGATAAATTAAAGGCAGACCACTGGCCGTGAAAATGGTCTTGCCCCCAGAGGCGGCCTCCATCGTATGTTGCCATAGATCAGTATCTAGTTCACCCCACTTTGCTTCCGAGTCCCATGCCATCCTAGCCCTGAATTCCTCATCATACTGGGCCCAAGCATATCCACCACCAGTTAGCTGCGCCTTCCGAATCACATCCATGTATTTAAATATAGATACGCTGCGCTCAGGAAATTTCTCGCAATAAACGCTTGCGTAAATGGGAAAAGCCGCAGTCCAATTCTCAATTGTCAGTGGGACTTTGGGACGTTTTGCTAGCTCATAGTCTTCCTCCTTTGATCCCTCTTTAGACCTAACTTCCCTGTGGAGGAGCTTCAGAATCTCCACATACTCACCCTTCCAAATACGCTCTTTCGTTGCCAACATGAGATGAGCGCCCAACGGCTTCGTAACTCCCATATATGGCAGCTTTTTAATTTTCAACTCCTTACTGTGCAAAGGGTCTTTAACTCCCTCTATAACATCCGTATTGGTACCACTTTCAGTCTTACCTTCAACTGAACCAAAACTGGCCTCTGTCCCCACACCTGCATCCTTGACATATCTCCCTTTCAATAATCTCCCCTCCCCCCGACCTTCTCCACACCCGTCCCCACAGACACCATGTTTGGTTTGGCCCGTGTAAGTGCTCTCTCACCTGGCTCTAACTGAATCGCCGTTGACACTTCCTTTCTTGGGGCAGATAATTCTACCCCGGTCCTTCCTCGAGAAAACCTACTGGATGTGCCACGCTCTCGTCTCTCCTTTGATTTCTCTGAAAATGACGACACCTGAAAAACACTACGGGACACATGAGAGGACT
Organism: Lissotriton helveticus; assembly: GCF_964261635.1. NCBI lineage: Eukaryota > Metazoa > Chordata > Amphibia > Caudata > Salamandridae > Lissotriton > Lissotriton helveticus. The sequence goes on along the minus strand of NC_136059.1, from coordinate 1,246,549,885 downwards.
CCCCCTCCGCCCCTTCACACAGTTCTCCTTCCTCGGGAGTATCATCCTCATAATCCAATACCACCGGCTCCATCTCCAGAAGCCCCAAATTGTCATGTGCCACAACACCTCGGGTCTTACCTAACCCGTCCTTAGCAACAGTAACTTCAGAATGCATAGCACAGTTTCCTGGAGGGGGAGCAGACTGTACACGCCTGTACCTTCCCCCGTGCTGACTCTGTTGCTCCATAGCCGACGGCAAGGCCGACCACCTATACCTGCTATTCGTTGGGGCCAGCGAGGGTGCGCAGTCGTTCGTGTGCTGACCGCGACGGGCTCCCTCGGTGGAATAGAGATCGCCGCGCTAGGCTCCCCCCCTCACTTCACCTCGGCGTGATTGGACTGGACCGCGCCCTACCGAGTCTGGACCGCCAAATTGATCCACTACCTAAAAAGAAAAGGTTTGGACTGGCGTGCTGGGGCCCCTCATCACAAAACCCATGCCAGCCCTAGCTTGCTGCAACAAGAATGGATCAACCGACATAGCCTGCGACCTGTCAAGAGACAAGGCCCTACTTACCCCCCTCAAAGGTGCCCCCCTCACAGGGGAATCCTGCACCACATCCTCATCATCACTCGAAACCCTTCCCGTATGTGCCACCCCAGAAGAAAACCCTCCACCTGCTATATTCCCAGACAAACCCCGCTCCCCAATCCTTTCCTGCATCCCTCCCCCAGGAAAGTGCCCCCTTCCAAAACGCTCCCCACCACAATGCTGGCCATCAAATTGGGAGCCCACCATACCCATTGCCAAACCAGAAACAACTTCAGAAGACACCCTCCCAGAACCCCTACCATGCTGTGAAACAGAAACAGGAACCACCTTCCGAACACCAATTTGAGAAACATTATGCCACGCCTCAGACAGATTTACTGCTGTGGAGTCCCCAACATGTACCTGTCCCACACCCATTGCATAAAGACCAGCCCTAGAAGAACCCCTGTCTCCCGCCACAACTCCACCGCTCACACCCTGACCACTACCAAAACCCCTACCCTGAAAAACCTCGCTTTGCCCCACATGCCAACCAACATGAGACATAGAGCCAATCTCCCCCTGCAAAACCTCACCTTCAACATCACGGAATGTAACATCCTCACAGAAATCCACTACCTGCCCACCAGCCCCTGGCTTAGAAAATCCCACCCCAACAACATCCCCCGCACTAACACCCCCCTCCCCAACTTGAGCCCACTCCCCCTCCCCTCTCGAGCTCCCCAACACAGACACCGCTTCCTCGTGCTCTGAAGGAGGGCCAGAAAACAGCAAGGGGCTCTGTACCCAACGTGCCCCCTCAAATGCCCCTGCCTCATGGGTAATATCCACAGAGCCCGTAACCTGGCCTAAAGCATCACAAGAATCATCATGGACCGCCACATTCATGGCGCCCAATAACGTCTGGTCCAAATGCGCGCTAGCCGGAGCCAAGAACTGAGAGGAAACATTCTCCCCACACACTAGACAACCTTGCCGTCCTTCCCCAAACGCAAACGAGCCTCTGCGCATGGTACGCTGCGGGGCCTCGTCACCCCCTCCTTCGTGCCGCGCTCCATGTGTCAGCGAAGACGAGCGCATAGCGCTCCTCTTTTGACCTCCCCGGCCGCGAACAGCCGCCGGGGAAACAGCTCGCATAGCAATACCTGCTTCGACCCCATCGCTTATACATGAGCTCCCAAGCGCCTGAGGCAATGACGCGGCCCCCGGTCCTGAAACCGGAGGGTTACGCGCATCACCCGCTACCGCTACCTTGCCCGCCCGCGCCTTCGAAGACGGGGCCGCCTTCCGAGTCCGGGAGCGGCCCCGATCACTTACCCCCTGAGATCGCCTTTTCTTGGGCGACGAGCAGGCCGCCACCACCGCCGCCACACCAGCAGAGGCCTGGCGCGAAGGACGCGCCGGCGCCGGGGGCCCCCCGATCACCAGATCCATGCGACCGGCCTCAGATAACAGTCGCAGTGCCTCCAAAACACGATGGTCCTGCATAATTACGATAGCGACTAGAAACTACAACTAACTATAAAGTTAATTATATAACAAATCAAATCACCTCACGACAAAAAATCACAAGCCTCCAGCCACCAGGTCACCAAACCTAAAATGGTGGCGGATGGGAGGAGTCAATGAGGCTTATGGGATTGGGCAAAACTAAAAACCTACTAAAAACGAGCCCAAAGAAAACACCAGAAAGTTCTGGAAGGCAAGATCCCCCCCCCCCCCCGAAGCCCTCCCAAACAGCCGGGGGGGGGGGGGGGAGGACCTCCCGATGGTCGGCACCCCCCCCCCCCCAAGCCCCCCTTGGAGCAATACAATATAGTGGTGCCAGGGCACAGCATCTGAGCTTTCCTTCATTTAACATGTTTTTTATTCGAATTTCTTTAAAATATTGGCTTGGGCAGGGCAGAAGGTGGAAGTTCCTGACAATGTTGTTGGCAGGCATAACTTGTTAAGTAGCGCATGTCGCCCATAAACACATATTCCAGTTGTTTTTAGGTCTCGTCCTTTTCCATTGCGAAGCAATGGGAAATGGGGGAGAATTCATGTGCTCCATCGGATAGTCAAACCACCACTTTTTTCCGTGGCGTTTTCTTCGAGTGCACGTACAGGCACGCGCATTTGGCCCATACACTGTCATGGCCATCTGTTCCTGTTCCTAATGGCCCTCCCCCAGCACAGAGCGCGCATCGCGGCCGCACAGCACATCAAAGGACTTCGCCCAGCGTGTGCTCTGCGGCTTCTCGGCTTCTCCTCCCCTAACTTCCTTGCATTTCTCCTCCCCCTCCCCAGCCAGCTTCCCCCAGGCCAGAAAAGTACATTGTCATCACACTGTTTGTTTCATTCAGTTCGTTACCTCCTTTATGCTGTCTATACATAAAACAAACGTATTTGCTACTTTTTACCAGTCTTGGTAAAGCCAACAGGTCCAGCATAAAAGCATTTGTGAATGCAGCTAAATGATTTGCCTACATGGGCTACCAGCTGCGATACAACGGAAGCACAGTGAATCACACATGCTTTCATCCATCCCCAGAGCACTCTGATCTTTAATTGGCAATCGGTAGCAACATGTAAAACCTGTAAAGATTTACAGAATACTATGATTGGACATTAGGGCCGAGAACATACCCTATTTATTAATTGCACGGCACTTTTAATTAAATTACGAGTTATCCTCTAATCAAACGTGGCCACAGGAGTTCTCTTTTAATGCTTTTCTCACTAAACAGTTACCTTTCTGTCTCTCGCGCCTTTTTCTGTTCGTCTTTCTTGCTCAAAGTTAGTCTTCTTGGCTTAATTGCTTTAAATTGACGCCCCCTTTATGATTCTCATTTTCGCTGTCGCTCTGTTAGTCAACATTATGCGTCCCTTGATCTCTCTTCTCTTTTTTTGCTCTCCTCTTCCTTGCTCCATTTTACTTCCTCGTTCGCTTTTCCCCTCTTCCCTGAATCCCTCATCTCCTTTTCTATCCCTCTCTTCCTGGGCACCCCTGGTAGAAAACTGACTTTTGTTCTAATTCATTGCCCGTGGTCAGGCCTGTGTAATATATCCTGTTCTCAGACAGACCTGGACTTCTTTTTCCCGCTGCCTCCTACCTTCGCCTCTGACTGTGAGACTGCATCCCAGACGTTTGCATTCGTCTTAAAATGTTCAATGTGCTTCTTTATTTAAATAAACTTTATTAATCTGTTGATATGCACGTTCCTAAGCAGTCACTGTCACCCTCGAATTTTTAAACAGCTCGTGCTACCACGTAATTCATAAAAGAAGGAACATCGATAAATTCATTCAAAACTGACCCAGAACATAGCGTTCAGCTATACCCAGCCTTAACCAACGCAAACATTCTGCCGTCAGCACAATCACTACATCAGCAGGACACACAATGACAGTCAGAGGAGCCGGAATAGCTAACGTCATTTGCATGGTGTCGCAAATTCATCATTCCTTCAATCAACTCACCGGACACCCCCCCCCACAAGCACTCCCTCCCCACACCTCTTGTGTCCCCACAGGGAGGAGCAGTGCAAGCTTCCCTCACACACGGAGCAGGTACAGCACAGGCAGCAACAGTGCAAGCTTCCCTCACACACGGAGCAGGTACAGCACAGGCAGCAACAGCGCAAGCTTCCCTCACACACAGATCAGGTACAGCACAGGCGGCAGCAGTGCAAGCTTCCCTTACACATGGAACAGGTACAGCACCGACAGCAGCAGTGCAAGCTTCCCTCACACACAGAGCAGGTACAGCACAGGCAGCAACAGTGCAAGCTTCCCTCACACACAGAGCAGGTACAGCACAGGCAGCAACAGTGCAAGCTTCCCTCACACACAGAGCAGGTACAGCACAGGCAGCTACAGTGCAAGCTTCCCTCACACACGGAGCAGGTACAGCACAGGCAGCAACAGTGCAAGCTTCCCTCACACACAGAGCAGGTACAGCACAGGCAGCAACAGTGCAAGCTTCCCTCACACACAGATCAGGTACAGCACAGGCGGCAGCAGTGCAAGCTTCCCTTACACACAGAGCAGGTACAGCACCGACAGCAGCAGTGCAAGCTTCCCTCACACACGGAGCAGGTACAGCACAGGCAGCAACAGTGCAAGCTTCCCTCACACACGGAGCAGGTACAGCACAGGCAGCAACAGTGCAAGCTTCCCTCACACACAGATCAGGTACAGCACAGGCGGCAGCAGTGCAAGCTTCCCTTACACACAGAGCAGGTACAGCACCGACCGCAGCAGTGCAAGCTTCCCTCACACACGGAGCAGGTACAGCACAGGCAGCAACAGTGCAAGCTTCCCTCACACACGGAGCAGGTACAGCACAGGCAGCAACAGTGCAAGCTTCCCTCACACACAGATCAGGTACAGCACAGGCGGCAGCAGTGCAAGCTTCCCTTACACATGGAACAGGTACAGCACCGACAGCAGCAGTGCAAGCTTCCCTCACACACGGAGCAGGTACAGCACAGGCAGCAGCAGTGCAAGCTTCCCTCACACACGGAGCAGGTACAGCACAGGCAGCAACAGTGCAAGCTTCCCTTACACACAGAGCAGGTACAGCACAGGCAGCAACAGTGCAAGCTTCCATCACACACGGAGCAGGTACAGCACAGGCAACAGCAATGCAAGCTTCCCTCAAACACGGAGCAGGTACAGCACAGACAACAGCAGTGCAAGCTTCCCTTACACATGGAACAGGTACAGCACCGACAGCAGCAGTGCAAGCTTCCCTCACACATGGAGCAGGTACAGCACCGGCAGCAGCAGTGCAAGCTTCCCTTACACATGGAACAGGTACAGCACCGACAGCAGCAGTGCAAGCTTCCCTCACACACGGAGCAGGTACAGCACAGGCAGCAGCAGTGCAAGCTTCCCTCACACACGGAGCAGGTACAGCACAGGCAGCAGCAGTGCAAGCTTCCCTCACACACAGAGCAGGTACAGCACAGGCAGCAGCAGTGCAAGCTTCCCTCACACACGGAACAGGTAGAGCACAGGCGGCAGCAGTGCAAGCTTCCCTCACACACGGAGCAGGTACAGCACAGGCAGCAGCAGTGCAAGCTTCCCTCACACACGGAGCATGTACAGCACAGGCAGCAGCAGTGCAAGCTTCCCTCACACACAGAGCAGGTACAGCACCGACAGCAGCAGTGCAAGCTTCCCTCACACACGGAGCAGGTACAGCACAGGCAGCAGCAGTGCAAGCTTCCCTCACACACGGAGCAGGTACAGCACAGGCAGCAGCAGTGCAAGCTTCCCTCACACACAGAGCAGGTACAGCACAGGCAGCAGCAGTGCAAGCTTCCCTCACACACAGAGCAGGTACAGCACAGGCAGCAGCAGTGCAAGCTTCCCTCACACACGGAGCAGGTACAGCACAGGGAGGAGCAGTGCAAGCTTCCCTCACACACGGAACAGGTAGAGCACAGGCAGCAGCAGTGCAAGCTTCCCTCACACATGGAGCAGGTAGAGCACAGGGAGAAGCAGAGCAAGCTTTCCTCACACACGGAGCAGGTACAGCACAGGCAGCAGCAGTGCAAGCTTCCCTCACACAGAGGGCAGGTACAGCACAGGCAGCAGCAGTGCAAGCTTCCCTCACACATGGAACAGGTACAGCACCGATAGCAGCAGTGCAAGCTTCCCTCACACACGGAGCAGGTACAGCACAGGCAGCAGCAGTGCAAGCTTCCCTTACACATGGAACAGGTACAGCACCGACAGCAGCAGTGCAAGCTTCCCTCACACACGGAGCAGGTACAACACAGGCAGCAGCAGTGCAAGCTTCCCTCACACACGGAGCAGGTACAGCACAGGCAGCAGCAGTGCAAGCTTCCCTCACACACAGAGCAGGTACAGCACCGACAGCAGCAGTGCAAGCTTCCCTCACACACGGAGCAGGTACAGCACAGGCAGCAGCAGTGCAAGCTTCCCTCACACACGGAGCAGGTACAGCACAGGCAGCAGCAGTGCAAGCTTCCCTCACACACAGAACAGGTACAGCACAGGCAGCAGCAGTGCAAGCTTCCCTCACACACCGAGCAGGTACAGCACAGGCAGCAGCAGTGCAAGCTTCTCTCACACACGGAGCAGGTACAGCACAGGGAGGAGCAGTGCAAGCTTCCCTCACACACGGAACAGGTAGAGCACAGGCAGCAGCAGTGCAAGCTTCCCTCACACACGGAGCAGGTAGAGCACAGGGAGAAGCAGAGCAAGCTTTCCTCACACACGGAGCAGGTACAGCACAGGCAGCAGCAGTGCAAGCTTCCCTCACACAGAGGGCAGGTACAGCACAGGCAACAGCAATGCAAGCTTCCCTTACACATGGAACAGGTACAGCACCGACAGCAGCAGTGCAAGCTTCCCTCACACACGGAGCAGGTACAGCACAGGCAGCAGCAGTGCAAGCTTCCCTCACACACGGAGCAGGTACAGCACAGGCAGCAGCAGTGCAAGCTTCCCTCACACACAGAAAAGGTACAGCACAGGCAGTAGCAGTGCAAACTTCCCTCACACACAGAACAGGTACAGCACCGGCAGCAGCAGTGCAAGCTTCCCTCACACACAGAGCAGGTACAGCACAGGCGGCAGCAGTGCAAGCTTCCCTCACACACGGAACAGGTACAGAACAGGCGGCAGCAGTGCAAGCTTCCTCACACACAGAGCAGGGACAGCAGCAGTGCAAGCTTCCCTCACACACGGAACAGGTAGAGCACAGGCAGCAGCAGTGCAAGCTTCCCTCACACACGGAGCAGGTAGAGCACAGGGAGAAGCAGGGCAAGCTTTGCTCACACACGGAGCAGGTACAGCACAGGCGGCAGCAGTGCAAGCTTCCCTCACACACAGAGCAGGTACAGCACAGAAAGAAGGGGAAGGGGTTAAGTCAACAAGGACTACAGGTAGAAAGGGCGTGTTTTATGCACCGCTTGCAGGTTGTCAAAACACATAAATTGAAGGCATTGTCATTTAGAATGCCAGTAGCTCTCAAAATCTCGCAAATACGAGACCTATTGCATTGCAAATGCTTGTTTTCAGTGTCAGTCTGATGATACTATTTCTTGGCCAGAAAAACGCGGTATTTGAGGAAGCGGGAAAGTGGCTTCGGCCCACAGATCCGCATATGGCTGTCAGCAGCCAACTTTGTGGCAATAACAGGAAACGTTGTATGTTTCTGAGAACAGGAACAACCTCGCTGTGTCGTTTCACGGGCGCAGCAATGCTGTGGTCATTTGCTCCTGAAAGACTCTTGCTGTACTCTTTGTGAAAGTGGAAGTCATGTGAGGGACGCACGATTTTCCCGGCAGGTGACGCATATCAGAGTGCACATTGGGCTACGCCTCATGTTTTGTGTCCGCGTTTTAACACCTGCTGGGGCAACTTTTGAAGGTTCATGACATTTTAATACATTAGACTGTGTGAATTTGCAGAAAAAAAATGAAAATACATTAGAATGTGTATTTGTTTATTTATGTGTCGGTTGGGCGTCTGTGCAAAGTTATATTGCCAACAAAGAAGGGTCCAATTTGCCCTCTGAACTACCAGGGCAGTGTGTACATACCGGGTTAGGCTCGCGGGCACAGACCGGTGTGGTATGCAGCTTAAAGAGGGAGAGGCTGCATGCCTCTGCATCCTGCTGTGCCCTGGGTATGTAGGCCGGTCAGAACCTCTGCGAGCCTGCCTCAGAAGGTGACGCGAGGTTTCTTCCGTGATTGCCAGGTGCTACCAGTATTAATACTAAAAAAAAAAAAAAATACCCACATCCGAAAAAGTGAAAACACGGCTACTTGCGCCATCTAGTGGTATGTCCATGTAAGCGATCTCGTTATTAGTGAACGCATGCTAACTTTAATTAATAATTAAACACCTAGACATAAATATGGCTGTAGGAGCACGGCGCTTAAGGCGTTTTCCTCCCTCTGCCCCCGTCCTTGTGTCGGTTTTTACGTAGGCCGGAGTGTTCCCCTCAAACTTCCCTTTCCAGTGGTTGCGTCACTTGGACTTTTGGCAGCCGGCCGAGGGGAACTGCCCGAGTCATCAGTTTCGAAATTGCGAGTCCACACCCAGAAGTGAATCACGAGAGCCAGCGGCGTTGGTCACACACTATGTTGAATATTTTTGATTATTCTGCACCGTGGTGGTTGTTGTCAACATTTTAAATAGCGGGTTGCATGATATAGCGCTTGCATGTTCAAAGTCTAGGAAAGTGGGAGTGTGCGCATTTTCAGGTGGGTGTATTTGTTAATCTGACTGGGTACAGTTATGTACTGATTGTCGGTTCTGCTTCAAAAGAGACCCCTTACCGTTGGTTTATGTGGCCAGTGACATAAAGTGAGGAGGAGGGACACCACTAGAAGGCTTGGCCTGAGACACCAGGGCATGTATTGGTGCTGACCAGAATGTGTTTGTGATCTGGCCCGTAATTGAGCAACACATCCTCGGCCCACTTTATTCCCAAACAGAATGCAATGTATGGTAGCTTAGTGACTGTTGCAGAGATCTATCTAGTCGGCCCCAGTTTATAAAACTGCAGCGATCTGTGTGAGTGAATACCGCTAGTCTTAGGTTTGCATCAACAAAAAATAACTCGGAGGGTTAATGCGCTAACTCACTGCTTGAGACCTGCAAGTCACAACTGCTGTTAAGAATTCTCAGTAGGTAAATGCATTTGTTGCCGATCTCCGTGCAACTTGCAGTGCACAACTTCAAATCCTAGTAAACCTTCAGTGGGTTACACACCCGATACTGCATGTAAGGTGCAAGGCATGTATTATGTTTACTGTGTTACATGTTTCACTGTTGCATGAAAAAGAGAATCCAAAATCTCTGGTAGCTCTTCCTCATTCTACAAGTATCGTCACAAACATTTTCTTCACCTTTCCCCCTTGGAGCTTTTTGAAGTAAAACGTTTTAATCTCTTGATTTTTTTCCTTGAACACTGTCTGAGCCGAGACAATACAGTGTACCCTAGTTTCCCTACATAAGCTTTTGGAGCAGGAGAGAATGTGTGGCTGTGTCCTGCTGGACTCCGTTGGACATCACCTCCCGGGCAAGCAGGGCTTTAAGTGGGCCGGGTCTCACCGGTGCTGAGCACGGCAGTATTTTAAAGGGGGCCTTGAAACGGGTCTCTATCAGGCTCTGTTTTGTGCCCTGACTCCGGTGACTGCCGGCACATTCTGTGCACGTGCTCACACTGCTCACTTCTCACTAGAGTGGAGAAGTGACGGCATGACGTCATGCCAGGTGAGTTGTAGCAGAAGGGAAACCTTTAAAGAGTCATTTTCTCTCTGGATTTCCATTCTCTTTTTGAAACTCACAAGCAGCATCATTGTCGTGGTGTCACCAGGGCTCTAAGTGGAAGCTTTTTCAATATTCTATACAACAAGCCATAATGCTGCTTATTTATCTTATGCAACTAACAACCATTGACAAAGCCAATAGTCCTGACTTGTAGGTATGATGTTACTTGTTGTATCATACAATCTGGATGCAATGACAGAAACAGCAAAATACAAGATGTGTTGCACACTATGCTAGGCACAGATTTTTAGCTTACGTGTTTTTAAGCCACGTCCTTAATTACATTGGCCATGCCCCTTTGAGAGGCCCTCCCCCCCCCCCCAACCCCCCCCAGTTTTTTTCAACTCACTTATAGCCCTGCGGGCAAGGCACACCTGGGACAAAGAGATACTATTTGCCTTTAGTCTCTGGTGCCACAAGAGTGGACGTAAGAAAATGGTCGCCGGGGAGCTCAGCCTCTTTTCTCAAAACCTCCCTGCAGACCGCATGCTCGTCTTCATTTCACAGTGGCAGGCGGCCTGACATCTGCGGCACGCGCTGCCGGTGCTGGCGAGGGGAAGGCGCTGGTGGTCTGCACCATATATTCACGTTTTAAATTCGGAAAGTATTTGCTGGTTGAGAGTCACTAGGTAGAGCTTTCTTTTCAAGGTTGCCACCCAGCTAATATTTTTCTGGCTCAGCGAATCTTTTATGGGTCTGACCTAGCGGCAGCTTTAGGTGCTTTGCCAGCATTGTTTTCCAAAAACAATTAATGAAAAAATACATAGATATTCACCTGCATAAATGCCTTTTCAGTCAGACCAGTGGATGAAGGGGGTTGATCAAGTTTCATCCACATTTCGCTCCTCCAACAATAGCTTACTGTACCGTAGGGTGACCAACTCGTGTGGCTGCAAATTCAGGACAGTGAGTGTAAAAATTCAGGACAAAGGGTCAAAATTCAGGACAAAAATTCAGGACAGAAGGTCAGAATTCAGGACAAAAATTCGGGACAAAGGGTACGTTTTGCAGACACATCAGAGGAGGTCGCGCAATTATACGTAAGTAAATAGACAACCAACACAAGTACAAGTCAAAATAAGTTTATATTAGGTTGAGAGAACTTTGCACTGCTTCTGTAGTGTGCCGGAGTGAAACTTAAATATCTGAGCTTGCATATTCAAAACAAAAAAAATGAAGAAAGCGATCAAAGCCGAAGGCTTCTCAGATCTTACATGCCCCTCTCCCCCACTGGAAAAAAACCACCTGATCTGATCAATGATCCCAAGTAAATGTGATGTGTAAACGCTAAAGGGGCTCGGAGGGCCAGGGTAAACATGAAAATAATAACAGCACAAAAGCAGAAACTTTGCGCTATTGGAGAAAAAGAAATAAATAATAAAGGAAAATTGTATTTGTACCATTATCACTGCTTGTGTGACAGTTTAAGAGGCTAACAGTGGATGCACCTGGGTAACATGCGCCAAAATGAAACCTCCACCTCCTCAGAGCTTGGGCCCTAGTGAGGTGACAGGAGCCCCTAAACAAAAGCAGTTTGCCATGCTCTGGGCTCTGGCAGGAGGAGGCCCAGCAAATGCTGTCACTGATCCGGCTCGCACAACACATGCACACTCTCATCACAATGTTTCCCCCTTTCCAGGGTGTCTAACCTCATACCAGCAGCAGCCTTCTGCGGCCCCGCAGAGATGCTTGTACCAACAGATGCCACCGGGACTGTACTGCATGTGTGATCTTGCACCAGGCGCTCACGATCCCAGGCTGGTTCTCTCCATGGTCAGGCAGATTCATTGTTGTTTCCGAGCTGCGAGATAACAATGTCCTCCCAAACCACCCGCCCTGTCAGGTGACCTCTGACCTTAAGCTCCTCTCTGTAGGAGTAGGCCCGGCTCCAAGGTTCTGACTCTGGGAGGGCCATGAAGAAACATGGGTGAGCCAAGATGATGGATGTGGTGCAGGCAAAAAATAAAAGCATTCAGGAAGATTGTAAGCATTGGGGAGAGAATGTAGCCAAACGGCTAGGGTGGTCGACCTCTGAGCTGGGTAACCGGTTTCGAGTTTCTGCAGGGACGCTCAACATTCTGGGCAAATCACTTAATCTCCCTGTGCCTACTAAAATGAATGTGTCCATCTGTAACGTAACTGGTGCTCATATAAAGCGCTCTGATACCTCCAGGGTGTAGTTCGCGCTATATAAAACTCCACACAAAAAAAGATCTGTTTTAGACACTGACAACATAGGCCCACTTTTCACAAGTCTGCAAAGTGAAAGATGCATATGTTTACTAATGTTTGGCCTAATTGAACAGAACATTGGCCCTTCTCAGTACCCAAATTGTACTGTTTGCAGCGGTACTGGGCATAAGGCATGGCTGCAAACCATACCCGCTGAGCACTGCTGCAGGAAGTACCAGTTTGGATGCTCATGATACTTGTTAGAGGGCAAGGGTAGTGACCATGCTCAAGGTCAACTAAGCATAGCCATGCCTAGACATAATAGTAGGGAACATATTTTTGGCTACAGTGCATGACTAAAATGTATGGGTTGCGAAGGCGGAGGTTCTCTGTTACCATAACTGACCATACTCTTTGTGAAAGGCAATGTTTTTAGATTGTGGATCATTAGTTGAATATCCTTTCAGCAGCGATTTCAAAACTCATATTTCACAGAAATAATGTCATAGTGATTAATTAATTCTTTTTATTATCTATATTCTTATTTATTACAGTATCAACCAATAATAAGACCAGAAGTGAGTGTAATGTGGTATACTAAAGTGGTGAAATGCAGAGTTTTCTAGGCATATTTTAATGTTTTAAAAACATGTGATGTTAAAAGTACATAACGTAAAGTTTTAGAGTTCTAGTGAGATTTACAAATCACTCTTTCATAGTTGAATATCATGTAAGTATGTATAGAAATGCAGCAATACAAATTATGATCTTGCCGTTCCTTTTGCATCACACCCATCCTTTGCCCGAAGATGTGCAGGGAACGGTTTTTCCTGCGGCCATTAAGTGCTGAGAGCCAGCAGGGAAATGAATAGCATATCTCACCTTAACTTACACTGCACGACAAGGCCTGCCCTGGACCACCAGTACTCAGGAAAGGGAAGTAAGCATCTCATCGGAACCAGTAAGATATGGTTGCCTAATGATGTGATTACGGCCCCGTACAACAAAGGGATCATTTTGAAATGCTTTGTCAGCTTCATACTTCACAAATCTCGAGAGGTTTAAAAAACATATATGCAAAGGACTGAGATTTCCAACTCTATGGATCTCTTTATGGAACCATATTACCTAATTGTTAGTATTTATACTCTATATATAAACTTATAGGGCTGTATTCTCAAAAGATAAATTCTGTCATAAACATAGGTTTATGACTAAATGTACCTTTTTTACACCTGCAAGGAATTCATAAAGGAACTCCTGACAGGTGGCTATGCATTTATTACTGTGGATTATTTCTCCACCAAGAGTCCAGAGAAATCCACTATAGTAAATCCCACTTAAGGTGTGAGAATTGAGTGTTGTAAGGTGTGATTCACCTTAGTACTTTTTAGGTACACCCACAAGCATATACATTTTTGGGCACCTTCAAATTCTTCTTTGTAGCTTTTCCCCTCTGGAGATATTGGGAGTAACAGTACTTCCAGGAAATGATGGGAAACAGATCCTCTGAAATTTTCTCCTCACAGTAATAAAGGTGAAAACATTGCATTTGTACAGGAGCCTCCATCCCCCCTCCTCTGATAGCATTCCTCTCGTCCACCTGAAAACCTCTGCCTGGTTCACTATGAGCCATACTATTGGGATTGTTTATTAATTGATTTGGGAATCAATGGCTGATAAACTTGACTCAGGCAATCAGGATTTAAGATTTGGCAGCTGATTCTGTCAACGGGGATAATTCCAAGCCTGTACCTCATGCTATCAGCATGGGTAAAAATGACTGCCCCATTCTGTTTTTCAAAAGCTAAAGTAAGGATCTGTATTGTTCAGGCTTGTGCACAATATTAATCTCTAGACTGCAATATTACCATCTTACTCGGATTACCAAGATCAGGCGCAGTGTTCACGGTTAACTACTTACAAGGTCCTTGGTCACTGGGATAATCTAATGCATAGTTTTTAACACGAGTTCAGGGTGAAATCTGTGCAGGCTACAACACAAAAATGTACCTCAAAGGAATTGGCATACATACAATGTATAGTGACAAAAAACACAGAGTGATATCCAGAATTACTCATCAATAAGCAGAGACTTCCTGCAATAATCACAAATAGATACAATAGTTGTTTATACTAAAATGTTTTAAATCTTCAATTATGTGATTTAGTACTTTTGAGACTTGTTCTTTTTTGTGTTGCAGTTTACATTCAATTTTACCTTCAACTCACACTGAAACTTTTATTTTTTTATTGAACAAATATATAAATGTGTCTAATAGTGCTTGATATAACATATTCCGTCATAAAATATATTTAGCCACATTGTACCATTATAAAGCATTCTAAATAGCAAGAATTTGTATTTGTCTAACCAGTGACTTCCATTTCATCAACTTCAGAAGGATGAAATGCTGACAAATCCATATTGGTATTCAAAACAGAGTCCCGCAGGTTACACAGGACTCCAGCAAAAGTCACAAAACTGCACTTATAACTATCTAAATTCACATGCACATTATGTGCACTACGCGGAATGGTCCATAAAATGTTCTTTTATTAACTGTCACAAAGCAAAATTTTTCTCATTTTGGAAAGGCCCTACTATAGGAAAAAAAGAAAACAAACCACTACTATAATATATATTCTCTAAGTGTTTTCCCTGAGAGAGAGAGTGTGTGTGTTTGATTGTGTATACACTTGTGACATTTCGCTGCCTGATTCCCAGTTGCTATGACCACTTGCAATCTCTGTATTTTGCTGTAGTGGGAGTGTCAGACACTCTGGTGTTCTTTTGTGTGTGGGAGACTTCGACATCCATGCCTGCTGACTTTCACACCTATGCATGCTGATACTTTTAGGAGCCTAAATCACCATCATACAAGTGAGGTGATTAAATAAAGTGTAAGGGCACACAGACACTCGGGGAGGGGGGGAACGAATTGACACTATTTGCTTGAGTACAGACCTAGAAAAAACACCTGATCTGATCAATCATCCCCAGGGAATGTGATGTGTAAACGCTAAGGGGGCATAAACAAAAGCAGTTTGCCATGCCCTGGGCTCTGGCAGGAGGAGGTCCAGCAAATGCTGTCACTGTGCAGAGGCCCATTATCATTCTGTATGTGATAATTAGTCCGACATACAGAATGATAATGGGCCTGATAAGTCTTTTACTACGTCAGGGAGGGGCGGTTACAGGCCATTGATCACAGCAGGAGCCGAGCTGGCCCCTGCAGTGAGAGTTACGGAACTCTCAGACTGCTTGCAGGGGGCAGCTCACTCAAATGCCTGAAATTACGGACAAAAGGCGTCCGTGAAAGAAACCCTCACGGACAAGAGGCGCAAATTACGGGCAGTCCTTGAAATGTACGGACGGTTGGTCACCCTACTGTACTGGGTGATAGGTAAGCCCACTTCATCCCTTGTCTATTTCGTACTGGGAGTGATAGCATTTTGCTTGCTCGTGTGCACAGGCATCTGAAAAAGGGTGCACTTCAGTGCCAGGGTTAGTATGCCTGGTGCGCTGCTTTGATTGTCTATATTTTTTAAATGTTTTGTTCAAGTTGCTTTTTGCATACTACATATGCTTGCATACATACATTCATGAAAAACATTAAAGCCTTCCAAATGCTAGAACTATTGGCTTTGCCAATGCTAGTTTCACCTTGTGGATGGTTTGGTAACAGAATAGCATCACTGGTAATTTCATAGGAAATAAACAAAAAGTGATGGGTGGCATGCTTGAATTAATCACCGCCACTGGTAATTTCTTGGGTCGCATCCCAGTCCATCATTTTTTGCCACCATGCGACCTCAGACTAGACCCAGCTATATGCAAATCAGCCTTGATTCTGCTTTAAAAGGAACAGTCCAGCCCGAACTGCCAAGCCAAGTTTTACCTGAACCTTAATTCAAAGGTGAAAAACAATGGTGTGGAGTGTGACCAAGAGTGTTTGCCTGTGGCTGAGATTAATTCAAACATTCTTTCCATCACCTTTGTTAGAAATGGGATCTCTGGTTGGCTAAGGCTTGCACCAAAGCCAGGTAGAGACCACCACTCTAGTTAGGGCAAGGGAGTTACACTCCAAAGATAACCCCTGCTCTCCCCCTTGGCAACGTTACACGAGCAGTAAGGCTGAACCCGGAGGCAGTGCAAGTTAAACATTTGCGCACGCACCCCCCAGCAACAACATCCCAGGCCTCCCACAAAAGGAACTCCACACAAGGTTATATCAAAACTAGCCTTTATATTCTCAACCCACCTTAGAATAGTAAGCACATTATGTACACTGTGCCAACTGGCACTGGGCAATATTTACAAGGGATTATGTACACCGGACAGGGCCACGGGGACCACTGTCAGAATCAGCACTGAGTAGAAATAGCACTTCTAGCACATAGAATAATTGTAGCACCAAATAACCATTGTAGAACCCAACCAGTAACCCCTGGTAAAAGGTAGGTACACACTATGCAATCCTAACCACCTTAGGCATATATCACGCGGGGAACCACGAACTCACTAGCATAAACAATACTAGGTAAACACAACCTCCTAAGCCTACATCATATCTAGAGGTATCAAACACAGGGTGCGCAAAACATCCTACACACAGTACATTTCCTAACACCCAAAGCATTAGCGCATAGTTCACGTGTAGCACACAAATCCCATCAAGGGTCCAGGTTGCGTCACTGCACAATAACCTAAACGTAGCAGCTGCCCGCTACTTGCTGGGCAGCTGAGGACAAGAACAGGCCCTAAACGCTGCAGCTGGCACTAAGTGCTGCGCAGCTGTGGAAGGCCGAGGTAGGGCAAAGGAGTGCGACTCACTCCTGAGTTCAAAGTACTTGTCCCTAGAAAGGAAAGAACCTAAACGGTGCAGCTGCCCACTAATTGCTGGGCAGCTGGGAATCAAAAACTGCGACAGGGGCTCTCACTAGCCCTTATTAGCACAACTGCCACACGTGGGAGCCTTCTAGGCCCTAGAAATCAATACTGCGCAGAACGGTGGAGCTCTCTGGCTCTAGAAATACATATTGCGTGTTTTGGAGCCCTCCAGGCTATGGAAGCAAATATGTCCCCTCAACAATGAAGCCTGGGCCCCTCTGGGCCCGGTTGAACTATTATGTTCAAATTGTTTGGAGCCATCTGGGCTCTAAAAATAATGTGTCCCAAGGAGCCCTCTAGGCTCTTAAAATAGTGGGGGGCTTCATTGGAGCCCTCGGGCTCTAGACCATCATGGGCGCGGGGGAGCCACCTAGGGTCCTGAAGAAAACATGCCCCCTGTCGTTGGGCCCTCGGGGGCAAGAACCCGGGCCCCTCTGGCCCTCGGGACCCCTTTGGGGCCCTTTCAATAGGTGTGGCCATCGTTGGAACCCTCGGGCTCGGGGAAGGACGGCGTGAGCGTTGGAGCGGCCCGCTGCCATCTGGGGCCGCTCGGGGAGCTGTACGGTCCTTGAAGGTCCTAGGAACCCGTAGCCCCACTTACCGGCTCTCACTGCTGCCGGTCTCTTCTCTGTGCGGTGGCATACGGCCTCCGGGGGCTCCCCTCACTTCGGGGAGCCCCGCCTCACCATTGCTCCCGGAGGGGGCGCAACAGGCGCCTCTTCACCCGGTCCCCCGTCTCGGGACCGGGACTTTGGAAAATAGAGCCCGCGTGGCTCTGTGCAGCTTCTCCCCGGTCGCGGGGGTAAGCGGAAATGACGCGCCCTGGGCCCGCCCCGAGTCAGGCAAGGTAGTCTGGCTTCCGGTTCGGGCCGGGGAAGCAACGGGAAATGTTTTAGAGCGCGGCTCAGGCCACGGCGGTGAGACGCGGGGTGGGCACCCGCCTTAGTAAATAATGAAAGGAGCGGGGTGGCACCCGTAGCAGTACAAGTCAGCATGCAGCCATAAGTGGGGTGGGCACCCGCGCTGCAACCATGAATGCAGGCAAAGTCGCAGGGTAGGCACCTGCGCACAAAAATAATTAAATAAGCGGGGTGCCATTAATAAAGGCAGCCATGAGGGGTAGGCTCCCTCAATGACAGGGCATTTTTAAAATAAAGCGCTTCCAGGCGCTAGGGCAAGTAAAATATCCCTAAAGATAAAGAAAGGATCCTGGGGCAAGGAAAAATCCCCTAGTCATTCCAGACCAGGCAGAGGGGTCCCCAAGAAGTCTTCCAGCATCCAGGGCATCCAGGGGCTGGGCAGGGCCCAGGGAGGCAAGTCTTCCCCTGGGCCCCAGCAGCAGCACGCACCTGGTAGATTCAAGTCCGGAAACAAGAACATTTAACATGAGGTCACAGCCTCTTTTTATACACAGAAATCCTTTGTTGTCAAAGGTGCAGGCAAGGGGCGAACCAGACGCAACTGGTTCCTGAGCACTTTGTTTTGCTCAGCCCCTCTGCCTATTCACAGGATGAGTCAGGGACATCAGACACACCACAGGGGGTGGAGCCAGCATTGTGGAGGGAAAGCCCAGCCCTATTCAGGTCCCAGCTGTACTCCTCCCTCCCATCAACATACAGATCCCTTCATTCACCGCTGGGGCAGACCCATCCTGACTCCTGGAGCCAGGCACACCAGCCAGCTCCAGCCAATCACAAGCCAGACAGTCAATTCACATCTACTGCACAGGCAGGCCAACTTCTAGAAGTGGCACTTCCACACTAGACGCATTAAAGCCGCACACATCATCGCGCAGCAATCAATCTCACGAGTTCGCACATACCAAACTCAACCTTGCACTCCCCACGCATCAGGAACTACCATGGACACACACATTCCCCATGCATTCCTATGGGAGGGCAGGCCATTCTCACACGCGCACTCAGAGAGCGCACGCACTTTACACTGCGCCACAGTGCTAAAGTGCGCAAAGACCAGAAATCACTATAATGATGTAACATTAAAAGGCAAACAGTTCAGGGGTCAACCTGCTAGAAGGGCCAAGTCCAACAACCTTTTTATATTTGCAGTAAGAGCACTCAGAGTGAATGTATGTTCAGATATGGATAGCGTGTTCACATTGCTATAGGACACAAACTATACATCACTTACGAGACTTAAGTAGGTCGAAACTGGTCCGAATTTACTTGAGGTCCCGTCTGGAGGCCTGGCATTTTGGGCTGAATTCTTATTGGAGAGGGGCCAAGACTGAATTGTATAAGGCAGGTCTCGGTCTAGAATAGCACAGTGGGTGAAAGACAATGGTCTCAAATGTGCCCCTGGCGATTGCCAGTGGCTTGGATTAATTCAGGCATTTCTTCCATCACCTTGTTGTTTTTGCAGTATATTCCGTAAGTGTAATGGGAATGCCCAATGTTGGTTCGAATAGGTAGGAACATTGTTACCACTCCTAACCATTTACTACACACAAGTGTCCACGGGTCTAAAACCATTATAAAATCTACCTCACTGATAAATCAAAACTTACTATATCCTAAATGTAAGGGAAAACCTCATTGAGAGTATGTATACCCATCTGTCACCAACAGGTGCCATCCTTATTCATCATCTGGGTCTCCTCCTAACAACTCCATAGTGACTAGTTGATGGTGAAACCAGGACCTGTTGATAGTGTCCCCAACCCACTCACGAGTCACTGAATAACCTACAGATGTGAAATGATTATCGCTTGTGATGGGGGAAAAAAACAACTATTTGCAGTGCAAAATTAGTTTACAAAAAGTGAATTAAAATTGGATAATGAGAGAAAAAAATATTTGTTGGTATTGCTCAGTGCCCAAGACTAAAAACAGTACAAACAAAGACAGGTTTCAACAATTAACTGTCATCATTGTTAATGGGGTCACCACTCTTAACCGACACCCCATAAAGCTACACCCCTGGGTTGGTATCAAAACAATCCAACCAATTGAAATTATTCAAGTATAAAAGCAGATTTAGAAATTAGTAACATCATACTCTGTGTCAAATGAAACTCAACCATGAACGTCATTTAGAGGTTGCCAGGGGTCACAGCTGTGAACCCTGGCTTGTCCCTTGCGACCTCTGCCTCAGAGGTGGCAAAATCAGTGACAGGAACACAGTGGCAGGTCTTCCAGGGCTCCAATAGAGAAGAATGTTTCATTATTCACTACT
Source organism: Lissotriton helveticus (assembly GCF_964261635.1). Taxonomy (NCBI): domain Eukaryota; kingdom Metazoa; phylum Chordata; class Amphibia; order Caudata; family Salamandridae; genus Lissotriton; species Lissotriton helveticus. Next base: position 1,246,529,789 of record NC_136059.1, on the reverse strand, counting down.
CGTGTAATTAAAAAATGGAGTACAATTAGCTGGAATATGACCTTCCCTGGCAGCTAAGGTGTGTAAAAACCAAAATGCGTTTAAATGTATGTTGTGTGTAGGTGCGTGTTTAGGTGAGAGAGTGTGTGTGTATGTGTAATCATGTTTGTGTGTGTGAAACTGAAGGTCAAATGGTGTGTGATGCCACTTCCGCTACACCAGGCATTTTACTGAATTGATGTTCATGAACACAACACACTCAATTTGTTCAGTTTCAGTTTTTACAATGCTAAATCAATATTTCCCAATGCTAAAATATATATGTAGGTTCTATCCCTCAATTAATTGGCAAAGTAGATATGAAATGAATATGCAGGGTCGGGGGCAATGTTTTCCTCAAAAATAGATGAGGGAGTGTGTACCTAAAGCTAAGATTCAAAACAGCATTTCAAATAACAGCCAATAAGTGAAGATACAATCAAAAACTCAAGGTCAGAGAACTAAACAAAAATGAAGGTTTATTAAAATATTAAAGATCAATACAGAAGGCTAAAATATAGTTGGTTTCAAAGAATACGTCATAGTACTCCAAAATCAATTGCCATAAGGACTCTTAACATTCTAAATAGATGCATCACAAGCAAGTAAGTCGGGCAGCCTCCCAAGAGATTGAAAGTGTCACACACAGTCCCAAAACCATGACTTTTTATAAGAAATGTCATAGTGTGACGAAATGGAAATCACACAATCAGCATAGGACTAACAAACAAGTAAACACATCATCAAATCAAAATACAGCATTATTATATGTCCTCCAAAACCACCATGCTAGCACTTTCCCCTAAATTAATATTAATAAGTTGCCCTGTGACCTAATGTCATCAGAGGTGTCAGAACAAATCTGGTTACATAAACAGTTAAAAGCCTCATAAATGTGTAGCCTACAGTGAGCGAGCAGGAAGAGCCTTAAAAAGTAACAAAGCCTTTCTCCAGAGTGCCTCCAGATTAGCATGTCATCACAAAGCATCAGTTCACATTTTGCTACATGCGGTTTCAATGAGAAATATAAACCCATGATTAATATGAATGCTTCAAGAAATCAGGTGAAGTTGAGGCCTAGGTTGGTCTATGCCAGGAAAACATAATTCTGTGCATCACAACATTATCGTTTCACTTGCAAAAGGTCCCTGTTGATAAGCAAATATGCTTCGAACTAGAAAATAGCTACAACAGATACACGTAGAGGACAAACACAAAGCACACACAGACATATCTCAAACTGGTCTATGAATGCTGAGTCCATCAAGAGCAACGCATAAATCCGTGTAATTCCACTTGAGAATGAAAAGGTCCAAAAATCTTAAAACTTATAGAAGATTGGCACTCAAAAATGATTCTAAAACGACGTTGAATGAATACCAATGTTTCAATCTCCTTTGCGAAACAACCTTAAGGACCATGTGTCAAGTTGCAAAAATGAACAAACGCTGCCACTTAACGAAAATCCAAGATTTGTTGACACACACATGATGGGCAGCAGTAACCAATCTCATCACAAGAAACTAAAGACTAGGCTAACTATTCTAAATCCTATTGGGTGAATAGGATGCCACGCCGGGATATTCCTGAATGTCAGTAGCTTTACCTAGGTGGTTGTGTAAAGAATCCAGCACAACAACATAGTACAAATACTGGTATGCAGCCACCATTCCTGTTGTGCATGGATGCTGCATTTCATCACGAGTATCTCCCATCTATTTCTCTCATGCATTCTTACATTATTGCCACCAAACGTGGGCTGCCCAGCTAACCATCTGTCCAGATATTCAGTTACATCTGGCACGTGGTCTACCTTGCTGTTGGACCACATTCAGCCCACACATGTGATGACAGTTTTTTTTTTTGAAGACCTTTATTGGCATCATTAGGATAAACAAGCATGGGCCTACAACCAATCCGGCCGGCCACAATTCAAAGATGATCAGAAGTCAAAATAAGCGACACAAGGCTAGTTGGCAGGCAGGCAGACATAATTAAACAGTGCCAGAAATGGGATAAGTGGCAATAACGGCCCAAAATCAGGATCAATGAGGTCAATTTTTTATAATAATGGGGCAAGGCTCATGGCTGAGTCACAAATACGGGAAAATCAATAAACAGGAATACACCCGTGCCAAAACAAAAGGAGGAAGGGGGGTGGGGGGGAGGAGGGTGTGAGGACGCGAATCACCCGTAGCACAAAACAAACGTAAAACGTAATTGAGAAGCATACAAGTGCTACCAATATCTCATGTCCCCCACCCAATAACACGCTAGCAAAGGCAAGGGGAGCGGATAAACTGTACTGACAAAACCACTTCTCGCAATACGAGCCTGGGAAAAAGGGGGGGGGGAGGAGGGAAAAGGGGAGGGGGGAAAAGGGGAAGGGAGAAGGGAAAGGGGGAAAAGAGGGGGGAAAAACAGAGGGGAGGAAACCAAGAAGGGACAAAAGAGGGGAAAGAAAGAGGAAAAACAGATGAAGAAAAATAAAAGGAAAAACACAAACGTGCAAGATGGGCGCCACCCCGGGCCAGGCAACCCGCGGCTAATAGTACAGAAGAAAGTGGAAGCTGGCGAGAGAAAGGGTGTGGCATTCGCGACGAAACATCGAAACAAGAAAAGTGACATAGCAACAGACCACGACCCACTCATGCCAGAGAAGCAAGGACAGAAGCGGCACCGCTATAAAGGGATAGAAAAGGGCCATAGAACCAAAAGAAAACATCTGAAAGACCCCGCCCACCCGTCCCACCCCGCACCCCTGCAGAAGGCTACGGCCTACCCTCCAAACAGCGTGCCTGTCGCCCTAATCCGAAACCCGAAATATAGTTAAGAAAGAAAGTAGAAGAAGGAGACAAAAAGAGGAAAAAAGGAAATATGAAACAAAAAATAAAATGTGAGGGAGGAGCCAGAAGATATGAACAAACACATTCGGCTACGACCCTCCACCAACCAACAAATGAATAAGTATCAAATCAGTACCACACCTTCACATACAGCAAAAACCCACAGGGAGGGGGAGGAGAAAGAGATTGTAACATTTCCCCGTGACGGGGGTACAAGCATCAGTGTAACGGGCGGGTAAACCAGCAAACGATCATGTCGTGCAACTCACCCCCAACCCTTCCTAACCACAAAACCAACCCAATAAAGGATAATGTGGAGCGGACCACCCAGCACAAAAGAATCGTAATGTTGGCCAGAATCACGGCAGCGAGATAAATCAGGGAGAGCCTTCGTACGGAGGGAATACAGAAAGTCAATAATGCAAATCAATTGTAACAGCAACGACAGGGCAGGCAAAGGCAAGCCGGAGTCCAGGTGCGCAGTTCGACGATGCAAAGGTTCCCCTCCAGGACAAAAGTTCGAATCCAACGAAGCGGGAGCAGACGACGGCCCACCATAAGTCCCAGGTGCCCGGGAAGGAGCAGATCTCCGCGTCGTGTGGAAGCCCTCGAAGTCTAGGCGGTGAGAAAGCAGAGGGTCAAAAGTCACCGGCCCATCAAGCGGCCGAAGAACAACAGCAGCAACTCCTGGCGCAGCCGAAGGGGGCGAAGCAATGGCGGCATCAGGACAAGAGGGGTGCATGAAAGAGCGGCGGCCCAAAATGGCGGCGAGCCGCATGGAGTCAGTAGAGGCACCGGGGGCCAAGACCGCGTACAATGACATCAAGGCATCCAGGACATCTCCGGGCGTGGGCGCTCGGGTACACACCCAGGCCTCCGCACAATCCGGCCGGTAAGGAGCGTCGGCGCAGAGCGGAGCACCCCCAGCGTTATCGGTAGCCATCTTGTGAGTTTCGCCGCCCCACACTCCACCGTGGGCCCCCAAACAGTCCCCAAATGTAGGACTTTACAGATCTCCGGAGGCTCCCAACAACGGCCTCACCGGCACAGGATGGGCAAGCGCCAGATGGGGGAGGGGGTCCCCTCCGAAGAGAGGCAGGCCCCACAATCGGGAGCCAGGCGCGGGGTTCCGGGCCGCCGGACAGGACAAAGGCGAAGGGACCCCTTCACACAGTCAGCCCCCAACACATCTCGTCCCCCTCCAGCCGCACGGTCCAGTCATCGGGGCCGGTTCTGGATCTCCGGGGCACACGCACAACGGTTCTCACCAGTGGCTCACTCTCGCGGCCCGGACCGGCAATCTCTTCTCCGCCGGTCGGGTCCCGCAGGCGAGGTCCCGGTCTCGAGCGTCCGAAGGCCCAGATCTCACCGAGGGCACAGCTGCGGATCCACAGCACACAGGATCCTCCGGACCAGACGGTGAGTAAGAGTGGGTCTTTAAATTTCAAATTCTGTAGTGAAGTTTCGTCACAGTGCAGGATATAGTACAGGATAGTCGAGGTTAGCTGGAGGGCCGACGGAGCCGAGCTAAAAGGCGGCCATTTCGTTCTCGAGCTAGGCTCCTCAAAAACGTGATGACAGTTTTTATTGTAAATTCAGCTATCTTCCTATTGCAGCATTAAAAGAAAACATTCACGTGATGGGGAGAGAAAATGTGCATGAAAATGGGGAAGTAAAACACAGGTCTAGAAGTCTCTGAAGTACTTGTTGGTACAGGATAGTGAGCCACTAATCTGTTTCATGGATGAAATTCGTATTCTCCATGGGCGCATCAGCCTTGAGCTCTGCAGTGAAGACCTCATATGGTACCTGTTTAACAGGGGAGGTCAGAGTTGTGGCTGGTCACAGTATTATTCTGATTTTTCTTTTCTTAGTCCAAGTATGTTTTAGAACAGTTTTGACTACACAACTGTTAGGAGTGCATTTATACATAGTTTCTTTTTAGTTCCTATGTGAGGATCTATATTTTGTGTGCTTTCCTTTCATGTGGGGAACAGTTAAATATTTCTAAAGTTATTAATGCATGTTGCACTTCTCATGGTGTGTAGGCCTTGTCTTTCGTCAGCTGGGTCTTGCGATCCTTAGCCCAGATCTCTGATTCTGGACCTATTGTGAATGTCTTCCATGTCCTTTTAAACCTTTAACCCCTCCTTCTGACCATGTACCCATTATTCCCTGTGGTTATGTCCAGGCCTTCAAAAAATCCTCTGGCGTTTCTTGATCCACCCCAATGGTGTACACACTGGTGTGTGGTTGGAAATCTGAAGTGATGTTCATATCCCCCACAGGGTAACCTTCATTGTTCACTTTCTTTATGGATTGTGGTGCAAAGTCTCACATGAGGTCAGGAATGTGTCAGCCATCTTGGATGCAGCAGTATTTAAAGCACATTCAGTTTGATGCCCATGCTTGGCTTTTTGGCTTTTTTTCATGGTAACTGCTGACTGATTCTATCGTTGATGGTTGTCTGGTTCCCATGTCAATGTTCATTCGCAGTGGTAAAATACCATGTGCCTGACGGAGGACGACCTAAGTGCACCTCCTTAGCTAAAGAATTACAATTTTGGGACTCAGTTGGAACACACAGTCTAGTCTGAAGTAATGGCTTTAGCATTAAACAAACTTTCAAAAGTGAAGAAATTGTTAAAGCATTGAAGACTGATACCTGAGTCGTCATTATCTTCATGCATTTCTTTGTGTCCCTATGAGCAAGCAGTAGTAGTTTGTGTTTTCTCAGTCCATATACAGATAGGTCATCAACACCCTCCAAGAGCCTTAGCTATGACCTAGGAGCCCCCAGGATGTGCAATTGGAGCCCAAAAGAGGAAGGTCCCTCCTGTCCCAAACAATCCCATTGCTTCCTGGCCCCCTTTGACAAACACTGCCACAGTGTCACATTTTCTGAATGGTGACCATGAAACCAGGGTATAGCTGGGTTCACATCACTCTCGCAGTGATTCTAGCAAAGAAAGGTGATTGGCTGTGACTCTTGACAGGCCTGATGCAGTCAGCAAGCCATGAATGTGTCAGGAGTTGGCATGTGAAGAGTAAAGTTAGTGTTTCTCCAGGACTTTGGGCAGACACTGTTGATGAGCCCAAAAGGAATGTGTAACTATGGTAGGAAGGACAGAGAGTGAGGTCACTGGGTGTGCCTGGGCTGACCTCATCCTTGGCACGAGCAACACTACTTGTAGCATTGGGCAAGATTCTGCTTATGTCTGCCTGAGGAGGGAAGAAGTGGTCTGGGATTTTCCGGTTAGTTGTTACTGGGTGCAGAGAGCTTCCAGGAAAGTTTGATAGAAGTGGTCCAGCATGTACAGCAGCTATCCAAGCTTCCTGCCTGTGCAGTGAACGAATTGAGCTAAAGTAGCGTCAGTGCAGGCTCCCCATACTGCTGTGCTGTAGCCATTGAAGAGATCGCCAGTTAGCACCAGTTTTTCCAATCTTTCAATTCTGAGACTTGTAGTCTTCCCATTTATAAGGGAATAAACTAAACACTAGTCCGGAATTAAAAAAGGTACAACCAGGACTGGATTACCCCGAGCATGGTCAAACGTGGGGGCGCTGCTGTGGGCTGTTTTACAAAGAACTTGAAGCCTGTATTTATGATGGCAAATCAAGAAGTTCATTATAAAGGCATGGATTCCCTAAAAGCGCGCACATGCGCATGTCACCAGCCTTTGTGGTACAGTACTGTGGTACTAACATGGTTACCTGCTCTTGGTGTCCAGTGTTGTAGCTCAGTAGTTTTCTGATTCCTCAGTTCTCTGCGGCGGCACCCTGACCGTCAAGCCACTACACCCCTTCTGCCATCGCCACTGGATTGAGCAGCACCGGTAACCTACCATTCCCAGCTGAACACTCCCATTTCCTTCAATCCAAAACTATACATCTCTCATTTAATCCGCAAAAGACCAATTGTCAAGAAGAACAAGCGATAATTCACCAGGCTAGGTTGGTGCGTTGGCTGCTCACACATATGCGTCTACGTTCTGGTGAATATAGGTATTATCCGACGCACTGGCATGCTTTGGTGACTGATAAGCGTGCCCCAGTGGTCAACAGCTTAAAAAGCACTCACACCCATCCACCCACACAGGCATTCATCCGAGTGTGGAATGCAGAGCAGGATGAGCCCACACACATCTGTGCAGCAAAGGAGGGTGCTTCTGACACTGGTCTTAAACAACGGCATAGGTCAGAAACAGGCCTTCTAAAGGGAGTGGGAGTCAGATCATGACTTTGTCGCCTCTTCCAGAGAATGAATGTGGTGCAGAATTTTGCAGCCTGTAATATGACTGGGACAGAATGTAGTAGGCAGATGAAGGACGGACGTATGGGGAGTAATGAGGGAAAGATGATGAGCAGATTGCTGAAATGCTTCATCCTGCTCATGCCTTGATGAGTTGCATAAAAAGGGCTCCTCTGCTAATCTTTTATCAATGCACTGCATTGGAAGGTGGCCTGCGGTGAGGGTGAAAGGATACAATTCTTCGGGTGCCTACGGGCCCCTCTTGCACCACTGGAATGCATTTCTGTCATCCCTTGGCTGCACCACCACATGACAATACAACACAATTGGTGCAACAATCAAAAATTGTATAAAGGTATGTTCCTAACATTGAACTATTTTATTTTAAACATGGCCCAGAAATAAGTCCAGGGAAAGCAAAACCTATTCTGCTGAATGAGCAAATTGGACATTTGCTTAGCAGATCACAAGTGGAAGAGACTGTTGAGAAGCCTGGTCCGACCACCAAAAATAACGAAGATGAAGGAAGAGCTAATTTAGAAGAGACTTGCTTAAATCCCATGGTTGAGATGACGGGGCCAAATAGGACCATAGGCCCTTATCTCTCGTTAACATCTTTGTTATATTTTAACACCGGCTGAGGAGGAACAGTTAATTTAAGTTTTGCAGGGGAGATCAGCTGGCTTTGAAAGACCTGGGCATTGATAGGTATTTGCTGCATAATGCAACACCAAGAATGAAACTGGCAGCTAGTAACTAGGCACACTAGGTTCTGCACAGCAGACTCTGATCTTCTGATATGGTGCCCATAAATATGTACATGATCCACAGCCAGTTCCAACAATATGCATCCTGCCCAAATCTATCCAAATCCGACACACCCTTGAGAACTATTTATTGCAGCCCTGACGTCCTAACATGATGGGGAGTAGATGAGATACATGGTGTCGAAGTGCAGTTGCAAGCCACCAAGTTTTAAGTAATGTGTGTCTGCCTTCATTCTGATGGATATAATTTTTCGAATGGTGAGTCAGTGTTGGAGGTTTGAGGGCCAAAAATTAAATAGCCCATATTCTAGCAATGACAGTCTCTGCCACTTGCCGCACTAGTGATGCGGCAAGTGGCAGAGACTAACATCTGGCTTTGAGGTGGTGAGCACCACTGTGTACCGGTAGAATGTCATTAAGCCGGAATACAAGAGTGCATCAAAGATTGGAGGATGTATTTACTAGTGCCAGATATTTCATCAATGGATACAAAATTGAAGGAGGTTTAAGATAACAAATGATTTTTAGGAGGACTTGACGCTTCAGATCTTTTACGCTCCAATGTATCCTATCAATAATAAAGAAAGTATGACAAATTAGCGACAGTTGTAAAAGTGTCAAAGAAAGAGGGAGATCAATGCCTTCTAGACTATTTATAGGTCTAGCTTGACAGTGCAGTTGTCACTAAATCTTTATGGGATAACGAGTAAAAGAGCTTCAAGAAGCCATACTAAGAGAGCGGTTTTAGTTCCACCTGCATGTTGATTCCTATAACTACAGCATTAATTGGGCAGAAGTTGTGTACTTCAGATGAAAAAGTAGTATTTCGATGGCACTTTATGCCCTGTTGGAAAGCTTATGCTCAACGCAGTAGGCCTGAATCGGTTATGGTGCCCAGCCATTGATGCCCAATGGGTATCTGATCGGGTTATTTTGAAAAGTAATACCAAAGACAATAGGCCTGACTTACTGCGAAAAGCAGATATTAAAGCTAACATACTTGTAGGGTGGATTGTTATTACATGTGGACACGTTTTTTGGTACGTGAAACCTCAGAGTACCATAGTAGGCAATACTTTTGGTATTAGTTACCACCTGCCAAACCAAAGGGTTGAAGATGTGAAATGTGACAATCCTGGTTAGGCCCTATTAGCTAGGACTGCATATATTTTTTTGCCACCAGTAACTTTGTACATACTTGTAATTTTATAACTGCATGTCTGACGCATGCCTGATGAAAAAGCTTATGCTCAATAGAGTAGACCTGAGTTGTTTATGGTGTCAAGCTATTGATAAGAGCTTTAGGTCTGATGGGTTCATTGGAAAAATAGTTGTGTCACATGCATAGGTCTGGTCTGTTAATGATAAAACGATACATTGAATGTAGTAGGACTGAACTATTTATAGTGAGAATCATATGTTAAAACCAATAGACCTTTTAGTTGGATTATGTGTTACTGTGACTGTAGGCAGACAATTTGTTACATGGAATCTTATAGGTTACAATAGTAGGATACAGTTTTGGTGTTAGTTACTCACTTTGACAAATCCTCGGGTTACAATCTTTGCAATGTGAGAATCCTTGTTAGGCCCACCTACAAGGGTCAGTAAATGTTTTTGCCAGCTGTAACTGTGCACATATTAGTCATTTTTATAACTGTTTGCCTGAGGATTTCCTTGTAGGAAAGCATTTGCTCAATTAATTAGGTGTGAGTTGATTAAGGTTACGAGCTAATGATGAAGGGTGTGTTGGCCTGGTAATTATATGTGTAGTTTCTACTTACGTGTGTACATACTTTCTAGATCTCACCGGGGAGCGGTAGCTGATACCCAGGCCCTTGTAATAAAAAACAAATCATAACAAATATATACATTTATAGAGGGGTGTTGGCTCATCCCTTATCAGGCCCTGGACTGGTTGACTGTCATTCAAATTCTGTTTCTACCCAAGACAGTATATAGCATGGGACAGTGGGTTACACTTTAGCACTCCATTTTTCTTGATCACATAAGTACAACCATCCAAAATGAAGAGTATTTCAGTTCCAGGGCTTGTACGCCAGTCATTTTAGTTTTCCATTTTCTCTGTTTATATGCCATTTTTTACTCTCCTTTTCTTATTGTTTTGGGGCGCGTCAACTCGCTTGTTTGTTACTCAGTTCCTCTGCCGTGCCCAATATCCTTCTCTGTCACTGGTTCTAAAGCAGCAGGCCATCTTGGAATGCTTTTGGCTGTAATGTCTCATTGTTTTACCATTCTTCGATGGCTGATTGTTTCGAAGCAACATATCAGCCATTAGGGATCAGGACAACAATGGTACACATTTCACCATACCAATCCAAGTTGATTGGCCATTGACTATGTTAAAATTATTTACTTCGTTTTTATAGCAAGCTCATGTCTGCTGCATTTATTCAGGTGGCATTCTTCTGTTTTTCCTCTTTATTATTTATATTACATGTGCTTGTTAAGTTTGCGTGTTCTATTGTGCATGGATGAGTGGGTGAATGCAAGAATGCGTCAGTGGTCGACTAAGTCTGGGAAACTGGGGAAGTGAGGGGACTTCCTGTCGGGGTCAGTGCCACAATTTCTTGACAATATCCTTCTGTATGTTAGTTCACTTGATTCAACTAATTGAGGTTCTCTCGATCTTTCAGATTATTTTGGCTTGGTGTTAATTTGGAGTAATCCTGAGTCTTTCCTTTAAATCCGTCATTCCCTCCACCCTGGTACTACCAATCCTATAGATGGGGAAACTAAGATGGGAAGGGCACCAGAATTTGCCATTCTGACAAAGTTCTGCTTGATGCTAATACTGGGGCAGCCGTCCATTCTCTTCAGTCACTAGTAAAGTTCTGGTCATCTCAGCCGATGTCAGTTGCTGATAGGGTAGTCCTTTGGTAGATGTTGGCGCTTCCACTGCATCTTTATCTCTGTTACTAATTCCTATGGTCATACTGACGGCCATCTGAATTAGGTCCCACCCCCACGGACCACACCAGAAACCTTGGCATCATTCTAGGGTCCCCATTCACACAAGACGCATGGTCACCCAGGCCTTCATAACCAGTAGACTCGACTACGGCAACGCACTCTACGTCTCCAACCAACTCACTCAAAGACTCTAGACCATCCAAAACACCACCGCCAGACTCCTCCTGACCATCCAGACTCCCTACCTCACTAAACTACACTGACTTCCCTTCCAGAAATGTTGCAAATTCAAGTTGCTCATCCAAGTCTACAGAGCCCTCCTCCACACTGGACCAGCTTACCGCAATGACCAAATTCAACTCTACCAACCTTTCAGACAGCTACGCTCTACCTCTCAGTCCCCTGCATTCACAGAAGTAATGCAGGGGGGGGTGCACCTTCTCTGCCAGGAATAGTAATAAACTTCCTTTACACAAATGGGCAGCTACTTTACTCCTCAATTTCTGCAAGAAGCTGAAGACTTGACTGTTCACCTAGGAGCACCGTCTAGCCTGTGTTCCTGCTGTAACGCCTTGATATCCTAGTGGGTGATAATCTCTGCCGTACAAATCGACAGAATATAAAATACCCAAAAGATACTTCAAAAATGTAAGTGGTTGCCAAGGGATACTTATAAGTCTAAAAGGTTAATTGGATTTAATGCTAAATGAATTTTGGTGTTTAAATGCATTACACTTATTCCCTAGCCAACATGGACCATCTCTCCTCCAACTTTGACAAACCCCTCTGGATTAACCTGAGCAGAACTTTGTGCTCAACATCTGCAGTACCTGACATTTGTCTTGTTCAAAATTTGCCTTTATGCCATCCACTTTTTGGAAGCTCATGGCTCCCTGCAAGACTCAAGCCAAATAATCTGAGGTACTGTCCTCTCCTAGTACACAATGTAAAAAAACATCATCCTCATCATGCCTTACGATACAGGATTTCGAGTTTGCTTCTAAACTTGGCTCCCGACATCACACGGGGAGTAGTGGTGGCAGTACTTTAAATGTGCATGATGTTTTGACTGGCCAACACATCATGCACACTCTTCATGTTCTCTTACAGCCTGTGTGGAGAACATGCACAGCCTGCCAGCCCCGTCTGAGCGCCAAACCATGGCGCTCGGACCAATCACAATGCTGCTTTAAGGTAGTGTTGTGATTGGTCAGGGGATTCTGGGAGGCTGTACGGGAAGAAGAGGTAGCGGCTGGCTGTATAAGTAAGTGGATTTTTAAAACAAAATTAGTCCCCTACCCCACATCTGTGTCTCCCCCAACGCTTTTCAGTAGCAGCCGCTACTGGTTGCAGGTTGCTCCCCTCCTAGAATGCCTTTGAGCATTGCTGGCAGTCTTCACTGCACCTTGCTTGGAGTAACACACAGGGCTCGAGTCGGGGTACCACGCGGGTGGACGGCGTCCCCCCACTTATTTTACTGGGAGCTCGATAACTGGAGCAAATGGAGCCCCACATTCACTCTTTGGCCTCTCAGTGGCGAGATCGGAGCTCATTCAGAAAGCTGCTCTCGCGCTGGCTTTTCTGATGCAATAGCATCTAAGGGGTGAGCGAGGGGAGGCAATGAGTCTGATGGTGCAAGCCACCTTTCGTGACATCACTTCCTGTCGAGACGTCAGCGTCCCCCCACTTCTTTCTTTAGGACTTGTGCCCTGGTAACACATATGTTGGGTATTCGGTCTGCTAAGGCACCGAGACAATAGTACAGAATCCCTTCTCTTGTAGTCCTTGGTTTCCCTGATAGACTTCAATAGATGTTTCAGATTTAGATTAGTTTTGATGATTTTATTGCGCACGTACAGCGGTACACCACAATTATATAGTGGTACACCACAATAATATCACAGTTCAACAATATTGTATAAACTGCATTGACCTTACCACTACATCATAGGGCAAGGATAGGTAAGGAGATGTGCGGTTCAGAACAGTAATTTATATTTACCCTGTGATGTAGTGTTTAGGTCACTGTAGTCCATGCAGTATTATTGTATGTTCATAATCTAGACCTTGAAACGGAGTCACAAAACGGAGTACAGAAGATGAGTTTTCTCAAAATCAAAATATCAAGAGTGGGAAAGGGAACTTATTCAGAGACCATTTCTACTGCTTTGTCACTTTTATGTGAAAATGCATTTTTGTTCACTTTCCGCTTACATTTTGGCAACAATGATCTTTCACAGCATCATTTTAACTGTGTATTTGTGCAATGTGATGTTCACTTATCGCGGTGTAATTTTGGATGGTGGTGCTTAATTCTATCTCTTAATACCCAGATCTCTGTGCCCCTCGATCCCTCCCTGCAGTTGTGGAGAAGAAGCTGCAGTCCCAATGGCCATTTCAAGAGGAGCTTCTACTTAAAGAAGCATTGAAGAAAAAATACAAAAATACAACAATTACAAGTATGCTGTCTAAACTTTTTGTTTCTAATTTAAAAAAAGTATTTCATCCTTGCATTAACATTTTGATTTGTCCTTCTGAGAGGAGTAGGGATAAGTAGAGGGAGGTGTTTATTTTAGAATCCAACAATTTAGTAGTGGTGCAAAGCAGAGAACCGATGATTCAAGGCAATTTTTGTAATGATTTACTTGTAAAACCAATAATGGTGTTTAATTAATGACGTTGAACCTTAGTTTACCCTTGTATTATCTTACCAAAGCTCTTTGAAAGAGCACAGAAATTACAAAATGGTTCCTTCTATTATGGTTGTGTGGAAATGTGATCTTACTGCAGGAAAGTTGCAGAACAGACTTGGAAGAAACTTAATCTGCCTAGAACTTCAGATCTGGTTTAGAAATCAGCTGTTCAAGATGCCAATGAAAGAATTCAGTCCCCTGGTAGGGAGAATTTTTGGACGCCTGAAAAAGAAGTAAAGTGTTTCTCTTTTTTTAAATGTATTTATTAACATTATAGTGAGCAGTTTCAAAAAAACAGCACGAAAATACAGAAAGCGATAAAACAGTGGGTGATTCAAAGTGTTACATGCGAAGCGTTAAAAGAACTACCACTCAGATTACCAAGATCATATACATTCATAGAACAGACATATTGGTATGGGTACACCAGGCATACTGACTCTGACATCAGACCACAGGAGTGATGATCATTTCCTAAAAAGTGGGATCGACATTAGATATTGAATTGCTTACACATGAGCCATAGGAGTCATGAACAGTCATCACAGTGGTTCCTTTTGCAACTATGAATACATATAATAAACAAGCAATACGTGTCTCCAATTCTCCATGAATTATCTCTCAAATATTAACTTTAAGTATTTTACTTTTCCTTTTTCTGAGCATGTTCGCATTTGGTTTCCAAATACAAACATTTCACACTGGGTACATCATTTCTATTCCCTCAAACAAAAACGTGTCATTTTTCATAATAACTTTTTTGGTAAACCAAATGCCAGATCTTAATTTGTATTAAATCCACATATTTAGTCGCCAAATTTCAGCGCATCATTTTCATCAAGCACATGCATATACTACTACCCATTGCCATCCACAACGGGCCCATTTCCAGTGTATCATAATCCTATAGCAGGGATGCCTATCAAACATTACTGGTAGCCAGTAAATGTCAAGGAGGCTCATCTTACACAGGATACCAACCAGAAGCCAGGGGTGATCACTATATAGCAGCGTTCGCATTAGGCCAAGATAGACACCAGAATATCCCAAACCAACCAAAATAATTCAAATATTGCTTACAATATGTCAATAAGGATCACCTTATACAGAGGGTACTATAAGGCATAGCCCACATTTAAAGGTTTGGTAGGGGGTGTGGCCACAAAATGTCAGTTGTTTATGGCCACTAAATACCAGCCGGTGGCTGTCAGACACCACCACACACACATATGTGGATGTATGTGTACAGATGTATAATACAGACATACGCATATAAACAGATACACTTATTCACACATGCACATACACACACTCTCCCATCACCCCCTTGCTAAACCAGTCCAGTGTGCTTCCCTCTCCACTATAGACTGGGGGCTGTGAAACTGGAATTCTCCTCTCCTGCAGCAGGGCCTGCACTTATACTTTCAAGTGCGACTCACAGTGAAGGAACTTTAACCCATGAACAATCACCGGCTACTGTGAGCACAGTGGGATTGGCTATAGGTTTCTCAGGCCAGGTAGCCATGTGCCTACGCACAGGCTGCCATGGCAAGTACACTCACGAAGGTGGGTGTGGTCAATCGAACACTACTCCCTTTGTATAGTGAGTGATCCTGTAGGTTAGTTTTCACCCCTTCATTCCCAAACAACCCCTTGCATCACGTACACCACCGTAGCTTTAGTTTGCATTTTGCACCTCTGGAGTGAGGATTTTACCAGTGTGCCAGAGGAACAGAGGTTCCACATATGCATGAAGAACATCATTTTGGAAATGTGTGGGTCCATGGCTGGGACCAGCCTGGTGGCATTACGGAATGGAGCACAAGGCTACAACCCACATACATGCTGCCACCATTTGTTTATTTCTCAACTAGTATGCATCTCACGCCTACTTTAATAAATGTTTTCGATATTTTAAAAAATGATCTTTCACACGTTTCTGAAAATAGACCGTACACGAGGACACATTTTTAAAAATGATGTTAAATATTTTTCAAGTGATATTAAAAATGACATTTTTTTTCAAACATGCTACATTGAATGTGCATGCTCTGTTTAATTTTGTTTTACATTACTGTAGAGATTATGAAAGATAAATTACAGTGTCTGGGGAGAGGATGTAGCCTAAGGGCTAGGGCGGTCGACCTCGAATCTGGGTAACTGGGTTCGAGTCTTGGCAATGACACTGAACATCCTGTGATTCTGGGCAAATCACTTAATCCCCCCCGTGCCTAACAAAAATGAATGCGTCCTCATGTAACGCAACTGGTGCTAAGTAAAGCGCTCTGATACCCAATTCGGGTCAAGTTCGCACTATATAAAACTCAGTAAAAAATATATATATTATTCTCCCTGCTCTCTGCCGCGCACACTCCTCTTTCCTCAACTTCCTTAGCCTGTTACATTACAGTCTTTGTCGCCTTTTGCACACATTTCTCCTCACCTATGGTGATGCCATGGTATTTCACCTTTTCATGCGTGTCTTTAGAGACCCATGGTGTATTTACAACATGTTTGCTGTCACCATGAACAAGCATTTGCAATTAAATAGGTCTCGTAGTTACGGAAGTTTAGTTTGAGCTATTGGCATTGTAAATGGCTGTGCCTTTTATTTTGTTTTTGTTTTTATAAAACATATTAAAAGACATTGTAATTTAAAATGGCAATAGCTTAAACTTGCGTAAATGTGAGACCTATTGCATTGCAAATGCTTGTTTTATTTGTATTTTTTTTTGTAATGCACCCGAACCACTGACACACTGACTTCTTTTCCAGGGAGTACAGTAGACCTGCTATACAGCTTTGCAAATTGCTCGCGGTTGGATTTGATATTTGGCCTCAATGCTTTGCTCCGGAAACAAGACTCTGAGTGGGACAGTTCAAATGCGCTACTGCTTCTGGACTACTGTGCGTCGCAGCATTACAACCTGTCGTGGGAGTTGGGCAACGGTGAGTTATATGAACATTAACCAAATTTCTCTTGAATTACCTGTAGTTATATTTTTATCTGATTTCTTATTTCTTTGGGTTTAACTTTCTTTTTTGGATAAATAGATAATTTAGAAATATTTTCTTGTTTACCAGTGTATTGAAAAAAACGTGTTTGCTTTTATTGGTTGCTTTTACGGATGTTATTTTAAACTCGCTCACTAAAGATAACGCAATGCGCTCAATTTTCCCAGCTAAATCAGGAAGTAAAGGCCATTGAACATATTTTCACTGTATAGTTTAATTAATGGTTTGGCAATTTTCTATAAGTATGACCCTTAATCTATTGGATTTTTGTGCTGTATCTGACCAGCACAGAATCCGTTCTAGTACCTAATTGGAGACATACCTAAGCGGTGCATTTCACATAGTCTGCTATTACAAAATAAGATCAAAATATTTGAGCGGCGATCATCCAGTGATAAATGTTAGTCTTGCGTTCCTTCAGTCTTGAATTCAGTGATATGGTATGCATCACTGTGTGTCAAATTGGTGTTCAATTAATTTTAGTGCTGTTCATTACAAGATTTTTTTATTTTCATAGACTAAGTATCCATTAATCAGTGATTTTAGAAAACAATTTCTAGGTTTGAGTACAAGAGGCTTGAATATGTGCATTTGAAGTGAGAATGCATTCCACTGTATAAGACTTTCCCAGCTCTTTCATTTGTGATCTTTCTATATAGTTATCTTTTTTTTATCTTCTAGAGCCAAACAGTTTCAGGAAAAAGGCGGGAATTTACATAGACGGCTCCCAGCTTGGCAAAGACTTTGTAAGTCTCCATGATGTTTTGAGCCATTTCAGCAGTTTCCAGCACTCCGGGCTCTTTGGCCCTGATGTTGGCCAGCCTCGTACGCGGTCTCAACAGCTGTTAATGAGGTAAAAGAAAACAATACGCATAAGAGACTTAGTTTTTGAAGTGTTTAACCAAATAATTCTTTTTCCAAACAAAGTTTACTAAAACTGACCAGACAAAAACGAATTTAGTTTGAAATACCCTGTTGCGCAGTAGGTGCCATATTTGTGAGTGGGATCAACAGTTTTTGGAAATGTGGATGGATCCAATATAGGTTTTTACATAATTATTTTTAGTAGGTGCTTCATGAAGTCATCTTACAAACCCCTAGATTTTTTACATTTTGCCTTAGATTGCAATACAAATCCAACTAATAGCGATCACAGTAAGATGAAGCTTTTTGCAACAATTATACATTTAATTGTATCTCAACCTTTTTCAGCTGCGACTTCTACACAGAGTTTTAACCTACTGTTTGTTACTACTATGTCTAAATAGTATTTTTCGACATAGCAAAAGGGCTTTCTATATGATGCATATTTTATTTCAAACAAATTATTCCCTGAAATGTCGAATTGTATGTCTGAGGCAAATCCTTGCTATTGTTTTAGGTGATCGCAGAAACCCGTGTCAATAGTTGGTCATTATTCAGTGTTTGCATTACTGGTTTCACCTACATTGCCACAACCTTTGACCTTTATTAAGCGTTGACCTCCACGTTCTTCAGTGAGCCTATGGTTGACAAAAGAAGAGTGACTGAGGTAGCCATGTTAGTTGCCTCTTTTTCAGAGTAAGTGTAAAGTTGCACCATATCCTATGACGTGCCAGGGCACAGTGAGTTAGGGGGCTATTGAAGTGGGATGCAAGTTATAAATGGTCAGGTGGTGATATATAATACAGTTGTGAATGTGTAATTCTAATTATGTATTGCCACACTCCTTCATCCCTATCTTCTGGCTTCTGAATCTTCCAAAGAGTAATAATATCTTTAACCATGGCTGGTATAAAATATTTTTCTACCAAAAGTAGAAATATAGTATCATAATTTTGATTAATTGTATTTATCTCTGTGTCTTCTTAAAATGGAAGATCTTTCCAATCGCTTCAATGTGTCGGGTGTTTATCTCTCTCTCTCACTGTCTGAGATATTTTTAAAAAGTAAAAATAATCTATTTCAGTATGTTTTATGTTGGCAAGAAGCACCTTTTCTAATTTAGGAACATGCAGTGTGCACTGCTTCTATCGTCTGGCAGAATGTTTGCAATTTACTTGGTTGTAAGTTAGTTAAAAATATAGGCTTATTTACTACCTGCCAGTGGTAACTACTAGATTCCAGAATTTTGCTTTCAGATGGAATTTTCTGTAGCTTTCTCTCAAGCTCTCTGTAATGCCTTTTGATGCCTATGTTCAAGCTGTTATGTTTTTTAATATAGTTCAGAAGCTGTTACTTTTACGTTATGTTACTGTAGATTTGTAATGTATTCTATCACCCATTGGGCCGCTTGAAGAGAGAGCTCAGATATATCACAAACCTCATTCAGAGTGAGAGGGCCAGTACTGAAAAGTATTGTCTCCTGTCCTTGCCTTCCTAACGCAAGGAAACTTTAAGATGACTCCATGCATATATCAGAAAGATTAGAAGATGCTGATTGAAAAGGTTTTGGAGACTTGCAAAGACGGAGCAATGGGCCAGACAGCAAACTTTATATGATATCCTAGTTAGGTTCTGTAACCAGTGAATATTTTGAAGAATAGATCATGCTCCTCTGAATGTGAGCGCTTGGATTGCCATTCCAGATGGATGGTCGTACAAGATCTGGAGATGTTGGAGAGATTTATCCTGAGATAGAGTTGCTTGCAGTAGTGTAACACTGAAACAGTCCGTAGCACTGGCAATCCACTGTCCATCCAGAGTTAGGAATGGACACGTCCTGCAGCAGGAACTTGTAGGGACATCATATATACGTAGGCTTGGAAAGGGGTTTTCCTCATTAGCTCCTAGGTGCCCAAAAGGTTTGTGATATAAGCACATTTTATAGACCAAAGCCTTTTCATTGACTTTGTTCCTTTGTTCTCACCAGACTGGGAATAAGCTAATAAGATGTTATTATGTGTGCAACCCATTAACCAATAATTGTGACAGTGGTCTGCATTTTTGTTTGTGGTCTAACTATTAAAACTTTTTTTTTTTTAGTTTCCTGAAAGCTGGAGGCAAAGTCATAGATTCTGTTACATGGCACCAGTGAGTACTCTGTGTGCAATTCAGTGAAATACACACATTGTTTGATGGTTGTCTGATATGCTTACTAGCCACATATATAGGACACTCAAATATAGAATGTGTGCAGTGAAATCTCATTTTGATGATGTACTCTAGCTGAGTACAGTCTTGCCCTAACCATGCATCTCCAGTGTGGCTGCCCAATGTAAAGAGAAATCCCATCCCCAATCTGTAACCTTGTAAGTCCTGCACTCTTCTAGTGAGTAATCGCCTCCTTAAGCTCTTTGCAGATGAATACTACTGGTCGGTGTCAATCAGTACGCCCACTTATTATATGGTCACCAGTCATGAGATTGATTCTTGCAATGGGCACTGTTCTTTCCAGCTGAATTGTTGGCATCAGATTTTTATCTTCGTTGGGGATGCAGTGATTTCATTTAGGTAGAGCTATGTTTTTTATTTATTTAAAACAAAAACTATACGGAGATTTTTGTGAGGAAAGGAGATATGCATTTTAAACTATTTGGTAATGCTTAGACTCATGCAAAAAGTGGACGTTGGAGTCTGGTTGAGGTGCATTAGCAACACCAAGTGCTCTTCCCACAAGCTCTCTTACGGCCTTGTGTTCACACAACTTCTATTTTCTCACTGAGCAATTATGGCCAGGCACCTGTTCTCCATTCTAATCTGCCCATTCTGTAGTACACAATGCAGTGATTCTGTCAGGGTTTGAGGGTTAGAATTAAAGTGTTACATCTTTCTTTACAGTATCCCTAACTGCAGGACTTTGCATGTAATACAAGGGTCTCAGTTGAACTGGGGTCTTTCCTACTCCTAAAACCTGTGCTTCAGACTGGAGAAGTTTTGAAATCCCTATCAGAATTCCCACTCGCTGACCTCCCCCTAGCACCGGCCTTGCTTTTCTTTGATCCAAGCTAACCCTCTGATCCCACCATTCCTTAAGTACAGACGACAGTGAGCTGTGTACACCATTTTTTGATGGACAAAATATTTCCATTTTTTGCAGGTATTATGTAAATGGACGAACAGCCTCTGAGAAAGATTTTCTAAATCCTGATGTGCTGGACTCCCTTACTCAAAAGATACAAGAAGTTGTTCAGGTACCAGCATTGTCCCTTTCTGTCATTTATAGAGAATCATAATACCATTTCTTTATAGTCATTTGTGTTAAGTTACTTTTGTGGCAGTACAAAATGTTGCCTGTTTTGTAACCACAAGACAATGTCATGAATATTAAAACTTGTCTTGATCAAACATAAGCAAGCATGTGGGGTTGCTTTTTTCATATTGAAATGTCTAGAAATTGCAGTTCTTCTCACTCTCTATTTCATGCACCCTACTGATTATGAAGTATGTAATGTTTTCCGATGCTTTAGATTGTCAATGAAATTGTACCTGGCAAAAAGGTCTGGTTGGGAGAGACTAGTTCAGCCTATGGGGGAGGATCGCCTGGATTGTCCAATACATATGTCGATGGATTTATGTAAGTAAACAATAGTTTGTTTTGCCAAACTTTGTTGACTGATGTTTCATTATTTCAGAATGCCTCTATTTCTAAAGCCTTCTTGAAAAAACAGCCCCTTTTGAATTTTAAATCTTCATTCAATCCATTAAAACTCATTGTTTAGTTTGCCACATACGTTTTTAAGGAGATGTCAGTGGTAAAGTGCTGGTTTTTTGAGCATTTAACACTTCAGGGATAACACCGTTGAACAGTCAAGGATCACTCTATGCATAATTACACTTTAACACAGTATTACCTTTGTCCAGTTATTGCTAAAGCTTCAAAGGAGAATAGGAATCTATTACCATGTAAGTAAAATAGGGCAGTTCAAAACATAATGCCCATGAAGCAGTGGTGGGCGTGTGGAAGATCATTTATTAAGAACTCTTAAGTTGATTGGTATGGCCTCTTTTGGTGTCCCCTACATCATTTTCTGCGTGCCCACTTTATTCCATCTGACCAGGGTCTCTTCATTTTCTCATAGCGTCAGATCCCAGGTTCCTCAAGGAATGTTTAACAATGTTGCCGTTACTATAAAAGTTGGAGGTGAATGTCCTGTTCCTGTGGGCCACTGAGCTGTGCTAACTATATTAGACTGTCATGGTTGTAGTTTTAGATTATGCTCCTATCTGGTTAGCTCTACAGCGGAAGGCTTATTATGTGTTTTTCGTGTGTTTTATAAACACAATTTAAATATTAAAATATGATGCCTGCAAAAACCAGAAGGTGTTGGCATATTCTTAGGCTGAAATGCAAACCTAAATGTATGTATAGTTTTAGGCGCTCTATTTTGAAATCCTGTTGATCCCTTTGACCAGTGATATCTGTAGGGCAGAGTCCAAGTGTTGCCGGAGATTTGCTCCAGTTACTACAATAATTGTAAATTGACATCAGTCAATGGGACAGTGGTACCCGCTGGGAAAAGGTCATTTGATTCCAGTGGTATGTTACCTGCATGCCCTTAACACTAGTGTCCCAAGAACAAGTGGGTTTAAGACCCTAGATGATCCTGGTGCTTTCTTTTGCAGATAAATAGCTCTCAGAATCACTTTGTGGCTTAAAACCACCATCTAAACAAGAATGGGGGTCCTATCTACGTCAAAGATTGATGTTCAACAGTCTCTGTATGGAGTCCCAACTATGCCATTCTTTCAAGGCCTCTCCTGAAGCAAAGGCTCGCAGGGCAGGCCATTCAAATCTGGTCACTGGTTTAGTGAGAGGGCCTTGGCTACCTGGTGACTCCCAACAATCCAGAAAAGGGGTAGGATGCGTTTCACTCTGCATACAAGAAAGGGTGCCAAAGACAGACTCAAGCGAAGTCCCCACCTTAAATAGCTTTTCACGGTATCCTATATGCACGCTCGCTATTGTGCATACATTTTCCAAGTAACATACATTTGAAGAACACACACATTCACTAATTGGTAAAGGTAACAATACCAGTTATATGCATCAGTAGACTGTCTTCCCTCTGGAATGTAAGTAAAAAGTCCTGTATACCTGAAATATAATCCAGTACTACCACTGCCATGTGCCTGATAGGTCAGAGGAGCAATAGCCTCCTGTAGAATAGTTGGAGATAGACATTGGGTGTATCCACATTCTGCAGAGCAAGGATGTGGTGTTGAAATGAACAGGGAGGGGCAACACAACTTTTCCAAGCACTAGGCCACAGTGACTGACATCCACCCCTAAACTCTCAACCATTCCTTTCCAATGTTCAATTTTTGAAGCAACGCTTGAAGCGTAAGAAAAAAAGAATCTGTTCTGTCTCTGAGTACAATCAATATACACTCCATGATGAATAGGCTCTCTCCAATGAGTCAGGTCTTGTGAAGGAGCCAAGCATATTTCTTCCAGTTCATACAGAATCCAAAGTAAAGAAGATCATTTATCATCCGGTGGTCCTAGGACTGGACTTTCAAAAACGGTTTATCAGCAAATTGTCCAGATATAGGAACACCTAATCCTCAACTTGTGATTCAAAGCCACAACTGAGGCAAGTTCCCTGGTAAATACCTGAGCAGATGAGGAGAGCCCGAGCAGAAGGACACTGACCTGGAAATTGTTCAATCAATTTGCAAAGTAAAAGGACCTCTGGCTCTGCTGGTGGAGGGGGACCTGGAAGTACTTGTCCAAAGGTCTAATGATACTACATTTTCCACTGGATTGAACAGAGAAATGGTTCTGTTGATTGCGGGGATAATGAAGGGAATGTGGATCACAAAACTCAAGACCTGTTTAAGGCTGATTATCATCAAAAGTTTTAGGAAGTAAAACAAGAGTGGAATAAATTCTCAAAACGTTCTCCCTTTTAAAAACCACCACTATCTTCTGCTTGTAGACTTGAGTCCCAGTGCTACTTAGATTTGTTACTGAAGATAGCTTTAAGGGAAAGAAATGATACGAGGACAGGATCCTAGAGGATCGGAGGCAAAGAACCCAAAGGCAAAGGCACCAAGACCCTGCCACCATGTTTTTGAGATCTTTTGATACAAGTGAAGTTGACTTCCCAGCGTTAACCTTCCTACTAGACCATGCCTTCAGGGGCTGTTGCTGGCCTGACCTCAACCTCGGGTCTTTACAAAAAGGGCTATCTTTGTCTTTGGGGATTGTTGTTTGGTGACATAAACTGAATGACATGACCTCCTGCGGACGAAAACAAAAAGCCTGCATCATTTTCTTTTCATCAGTCGTCTTTTTCAGACGTTTGTTCAATTCTTACCCAAACAACTTCCTTGAAATGGCAGATGTAGGCCTTCTGAGATTCTATATCTTCTATGCTACATCCTGATATGACGGTGACCATTTATTACCCCTCCAGCCTCCATTACTAATGGTTGCATCCTTTCGAAAAACCAGCCAAAATGAATTTGGAGATCTTTTCCATTAAAACAAGAACATCCATAGAGCAATCCCTCTATAGTGGACTTTTTCATAGATTTGTGAATCTTTTGAGTCACAAGATTAATCTAGAGAGCATCTTCCAAAGTCATGGAGCTCCACTGTCCTTCTAGAATCAAGTTAATTTTAGAGGCTGAAGGAAACTGTCCATCAAATCCTTCCAATTGATAATATATATATAAATGAAACACAGAAATTCAAACTTTTCCACATTTTCCATTTTTTTTAAGAGTACTTAGAATTGTTGACTGTAGAATGACAGGAGTCCTCTGTACTGGGACATAATGGTAGAAACAAATCATGTTCTGTTCCAATTGATGGGAATCCCAAATGCCCCCACATGTGTGCCTGGTCTTCCTTGAGCTGAGAAATCTGAGAATTACTCCCCTTGGGAAGGACACTTGAGCCTTCTTATTACTTGGCATTAGCAAGACAATTCAGTTGTGCTCTGTTGTGAGGAGGACACGAAGCCATTGCAGAAGTCACTGCCATGTCATTTGTTGTTTCAATTACTTCATAGTGATGAGCTATGGTTAATAAGAAGCTGTGCCCTGCTCTTCCTCAGGGCACTTATTTCTTGACTTTTGTGCCACTCCGTGCCTATTCAGATTGATGTATGAATAAGGAACCTGTGAGTACAGGCCATTTCTAATGTGTTTGCCAATGCTCTAGCTGTTGTAGCAAATAGAGACCCAAGTATCCGATGTTGAAACAACCAGGGGTGAACATCATTGGCCCTGGAAAAAAGTGAAGATGCATATTTGGTAGAATTTAATATCATGATATGGCCTTTAACTGATATACCAGCCGAAACGTGTGAATTCAATAAGGAATGCAGAATGAGGAATGATGAAAAAATGAAAGGACTATTAAGGAAGTTACAATTATATAGGTGAATGTTGAATGGGGAAAAAAAGTACAGTACTCCTTGTTTTCATATAAAATACCTCCGATTTGTATAACAAGGCAGCGCCTACTCATGTGCTGTCCATTCGTATATTTGTGCAAGGAATGTAAAATACAAAAGAGTAATTTAAAAACGTGGAAAACGTGCATGATCCAGTTGTGGTCTAGTTCTAATGGTGGATAAATTATCCTAAATGCAGTTGTAAATAAAGTAAATATCTTTAACAGGAACAGTATGACTTACATATAATGTACAATTAGTCATTCATAGGCACATAAGTAACCCAAGTATAAGAATTACTTTTGTAAGTATTGGAGAATTGTGAGGACTTTGGAATTCCCCACCCCGATTTTTATACTGGACCCGGCTTTATTAGTCATTTGAGACTTCACCCTGCACCTTCCAGGCAAGACTTCTATTACACGTGTGGTCTCGGGGCTGAGAGTTCCCTCAATTCGTATAGAGTGTTAACTGACGGTGCCCCAAGACCTGTGTGGCATAATTAAGTGACCAGGGTTAGTAGTACTAGAATTGATGGCAACTGAACATCTCTGTGGGAATCGGACAAAGCATGCAGTGTTCTGGATGGACTGGATCTTGTGGGCGAAGGGATATACATTGAAGAGAAACAATTTTTCAAGTGGAATCAAATAGGAAGGATTATTGGGTAAGCAAAACTTTGAGGTTAATGGCCAATTCAACCGAAATATTGGTAAACTGGTCACTATAATAAAGTAACTTCATTACACTTGTAATAATAACCTTCATAGACAAAGTATATGGCATGTGGACATTAGCCATTTTCATACATGACCATGTCTCTTGATGGTAATGCAATGAATCCAGATACACATTAAAAGGCCATATAGTCTGGCTTGTATCCCTTCCCTTCTCTGCCAGATTCCCATCTAGATTTTTGGGGCCAGGTGAAGAAAGGGTTTTATCATTTTCAAACCCTCCTAATCGGTAAATCAGAGGGTTTGCCCAAGCTAAAACCATTTTCCTATGTTCTATACAGATTTAGTACTTTGCAAAAGGCTTTCTGAATTGATAAATGTGTTTAGAAATGGATATCAATTCAATATTTGGAATGTGGGTGTTGTAGGCATCCTGTCCAAATGCCGAATCGTTATGCTATCTATGAATGTTTTGCAACCAAAATTCGGTTGCAAAACTTTGATGTCATACAGACACCTCAAAGAAGGTGCTAACCCATTCACAATGCACGTTAAACATTTTTGGTTTAAAGGAGGCTGTAGTCCCTTTAAAGAAAAAGGGTTGCATTTAAAAAAATGATTGCTTTAATTAGAAGCAATCACAGACATGGTGGTCTGCTGACTCCAGCTGGCCACCATCCCTGTGATAACAGCAAATCATAGTGCGTCTCAATTTGCGACCTACCTCATTAATATTAATGAAGCAGGTCGAATTGCGGCCTGCTTTTGTGAACCGGCCTATTGGTACTTAGGTCGGTTTGCAAAATACCACACTGGTTGCAAATTGCAACCAGTCATTTGCAAACTGTCTTTAGTAGAATTGACCCTTAGTGTCTCCATGTTCTAGCCTGGTCCGGAGGATTCAGATCTACATTTCCGTCACCATTCTTTGGTTATCGCCTTATTTCAGTGTATGTTGGACATAATCTTGTATTCTGCTGCAAGTTCTTCATGATAATTTACCATTTTTTATATTCAGGTGGCTGGACAAGCTGGGACTGTCTGCCAAAATGGGAATCGATGTAGTTATGAGACAGGCCTTTTTTGGAACAGGATCTTACAATCTCGTGGATCTGAACTTTGAACCCCTACCGGTTAAGTACCTTCATATCATTATTTACAAATTATGTTTTTAAATAACACATTTTTTTAGAGTATTTTTTTATTTTCACTAAGCAAATTAGTAGTGGACAACATGCGAGTTGTTCAGAAATGATACATATTTTAGCTGATCATATATAATGCGTTACTTGAATTCCCACCCATTGTTCCTACTGCTGACGTTCCTAGGAGTACTGGTTAACCCAGTAAAAGAGCAGCAATTGGAACGGTTTAGTATTTTTGGTTTCCCTAGGGGTCGGTGCACTCTTGACCGCATCATTTAAAGACTAAAGCATCTTGAAGATCTGATCTGCAAGTGCCTGAACCTATGAGGTTTAGTGCTGTCAGTATCTGTGGCTGGTGAGAGGATGTCAGCGAGGATATCTTTTCCCACATAGGCTATCCCTGGACTCCATATGGTGGGAAACCATTTATAGGCTTCTCTCAATGTGTATAACATTCGTTCCATGTATAGAACATCCACAGATTCTATGAATCCTGCTAATTTTGCTATTGATTTTTTCCATTCGTCAACTATGCCCAATTTTTCAATTGGAGGCAATTGGGTCTAAATTGCTCCATCATTTCCTCTACTCTTACCAACTGGCTCTTTAGACCCGCAGGGCAAGTTTTTCAGGATATCCACATAAGATACATTTAACTACAATTGGTTTGAACTAACTCAATTTACATAACCTGTGCTCAGTCTGAAAAGGTGGCTTGGGTTCGACTTTCCAGGCCCTACATCCAGCATGACTACTTTAGCCACAGTCCCAAGTGAGTGCATGACCACCTATCTGTTCATTGCCTCTTTCCCCACAGCCTTTTCAGTATTTGAAAGAAGCGCTTAGAAAAAGATTGTGAAGCTTTTCAGGGGTGTGCTGCTAATGGTGCATGTCTTTGAAAGCATGGGAGATCACAGTGTCATCATTCAGTACTTAAATAATGTACCACAACTCTGAGAAATGATGTGTAGCTTTTTATGCATCTCTATACCTCTCATCAGTTAATTCATGAAATGATCTTGGAAGGCTACATGATGTGCTAAGAATTGACTTGTACGTAGGCCCTTCGTTGGAGCTTCAAAAAGTCACTTATTTGAATGCATGTTAGAAGGGGCACAATTGAGAAAACCTATGAGAGCTGCAGATAAGTTGTTGCACTTTCTTCAAAGGACAGTTTAATCCACAGAGCATATCCAGCAACGTCTTGACCCTCCCTCTGAAGTGCTGCATATTTTAATGACTACCCATGTGTGAATTCATGGTTTCCTTCAACAAGAATGGCCCAGGAACCCATAACAACTGGTGTTATCTTTTTTTTTAAATTAATTAATTTTTTTATTAAAAAAAGCTTGAAAACATTCGCAAATTGAACACAGTATACAAGAGATATGCAAGAAAAACAAAAAGCAAGGATTAACGGCTTCTTCATGGCAATCTAATACAATTGTCATAAATCCTGTCTTTTTTTACAGAAGCATAAATCAAGAGAATACAAGATGATGAAAGAAAGAGAAAACATTTTTTTTCCTTCTCCTTTGCAGCAAAAAAAACCTAATTATTCAGCCATTGCCTGAATAGTGCCCATATTTTTAAACCCCTCTCCCTTCTCCTCCTGCCACTTCTCAAAAACACGGCTGACTCCAAATTATGGATAGCCAGTAACCTTGCTCTCCAATTCAGAAAGGTAGGGGGGACTGGATTTATCCATTCAGAAGTTCTACACAGCCGCAATAGTGCCATTGCAATAGACAAAAAGGCAGATTCACAATCTGATCTAACACTGTGTGTTTCAGACCCCATTATCACCAGCTCCGCCGTGAACACAGCCAGAATTTTTAAAGTTATTAATAAACAACTGAACTTCCTGTATAAATTTGGCCAGCTTAACACATGAGAAAAACATATGTGTATCGTTCACAGCAGGCAATGCACACCTTGGACAACACTGAACACCACTGCCCCCCATTTAGATATTTTATTGGGTGTATAGTAGAAGTCGAATAGTGCCATATAACTTTGGGATCGAAGGCTCCCTGAAACTAAAGCTGAATGTGAAAGCTCCAGAGCCTGACCTACATCCACGCCAACTGTTCCGAATTTCAAGTCCAACTTCGAATTCTGGATGTGAAGGTCATCGGGGAGACCCGACAGCAAACTTTGATACAGGGTCCAGATTCTAGCGTTCCTCAGAATCATGTTCATAAGTGGCTGTTTGCCCAGTGCGGTTGGAGAATTCTGCAGGAGAGTACCTATATAGCTACGCAATTGTAAGAATTAAAAAAAATTCATGCGTACGTAGACCAAATTTTTCTTGCAAAAGAGAAAAAGAAGCCATATTGCCATCATATGCTAAATCCCCCAACGTAAGAATACCATGAGATCTCCACCTTATTACAACTGAATCCTGAAAAATAGAGGGTAACAACCTGGCAGCAGCAAGGGGTGTAAAAATATTTATTTTGGGGATCGACAATTTCCGTCGCACCTTCTTCCAAACCGAGTAGATTGCTTTTGCTACCTTAAACTTGGTCTTTTTAAAATAACTGGGCTCTAACACTGAAGTGAGAATCCCCTTAGCCTCTTCTCCCAACCCAATTTCGAATATGGAGGGGCTGAGTGCTGGTGGGAGTGGGGAGCGTAGGCCGAAGAGAGGCTGAGCGAGATGTTGCAAGAACGCCGCCCAGTTATACAACAAAAGACTAGGAACTGCCCTCCCGCCCCTTTCCAATGGCAGACACATCCATTTAGCGGCCCTTCGAGGAAGGCGGTAACCCCATAACAACCTATTACAGCATCTTTCTGCACTATTAAGGCTGGACTGAGCAAATTCCAACGGGATAGTCCTACAAATGTACAAGAATTTCGGTAAGATCAGCATCTTCAACACATTCCTCCTGCCAAATAATGAGAGATGCAAGTTGTCGAGCCTATGGAGGGTGGTATTAACAGTCCCTATTATCGGTAAGATGTTCATCTTCGGTATCTGCTCTACTGCAGCCGTGATTTTAACCCCCAAGTAAGTTGCAACTTGGACAGTTGGTGCGTCAGAAGGACCCATGATGGATGACTGAATCACCTGTGTTTTCTGGACATTAAGTTTGTACCCTGATATGCGACCAAAGGATTCAGCCTGTCTCCTGATTTCTGGGAATGCCGATGAAACATTGCTAGTTAAAACAATAAAATCATCTGCATATGCTAGAACTTTAACTTCGACCAGGTTTACCTTTACCGGAATAATTTCGGGAGAAAGCTCCAATTTACTGATGAACAAGTCAATATAAAGAGCAAATAAAAGAGGCGAACAGTGACAACCCTGACGGGTGCCCCTATTGATGTCAAACGGCCTTGATTGCAAGCCTGAGATAGACAGAATGGCTTGTGGGGCAATATACAGCGACTGCAGTGCAAAGATAAAACTATGGGAGAAACCCTTCCAACGCATAGCTCTCCATAGAAATCCCCACGCAACCCTGTCAAACGCCTTCTCGGCGTCCAACAGGATTGCGCCAAGGGGAGATCGCGTAGCCTGAGCCTAGTCCAGAAGAGCGATAACTCGACGGACATGATCCGCCGTATCTCTTCCGGGAATAAACTCATGCTGACTGATAGAGACTATGGGTGTTATCACTTTTGCCAATCTGGCCGCTAGTATCTTAGAAAAAAGCTTACTATCAGCATTAATGTGCGAGATTGGACGGAATGATGCGGGTTCCAGCTCTGGCTTATCCTTTTTTTTTTCAGCAAAATGATCGTTGTAAACCGCCAGGAATCTGGAACCCTGCCCTGCTGTGCATCTCTCAAAGTTATTAGAAGATCCTCCCTAAGCCCCATCCGAAATATACTATAAAACTCCAACGGAATAGAATCTGGACCTGCAGCCTTGCCGCTAGCTAGTGAGTTTAGAGCTACCTCTACTTCTTCCCACTCAATAGGTGCTGCTAGTATCACATTTTGGTTGTCCAGGAGTCTTGTAGTACCAAGTCCTTCAGTAAAAGAGCCAAACTGATTCTATCACTTGCGCACTTACTTCTTCAGTATATAGGGATTGATAGAATCCCGAGAAAACTGACAAAACCCCCTCTGGGGTTTCTTGGATTACTCCCTGCGCATCCTTAATCTTATCAATGCGATTAGACATACCTCGCTGATGGAGCCGTTTGGCCAATACCCTCCCTGATCTTTCACCATACTCAAACATCATTGATCTATACTGTAGGTATTTGGCAGCAAGATCCTGGCCCAAAAACTCAAGCAGAGAAGCTTTAATACATGCGACCTGTATCTGCACCTGAGATATATCAAGCCCCCCAAAAATAGCAGCTGTGAGCTGAACCTCTGCATGACGTAATTCGTCCATACAGCGCTTAATTGTTTCTTTAATTTGTTTCTGACGGAAGAATGAATAACTTTTAGTTTCGCCGCGGACAGCTGCCTTCAGTGAGTCCCATACTATGTTACTAGGGGCTGAGCCTCTATTAATATTCAAGAATCCAGTGAGCCAGGGCCTCATATGATCTAGATATGGCACTTCTAGCAACAGCTTCCTCTCAAATGACCATAATCTAGGAATTCTCGCATACCCTGTCAAACAGCAATTGATGGTCAATAAGTTCTCGTCCGAGATAACTCTAGGGGACATAGAGATTGATGTGGCTTCGGCTAATTGATTGGAAATAAAAAAACAATCTAACCGAACCATTTTTTTATGAGGGGCAGAGAAATATGTAGTACCATCTAAGTTCTTACAGTGATGAAACCAGAGATCGGTCATACGATGTTCTAAGACTATGCCTTGTAAAGCTCTGTATACTCTTGGTTTCTGTCCAACATAACTCTGACCCCCCGCCACATCGAAATTTGCGGATAGATTGATGTTAAAATCCCCACACAGGCATACGGGCTGGGGCCATAAAGCCAACTCAACATTTAAATGCTCTAGTACCGCAGGATCGTCCAAATTGGCGCCATACACCGTGCAGAGCGTCAAAGAAGAGTGACAGATGCGCAGCTCTGCTATTGCCCATCTCCCCCCAGGGTCTTGACTAGATCTTACACAAGAGCCCAACCCACGTTTCATCAATATAGCAACCCCCCGTATCATAGAGGACTGCTGTGTGCATACTACTAGATCAAACCCAGGGATTCTGAGGCAGTCCCTCTTGTTCCAGGGGACATGAGTCTCCTGCAGGCAGAGTACTTCTAAGTGCAGTGCTTGAATAATTTGTGCGAACAAAGCCCGCTTTTTACCATTATTGAGCCCGCACACATTCCAAGAGGCTATGTTTATCTTAAGTGACCCCATTGTGTAGCTTTAAAGAAAACAAAAATGCTGTAATTCTTACATGATTTAATCTGACATTGCCGTGGTTATCATAGTGGAGAAAAACATGGGGGTTTTTTCAAGCTTTTTTTTTTTTTTTTTAGATGCGCCCATACCCCAAACCCTACCCTCCCACCCAGCCCCTCCCCCCCTCTGACTGGGCCCCTCCCACCCTCGCCCCTTCCCCTACCACCCCCAACACTGGGCAGGAACCGAGGTTCCAGTGATGGCGAGACTGGTATAAGCGAACCCCCCCCCCCCCAAAGCAAAGCTGCTACCTTTATACACACAAGAGCAGACCTTCACGAGAATTGCTCACTAACAAAGAAACCCCCAAGTAAACCAACCACAAAAATTGCTATTAAGCATCAGAGAAAGGGGTTGAATCATGTTCAAAAACCAAGCAAACTCGATTACTTCAATCCATCCAAAAATGCTTTGGCCTGAATCTCAGATTCAAAATATTTTGTCTGACCATGGTATATAATTTTGAGCTTTGATGGAAAAAGCAAAAAGACCTGTGCCCCCTTGGATTGGAAAGGAGTGATCAGCTGACGGAGCTGCCACCTCCGTTCTACCATGGCTGGGCAAAAGTCTGGCCTTACGAAAAACTGACAGCCTTTTCCCGACCTTTGCGACAACTGGTGTTATCAGAGAGATTATTTTCAAGATGTGTGTTTCCAGAGATTTAACTATGGTGTTATAGGCCAAACATTTTCTGAGTGGGGCTCCCAACATTAACCTCTTACTGTCTTTCCAATCTGAAATTAGCACTGGCTAAAACTCAAGAGAGGCACTCCGTTAGTGAACTAAAAAAGTTATTTTCAAGAAAGTTATTCACCTGGAGGGCCTTTGGCTCTCCCTCCAAACTCAGAAGGACCCATATATTATCACCTCCCCAAGCATAGTCCTTTTTTAAATTTTGTGGCTCTGGTGCGAGACATGATTGAATCTTCTGATTTAGGATGACCTGCCTTTGACTAGAAGGTTCTGTTCGTATGTTAGAGTGGGACAGTGAAAGTGCCTCCTGATGGACCGTGGCCTGATCTGATCAAGGAGAGCCTATTTAAAGTTGTGACTGTATGGTAGATGTTTTTGCTCCTCTTGGCTCATCCATGGATCCTCCTTGCCATGAAACCTACCAAACCGCCTTCTAAACAAAGGCATTGTGCTGTAAATAGAGCATGTGGAGCGGCATAGGCTCATGGTCCGGAGTGTTTCCGATGGTAATGAATGCACTCTGGAGCAATTGCCTTGGGATTCTCTGTATCTGGTGTCATGCCTGCAGACGTGGTTGGCAGGCAGCTAAAGGACGTGGTTGGCAAGATCCCGACATTGCATGCTTAGCGCATGCGCAAGGGTCGGCGCATGCATTGAGAACAGAGAGGGGGATTTAATCCCACCTCACATACCCGGAAACGCTTTGCGTTTAGCCAGGTTCCTGATTTTCTTTCCGGGTCATGTTGGTTGGCGTCCGAGGAGACTAGGTGTGTGGCGTGCCGGTTTCGCATCGCTTCAAGGGATTCTCTGCGAGCAGCGTTTATGTGGAGTCACGCGTCTCATTATCCAAGTAAGCCTTTACTCACTGTAATACTTCGCTAGAGCGTTATCTAGCTTGTACGTTAGTTTCGTTTGGTTTGGGTTCGTCCTGGTATTTCTGAATTAGTTTGAGAGTTTTATATCCTCAAAGCTCGTGCTACGCCGGTGGTATTTAAGGCAATTCCGAATATTTGGAATCAGTACTCATTTCCGACGGGCAGTTATTTATTGGTCTGTGATATTGAACAGACCTTGGAAATCACTTACACATAGAGCGTGTTCCCTTCTGAATACTGAGGAAGAATATTCTAGTCAACGCTAATTTATATTGAGATTCCTTTATTTTTGTTCCATTATTTCAGTCCACAAGGTGAGCCAGGAATATCGACACTAAATAACCGTATTTCTGTTCTAAACTGACATGTGGTGGTGATAGGGTGAAGTTGGGACCTATCTTTTTACTCCGTGACACTCCTGAGACAACAAGGTGAGAGCACGACAGAACGCAAAGCCTATATATACATTTTGTCTCCCGAGTGCCATGGATCCCACCCTTACTGATTTAGCTACTATGATAGGGAATCTCCAAAGAGAGACCCAAACTATCTCAAATAGAGTAGAGGCATTAGATAGAGACAGAGACAGAGAAGGAGGGGCAGGTTCTAGTTCCTCAAATCCTGTGGTTCAAGTCGTGACTCCTCAAACCATTCCTTTAGCTCCACCTGAACGCTTTTATGGGGATCCTACTAAGTGTGCCGCTTTCCTCACTCAATGCCAGTTGCATTTTTTATGTAAAGCTTCATGTTTCCCGACCGATCTGGCAAAGGTGGCGTTTGTTGTCTCATATTTAGGGGGATCAGCTGCGAATTGTATAATACCTCTTATTGAAAAAGATGATCCTCTACTATTAAATTATGAGGCATTTAAGAAAGAGCTACGTAAACTTTTCGACAAACACACCTTTACTCATTCTGCAGATACAGAGTTACTGAATCTTAAACAAGGATCTAAAGACATCACTACCTACATTTCTACATTCAACAGACTTGTAGCAGAGGCGGAATGGCCCGCTGAAAACGCAGTGCCCTCTTTTACAAGGGATTGCGTGATGAACTCAAGGATGCATTAGCGCATGTGGTAGATCCCCCTGAAAATTGTTCCGATCTGATAGATTTAGTGGTAAAGCTGGATCATAGATTAGGAGAAGAGAAGAAAAGACAGAGCTCGATACAACTATACTACAATAGGAAATCATGAAAAGAAAACAGAAACTGAGACAAAGTCTGATGAACCCGAACCTATGCAGATAAGTAGCGTTAAAGGACCTCTAAGTGATTCTGAAAAGCAGCGGAGACGAGAAAACAAGTTATGCTTGTATTGCGGAAAAGCAGGACACTTTTTGAGAGAATGTCCTGTAAAACCCAAGCTGTCCGTAAGTCGGAAAACTAGAAGACCCGAGACTAAAAGACTGCGCCATCGGGTCATCCAGGACATATGGTCTCATCCTTGCTCTCACATAAAGGCCATTTTTATACCCCTGCACATATACATTGGGACAAAAATAACATCTCTATTCCCATCATGATAGACTCAGGAGCATCTGGCAATTTTGTAGATAGACAATGGGCTATCAAACACTCTATTCCTGAAATTCCTAAAGAGGTCAGAGAAGAGGTATTCCCAATAGATGGGAGTTCCCTAAAGTCAGGACCCATTACTCATACTGCCATCCCTTTGGAACTTTGCATTTCCTTCAATCATTGGGAAACTCTCACATTTGATCTGATTCAATCTCCTCAATTCCCTGTAGTGCTAGGTCTTCCCTTGTTAAGACAACATAATCCTTGTATAGATTGGCAACATTCACAAATCGTGTTTAAATCAGAGAATTGTGTTGACCATATAAAAACGAATCTAGGCATAACTAATAGATCAGGGGTAGAGGCGGTGGTCGTGACACGTCCTCCTGATATAAACCATCAGGAGTTGATTACGAATCCGATCCTCCCCATTCCTGAAAGTGACAAAATAGAGGAACCGGATACCGTATTACCCACTGAATATCTATCATTTCAGTATGTATTTGATAAAGAACAAGCTACCAGTCTACCCCTCATAGGGTATACGACTGTCGTATTGACTTACAACCTGGAGCATGCATACCTACAAGTAGGGTGTATTCATTAACAGAAAAAGAAAACATATATCTGAGGGAATACCTCGATACCATTTTTGAATTATGTTTTATTCGCGTGTCCAGATCCCCTGCTTCCTCAGCTCTCTTATTCATTCCTAAACGGGAAGGAGGACTACGCTGTTGTATTGACTATAGATCGCTCAATTCTATTACCATCAAGAATAAGTACCCATTACCACTCATCTCCTCTCTGCTTGACCAGATTAAAGACGCCAAATGGTTCACAAAATTAGACTTAAGAGGTGCCTATCATCTTGTTAGAGTCAAAGAAGGAGATGAGTGGAAAACTGCATTCTGTACCAAGTACGGTTTATACGATTACCTCGTAATGCCCTTTGGGCTGTGTAATGCTCCCTCCGCATTCCAATATTTCATAAACGAGGTATTGAAAGATCTCCTCGAAAAATGCGTGATAGCCTACATTGACGATTTACTAATCTTCTCGAGAACTTTGGATGAGCATGTTTTGCATGTACAAACAGTACTAAGTAAATTACAAGATAACCAGTTATTCTGCAAATTGGATAAATGCTTTTTCCATAGACATCAAGTAGCCTTTTTAGGGTATATCGTGTCTGCTCAGGGTCTATGAATGGATCCCCAAAAGGTTAATGCCATCTCCCAATGGCCCTCCCCTACAAATGTTAAGGAAGTTCAGCGTTTTATCGGATTCGCGACTTTCTATAGGCGATTCATTAGTCAATTCTCAGACGTAGTCGCCCCAATCACTAAATTGCTACGCAAAGGTACACCTTTCCATTAGTCTAAAGAAGCTGAGAAAGCCTTTAGGGTATTAAAGGCAGCATTCACACAGGCACCGATTTTGAGACCCCCCCCCCCTCATCCGAAAAGTCCATTTGTAGTGGAGGTAGATGCCTCCCAGGTGGCAGTGGGGGGGGGGGGGGGGGTACTATCCCCAGCAGTCGCTGACACTGGTGAATTACACCCTGTTGCATACTACTCCCATAAACCTACGCCCGCAGAAACCAACTATGCAGTAGGGGAAAGGGAGCTTCTTGCCATCAAGAAGGTCTTAGAAGAATGGCATCAGTATCTACTAGGTACTCCCCATACTGTGACAATCATCACTGATCACCGAAACCTACAATATCTAAAAACAGCCAGAGCTCTATCAATGAGACAACTAAGATGGACACAGTTTTTTAGTGAATATGATTTTGTTATTCATTTCAGGGCAGGCAGAAAGAATGGCAAGGCTGATGCTTTATCTCGCATAGGATTTGAACATCTCTTCAGCAATGAAGAACCCCCTACTATCATCTACTGTCAAAAGTTGATAGGTGCACTAACAGTAGAAGAACAGTTTTTGCAACAGACACGAGAAGCACAACAAGATCCCTCTATGTCAACACTATTGGGCCAGCACCCATCACAGATTAGAGAAGGACTTCATTATGTTCAAGGTGGATTAGTCATCCCTACATTGTCACTTCAAAAGCAGATATTAGATTGGTGTCACTCCCATGGTGTAGCAGGTCATCCTGGATACAAGAGAACTCTGGAACTAGTAAGAAGATATTGCTGGTGGCCCCATTTAGCGCATGACGTTCAATAATACCTGCGTACATGTCATGTATGTGCTCGAGGAAAAGTTTCACATGAAGGACTTGTGGGGTTATTACAACCCATACCCACTCCTCCTAAACCATGGCACACAGTGTCCATAGACTTTATAGTTGAACTACCATGCACCAAGAAAGGAAACACTACTCTTCTTGTTGTTGTGGACATGTTCACTAAGGCCGCCCATTTCATCCCCCTGAAAAATCTTCCTTCTTCCAGCACATTGGCAAAAGTCTTTTTACAAAATGTTGTTCGGTTACATGATCTACCCTCAGTATTAATTACAGATAGAGGAACACAGTTCGTGTCAAAATCTGGAAGCAATTATGTACTAGTCTACATATTGATATAAACGCGTCTGTCATCTAGTCATCATCCTCAAACGGATGGACAGACTGAAAGAGTTAACCAAAGTCTAGAACAATTCCTTAGATGTCAAACACTGCAAACCCTAACCGAGTGGGATGAATTGGTCTGGCTTGCTGAATTGTCTTACAATAATAGCCATCATTTCTCCACCCTGTATACTCCCTTTTATGGGTCCCATGAATTTCATCCTAGAGTTCTACCTATACCGCTATCAAACTCCTGTGACACTCCTGCTGTATCAGATCTTGTTAATCACCTTACAGCATACATGATAACTTAGATAAAGCAAAAGTTGATTACAAACGAAGAGCGGACACTCATAGAAAACCTGAACCTGTCTATAAGATAGGAGAGAAGGCATGGCTATCCACTAAATATCTGGCCCTGAAAGGTTCCTGTAAATTCAGGCCCAAGTTTGTAGGCCCCTTTACCATCAACAAGATAGTGAATCCTGTTGCGATAAAGCTGACACAACCACACTCCATGAAAATACATCCTGTGTTTCATGTCTCTCTTCTGAAACCTGTCGTACCAGGGACTCGTCTTCCTACTGTTCCTGTTCCCATACTGCTTGACGATGAGGAGGAATATGAAGTGGGGGCTATCATTGATTCTAGACGAGTGAGACGTCACCTTCAATACTTGATTCATTGGAAAGGATCTGGCATAGAAGAACGCTCATGGGAGGCTGCAAGCCAGGTACATGCACCTCGTCTAGTTCGAGCCTTTCATAGGCGATACCCTCACAAGCCCAAACCGGTGGGGGGTATTGTGGGAGGGGTGTTCTGTCATGCCTGCAGACGTGGTTGGCAGGCAGCTAAAGGATGTGGTTGGCAAGATCCCAACATTGTATGCGTAGCGCATGCGCAAGGGTCAGCGCATGCGTTGAGAACAGAGAGGGTGATTTAATCCTGCCTCACATACCCGGAAACGCTTTGCGTTTAGCCAGGTTCCTGAATTTCGTTCCGGGTCACGGTGGTTGGCGTCCGAGGAGACTAGGTGTGTGGCGTGCCGGTTTCGCATCACTTCAAGGGATTCTCTGCGAGCAGCGTTTATGGGAGTCGCGCTTCTCGTTATCTAAGTAAGCCTTTACTCACTGTAATACTTCGCTAGAGCGTTATCTAGCTTGTACGTTAGTTTCGTTTGGTCTGGGTTCGTCCTGGTATTTCTGAATTAGTTTGAGAGTTTAATATCCTCAAAGCTCGTGCTACGCCGGTGGTATTTAAGGCGATTCAGAATATTTGGAATCAGTACTCATTTCCGACGGGCAGTTATTTATTGGTCTGTGATATTGAACAGACCTTGGAAATCACTTACACATAGAGCGTGTTCCCTTCTGAATACTGAGGAAGAGTATTCTAGTCAACGCTAATTTATATTGAGATTCCTTTATTTTTGCTCCATTATTTCAGTCCACAAGGTGAGCCAGGAATATCAACACTAAATAACCGTATTTCTGCAGTTAATCATCGTAATTAACCCCAGTTCTTTCATTCCAGAGTCATAGATTCCTCACATATCGAAAACCCTTTGCATTCAATTGTTTTTACAATGAGAAACAAGAAAGAAAATACCCGCAATATATGAAGGTATGCAGGAATAGAAAAAAAGATACTATAGAAAAGCATAGGGAGGATTTGGTACTAAAAATATGTTCTTTCTTTATGCAGCATTTGTGTTCTGAAGACTTGCATGAATCCTGACCTTAGAGAAGACTGAAGACTTCTTGTTTTTTCCCTTTTACCCTTGTTCTGTTTCCCTCGTTCCCCCTGGTCACCATTAGATGTATCAGTTTCTAAACTGACATGTGGTGGTGATAGGGTGAAGTTGGGACCTATCTTCTTACTCCGTGACACTCCTGAAACAAAAAGGTGAGAGCACGACACTGGTTGGTGGTAATTGGCCATGTCAATGCAGTCATCAACATCTGCAACAGTGACATTTGGGGAAACTTTTGGCTCTTCATATATCTAGTGTTTCCCAGGTAAGCTGGTCTTCTTTCTCCCTCACTTAATGCTCTCCTTCTACTTTGAAGGTTGCGCTTTCATTGAAAAAGAACTTGAGCAGGGCTAACTTGGATCAAAGCACAGGCAACTGTAGATTACAACAAAAGAGAAGAATTGTAAGAAGAAAAGGAGGAGTAGTCCCCTGTCTCCCCTTTCTGCTGTGCCTTTTTCCGGGAAACAGCTTGAGGCGTTGTTGGCTGTGCTCTTTGCAGCCCTAAAAAGATTTGGAAGGGGCTGTTGGCCTCAAGGGAGGTACCTGATCATTCAGATTCTTCATCCAGGCGGTCACGCTGGCCTTGTCCTGAACATAATGACGACCAGGTAGAAGTGACCTAGTTTATGTGGCCTAGAGGAAGACACTTCTTTAGAGCTCTAAACTATGAATGAGTCACCATGGTTTTGAAATGAGATGCACGCTAGACCAAGATTGCTGTGGAATAATTTAGCATTCTTTGCACCTACAGATTCCCAGTGTGTAGTTCCCAATTATGGAACTGATCCCATGTGAATGGCAAAACCTAAAACTGATTTTTAATTTTTTGGTCCATGATGAAGGCCTTTCTGCTGAATGAGGTGGAGGTTTAATTTCTTCAGGCCATCCAGGTGAACCTTATTCTCACCAATTCTCATTGATTTCGAGCTTCAAACTCCTTCTGATCCAGTGAATGAAAGGGTGAGGTTGCCCTGAAGAAGGTATATCCTCTGCTTCACTTTTTTATTTAGAGCAGACAACTATGTGGGTTGCACAGGACAACCTATGGTGATTTAACCTCCTGGAGACAGGCCCGCAAAGAGTTGAGGATGATTAAAAAATATTGGGCATGCTATTGGACATGAGACAATTTGAGTCAACACTTTTTTTGGGGATGTTTCCTTTGGTGGCCTCAAGACAAAAGCACTGTCTGAACATGAATCAGCCAAAGTAAAAATTGATGTAACAGACTGGATTGATGAATGTGTGCAGAAACTTTCCATTCTCGAAATTTCTTTCTTATTTGAAAAACTGCATGAGGACAACTGAAAGAACATGTCCCCCAGGCCTTCAAGGCATGTAAACCTGCACAAACTTACAGAAAAATACTTAAGGCTCCCACTGGACCTTTCTCCCCAAGACAACATTTTACAGGCATTCTTTTCCCCTTCCTAGCATTTTAGCAGCGATGGCTTTAGGAGAGGCTCAATGGAACCTATGGTTTCCTACCTCAATCCCACCTATTCTTGTACATTCTAAGTCATTTCAGAGAGCATTGACAATTGGTAGAAGGCAGCAGTTCTATCTTCCCTGGTGGAAGGTCTCGATCAGACAATCCATTCCTTGTTTGCAACTGTCTAAGCTTAAACATCCCAGCCAAGTGAGATCCTGTGGCATGGACCACATGAATGTCTGCAGAAAAGTCTGTTCCTCAAGTTTCACATGAAGAGTGCCTCTAGTATGAATCCATAATATAAACCTGCGGGGGATCCATTGTTATGTGCAATCAATACATTCTCCAAGAGTAAGCCCTCCAAAAACGTA
Organism: Lissotriton helveticus; assembly: GCF_964261635.1. Classification (NCBI taxonomy): domain Eukaryota; kingdom Metazoa; phylum Chordata; class Amphibia; order Caudata; family Salamandridae; genus Lissotriton; species Lissotriton helveticus. Next base: position 1,246,488,581 of record NC_136059.1, on the reverse strand, counting down.
TCCATCTCGTACCAAAAGAGGGTGTTCATGCTTTCACTTGACCCAGAGGTTGCCTGCATGCATACCTATATGCTGAGGGACAGTTGGTGCATGTTTGGATTTGAGTCGTCCAGTTTTCAATTGTAGTTCTTCAGCTTGGCTTAAAATCCAACTGAACGTTGCTCATGAGGGCCTTGAAATTGCTATAAAGGGTGCTACACACCCTTTTCTTAACACTTTACACTTTACACTATCTAGATGAGCGAGATGGATAGGAGTACATTAGAGTAATGCAAGCCTCTTGAGATACTAAGGTCCTTGATCATTATTAATGTGCCTGCTTTTGGCCTAGTTCTAGACAGGTATTGGTCTGTGTTTTCCCTGAAAAGGAGTGAGGACAGTCCTTTCCTACCTCTTCAAAGGAAGTCTGCAGTAGCCATGTATTTCCCCACTGTGCAGGTTTTTTTAAAAAATAGTCCTCCAAAAATATTCTTGAGATGTTCCCTGTAAGCATCCTTGATTTCTACTTATGCCCTGGGCCAACATACAACAGACGTCTCACAAGATGACAACTGCAGTAGTGGATTCTTAGCTCCCAAATCTACTGTAACCGACAGTGGTGATTGGTCCTGCTGAATCCCTCCTAGTGTTCTCCTACTTTCCATGTGTCTCACCGTGGATGCCAACAGCCAGGAATGAGAAGCAGTGCTGGACTTGCTCTGTTCAGGGTCTTGGACAAGTTGAAATTTCATGCAGTTATGCAATTGACAAGGTCATCAAAGATGAAATGGAGGTAACATTGCGAAAATTGCGACAGTTGGACTAAAGATACATCAGGCATGGGTCAGAGGCACCAAATGGACCTACCACAGATGAGGAACTCCTTGTTCACTTAAAATGAAATCTTCTGAAGGTTTTTTTTATCACTCAACATAAAACACTTTTTTGCAAAGAGGAAAGCTGTCCATCACCAATGTATACCACACATGACATCGTCAATCTTTCTGCTAATTTTTGAGCGAGCTTCTGAGGATCGTGAAGCACAGGTTGCATCATATACAACTTATTGTTTTTTAATGGGCCAGCAATTATTGGGAGGCCACTTATTTCATCTTTGGTTTATCACCAGAGGGAATCCGATTTGTGAAAGGTTACAGTCCTAAATGCCCACCACATGGCACTATATGTTAGAATAATACTTAGGGCATTGTGTTAAGTATGCCCATAAACAAAAAAAAAGCACACTGATTGGTTCTGCTAACGTTCAGCACAAGTCCTACTTGTTTGTTATCAGCTTAACCACCAGAGGGCAATCGAGAGTAAATGCAATATTTTACTTGCACTATATCAGATTCGCACACATCTACAAATTGGATTGTGGAATTAATTAGAGAAGAAAATTACAAAAAGATCTTTAACTGGCGGAGACTAAAAAGTATTTGAACTTACAATGGAATACATCACACAGAAAGCATCAAAAGTGTTGCCTTAAGACTGAAATAGACTTTGACGCTATTTATATGTGATACTAAAAAAGGATAAACAGATGGCTTAGAGTAAGAGCTTACTGGCCAAAGCACACTGGTGTTCACTTATTGGTTATATATGTAATTACATTGTGAACATTATTTTCCTGAGTGCTGCCTTTTTTAATCTTGAGGATCTCTGTTTTTGATAATTGGTCTGGAAGCTCTGGATGTTAACGAGCTATTGAAATAGTGTATTGTTATGTTTAATTGTAAAGCGCATTTACACTCGCGAGAGTATACTGGCGCTGAGCAGGTGTTTGTGCCTAGCCGTGTCTCTGACAGGGTGGTTAATTGAAAACCAAGGTCTTTAACTTCTTGCTGTATTCAAGAAAGAAGTAGGAGGCTCTGGTGTGGAGTGGGAGGTCATTTCACGTTTTTGTAGTGATGTAAAAGAAAGTCCGTCCTCCTGATCTGGTTCTGTGTGAGCGTGGGATGTATGCGAGAAGGAGTCCTGTGGAGTGAAGGTGTCTATATGGTTGTTGGAAGGAGATGTGATTGTTCAGGTAGGTGATGCCTGAGTTGTGCAGTTCCTTGATTACGTGTGTGAGGAGTTTGAATTGAACGCATTTGTGTATCGGGAGCCAGTGTTGCTCCCTTAGGTGTGGTTTGATGTGATGTGAGGTCTGTGTGAGAGGTTGATGATCAGTCGGACTGCAGAGTTCAGGATGGTTTGTAGTCTTCTAGTGAGTTGCTTGGTGATAGCACCATAGAGGGTGTTCCCATGGTCCAATTTGCTGGTGAGTAGGACGTGAGTGACAGGGAGCCATTTGAAGATCTTTCTCAACATCTTCGGGGTACAGAAGCAGGATGCAGTGACGATGTTGACTTGTGCTGTCATGCCCAGTTTACTGTCGATGGTTATTCTGAGGCCCTTGGCATGGGGGTCTGAGTGTGGGCCAATATTCAGTTGGCCACCAGTCGAAGTCCCATGGTGAGGTGTTCTTGCCGAAGATCACTCCTTTTGTCTTATCTGTGTTGAGCTTGAGATCATTCAGTTAGCAACTGCGGTCATGCAGGTGGTAAACTTGTTTCTTGTGTTGGGGGTCTTCTCCAAAAGGGTAAAGTGTATGAGTTGTGTGTCCTCTGTGTAGGAGAAGATGTTGATGTGTGCGCAGATGACATTGGCCAGAGGGATCATGTATGCATTGAAGAGGGTAGGGCTGAGCGATGAACCTCAAAGCCCTCCGCAGAAGAGTTTGTGAGCTTCCGAGGAGTAAGGTTCCAGACTTACAGCTTGTGTTCTATCCATTAAGAAGGAGCAGATACAGCGGAGAGTAGGTCCTTGGATTGCAATCTTGTGCAGGTGCCTGATGAGGATGGGGGTAAATCTGTGCCAAAGGCTGCAGAGAGGTCCAGGAGAATGAGGGCTGTTGTCTCCTCTATCAAGGATCTTGCAGATGCATGAGAGCAGCCTCACTCAGCACTCTCAAGAGCACTGGAGGCCTGCTCTTTCTCTAACCCAGCTGTCTAACACAGCTAGGTTAGAGACGTTTAAAATGCTAATTTCTGGCTGGATGGCCGGCCAAAGAAACATGCATGTTTTAAACTTTAGCACACAGCTCCCTGCTGTCAATCGGAAGCTCTGGCACCACCCCATCTTGTCTCTCAGATTGGGATGTGTTGGTTGCTGAAAAATAAAATAGTATTAAATAAACTTTATTACCATTCTATTTTTCAACTCTGGCTTGGGGCTTTTCTTTGTGGAGTGACGCTCCTCCGCTCAAACGGAGGAGCCACCCCTAAACAAAGGTAAGCATCAAAGCGGGAGAGGTTTGGGGGACAGGAAAATCCTCTCACTTTAAAGTCAGAGAAAGAAAATCATCCGGCATTTGATCTCGGTCTCTAAATGCGCAGCATATTTGAGGAGACACCAAGAATTACAGTCCTGATTACATAAACAGAAGTCGGAGCACAGGCAAACAGTAACATTAGCAGGAAAACATCAATCTGGTCAAATGCTCTTAGAGAAAGGGAAAAGCAGTTCCTAAACAGATGCTACAATGAGACAAGTGGAAGGGTACAAGTACAGGGGTATTGCTCCATGTAATGAAAGGGAGGGACAAATAGGAAGATCGATCACTAGCAAGGAAGGATTTTTCAAGGACACTGAAATAAACCAATGAAAAGCGGTAAGCCCACAAAGAAGTATATACTAAAATGTATAAGTATATACAGAGAGCTCTTGAAAGCTCAACCTAAAAATAAAAGAGTTCACGTAACTTGAGTTCATCTGGATGAATAGAAGGAGCCAATCAGAGGTGATAACGAGACCGGAAGGACAAACACAACCTGGATGGGCTAGAATAAATAAAACCAGTGAGCAGAGAGCAAGCATATGTGAGTGATGAAACACTAAGCCAATGGTAAGTAATGGGCAGAATACATCCTTTGATAAGTTTTCATCATGTCCTCAATAGGTCTTTGGAATGAGACAGCTCGGCTGTCTCTTAGGCTTCAAACTAAAAAGCACACTTTCTGAGTAAAGTTCTAGCTGTCTGCCAAATTTGGTGGAATACTGTTCAGTCGTTTTTCTAAAATTCTTACTAAAATTTCTGTTCAAGAATGAATAGGGAAAATACTTTTTATTACCCCACCCCCCCCCTTTTATCTGCCCCTGCTTGATTGATCATCCAGAAACTTTCCAAAAAGGTGCTGAGGTGGATAAGTGATATTTTTGGAAAGATTAATCAAACTGCATCGAAGTTACTGGATAATCAAAAAATGTTCTTCCAATGGAAACTGTGACCTAACAAGAACTACTGGTAGTTGCCAGTAGGTAGTTATAGTTAGGACCATGTTTCCACAGGAAAAGCGTTTTTGACTTGCCTATATCTTTGTCACCGTTTGACAAATCGTCACAAAAGTTTGTGAAAAAAGTGTGCAGGTGATTCTAGTTGTGCAAGAGAAGTTTTAGGGCGATCTGTCAAATGGGGTCGAGAAAAAGAGGGGTAAAAAAGTGTTACTATGTTAATTCCCATAGGGGTTTTGAGCACGACTACAGTTTGAACCACTGGACGGAATTATACCAAATTTGGCAGAAAGCTAGCTCTTGGTCCAGAGAGGGTGCTTTTTGCTGTTTGGTGTAAATCTGTTCAGTAGCTTGAGAAATAGAAATCAAAATGTGTATATCTAGGCACGCGGAGCCTTCGCAACGTGCACGTGGAGCTTTGTGACCCCATACGCCAGGAGCAGTACTGTGATTGGCTGGCCGCAACCTGTGTAGAAAGGACGCAGTCCTGGGTGATGGAAAAAAGGTTAGAAAGTACAGAAGGGATCAGGGTAGGAGTACCCTGACCCCATCAGTTATGTCATAGACCATGTCATGAGTGATGTAATATGAGGTCATAAGCAGTGCATTGCGGGGTCGTAAGTTATAGTTAGCTTAGGTAACTATAACTGCTGAATTTCTATGGTTTTGTACGTGTGAAATCTGAGCCTAACTAGAACGTCCCTGTAACCTTTGTTTTTTTTCACCCCGCCACCATCACCAGGTATTCACAGCATCAGTTTTGCATCGGAGTAGGGAACATGATTCCAAACATATGGTAGTTGTAAGAGTTCTCCAGGCCATCTTGTTTTGATTCCTATAATCCTAATCAGTTAGCTGGTCAGTCAAATAAACATGGCAACACAGAGATAGCCTGGATGGCACATGAGACCTTTGGAATGGAATGGAATGGAAAGGTTCTTGTATAGCGCATGGCTACTCGAGAGCATCCCAGCGCTTAAAGAATGATGGAAATGCAGAATTTAGAAGAGGGAAAACAGATTATGGCCTAGGAAACAGTAGTGTTTTTAGTTGTTTTCGGAACACCAGAAGGCTGGGTTCTAGGCGAAGTGATAATGGTATGGCGTTCCAAAGTTTCGCCGCGTTTCGGGAGAAAAGGCGATCCCCCGACCGGACTTTATTGGTCCTAGGCATTATGAGGAGGTTTTGATGGTAAGAGCGAAGGTGCCTGGATGGGACATAGGGTCTGATCATATCCTTCAGAATGGGGGGGCCGTTCCCATGCAGAGTCTTATGTACCAGACAAAGGGTCTTGAAGTGGATTCGCTCCTTCATTGGGAGCCAGTGCAAGGCTCTCAATGCAGGGGCTGCAGAGGTACGACAACTAGTTCCGGTGAGTAGCCTTGCTGCAGAGTTTTGAGCTATCTGCAGTTGACGGATGACTGAAATGGGGGCTCCCAAGTAAAGGGCATTCCCATAGTCCAGCCGGGATAGAATAAGGGACTGGACTATGGTTTTCTTTGCAGTCTCCGGCAGCTGGGGAAAATTTTTTCGAATAGTTTTTATTAGGCCGAAACACGTGGCCATTGTCTTTTTCGCCTGAGTTTTAAAAGATAGCTCATTGTCAAGCCAGAACCCTAGGCTTTTTATCTCCGTTTTGGGAGTGGGTCCAGGTCCCATACAGGAGGGCCACATGGTAGGGGTGTTGAAGGAGGCCTTTTTTCCGAGCAACATCAGCTCGGTTTTTCCTCCGTTTAGTTTCAGTTGGGAGGCATCCATCCAACCTGCGACTTCAACCAGGCAGCTACAAAGATTGTTTTGAGGGGAATCTGCCTGGGTGAGAGAGACTACTAGCTGGGTGTCATCAGCGTAGCTCACCAGTTGGATACCGAATGGGGCTACTACCTCAGCCAAGGGGGCCATATACACATTAAACAGCGTGGGGCTTAGGGAGGAGCCCTGTGGCACCCCACACTGCAATGGTATTGGGAGGGAGCAATTGGTGTCCGAGAAGACTTTAAAAAGTCTGTTACTGAGAAAGGATTCGAGCCAAGCCAGAGCTTTGCCTGTGACTCCGATTCTTTCTAGGCGAGCGAGTAGGACACGGTGATTAACCGTGTCGAAGGCGGCGCTGAGGTCCAGGAGGATAATGGCCGCGCTGCCACCTGCGTCCAGAATCCTCCTGGATACCTCAACCACCCTCAGCAAGGCCGTTTCCGTTCCCTGTCCTTTCCGGAAGCCAGTTTGTGTCGGATGGAGCAGGTTTTGAGACTCTAAGTAAGATGCCAGTTGTTTGTTGACCCACTTTTCAGCCAGCTTACTAATACCGGGGAGGAGGGAGATGGGACGGTAATTGGAGAAATCCTCAGGATTAAGGTTTTTTTTTTTTAACAAGGCCTTTACCATGGCTAATTTCCAATCTTGAGGGACTATCCCAGAGTCCAAGGAGATATTAACAAGATCGGTGATGTTTCTACTGATCTGGGGAAGGACAAGTTTCAAAATAGACATAGGGGCGGGATCAAGAGGGGAGCCACTCTTTATGGAGTTGAAAAGGGAGGGGAAGAGTTCGTCACTGAGGGGGTGGAAAAGTGCTAAGCCAGGTGAGGCAGGGGTAGTGTCGTCCCTCGGTGGAGGATTGATCTCTACTTCTGGGGATGGGGGAAGGGAAAGTAGAATTTTTTCGATTTTCGTGGCAAAGAAATTTGCTAAGTCATTGCAACGAGCACCGGATTCTTCCGGGGAGAGTTCGGATGTGGGAGGGTCAGGGGCCTTGATTAGCGTTTTCACGATTTGAAACATTTCTCTCGGAGCATTGGCGGATTTCTCTACTTTTTCGGCATAGAAGGTAGATTTAGCTACGTTCAGTGCCCCTTTGTATTTTTTGATAGCGAGTTTGTATTTAGTTTTTTTCTCCTCATCGAAAGATTTTCGCCATTGTCTTTCTTCACGTTTACATTCCTGTTTAAGGAGTCTCAGTTCCGAGTTAAACCAGGGCTGTTTATTCGGACCATTTTTCTTAGAAATGTGTGTTTTAGGAAGCACACTGTCTAATGAAACCTTTGACGGCCAGAAGCATGAGTTGTACTTTAATCTGTGTAATATAAGTGGAACATTATTTTCTACTTGGTAAGTTGTGTTATGGGTTTTATTCAAGCCAATATTGCAATCCTTTCCATGCATGAGCTATTTGATAATATAAAATATCTCTTCTCACTCAGAACAAGTTTGCTTCAGACTTGTGGTTTGTACAGATATTTTGTAATAGGAGGACTTGTTCCATGTGACCAAAAATGCATTTCTGATATAGGCTTTAACTCTTCATAAACTGGACACATTGCCTCTTAACTATTGCAATTGGTCTCTCCGGATAACAAAAGTTTCAGGACACAACTATGACTTTTTAACATGGCTGTCACAATGCAAAAAAGCACAGAGTTCTCGTTCCAGTTGTTCGAAGCTGGATTTTTCTCTAAATTATCAACTGATCAGGATAAATAGTCTAAATATTTGTTTATGTGCTCAGTTTCAAGCACGAAAAGCAAAAACAAAATTGTACTGATTTTCTTTTTTTCTTTTTCTTGTTTGCAGGATTATTGGCTCTCTCTGCTCCATAAGAAACTGGTGGGCACTAAAGTTTTGAAAGCAAATGTTTCAGGTATCAAGAGTGGAATAGATAAGAATGTTCGAGTTTACCTCCACTGTACAAATAGCAACAAGTAAGTATGACACTTAGTCTGTGGTTCTGCATGTGTGTGTGTGTGTGTATATATATATATATATATGTGTGTGTGTGTGTGTGTGTATGTATGTATGTATATATATATATATATATGTGTGTGTGTGTATATATGTGTATATATATATATATATATATGTGTGTGTATATGTATATATATATATATATATATATATATATATATATATATATATATATATATATATTTATTTATATATATCTTTCTCTACTTGGTTTGGTGAGGCTATTGACTATAGGGCAACCAAAATAAGAGTTGATTATAGTATGTTTTATAGTAGTGACACTGCTTGGATATATGTAAATATGAAACTGAAAATATGCATGTTTTAAAAACCCCTTGTATAAACTTCAAGTAGGTTCCATTTATAGCTTGTAACCAGTGCATCCTTTGCTCCTTGATTTCATACAGTTATAGTGCACAAGTCTAGTCTCAGGATGGTCTCATAACTCTGAAGAACCAGAGCAGTGGAGCAGAGGCAGAGAAGGAGCATCGGGAATAGTGTGGGGTTTGTAGGATGATCTACATTTTCAGAGCCGTCCCGAAGTGTAGCAGTTCTTCAGTTTAGTAGAGGGCCAGAGACCATATGTTTTAATCCCTATTAATGGTGCTGAGTGTGTGCGTGTCTCTGTTTTGTCAATGACTGAAGACCTATGTTGAATGGCTGTATCCAGAAAGCAGAGGGTTATGAATTTAATGCAATGAAGTCCTGGGAGTGGGTGTTGTGACCTGAGCACTGGGATTATGATGTGATCTGAGTGTTAGGGTCCCAAGGATGGATAGATTGATTGGCTGTTTTCTGATGTGGATGGAAGAGATCCACTCCAGGCTGTCTCACATACTGCAATACGGTGGAATTGGTTGAAGAGGGTCAGGTGGTTAACTGTGTCAAAACATGTTTAACTAGTCAAAGAGGATCAGACTTACGATGTTGCTGGTACCCAGATTCTTAAGACACCTAGGCTAGAAGTGATTACTGATTTGGTGTGCCATGATTGGTCAGCCCTCCACTTGAGCAGAATCTACTATATCCTTTTCTTCTAGGAAGGGCTGGAGATGCTCCGGATGGACTGCTGGTAAGGAGGGTTTTGTGTTGGCTCTGAAATGCCTATGGCAGCAGGGGCTCGGTCAAGTGATTTTGCCAGAGTTGTGGCCAGGAGTGTGGTTGAGTTTGCGGAAGTATATCAAATGCGAGTCAGGAATTAAGGATATTGTAAAGTGATGTCAGTTGTTTGAATAAAAAGGTTGGCAATGTGAGCACTTGATATTAGTGGCCAGTGAAATAAATTTGTAAGTGATGAGTGGTATGAAGCCTCTGCTATGGAGTTTCCTGGCTGGACATGCATCACCATCCTTTTCTTATAGCAACAGTGTTGAAACATTTACTCAATGCAGAGAGATATTTATGTAAAAGCACTGGTGCTGACATAGTTTGCTTCTAATTAAATGGCTCAGCAAACCTTAATTTGTGTCTTTTTCCCACGTGGAGGCTTGTAGAAAAAAAACTTGTACCGTAAATGTTTTATGGGTCTCCCCACAAATGTTATATTTCTTTTTAAAACGATGCATGCTGAGCCTGTGTTTTTGTGTGCATAGCATACTTTTCAAATGTTTTCTGCTTAGAGAGGGTAGACTTTTTTCCTGGAAGCAAATGAAGCTATTTTTATTTTATGCATTGATTACCTTCATAGGATTAACTTGAAGGTGCATAACTGCTCCTTGACCTGGTTGGTGGCTGCATCATGCAATTTGAATAAATGTAATACAAGACTGTTGCTGGCTTTTCTCAAGTGCGATTCACACATCCCTATGTTGCAACTGTCCACTGGGGAGGCCGGCAGAGCACTTTGCCAGGGCCGGTTTTGATTCTCAGTCCGGCCCTGCAAGGTGTTTTTGTAGAAGCAGTTTAATTTGAGACTTGTTGCTACACCTAAACGTAAAGTGTTGCAGCGTGTGAGAATAGACACATTTGTGAAGACTTACTTTTTTATTATTTAATTGATCATCTGTAATATGGTATCATGTGGATGGAAAGAGCCAAGTTTTTAGTTTTCACCAGAACTACTTGCTTTTCAGCTATTATTCTTGCAGTTTTAGAGTTTTTCAAGAAAGGAATTGCAAAAAAGAGGGGCCAACCTGGACATAATGTCAATGTTTGGAATTGGTGTTGAAGGAACAGTGATCTCATTCCATGGAATGCTTGCTGTGTGATGTACATTGCTTTGAAAGGGACGTGTTTAGTTAGTGCATAAAAGTCACAAAAAGTACTTCTGGTGTCTAGAAAAGGAAAAAGGGCAGCATGTAAGTTTAAATGTCTCAAGGGAAGAGCGCTTCTTTAAGGTAGACAACCCTCAATCAACCAAAGGTGACATGCTTCCTCATTGGGTTCCCTCCTCATACCAGGACTGCAAGGTACTGGTGTGGGCGACAGCTCGCAAATGGGGAATGGCTGAGGTGTTTTAAATGATGAGAAGGTGTTGGCAGAGTGCGAAACAAAAACAAGATTAGGAATAAAACTATCTCCAGAAGGGCTGGATTGACTTTATTCAAATGTTCTCTGGAATAGAACGAAAAGTATGAGAGGCCTGGGGGATTTCAATAAATATACACCCTTTATGTGGTCAACCTGTTTCTGCCCACAGTCGACCCAGGGAGGGGGTCTGAGGTATTTGTCAGGACCCAGATAGTCTGTACCTCTGCTGGTAACAAATAATCTGACAGAATTGAAAGGTAATGAAATACCAGCCTCGAAAGGAAAAGACAGGTAAGAATGTGGATGGCCCAACAGTTCCTTCGGTCCACCAGCATTCTGCGAAAGTGAAAAAAGAAAAACAAATTGATAAGAAGCATTCTCACTGCCACTCCAAAACATATTGGCACAATTTCTGTTAATGCTCTAACTACATACATTTTATGCCTATCACCAACTAAAGTGATGCCCAGTGAATGTACTGAATGGATCATCTTACCAAAAATTAGAAGAGATACCATCCACTCTCAAACTTTTGGGTAGCGCCTCAACCGCAGAGCTGTAGCACAGTCATAAGGCAATAGAGAAATAGAGAAACACTAGTACAATCCCACACTGAAGCTTGTAAATTTCTATAAGCACATACCAAAATAGAGGAAGGTACATTGAAATCTCATAGGTAATGCAGAATAGGCCCACAAAGTAACAAATGAAAGGAAGGGCATGGCCCGGGGTGTGTAAGCCGCTCCTCTAATAGAAATAAATGTACAATCTGTGTCATAGAAACACAAAACAAAAAACGCCACTAGACTGCTCAGTACAAGTCGTAAATAGAGAACCACCAAGTAAACCAGGGTCCCTTCTTTGTGGCCTGCCCCAAGGAGGTACTGCTGGGCAAGGGGCACAAATCAGGGGCATCGGTAACTGAATGGTGGGACCAGATAGCAAAGCACACGTCTATTTTATAATAGATCACTCAGATGAGTGTTAAATGGTCGAGCCTGTAGGAGGGACGGGATATAGTGAATACCCACTCTTTACAAGATTTAGTATGGGCCCAAAAAGGGTAGGGGAGCTACCAGCTAGTGGTGTGTGGATAAACCTTGGTATGAGTACCATAGCAATGGCATGTTCGCCCACAATCCCCAATGTGAACAATGCATCGTAGAAGGGGGAGGACGCTAACATATAATGCAGTTCAGAGAAGCTAGAGCAGGGAAAATGCACACTGTCGCCTGCCTCACAAAGCGGGGGCTGAGAATCTCCTGAGTGTCAATTTTGGTATGTTAATACCCTGGGCCGGACAGTAGGTAAAAGATACACAAAAGTCCATAACATGCTCCCCAGGCACTGGGCCGGGAAGCAGGAACAATCTGTGTGCCCCTTTGCCTGTTAAAACAGTGCAGTGCTATATCGGCGTCCCGGTGAGAGTCAAAACCGCTTCCCAGGCACATCATATTCTAAGCATGCAGATGGAAGTGCCACGCTCACGGAGACGTAAAAATCAGATCGCTTCTGGGAGAGGCAGTTTCAAGAGGTGGCAACATGAACAATGTAAGGGATATGCCCAGTATGAAGGTAACACCGTCATCAGTGAAGTATTATGCATGTAAAAAGGACATAAGATTAAGCACACTATCTAGAATGGTGATGAACTAATCCAGACACCGTATGTGTAAGCAGGTATGTGCCAATGAAAAAAGAGGTCTCAGATGTAGGGAGTGTCTGCAGTACAGGCAAAGTCCCCAGTGAGGGCCACATTATAGTAAACTATACCATACTCGTGTGGGGAGATAAGATGGGGCGACCGAAAGGCATATCTCAGACAGCCATATTTCAGACGCTATGTCTAGTTCCAAGGAGTAACGAAGTGCTGTCTGGACGTCCCAAGGGTTGGGAGCTATGGGCCTCTGGAAGTAGTCCTCTTGATTTGAGATGGCCATGTCAAATGAGAACTTATGTGGAGCTAGTGTCCGAATCACTGACATCCTAGTCCTTGTGGAAGGCCAAAAAATGGTAGGATGCAGTAGGTGGCCACACTGGGCTACAGCCAGGGTAGAAGGGTAGCAAAACTATGAGGTGAAGTGAACAAAATGTGTGGAACATATGCTTGTCCAAGTCTATAAAGGTGGTGGAGTAGATGGCAAGCAAAAGAGTATAACAAAGGCCACCAATGCAGTGGCTGTATGAGCCAATGGAGGGTGTGTGGCACCTTGTTGTTTAGGGGATGCTCCAATCCCATAGTGACAGAGACACGTCATGTTCTGTGTCCTAATGAAAAGAGGAACGGGCAGGTCAGTATGTGTGCTAGCCTGCCCAGACCTTTGGTATCTCTCCAAGGTGGACATAACAGATAGTATATGTACGGGGGTAATGAGCCCATCCATATCATGTTGTCAACAGTTGGTTAGCAGCCCAAGTTTATCCATGGGATGTCATCATTCAGACCCAATGTATTACTTTTGAGTTTGAAGACCCAGCGCTGCTCCCTTTGGAAGAGGACTGACTCGAGGGTGCCCATATTCAGTGAAATATAGGATTTACCTAAGACCACGCAACTGATATCATCCTCTGTGTGGCCAGAAGCAAGGCAGTGTCTATTGAGTTCAGTATTAGATTTCTTACAGCTCACTGAACTCCTGTGCTCTACTATTCTCATTCTAACCTTGCACGTGGTCATGCCCACATAGAATAGTTTACACGGGCATGTAAGGAGATAGATGACTCCTTCGGTATTGCAATTTGTGTGGTTAAAGAGTTCCCAAGGTGTCCTGAGACCAAGGTCAATGCAGACCATGGGTAGCTTTTTGAGGGCAGACTGAGCAGGTTCTGCATTGTAAAATTACCTCTAACTGGAAGTTGTGGCCATAAAGTGTCCTGGTTCATCCCGTGATCAGTGGGTTGCGGTCTGGTATGAACCACCATATCTCCAATATTCTTGCTCTGCTTGAGAACAAAGAGAGGCTTCAGTAGTGTTTGGTCTCCTGTGATGAGAATATGCCAATTCTCATTGATCACCACCAGGACCGTATTGGTAAGATGTCTAAATGTATTAACTCACCAATCTGTCTGTTTCACGTTTGGGGGGAGAGGTCTTCTCTGTTGTTATTCAAAACACTCTTCAATGCCCTGTAGATTAGGTCTTTTTGGTATAGTCTTTGAGACAGATGGGTGCGAAGTCTAGCAGCATGTTCTTTGAATTTAGCCAGTTTCATATAGTTCCTTCTGATCCTGAGGAACTGTCCCGCTGGTTAGTTATTTAGAAGTGCCCGTGGGTGGGTGCTGTTGTAACACAGGAAATAATTACTGTCCATAGGTTTGGTGTATAACTTGGAGTGTATGCCTCCATCCGTGGGATACATCAGGAGGTACAGGAACGGGTGATCCACCTTACTGTATTCACAAGTGAATCTGAGGAGGGGATTTCTTGTGTTGAACCACTCAGAGAAATTATGTAGAGAGGTGAGATCACCTTCCCAAATCACCAGGATGTCATCTGTGTACCTCCTTCATATCTTTAGGCTCTGTAGATGAGGATTGTCCGCTGGGTAAATGTGGATAGATTCAAACTGTGCTTGTAGAAGTTTACCATGCTTGGGGCATAAGTACTGCCCATTGAAGTACTGGTCACCTGCAAACAGAGTTGGCCCTGACATTGAAAGAAGTTTTCTTTCATGGCAGTCATATCACATTCCATCACGAAAGAAGTTGTGGTCATATCATCCTGATCAATTTGTTCAATTAGTTCATTAACAGTCGGTATGGTGTCATCTTTTGGAATATTCATATATAGCGATTCCACATCATAGGAAACCAGGTAGTGTAGTTCTGGATCAAAGGGGATATCAGCTAGTACCGTGAGTATGTGTTTGGTGTCCTGTAGGTAGGAGGGCATTTTAGCCACCATCGGTTGTAAGAACCAATCAACAAATTGGGAGAGAGGTTCTAGCAAGGAACCAAACCCAGCGACAATAGGTCTCCCTGGGGGTGGTCGTTTTGGATTATGGATCTTCAGTAGGGTGTAAAAGTAGGTAATCCTAGGGCGAGTGCTCAGAAGAAATTTGGACTCCCCTCTTGTTACCCACCCATCATCTTTGTCCCTCACTATCAAAATCTTGAGGGTATTCTGTAGCCTGTGAGAGAAAATGCCCACATGGTTAGCCCCCCACTTTTTGCCAGGAAAATGATGTGGTTTCGATTGAAATTGCACAGGATCCCTGCCAACCAGGTCTCCCATGCCAGAGTTCCTTCCATAAAAACAGTACCATGATTGGCCACTTCAGATCCCCTGTAAGTCCCTATTAAATTGTACCATGGTACCTAGGGCATTGGGACTGAAGAGGGTCCCCTAGGGACCCCTCACCAAGGCCAAGCAACTGCCACTGTAGCCTGCATGCCTTGGTGCAGAGAAAAACGACAAGGTTGACATGGCACACTGCCTGTGTGCCATACAAAGCAGCACTGCCTAAGGAGTATGGGTGAGTGGGTGGGTGGGTGAGTGAGTGAGTGGGTGTGTAAGTGGCTGTAAATGATGAATGAGAGGGTGCATGAGTAGCTGTATGGGTGAGTTAGCAGGTGTGTGATTGGCTGAAAGAATAAACAGGTGACAACTTTTAGGTTGTTTTGTCAAGATATTGAAAAAGAGGAATTTATCTACCGCAGGTGAGTTTATAAAGGAAATTTTGACAATGGAATCTATGTGAGGTTGAGCTCTAAGAAACCCAATGACCGTCTCTTTTTTTAAATGATCAGTTTGATTGTAGTAATGTATGTGAGTAGCAGAAGAGGTCTGCTTTAGTAGGCTCAATTAATTCGCCATTAGGATAGCAGTGGAGGGTAGATTTGAAACGGGAGGCCACGACTTACATAAACTGGGCACAAGAGATGTGTTTTCTATATACACACTGAAATGCGCAGCTGTGGTATGCCCCAGTGAATACTGTATTTCATAACAAATAGTAAAAATATATTTTACAAAAAAATCACGATCAGGAATACCTGTCGGGAGGAAAAGCTAATTGGGAACCTTACTGAAGGTTCAGATTGAGGCTGTCATATGGTCCATACATATTAATGGTATCCACGTTTGATATGAGATCCCACGTCTTAAAAATGTAGATTAGAGCAACTGATTTGTAAGAGCTTGTTAACATAGAAGAACAGGGCAGTAGGAAGTTATACTTGTGATTGTGGGATAGAATGTGGGTATCCAAATGTCCACTGTGTACTGATAAGTTCATTGTTTTTAGTGCGGAGGAAATTTTATCTCTAGCATCTGTTTAAAACTCAATGAACACAAAATGTTATAAAGGCCATGGATTTATTATATGATGAGACCTAGGGTGGCAATAAAGTTCAGTAGATTTTCTAAACTATACTTGAAAAGTATAAAAATTGAATTCCATTTATGTAATTTTATTTTACTCCTGTGGTTTTATGGACCGTTTTCTCGAATAAAACATTTACTGAGCAAATAAAAGGTGTTCTTGATTGCAATCTGTTTTGTGTGAAAATCCAATGTTACCATGTACTGACATCTTGCACAATGATGCCACATATTGAGGGCACAGTTTCTCTGTGTGGTGTTGGGATGAATGCTGGTGGAGGAGATGCACTGATTTGCCCAAGTAGTGTTGTTTGTTGCAAATTTGTTTAGTACAATATGTACAGGCAACAGATCCCAGTGTGTACACACAAGTGATTGAAAATCTGCTTTCACATGAGCTAGATGGAGAGGTTCCAGAGGTGCTGGAGGCAGGATATCCTCTGGGTATTTAACTCTGTGCCCATCTGAGTTCATGACCATGTTGCTTGTGGTGGTTTCATTTGCATAGGCATGACATCCCACTAAAACACAAGAACGTTCTTACCTGCAGGGATGAAGTTGCACTCCTTCAGTTTTCATGTAGGACATCAATTCCAACAGAAGTGAACCCAGAGAGTCTGTTCACAGTCAGATAAACATTTTTCTTTAAACTTTTTTTCTTTTCAGTCCAAAATACCAAGTTGGGGATGTCACCTTGTTTGCTCTAAACTTGCACAACAGCACCAGTCAAGTGCAGCTGCCCACATTTCTCTCAAAGAGCGACATCGATGCATACTTGGTGCAGCCAGTTGGAGAAGCCGGTTTACTTTCCAGGTGAGTTGTGTCCAGTGGCCAAGAACTGGTTTGAGGTTATGGAGGCAAGGTGTTTCCCCACTATAACCTAACAATTCTAGTAGTAAAGCTAGTTCACATGTTACTCAACATCTACTATTACCATTGCCATGTATGGATGACTGACATAATATCGACCTCACAAAAATCGAGATACAAAAATATCGAGTCAAAAATATCGAGAGACAAAATATCGACTCCCTATCTTCAAACAGGTAAGTACCAAAATATCGACTCCAAAATATCGACTTACAAAAATATAGACAGTCAAAATATCGATTTTTTTAAATGTTTTAAAATTAAGTTAAAACTAATATAGTAATAAATATATTTAATATAAACTTAGAAATAATTATTAAATAAATGTAGTATTAATAAATAATTAATATAATGAAAAAAATTATATCACCAAAAAGAAAACATATATATATATATATATATATATATATATATATAAAAACATATTATTAAATAAACATATATAACATTTTTAGCGTATACCTTTACAACGCATACCATTACAACATAAGTATTGGTAAGTATATAATAATTTTTTTAATATAAATTAATGAAAATTATTATAATATAATTTAATTTTATTTAATTAATTTAATTTAAATGTAATTTTACTTTATTTTACTTTATTTTTACAAAGTACCCCTGTACCCCAAAAACCCAAAACTGACCCTGAACCCTAAAAATACCCCTTTACCCAAAAACTGAAAACTGACCCTGAACCCTAAAAATACCCCTTTACCCAAAAACTGAAAACTGACCCTGAACCCTAAAAATACCCCTTTACCCCAAAAACTGAAAACTGACCCTGAACCCTAAAAATACCCCTTTACCCAAAAACTGAAAACTGACCCTGAACCCTAAAAATACCCCTTTACTCAAAAACTGAAAACTGACCCTGAACCCTAAAAATACCCCATTACCCAAAAACTGAAAACTGACCCTAAAAATACCCCTTTACCCAAAAACTGAAAACTGACCCTGAACCCTAAAAATACCCCTTTACCCCAAAAACTGAAAACTGACCCTGAACCCTAAAAATACCCCTTTACCCAAAAACTGAAAGCTGACCCTGAACCCTAAAAATACCCCTTTACTCAAAAACTGAAAACTGACCCTGAACCCTAAAAATACCCCTTTACCCCAAAAACTGACCCTGAACCCTAAAAATACCCCTTTACCCAAAAACTGACCCTGAACCCTAAAAATACCCCTTTACTCAAAAACTGACCCTGAACCCTAAAAATACCCCTTTACCCCAAAAACTGAAAACTGACCCTGAACCCTAGAAATACCCCTTTACCCAAAAACCCAAAACTGACCCTGAACCCTAAAAATACCCCTTTACCCAAAAACCCAAAACTTAAATTTAATTTCCAAAACCAATTACTTTTATTTACAAAGTAAATTTTATTTAATGGTGAATTATTAATCAATTAACAAATTTAATTAATTAACATATTTAATTAGTTATTATTAAATTACTCCCCACCCTATCCCCCTATAAACTCACAACCCACTACAGAAATTAATTTACTAATTATTATTTATTTATTCTTTAAATATTTATAATGACCAATTATATTTTAATTATTTACCAAATAATAATTAATTAACAATTATTATTAATTTACATATTTAATTAATTAAATTTAAATTACTTCCCACCCTATTCCCCTATAAACCCACAACCCGCTACAGAAAATATTTTACGAAAATGTAATTATTGATCAATTAATCAATTATTATTAATGACCAATTATATTTTAATTAATTAACAATTAATAATTAAATAACAATTACTATTATATTACAGATTTAATTAATTATATTTAAATTACTTCCCACCCTATTCCCCTATAAACCCACAACCCGCTACAGAAAATATTTTACGAAAATGTAATTATTGATCAATTAATCAATTATTATTAATTACCAAATATATTTTAATTAATTAACAATTAATAATTAATTAACAATTACTATTATATTACAGATTTAATTAATTATATTTAAAATACTTCCCACCCTATTCCCCTATAAACCCACAACCCGCTACAGATTTATATTACACAATTATTACAAATTATAAAACACTTACCTTATTTTCGATATTTTTGTTGTCTATATTCTATCTAGTCGATATTATGTCTAGTCTATATTTTTGATTCGATATTTTGGCTATTAATATCGATAGTAATTGATATTTTTGTAGTCTATATTATGTCTGGTCGATATTTTGTCTAGTCTATATTTTTACCTCGATATTATGTCCAGTCGATATTTGTGAGGTCGATATTATGTCTGTTCACCGCCATGTATCTTTCCAAAGAAGAACTCCTGTGTAATGTTTCTTAATCCCAATTTGTAATGTGTTGCAGTTTCATCGACTCACAGGATTTTTGCTACATTTTCTCAAGTATTTCTTCAGGATTTTAAATGTGTGCATTTAGTAGGAGTACGGCAGTAATTCTCCAAATAAACGTTAAATGCACTATTTTAACTGAAAAACAATCCTCTTTAGTTAACTCTTTAAAGTTGTGCATCCTCAGTTGGGACAGGGGAGAGATGAGTCAGTGATTGGGTAAAACAAAAAATCGCAAGGATGTGTTCCAAACTACTTCCTCAAAGGGATTGAGTGGTTTGAGAAATCATTCTTTAGAGATATTGGGCCATATGTATCAAACTCTGATTTTGCGATTCTCAAATTGCGATTTCTTTTATTTTTGCAAATCTATTTGAGAATCGCAAAACGCTATGTATAATTTTCAAATAATTTTGCGAATCCTACATATTCCTTAATTGCGAATTGCAAATTGGGATTTGCAATTAAGGAATACCTCCCCATTCATTTTTATTGGCCTAGAAGCCTGTAGGAATGAATGGGAAGACATTCTCAATTTGCCATTCTCAATTAGAGAATCGCAAATTGAGAATGCAATTTCAAGGGTGCTAGGGTGTCAAAAGGACACCCTGTTGCACCCCTGAAATGTGCATGTGTGCACATGTGGCACACATACATACCCTAAGGGCATGTATGTGTGCTACATGGCACTTTGAAAAATGCAAAAAAATGCATTTTTCAGAGAAATCGCAAATTACCACCAACTTGAAGTTGGTGGTAATTTGCGATTCCTTATGGCCAAATTGCACTTTTTCTGTGGTTCTTACATTGCATTTAAGGAATAGCAATTTGTGATTCCTTAAATGCAATTGCAAAATAGGGAATCGCACATTTTGGGATTCCTTATTTTGCGAGGCAGTTTTTCTTTCATACATACCACGGAGCCCAATTGTGATCGCAATTTGGGATGATACATATGGCCCATTATTTTTAATCTAATCACTCTTCTAACGATTTTTGTGGTGCATTGTTCGATGAGTGGGTAATTTTTGTTTAAGGCCGATTACTGTTAAATTCTTGATGAGCTTCAATGAGCTGACGAGCGCTCCTGGGATGCATTTGTGTGCCTGTGGAGTGGTACTGTGACCTGTGACGACTTGACCACCATTTCAGCAAACCCCTGATGACTTTTCTCTGTTCTACATTACTTTTGCTCTCTACTGGTGAAGGGCTAAACCCAGAAACACTTGTCTAGAGATAACAGCACTACATGTACCAATTTGGTGAAGAACTACAGCAACTTTGAAAGTAAGCATAATGCATTTATCAGGATGCAATGGGGAGAGCTGTGCTGGGATGGGAAGCAGTGTGCTCCCTCCCCCTTGTGTTTGAAAGGCTCCCTTGAGCCAATGAGCTGACAAGCTCTCCTTGGATGCACCTGTGTGGCTGTGGAATGGTACTGTGACCTGTAAAGACCTGGGCACCATTTCAGCACCCCTGATGAATTTTCTCTGTTCTACATTACTTTTGCTCTCTACTGATGAAGGGCTAAACCCAGAAACCCATGTCCAGAGATAACAGCACGACCTGACCCACTTTGGTGAAGAACTACAGCAACTTTAAAAGTAAGAGTACTGCATTTATCAGGATGCAATGGGGAGAACTGTGCTGGGATGAGAAGCAGTGTGCTCCTTCCCCCCTTGTGCTGTTAAATTATTTTCTATTTAGGCAGCTTATGCGGTTTAGGGGTCCTCTGGCTTTGATGTGATTTACATGGTTTAACACTGCTTGAGTTGGCCCATTTGTCTTTCCGTTAGGTTTTGTTGATACGCATTGAGTAGTCCTTTTGTTAGGCTATAGACGGTGATTGCTCTTTCACACGTTTACTTTGCTGACACAAAGCCATTTTGAATTGATGCTTTATGGCTTTGTTTAGTAAGTGTGTCCCTTATTGATGCCTTAACCCTGTGGTTCCCAAACTGTGCGCCGCGGCACCCCGGTGCGCCGTAATGAGGTGCCAGGGGCGCCGCGCACACTAGGGTGACCAACCATCCGTAAATTTCATGGAGCATCCTTACGCCTTTTATCTGTAATTTTGGCCATCACAGGGAGCAGCGCTGCTCCCTGTGAGAGGCCTCATCCCCCTGATGGAGCCGCCTCGCACTCCTCCAGGAGCACAAGAGCAGCCCCTCCCGCCCATTGTCATTCAGTATGCCGCTGATTGCACATACAGAATGACCAGCGTTAGAAGTGGGCGGGGACGGAAGGGCACGGCGTGCCCCTACTTCTTAAAATCATGTTAGTCCGTTCCCCTACTTCTTACTTTTGAAAGAGCGTACCGGGGACTGTAAAATTGCCATACTTTAAAAGTACACCTTTTTTTTCCGCATGAGTGGTGCAACGTGATTTTTCCGCATGAGTGGTGCAACGTGAATATTCAGAAGGCCTCTGCAGTGCGCCCGACCTCCTCCCCTTACCCGCTGTGTCTAATGGGCCTGCAAAGTGAGACTGAAAGGGCCATCAGTGTAGCATGGTGCGAAAACGGCTACTCTGATGGCCCTGCTGCTGCTGTGAGCCCGTGATTCACACCTCACAATTCTTCACTATCCTCGGTTGTCCACCAGTCCTGACCTCTCTCCTTCCCTCCATGTTACTGCTCTTCCTCCGTGTTGCCTCTCAGCATCCCTCTGTATTGCTTCGTTGGTGCAAACAAAAAAGCGTTATGAGGTGACCAGACGTCCCGGATTTCCCCTGACGGTCCCCGTTTTTGGAGAAGTGTCCCGACACTTTTCTCCAAATTGCACAAATATCCCGGTTTTTGGGTAGTGCCTGGGTTATGTCCTGGTTTTTAAGGGAGGGTCGGGTGAACCTGCACATTATCATAGTGTTGTGCAGGCTCAAGTTTCCACCAGCTCTCTTCGAAATGGGGACAGAGTGCTGCTTCGCGTCATTTAAGCAGCACAGCAGGATTTAATGAGGCGTGAATCGGGGCTGCAGAGGGCAAGGCCAGGCCCACCAGCAGCCAGACCCTGGAGCTCTTCCCAGAACGGGCGGTAAAGTAATGAAGTAATGTGATTTTTTTTTTTTAAAGAACACAAATATATATCAGCAACGTGAACTCAACAGGTGTTAAATTACAGGCAAGTCGCTGTCAGTCAATCAGACCAGCTTTCTGTTTTGTGTGAGGCTGAGAGAGAAATGTTGGTCACACATGGCGCAGAGGTTAGTAGCACCTTTGAGGCAGAGGGTGATGCTGCGGCTATGGAAGCAGTGAGAAGGGGGTGTCTGATTCTCATGCTATGCAGTGTTTAATAAAGACTAATGGCTGGTGCTCATGAAGGTGAGTAAACAGGTTTGATGTGTTTGCGCTCTTGGATGTAATTTTCTTTTTAAAAGATCCAGAAATGGGGAACCCAACCCTAGTGACTTAGTTATTTCTCGTGTAACTAAAATATTTTCATTCAACTGACGTTAGATACTAATAGGAAAACAAAGCGAAATGTAATTGTTGGAAATGTCCCTCTCTGCAGAGGCACCCCCAGACTTTTAGCCTTCCTCCTCTACGTTTTGCTGAATTGGTTTTTATTGGCCTTCGGACTCTGCACTTTAGCACTGCTAAGCAGCGCTAAAGTACTTGTGTAAAGGTTATTTTGATTTGATACTTGTGTACTTTAAATTAAAACATGGTAAAATTGGTTTATACTGAAATGGCATATTTAATTTACTTTTAAGTCACATGTAAAGTGCCCTACATGTGCACATGGCCTGTTCATTAAATGCTGCTAGTAGTATAATATTTGTATATAAGAACCCCTGAAACCTAATAGGACATTTAGTCCTATTTCTATGTCTGTGCCCGTCCCGGTTTTTTAGTCTGAAAATCTGGTCACCCTAGCTTATGATACACAGCCAGCGCTGGGAGCGTCATAGCCCTTTTTAAAAAAAATCCTCCCCCGCCTGTGTCTTTGTCCAAACACACTGCTTTACAACATAGGTGCGAAACATTGACAAAGCTGCTAGATGTCATAGGTGATGCCTATCGGCTTTGCCAATCATTGAATGCTTGCATTAATTTTGCATTTTTCCTTTTTGAAGGGCCTGCGTGCATCTGTGGTCATTTTTTTTTATGGCGCTCGCAGCATTGGCAAATAATATTTTTTCCATTTGTCAATGTTGAACAGCATCAGCAAAAAGCGTGTCAAAAAGCATAAACATAGTTCAATTACTCCCTTAACAGTATAGTTAAAAAAAATATTGTGTACATTTAGCAAGGTAGAGGTTTCTTCAATATAGCGCACTAGAATTATGCAGTAATCCAGTTCCAAATTATGTGGCAGCATTGAGTAAGCTATCCACGAAGAAAAGGCATGTTACGCAGCATTCTTTGGCGCCATCTGTTGCAGTATTTTTTACAGTGTCTTGTCTTTTCAGCACTCACATATGCCATTTTTCAGTAGTACTGGTGTAGCACCTGAACACTGTTGCAAAGGGTCTGCCTTTGAACCCCACGATGCCTGGTGCTATTCGGTTTTTAAGTAACCTTTGATCATTTGAGCAAGATGCATCTCTCTGGCTGTTGGAATAAGCACATTATGCAGCAGATGATGGATTGTATGTTAAATAAAACAAAGTAAGGCCTTTGAAATTCCACAAGTACCTCGCTGAGGTAAATTGTGGAATAAGATTTGCTTACAATTGTAGTAAGTCTTTGAATATTTTGTTATTTCTTCCAGATGGTGAAAGTTTGTCAAAAGACGTGAGTGATGCTTGTTATATATGGTAGCTTCTTTATGTTATTCTATATTAGCTGAGTTGTCTACAGCAGCCCACCATTGAATGTAGAAAGGATGTTATGTTGTGTGCAGGGCCACTGGAATTATGCGGCAAGAGAGGACGAACTGATGCAGCAGAGTTGACTAAATGATGCGAAAAGTAAAGCCAAATTAAGCACCATAATGTGCCACTTTTTTACGATAGTATTACTTCAATGTTTTGTCATTTTCACATGTTAACACTGGGCAAAGGTTTCACCTCACTAGTACCAGTTTAACATCCAAATTCAGCAATTGACCACAGAGCGGTGACCAGTGAACCTTTGCACAGGGTCTTGCACTGTACCACAACATCTTTTGCAGCATTTTTAGGATCTTTTCTTCCGTTTGAGTTGGAATTTTTTATTGTTGTTAGAATCAGCAGATGATGGATGATGATGGATTATGTAGCAAATGCAGTGAATACATAGTTATGCAGAAAATGCAGCTGCCATAAAATCTCATAATTCCAGTAGTCCTGGTTTTCTGGCTTTTATAAAACGCCACACTGGCCGTTAACAAAGCCTCTACCTTGACCTTGACCAAACAGCTGTCTCATATCAGGTACAGCCTTCTGATGCATTGGCAGTTTCCAATATGGTCGGAACTTCTTGGAGTTTGGATTGCTTCAAACGCACGTTATATGGAATCCCCTCTCCTCTGCACTCTTATACGTGAATTGAGATTATTTGGTGTACACAATTTGTAAGCAGTTCCCGTCCAATCTCACCAAGCAATGGCTGACCGGCCTCATTGCTTTAAGGCGGCGCAATAAGCAGTGCCACTGGAATTATGCAACAAGGGAGCGTCAAATTATGCAGCAGGTTTGAGTAAATTATGCAGCAAGAAAAGGAAAATTACGCAGCTTTACGTGGCCCGTTTTGTGATGATATTACTTCATTGTTTTGTCCTGTTTAAGCTTTTTAACACTGTCTGGGCATTAGTTGTACCCTATTAGTAACAGTTTGAAACCCAAATGTAGCATTATACGTTCTTTTATTTAGTAACATCACTTCCATCCTGTATGAGACCTAGAGAGCTCACTCCAACTCTGCTGATGTATGCACATTCATATTTCTCATTCTTATTTTACTTCAATACAGGGATCTTGACTCCATAATAGTGCCGCTAACAGCCATAACCAAAAACATCACTTAGTCATGATTTAATTAGCACTATCTCCAAGTAATGTCCAGCTTAGCTCTAGTCACAAATTATCAATACGTGGATGCTTTCCTTGCATAATTGCTGATTGTAGTTATATGGAGAGCTGCTTACTTTTGAAAATAAAACAAAGCAGGAGGCAAAGTCAAGCCCCATACTGTCATCAGGCCTCCCATTTC
Organism: Lissotriton helveticus; assembly: GCF_964261635.1. NCBI lineage: Eukaryota > Metazoa > Chordata > Amphibia > Caudata > Salamandridae > Lissotriton > Lissotriton helveticus. Next base: position 1,246,463,447 of record NC_136059.1, on the reverse strand, counting down.
CGGTGCTTAATTTGACAAGGTGGTTGCAGGTGGTGGCCACCTGCACTCGTTTTTGGGGACTAAAACAGTACAACAGAGAAAGGCAGAATATGTGTGAAGAAAGAGGACTGGAAAATAGAGACGAGAGCAGAAAGCAGAGATGAAAAAGAACCTGCAAAAGTAAAATAAAGGCACAGGGAGTGTTTCGTGGTAGCGGACACAACTGTCAACCCTGCATTCGGCAGCACTGTTAACAAGCTTTTGAGAAAAACTTTGAGCCCCGGCACATATTATTTGACAAATTAAGCACTGATTTCAGCTGCCTGTGGCCTCTGCTTTCAACAGAAGTTAATGGGGGAAATTCATTCTTCCGGTTATTTTAAACAAATCTCCCTCTTTACTCTTCTAAAATGTTGGCATTTTGCTCCACCGAAGGGCATCTATCCCGATCTGCCACTGCTCTCTGTGCTGCTGGTAGGGGCCCGACAATGCTGTCCCTGCCTATCTCAATCCAGACGTGCAGCTTAACCTGCAATTACAGTACCAAGGCTCTGCTGATGCCCCATAAGCCTTTTTTATGCCCGCTCGCCCTATGCGCCCCCTGGGCAGTTTGCAGTCTGCTCTGCCTGCCCGTGTGATCTGCGGCAAGTCTCCAGAAGTGTAGAGATGGCAGGGCCGGGTATACCAGAAGAAGCAAGGTGGGCGAGGGGAGGGCTGGATGCAGGAGTAATGCTTGATAGGAGTAAGTAAAAGTGGCGAGGGAGGGATGGGTCCGTGTTTACTAGAAGCAGGGTAATGAATGATATGCCAGGAAGTGAGGGTGGTGAGGGAGGGCTGGATCTGGGTATACTAGAAGCAGGGTAATGAGGAAGTGAGGGGGAGCTAGGAGAGACCAGGATGTGGGTATGCTAGAAGCAGGGTAATGAGTGTTGCCAGGAAGTGAGGGGGAGCGAAGGGAGGCCAGGATGTGTTTGTTGAAAATATGGGCATATTATATGATGCTCTCACAGAATTGGGTGACCTATCCAGAAGGCTGCAGCGGCGTGATATGACCATATATGAGGCCGATCACTCAATACAGATGCAGATTTTAGTGTTTGAATCAATGGCTGATGCCCCTGGGCCCTTTGCTACAACTGCATTAAATGCTGCTGAACGGATGCAGTTTGATGGTGTAGGACTGCAAGAGAACAAAGGCTGTGTTAGCATCAATAGGGCACAGTTCTTTCGAAGCTTAGCAAATAACCTGCGAAAAAGGATGACAATGTCTAATGCATCAAATGTTTCGAGATGCACAACCACAAACAATGACCAAATCGAATACAAAGAGTTAGTACACAGAATTAAACTCCTACAACCAGTTTATTGGCCGGATCCAGTAGACATCTTGTACGGTGAGGGAGAATTACAAAACCTTTGTAGCAGGTTGCATGTATTTGATACTAGGCAGTACATCCTTGGTTTCCGAGAGTACAAACAAAATAAAAATTGCATCCCTGAAAGCCTGAAACCATTAGTGCACATTATAAACACCTTTTGTACCTCAAATGCGGAATGTGAACGGGGCTTTAGTGTAATGAATGATGTGCTCACACCACTGCGGAACAGAATATCAATAAATCGTCTGTCTATTATGTTCATAAACATCGTGGGGCCTCCTGTCATAGGATTTAAACCTGAATTTTATGTTCAGAAATGGTTAGAAAAAGGGAGGAGAAGTGCCAATGAAAGAAACTGCATGGCTCGGAGACAAATGGCTTATGATTCCACTTATAAGTGTATTTGGAATATTCTGTGATTGGAAACATGTCCCACATTGTAAATTAATTAAATATAAACAACTTATATATTAAACCTCAAATAAACATGTGTATCGATTGTTTGAATTAAATAACGTTATAAGCTGTAACTGGTCAGTGAAATGTCAAATGCACTAAAAAGTGGTATGTTTTGCTATTTTTAGCCACACCTCCAACTCCGCCCACTAATCCAATCCTCTGCTTGTTCCCGCCCCCTGAGTCTCCGCCCACAGTTCCCCTACTTTTTTGTCCCCACTTTGACCACTGAGAATGACAATGGGGCAGTCTGGGGGTGTGACACCATGTGGCGGCCTCCTCCTGCCTCAGGGTACAGAAGGGCATTCTGTACGATAAAAAGTAAAACGCCCACGCTGCAACGTTAGAAAACACTTCTTTCAAAGAAGCCTGTAAAACAAGTTAAAAAGAATGAGTTATCGTTCTCTCACTGTCCTGTCATTTTAGAACTGAAGTATTTTCAATATTGTATTCAACAAAGCCATGGTTGCTTTTTTTTTTTTTTTTTAAAGGAACTAGCAACCATTGACAAAGCCAATAGTCCTGGCTTGTTGAGGTGTAATGATACTTGCTGTATTATATATCTGGATACAATGACAGAAACAACATAATACCAGTGAGGCGGAACACTATGCTAAGCGCAGATTTTTAGCCTAGGTGTTTTAAACTGCGCTCTTAATTACATTAAACACCCCCTTTGAAGAGACCCCCCCCCCACTTTTTTTACACCGCTTAAAGCCCTGGAAACAACACCATGTACAGTAACCTCACATCCTGGCACTGTGCATCATGCATGACTTCTACGTTTTCAGTCTGCCTATGTGCAGGGGCATAGTGAACTCTCCACCAGCCCACCCCTTGCTGTAGTTCATTCTTGATGGGCCTCTTCTGCCTGCAACTCTGCAGATAAAGGCTCAGCTCATAATGTGAAAAGGTGGGTGAGTAAATAAGTGAAGGAATGTCTGAATGGCTGAATGGATTACTGAAAGGATGAATGCATGAATGAAAGGGGGGAATGGATAGATAATGAAAGAAAGGATGGATGGATGGGTGAATGAATGGAAGTATGGATGAGAGAAAAGGTAAATAGATGGATGTATGGGTGGAAGGGTAGATGGATGGGTAAAAGTGTGGATGGGTGTGTGAAAGGATGGATGGATGAGTGAAAGGGTAGATGATGGGCAAGTGAATGGTTGGATGGATGAATTGATAAGTGAAATGGTGAATGGATGGATGAGTGAAAGGGTGGATGTAAGGATTGATGAGTTAGTGAAAGGGGGTAGATGGACAAAAGGATGGATAGATGAGTGAAGTGAAAGGGTGGATGGATGAGAGAACGGATGGCTGGATGAGTGAACGGATGGTTGGATGACTGAAAGAATGGATGAGTAATAGGATCAATGAATGGATTCATGAATGGATGAGTAAATGGGTGGGTAGATGGAGGGATAAGTGAAAGGGGGATGAGAGAGAAAGGGAGGATGAATGACTGAAAGGGTGAATGGGTGGAAGGATAAATGACTGGGTGAATGGATGAGTAAGTGGATGTATGAGTAAGTGAATGGATGGCTGGGTGGAAGAGTGGGTGGATGTATGATTGTACAGATGGATGGGGTGAAAGGGTGGGTAGATGAATAATGGATGGATGAGTGAAAGGGTGGATGGAGGGATGGATGAGTGAAATGATGGACGGAAGGATATACGGTGGATAGGTGTGCAAATGGTTGAATATGTTTGGATATAGATGGGCACACAGATGGAAGGACAGACCTTTTAGTGTAAAAATAAGGCTGGGGATACGGATTACGACAGACCAAACTCAATGTTCCATTTTCTCAGAGCGGGTCTCAGTACCAAAAGGTACTGAAAGCAGCAGCTGGCATAAATAAGGGTTAGGTACCAGGCACTCTGTTGGGGAAAAAACAATGGATTGGGATGCAGCCAAAGTGATTGCCAGTGGATGAGATTAATAATTCAAGCATTCCAACCATTATACCTTCATTGCGTCCCAAATACTTTAAGGAAGATAACAGGAGGAACACACCACCCACCCACCCACCGGTAAAAAAATGGTGGTGAGCCACGGCCAACTGCCGATTAGGTCAGGGGAGCCACAGGTCAAAAAAGTTTGGGAACCACTGCCTTAACCTCTCATAAAGCCACAGCGCTATTCACTAATTACACTTGCGTGCCCCTTTGGTTTTTCTTTTTTGTTGTGATAATATGGTTCCAAATTTTACTTCATTTTTTACTCTGTGGAAAAATAAAAAAGATATGGATGCACATGGGCTTTCTCAACGATCCAACAAAAATGCTGGCCTTTTATGAAATATATCAACTGCAATATTTTGCTATGTATGCCTTTTAAGTACACAGCTGGGGACATCACACATAAGTCACCAAGTATTTCTAATCAGTTCCCCTAACAAAAACCAGAAAACAGGCCTATTGGCTTTACTAACGCTTGTCTGTTTTTTAAGAACCACTGCTTGCTCTGAGGGGTGGGTAGAATGCTGCTTCCATAGCATTCAGCCTGTATTTGACATACCTAACCATTGTATCAAATAAAGGCAGGAGTGAAGTCTGTGTACTCTTTTGCTTCTGTACTATGCACCACAGTGACACAAAAATGCATCTAACTAGTTCCTTTGTGCCTTGCCTCACAACAATACAGTGCTTTTTCTTTAGCAGCTCTTTACAGTCCAGGCCATTTTCTGTTGCGTACATAAAATGTTTTTCGTTGCTCATGTCATAACATTGACATACGCACGTATAACCGTACAAGTGCCAGTGTGGCAATGCAGGCTCTGATTCGATCATATACAACATAGCTTAATTTACATTACGTGTCGTCTTAAAAATAGGGATTTGAGTTATTGGGCAAATTGGCTATTAATTAAAAGTAACATAGGAAAAGTGTGCCTCCCAATAATTTTCCACAGACATCTGCTGAAAGAAGGTGGCATGTACAGGAGAAAAAAAGTCTGGTTATGCAGAAATTCAAGTGGGAATCTGTGCTGAAACACTGATTCCTGTGGTTAGTCTCCATTTCTCATTGGCCTGCTCTGAATGGTCTAGTATTTATCCCTCGCTGAAGTACATTCCCCCTGGTACTGGTTCTACCTTGTGTGGGGCTACCAAGGGAGAAGTCCAGCTATTCCCCTAATGAGGCCCTTAGCGTACTGGACAACTGACTGCTGTTGATGCTGCGTGATCAGATAATCTTAGATAAAGTGCTCACCTAAGATTGGGGACGGTGTTGACCTCAAGACCATATGAGCCAGTGTGTCCCCACAGAGTTAAGATTGACAGTGAATAAATCAGCATAGTCCATTAAATAAGCCTTCTTGTGACCAATAAAAATTAGTAGTCCTGGAGGTTAATTAAGTAATTTAAAGTGAGATACAGAAAGCAAAAATAATCAGAATGCTTGGTAAATCAATATAGAAAATTAGTATAAGGGCACATCAAATGTAGCAAAGAGTCTGTCATGAAGTTAAGTCTCATAGTAAAAGGGCGTGCTGGATGGGATAGCCGCACGGCCCTAGGCCAGCGGTGAGAAAATACCCTGCGAGCACCACTGTGGCTTTGGGACCGATGGATCGTGTGGCCATAGGCTTTGAAGCATGGAGGTCAACTCCTGGCTAGCCAACACACCGCTACAATCGTCCTGTTACATCTGGCTGTCATCTTCTAATCCCTTGACAAAGGGGGCCCCCATAATCTCCTGGAGCTTGGGACTTGCCAATCAGCACATCAGTTTCTGGGACCAGGATCGCACGGTGAACGAACTCGCTGGACCTGGGCCTGCTTGTGCCCCCCGGCCGGGCACTGGGTGTGGCAGGGCTTGCCAGGACACAAACTCACTGCCTAGTTATTACATGCAGTGGGCAGAGGAGTCCTGATCGTTGCTCTGTGAGTGCTATAAGCAGGGAGAACCTTGGCACACCCATCGCTACTATGCAGACTCCTATGGGAAACATTGGCAAGCAAGACGCCAGGCAGTCTAAGCTCACCTTTGAGGGCAAACACTACTCGCCATGTCGAACAGGAGACGCATTCGGAAACTCCCTCGAAGACCTGGACGAGTGGCAATATGCAAGATACAGATATAAAGAACTGTTAATTGATGTCAAAAGCAGCCTTCGAGCCATTCACACCAAGCTAGATGCACTTACCATCAGATTGGATAACATGAAATGAAGAGTAGACAAACATGACGCCAGACTTGAACAGGTAGAAAACTGTGTCTCCAAAGCTGAAGATGCTCAACTGGAGTCTAAGTAGCATCTGCTATGGAAGGACAAGACCCTCAACCTCATCAGGGCTAAGAACGAGTTGCTTTAATCGAAATCACTGCCATCACCACCATGGTAAGTTTTGTGAAGCTGCTTCTGACCTGTTCGGAGATGCCTTGTCGCCTATATTAATTGTAGAACGGGCGCATCGATCCCTGAGCCCGCGATCCCCTCCAGGGGCACCAGCGTGACCCATTGTGGCACGCCTAATGAAGGAACGGGATAGAGACACTAGTCTCCGCCTGGCCCGTGAGAAACAATCAATAACTCATCAGGGCAACACTATATCATTCTACCCGGACTTCACTATCGCTTTCCAAAACGCCAGACATGAATTCCTTCCTGCTAAGAGACTTCTCCACCAAGTGGAAACGCCATATGCGTTACTTTATCCTACTAAGCTCCACATCACACAGGATGGCAAACCACACTTCTTTACAGATGCCTAGTCGGCCCTTAAGTTTGCAAAACATCTTGCCAAGAAGCAGGTATCCCCGGCGAGATCGGCGAGGGGCTCCTCAGAAGATCCTCTTAATGAAAAGGACTGAGCTAGCCCAGGTGTGCACGCATAATGGCAGAATCATTACTGAGAGCGCCAGCTCATACCAACTGCAGATAAGTCACATGGGGTATTTCACACAGCCTGTCGGTACCCCAAGATGACTATAGTATTGTTGTTTCTCAAATTCTTGTGTGCTAACACTGGACTTTGGCGTATCTGGTCATCCAGCCTAGGGAGTTAGCCTGGTCCTGTTCTGCCTCCAGGGATCTTTCCTGTTGTAATGTTTGGGGTTGATGGAGGGGCTCTGGGAGTTATACCATGTTCAGGGGTTGGAGGGTGGATTACGGTTCTCCCAATTGTATCTTCTTGTTTTTCTGTCTTTAAAATCTTTTGTAGCTCTCAGCAATGCTTCAACACATGGGTAATCGGTCACACCTCATTATTATATGATCACGACAGCACAACACTATGCAGAATATACAGGTTCAACTTAGATGTCTATAAAATGTCTTACCTGGAACATCCAGGGTCTCAATGGCTATCATAAATCCCACCTTATACATACGAATGTCGTACGCCACCCTATAGATATCTGCTTTCTTCAGGAGCTACAACTCACAACAAGCACTGCTCCAAGATTGAAAGCCAGGTGGTATGGCGAGGCATACACCTTGTACGAGGGAGTAGCCATGTTGCTCTGTAAAGGACTGTCACGGCTCTCCAAGGATGTCATTGTTGTAGACAAAGACTGGTGTTATGTCATTGCAACAGGAACACTGTATAAACAACCCCTAACCCTAGTGGCAGTATACGGGCCGGATGCAGATGATCCAGGTTTCTTTGCTGAACTGTGGTGACTGGCAGTGGGGAGGGCGAACGAAGCGACGCTCTGGGAAGGGGACTTCAATGTAGTACTCAATTACAGTTTTGATAGAACTGGTCTGTCACGCGGGCCACACCCTAGAGCAGAATACGCACTCAACACGATCATTCACTTGACATATGGAGATGATCCTGGTGTGAGCAGCAAGATGGTACCTGTGTCTCCTCTCACCACAACACTGGTTGAGAATAGAATATTGGCTTATATCACAAGAGACAAAGTTATGGAGCACTAGGGCTACACGCTACACGCTTGGATTGTACACTATAGGGCTATCCCCCCGTTGTTTTGGAGATATTGATTCCTCAAACGCCCCCCCCCCCAGCGCCTTCCCCCAGGGGTACCGAAATACGCGCCGACATAATTGCATACTTCGAACAAAATAAGGACACAGTGAAATCTCATCACTGCTATGGGAGGCGTTCAATGCGGTACTATGTGGCGCATGCATTTCCAAACAGGCAGGGGTGCTTAGGGCGTACGCACTCAAATGACTAAACTTGAGAGCACCAAACAAGACTTAGAATCAGACTATCCCCGCTCTAAATATCCGAGCACGCTGGCAGCTATCCAGGAGAAAATATCGGAATACACTACTGAGGCTGAGCGAGAAGTGAGTCCCTGTCCCGCCACTATGGAGAAGGGTACAGACCAGGGAAGACATTAGTGGGCCTCCTTAGACACCCATCCACCTCCATATATGTACTTGAATTGCTAGATGATAAAGACTGTGTCCAGGACATGTCTACAGGAATTCTAGACACCATGTCCACCTTTTATGCCAAGCTTTACACCTCCAACCCGACCCAGGACAAGGCTGGGCTAACTGCATACCTCAACACTTTGCAATTACTTTGGCTAGATAATGCGCATAGAGAGTTCCTTCACCTGCCCATTATGGTGGAAGAGATTGTGCAAACCATTAGCTCCCTCCTGAGTGACTGACCGACAAGGCAGCAGGCCTTGACAGCTTTACTACTTCCATCTATATGTAATATGCCGCCCTCGTAGCCCCATCTGCTGGCCGTGTTTGAGGACCCCCTTAAAGAAGGCATCCCCCGGCTCAGAGAGGCATTAATCGTCTCACTTAAGCCTGACAAGCTTGTCACTAGATGTGACTTGTGCAGGCCATCATCACAAATAAATGTGGACAGCAAAATACTGGAAAAAATCCTGGCAAACTCCATGCTGCCTCTGCTGCCCAATATGATAAGGCCAGACCAGGCCGGATTCATCCCAGGCAGCACAACTTCGCACAACCTGCACACACTATTCGCAGTAATGCACCACCTTGACCCGCATGTGCAACCAGTGGCTGCCTTGCTTTTTAAAAAAAAAATCTTTGTTTATTGGCATTTGACATAAGCAAATATATATAGCAATCAGCAAATAGTGCACAGTTGTGCAGTAAGAAAGTACTCATGAGCGAACAAATAAACATTAGAACCAAAACAGAGGCATCACAATTGACAAGTACATTCATAAGAAACATCATCGCAATCTAGAATCGACTAGACTATCATCACCTACAGGTTATAGGGCTGGGGCCACAGAAGAGGGAAACGGAAGAGCAGCATAATGTACAGAGATATAATGACATTGTGATTAAAAGACATAATTAGTGAGTGTCCTTCAATGGGATTCAGTGGAGACCTCTGGACTTTGAGTAGTACCTGTGTTGCTAGTAGATAGCCAGGCTAAAAAAGGGCCCCAGATGTCCTTGGGTCGAGATGCCTGAGGCAAGATTTTCCAATACGTATTTAATAGTTCCTGGCAGAACGTGATGTCTAGCACCCAAGTTTTAATAGAAGGTGGGTGTTGTTTGCCCCAGTGCATCGCAATCCGGCGTTTAGCCAGGAGTAACAACATGGCCAGAAGTTTACGATGTCCCGGTATAACATTATAACCCAGAAGACATAGTTTGGGCGAAGGGGATAGATGAGTCGCATTGATCTCATTGATTGATTCAAGTATTGCAGCCCAGAAGCACTCAATATCAGGACAGGAGTGGCTGCCTTGCTTGACCCCACTAAGGCGTTTCATTCCCTAACGTGGGACTTTATCCAGTATTATGGGTGTCTTTCATAGATTCACATGCCTGAATCATTCCCCGTCGTCGAGACGGGAGTCTCCGGTACATAGAAAAGTAATGTCTTATAGACATACATAGAGAATAGTAGGCCTAAAGGCCTCACCTTAGTAACATATCCATGTCCTTTTGTAAAAAGGACCAAACTCTAGAGAGGAGCCAATCAGCTATCACCTCCCTCTAGAACCTTCCTGGCAGGAGCCTCAGTCCCTCAGATTTTCTACCGCACGTTGTGCTAAGGGAGTCTCCTCTGAGCTCTGCTCAGATTCTGTGTTTTTTCACTTCATTAAATGACTTTGTTGTCAAGGATTCTTTTATACTATGGATTATGTTCAAATACATTCTTTAAAGAAGGTCTGGAAAGGAGAAGAAAAGATTTTTGTAAGAGCCTGTGCAACTTGTTTCTAGAGGTTGCTCTGCTTTGATCCTCACACGGACCGCATTTACTTTCTATACCGCAGGCCAAAGACTGCAAGGTATGTCGCACTTTCTCAAGTAAGTTTTTGAGAGGTCGTGAAGGGCGATTTTTAATATGGTGTCAAACACTAAGACCAGAAAGGAGGTTTTTTATTTTCTCCAGTGTCCGTGATGAGGCGTTATCCTCAACGTCTAGGAGACCTCAAAAGAGAAGAGAATCTCCTCAGACTCATGCCTCAGGGGAAAATCCTGAGAAGGCCCTCAAAAAGATCACCCATGGGTCTTCTGGGCGCAGTTCTTAAAAATCTCCTCACTCTGTGGAAAAGGAGAGTAAAGGACTTGCTTTTGGAGAGAAATCATGTAAAAAAGACGACTTCTGAGCCGTCAAAATCACCTCCTCTGGTCATAAGACCCTTCAGGAAGGCGTCTTCTATACCTCCTGAGGTAAAGACTAAGAAGCCAACATCGTCAACAGGATCGTCGACGAAAAAACCATCATCATTGCCTATTACAGCCTCTTCGTCTACGATGGCCTCGTCTACGATGGCCTCGTCTACGATGGCCTCATCTACGATGGCTCATCTACAATGGCTCGTCTACGACGGCTCGTCGACGATGGCTCATCTACGACGGCTCGTCGACGATGGCTCATCTACGACGGCTCGTCGACGATGGCTCGTCTACGACGGCTCGTCGACGATGGCGGCCTCGTCTATGACTGCTCGTCTACGACGGCCTGTTTACGGCGTCGACGACGGCCTCATCTACGATGGACTCGTCTACGGCCTCATCTACGATGGACTCGTCTACGGCCTCATCTACGATGGACTCGTCTACGATGGCCTCATCTACGATGGCTCATCTACGATGGCCTCATCTACGATGGCTCATCTACAATGGCTCGTCTACGATGGCTCGTCTACGATGGCTCGTCGACGATGGCTCGTCTACGACGGCTCGTCGACGATGGCTCGTCTACGATGGCTCGTCGACGATGGCGGCCTCGTCTATGACTGCTCGTCTACGACGGCCTGTTTACGGCGTTGACGACGGCCTCATCTACGATGGACTCATCTACGGCCTCATCTACGATGGACTCGTCTACGGCCTCATCTACGATGGACTCGTCTACGATGGCCTCGTCTACGATGGCTCATCTACAATGGCTCATCTACAATGGCTCGTCGACGATGGCTCGTCTACGACGGCTCATCGACGATGGCTCGTCTACGACGGCTCGTCGACGATGGCTCATCTATGACGGCTCGTCTATGACGGCCTGTTTATGGCGTCAACGATGGCCTCGTCTACGATGGCCTCGTCTACGATGGCCTCGTCTACGATCGCCTCATCTACGATGGCCTCATCTACGATGGCTTGTCTACGATGGCTCGTCTACCACTGCGTCGTCGACGATGGCCTCGTCTATGTCTGCTCGTCTACGACCGCCTGTCTATGGCGTCGACGATGGCCTCGTCTACGATGGCCTCATCTATGAGGGCTCGTCTTCGGTGGCTTATCTACGATGGCATCGTCATCGACGGCCTTGTCTATGACTGCTCGTCTAGGGCGTCGACGATGGCCTAGTCTACAATGGCCTCGTCTTCGATGGCCTCGTCTTCGATGGCCTCGTCTACCATGGCCTCATCTACGATGGCCTCATCTACGATTGCTCCTCTACGATGGCTCGTCGTCGACGGCCTTGTCTACGACGGATCGTCTATGGCGTCGCCTATGACGTCCTCGTCTATGACTGCTCGTCTACGACGGCATAGTCTATGACGCCGATCTCGTCAACGGACTCGTCGACGAGGGAAATTCCGACAATTCTGGAATCTCTTATAATGTGGTAAAGAGGGCTGCTCAATGTTTTAAGATCTCAATGGTCTCTCAAGAACAGGTCTGCTTCTTGTATGACTTCACAGAACCTCTCAAGAAGGCAGTAAGGTCAATACCGATTATCGATTACCTATAGTCAGAGGGGTAAAGGTCATGCAGAACCCCTCCTCTGTATCACCAGTGATCCCTCAGTTGGATAAGAAGTATAGGGCGCCAGATACAGCACTGGCGTGTTTAACAGGACATCCTAAGCCGGACTCCGTGGTGACACAGGCGGCCCAGAAGACCTCCAGGAATCCTTCGGCCCCTTTGTCGCTTCCTCCTGATAAGGAGGTAAGAAGAGGGGACAACATTGGGAACAGGTTTTCCTCAATATCGGCAATGACGGTAAAGGCCGCGAATGCCCTAGCGCTCTTGGGACGCTATAATAGGCAATTGTGGGCACACATAGCCCCATAGCTGTCGGAATTGCCAGATTCATCCACAGAGGAAGTAAAGAGGATTCTGCTAGATGGTGAAGCAGCGGCGTCAGAAACTATAGACTGCGCGATGGATATCGCTATGACAGGGTTACGCCAGTTGGCTGGAGCAGCAGTCTTACGGCTTCAAGGATGGCTAAAGGCAACCTCTTTCCGTCCTGAGGTGCAAACAAAGATTATGGACATGCCATATGTTAGCCAGTTACTATTTGGCACAAAAAATTGACGAAGCAGACACTGCGAGAGCTTTGGGCACTCTTCAGTATAAGAATCAGTCCTTTAGTAGAAATAGAGGAAGAGGACAGTCTTCCTACAGAGGAAATTATTAATAGAAGTCTTCCTGCCCTTCAGGCCAGAGTAGACCGCAATACCAACGGCGCCAACAACAGCAAACAAGCAATCCTCTTTTGGGAGGTCGTCCTTTCAAGGTAAAGGACAGCGGACATAACTAAAATCTACGGCTGCTTCTGTGAGAAATCTCGATTATGCTGCAGAAAGGAGCAATAGAGAGAGTACCTCCATCTCAGAAAGGAAAAGGGTTTTATTCCTGCTTCTTTTGATCCAGAAAAAAGACAAGAAGTGGAGACCAATCTTGGACCTTAGGGCCCTCAACAAATTCCTAAGAAGCAGTCGTTTCGCATGGTAACGATCCAGGAGGTCTTGCAACTACTGTAACAGCAGGATTTTAGGGCGTCCCTAGACATACAGGACGCTTACTTCCATATCCCAATTCACAGAAATCACAATAAAGGTACTTGCGATTTGCAGTAGCTCAAGTCTGCACCGCGCATATTCACGAAATGTCGTACCCCGGTGGCGGCATATCTCAGACAGTGCCCTCACCAAGTCTTTCCGTATCTGAATGACTGGCTGGTCAGGGCTCCATCCTTAGAAGACGCGTCCAGGTCTTCCAACGCCTGTTTAAAGCATTTTGATTGCTTGGGTCTCACCCTCAATCAGGAAAAATCGGTCCTACAACCTTCTCGGTGCATCAGTCTCCTAGGTGCAACCCTGGACACACGGTCAGCAAAAGCTTTCCCATCCAGAGAGAGGATGAACAAGCCCCTTGCACTAGCTGCTATAGTAGCCTCGAAGAAAGTCTTGACAGTCCGTCTCTTCAAATCCCTCCTGGGGATGATGTCAGCGTGTTTCCTCCTGATTCCTCACTGTCGACTACGAATGAGGAATCTACAGGAGGCCCAATGCACAGGGTCATTCGACGACCACATAAAAGTGAATCCTCAAATGGTCGGAGACCTGCAATGGTGGATGTCATCTCAAAACCTGTCTCAAGGCTTGTCATTCCTGCTTCCGGCTGCTCCTCATGTTGTCACAACAGGCGCCTCCTTGGAAGGCTGGGGAGTTTTTCTGCAAGAGCTACAGATAAGCGGGTAGTGGTCTCCTATGGATAAGAAACTACATATCAATCTGCTTGAACTGCTGGCGGTCTTCCTGGCCCTTCAAGCTTTCCTACCAAGAATAAAACATTCCCTGGTGCTCATCCGGACAGACAACACCACGACTAAGCACTACCTCAACAAAGAGGGAGGGACACGCTCGCTGACACACTATCGCGAGGTGCAAAAAATAATCTGGAATTTGCTCATACTCCACAATATAACCCTAAGAGCGGAATATGTCCCAGGCCCGGACAATGTGCTCACCGACGTGTTGAGCAGGCAGAAAACATCGTCACACGAGTGGGAGTTAGATCAACAAATTATGGACCAGATCTTCTCCAGATGGGGTACGCCGCAAATCGATCTATTTGCGACAATGAACGCCAAATGGCCACACTTTGCAAGTTGGCATCCCCAGTCAGGGTCTCTAGGGAATGCATCTTCCATCGCATGGCCAACGTCGTTGCGTACACCTTTCCGCCATTCCCGATGCTTCCCAGAGTCCTCAGGAAAATTTAGGTGGAGCCTTGTACTCTAATTTTAATAGCCCCAACTTGGCTGAGGCAACATTGTTTCACAGAGCTCCACCGTCTATCCCTGGAGCCCCCGGTCCACCTGCAGCAGTATCTATCTCTGCTTACAATGAACAACAATAAAGTGCAACATCCGGATCTGAAGTCTCTCAGGTTAGTCGCCTGGCTCCTGAGTTCAGAGAGTTCCCCAATCTGAATATTCCACAAGACTGCAGACATTCTTGCCAGAGCAAGGGCGGATAGCACGACCAAGACGTATTCCCTGAAATGGAAGCGCTTTTGTGTTTGGTGTGCAGATCATGGAATTCGGCCTTTCTCCACATCACTGGAGCAAATATTACCTTATCTATTACATCTGGCACAGTCGGGCCTAGCCCACTCCTCCATTAAAGTACACTTAGCAGCAATATCTCGTTATAAAGAACTTCAACGACTCCTTCGCTCTGGTCAAGCGGGTTGATTAAGCAATTTCTAAAACGATTATACAGATCTTTCCCGCCAGTAAGGATGTTGCCACCTACCTGACATCTCAATGTGGTTCTTAACCAGCTCATGAAACATCCGTTCAAACCAGTACACAGAGCTGACCTAAAGTATGCCTCGTTGAAATCAGCACTCCTCCTGACGCTCACATCTGCAAGGGGGGTCAGTGAGCTACAGGCGTTTTCAATCCAGGATCTTTTTCTACAGTTTAATAACGACAGAGTAATCCTGAGAACCAATCCTAGGTTTATCTCAAAAGTCCCGTCGGACTTCCACCTAAATGAACCTGTGGTTCTGCGTTCCTTCTTTCCAAACCCAAGCACGGCAGCTGAGAGATCGCTGCTTTCTTTGGATCTCAAGCGATGCTTGAAGTTTACACTGACAAAACGAAAACATTCAGGAAATCTAACCAGCTATTCGTAGCTTACAGCAGACCTAGGAAAGGTCTACCGCTTGCCAAGCAGAGCATCTCCAGATGGATTTCTGCAGCCATTGCTTTCTGTCGTGACCAAGCTGGACAGCCATTGCATTCCAAAGTGAGAGCGCACTCCACGAGAGTTATGTCCACTTCTATAGCTCTCTTTGCAGGGGTGCCAGTCATTGACATTTGCAGGGCGGCAACATGGAAGTCGCCGCATACCTTCACTAGGCACTACTGCCTGGATACGGAGCTGATGAATGATGCAGCAGTGAGACAATCAGTGTTACACCATCTTTTCAGTAAGGTGAGCCTTCCTCCGTCCCTCCATCCTACTCTGGTGTGCACATTTCTTTAGTAATACTTATTGTGGAGGTCTAATGATTGTTCATGCTCGCATGATGTGTCTTATCTAAGGACTTGTATATGCTGTTCCATGCAAAATGTGCACTCTGCATTGCTTGCTACTCTGATTCAGGCATGTGAATCTATGAAAGACACCCATAATACTGGATAAGAAATGCGTTACTTACCTGTAACTGCAGTTATCCAGTATTGGTGTCTTTCATAGATTCACATGCAACCCTCCCGCCTCCCCTGGAAGGACTCACCTAACTCTCTCAGTGTCACGCCTACTTAGCATAGTGCGTACGAAAATCTGAGGGACTGAGGCTCCTGCCAGGAAGGTTCTAGAGGGAGGTGATAGCTGATTGGCTCCTCTCTAGAGTTTGCTCCTTTTTACGAAAGGACATGGATATGTTACTAAGGTGAGGCCTTTAGGCCTACTATTCTCTATGTATGTCTATAAGACATTACTTTTCTATGTACCGGAGACTCCCGTCTCGACGACGGGGAATGATTCAGGCATGTGAATCCATGAAAGACACCAATACTGGATAACTGCAGTTACAGGTAAGTAATGCATTTCATCTGTTCTCTCTACTCCAACGGCTGGGACTCAGCTCTACTTTTATTTGGTATATACAATTGCTATATACACTTCCCACAGCAAGAGTCCATCCTGAATGGGCTTATTTCTGAGTCTATACTGATCAATCGAGGAGCGCGGCAGGGATTCCCCCTCTCGCCATTACTATTCGCCATAGCAATGAGCCCCTACCTGCTAGACTCAGGCAACACCATGCGCAACCACGTATTGGCTTCTCTTCAAGAGGGCTCCTAATTTCCTTATACGCAGATGATATCACGCTGTATATATGCAATATGTGAACAAACCTGGTTCCAATAATACAGGAGGTGATTCGCTTTGAGAGCTTTCTGATATAAATGTCAACTGGGCGAAGTCCACGCTCTTTCCCCTCACGGACCACACAAGCTGATTTAGTACTGAATACCCTTTGAAAGTGTATCCCGTGGGATACCTAGGTAAATGGCTGAGCTGATACGCAGGAATTATGGACTCCAAACGTTGGTCATGTAATCGAATGGCTAGAATATAGAATTCCTGTATGGTCAAAGTTATCACTCTCGCTAGCTGGCCACATTGCTAAAGCCAAAATTATAGTGCTACCTAAATTCTTATATCTCTTCCAGAACCTTCCCTTACCACTCATGAGTGCTTTCTTGCGATGCCTCCGATGCAATCTGATCACTTTAGCATGGGTGGGCAGCCCCATATATCCTGGGAACTACTCACAATAACCCTTGCACAGGGAGAGCGGGGAACACCGGGTGTGACCCTCTATGCTTTTTGTGCATAATCACAATTTCTAGACTTCTGGATTCATCCGACTCCCTTCTCGCCCCCTGTTGCAGTAGAAAAAACTGTGCCGACCCCTGGCCCCTAACCACAGCCCTATATGCACCCTACAAGGCACCTAGAGCTAAAATCAACACGGTAAAATGCACCAGGCGAGAATGGGAATGCATAAGGAACAGGGCTGGGCTAGCGCAGCTAAACGCTCTGTCGATCCCATTGCGCGACAACCACCTGATGCCGCCACTTCAAGACAAAGAGGCCAAGCAGAGGGCTGGTCGCTTTAAAATCTATACTTTTTCAGACCTCTTCCCGATGCTAAATTCCTATAAACAATGCCCACTGATACTGCTCACCCATCTGCTGCGCTAGACCTCTTTTTATACTACCAGATTAGAGCCACGTGCCACGCTTTAAACAACACCTTCTCAATACAGCCTCTGACACTTCCAGCACTTGAACACATCCTCACCACAACATCTTCTTGCAAACTGATAACACAGTTATACTCAGTGGTTCAGTGAAGCGCTCCGGCTCCGCTCCCTCCGTGCTAGAAGGTTGTGGGACACTGACATAGGCCCCAAACTGACCGATCCCCCCCAATAGACATTTTGTTGTGGACAGATCGAAATGCTTTCATCTAACTATAGACTCCAGCTGATACATTTTGAATTCTTACACCGGATATACCACACCCCTTTGTAATTACATCAATTGGGTTGATTAGCGACCCCAATTGCCTTAGATGCTCTGCGCCACAAGCGACATTCCTCCATTTGGCTTGGGACTGGCCAAGAGTGGTAACTGTTTGGAAGGAAGTTTTCCTGACTATTCAGTCAATAACCGAAAGCCACATCAAGTGCACACCACTAGTAGGCTTACTGGGCTACATTAAAGTTGTCCCAACAGACTACAGCAAACTTACAGCCATGCTCCTTCTCCTGGCCAAGCACAGAGTGGCTATGAACTGGGGCATAATGCTGACGCAGAGGGTAAAGGACTGACTAAAAGATGCTGCTCACTGCACTGACCAATTGTCGCATTTCTGAGGCATAATGCTGCCATGGTCTGTCCTAGAGACATTTGGGAACCCCTATTTACTTGAGATCTAGAGACACTACAGGTCCAATAACATCACCAACCCACCCCACTGTGTCACTGTAAAACAATTTACATTCCCACCCCACTCCACATAATGTAGAGCAACCGACTCTTGAGACAAAGCTCCGCTTACCTGTATACAATGTTGCTGGCTAACAGGAGGAACTAAATTGCCCCTTAATGCGCTAGCAAATATCGTGAAATGTAACATGTACTGTCTGCTTGAAGAGATATGGATGACTGCATCAAAGCCCAATGTATAATGGATAATATATCTGCATTTAGCTGTAACGCTCTTTATTTCTCTTTGCTGTACACTTTCTTTCTTCTTTTTACCTGACATGTTTTCTTGATTTCCTAATGACACTGACTATACTCGTCTGTTGTCGATTGTAATGCTACAAAATACGAATAATTAGTTGATTTTTTAATATCTCGGAGTCCTAAGCAAGAGATGGACTGACGAGGGTCCGCTCTCAAGAGTTGGCGCAAAGTAGACTTTGTTCACCTCCTGTTTTTTTTTTTTATAACAAAATATACAGTGAAAATCACATTGTCCACATAAGGTGATCGTATTGTTACACTGGTTGACGAATAAGAAGACAGAATACAGAATTTTGTATATCAGATTCATCATCTAACACCATTGGAACACCACCCCCTCCTACTCAATATATTTATGTAACCCCTTTTGACCTCATGTCCTCGGATGGGATAGTACAACTCTAGCTCACTCAAAATAATGACAGACTGCTATTATGAATAGCCCTACAGTGTTATAGGCAGGAAGAAAGAGAGCAAAGTATGTATGCTGAGGAATAAAGGCATACAGTCTAGAGCTCAGTGTGTGGAGTATTAATTTGCAAACTCCTGGGTTGGGGAGGATGCAACAACTGGTGACACGTGTGGGATCTCTGTCCTGAAGAAACAAGACTGCTCTCCCTGGAAGTTTGCAACGCTACCGCAATCTCCCTGTGTGGACCACTTGTTCCTATTTCGATGAGAAGCAGTTCAAAGTTGGGCTGTGTGGAATTGAGGCCCTCTCCAGTCCACATAGGGGTCTCAAAGAAGTTAAAAACCCTGCAGAGGAGCACACTCGAAAGCCCACAAGAAAATCACTGTTAAGTCCAGGAAGAAATACTGAGCCACAGCCTAATTCAGAACCATCATCGAAACCGAGCTAAATGCTAGAATCAGCCACAACCTGGCGCAATACAAAGAGCTGAAAGCAATGATGAACAAGTACAAGAGGTGGAACTGCTGCTTACTGCCAAGAAAGAAGATGGTGCCCTACGAAGTCTGATCAGGCGTGATGACCCAGGTTCGAGCACACAGCCAGTGCTTGCAGGAGGTACTGGCCCAAAAGAACAGCTGCCATCACCTGGACAGCATATACTCTCAACAGCAGTTGAAAAGACCATGAAGTACGGTGCAGCCACATTTCTGAGACCAAATCAAATGTAAGGCAGGACACTTGTAACTACGTTACACAAGGTTTTTGTAGATAACCCTCATAAATGCTATGTTCATTTTGTCGCGGTTTATATAGTTTTTCCGCCCCACATAGACGTTGTGGCATTTATCATTGGGTTATCTAACGTGCTGTATGCCAGCCTCAAGCAACCTCTGGTGTTGCGTAGTAGTGTGCACGGATACCCCCAATATGAATGTTAAGATAAAAACAGACCTACATCCAAAGAAACTCCTTTCATTATAACAGGGTGCGGTTTGTTGTTAAAAATGAATGGGTATGCATTAAGATCAAGTTACTGGATCCATGCATATCACTTTACTCACACAGTCAACATGTTTCTGCTCCTTTTTGCCCAGCCGGGTCTATTTCCGCGTCTAGTGCTGGCTCTGCCCCTGGTCCAGGGGCAGAGCCAGCACTAGACGCGGAATTCGCCTTCCATGCGGCCTGGGACCTTGAGTCCAGCTCCCCTGAAGACGGGAATAATTCACACAATTAAGGTGAATCGAACTTCTTTGAAAGTTAGTGGGTAACAAAAATTGACCACTGAATACTGCACAAAAGGTGTGAGTAATTTTACTGTGTTTTGTTCTGTCCTGACGAATGCTCCATAGACCCGGCTGGGCAAAAAGGAGCAGAAACATGTTGACTGTGTGAGTAAAGTGATATGCATGGATCCAGTAACTTGATCTTAATGCATACCCATTCATTTTTAACAACAAACCGCACCCTGTTATAATGAAAGGAGTTTCTTTGGATGCAGGTCTGTTTTTATCTTAACCTTCATATTGGGGGTATCCATGCACCTCTCTGGACACTACTACACAACACCAGAGGTTGCCCCAGGCTTGAGGCTGGCATACAGCACGTTAGATAATCCAATGATAAATGCCACAACGTCTATGTGGGGCGGAAAAACGATATAAACCGCGACAAAACTAACATAGCGTTTATGAGGGTTATCTACAAAAACCTTGTGTAACGTGGTTACAAGTGTCCTGCCTTACATTTGATTTGGATATCTGACCAGGGGAACTGACTGGACACTTATTCCTCCTCCCTATTTTGATCAAAAGTACATTTCTGAGACCACCAGCGCCAAGAAGCAGAATATTGGCGCCAGATCGACTGTGTGGATTGAGATATTTGATGATTTCATAGATGCCCTAGAAGAGGTATATGATAATAAAATCACTAAGTACCTAAAGAACCATGCCGGTGGTGGAGTAAAAGAAGTGGTGAAGAAAATATCAGAAGCTGACGCAATCTGATACCGTCAAGGAAGCGCTAGAAGTCAAGTTCAATCTTGTGCTGAAAGTTGACTCTGATGTGTACATTTTCAATCAAGTGGGACAGCAAGCTTGTGAAACTATGGTCGAGTTTGTTGAAAGACTTGATGTGCTAATCAAGCATTGCAAATTTGGAGAATGTAATGATGAAGAAGCCATATGTCTTTCAGTTATCGATGGCTTTCTTTCAGACTCCTTCTGAAGATACATGTTGAGAGACGCTCAGCTTAGAGAAAGTGCTAATGGGCGCCAGGGCTGAGGAAAGAGTGGATTGACAAGCCGCTGACAGGGAAGCTGGAATAGCAAAAACTGAATCCGCTTAGGCCATGAAGAGTAAGCACAAACATTGAAGTTGCCGTCTTGCTTCCGATGAGGGCTTTCATGTCCACAAGACAAATGTCCTGCCATAAGCCATATGTGCAAAGGCTGAAGTAAGGAAAACCACATCCTAATTTTGCAGAGCGAAAGAGAAAATAACTGCGTCACAGCAAGAAGAAAAAATGGATGGCAGAAAGTTCCAGAAGCCTTCTCACCATGCCCCGCAAATAAAAAGGCATTATCTGTTATAAGTAGAAACCATACAAAGTCAATCATCGTCAAATTCCTACTACAGAGGCTAGTCAATGTCATAGAGTGCCAGTGAGGAAAATGGATATGTGCTGATCACCTCAACCAACTAACAATGGGCACATGTAGGTCTGGCTGCTTGCAAGGAAATACCAATGACAAAAGTAAACCACCAAAGCAGCAATAAAATTAAATTGGACATTGCCTCAAGGTTGCAATAAAGGTCAACGGTTGCCTTGCAACTTTCATTATAGACAGTGGTTCATCGATTAACCTCATGGCAGTTGAGAACTTCAACAGCTTATCTTCTGTCCCAAACCTCCACCCATCAAACATGAAAGTATACACGAGAGCTACTTCTAAACCATTGCAAACTGAAGGGTCATTCACAGCAACTTTGAGACATAAAGCAGTATCCCTGCAAGCGCCAATTCATGTTCTACAATTGGCCTTGTCCTGTGCTTGCCTACTCCGTTTTGCCTCCGCTATTGACATGGAACTGATATCTATCAATTACAACATCAAGTTGTAAGTCATTTCGCGTCACTATGTCATGGCCTGGACAGGCTCAAGACATTGAAAGTTCGACTTCACATCAATGAGGACATTCACAGTGTTCACTAGCAGCAAGAGCAGAGTCACTTTCCATTTGCATGAAGCCGTTGAGAAAGAAGTTGAAATGCTGTTGAAGCATGACATCACTGAGCGCCCCACTGGTCCTATGTCATGGGTGTTGCCCATATTGGTGGTGCCACAAAATGGACAATGAAGGTGCATTGTGCATCTGTGTTGATATGTGCCAGGCCAATGAAGCAATTGAGAGAGAAAGATATCCTGTCCACACATAGATGACATGATCATGCAACTGACCGGTGCCAAAGTTTTCACCCCTCTTGACCTGAACAAGGGATATCAACTCGAGGTGGAAGAGAACTGCAGGTACAACACTACCTTTTGGACTCTTGTTGGTTAGTTTAGATACAAAAGGTTGAGTTTTGGATTGTCTTCAGCTGAAGAACTTGTCACAAATGCTTTTAATTACAGTGATGCAATAGGTATTTGGAGCAACAGAAAAGGAGCACAACAAGCTTCTTACACAAGTGTGATGCAGGTCTTAAGCTGAATGCAACTAAGTGTGAGTTTCCCAAGACCAAACTCTAAATCTTTGGACACCTATTTTCTGTTGTGGGAATAACTCCTGACAAAGTAAAAGCCCTGTCGGCTTCTTGCCCCCGCAAGATGTCATCATGCTGCAATCCTTTCTAGGTATGTCCAGCTATTGCTCAAGGTTCATTTGTGATTTTGCTACTGTAAGTGCTTTATTAAGAGAGTTGACTAAACAAAATGTCCTGTTTCAAAGCTCTGTTGAATGTGATCAAAGTTCAAAAGAATAAACCATGCAAATAACAATGCAACCGAGATGGCCTACTTTGACCCCAAACTACACACTGAGATCACAGTGGATGCGAGCCCGGTGACCCCATTGGTAGCATTAACCAATAAAGGTTTTTAATCTGACCGGGCGTTCCAGTTATTAAAAAGTAGTTGGTGTCCTCCCTGATCAGTTTTAACCCACATCATCACACTTGAGATACCACCCCACCTAGACTGTTGGGCATTGCAGCGCCAGCCCAATGAGGAGCAATAGCACTATGATGAAGCAAGACAACCCTTTGGGATGTATGAAGGCAACATGGAACAGTCCTGTTGACTGCCATGCCAGAGTCCTGCACAACCTGTCGATATCTCCTCTTTCTCTTTAGGAACAGTAGCCCTCATTTTTGTTTGTGGCATTCCTTGCTAAAAGAAATGGTCATAAGAATGTTTAGAGACACACTGTGGCCTACACCAGTCGGAGCCGGTCCGACCAAATGTTCCTATTCTCAGCCGGAGGAGAGTCTGGCTGTAGGGTGAGCATGTGAATATTTTCAAGGGTTTCTATACTGTCATCACAGAACACCAAGTGCTACTCACCATCTTCTCAAATCTGTAAGCCTGGAAGCCTGGCCCCCCACATTGAGTGGTGGCGTCTGAGACTGCAAGAGTACGATTAAACAGTTGTACACAATCCAGGTAAAGACCTGAACCCTGCTGATTTGTTTTCACGAATACCCCTAAATTGTCACTGTTCGACACCCCAGACAGCTGAGGAGTTCATCAACTTCATACTCAAGTCTGGTACACAAGCAGCCATATCAATCGAACAGATTATTGAGGTAACAAATGCTGATGAGAAAATGCATATTCTCAAAGACATCCTCTGGCTCGATCCTGGAAAAGGAGTGTTCGACCTCTTGTTCACAATGTCAAATATTTTTCTTTTTTAAATGTACCGGACGAACTGTCTGTGACCAAAGAAGGTGTAGTATTGAAAGGCTAGGGTTGTCATATCTGAGACAACAGGTCATTGAACTAGCTCATGAAGGACATCGTAGTATTGTACAGTCAATAATTTGGGAGACCCAATGTACCCTTGGAGGCTTGGGCAATACCGTAAAAGGTGCCTACAAGGGAATTTATTTAGAACAAACTTATATTATTGTATAATTACTTG
Organism: Lissotriton helveticus; assembly: GCF_964261635.1. Lineage (NCBI taxonomy): Eukaryota > Metazoa > Chordata > Amphibia > Caudata > Salamandridae > Lissotriton > Lissotriton helveticus. The sequence goes on along the minus strand of NC_136059.1, from coordinate 1,246,439,614 downwards.
AAGGGTCAGTCCATCCGGAACAAAACCCAAGTGTCATTAGACATTACCAATCAATGTAAATTGTAAGTATAGAAAACACGGGAAATCCTAATAGTTTGCAAGTATACATTTTTATGTATAGAAGGCAACTAAAAGGGAGTACAAACACATGAAATTGGTCAGCAAGAAGTCATGGAAAGAAGTAAAATTGAGTTAACCTTGCAGTACATGACAAACAATTATTCCAACCTAATCACAGGCAACAAATCTCCTAATGAGAATATGTGTTGCTCTGAAATAACAAAATTACTAAGGAATAGAAGGTGGAGTCGATGTTTCGGTCTTTGTGGCTTCAGTCCATCAGACCATCTTCAGGAAGGTAGTATATGCTAAGAAAAGAGACTCTTCTATTGTATATTAGAAACAGCCTAGAACCATGAACTTGATCTATGGTCGCAGCCGTTTTTTGCATTAAATGCTGAGGTATAGAAAGGATGTGTGTTATATGAGCGGTCATCGGAAACGTCAGTATCAAAAAGAGGAACCTTCCTTATGTGATGTTTCATACAAGATTTTAAAGCGTAGCTTAGAAACTGGCGTCAGTCCGGGAATCCAATTTTTGCTTTTGATCCTCTGAGGCTTGTGACGCTCAAAGGACGCATGGTGACTGCACACCGTCCCGTAGAGTCCATCACACAGGACTCATCACATTTCAAACACCTCCCCCCTGCAATCATCGGCTCCTACAGCTACCAATGAGGCTGTCTTTCCTGACAGTCTAGATCAAGCATCAGAACCATCGGTACCTGAACAGAGTACATCTCAACCACTCCCTGTCACGCGATCTGGTCGACTAGTGCAAGCGTCTCTGGCTCATCGAAGAAATATAATATAACTGTTAATTGTACTTTTAATTAGCAAAGGGAGGTGTAGTGTCATGAGACTCTCTGTGCCAAAACCCTTGCTGTTCTAGTCGGACTTGGGAGAGGAAGTACATAACTGGTTGGGAGCTGTTAAGGTGTTGTTATTAATGGTTATGATGTAATCAGAGAACAGAGTGAGATTGTATGCTGAGGAATAAAGATGTACAATCCAGAGCTCTGTGTGTGGTGTATTGATTTGCTCGGGTTGGGGGGAGGGGGGCGCTACATTTGGCAGGCAGGATACTGCATCACATTTGCAACCGGGTACCCTGTCTGCCAGACTCTAAATATGGCCCTAAGACACTATTCAAACTTCAAGAAAATTACATTTTTAGGAAATGAAGAGCAGGTGCTGTTGCATTTTTCATACACATAGGGGACGAAGGAAATAAAATGAATGTTGGCAATGACTTCTGAGCAGGTTTGCACATTGATAAGCGACTGTCCACTGCTCTATTGGCCTTCGGAAAAGGTGGATCAAGCTCTGATTATAACATACTAAACTATACTTGCAGAAGGCTGGTCTGAGCTTTGACAAATTAAGTATATTGGAGGAAATATTAATTCAAGTAAAACCATGATGGTTTGGTGTTAGATGTAGTTAGTCACGAGTTTTATAAAATCCAGGCAACCGAGGGATTGCCTGTCTCACAACAGTACTTGACTTTTTACATTGGTGTTGTCACCTTCTTGTCGCTTCTTTTTTTCCACCCATAAAGATTTCCCATGCTTGTCAATTGTTTCTTAGGAGGTACAGTTGCTCAGCTCTACTCTATGCTTGTCTGTCTGTCACACGTCCGATGGCCACCGATAGGTCAAGTGCTGCCGTTTACCCATGCCCTGCTGCCAGGACCATCAAACTAGGACTATCAAATGAAATGACATTTTTAAATCTGTTGGTGAAAGGAGGAATATTTTGAATTTTTGATCAAGGGTGGTGTTGAGATAGGAATATCCCATACATGGTGAACAAGCTTTTTCCCTGCCCTTAATCTCCAACTGCATGTATCTGCTGTCCTGACGTTTGATTGGGTTTCGCCTGCCGAAGGCTGCGCTCTGCGCAGCTCTTCAGCGCAGGTGAAATCCTATGTCGTCAATAAGGACTCCTGGAACGTCCCCCGGCTCTCATTGGTTAGCTCCATAAATGGAGGCTAGCCATTGAGTGCCGGATCTGTCCGTCAAGGCCGGACCAGATTCGGGGGCGTTCCCGAGATTTTTTCCCAGGGCGGAGTTACGTTTTTTCCCGTTCCCTCCCCTTTCACTGAAAGTGAATTCAGATGCGCTGTCCATTCCCGCCCCCTCTGCTGCTGTCCTGCCTTGTGTCCCTCCTCCCGCCGTCCCCCCTCCCCCCTCCTCGCTGTCCCCCCTCCTCGCTGTCCTGTTATGGCCCGATCGAGTGGCCACCTCGACCCGGCATTGCCCCGTGTTCTCACCGCTGCGGCCCGGGGGCCTGAAAGTGATCAGAAGCTGAAGCGAGAGAAACGAAGGGGCCGCGACCTGATTGGTCCTCTGTTTACAGGAGGCGCGCTCTGATTGGCCGTTTGCAGTAGGCCTGTCCCGAGAGCCGCGCTCTGATTCGATGCCTTGCCCGCAGAAGCTGGGCGTGTATGGAGGCTTGCAGAGCCGCGACCGGATTGGGCCGCAGCAGTGGAGCCGCCCCAGCGAGGATCCGGAAGCCGAGTCAGCCGTTCGACCCCGTCCTCGCCGAGGGAATCTCCGGAGTGCCGGGTAATCACCGCCGGGTCCGGGGAGAAGAGGAAGAGTGATGGCAGCTGGACTGCAGGGCCCCCGTGAGCGGAGGGAGCCCTGCGGCGAGAGGAGCGGCCTTCAGAAGCGAGCGGAGGGGGCGCGAAGCACATTGCCGGTGCCTGCCCCCTCCCCCCCCCCTGAGGCTCCCCGACTGGAGGGAGAGCCCCGAGTGAAGACAGAGCCGCCGGCCGGTGAGTGAGCCGACGAAAGGGAGGGGCGCCGGGACACATTGCCGGTGGCCGCCCCTCCCCCGCAGTAGCGCGAGCTCGCGTTCCTTGGGTGTGTGAAGCCACGAGGGCTTCAAGGGCGGCCCCGGTTGGCAGTGGGTCGCCCCAACGTGCACCGAGCCCGGAGAGGCTCCCCGTCCCATTTTTTTGTATTTAGAGCCCTGAGAGGCTCTGGGGGGCATTTGGTGAAGTAAACGGAGAGTCAGGGCGGCCCCGGATGGCAGTGGGTCGCCCCAACGCTGAAGAGAGACTGTTGAGGCTCAGAGGGGCCATTTTTCAGGACGTCGAGCCCCAGAGGGGGGCTCCAACGACCCCATATTTATAGCTGGTGAATGCTTTTCCCTCGCAGCTGAGGTAAGGGGAAAAATGCGTTTATATATATGTATGTTGTGTGCGTGCTGGCAGTTTTAAGTGTGTTTATGTAAGAGTGTAAATGAGTAGGCAGAGTGTGTGTTTGTATATGTATAAATATGTATGTGTAAGTGAAGGTCAAGCCCCTCCCCCGCAGTAGCGCGAGCTCGCGTTCCTTGGGTGTGTGAAGCCACGAGGGCTTCAAGGGCGGCCCCGGTTGGCAGTGGGTCGCCCCAACGTGCACCGAGCCCTGAGAGGCTCCCCGTCCCATTTTTTTGTATTTAGAGCCCTGAGAGGCTCTGGGGGGCATTTGGTGAAGTAAACGGAGAGTCAGGGCGGCCCCGGATGGCAGTGGGTCGCCCCAACGCTGAAGAGAGCCTGTTGAGGCTCAGAGGGGCCATTTTTCAGGATGTCGAGCCCCAGAGGGGGGCTCCAACGACCCCATATTTATAGCTGGTGAATGCTTTTCCCTCGCAGCTGAGGTAAGGGGAAAAATGCTTTTATATATATGTATGTTGTGTGCGTGCTGGCAGTTTTAAGTGTGTTTATGTAAGAGTGTAAATGAGTAGGCAGAGTGTGTGTTTGTATATGTATAAATATGTATGTGTAAGTGAAGGTCGAGCCCCTCCCCCGCAGTAGCGCGAGCTCGCGTTCCTTGGGTGTGTAATGGCAATGTAAATGACAATGCCATTTACTTATCTGTTTTCGAAACAAAAACATAAATACAAATTTTGCCATATACAATGCCAATAACTCTAACTTTTCCAAAGGCGAAACCATTGCATTGTAAATGCTTGTTTTTGTCCTTGGCATCGCACTAATCTAGCATGTGAACAGGAGCCTAGCCATGTCTCTAACAACGAGAGGTCCTGGGCTTATTCTGTGACCTGGAGGGGTGCAGCAAGTGTGCCCTAATTTTAGATAGAGGACTATTGTCTGTCTTTGGATTTAGCATGAAAGTGGTGGTGGCCGCATACTGTGTTTTAAAATCAGTAGCTTTTTTTTAGTTGTCATTGGGGGGAGGCCTACTGGACCATTCATGTAAAGTTCTGCTTCAATGTGCTTGTCCAGTACTTTGCACTAACATTCGGAGGGCATGTTAAACGTGTTTGTGTGTAGCCTGTGTGGTATATGCAGTGTGTATGAGTATGAGTGAGCCAGAGTAATGGAGATCATTGTGGTCCCTTTTGGATGCCCCACACCTAGCCGTACACGAGTTTGAGGACTCTGCACCCAGACAGTGAAAATGTATTTCTCCCATTCCTGTAGTTGGAGGGCTGAGACCTTGGGAAGGGAAAAAGGGACTCCTTTAGATATTCGATGAAGCCTTTTGATTATATCAATGTGACAGGTGAATAATTAATTTTTCTTATTTTACTTGGTTATTCATTCATAATCAGGGTGAAGTGAAAAGAAGGCTAATCTTTGCTGATGGCAAAGGCAAGCACTATGTGTTTTTAAAATACTCCAGGTGGGTAGGATAAGAAGCAACCTCTTTAAAGTATAATGAAGTTTGGATGGTTATAGATCTAATTATTCCAGCATGGATTAAGCAGGCACAGAAAAGGGTATAGGGAAACTGTGCGGTGAATGGTGGTTGTTAAAGTGAAAGGTTGAAGGACCTGGGCAAGATGTGAAAGGGGGAACAATAGGAAGGGGACTTGGAAGGACTTTACTACAATTTCTGGACCAAAGTAAATGTGACTTTGTTATGTTGTGGCTGCTGAGTTACAGGGAGGATTAAGGGTTGCAGAATGTTAGGAAATCGGATGCATTAGTGAAGTGGCAAGAATTAGTTGTAGTGGCTGTTGTCAAGGTTCTTGTAAACTCATAACTGTTCTATTAAAGCAGCATTTTTCGTTAAAATCTCTTGTCTGTGGTGTTTTGGTGCTGTACTGCCCAATAGTGCCTGGAACACTGCAAGACATCCACCATACAAGTCCCAGTTTATGTGCCAAGTGAAATAACCCTTTGTTTTTGTTCTCCACAGTGTTGTCCAGCTTAACAACAAGGTTTTGAAGATGGTGGACGACAGAACACTTCCTTCACTGAGCGCGAAGCCACTGGCTGCAGGCAGCCTCATTGAGCTTTCAGCTTTCACATATGGTTTCTACGTGGTAAAAAAATCCAATGTTACTGCCTGTGGTGACATGTCTGAGAAGAAATGGAAATAAAGCTTACTGCTATCCTACAACAAGTGTTCCAGTCAGAATCTGCACTGTGCTTAGTGCTATAAGGACTATCTATTAAGACTTCTATCGACAGACCGGTTTTCATTTCTCAGGAAAATATTTGTGCGAGTCGGGAGACTGTAGACATTGATGTGTATGATTATGAATAATGTATTTATAAATTGAATTCAGTCTGGTTCCACAGGCCACTGGAGTAGTGCAAGCACTAAAGCACACACCCTAGCATATACTCAACTCTTTCCTTGTCCAATGTACAGTGTGAAGATTGCATTTTGTTATTAAATAGTATGTCTATTAGAAACATTTCATAAGGGTACCACCTTTCATCAGCCTAATGGGCGAGCCTGCACCCCATCTCAGATTAAATGGCAGGTTTTAGTGCATCATAGAGGGTCAGTAGGAGAAACATGATTTTTTGTGTCTGCAGTTTTGTAGTTCTGCAATAACTGAGTTGATCAACTAAATGATGCTCATGATCTGAAGTGTTAGTTACCCTAATCCTTACAAGGCCAAGGTGGATAATTTCCAGGTCGTGTATCTGTGCCCCAGGGGTATAGTGAGGAGGTTTGGGGCATAGATTATTGACGCTCGTTCCACTGAGGAGTCACGTGTGTCCTGCCGCTAAGAGAAGGAGAGCCAGGCTGGGATATGCATGGCACAGCCTGCTCACTGCAAGTGCTGAATGGGCATGCTGGGCTACACTGTCCAACTGTCCCAGGTATTGGGAGGCTCGGTGATGTTACGCAGCCTCCATGGTCCTGTTTCCAGCAGTTGATCGAGACCCAAGGCAGGAGACCGGAGGTGCAGAAACTAGCCCTGGTGAGGTAAGTTCTCCCTCCCTTCTGCATATTTCATCCATACTTGTCTGTACACTTGTGTGACAATTTCTTTCTGTATGTATGACTGGTTCTGCCTCTGAGCATAGGATGGCGGGAAGTGCAGACTTGCTAAGGCCCCAGAGATCCTTGGTCAACTCCTATTTTAAATGAACACATGCGCTCCATGCGGAGAGTGGTTTTTTTCACCTGACCATTGCAATGGAGTACAAGAAGCACTTTTCTAAACTGCATTTCTCCTTGCATGCTATGGGCATGGGGAATAAAAGAGGCCTAAAAAGGCAGAGATCCCTCCTCTTCAGTTCCTTAGTCGCAGATTCTGGCCACCTCGCTCTTTACTCTTTCCATATCAGGAGAGACTGGCTGACAGCACCTTCTCTTTCCATTCAGTCTCCCTCTTTAGTTATTTCCTAGCCCTCTTCAAAGGATGAGGTGGGTCTCACCCAGATCCTCCACTCAGAGGGGCGTTTGTCCCGTGGTCTGACCTGCAGCTGTTATCCAGCATTTGGCAGAGAATCTGTACCTGTCTGTGGATGATGAGAAACTCAGGGCCACTGGAAGGATGCTACAGCAGTTCCAGATGCATTCCCACACTGTCTTCCTGTTAACTGTGAGATCAGGGACCCACTTTAGTGGGAATGGAGGGATCTAGAAAGGCTGCCTTGCTAAGGTTTGTGATTAAAATGTATCTGTTAGTTAAAGTCAAGCTAGGCCTTTCTTTAGCTTTCTGTTTGGACCACATGTTTAAAAACCTGGGCTGCCTTTCATGTCACAGTGGCAGATTAGGTGTTTAGAAAAGTGGGAATCTTCCTGTTAAACATCTATTAAGGTTAGAATCTAGCCACCTGGTCTGGCATTATATGCACATTATTCTTCCAAGTTAATGATTAAATGTGTCCCAATAGTGGCAACCCTCTCCAGACTGGAATTGCTTGAGCAAAACTCCTGACAGACTTTGAATTGCATTCCTAATTCCTTTTTAATTTGATACGTGATGCAGTTAAGGCTTTAGCTACGCTACAATGTCCATCATCCTAGGGTGGCGGGTGTATTTTCTTTGCGATTGGAAGGCTGATGGGGCTCAAAACAATGTACTACTGAAAATGCCTGTATGAGATGTGTGGCTGTAGGCCATGCATACTCCTGCCATCTAGTGTTGGGCCCGGATGTGTGCAAGTTGTTTCTCTTTGAAGAATTCTTCTCGACTCCACCTCTTGTTTGCAATGTGCATGGTCATCGGCTACATGGTTAGATTTTTTTCTTTCCGCCGTCTTGTTCGAATGTGTGCTCCTGCGCTCCTGCGCTCCAGATCAATGCTGTTGCGGTATTCTTTTTGGTCTTCATTGTACCTCTTACTCCGTTGGTATTGTATGCAACTGTGTTTTACCCTTCTCTCGTGTCAGGTCAAGGCCTCCAGTCTTGTCTGGGATGGTTCTCCTAACTACTATGGACCCGGGTGGGGCCTCGCCCGTCGGGCCTCCTTTCCATCCATTTAGCCTACTCTCCCCATGCCTCACATGTGGTGGAAGATATGCTTTTTCGAGATTGCCTTCGGCGCTGAAGAAATTCTTAAAGCAGACTCTCTGCGCCTCCCAGCCCGGTGTCAAACCGACCATCGGACCCAAAGCCGTTAGCATCGAAACCCAGGCTGGTGCTGGTGACGACCAGAAAATCAACCGTCAAACAAGTCCTCCAGAAACTACAGGATGAACTTGATGCTTGCTAGAGGCAGCTAATCCTACATCCCCAGATGGGCCGAATCCTCATGCAACCTGCTGTGTAAGGCACTCGACCACCTAAGAGTCAGCTCAGTTTTGAGAAAGTTCTGTAGCCTCTCCTCCACCAAACTAGTGAAAGAAGCACAACAACGCCACCAGTCCTCTTCCTAACCCTAGACTATAACCCCCCCCCTTCCACTCCTCCCAGACCTCCACCATCCCCTTCTGTGCCTGACCCACTTGCATACACTTCACAGGGGTCATAACATTCTGATTTGGGTGAACATGGTGGGTGTGTGGCGACACTTATGACATGCCCCCACAGGGAGATCCTTGGGACTCTTATAATATGGATCCATCTGGGGATATTGATCCTGACCTTTACCCTGCCTGTCCCTCCCCACCAAATACCAGCACCTCCTACCATGAGATTTTAGGTAGGGCTGCAGCTTATCCTAATGTACAGATGCATAATGAGCCTCTAGAAGAGGACTTCCTCTTTGAAACTCTGCCCACAGTTTTATGCAGTACCTGCCCATGCTGAAGGGAATGCTCAAACCCACTCCTATTATTTTCAAGGAACTGTTTAAGGCCTGACGTTTTCAATCCCTAGGTTGATGATTAAAAAAAATTCAGAGACTCCTCTTCAGATCCCATCAATGTAAAGGGCTCCCTCCCTCCCAATGCCTTAGTGGTGCATACAACTCGCAAGCAAGCGAATGCCCAGGGCACCGGAGATGCCCCTCTGCTGGCCAAGGAGAGTAGACATAGACACTGCTGATAAGCGCCTTGTGGCACAGTCCGCACATCACTGGTGTATTACCAATACCATTGGCCTCCAATTCAGATAGGACCGAGCCCACAGGGAAGAAATGGAGGAGCTCCTCCAGTACATCCTGGAGGAGCACCATAAAAGAGGACATGAGTTGGTCTCAGAAGGCAAGCTGATTTCCAACACAATGGTGGTGTTAGGTGTGCCTTAGATGCTGCAGACCCCGCCACTGTAGGCATCAACTCCAGCACTCTTCTCTGCCAACACATCTGGTTTCATGTCTCCCGCTTCATGCTTAATGTACAGCAGCATCTCCACATCCTGCCATTTGACGGGGAACATCTCTTTGGGCCCCAGGTTGATGGGATGCTGAAAAAGATCAAAAAGGACACAGATGGCAAAAGCCATGGGCACCCTTTAGACGCGCACCCCACATGGGTCCTATTGCCACTCAGCATATAGTGGAAGCTCCAAGACTACCTCTCCCAAAACCTCCACATCTTTCCAGCATCAGACTGCCCAACAAACCTCCACAAGAGGTTACTTTAGGGGTGCCTACTGTGGGAATAGCACCAAAGGTAGAGGTGGAGGTAGCTCCCCCCGCCCAAAGGAGCTTGCCGCAGCCAGTGACTGGCCACTCCTTCACCCAAACGCCTGTTGGGGGACGACTTCAGATGTTCTTTCCAGTTTGGCAACACATCACCTCAGATCAGTGGGTATTCAACATTGTTCAACATGGTTACTGCTTGGAGCTCATATCCACACCACCTAGCATACTACCCTGCAGACACGTCCTCTCCCCAGAACACCAACGCCTGCTTCAGGAAGAAGTACAAGCACTCCATCTCAATGGAGCTGTAGAACCTGTAGCACAACAGCTACATGGTTCAGGGATGTATTACCTCTACTTCCTCTTTACCAAGAAGGATGGGCCCATTTTTTACCGCAGGTCTGTGAACTTGTACATCCATACATCCTGTCAGAGCAGTACTACATGGTCACTCTTCAAGATGTCATTCCACTACTACAGCAAGGCGACTTCATGGCTGCACTCAACCTCAAAGACTCCTACTCTCACATCCTGATCCATCTGGCACATGGTCACTACCTCCAGTTTGTATGCAAGTAGTCAACACTACCAATTAAAAGTACTGCACCTCAGTGTTCACAAAATGCCTTGTAGTGGTAGCCGTGTACCTGGGAAGACAGGAAATTGATGTATTCCAATAACGAGATGATTGGCTGAGAGCGCAACAGGAGTTCTGTGCACACACCCAAGGCACTATAGACCTGCTTCACAAACTGGGCATTACCATCAATGCTGTAAAGTCTCATAGCCAGCTGTTCAAATTCAAACGTATCTAGGAGCCATCCTCAATGTAGAGGTATGCAAACCCTATCCCAATCTGGCAGGAGTCCAGTGCTTTCATGCGTTGCTCCCTCTTTTTTTAGCCAAATCTACAGGTTATAGTCTGAATAGTCGTACGCCTCCTAGGCATGATGGCCTCCTGCATCGCAATAGTACCCCACGCAAGATTGCACATGTGCATGTTGCAGGAAAGCTTACTAAATCAGTGGTCTTAGGTGGTGGGTCATTGGGAAGATCTAGTGTTGATCAGCTGCTGTACTCCTCACTCTCTGCAGTCGTGGAACACCAACAACTTATTGCAGGGGTGGCCTTTTCTTGACCCAATTCTGTAGATCACCATTACAATTGATGTATCCCACAGCCTGGGGTGGGTGCCCAGGATCAGTGGGATCCCACTCACAGGGGTCTCCACATCAACTATCTGGAGTTATTAGTTGTCCATCTGGTCCTGAAGGCCTTCCTTGTCCCACATAGTGGGCAAGGTAGTCCTTGTGCACACGGACAACATCACAGCCATGTATTACATTCAAAAGCAGGGAGCCACTTGCTTTCCCCAGCTTTCTCTGCTAGCTCAGTCCAGGCGTGGACCTCTTCCCCACAACATGAATCGCAAAATGCCCACACTGCGCCTCCAGGTTCCCACAGGCCACTGACAATGCTGTACAGATGTACTGGTCCGGGATATTTGCCTATGCATTTCAACCTCTCCCCCTCATTCCATTCGTGGTTCGGAGGCTGACTCCAACCTCTCCCGCCATAGTGCCTCCCACTTGTGCCATACAACCCTGGTTCACCATTCTCACCAAGCTTTCGGTGTTTCCGCACAAAAGGCTCCCGTACAGGCCAGACCTTCTCACACAGAAGCATGGAGAAATCAGGCACCTTGACCCCAAGCATCTCAACCTTGCCATCTGGCTCCTGAAGTCTTAGTGTTTGGTTACCCTAATCTACCTCCTGACTGCCTGAACATTCTTTAAGAAGCACACAGGGCCACTACTTGTGCCTGCTACGCTGCCATGTGAAAGATTTGTCAGCTACTGCCTTTCATATCAAACTAACCCCTTAGCATACAGCGTACCAAACTTTGTTTGTTACCTTCTGCACTTCCAAACTTGTGGACTAGTCTTCACCTCCATTCAGCTACAACTGGCTGCTTATCTCTAAAATAGGCAACATGTCTTCCTCTTTAAGATCCCAGTCATTGAAGCATTTATGAAGGGACTCAAAAATCATTCTTCCCCGGTTGCCACCAGCCCTGGTATGAAATCTTAACATTATCGTCAGTAGACTAATGGGTCACCCGTTTCAGCCCCTTCAGCCATGTCCCTTACAGTTTCTCTCTTGGAAAGCGCCTTTCCTGAACGCAGTCACATCACTGACACATTTTAGTGAGCTCCAAGACTTAACCTTGGAAGATCCCTTCTTTCAGGTTCGTAAATTTAGGGTTGTACTTCGCACTAACACTAATCTCATATCCAAGGTTGTCTCTCCTTTCTACCTTAACCACTCTATAGAATTCCCAATTTTTTCCCCACAACTTGAATCCGTTGTAGAAAGGGCGCTTCTTACCTTAGATATCAGCTGAGCCTTAATGTACTATGAGGATAGAACGAAGCCCTTTCAGAAAACTCAGCCACTGTTGGTTGCTTTTTCTGAACCACATATTGGGAAGACAAGCTAAATCTGCTATGCAAAAGCTAAAAGAGTTAAAACTGTTACCCCTAGAACCCACTCTACCAAGTGGAAAGAGGCATCTTTGGTCTTCCTCAGGCACACCCCAATTGCAGACATTTGTAAAGCAGCTACTTGATCTACACCACATACTTTCACTAAACACTATCCACAGGCTAGCCACTGCTTAAAAGAGGACTGCTTTACAGTCTATGCACAGCATGTGCATCTACAGCCACACATGATCTGAATGGAAAATGTTAGTTACCACGTTAGCGTCTGTTCGTGGCATCAAGTGCTGTATATTTACATGCACCCACCCTCCGCCCCAGGTGCCTCCTCTGGCGGTTGCAGTTACCATTCCTTCTTAATTGTCGTGCACGGGCATCTTTATATCTCGCTCTCCTGTATGGCTTTCCTCCAGCCTCATACTCACCCATTATGTGAAAAACAATCTACCAATAGAGCCAATAACAATGTGCATTTTAGGCAAAAGGAGGCGTCGCAGTATCTCGTGACTCTGGAAAAATTCTTCAAAGAAAAACAACTTGCACACATCCCTGCCCAACACTAGATGGCAGGAGTATGGACAGCATGTGAATCTATAGCACTACATGCCACAAATAGATACTTACTGAGTAAGTAGCATTTTCTTTTTTGTGTCATAGCTGTTTTGACTCTCAGGAGCTTCTTCGTTGGGATTTCCAGAATCTAAAACATTGGCAGACATTCAAAATGTAGTGTAAACCAGTAGTGAATACAAGAAGCTCTTTCTGCAGATATCGCATCAGCGCCCCCTTCTACTTAAGTGGGTCGTTCCAGTCATTCTATTTAAGGGCTTTGTGCATTGCCCCGTCTACAATGAAACCTAAGCAACAGTCGACTATGCTACTGCCCTGCCTTTGATTAGACTGCTGGGGCATTGTCTCTCACTTAAACTAGGTTTGGGAGACTAATGTTATGGACACCTGAGGGTTGAAATTGAGGGTTCTACCATGGATTCCAACTCCATTCCTCCAGGTTCAGGTGTTTCCACACTGAAGTAGCTGACCCTTGTTCGGGATTTTGTGGAATTGGTGCAGAATAATGTACAGGTTTCCTTTTTGTGGCAAAGTGGGGTGCTTAGTGTACTCAGTTTTCCGGGCTTTGAAATCTTTGCCAGTGAATTAGTTGATCTTTAGTGTGCGGAGGCTGAAATGCAATATAAGAACTGTGCATTTCAAAAACACATGCTGCCTAGCATTATACACTCATTTCCCAGGCGAAGATCTTGGTAGCCGTACAGCTGCAGAATCCTACATTCACATCTCTTTGGTCCACCATACCTTTCAGTGGTGTTGCATGCTGGGAAATAATTGGCTGTGCTGTCTGTTGCCCTCTGGTCTTTCATCCTCCCACAAGGTTTTCAACAAGGTGCCAGCTCCCTAGGAGCTGGCTATTCTTGACAACTCTAGCAATCGTGTACATACATATGGAGGCAGCTTGCTGATCCACTTGACGTACGAATCAAAAACCTGTGTGGACGCGAGCTTGATGTGCCAATGCCTCATTTTCTATGGGTTCCTAATACATCACAAGAAGTTCAATAGGACTCCCTCCTAGAATGTGGAGTTTATATGGGTTCATTTCTAAACTCTGCCGGGTGTCGTTTTTCATTCCAAAATGAGTGCCCAAATGTTCAGTGTCTGTTCATGTGCTAACAAGTAGGACAAGAAATGCACCTGTCCTGCTTGTTAGCTCGGGAACAGGCTCTGGCCAGGGACTGGCTATATATGCAAGGCTCCATATTGAGTGTTTGCTAGGGGAGCCAAGGGTTGTTTCTCCTTCTCCACAAGGACAACATGGTCACAAAACTTGATGCCAACAGGCAGTTGGGAGCAGGTCTAGAGACCTTGGCTAAAATTGCTTTCTAGATATCATCTTGGTGGAGTTGCACCTATGAGCCCTTTGTGCTTCTCACAATTGGGGTGTAGACATTGTGGGGGTTCACACTACCTCTTGGTGTTTCTGGTGAGGTTTGCAATAGTGTGCAGTAAGAGTGTGGTGCTCCTCCAGTGGACTTGTTTGCAGGTCACAGCAGAGTGCATTTTTGCTTTCTCTCCTGTTATCTGAAGAAGAGGTTACCAGTGGCAGGTGCTCTAGCCTTTACTTGCCTGTATCCTCTTGCCTTCATATCCTTTTACTGACATCCAAGCTGTTGATTGAGCGCTACTAAGAAAGGGTGGATGCCATCCTTATATTTGCCTTCAGGCCTCGCATGGATTAAATTCCCCTTCTGTATGTCACATCAGTAGCCTCCGACTGGATCAGGAAACATTTCTCTGAGGAGCTCTTTTCTCTTGACACTTATCCCAGAGTCTCAGTAAGTAAACAAGCATTTACAATGCAACGGTCTCGCCTTTGCCAAAGTTAGAGCTATTGGCATTGTAAATGACAACATTTTTATGTATGTGTTGGTTTTGAAAACAGATAAATAAATAGCATTGTCATTTACAATGTCAATAGCTTAATCTCTCGCAAATGCGAGACCTATTGCATTTGCACCCACACACACACACACACACACACACACACACACAGAGCCACACACACAGAGCCACACACACACAGAGAGCCCCCCCACACACACACAGAGAGCCCCCCCACACACACAGAGCCCCCACACACACATAGAGAGCCCCCACACACACATAGAGAGCCCCCCACACACACAGAGACCGCCCCCAACCCACACACCCACAGAGAGCCACACACAGGGAACAGAGACCAGAAAAAACGATCACAACGGGGGGGGCAGAAAAGCAAGCACAATGAGGGAACGGGGGAGCAGAAAAGCAAGCACAACGAGGGATCAGGGGGCGCAGAAAAGCAAGCACAACGAGGGAAGAGGGGGGACAGAAAAGGAAGCACAACGAGGGAACGGGGGCAGAAATGCAAGCACACGGAGGGAACGGGGGGGCAGAAAAGCAAGCACAACGAGGGAACGGGGGGACAGAAAAGCAGGCACAACGAGGGAACAGGGGGGCAGAAAAGCAAGCACAACGAGGGAATGGGGGGCAGAAAAGCAAGCACAATGAGGGAACGGGGGGCAGAAAAAGCAAGCACAACAAGGGAACAGGGGGGCAGAAAAGCAAGCACAACGAGGGAACAGGGGGGTAGAAAAGCAAGCACAATGAGGGAACTGGGGGGCAGTAAAGCAAGCACAACGAGGGAACGGGGGGACAGAAAAGCAAGCACAACGAGGGAACAGGGGTGGGCAGAAAAGCAAGCACAGAAAAGCAAGCACAACGAGGGAACGGGGGCAGAAAAGCAAGCACAACGAGGGAACGGGGGCAGAAAAGCAAACACAACGAGGGAACAGGCAAGAAGAGACAAGAAAACGGGTACAACGAGGGAACAGGGGGGCAGAAAAGCAAGCACAACGAGGGAACAGAGGCAAGAAGAGGCAAGAAAACAGGCACAACGAGGGAACGGGGGGGCAGAAAAGCAACCACAATGAGGGAACAGGGGGGAGCAGAAAAGCAAGTACAACGAGGGAACAGGGGGGGCAGACAAGCAAGCACAACGAGGGAAGGGGGAGGGCAGAAAAGCAAGCACAACAAGGGAACAGAGGCAAGAAAACGGGCACAATCAGGGAACAGTGGCCAGAAAAGCGAGCACTCACCAGCTGGGGTGGAGGACTCGGCAGCTTCTCTTCTTATTCCGGCGGCGGTCCAGCAGAAATGGCTCTCCGAAAAGCACCGACATTTTCGGACCGGGGGGCATGTTTTTCATTCTCTCCTCTTCCCATTGGCCGGAATGTAAAATTCCAGCCAATGGGAAGAGGAGAGAAAGAACCTAAAAAACACGTCCCTCAGTCCCAAAAACACGGGGCTTAAATGGACAGACGCCCCTCTCCTCCAATGGCTGGCCGCGCAACCTACGCAGGCCGAGACCTAAAAAGTGAAGGATATCTGCGGTGGACTACAATAAACTTGTTGTGTTATAAATGACTAAAAAGATGATGCTCTTATCATTTAAAATGATGGCTGTGCTCCTTAGGTTTTTTTATGTTTACGATTTAGGATGCGAAATTAGGTGCAGAACAATCTTCGATGTCTGCCATTGAAAAATACTTAATTCATTGCTGCCATATTTGTGCATATATCGGAACATGGAATGGAATTTTGAATCTAAAGACTCATTCCAGTGCCATAAAATAAAAATCTTTGTTTAAAAAGTTAATGAAAGAGGTTGTTTTTGTTTTATATATATGCTTAAAGTTGACAATGAAACTGAAATACATTTATTAAAATCAAAGGTGAGCAGTGAAAGTCACTGATGTGTTAATTAAAGACAATGGTTGAAAACGAATTTTGTTGTATTTGAGTTCAGTTAAAAGCAAAAACAAGTCTAACCTAGTATGAATAAAAAGGGCCTTCAGAGATGGGGTGCTTGGGGGCAAAG
The DNA here is from genome assembly GCF_964261635.1 of Lissotriton helveticus. Lineage (NCBI taxonomy): Eukaryota > Metazoa > Chordata > Amphibia > Caudata > Salamandridae > Lissotriton > Lissotriton helveticus. The sequence continues at coordinate 1,246,423,381 of NC_136059.1, read as the reverse complement.
CTGGCCCGGGAAGGGGCCTGCGTGCCTCCCAGGCCCTGTGGCCATCCCCTCCCCACATCAGCTCATGGGTAAAGGCCCTGCAGACAGCGGTTGGATTCATGTATGGTAATTAAATATTACTTTTACATTAAAACAACCCTAGAAATTCACTGAAAACTTTGCAGGGACGTTGTGGTTGGGAAGTAGCATGGAGGAGCTGCATAACCGGAGGTTGAAGGGACGTTATGGTTGGGAAATTGTTACTTGCGATAACTTTAAATGAGCAATTTCTAGGTTTTGTGTGTGCAAAATATTAACCAAATTATAACGTCCCTGAAACCTTTGGTTTTTTTTGTGTGAATTTCTAAGGTTCTTTGGTTCTATTTCCTAGCTATAACGTCCCTGTGGCCTTTCTCAGTGATAAATATATATATATGGGTGTGTGTGTATATATGTGATCAAGGCTCCGCTGAGCCGAAACGTCTGTGACTCTTTCTGCGCAATAAACCTGTTAAGTACCTCGAGGTCCGTGTCCGGTGTCTACTTGCTGGCAGAGGAAGCTGCGTGAGCTTGTGAGGAAACGGAGTTCAGGATATATATATATATATATCATGCTACTTTTTGCCCAAAGCTTGGAAATGCACTCTATATATATATATTTTTTTTTTTACATATCAGTTGCAGGTCTCATGATTTGCATTGTATTCCTTAGCATCTGGGAAGTATTGGGGTTATAAGAAGCCTTGGAAATAAGCACTGTGCATTTTATAAACCATATGCAACTTTGAGTATTTAAACCAATATGATGCACCATGCAGTTTATAATGATTAAGTGGGAGATCGGCCTTTTATACATACACAAGGTGTTGAACATGAAATACCATGACTCAGTACATGGGGTACCTTATGGGATGGTAGTTTTGATATGGAATCTCAGTTGAAGGTGAAAGGTTTTGGATCCTGTGCCTGAATATGTATAGAAGAGCATATGCCTGAAGGGATAATGTATATCTAATTGTTAATTATGGATTTGTGCAATAATCACTCTTGAAAGATCCTTTAGGGCAGCTTTATTTCAATTTATACAAGCAACATTTCACAATTGGAAAGCTTAATGATGATAAAGGGTTGTCTTTTGCAGTTGTATTTTTGTGTCTAAAGTAAGGAATGGTTAAAAAATGTAAATTTATCTTTAAATGAATGTGCAATATGAAATTGTATAATAGCTATGTGAAGATAACATTTCAAAATAGCTACCTGAAGATGAAAAGTGCTTGTAGGATAAATGAATCGTTGAGCTACTTGAATCTAAATGTACATTGATGAAAATATGGTGGGCAGAATTTGCCAAAGAAGAATAGGTTGAACTGCCAATCTAGTGTTTTCGGGCCATCAAGGTGGTGAAGGAGTGGCAATAAATTGTTATACACTGCAAAGTCTTTCAGATCCAGTCAAAGGCGATAGCTGAAACGTGTCGGTTGTTTCATTTTTTTACCTGATCAGTGTCCTGTGAATGTTTTGGAGTTCGAACAAGAAAATTAAATAAAAAAGAAATTGAATGAATACCTCCTGCAAGCCGAGCGTCTATGCTGTGCCCCTGCATTGGTGGTTGAGAAAATGAAAGCCATGAAGGAGTACATGTAACACACCAAACCAAGGGCACGAAGCAGCATGTTGTACTGGGACATGAGGCGTGCAACAGAACGGAGATGTTAAATGTTGATGGTTTGGAGAATGCCGCAGTCCTCTGTCGTGTCCAATACCAATTATACACGGACACTGACTTGTATCTAGGAACTCTTTATTAGCACATCTCCTCAGGTCCCCGTCCCTACTCTAACTGCCCGGTTCCTGTCCCCCTAGCTCCTCCCGTTCCTGCTCCTCCCTCCTAGCTCCACCCCAACCACTCGACCACCCCATACAATCCTACATCTCCCCCCTTCTTAACAAAATGAACTTAGTTTCCGCATTGTTTGTAAGTCTTCAATCCACCACACGGGTTGACGAACAGCTTGTTCTTCAAGCGTCAGTAGTGTTGAATCCTGGGTGGTCCTGACTTTGATCAGTCTTTCCGGTGTCTTAGCCACGATGTCCTTAGCCGCGGGAATGCACTTTTGGGAATGCAACTCATTGCATGTGGGCTGCTTATTATTCGGTTCCACAGTTATCGTGGTTCTTTCTGGGTGTGTGACTGCTACTGGCTCGGCTCGGCAGTGACTGTCTGCCTTCCTTGGTGACCCTTGGTCTATTGCCGATTGATCTCCTTCGGGAGCGGACGATGGGCTGGTCTTCTTCTGAGCTCCCACCTGTGAAGTTGTTTCTCTTTGTCTTGTCAGGTTGGGAACCGCACTGTTCTCCTGTTCACCATCCGTCAGGTTGGGAACAGCACTGTTCCTCTGTTCACCATCTGTCCGGTTGGGAACGGCACTGTTCTTCTGTTCACCGCCAGGCATGCCAGACATTAGTGTATTATCTGATATGGGTGTCCTGTCTTGATTCTTGGACTCATGTGTTGCCTCTGTTTGTTTCTTCCCTTCCCACTCGTGTTTGAGGCTGGCGAGACCCTTGACCACCCGGTCATGTGCCTGTTTGTCTCTCATTCGGTGGCAGTTCATCTCTGTCGCTATGTTCGGTCCTCCCCGCGGGGTGACGGGATAATCCTTTACCACTTGGTAGATATTGTCCCATTTCTTTGTTTTCCTTCCGTCAGTTCTTTGAGTCAACCTCTCTGACCCCATCAGGGGTGACGGTATATTATTCATGTCTTGATGTGGCGATGACTGACGTGACTTGTTGTCCTTTGGTTCTGTTGTGCGTCCGGGTGATTGATGCCATGGCCGTGGTCGGGACCATGATTTTGTTGACCCGAATGATCGGACAGACATGTCTTCCGACTCGGAGGAGTCGGTTGCCGATTTCCTTCGAGAACGTTCTTTTGAGGGCGTCGTGACTGATACGTTTATTGAGTTGGTATTCTGGGATGACAGGCTCCTGGGGTCGGAGCTATCTACGGAGCATTTCCTTTGGTATGTCTCTTTTTGTGTCTTCTGTGTTGTTGCGGTGGAGGGATCGTTTACTTCATTAGTTTGGTCTCGGGGCATTTGGTCTTTACCCTTGTCACGGGACATCAATGTCCCTTCTCCGCTTTCTCGTTGACACAACTGTCTGTAGTGTACATGCCCCTCCCTTTTCGGTGTCTGAGTGGCTTGCCACTCCTCATGTGGTTGGTTTCTTCTTCTCGCTTGTTGTTTGTGTTAACGTCCGTGCCATTGGGATGATTTGTCTCACCGCTTGATGCTTCTTCGGACTCATCTGTAGACTTTGGTGCATAGCGGGAGGATGGCCGGGGTTGTTCGTGTGCTGGTTTCTGGCATTGACGGGATAGGTCCCATCTTCCGTAGTTCGTCTTTCTTGCCTTCTTGTTGAGCAATCTGCCATTTTGTCCATGGGTGTGATCTGTCCCACTTGACACTTCATCTGTTTCATAATCATTATCATCATCGGTTGACTGACTCCTTGAGGTTGAGTAACTCCGTGAGGTTGTATCAGTATCATCATCTGTTGACTGACTCCTTGAGGTTGAATGGCTCCATGAGGTTGCATCAGTACCGCTTTCGCAATCCTGATTCATCCTGGTCTTTTGTGATGGTGACTTGGAGTGTTCCCTGACGCTCTGTCTCTGGTTTCTTGACTCTGATTCACCCTCCCTCTTTTCAGCTTTGTTTGTCTCCTGGGCCTCTCCCTGAGGCATAACGGGTGCCTCTTTCCAGACATTTGAATGCACGTCTTTCGAGAAGTCTTTTGCTTTTATTCGCACTCCAGCCTCGGCCCCTCTGATGATTCTCTTTAGCGACCATTGCTCCTGAAGAATCTTGCTCTTCGTGTCTGCGCTTGAGCAGCCTTCGATTATTCGGAGCCGAACTGCTTCTTCATTAGTAAATGTGTTGAAGTGGCAGCAGGGTACCAGACTTAGTAACCGGGTAATGAATCTCGGCAGTGGTTCTCCTGGTTCCTGCCGCGCTGTATTGAAAGCGATGCGAGCATGATCCACTTCCACCAGTGCATGGAAATGGGCACGTAGCTTCACTTGGAGTCTTCCATAGCTCTCTGTGTCCCTTTTGGGAAATGATCTGATTAGGCGACGGCCCTCATGACCGACTAGCTGGAGGAGTAGTGTCAGACATTTTCCATCCCTTTGTTCATCAATTGCATCAAGAAAATCGTCCAGGGAATCCAGCCACCGGTTCCATTCGGGACCCAAGTTCTGACCGTCAGTCTGTGACACTGGGGGTGGTACTTCAATGCAAGGCCTGGGCCGGTGGGTTGCTTTTACCGCCGCCATGAGGGAGGTGTGTTTTATCTGCTATCGTCGTAGGATTGTTCGCTTTGTTTCCCGTCGTGTCTGCTGACTTTCTTCGGCCAGGATCCCGTACCTTGCCGTCTCCTTTGATTTAGGGCTGGGTCACCACTCCTGGGTGACTACTGTATTCTGTCCGCCTCTAGCACGACCGTTTCAGGAGGCTTCACTGAGTTGGGCTTGGATTTCCTGATTTCGGAAATGGCCACCACTCAGCCGGTCCACACATGACACTTGGCTCAGCACCTTCCCGCTTTTATTGGGGTGGCCTGCTAACTGCAGGTGATTTGGGGTTCTCCTTACTGTTGATCATCTATCTTTGCGTGGCGCGGGAAAGTTGCTTCGGTACTTGCTTTTGTTTGTTACGTTCCAGATCTGTAGTTGCTTGGTGTATTTAGGGTGTGCACTCGCCTGTGTTTGCTGACTTCGGGACTTGTATTTATCCGTGTTTGGTATGTTCAGGTCTGTATTGGCTCGTGCTCGTGGCGTTCTGAGTTTGCATTTGCTTGTTTAGTACCATTCGATATTTGTGCCAGCTTATGCTTGTTTGCATCAAGGCTTGCTTTTGCTCATGTCTGTTTATGCTTGAAGCATGTGCTTGCTCTCAGTGTGTCTCTTGCACTTGCCAGTGCTTGTTGTGTTTACGGTGTGTTTACGGTTGTCTTTATTTGTATCTTGCGTTAATTGGTCTTGCATTCACCTTTGCGTGTCCTAATGCAGCTCTTGCATTTACTTGTGCTTGTTTGTCTTTGTTATTGCTTTTGCCAATGCTTGTCTACTTGTATCTGTCAATGCGCGTTCATTGACATAGTCCGTCACTTGCCAATGTTCATTCAATGTAGTCATTCCATTTGCCAATGCTTGTTTGTATGTCTTTTACCAATGCTTATTCCCAGACACTGCTCGCCTGACTTAAAGATGGCCGCCGCCAAATTTCACAGGGTCTGTCTTTCAGGCTGCCTGACCTGAAGATGGCCGCCCCCTCTACAGCCCACGAGGTTTTCTCTCTCCCCAGGCACACACACACCCGGTGCTGCTGGACTCACTGTTGTGCTGTGACAGGTCTCCACTCTTCCGGCGGGGATTGGGTGAGTTTAGTCTGCTTCTGCGAGGATTGCTGGCCTCGCGCGCCGCGTACCAGGCGGCTGGGCTTCACTTCTGCCGGCAGATTCAGCGCTGGCTTTGGACACTCTGCCACGCACACTTGGGGCACTTCTCCCGTCCTCGCGGCGCTGCAGGCTCACTGGGGCAGTGTCGGAGTGAGCTTCCGACCCTTACTTGGTCCCGATGCACTTCTGGTTTTTTCGCGCGTCTAGCACGACCGGCGCTCCGGCGCTCTCACTTGGCGCCTTTTCCTGTGGCGCTTCTGCGCTCTCACTCAGCGCTTCTTCATGTAGCGCTTCGGCGCTTGTCCACTTCTCTGTCGTCTTTCCTCGACCCTCTTCCGCTTGCGAGGGGAGATCAGGCCGCTCCTGGGGGGCTCAATACCGGCGCCGCAGGGTCACGGTTGCAGCGGAGCTCTGGACGCTCCACGCTGCGGGACGGGGCACTCTCGGGTGGGTTTCTGCTTTATCCCACCCTCGTCGCCAGCTGTCGTGTCCAATACCAATTATACACGGACACTGACTTGTATCTAGGAACTCTTTATTAGCACATCTCCTCAGGTCCCCGTCCCTACTCTAACTGCCCGGTTCCTGTCCCCCTAGCTCCTCCCGTTCCTGCTCCTCCCTCCTAGCTCCACCCCAACCACTAGACCACCCCATACAATCCTACACCCTCTGCTTGAACAGACGTTGAAACGCTGAACCCACTGGGAGGAACCGGATCACATTGAGGTAAGGGGGTAGCAAATACCTGTGCCGGAGGGGACAAGGATAGGCTACAGATTGCCAGACACTTTGGTCCATAACTTCTATGGGGGCTTTCGAGTGACTTAGAAAAGTGTAGTCCCACCCACACAAAGGCACTGACAAATGAGCACCAGCCGGTGACAAACAGGAAAGGAGGGTGCTGGACAATCAGCCATCGAGAGTAACTAAGAATACTGGAAAGCATTTCCTTATGAAATTTACCTAATATGGTGTGAACGGCTAAAAATGTGTAAGTGAATAAATTGCACACTTAAATTTAGTAAAAACACTGGTTATAGTTAAAGAATGGAAACGAAAGCAGTGTGAGCCGAGTGAATATAACCTTGAATATTCTATAACATAGAACATAAGGTATGCTAGAAGAATTTCTAAGCAGAAAACCAGCGAAAGAAAGAAGAAACTGTATAAGCAGCAGGCACTGTGAAAAAAGAAAAAGTAGGAATATAATACCTAGAAGGATTTGTAAAATGAACACAATGGTTGAAAGACAAGCAAAATGGAGGCTAACAGCTGAAAGCACGTTCCAGGAGAGCTCTAGTGCAATGGGAACTGACAATATAACTAACATGAACGATAAAACACCGGCTCAATTGGTGAGAGATTGGAAAAAAGCGAAACGGGCAGAAGCCAAACAGAGGTGGGAGATGACCTCCCTTACCAAGTATCTGGAGTGTAAAATGATCCCTAGATGGCTATGAATTATTTTGCTGCCAACATATGAAGACATGGATGAAGACCTGATAAATGAATGGTGTGTGAACACAGAAGAAGGCTCAGCAAGATTAATGAAGAGTCTAATAGAGCAAGCTAGAAGGAAAATGGGATTGCAAACAGTTAAAATTGAAATTATCAATAAAGAGTCGGATAAAGATAAAGCAACAGTGAGAGATTTGATAATCAAACTGGAAAAATCTTTACAGGACTATGATGAGGAAATTATGGAACGTAAAGCTGTAAAATTTACAAGGGATAGGCTGGATTACCCAGTATGGTCGCGCCTACACCTTCGCCAAAAAATTTGATAGTTTTAAGGCAAAAGAAAAAACTGGTCCTCAAGTGAGAAACATACAAAGTGAGAGCGAATTGAGCTCAGATGCAGGATCTAGTGCAGATGAAGCACCGACTGACACGAGGGATTTTCACAAGGCACTGCAACTACTGAGGATGACCACAAGGGGTAAGGGGCAGACGACAACAAACCTATGGAAAAGAAACTGTAGAACAAGCAGGGGTAAGAGGAAGGGGGTGAGGAAAGAACAGGGGTCGCATATAAACCCAGTGGTTCTGGTGAGATGGAAAAGCCCCTGATAGAGAATATTCAACCACCTTGAACGCAAACCAGAAAAGACCTGAGCTTAACATTCTGTCCGTCAGCTCGCCCTGATTGAACTGAATAAATACGTTAGAAAACTAAAGCTCCATTAATACCATTGGATGGAACCCCAAAAATTCACCAGTGAAGAACTAATACTTCCTAAACCCTTCTTATTTAAAATCTCATGTGGGCTACTGGGTTCCGCATGATGGGGAAAGATGAGGGTCCGAGAGCCCAATCTAAAATGGACAGATACACGGTTTCCTCATCTGATGCACCCAGATAGCACGTCCTACGACCTACAGCTCACCAGGGAACCAGATGATCTGGCAACCTCCTACAGGCCATCAGGTCCTCCAAAGAGGAGATATAATCAAAAATAGGAGATGAGAGTGGATGACTCTCTCCTGTGCCAAGACCTCCGGAATGTGGCATACAGGGTGACCGAAGCAGAAAACAAGAGTCTCGACTCTTGAAGACGAACTAGCATCACTAAAAACAGTCTACAAACTAATGTCAACAGCCACCGCCTTCAAAGCTCGGGCCAAAGATTTCAGAACACAGGTTGTGCCAGAATAGCTTTCACTTTGTGGGATTTCCAAAGGAGATCGAGATTAAGAGTCTTGAATCCTTCCTAGAAATTTGGCTTGCGTCTTTGCGTCTTTGCTGCCCCCAGATTGAATCTCTTAAAGGTTTGCATTCAAAAGAGCACACTGCTTCCTAATACAACTTCCTCCAACGGGGACCAGCGAGACCCCTTGCTGCCCAAATACTAAACTATAGCGACAGAGACATGATCCTCAGAGCAACAAGAGAAAAAGAACGTCTCCACTATGGATCACCACGAATCATGATCTTACCGCACTATACCAGGGCAGTCCAGTGGCACTGTAAATCATTTGAGGACATCAAACATAAATTGTGCGTCATGAACCTCCAGTAAATGCTCATATTCATGGCATGCCTCAAAGTACTCTTTGAAGAAAGATCCTACTTCTTTGACAACCCAGACGCAGCATGGGAATGGGAGACAGAGAAGCTTGAGCTGAGATACCTCAGGACACATCGAGAACACTACCTGAATTACCCTTCCCATGAGTTGGCACCCACCCCCTAACAATCCTCCAGACACCAAGGCAGAACATACAAGGCTGAGTTCAGCGCGCATCCTCTCAATGTGAAATAAAATGCTCACCAGTACTCAAACACGCCAAAAGCTTAAAACCCTCGATCTAATATTGCAGGAGACCCATCTCATGGGCACCACCCGTCATGCCCTCTGTAATAATAATAATAATCCACATTTGTAAAGCGCACAATCACCCGTAAGGGTCTCTAGGCGCTGGGGGCCGTCGGGAAGATTAAGCGAGCTATTGCCCAGAGTCACATGGTGCTGGGCTAACCTGCCGCCGGGGATCGAACCCTGATCCCCAGATTCCAGCGTCAGTCGCCCTGGCCGCGGCGCCACACCTCTGTAGATTTGGCTATGACAGGCCACCAATCAAATTTCACAGAGGGCAGCAGAGGGCTGCATGTTTTGCCATTGTGCAACATTCCGTCCATCATCTTGTGTGTTTTGCTGTTCACCCTATGTGGGAAGGGTATGCCCAGACGTGGGTCCCGTGCTTACTACGCCACTGGAGTCAAGCTATCCTGGCTGATGAAGGCTGATAGCCAGAAACCGATCCTAGGATGCTTGATTCCAGTCCAGGGAAGACATGGCTTGGCAGTTCGGTCTGGACTGTTCCCATGAGGCACAGGGTCAAGACTGATTTGCATATGGCCATGTCTGAGCTGGGGTGGCTTGGTGAGCAAATTAACGATGGATTAAACCCAGATCTGTGACTGGGGGTGAATGTTTTGCCATTGGCAAACATTCCGTACATCATCTAGCGTGTTTTGCTGCAGTATGGTAGCCATTCTTCTCCACAAATCACACCCCTGACACTGCCCAAAAGTACTCATGACGATTCAGGCCGCTTCGTGGTGATGGAGCAAGGTGATTAACAAGATTTTGTTCAGACTTGCAAAGTTAAAACTTCCATAACCAACGTAATTGTATTAATAAGCATGTGATGAAGATATTAATCAACTTAGTTTTAAAATGCATTTTTCAGAAAACACGTGGGATTAACTTATGTGCTTTATGTTGCAAATGCGAAGAAAATAATAAACTAATTTTGTCTATTGTCTTTGTCAGTATTAAATGTGGCTGTTTAATTAATGGCATGTGCTTATTTGTGTGCTTATGTTATGTTTTTTCTGTGATTAAAATGCATAAAAGAGTTCCTGCAGTTCCTAAGGGAATGGTAGATATGATGCTGCTTAATTGTGCTTCAGCTAGGTAACATAAATTAACGGGTTTTTATTAGTAAAGGGGGTGGGTAACAGAATGGGTCTCAGTTCTTTAATTAATTGATGTTTTGTGTTTGTTTAATAATAGTTTCCGAGGTGAGGCCTAAGAGATGATTTAGAAAATGGCTGGCAGAGCTGGAGATGTGAAAACTTGACCAGAGTGAAGACTTCACTCATGCGCAGAATGTGGAGTTTTTTGCTGAACAGTCAACATTTAAAGGCGGAAACAGTTTTTGGTCGAGTTGAACGTGCTCTTGGAGAAAAGCTCAAGGACAGGAAACCAGTATGTCTGCCAAGATTAGGAAGTAATATTCTGAACTCGGGAGAAAGTATCACTTTCGAGGAAGCTAGAAGGATGGAGAAATTTACGAACAATAGGGCTTATGATGAAGCCTGGACTTGGTCAGAATCGGATGACCTAATGGTGGACTGACATGGCTCAGCCAATAGCAAACCTGGATTTATGAGAAAGTATGCAAAATGTAGTCAGTTTAGTTAGTTAGAAAGGTCTAAAACCTGACCTCATAGGTAGGAGGGCGCTTCTCGCTTTCCGATTCCAGATTGACGTGTCATGCTGTTGGACTTTGGCGCACGTAAGGACAGCAGACTTTAAATGATTTTTCCTTTCTAGGTGGAGAGAGAATTAGACAGGGAAATAGGGTTTAGGGAATGGAAACTGTTATTTTGCTAATAATTCTTGATGCTGAATTTGCTTCTTAATGTCAGTTCATTAATTTAACTCCATAATAAAAATGCTGCTTTCTTGATTGCTAATGAAATAAAGACTTTAAACCTTTTTGCTATTCTACTTTATGAATAAAGCTAATAAAATTAGATTTGAAATGACAAGCTGGTCTTGTTTATTCATGATCTAGTTACCATCAGTTGATTCAATCGCCATTAGTGGCTTGATTATAAATGATAAATGTTTAAAAACCATGGTGAAAATAGTTCAACTGCAGTTGTATATAATAATGTAAATAGTATGAGAGTAGTTTTATTAATCAGGCCACACGATTCAGGCGCTCAAAATTGTCTCATTGGTGTTATGGGCCTTATTTGTGTTTCATGATTAATGGTGAGTATTGTGATGATAGGTTGCGTTATTGAGACAGTTTTTCAATAGGAGCGCTGGATCAGTGGGAACAGACGAAATCCTCGAAGAGGAATCATTACAATCTCCTATGCGTGTATATGCCACCCCACCCCACCTAGCCTCAGTTGCACACAACGTTTTGGAAATGATGCTCCTTGTCTTCCCAACATGCACAACTATAGTGGGAGGAGACTTTAATGACCTCCTCCCTCAAATCCCGCCAATGATGCTTCAAACGAACCATGTGATCCTGCAGGCATCAAGTGGCATAACTTGAAACCTGCATGGACTCACTAGGTCTGAACGATGTCTGGAGGATTAGGCACCCCAGTGATTCAGGCTTTACACACGTCAGCGGCACATAAAACCCACTCTCTAATCGACTTAATCCTACTCCCTGCAATAGACAACCTGCATGTCCTAGATGCATTCTCCGCCGGGGTATATCAGATCGCTCCCCACTTACTCTTCGACACGGCAACCCACGCTGGGGCCCCATACCTATCTGGCACCTAAACCTGTGACACCTCATAAACCCTCAAAGCGTGGACAGAGACTGCAGCTTACTTTGACACTAACCAAGGTTCTGTGGACTCTCCCGCAACAGTCGGTGAGGCGGGTAAGTCCAAACTAGGGGGACTGCCAAAACCCTATGTCCGACAAGGTGAGAGCACCAAAAGACAAGCAATCATGCAGATGGGGGAGCAAATCCTCTGTATGTTAAAACAGGCCTCATCTGAAAACTCGACCAAGTCTGGCCACAAACAAACCCATGCCAAAGCCTCTCTACAGCAGCTGACCCTGAAAGAGGCCAGCCAGTGTTTGAAGGAAGCAACACAAAAGATGTACGAACGCAGTGACAAGATAGGGGAATTATTCCACCAGCTGGGCACCAGGGAGCTGGTGTCCAGGGTGATCCCTACACTGCAAGTCTCCCAAGATAACATAATCCACACTGCCACAGAAATAGTAAATATATTTGTGCTCGCTGAACTTGTCCATCTATTGAGTCACAAGCCCAGCTTGTAATGGAAATCCCTCTCCCTTCAAAAGTTGTCAAGAATGGTGCTAGAAGTCACCCTCACGGTCAAGGAGACGATGCACACATTAAACAGTGGAAAGACTCCGGGCCAGACGGATTCCTTTCCGAATATTATCAGATGAATAGAGTCCTGCTGCCCCGCACCTACTTGCAGAATACAAGGAAGCGTGCAGTATTAGGGACCTCCTTTTCGTAATCATTGTGGTCATCCTGAAATCCACCAATCCTAACTCTGTATGCAACGCCTTCTGTCCCATCTCCCTGTTAAACATAGAACTTAAAATCAAGCCAAAAACACTTCTTGTTAGGTTCACGACAGTTTAGGATTCACTCGTCCACCCTGACCAGTATGGCTTTACGGCAAGTAGTGGCACCCAACACTGTATTAGCCAGGGGCACATGGCACTGGCCTGAGCCTGGAAACTCTGAGTCTCATGCGCTGTATTACTTACTCTTGGACTTAGAGAAAGACTTTGACTCCATAGATTGGAACTTCCTGGATGAAGTCCTTGACCACATGGGCTTCAGTCCTCACATCCGATAATAGGTACAGCTCCTTTACACTCACCGGAATGCTCGGGTGAAGGTTAATGGAATTATGTTTGAACCCTTCCTGATCAGTCAAGGACTTGTCAGGGCTGTCCTCTCTCTCCCTTCCTTTTTGCCCTTGCCGTTGAACCAGTAGGGCAACTGACCCTATGTGATGCCCAGAATTCAAGATGGGACTGGGTGACAGCTTTGAAGACAGGATAGCCCTCTACGCCGATGACGTGCTGTTATACTTGACAAACCCACACCAATCAGGACCACGCTGCCTCAGACTACTAGCCCTATATGAGGAGGCATCGGGACTCCGACTCTACAAAGCTAAATCTCTCCTCATCCCTATACAAGGGGATACAGCCTCAGTCTCCTGGCAGGTAGACAAACCGATTCAGCAACCCAGCTTTAAATATCAGGGGGTCATGATGGCTCTTGAACCCAAGCTTACATGGCGGTTGAACCTCACCGTCCTAGTCAATAAAATGATAACGGATCTCAATTGCTGGGTCTCGCTACCGATTAACATCCTAGAATGAGCGGGTCTTCCCCCCCCGATTCCTATACATCCTCAAAACGTTTCCCTTAAAAAGACTCGGCTCTATAGTTCTCCTGGAAGGGGGAGGGCCTTGCGGGTCTCTAGGGCTGTTTAACCGCAGCTGTCATAGCATTTTCATGCCTCTACCGTTGTATTGCATATTCTTGAACCGCAGAGTATTTTTGTTTATGTGCAAGCTGCTTTTTCAATAAAAGGATTTAATACTAAAAATACGCAATACATGGTTTACAAAACTGGCAGCAGAGAAGCGTCCTTTCTATGGGCTGATACACCCCCCTCGCATGTCCATTGCCAGCCAAATGTCGGCTAATGACATACGATGGTGGGATGGAAATGGGCGACATACAACTATACTACCGAGCCACCCACCTCCTAGTGATTAATAACTGCTAAAGTGGAAGCTGGAATGATCCGGCATACCGTTCAGAACTATCTATACACGGTGAGATGGTCTTGATATATGGGGACCCGATTCCCCAAACCCTCCCAGACAAGACTCAACTGGCGTTCTTAACATGGAGACCAATTTTGCGATCCATGGGATGACAGGGCGGACTGTCCCAACAGACCCTCTTATTGTATGGATGCCTTCTCAGCTACACGTCACAACTAGAGGGGTTTGCCAAGTGAGACAAAATTGGAGTCTCCACCCTTGGAGATGTGTGGGGGACGGGGTGGTCTAGACTCCTTTCAGGAATTATAGACACAGTTTCAACTCTCAAACACAATTCCATAAATACCTCCAGCGCCAACATGCACTCGCAGAATGCACCAGGCAGTTAGTAGACATACCTGAGCACAGTCCGCTAAAGGCCAAGCTCCTCATGGGGAATCTCGGACAGAAAGGTATCCCCCAAATATACTGAACCCTCATAAACAATGCCACGGACCCTGTTGATCTCCTTAGAAGTAAATGGGAGGATTGGGTGGGACCTCTTGAAGATTTCAATTGGCATGAGGCATGCATGGCCCCCTGCGAGCTGGTGATCTCCTGTTTCTGGATGAACCAAATTAGCTACCTCCACACTAGCCGGTCAGACGCTGACCTCTGAATGCCCCCGCTGCCACCAAACCAACGCAGACGTTTCACATGGCATGGTTGTGTTCCCTTTTAGCACAAACTTGGAACAGGGAGGTAACAAGCCGTTTCTCGAAGGGAGAAAGTGTACGGGTTCCAGAGGTCTGCACCGACGGCTGGGTTACCCAGTGTCAAATTTGCAGTTAGCGAATGCCCTCTGACTCCAGCAATGCATATCCATCTCGGAGTTGCTAAAATGATTGCACCCCGTCATGGTCAAAGAAATCTTCAATCCTTTTATACTTAGCTAGTTGCCAGGCGTCAAACGTGGTTTCCTAACGCACCGGAGGAATGTCAGGGCTGCCAATGAGAAGGGACAAAGGGGAGATGAAAGTTGGTAGGCCAAGCTGGTGGTGGGAACAGGGAGGTGGGTGATCGCTGTGCCATGATGTCATTGTAACCCGTACAATATGGGAACTAAACATCACTCCATGGTCTATGCTTCTTGGGTAGCCACTGAGGTTTCCTAACCTGTATGTCAGTGATGGACCGGTCCATCAAGCATCAGAGTTTCTCTGAGGATGAGCGTTGCAATTCCACTACATAACGTATCTCAAGCGCTATGATATAGCTCTGGGATTCCCAACCCCCCCCCCCCATCTTCCAGTGGGGCAGCTGTCTTTCTTTCCCTGCAGAGAGACTGACTGACTGACTGTCTGTCAGCTATGCAGGTCCCTGCATGCCACACGCAGGAGTTCTATATAGTTCCATTCAGCCAAACTACTATGAAGTACATCTTGACACATGTGTGATGTGTCTGTGTTCCTATAGGGCAGCCTGGCACTTCCTGTACATGTTTATTCCCAGCATTTGGGATTTTTGCTCATTCACTTTAAATCCAGACCCTTGGTTAAAGGCCTCCCGCATCAGCGAAGAGTGTGTGGATCAGTACGCATCAGGAGGACAATATCTGAGTAGAGGGCTATCTTACTTTCTTTCCTGCCAAAGGTAACTCCTGTTATCTGGACATTGTATTGGAAAGATTCTGCAAGGGGCTCCATATGTAGAGTGAAAATAAGTGGGGACAGCAGAGCAGACAGTCCTACCGCAAACCCCTTTGAATCTCAACCGGTCCTGATGTTGTGCCTTTTACCCGCAACCTGGAATCTGGGCATGCGCAGACACTCAGCACCCAGCACTGAAAATTGGTACCTATACAACTTCTGCATATGACCTCCTGGAGGAAGGGCCAGTGGACCCTATCAAATGCTTTCTCTGCATCTATCGAGAAGGGGAAGGTTGGAGCCTTAGTATCTGTCGCCTTGTCTATGATATGAAGGATGTACTTTGCGTTATCAGCACACTTTGTTTCAGGGATAAATTACGTTTGATCAGGGCCCACTAATTCTTGAATGTAGGGAGCTAGTCTCTTTGCAAAAATACTCGTAAAGATCTCTACATCTACGTTCAGAAAGAAGTTTGGGCAGTATGAGGCACGGTTAGCAGGGTCCTTCCCAGGCTTGTGTATAGCCCTTATGGCCACTGACTGCATCGTGGGCGTAAGAGAGCCAGTGTCAGCAAAGAAATTATAGAGCCTAATCAATATGGGAGCAAGTTGTGACAAGAATATTTGATAAAAGGTCGCTATAAACCAGTCTGGGTCTGGAGCTTTACCAATGTGGAGTTTAGAGATGCCAACTATGACTTTCTCTTGTTTTGATTTCTTTCTCCAATGTGTCTGCTTGTTATTTAGTAAGAGTCGGTATCTGGATCATACTGAGGTATGTCTGGATAGCCTCTGCAGAAATGGAGTTGGAAGTATACAGCTTAGGGTAGAAAGGTTGAAGTGCCTTTGCCATCTCACCTGGTGTATGGGCCGGTCTCTCTCTGTTGTTATCAATGTGAGCGGCACTGGCCCGCTAGTTGGACCCCAAGTTTGCAAGCCAGCAGTTTACTAGCCTTGTTGCCCCCGGCATGGTAATTGAACTTGGTGCGTAGTAGTGCGTACTCCGCTGCATCTGAGTCTAAGTCTAACTTGCAGCAGTGAGTTGGCAGCAAGATTTTCAGCACCCGGAGGTGTTGTGCTGATGCTCTAGGTTGCCCACCTTCTCATCCAGTTCTTGTCTTTTAGCCCTCCTGCCAGCATTGAGTTTGGTGCAAAGGAGATAAATTCCCCCTGAGGATCAGATGTAAGGGCATCCCAGAGAGTGGCAAGCTGTGAGTCCAAACTCTTGTTGTTGTGCATGTATGTAGTGATGCGTTTGCTGATAGAGTCTATAATGTCTTTTGTTTTAAAAGGTTGCTCTTTCGCCACCTGTGTCTCTGTCTTGGGGGCATATTAAGTTGTGGAGCACCAGGGCATGATCAGTGAGAGCCATAACCCTTATACCCGCTTGGAGGGCCCATGCTTGGAGATGTGGGATGCCAATGTAGTAGCTCAGTCTAGCATATGTTTGGTGTAATACAGAGAAGAATGTGTAGTCTCTGCTAGCTGAGTGTTGGGTGCACCAAATATAGGATAGTCCCAGGCCCTTGAGCCAGGCTCGCCCGAAAATTCGAGTAGGTACCTGATTGTCCCACTCTCAGAGCCAAGCAATCAAGGCCACAGCCCATCACTATGTCGAAGTCACTCTCTATCAGTATCTCTGTATCTGGGGTCCGCATGATTTGAGAAATCACGTCTTTCAAAAAGCGTTCTTGGTTGTCCATTGGGGCATAGACAGTGGTATGTGTAAAGGTGTGTGTGTAGGGAAACAGACAGTTGGAACAACGGAGGCAGAGCCACGTGTTTTCCAACAACGCAAGTGCTACTACGATTGCCTTAACCTCGCATGTGCCTTAACCACACATGTGTGGTTACGGCAGTGCGCGGTCTAGCTGCTGCTGGGCGGAAGCAGGAAGGATCGGGAGAGGATGCTGTGAGGTGAGTGGGGCTGGGTTTTGGGGGCTGGGGGTAGTTTTCAGTGCTGGGGAGGTCGGGACGTTTTTAGGGCTCGGGCGTAGTTTTTAGGGCTTGGGAGGGCAGGGTAGTTTTTAGGGCTTGGGGGCAGGGACGTTTTTAGGGTTCGGGGGAGGTGGTTCGTTTTCAGGAGGGAGGGGGTAGTTTTAGGTCTCTGGGCAGGTGCTTGGGGAGCCGTTTTAGGGCTCAGGGTGGGGGCAGGGATCGGGATACTTTTTAGGACTGGTGCTGTGTCGTTTTCAGGGTTAGGGTTGTTTTTAGGGCTTAGGGGAGGGCGGGGTAGTTTTTAGGGCTGGTGCAGAGAAGTTTTTAGGGCTAGGGGGGGAGAGGGTGTTTGTTTTCAGGAGGGAGGGGGGCGTTTTAAGGTCTCAGAGCAGGGAGTTGGAGGGTAAGACTTACCTGATAAGTCTTAGCCACACATATGTCTTTGCCATACATGCCTTAACCTCATATCTCATTGTAAAGGCATGCGTGTTTAAGACTGCGTGGAACCGACATGCGTGGTAAACACGTGTGGTTCCGCCACATAACCCTGTGTGTATTGCTCTATCCGCACTGCCAGCATTTGCTAGGAATTTAAGCAACAATGGAAATGATCTTGCCGCAAAATGTGTTAGGCAAAATTATAGCTACCTTCTCCCCTTTTTTATTTGAGTCAGACGGTAGAAGTTGGCGAGTACGCCAGTGGGAGCGCAGGCGTGCCCAGTCTTTCTTTAGGAGAAAAGTTTCTTGTAGGAGACATGTATCACATGTAGACTCCCTGAGCATTCAGAGGACTGCACTGTGTTTTGCTGATGCCCCAGACTTTTAAGCCAAGGATCTTCAGCGACTTGTACATTTGGTTTTTCTAGGTGGCCCAGCATACACCTGGACTGCTGCCTCAGCGTCCCAAAGGCCAAATGTGTATGGTATGGGGGATGGGAATAACAAAGTGGAAAGTGAGAGTGTTCTCGGGTCCCCTCCTCTGAACTTATCAATTAAACTTAAAAACAACAACTCACCCCTAGTAGAGCATACAGCACCAAGCCAGGTCAATTCCTGAGCCCTATTGGCCTATGGTCCATTGCACCAGTCCAATGAAGAGTGCATATCTTTCCTCCGGCCCACCCCCATTCAGAAGGTCGCTAAATGTCTCCCAACCCATCGGGCTCCTTTCTTGAGTCTGGCAGATAATTCCGCTTAAGGCCAATCCTATGCCTTAAAGTCATATGTGTGAAGTTGATCTAAAACTGCCTTTCTTTGAAGCTGTATTTCTTCCTGAGTGGGTCAGGATGGTGATTTCTTCCGTGGAACCGTCGTCCACCTCCCTGCCTCCTTGAGGACCGGCCATCGGTCAATGTGGCTCCCAGCTGATGCGCCATTTTTTCAAGCTCTAGGATCGATCCTGCCCCTGCAGTGCAGTGGACCACGGGCGCCTCCTCAATTCCCCCTCTGTTCCCGGGTGAAAAGCAATTGAAAGGGGTGTGCCCATTGGTACATCACTGCATTACTCTGTAGCAACACAGTGACTGATTTGAGTTGACGCCGTCGCTGTAGTGTGACAGGGAAGAGTTCTTAATTAAGTCAGATCATGGCCCCCTCAAACTGAAAACACCCACCTGGAGGGCCACAGTCATGACAGCCTCCTTTTGGAAATAGTAGTGCGTACAAGCCAATATGAGGAGTTTCCAGTGCCAGGGTTGCGGTTGACCCTCCTATGAGTCCTGTTGAGTTGTATGTTGGGGTGGGTAGGTAAGTCAGGAAGGATGTTGTGGGATAAACAATCCACATAGTTACAATGCCCCCTCTCTCAGCCCTTCTAGGAACGCCCCTGATGAGCATATTGGAACTTCTTGATCTATTCTACCAGTGCTACAGATGAAATTGCAATTACAAGATTCGGTCCTGTAAGGTTAACAGCTTGCGTCTAAATGAGCACAGTTCCTCCTCTTTCACGTCGCTGGTGTTCTCAAGCGTAGACTCGCTGTCCTAGCTTGCACCGACTTTGGAACATCTCCTTCATAGCCTTTCTTCACTCCGAGAGGAAGTTACAGATGTCCTGTCAGAGTTTGCCGAAGAGATCCTCCATTAAGGCACGGATGATGGGGGAGTCAGTCAACCTTGGAACGTGAGTACCTCTGTAGGGATGAGTCTCTCCTCTCTCTGATCTCTACTTGCGGTGTACCTCCACTTTTTTGCATATGTAAATGTGAGCATATCTTTAAGTGCGGTTTCTTTCCTGGGTTTGTGAGTCGCCATTGTGGTAGAGGTCCCAGATCCTTTGCCTTGCGGTTACCACTACTTGCTAGTTAATAAGGATCGTTCAGGGGGTGCAGGTGATGGTGGCCCCTTGAGTTGGTCTCTCAGTTGTGTGTTTGCATTCACCGCTCATTCAGGTCACTGCAGGGCTGTTGTGTTGTGGGTGCATTCTCTGTCGGATGATTCCTGGGTTTAAACCCAGGTCGCAGTCCCCAAGCCAAGTCTCCCCATGAGGCAGGGTGCCTGCCACCATTCTGCTTCCTGGCAGGTAGGCAGGTGATAGCCGCTTTCTATGGTCGGAAGTCAAATCATGTTGTTGGGGGGGATGCAATTCTTCCAGGGGTTGCCTGTGTCTCAACCACATGGGTTGGCCCCCTGGGGCACCAGTCAGAGGGTGAATGCCTGACGCGGATCTCGTCTCTCTCAATGACCTGCGGGCTCATCGGTGCAGACCCGGGGCCAAGCGCGGCCCTGTAGTGGACAGCTCCTCCCCCCTCACAGAGCACTGTATGTTCAGGCCTACTTCTTGAGTGATGCTCTGCACAGAAAGAGATTTTCCAGGTGGACCACCAACCATGGAGGCTCAAAAGAGGTGTCAGAAGGCTACACCCTAACTACCTATGACCACTTCTGAAAGAGATCAGGAAGGGACAAAGGTTGGCTCCCCTTCAACGGAACACTGCAACAGATACTGAGCTCTTGCCCCACACCACACTGCCAGCCGTCAAATAGCAATTATATTAAGACTAATTAATAGCTCTCTGGAACAGAAAGGTCCTAACTACTTGGAAGGAAAAGCTAGTCTCAGTGTTTCTCACTTCAGAGACAGGTTTTCTTCTTCCAGACTCAGGAACGTCAACAGTAAACTTCTGCCATTTAAAAACATTAACCTCACCTCTGTCTTGTATACATGCTCAGGCCAGGGTCTTTCAAAATGGAACCCAGAGGCCAGCAGCACCGACTCACTCAGACACAGACATACTACATACTAGCACAAGCTCAGCAATTGGGATCTTAGTGTTAGAATTCCAAGTTTACTTCATCAACGGCTAGCCTAGACCTTCACGCATACACTAGATCATTATGCAGCACAGCGAAAATCCAATAAGTAGGATCACAGGTTCTCTCAGCTTGGGCACACATGGCAGGGTACACAACACCTGTTCTTTTGTCTTTCCCTGATTATTCCTTCAGTCACACGGACCGCCAGGTGCAGAAACCTCACACATCTTTGTGCCTCTGTTGTGTTTCATCCATGATTGTCACATTTGTTCTGTGAGAAGCATTGCTGCATACAAATGCTGCATCCAGAGAACAGCCTGGAAAGCATGCTTGAAAGAAGGAACACCACAAACCAGTTCTCCAGTTCGCAAAAATTTAACCACATCCCTTGTCTGAAAGCTGTGTGTAAAAGTGGGGCTCAAAACACCCTACTTTGTTCCAGTCCCAAATCCTTTATGACCAAGAAATGGAGTGCGGCACAGAGTACTCAAAGGACTGCTAGGCAACCAGGGATTGCTGTTGGAATGACAGTCAGTTTCCCAGGCTGAGGTGACATCACCTGAAGTCTGGATTGTCTGGTGAGCTGTGTACCTGCACTTAAGTGGCTATAAGCATGCCTGCCTTTCTGCCTACTGAGAGAGGGAATGAGCCTTCCATGCCCTGCAGGAGGAGTGAGGTTCAAAACATCTCAAGTTGCTGTGGGGTGCCCAGGCAGAGACAAACTGCACAAGAGAAATGTGGAAGGGCCTGTGGGTTTGATAGAGATGCTCACTCTGGTTCCTGGAGGGAGTCCCAATACTACAACTGCTGATTTGCCAACACTGTTGGGGGTGCATCTGCTAACAGTAGGTTAGAACGAGGGCTACTACTGCCGATTGTGGAGCACTCCCCCCCCCCCTCCCATCCCCCCCAGGGACTGCACCTACAGTTGGGGCTGCAACCCTTCAGAACTGCTCATCACCCAACCAGGCAGCTGTACCTGCTCTGACATCGCAATGTCATCCAGGCTGCTGTGGGCTGATCCTCGATCACCACCACAGGTTTTGCCAGCACAATCTTGTAGGTAAGGCTGGGAGGGGGAGCTGCTAAGGCCCGCATCTGGCACCGATGAACTCCAACAAAGGCTTCCTGGTTCTCTGTGGCTCTTTGAAGTTTGCATGAGGGCCGCTCTGGGTACATGGTGGCAGCCGAAAGTGGCAAGATAAGAGACAAAAGATTTTTAAATGGTCAAAAACCAACTACAACTGTGCATGATTCTTGCTACTCCGACTACCCTTAGTGGAAGGAAGAACTTAGAACCCAGGGAGAGCACCCGACATGACAAAGAGGTAGTGGGATGGTGCAACACCTACAAGAGATGACACCCAAAATCACTGACTTAAATATCATCGGAATGTGTAGTATTTACTAAAATTGTGTGATTGGGATAACATCGGGATATCTACTCTGGGGGACGTTATGCGTGGCACGATATTGAAATCCTTCCAAGACATCCAGACGGCTTTTCAGATGCCAAATACTCAGTTTTTTTAATATTTACAATTTTGGCATGCCATTGCTCCCAGCTTGGAGGGTCTCACTGCCGGAGTTTAGTCCAGTGGAAGCAAAGGTTTTCATGGGGGATCTCCTTGATCACAAGATCTCCAAAATGTATCAGTCTCAGGTTACGCATTGTTCCCCCTCTTGGCAGCGACTGAGGGAGGCCTGGGAGGGTGATGTGGACCAGATGGAGGAGGAGGTCTGGACAGAAGCATTGGCTTACCCACGTGGGGCGGCTATTGCAGTGCGCCTTATCCAATTTAAATACCTTCACCTGGTTTATTTTACCAGGGCTAGGCTCTGGATGGCGGGCTTGGTGGCTTCCCCGGAGTGTCTCCGATGCGGGCATGAAGAGAGGACCCTGATACATACCATATGGTACTGCACATCGCTGGCACGCTTCTGGAGAGGGGTGCTAGCTTGTCTCTCTGAGGTTCTGGGGTGGGAGCTTCCGCACTCACCGAAACTAGTTCTCCTCCATGTGATGGAAGGGATCGGGGGCAACATCTATAAGCAACATCTCATGCTCCTAGGCTTTACATTAGCGAAGAGAGATATAGCTAGAGCCTGGAAGGCGGTGGTTGCCCCATCGGTCTCGACCTGGAAAAATGGCCTGGACTTTAGAAAGGTCCTTGAGCTCCCCATTTTTGAGGCTAGAGGGTGCCCTAGGAAGCACTATAAGATCTGGAGGCACTGGGCCGATTAGCGAGGATTTGGAGCTGGAGCCACTGAGGGGGGACCGGGGTAGTGGCCCAGAGTAGCCAGTTGGCCTATGTGTGGCTCGCGATTCCTCAGTTGACAATGGTATTGTGGCTGTTTAGCTCTTGTGTGGACTGATGGCAGCCTTCATCAGTTATATGTTGTTCCGGAATATGGACACGGTGAACTGGGGGGTGGGGAGGGAGGTGGGGAAGGTGGTTGGTTACAGGAATTGATTTTATTTGTATTGCCTTTCATATTCTCCTATTCTTAACTATGCAAAATGGTCAAAGTCATTTTTTTGTGTCTTTCATGCGGCAGTTGTCTCTGGTATTCAGAGGTCTGCATTATAAGTGCTATTTTGACAAATACAATCTGTTTTCAAAAACAATTGTGTAATTGAAGTTCTTTTCTTTGTTGGAAGATAGTTGACTTCTGAGCTTGAGAACGCCACACTTCCTACCCGAGTAGCCTGCAGGTGCTCGCTCTCGCTAACATGCAAGCCAATTGTGGAAGAGGTTTTACTTGGCCTAGTTTTTTAGAAACGTCAGTGGCAAACAATCTCAACCTCCGCCGTTGAGACCAAATAGCCCCTTCCTGGCTTGTGCTCCCCCTCCCCAGAAGGTCTGACAACCTTATCAACCTCAGGTTCTAACAGCTTGACATACAAACTCAGCAGCCCAACACTGTACCCCAACTGCCTGAAGTTAAAGTGCATCAGCCTGACAGTAGAGTCTAATAGGTCCATCTTGGCACGCACTATTAGACTGTCATCAGAGCTCACCAGCCTCATTTTACAGCCCACATCCTGTCCTGGTCTAGCAAAAAACAGTCGTAATTTATTTGCCAAAGAGAAAGACGTTGCCACCCAAGAGCCAGCCCTCACCACCTACCTGGCAGACAATGCCACACACTAGCTGAACCTCTAAATCAACCAGTCATATGACTCTACCCACCAGCCACATCTCAGGACACATAAACCAGGTTTCAAGACACTAAAACTAGGTCTCCAGGTACAACAGATAGGCATCAGGGATCACAAACTGGGTCTTACACATGAAAAACCAAATCTAGCTGCCTAAAATTGAAAAACACCAGCCTAATATCGAAATCACCAGCTAATTCTTGGCACCCATTCTTAGGATATCAGTGCTCAACATCGATGGTTCACAGACCACTAGCCTTGCAACCAGCCAGATAGCATAGGCCATGACCCATCAATCACCACCCAGCAGGCCGAATTCCCAGTCTAACATCCAGACTTCACCACCTACCTGCTGACATCTCACCCCCCCACCAGCTGGAACTCTCCAGACACCATTTGGATATTTCCATGTACTGGCCACAGCACTACAGCTGCCAGTCATTATACTCCACCGACAAACCCCATCTCAGGATACACAAACCTGGCTCCAGGACACAAAGGGTTGGCCTTAGGACACATTAGCCAGGACTAAGGTCACCCAAACCAGGTCACAGGCTATACCAGCTAGAACTCCGGTTCTACCAGCGCGACATCTGTACTCTGCAATCTAACACAAACCCTGCTAGCCTAATATCAGGATCCACCAGCAGGATTTTTGCACTCTCTATTAAGGCATCAATGCTCACCAGCTAGATCTTACAATCAACAGCCACTTCATCACCCATGAGCCACACATTGCCATTGAGCAGTCTAACCTTGCAGACCATCAGACAGACAACAAGACACACATTAAAAAGACACTGCCATCCACCACCCATTCCTCACCACCTCCCAACCTGAATGCCAACATGGTATGGACAGAAAGGGGGGGGTTGGGTCTAAGCCGGAGCAAGCCATCTCCGGAGGACTACCTAGTTTCTCCCTGTTACAGGCAGATAAAATCAAGAGTCTATTAAGTGGGTCAATCTCAGGTTTCTCGAACGACCCATCACCCCAGGATTTTGCAGCTGGTTCCAGATTCAATGGCGGAGAACTTGGAGAAGGAATACTCCTTAATTTTGAAATCAGGGGAATATCCTTACGAGTGAAAGGAGGCAGTACTTATTCCTCTGAAAAAGAAGTTGAGCGGGGATTCAAGTGACCTCAATAACCTGCACCCGATTTTATTGCTGCCTGCTCCGGCTAAGATCTTGGAGAAACACCTGAACCAAGTATTAGCCATGATCTCTTAGACCCTTCACAGAATAGCTTCAGGAAGAATCATAGTACCGAATCTGCACTTATAGCAACCAAGGATCCCATCCAGATGCAGGTGGACAAGAGAGGGGGCAGCAATTTCCGTATTATTAGACCTATCCGCTGCCTTTGACACCATTTCTCCTGATATACTGATGCAAAGGGTGAAGCAAGCAGGGCTGAGGGACTCGGCTTTGAAGCTACTATAATCTTTCCTAGCGGAGAGGACACCCAGTCAGCTGTGGGGGTTTTAGAACTAACCACTATCAGCTCCCCTGCGGGTTTCCACAAAGGTCTGCACTCAGTCCTACTTTATTTAATCTTTATGTGGCACCCCAGTAAAACTGGTGCGCTTGTTTGGGTTTCAAGTGGCCTCCTATGCAGATGACACCCAGATTATGGTAGCTATTGACAATGATTGGAGAGAGGTGGCCAATAGATTTAGGAGGTGCATGTCAGAAGTCAGTAAGTGGATAAAAGACAGTTGGCGCAAGATGAACGGGGAAAAAACAGGGTTTATGATATTTGGGGTGGATAATGCTATCTTGTTACTAGTGGTGTGATACGTGTGGTAGTAGACCAGAGCCAGTGTCTGCAGTTAAAAATATGGGTGTGATATTTGATGATACACTGTTTTTTTACAGCCAGGTTAACAACAGTCAGCACCTGTTTCTGGATCATTAAGACCTTGAAAACAATCCTGCCTTTTCTCTCCAATGAGTTCAGGGTAGCAATGGTGACTGCACTGATCACATCCCGCCTTGACGCGTGTAATGACTTCTATCTCAATACTAACAATCTCTCATTAGACAAACTTCAAAATATTTAGAAAGCTTCAGCTTGCCTGATGTTGGCTTGGGCAAACTTCTGTTCTGTTGGTGAAGGATTGAGAAGCCTTCACTTGCTGCCGATGCAGAAAAGGGTGTCCTTTAAAGCCCTATGTTTGACCCATTAGGCTCATCACCTTCAGGGTTCATCACATCTGAAAGCAGCCTTTAAATTGTATGTTCCAAGTAGAGCCATATGATTGGCAGGAGGGAGAAAGGTGGAAATACCCAGGAACAGAACAGTTAAGTGGGGAGATCGTGCCTTTTCGGTGGCAGCGGCAAGGCTCTGGAATTCTCTACCGGAAAACATGAGGACAACAAGGTCCTACTTAGTGTTCAGACCGGTTAAAACCTGGTTAATCTCAAATTAGTAATAGGATAGCAGCGTTAATTGCGGGAGGTACTCTCCTCACATCTGTCTTTTCCGGCTGAGCGCTTAGATGCCTGTGGGTACTATTATGCGCTTTACAAATATCTCAAATTCAATTAACATCTCCACCCACCAAAGAACACTCCACTCAGATGATAGTTGTCCCCAAACTCCTGCCAGACCTCTTTCTGTCTGTCCTGAAGTTGGGCTTGTGTGTCGTGGAATGTGGAGGTCTGGCCGGTCCTGCTCCCGTAAAAACTGTCCAACCAAATTGCCTGACCAAGTCCCCTTTGAACGGAAACACAAGTAATGCAAACTAATTTTTTCCTAGTTAGGTCTAGTAAGTTGAATAATGCTTGAGTGATGTGGCATAGACACCAAGGGACCCACATTCGGGCATTCCTATCATACCTACAAAGTAAGACAAAAAGGTGATGGGTGGAATGCTTTCAAAAGTCGCAGCCACTGGCAATCGGTCGAGCTAGATTCCAGCCCATTTTTTTACCTACTATGCCAATACAGGCAATGCAAGACAGTCTTGGCCCAGCTTCAGTAGAAGCAGTGCAGTCCAAAAAGCCAGGTTGTTCCCTCTGGACAGAAACTCCAGCAATGACAGGCTAGTTTTGACCTAGCACATACCAACCAGGCATTAGGACAAACCAACCAGGCATCAGCACCCACAAGCTGGATTTTAGCACCAACTATTCGCTTGTCAGAGTTCACCAGCTAGATCTTGCACCCACTCACCAGACCACCTGTCCATCTGAATAACCTCACAATCCACCAGCCAGACCAGTCACACTTAGGAAGCCACAAACAAAACTGGGGAGGCACTCATCAGAAGGAACTCACTTCCCACAAACGAAATGCTAGGATTCACCACAAGTTCTCACCAGTCATACCTTGAGGCCCACCTTCCAGACATACCTCACCATCTACCAGCCAAATCTCACCAACTGTCAGCCAGCATGCATGGGACCTCAGCAAGACAAACCAGCAAGGCTTCAGGACATGCCGGCAAGACCCAGGGTTTATCACCCAGACCTCACCACCCACTATCAGGCAAACCTCAAGATACAATACAGCCCCAACGAGTGACACATCATGAGGTGCTTTATCACCCACTTAACAGGCATTGCCCCCATCAAACAGAACTCATCACCCATCAGCAATGCATCAGTACACAAAACCACAAGCCAGGCCTGAGGATGCACACGCCAACCTTTTAGACCCTTCACTCAGACCTTAAGACCCACTAGCCAGACACTGATACCTACCTGCCTGACATTGAGCCCCACCAACCAGACATCAGGACCTACCAGTTAGACCTCTGGATCACTAGTCAAACCTTAGACTCACCCATTCTGATATCAGAACCTACAAGTGTTGTGTCAGAACCCATCATAACAGCTTACAACCCACTCGAAGCTCGGCAGACAAGCCTTAGAACCTACACGCTGGACCTCTGCTACCAATAGCTAGTCTTCAGCCATCTACTGAAGATCCACTGCTCCTACCCACTATTCCTTAGGACCCAAGCACATATCATGTCGGACCTCTGGACCCAACACCATGGATAAGGCACCACTGGATAAACATGTGAATCCTCCAGTCCGACTAAGTCCACAACAATCAAATCTCAGGTTCCATTATCAGGATCAGGACCCAGCAGTCAGACAGCTTAGTTGGACCTAGCACCCATCAACAAAGAGGACTGAATCATGAGTGACGGTAGGTGATGCACAAGGCTGCTTCCAGTACTGTTACATGCTGCTCGTCCGACAGGTACAAGGGGTTACTAGTCCGTCATAGGCCAGTGCTCTCCAGTATTCACAATATGCATACCTCTGGCTTCTGTTACCATACACATATATATTAATGCTGGTCCTCCAATGGTTCTCATCATAATGATCCTCATTCTGGTCCTCCTCCTCTTCTTAGTACTCCTCCTGGTTGGCCATTCCTGTATTCTACTGGTTCTACTCCAGCTCTTTGTGAAGGTTGTCATTCTGGTCTTACTGTTCCATGTCCTTCCTGTTCTTGGTCCCCACCTCCTCCTATTCCTGGCATTCTTCTTATCCTAGGACTCTTTTGGGGCCTCCACCCAATTCTCCTCCTCTTCCTTCTTACACTGATCCTCCTCTTCCTCCCTGAGGATTCTGGTCCTCAAAAACATATTCCTCATGTGCCTTACTATCATCCCTATAGTTCTCAGCCTCTTGCTGCTGGTCCTCCTTTTGGTTCTCTTGCGATCTGTACCTCATTCACTCCCAGTACCCTTGCATGCCATCTGCGCATCAGAGAGGCAACTCCCAAAAACTATATTAAAGAATGGTGTCAAGAATAGGAAAAGAGGATCCGGTAGAGACCAGTCTTCACACTGCTCTTTGGTGTGGCTGGTGCTGTACCAAGCACACTCAAAGCATTGGGCCCACCTTTCATGGTTGATATACGCCTCTATTGAGAGGCTTGAGCAAGTCCCTTTTGTGACTTCTTCCTTGCCTTCCATTTAGAGCCCCCCCCCTTTCTCCTGAAGCCCTCATTTTCCTACTGGTGAGCAGCCTCCTCCCTGCACTTGTGACCGCATGCCACATGGTTGCCTCATGACTATGTCACTGTCTTCACAAACCATTGCTCATGCCTTTTTCCCTTCCCCAGTGAAATCTTGGTAACTGCAGTTTTGCACTGCAGAGCTAATCCTTTTGTGTCCCTGAAAAATGCTTTTTTGTACAGGGGCCCATCAGCACCATGTTACCCAGAAAACCAGCTATGTTGCAATAGTTTGCTGGCCCTATTTGCTTTCTCAAAATGCCCTAGTCTGAAGGAAATTGAGACAAAAGACTTGAGACAGGTAGGATTCAGTTTGAATAATAAAGGCACTGTTGGACTTGGCCCATTTCCCCAAAATCCTTCGCTTTTCACCCCCCTATTTTAGTATGTCTCCCCCATGGTAGAAAAATGTATAGGCCATTTGTGGAGTGAGATGTCATGTGAAATGGAATGCAATGGTGTGCACACTTGTTAACCCCCCCATTGTAACAATGCACCCTGGTGAAATGTCGCTTTTAAAATGGATGCCATGGCTGTGTGTTGTGCCTTATGACTGTGGTGGGTTAGCGGTCTAGATGTTTGGTGGTGGGTTAGCGGTCTAGATGTTGGGTTCTCAGCCATCCCAGCTTTTGGAGGGAATGCCTGGCACCCAGGGTGCTCTACTCCTCCCCCTTAGCCAGTTAGAACCAGTTCCCCAGGGGTTTCTAGAAGCTTCTGGCACTGTCTGGGAGGTGGGGTGAGGGGCGCATAAATAAGGGGGCTGTGCCACCATGTGCTCAGACAGAGCAGGGACATGAATGTGAGGGGACCTGCTGCCAGGGGGTACCACCACTTGGGCCTGTGTGCTGGACCCTGCACCCAACTAAAACCCCTCTGCTGTCCACAGGGCTAGTGGAAGCCCCACTGCAGGAGTACAGGCTGCTGTACAGGAGGAGTGCCACGCTACAGTGGAGGATGGTTAAAGCCTACCGCCCTGTCTTGATGAGTACCCACTGACTGCTGACCTTGCCCAGTAGTGCCTGCTGCTCTGCGACTTGGCCCCCGAAGAAGGAGCCCCATCCTAGGTCCCTGAGGCTGGTGGGACTTTGCGCCACGCGAGCGCTACCCCTAAAAGCGCCTGGAGAGAAGAGCGCTTTACCTGACTGCCAAGGAGCACCTGTAACTGCGCCGAGAAGGCGGTGAGGGGCACTATAAGCTGAGGGCTAGTGAAGAAGAGCGCTACCTCCTGTGCCAAGCGTGCCTGCTGCCTAGCGCTTGGTGAGTGCAGCGCTATATTTCAAGCACCAGAGAAGAGGAGCTGAGGCCAAAAGCGATGTAATCCTCTAAGCGCTGTGGGGGCAGGAAGAACTGTTGGCTTAAAAGCGCCACGGGTGCCTACCCTGCGTTTTGTTTACAACAGGGGGTGGTGATGGACAGAGTCTCTGAATTAAGCAGAGTACTCTCACCCAGTCAAGAGATCAGGGCTAGATCCAACACCGTTTTTTAGCTCATTGCACCATCCCAGTTTCAGAACCTGGCAGTATGCAAATTAGTCTGTCCCTGGCCCAGTGCATCATGGGAACAGGGCAGACCAGACTACAAAAGCCAATTCTTACACTGGGAAGGAAACAAGCTTCCGGGGACCGGTTTCTGCCATTTCAGGCGTCTTCGGCCCGGCTTGCTTGAATCCTGATGGTGCAATGAGCAAGGGACTCACATCTGAGTATACCCTTCCACGCTTAGGGTGGACAAAATTATTTACAACAGGGGGTGGTGATGGACAGAGTCTCTGAATTAAGCAGAGTACTCTCACCCAGTCAAGAGATCAGGGCTAGATCCAACACCGTTTTTTAGCTCATTGCACCATCCCAGTTTCAGAACCTGGCAGTATGCAAATTAGTCTGTCCCTGGCCCAGTGCATCATGGGAACAGGGCAGACCAGACTACAAAAGCCAATTCTTACACTGGGAAGGAAACAAGCTTCCGGGGACCGGTTTCTGCCATTTCAGGCGTCTTCGGCCCGGCTTGCTTGAATCCTGATGGTGCAATGAGCAAGGGACTCACATCTGAGTATACCCTTCCACGCTTAGGGTGGACAAAATTATTTACAACAGGGGGTGGTGATGGACAGAGTCTCTGAATTAAGCAGAGTACTCTCACCCAGTCAAGAGATCAGGGCTAGATCCAACACCGTTTTTTAGCTCATTGCACCATCCCAGTTTCAGAACCTGGCAGTATGCAAATTAGTCTGTCCCTGGCCCAGTGCATCATGGGAACAGGGCAGACCAGACTACAAAAGCCAATTCTTACACTGGGAAGGAAACAAGCTTCCGGGGACCGGTTTCTGCCATTTCAGGCGTCTTCGGCCCGGCTTGCTTGAATCCTGATGGTGCAATGAGCAAGGGACTCACATCTGAGTATACCCTTCCACGCTTAGGGTGGACAAAATTATTTACAACAGGGGGTGGTGATGGACAGAGTCTCTGAATTAAGCAGAGTACTCTCACCCAGTCAAGAGATCAGGGCTAGATCCAACACCGTTTTTTAGCTCATTGCACCATCCCAGTTTCAGAACCTGGCAGTATGCAAATTAGTCTGTCCCTGGCCCAGTGCATCATGGGAACAGGGCAGACCAGACTACAAAAGCCAATTCTTACACTGGGAAGGAAACAAGCTTCCGGGGACCGGTTTCTGCCATTTCAGGCGTCTTCGGCCCGGCTTGCTTGAATCCTGATGGTGCAATGAGCAAGGGACTCACATCTGAGTATACCCTTCCACGCTTAGGGTGGACAAAATTATTTACAACAGGGGGTGGTGATGGACAGAGTCTCTGAATTAAGCAGAGTACTCTCACCCAGTCAAGAGATCAGGGCTAGATCCAACACCGTTTTTTAGCTCATTGCACCATCCCAGTTTCAGAACCTGGCAGTATGCAAATTAGTCTGTCCCTGGCCCAGTGCATCATGGGAACAGGGCAGACCAGACTACAAAAGCCAATTCTTACACTGGGAAGGAAACAAGCTTCCGGGGACCGGTTTCTGCCATTTCAGGCGTCTTCGGCCCGGCTTGCTTGAATCCTGATGGTGCAATGAGCAAGGGACTCACATCTGAGTATACCCTTCCACGCTTATTACAACAGGGGGTGGTGATGGACAGAGTCTCTGAATTAAGCAGAGTACTCTCACCCAGTCAAGAGATCAGGGCTAGATCCAACACCGTTTTTTAGCTCATTGCACCATCCCAGTTTCAGAACCTGGCAGTATGCAAATTAGTCTGTCCCTGGCCCAGTGCATCATGGGAACAGGGCAGACCAGACTACAAAAGCCAATTCTTACACTGGGAAGGAAACAAGCTTCCGGGGACCGGTTTCTGCCATTTCAGGCGTCTTCGGCCCGGCTTGCTTGAATCCTGATGGTGCAATGAGCAAGGGACTCACATCTGAGTATACCCTTCCACGCTTAGGGTGGACAAAATTATTTACAACAGGGGGTGGTGATGGACAGAGTCTCTGAATTAAGCAGAGTACTCTCACCCAGTCAAGAGATCAGGGCTAGATCCAACACCGTTTTTTAGCTCATTGCACCATCCCAGTTTCAGAACCTGGCAGTATGCAAATTAGTCTGTCCCTGGCCCAGTGCATCATGGGAACAGGGCAGACCAGACTACAAAAGCCAATTCTTACACTGGGAAGGAAACAAGCTTCCGGGGACCGGTTTCTGCCATTTCAGGCGTCTTCGGCCCGGCTTGCTTGAATCCTGATGGTGCAATGAGCAAGGGACTCACATCTGAGTATACCCTTCCACGCTTAGGGTGGACAAAATTATTTACAACAGGGGGTGGTGATGGACAGAGTCTCTGAATTAAGCAGAGTACTCTCACCCAGTCAAGAGATCAGGGCTAGATCCAACACCGTTTTTTAGCTCATTGCACCATCCCAGTTTCAGAACCTGGCAGTATGCAAATTAGTCTGTCCCTGGCCCAGTGCATCATGGGAACAGGGCAGACCAGACTACAAAAGCCAATTCTTACACTGGGAAGGAAACAAGCTTCCGGGGACCGGTTTCTGCCATTTCAGGCGTCTTCGGCCCGGCTTGCTTGAATCCTGATGGTGCAATGAGCAAGGGACTCACATCTGAGTATACCCTTCCACGCTTAGGGTGGACAAAATTATTTACAACAGGGGGTGGTGATGGACAGAGTCTCTGAATTAAGCAGAGTACTCTCACCCAGTCAAGAGATCAGGGCTAGATCCAACACCGTTTTTTAGCTCATTGCACCATCCCAGTTTCAGAACCTGGCAGTATGCAAATTAGTCTGTCCCTGGCCCAGTGCATCATGGGAACAGGGCAGACCAGACTACAAAAGCCAATTCTTACACTGGGAAGGAAACAAGCTTCCGGGGACCGGTTTCTGCCATTTCAGGCGTCTTCGGCCCAGCTTGCTTGAATCCTGATGGTGCAATGAGCAAGGGACTCACATCTGAGTATACCCTTCCACGCTTAGGGTGGACAAAATTATTTACAACAGGGGGTGGTGATGGACAGAGTCTCTGAATTAAGCAGAGTACTCTCACCCAGTCAAGAGATCAGGGCTAGATCCAACACCGTTTTTTAGCTCATTGCACCATCCCAGTTTCAGAACCTGGCAGTATGCAAATTAGTCTGTCCCTGGCCCAGTGCATCATGGGAACAGGGCAGACCAGACTACAAAAGCCAATTCTTACACTGGGAAGGAAACAAGCTTCCGGGGACCGGTTTCTGCCATTTCAGGCGTCTTCGGCCCGGCTTGCTTGAATCCTGATGGTGCAATGAGCAAGGGACTCACATCTGAGTATACCCTTCCACGCTTAGGGTGGACAAAATTATTTACAACAGGGGGTGGTGATGGACAGAGTCTCTGAATTAAGCAGAGTACTCTCACCCAGTCAAGAGATCAGGGCTAGATCCAACACCGTTTTTTAGCTCATTGCACCATCCCAGTTTCAGAACCTGGCAGTATGCAAATTAGTCTGTCCCTGGCCCAGTGCATCATGGGAACAGGGCAGACCAGACTACAAAAGCCAATTCTTACACTGGGAAGGAAACAAGCTTCCGGGGACCGGTTTCTGCCATTTCAGGCGTCTTCGGCCCGGCTTGCTTGAATCCTGATGGTGCAATGAGCAAGGGACTCACATCTGAGTATACCCTTCCACGCTTAGGGTGGACAAAATTATTTACAACAGGGGGTGGTGATGGACAGAGTCTCTGAATTAAGCAGAGTACTCTCACCCAGTCAAGAGATCAGGGCTAGATCCAACACCGTTTTTTAGCTCATTGCACCATCCCAGTTTCAGAACCTGGCAGTATGCAAATTAGTCTGTCCCTGGCCCAGTGCATCATGGGAACAGGGCAGACCAGACTACAAAAGCCAATTCTTACACTGGGAAGGAAACAAGCTTCCGGGGACCGGTTTCTGCCATTTCAGGCGTCTTCGGCCCGGCTTGCTTGAATCCTGATGGTGCAATGAGCAAGGGACTCACATCTGAGTATACCCTTCCACGCTTAGGGTGGACAAAATTATTTACAACAGGGGGTGGTGATGGACAGAGTCTCTGAATTAAGCAGAGTACTCTCACCCAGTCAAGAGATCAGGGCTAGATCCAACACCGTTTTTTAGCTCATTGCACCATCCCAGTTTCAGAACCTGGCAGTATGCAAATTAGTCTGTCCCTGGCCCAGTGCATCATGGGAACAGGGCAGACCAGACTACAAAAGCCAATTCTTACACTGGGAAGGAAACAAGCTTCCGGGGACCGGTTTCTGCCATTTCAGGCGTCTTCGGCCCGGCTTGCTTGAATCCTGATGGTGCAATGAGCAAGGGACTCACATCTGAGTATACCCTTCCACGCTTAGGGTGGACAAAATTATTTACAACAGGGGGTGGTGATGGACAGAGTCTCTGAATTAAGCAGAGTACTCTCACCCAGTCAAGAGATCAGGGCTAGATCCAACACCGTTTTTTAGCTCATTGCACCATCCCAGTTTCAGAACCTGGCAGTATGCAAATTAGTCTGTCCCTGGCCCAGTGCATCATGGGAACAGGGCAGACCAGACTACAAAAGCCAATTCTTACACTGGGAAGGAAACAAGCTTCCGGGGACCGGTTTCTGCCATTTCAGGCGTCTTCGGCCCGGCTTGCTTGAATCCTGATGGTGCAATGAGCAAGGGACTCACATCTGAGTATACCCTTCCACGCTTAGGGTGGACAAAATTATTTACAACAGGGGGTGGTGATGGACAGAGTCTCTGAATTAAGCAGAGTACTCTCACCCAGTCAAGAGATCAGGGCTAGATCCAACACCGTTTTTTAGCTCATTGCACCATCCCAGTTTCAGAACCTGGCAGTATGCAAATTAGTCTGTCCCTGGCCCAGTGCATCATGGGAACAGGGCAGACCAGACTACAAAAGCCAATTCTTACACTGGGAAGGAAACAAGCTTCCGGGGACCGGTTTCTGCCATTTCAGGCGTCTTCGGCCCGGCTTGCTTGAATCCTGATGGTGCAATGAGCAAGGGACTCACATCTGAGTATACCCTTCCACGCTTAGGGTGGACAAAATTATTTACAACAGGGGGTGGTGATGGACAGAGTCTCTGAATTAAGCAGAGTACTCTCACCCAGTCAAGAGATCAGGGCTAGATCCAACACCGTTTTTTAGCTCATTGCACCATCCCAGTTTCAGAACCTGGCAGTATGCAAATTAGTCTGTCCCTGGCCCAGTGCATCATGGGAACAGGGCAGACCAGACTACAAAAGCCAATTCTTACACTGGGAAGGAAACAAGCTTCCGGGGACCGGTTTCTGCCATTTCAGGCGTCTTCGGCCCGGCTTGCTTGAATCCTGATGGTGCAATGAGCAAGGGACTCACATCTGAGTATACCCTTCCACGCTTAGGGTGGACAAAATTATTTACAACAGGGGGTGGTGATGGACAGAGTCTCTGAATTAAGCAGAGTACTCTCACCCAGTCAAGAGATCAGGGCTAGATCCAACACCGTTTTTTAGCTCATTGCACCATCCCAGTTTCAGAACCTGGCAGTATGCAAATTAGTCTGTCCCTGGCCCAGTGCATCATGGGAACAGGGCAGACCAGACTACAAAAGCCAATTCTTACACTGGGAAGAAAACAAGCTTCCGGGGACCGGTTTCTGCCATTTCAGGCGTCTTCGGCCCGGCTTGCTTGAATCCTGATGGTGCAATGAGCAAGGGACTCACATCTGAGTATACCCTTCCACGCTTAGGGTGGACAAAATTATTTACAACAGGGGGTGGTGATGGACAGAGTCTCTGAATTAAGCAGAGTACTCTCACCCAGTCAAGAGATCAGGGCTAGATCCAACACCGTTTTTTAGCTCATTGCACCATCCCAGTTTCAGAACCTGGCAGTATGCAAATTAGTCTGTCCCTGGCCCAGTGCATCATGGGAACAGGGCAGACCAGACTACAAAAGCCAATTCTTACACTGGGAAGGAAACAAGCTTCCGGGGACCGGTTTCTGCCATTTCAGGCGTCTTCGGCCCGGCTTGCTTGAATCCTGATGGTGCAATGAGCAAGGGACTCACATCTGAGTATACCCTTCCACGCTTAGGGTGGACAAAATTATTTACAACAGGGGGTGGTGATGGACAGAGTCTCTGAATTAAGCAGAGTACTCTCACCCAGTCAAGAGATCAGGGCTAGATCCAACACCGTTTTTTAGCTCATTGCACCATCCCAGTTTCAGAACCTGGCAGTATGCAAATTAGTCTGTCCCTGGCCCAGTGCATCATGGGAACAGGGCAGACCAGACTACAAAAGCCAATTCTTACACTGGGAAGGAAACAAGCTTCCGGGGACCGGTTTCTGCCATTTCAGGCGTCTTCGGCCCGGCTTGCTTGAATCCTGATGGTGCAATGAGCAAGGGACTCACATCTGAGTATACCCTTCCACGCTTAGGGTGGACAAAATTATTTACAACAGGGGGTGGTGATGGACAGAGTCTCTGAATTAAGCAGAGTACTCTCACCCAGTCAAGAGATCAGGGCTAGATCCAACACCGTTTTTTAGCTCATTGCACCATCCCAGTTTCAGAACCTGGCAGTATGCAAATTAGTCTGTCCCTGGCCCAGTGCATCATGGGAACAGGGCAGACCAGACTACAAAAGCCAATTCTTACACTGGGAAGGAAACAAGCTTCCGGGGACCGGTTTCTGCCATTTCAGGCGTCTTCGGCCCGGCTTGCTTGAATCCTGATGGTGCAATGAGCAAGGGACTCACATCTGAGTATACCCTTCCACGCTTAGGGTGGACAAAATTATTTACAACAGGGGGTGGTGATGGACAGAGTCTCTGAATTAAGCAGAGTACTCTCACCCAGTCAAGAGATCAGGGCTAGATCCAACACCGTTTTTTAGCTCATTGCACCATCCCAGTTTCAGAACCTGGCAGTATGCAAATTAGTCTGTCCCTGGCCCAGTGCATCATGGGAACAGGGCAGACCAGACTACAAAAGCCAATTCTTACACTGGGAAGGAAACAAGCTTCCGGGGACCGGTTTCTGCCATTTCAGGCGTCTTCGGCCCGGCTTGCTTGAATCCTGATGGTGCAATGAGCAAGGGACTCACATCTGAGTATACCCTTCCACGCTTAGGGTGGACAAAATTATTTACAACAGGGGGTGGTGATGGACAGAGTCTCTGAATTAAGCAGAGTACTCTCACCCAGTCAAGAGATCAGGGCTAGATCCAACACCGTTTTTTAGCTCATTGCACCATCCCAGTTTCAGAACCTGGCAGTATGCAAATTAGTCTGTCCCTGGCCCAGTGCATCATGGGAACAGGGCAGACCAGACTACAAAAGCCAATTCTTACACTGGGAAGGAAACAAGCTTCCGGGGACCGGTTTCTGCCATTTCAGGCGTCTTCGGCCCGGCTTGCTTGAATCCTGATGGTGCAATGAGCAAGGGACTCACATCTGAGTATACCCTTCCACGCTTAGGGTGGACAAAATTATTTACAACAGGGGGTGGTGATGGACAGAGTCTCTGAATTAAGCAGAGTACTCTCACCCAGTCAAGAGATCAGGGCTAGATCCAACACCGTTTTTTAGCTCATTGCACCATCCCAGTTTCAGAACCTGGCAGTATGCAAATTAGTCTGTCCCTGGCCCAGTGCATCATGGGAACAGGGCAGACCAGACTACAAAAGCCAATTCTTACACTGGGAAGGAAACAAGCTTCCGGGGACCGGTTTCTGCCATTTCAGGCGTCTTCGGCCCGGCTTGCTTGAATCCTGATGGTGCAATGAGCAAGGGACTCACATCTGAGTATACCCTTCCACGCTTAGGGTGGACAAAATTATTTACAACAGGGGGTGGTGATGGACAGAGTCTCTGAATTAAGCAGAGTACTCTCACCCAGTCAAGAGATCAGGGCTAGATCCAACACCGTTTTTTAGCTCATTGCACCATCCCAGTTTCAGAACCTGGCAGTATGCAAATTAGTCTGTCCCTGGCCCAGTGCATCATGGGAACAGGGCAGACCAGACTACAAAAGCCAATTCTTACACTGGGAAGGAAACAAGCTTCCGGGGACCGGTTTCTGCCATTTCAGGCGTCTTCGGCCCGGCTTGCTTGAATCCTGATGGTGCAATGAGCAAGGGACTCACATCTGAGTATACCCTTCCACGCTTAGGGTGGACAAAATTATTTACAACAGGGGGTGGTGATGGACAGAGTCTCTGAATTAAGCAGAGTACTCTCACCCAGTCAAGAGATCAGGGCTAGATCCAACACCGTTTTTTAGCTCATTGCACCATCCCAGTTTCAGAACCTGGCAGTATGCAAATTAGTCTGTCCCTGGCCCAGTGCATCATGGGAACAGGGCAGACCAGACTACAAAAGCCAATTCTTACACTGGGAAGGAAACAAGCTTCCGGGGACCGGTTTCTGCCATTTCAGGCGTCTTCGGCCCGGCTTGCTTGAATCCTGATGGTGCAATTAGTCCTGCGTTTTGGGCGCTCTTGGACTAATTAATACTGGCGGGTGCCTACCCCGCGTTATTGTCACCCTTGCGCGTGATTGCGCGCCCCTTTTGCCAATTTGAACGCTAGCGGGAGCCTACCCCTGTCGCGGGACAGTGGGCAGCTGCAACAGTTGGGGCCCCTAGGGTTTGTGCCTGCGGGGCCTCCTTTGACTCGCAGCTTTGGGCCTACGTTAAGGGGGTCCCGGGGTGGGGGCTCCAGAGACACTGATGAAGAAGCTTTGTGGCCCCAGGTTTAGGTACAAGGTGATCCCTGCTGATGGTTTTATGCCTGATGTTTTAGGCCTTATGGGTTACTATGCAGGATGTGTATTAAAGTACGGAGGTGATTTATGCCCAATGTTCATGCACGTACGCCCGGGGTGGGTTGTGCACCCAAGGTGATGTCTCCTGGTTTAGGTATATTGAGACGTCCCCTGCCAGGGGCCTCATGGTCGTGTGAGTAGGCCCCATGCTCAGGATTTGTTGTGCCGATGCGGATGCTGCGTACTAATGTCCTGTTAACGGTATATGCCCCCATGTGGAAGGTGTTCATGCCAGGGAAGGTTTTTAGACCCTGTGTCCTGCCTACACTATTGTGCCTGATGTTTTCCCCTAAGGGTGATGCCCACTGTTAATGTGGCTTCTGCTATAGCGAAGCCTATTAGGCAGTTTTAGGTTAGGCCTAGTGCTCCTGGGTCGCAATATAATTTATTTCTAAGGCCTCATGGTTGATGTCTACTGATGTTCTATGCCAGATGTTAATGCTTGCGTTTTAATTGCAACATTGGAACTGATGGACTTACCTTTTTATCCTTTGCCCTGTACATAATCCCCATTGTAAATATTGCCCTGGTGCTAGTTGACGCAGTATAGTGATAATTGTGATTACCTGTGTAGGGTTGGTACAATACAAAAGTTATTCTTTTTCACCAAAACTGGTGTCATGTCTCTTTTTGTGGTGTGCCTTGTGTGTCGTCTGTGTGTTCTGCGTGGATGCTTCACACATGTCCTCAGGAGTTTGGCCTGCCTGCTCTGCACCATGCAACCCCATTTCTAACAGGCACGGAAGTAACAAAAGTCGAAGTTTACTCAGGCTTGGTAAAAACGGCAATTGCAAAAGCCGAAAAAGAAATGTTGAAGGAAGGATTAAGATTAATAACAGAAATTGAATTGGACAGAGAAAACCAACCAGATAGTGCCTTTCTGAATTGACATGCGGGTTTGGGGAAAAGGCAGGCAAGAATGATAGCAGGTGCACGTGGGGAAAGACCTAATATTAATATAGTTGTAGATAACCCCGGACTAAGAAATCACTGGGGAAATTGGAGTTTAGTAGAAAACCCCACAAGTACACCCATATGGGGTATGAACGAGTCTGGTAGCCTTAGTGAGAATGATTAGGGAAGTGGGTTGTCGTATAGCACAAAAGTTATTTCATGGAATATAAAAGGGCTGATAGGGCAAGCAAAGATTGAGAGCATAAAATCTGCCTCCCAGCAGGCAGATATTATTTGTCTGCAGGAAACTTTGCTATGCGACAACACCCAGGTATTTGAAGAATTTGTGCAACATCATAAACCTGCTAGTAAAAAATGACTTGGTCGTCCTTCCGGGGGGATTATAACACTTATATCTACTAGAATGGTAAAAAAAGTGGTCTATAACTACAACTTGTAAATGGGTGTCGGTTAGTGAGCTAACCCTGCATGTCTCTGAAAGGCCAAATGAACGACTGATTCTGGTGAATACATACATACAATGGGGCTCTCAAGAAGAGTATGAAAAGGAAATGGCTCTGTTTAAGGAGGAAATTAACTCGGTGTGTGATAAATATGGGAATGATCTGCTAATTATTACGGGGGATTTCAACCACAAATTAAACCCTAAAAAAACTAGATCCCTGGCTAAAAGCATTTGAGTTAATGCCAGCACTATTCCCCACTTGTACTATGACTAAACAAGATGAAGCCTTAGGGAAATTCTTGGGTTCAAAGGGGTTAATCAGTTTAAATGGTAGGGTAGGCTCTGATCGTCCGGCAAAGCAGACGTTTAGAAAAGGTAATCAACACTGCCCAATAGTCTATGTGTTTGTGAACGCTTGGAACTTTGATAGGGTATGGTAACCCAGCGAGAGGACAGTGACCAGAATGCCCTATATTACGAATTAACGAGGGGGCCTTTAAAATGTAGTGAAAGAGTTCTTCCACAAACTATGT
The DNA here is from genome assembly GCF_964261635.1 of Lissotriton helveticus. Taxonomy (NCBI): domain Eukaryota; kingdom Metazoa; phylum Chordata; class Amphibia; order Caudata; family Salamandridae; genus Lissotriton; species Lissotriton helveticus. The sequence continues at coordinate 1,246,382,671 of NC_136059.1, read as the reverse complement.
CATATACAAAACGTTTGACTACAAAATTAACAGATGAATGTCTAGCTACATTAGCAAGCTTACAACAGAATGTAATCTTAAAGGAAGTTACTGATCGGAAGGTTTCATGGTTTGAGGATAAAATTAAGCAGATTGTTCAATGTCTTAGAGTTGACCTGAAAATGAAGGAAACAGAATTTAAAAACAAAGGATCACCTCTTAGAAAGCAAGCTAGGTGGTTTGATCCTGTGTGCAGGGAAAAAAGGATAATAAGGAGAGTAGAAAGGTCCCTAGAAAGGTCCCTACGGTTAAGGTATGATCAGGAGGGTCTAACTAAACTAATTAAACTAAGGAAAAAATATAAAATGCTGATAAGGACTAAGAAGAGAATTTTAAAAGAAAATGCTGGGAGAATTTACTGGAAACAAAAAATGTGAAAGGGTTTTGGTTGATCCAGGATGCCTCAGGTCGGACTCCTGTAACCCTGAGCTGTGTAGTCGACGAGGATGCATGGGAGGAGCATTTAGGTCAATTATATATGGCTAGTAAAGTGCCAGTAACAAGCAAGGGTAGGGTCCTTAAACGAATGGAGGTAAAAGAGGTAATTCCATCCTTCTTAGTAGAAAAAGTGAAGGAAATAATTAGGAAGCTAAATCTAACTCGAGCTGCTGGGCCAGATAATTTGCCTGCTGTGATAATTAAAACTCAGCTAGACTGGTGGACACAATTTCTTTCCAAGATGTTCTTAGCTGTTTTGGAGTCAGGGACTATTCCAAAATCCTGGAGGGGGGCAGTTATTAGGCCTCTGCACAAGAAAGGTGATAGGAACGATCCTAAGAACTATAGATTAATTAATCTGCTAGATATTGGAGTGAAAGTATTTTCGAAAATAATTTTGGGCAGATTAAAAGACTGGGTGGATTCACATTCTATCGTACCGGTCGCACAAGAAGGCTTCAAAGAGGGGGACTCAACTATAGATCATTGCTTTGCCCTATGGGCATTAGCACGTAAATCTATGGAACAGCAGGGCAGATTATACTGCTGCTTTGTTGATTTCAGTGCAGCATTCGACCTTGTGGACAGGGAGTGCCTTTGGAAAACATTAAGAAGGCATAATATTCTGGAGGAGCTCCTAGCAATAATTCAAGTGTTGCATGAACAGAACTGGCCACAGGTCATTAGAGATATAAGAGGGGGTTTGACCCCGGAAATAGCTATAAATAATGGCCTTCGAAAGGGTTGCGTTCTAGCCCCACTTCTATTTTCGATATTTCTCGCAGACCTACCATCTTCATTGATGACTGATTGAAGTGCAAGCCCAAAAGTTAGTGGGAAGCATATATCCTGTTTGCTGTATGCAGACGACTTAGTAATTTTAGACCAAACAGAGTTGGGTCTGCAAAGAAAGTTAAATGTGTTTAATACATACTGTGCATCTAAACGTCTTACAGTGAATGTGGATAAAACAAAAATCCTGTGCTTCGGTAAGAGAAATCAGAAATGTAATTGGACTTTCGGGCAAACGAAATTAGAAATTGTTAACCATTATAAATACCTTGGGATATGGTTTGATAAGTCTCTAAAATGGACCACGCACCTGGAGGCCCAGAAAGTTAAAGCCCTAGCTTCAGTTTGAGGGCTGAAAAATGTCAATAGTAGCTATGGTGGCATGTCTCAGACTACTGTTGAAGGCATTCAATGCAATGATCCCCCCACAAACGCAATATGGTGCAGACATACTATGCTTAGGAGGAAAAAGTACCTGGAACAGAGAAGATGGGAAATGTTTAAAAGCACTATTGTCTTTACCTAGCTCATGGTAGGTAAGTATACTTGTAAAGCGCACTGTTACTCCATCTCGGAGTGTCCTGTCGCTGTATACCGCTGAGGAACCCGTCCTGGCTTTCCCTGTGCGATGGTCCCTCCTGGGCACCTCCAAGGTGAAGCCAGGCATCCACCGGCGCAGATGGGGCCGTTGTGGAGATTAAGCAAGCTATTGCCCAGAGTTGCAGAGTGGGACCCATGGTTAGCGTGGGCACCTCGGCGAGAATTATCGAGTCCGCAGACATTGACCCAAGACCCTGCCGCGTCGAAAATTGAACCCTGGTCCCGGGCCGATCTCTGCTTCAGGGTCTGCCGCTTCTAACCAGTGAGCCACACTTCTCCGCAATCATCTCCTCATCAATGTTGCATTCAATTAGGTTAGAGCTAGATGTGACTTCGTGGGATGTCCAGGTACAAGAAGGTTTGTTAAGGTTCTGGTAATGGCTGGGAACAGGAGAAGAGATGAAAGTGTCACGATGGTGTATGAAGGAGATTCAGAAGAGTGAACTTAGGTGGGCGAATGAAATAAGAAGGAAACTGTACTCCATCTGTGATAATTTAAAAGTGGAAATGGACCCGCAGTCCCTGTATATTGCAGAGTCAAAGAGTGAGCTTAAACTCCTAGGGAAGGAATTGTCCAAATCAAACGATATAGAGTATCTGTTAAAAAAAAAAAAGAGTCTGTGCAACCCTTGATAAATAGCTGGAGAAAAGAAAATTGGTATCCCTACTTAGACACCCTGCCAAATCTGGGGCTCAGGATGGAACTTTTAAGGGTGAGAATTGGGATTAACCCAGCTCGGGCAAATGACAAAATAAAAAAAGAATTGTTGGGTCCAGAGGGTAGATGCACATGCAGGATTGGTACGAAATGTAATTGCTTGCATATATTAACAGACTGTCAAAAATTAGTAGTCCAGCGAAAACAGTTTTTACAACCGATATTTGTAAAATATAGCATTGGGTCCCGTCTGCAAGCAATTGAGCTCCTCACAGATATGTATCACCTTGATATCGCCATTGCGGAGGCAACGTTTATCCAGGCTGTTAAAAAGTTGTTCATGGAATAGGAAATGGAGGATCATATCGAGTAATGAGGAATAGAGAATTAAGTTTTAGTCTTTTAATATTTTAAAACAGGTTTTACATGAAATCGATCTACCCTTAGGATGTTTGAATGTATTTTATTTGTTGTATGAAATTGTTTTTAATATAACTAAGATGGAGGATACGGAACTTCATAGTACTTATGGAAACAATATGCGGTTTTAGTAATTATTTTAAGAATTTTTAAATAAATGTGTATTCTTTGTGGTTTAAAGATCAATGATCTAAATAAACTTACATTTTGACTTGACTTGAGTTTGCTGGCCCTTTTTGCTCTGATTGCCCTTATATCCCTGGAGAGAGTTAAAAAACCTTTTGTCTAAGGGGATATCATCCCGTCCTTCTGTTACTTCATTCCTCCTGGTGTGGATGTGGATGTGAGGTGTTCTTAAACAAGTCATTCATAACATTCCCTCTGTAAGGACAATGTCTCAGAATGCCATCCCAGGATGTACATCATGAGTTTTAAAGTTTTTCAAGAATGTGCTTGAAAGCTCATCCCGAAATGTAATATGAAAAAGAGGGACCGCCTGTAACTAGTGAAAAGTTCCTAGGTCAGGGCAACAATATTTCAAAAATAGCAAAATCCTAGGCAAATTAAGGGTCCTGAAGGATACCAGGTACAAAAACACATATATAACGGATGCTACAGAATACTGGACTAATGACGGCAAATAGAATTAAAAAATATATTGTTCATTTATTGTAAAAAACATGAATACACATTACAAATAAAAACCACACTGGGTGGCAATGGTACAGTAAATAGCAATTATGCTGAAATAATATAAGGCATATAATAATGTAAATACAATACAATACACATACAATTAAAAAATCGATACAGAATTTGGTTAAAAAAACAACAAAGTGGGTTAAATGGTAATCTCTACGCGCGTTTCGGCCTTTCACACGCCTTCTTCTGGAGAACCACTTGAAGATTCTAAAAAAGAACAGTATAAAAATTACAACTGCACAAAACATATTGCACAATACAGTACACTGCAACTGATAGCAAAAGCTACTTGGAAGTGGAGGCATTTAATTGAGAAAGCTGGCTTGTGTTCAAGGAAGAAAAGATAATCAAACCGCCAGGCCTATTAAGTCCAACTGCTATAAAAAATAGATGAAAAAGGAAAAAAGTCCAAAGAATAGATTTGTGCAGAAAAGAATGAAGCAGAGAAGATATAGATCCACACAGGCATCCCAATGTGACAAGAACATTCAGTGGACATGCTAAAAGGTACTTTTGAAAATGACTATGGATCCTTACCTAAGAAGCAATTAAAAACTAGCGCATGGTAGCGCAAAGGAGATATTTGTCAAGTGTGGACAGCACTCTTGACTAGGGAAAATAACAGAGAAAAAGCTTTATTATGGTGATCGAAAGTATTGCACCTAGGTGCAGAAGGAAATGAATGCATATCATGATATATTTACCAAAGAGTAAACGGATCACTGATGAAGCCAATGATAAATGGCGACTTCAGTTGAAAGGGGTTTAAATCACAGTTTTCAATCTAAGAAATATGAGAAAACAGAAATGTAAGTATATAAATTCACATGTCGCAGAGTGCACTATGAAAGAGGTACCAGGGGTGGTCTTGTTATTAAGGTGTTACACTACCTGATAGGGTGTCAAGCCAGGGTCTGAAATGGATGGACCTTGAAAGATGGCCGAATAGTGGGGCACTTCAAGTTCGGGAGGATTTTTACACCACCAGGTACAGGGCACTGTTAAAAGCACCAGGGGACCTGTGGGGTGACAAATGAGGAGACCATGGAGAGCCCAGTTTAAGAAATAATAGTGGGCCAAACTATGGCATGGGATGGAACCTGCGGGGTAAATATAATTACCTTAGATGAATCTTGGAACTGGATAATCGCGATATATCATGGGGCTTGGATTGCCACTTATGTCAGATATAGATGAACTGAAAATAAAAAGACCAACATGTAATACATGTATCTATACCCACTATGTGACAACTGAATGTTCACATATATGTATTGGGCCACAAGGGCCCTAATTTAAAAGGCTCGATGGAAAGGGATCTAGATTAAAAACTTTTGTTGGTTTGGTTGAACAATATGCGAACTGCAAGCTAATAGTTGTGCCATTAACGAGAATTACTCAGTTGCATAACGGCAAAATGAAAGGTAAACTAAAATGCGGGCGGCCGATGCAGGTTTTCAAAACAAACCAGAGGAACGATAGCAGCATCCGGCCCAGCTCGCCTGCGTAATAATCGGCATGGGGGTGGAGAAGTATTAACATGGCAACTAGCGTGAGGGGTCCGGCTGGAAGGGGTTCCGATATAAAATAATATGAATGGAATCACGGGACGCTAACTCGCCTGCGTCCTCATGGGCACAAAGATGGAAAAGTACTTACAAGGCCGCTAGCGTAGGGTGTCTTGCTGTAAGGAGTCCCGATAAAAAGTAAGACTGAGGAGTTGCGGGACGCTCTATGTAGTCTCCAAAGACGCGAACCCGCTGACGTCGGTAACGTCGTCAAAGGTGGATGATGTCATCAGTGTGAGCCACAAGGAGGGAAAATAAGAACAACTAGACCGTAACGGGCTGAGCGCGAGGTGATTACTCAAGAAAGACAATTATGCGTGAACCCTCGCATGACTGTCAGGAATGTGAAGTATGAAATATAACAGATAATCATGGATGTGGCATAATTTATAAGGCAATGAAAGATGAAAAAATTATGTAAAAATTAAAAGTCCAAGTCCTGCAACCAGGTGTTGGGTAATCCTTGCCTGCTTGCAAAAAAAAAAAAAAAAAATTTTTTTTTTGAAGTCTGATATCGATCAATCAGGACAGGTTGTCCAGGATAATCAGACAGGGGACCGTTGGTCAGTGGGGGAAGGAAATTTAAGTTCATCAATCTGTGGAAATAAAGTGGGCAAAAAATAAGAAAAAAGAAAGGGATTTGCCTAGCAGAGAAAAGAGCATTTACCGCTGGTTATTTCACATTATATTTTATGGCATACTCCCAGGGTATTTCATTGTTCAGACCCTTGGGATATGATGCCAAAGTGAAAATCCAAAAGACTTCACATTTCTTTCGTGTGTATTCAGTGTTGATGATATTTTCATGGTTACAGTTCTCTAAAATAAACCAGCGGATATCTGTTGGTTTATGTTTGTGCTCCAAGTAGTGTTTTACCAAAGGAGAACTGCTTTTGGAAGTTCGAATGGCTGAACGATGTTCCGTCAACCTGGTGCAGAATGATCTAGCAGTTTCGCCCACATAACCAAGTCCACAGGGGCATAGGAGTAGTTTTACAATTAGAGAAATGGGTAGGGCGAATGGTAACTCCTTGATAAATGCAGCTGGTGCCCACAATGGCTGACTCACAAGCCAAACAAATATTGCATTTCGGCATAATTGCTATTTACTGTACCCTTGCCACCCAGCGTGGTTTTTATTTGTAATGTGTATTCATGTTTTTTACAATAAATGAACAATATATTTTTTAATTCTACTTGCCGTCATTAGTCCAGTACTCTGTAGCATCTGTTATATATGTGTTGTTGTACCTGGTATCCTTCAGGACCCTTAAGTTGCCTAGGATTTTGCTATTTTTGAAAGCTCCTCCCGTCCATGCTTTTTCTTTGAGTTCTCGTACTTGCAGTACTAGATTTATACTATTATTACAAGGACAATAAATCCCAGAATGCAAGGAAAAACTTGCACTGGATCAGATACAAATCCATTAATCAGGTAATCCTGAGAACTTTGAGTCATCTACCCACTCTTGATTCCACTGTCTCCACCTTATTCATGCTCGGACTTGTGATCCGCAGCACTTCCCTTAATTGTCTACCCTGGAGTCTCTCAGCACCCATACCCCACTTTCCTTTGTGTGTGTCACCCAACCACAATTGTTTCATAGAAGATGGCGAGCCACTGAATACTTGAGGTCTAAGCTTGGCCTTGGCTTAGCTCAATGTCCTGCTGGAACCTCAAGCCCAAAACAAGCCAAACTTTTTATGTGGCTTCGCCTGCCATGTACACTGCAGCCTCAAGTGCCAAGAATGAAAGATTTAGCATTAACCTTTGATGTAAGCAGGGGCGGCTCCTCCGCTTGAGCGGAGGAGTTTCGCACAACTTAAAAATCTCCCAAAAGCCCTGAAATGAAAAATAAAATGGTGATTCATTACCATTTTATTTTTCATCCTCCCGTCCTGAACGGAGCGTCAGGACGGGTGCGGGACACTGCTGAATGACATCAACAAGGAGGAGGGTGGGCTGTGTGTGCACTTTTCAAAGTACGTATGTCCCTTTGGCCGGTCGTCTTGAGATGGCCAACCAGATGTGCACCTTGAAACCTCTAACCCAGCTGTCTTGTAACAGTTGGATTAGAACAAGTGCAGGCCTTCAGGACACTGGGGAGCGCCGAGTGAGGCTGGTCCCTTCAATTAGAGCGCTGCTCTCACAGCATGAGAGCAGCGCCTATATTGGTCTAGGGAGTTTTCTGGTGGCCGAGCTGCAGTTGTGAGAGGTCCGCAGCAGGACTAAGGCAAGTTTACTTTTAATATATTTTAAGTTTATTTATGCGCCAGTTTATTTTTATATTTTTTAATTTTATTTGAACGTGCTCGCCCGCCTCCCCCCTTCCCGTTAATGCCAGCCACCACTGGCTGTAAGGAGAAAGAGATACTCATCTAGTGCCTGAATTGTACAATGTGAAGCCAGAAAACATGAGCTGAATCCGGGCTTCCCTAGTTAACCAATTCATGTTAACCTCAGCATATATTTTATTTTGAAGTGCTTCCTTATTGCATATGAGAATACCTTGAAGAGCACAAGTCAGGATGCATGCTGTACAAACACCTCTCTTGTGTTTCATTTCATAGATTATAATGTTGCTCCTTGCATATTAAGAATATTGGCCTCGTACAGAATGCACATGACAACTGACGACTCCACGAATATTTTTATAGCTGTGAACTATCACTTTTAAGAAATGCATCTCAATGCAGTTATTATGATTTGATATACTAAGGTGAAACAGTATAATCAGGTTGCATGAGGCCAACTACGCCAGGGTGAGATGGGGCCCAAATGGAGAATTGACTGAGCGTTTTAATATAAAGAGAGGTGTCAGGCAAGGGTGTGTGTTGGCACCTACGCTGTTTTCGCTATATGTAAATGATATACCGGACACCCTCTTGGGCTGCGAGCATGACTCTCCCAAGTTGGGTGGGGATTATGTGCCTGCACTGCTATTCGCAGATGACACTATTTTAATATCACAGACACCTAGAGGTTTACAAAATGTATTGGATACCTTTTGGTGTTATTGTAGGAATAAAGGTTTAGAGATGAATTTGTATAAAACTAAGTATATGGTGATTAATCCTCATAGGAGTTTTGGAAAAACACTGACGGTCAATACTGAAAAGATTGAATATGTGCCCAATTTTACTTATTTAGGCATTACCTTAGACACTAAACTTGACTGGAAAACCCAAATAGATAAAAGCATTACGATCCTCACCCAGAACCTGTTTCCTATAGCAAGACAACATAAGAGCAGTTATTCTAAAGCCGTTTCCCCAGCATTAGAGTTGTACAAATACAAAGCCCAAGCTGCTTCATTATATGGAGCAGAACTATGCGGCTATGGCACTAAACACGCCTTCATGACACAAGAGAACATCTTTTTTAGGAAAATATTAGCGATCCCTCAGCGCACACCCTTACTTCCCCTGACAATGGACCTGGATATCCATTGTACTGATGACCATGCGGCCTTGCGTCCACTGTTGTACTGGATCCTCGTGTGGTCAACAGACGAACTAGTGGACTATAGAGAAGCCCTAAAGGAAATTATGAAAATAAAAAACGTAACTAAGCTGGTATGGCTGAAGCATATTGAGGACTGGCTTGCCAAATTGGGATTAAGCCATTACTGGACGGACCCAGAGTGCCTTACTTTGAGCTGCAAAAAGCTGCTGAAGGAAAGATACTGGAGGTTTGTCGCAAACTCAAAGTCCAGACTTGGGGACACTATCTCTCAAGTTTCTTGACATAAAGGCAGAGAGTAGATTTGAGCCATTCATGGATGAGATCTTACCAGCTCTAGCAAAATCGTTGTATTTAAAATTCCGCTATGGCGTATTGCAAATTAAAGTAAACACAGCGAGATGGATGTGTAAAGAGGGTAACGCAGTGAAGGACGACCTAGCTAGATGTGAATTGTGTTGCACTAATGCTTAAGAGGATGAAGTGCATACATTATTCTACTGCTCTGCTTATACACATCTAAGGATAAAATGGATAAAACCTATCTGCCGCCTCCTGGGTTTCAGGCGTTTTAGTGAGGCGGAAAGAATTCTTAGAGCAGAAACTACTCAATCTATTGTCTTTAGCGTAAGCAGGTATCTGTTTTCAGTGGAGATCGTACGAAGGAGACTGGGCCTTAAGCTCTAATGACAAACTGCCAGATCTGTATTTGAATTAATATAATAGCTGGATTCCGGGTGTGATACCATGAGTTGTGTCGGTACTGCTTATAACTTGTCTGGGAAATGAAATAATATTTCTGACAATAACTATGTCTTAATGCAAAGTATTTGTAATGTCATGATTCTATCATTTTTATGAAATATTTTTAGACTCATAAAATGTATTTATTGTTTTAAAATCGCAGATACATCTGATTGTTCCCCAAATGGCAAAATTAACTTTGGGTAAATGGGCTTGGAAATATAAATTGCTTGTTGTTTTATATGTGTTTGTATATCTTTTATGGTTTTCAACTGAAATAAATATTTTTTAATTGAATTGAATTGAAACACTATAATGTATTAAACAAATGCACTTTTTTACACTCCTCCAGCAATGACATACTTAATCTGCTTTGGTTTCACCCTCAAATACATTTATCTACTCTCCTCTATCACACACTCCTTATCTGTCATCCCTCATGCCCATTCCGTAAATGCCCTCATTAGCCCAGTTTACTGGGCCCCTACCTCCCTTTTGTTTCCCTTTGTGTACCTGAGTCCTCCACCTACCTACAAACTTCATCCCTCCCTTTTGTCTCCCTTTGTTTACCTGAGTCCTCCACATGCCTACCAACTTGAAAACCAATCTCACCGTATGAGGTGGCGTGGCCTCGGCCGAGAAATACCTACGAGGCACTTTCATAGCTGCCAAGGTTTCAGATTGCCATGTGTGACATTTTTGTAATTTTTGCGAAATTATTTTTGACATTTCAACAACGAGTGACACTTTCTCGCGGGCAAAAATCATGCAATGAAGACCAGGGAAACGTCTAAATATCAGAAATTAAAGCCATTTGAGCAACAAGAAACACCACGAAGTTCTTGAAAATGCTGCAGAGCACCAGAAATGGAAGGGCACTAACCCTAGTACGCCCCGTGGCCAGCTTCTGCCTGAAAAATCTGGAGAGTATGATGAGGACTCAGGGGCCTCTGAGAATGTCACAAATGTGTGAGTCAGTTAGTGCCGTGCATGCAGCTGAGGCTGAGCGCTGTGTGACATTAAGAATAGAGACACCCGTCACACTACACCACGACAAGTTAGCCCAGCCGCCGACGTAACTACTGCATAACACACTACACACACAGACTGGCAGAGTCTCAGAATGGCAGAGAGCACTGTCTGAGCACTGCAGGCTGCCTCAGGCAGTCAGACGAGCGCTACTAGTAAAGTTCTACTAGTACTTCCTGTGTTGTCTTCAAAGTTCTTCAACTTCTTTACTCTCTGCTAGCCATGGGTTGCGCCGCACGGTGGGCGTCGAGCCGCACGGTAGGCGGGGGGGGGCCAGACCTCTGAGTGCTGTTTGTGCTGCACCTGCAGCCTCTCGTCGGCCGGCGCGCCGCACATCATGATCACGCCAGCCCTGCAGCAGTGTGCGCAAGTCTGCAGCGCCAGTATCCCCACGGCACACGCAGCGGGCCGGCCCGATCATGCTGCAGTGCAGCCACAGGTGAGGCCTCATGCATGCCGCGCTGCCTGGCCAGGACATTGAGTGAGAATCTGCGCAGCTACTCTGAGTCCCATTGCCGCGCATTCTTCACGCGCCTCACTGACTTGCCACCTTCCTGACTCGAGTGTCTAGTGCTGCTGCATTCAGATCTGACACTTCTGCCTACTTCCTAGGGACATGACGGCACTCTCTACCGCCGCGGCCGGCACATCTGGATTATTAATCCCGGCCCCATGCTGCCACGGTGAATGGCAGCAGTATCGACTGCTGAGAGGGCAGCTCTCCCCCCCCACCCTGCAGTGTGTGATGAGTCTCCGTAAGCCGCATGACGCGCCGGCGCTGCACCATTTGCCCATTCATTGTTTCCAGGGCAACAAGCAGGCAGCTGCCTGGGAAGAGTACAGAGATACATTGTAGCGCTCTCATCCGCTCCACAGAGCTAAGAGCAGATCGGTTGACCATTTAGGAACGCGGGCTCAGCAAGCAGCACGTCTCTCGGAGAAGCAGAGAGCCCGGGCACAGGCGCAGCTGGTGGCGCACCCTGGCAGGTGGTAAAATGCGTGACTATGCATTTCAGTGCGTTAGCGTCACACCTGTTGCGTGACCCTTGGCAGGACTGCACTTTTGAATCCCATCCCGCCCCCAAGCACCTGTTGTGATTATATCTTATGTCCTTTCCTGGACACCATATTCTTCACGCACAAGAGTGTCCCTGCGTGGACACCGTACCGGCGGCGAGGTCATCAGCCGCTAACTGTCATAGAGTGACAGTTGACAGCTGATCACTGGACTGACTGGAGTTGACGCTCTGACTTATGTAGGAGCATGTGTTGGCCTTATAATAAACAGAACTCTTAATGTCTTTGGTGGCGGAGTTCTTTACAAAACTTGCGATGAGGGCCAACACTGAACCCACGCAACAGAGAAATAAAAAAAATTGTAACCAGCAGCCGGAACTTATAAAAGTTATACTTGGAAATTACACATCAAGAAAATATTCTAAACGAATGAGAAGAATAAAATGAAAATCCAGGTATCGAAACTCACTGTTTGAAGTAAAAATAGGAAGCTGTATCGCATGAAAAGTGAAACAGAAAATTGAGTGAGGAAAAGTGAAATTGTAGAAGTAAATGGGTCAGCGCAGGAGAAATCAACAGTGTCGAGCAGAATAAATGTTCACTGAGTACGAGTGAAAACGCACATAGTATCACTGTACCAGAAACGAGGAAAAAAAAGATAGCATCAAGTTTAAAATAAAATGACTGATGGAAAATAGACTAGAGCATTGCGGTTCTTAATAGGGCGGATTGTCACAATAACAGAATTTTTACTAATCGAGAAAACGGAAAACAGAAATCAACCAACATTGCAAACCGTCATCATCAACTGTCAGCTTGCCAGCTGAGGTGAACTACAGCAGAGACCTACGTCATCACGGAGGAACGTAACAACGTTGGCAGCCATCTTGAAAGTAGTGTTTGCGTTTTTTAATATTTACAGTCTAGTTACAAAAACAACTCAGGAAACAAACGGAGAACGGAGCAACGACGCTCGGTTTGTACACGTCAGAAGCTTTACCGGACGTGTAGAAAGTCACAGAGGATTACGCTCAACAAGGAAAAACTGCAAATTTTGAAAAATTTACAGACTTAAGCAATTTGAAGGAAGTATATTTGACAGACTTGCATATTAAAAGCAACAGCTGTAAACAGACTAGGAGTACTTGGGCACAATTTATACTGGAAACACAGCCATAGTCTCTCCACCTCAATAAAATAAAACCATAATAATCCTAAAACATCACAGTTTAAAGGTAACAGGCATAAATAAAAAATAGGTTGGAAATGGCAACTGGTTGTATATGGAACCTCTCACCCCCTGAGTCATTCTTGCGTGCAGGGAGTGAACCAGCATTGAAATGGGAAGAGTGGAGGGAATATTTTCTAAATTATATCTCCACACTAGAAGAGGATGATAAGATAAAACCAGAAAAGAAATATAAAATGCTGATGCACAACCTAGGAGCAGGAGGAATAAAAGTGTATAACTCAATAAACAAAAAAATAAGAGCGGAAAATGAGGGTGATGTATTCAGCAACGCGATAGATGATTTAAACACGTACTACAAACTTATAGTTTGTGTAGGAGTAGATAGGTATAAATATTTCCACAGGAAACAAGGAAAAGAAGAGTCAATAGATGATTACGTTTCCGCACTTAAAAATCTGGCGATAACCTGTCGTTTTGGAGATCTACACGATGAATTAATAAGAGATCAGATTGTGATGCAGGGCTCAAACGAAAACATCCAGGACAACTTGTGGGCCAAGGGTGAGTACCCACTGGAGAACATAATAGATATCGCAAGGAAGGCAGAACTCACGGGATGATGTGCCAAAGCTGTTCTAAAAGAAGACAAAATAAAGAAAGAGGGAGAACAAGTGAACAAGGTTTCCGACCAAAATTTCAACAAGGTCTCCAACCAAAGATTCAACAAGAAACAGAGTTGGAGTAAAAATAACACCAAACAAATGTACAGAAAAACGGAAACACAGAATTGGGGACACTGTTATCGATGTTTGAGCACGGCTCACATGGCCTATGATCCCAAATGCCCTGCTCGTGAGGTAAAATACACATTCTGTGGTCTAGTAGGACATTACAACGAGGCATGCAATAGAAGAAGACCACAACGAATGAAGGTAATAGAGAATGAAGAAGGTGAATTACAGGATGAATCGGATGAAGACATCAATATGTACATACTTAACATAGAAGAAGAACAAGACAAAGATGATAAGAATAAAAATAAAACTAAGACAGGGAAACCAGTATGTAATATGACGACTGGAGGTGTAGACATAAGCATAGTAGCTGATTCAGGGTCACCATATACAATCGTAAACGAGAAAGTCTGGAGTGCCAAATTCAGAGCCAAAATAGGTGAAAGACTTGACAAACCGGACATTGTGATAAAATCTTTCTCTGGTGAGCCCATAGAAATGTGTGGATACAGAAATCTTAAATTCATATACAAAGGTAGAGAGGCAGATTGCAAACTTTATGTTTCGAAGGTAGGACCATCGGTTTTAGGGTGGATGGACCAAGGCAGTCTGGGAATTATGCTTGATCCAAACAGTAGTTAACCGGTACTGAGTTTAACAGACACCAGAGACTATGCCAGCCTTATACTATCTAAATTTCCGAAAGTGTTCAGTGGAAATGTGGGAGTACTGAAGGGGTACCAGCACAGAATAAGATTAAAACCTATCACCACACCTACAGTGCACAAAGCAAGGAACATACCATTTGCCATAAGGGAAGAGTTCAGAAACCAACTCGAAAAGCGGTTGAGTGATGGAATAATAGAAAGAGTAGAGGCATCGGAGTCGGTCGCACCGCTTGTCGTAGCCAAACGCCCAAATAGCAAGCTGAGACTTTGCATAGACCTTCGAGATTTGAACCAAAACATCATAGTGCAACAATATCCACTCCCAAAAATCAACGAAATGCTGTCCACCACCAAGGGGGGTAAAGTGGTTTACTACCATCGATTTAAAATCAGCATACCACCAGGTACAGCTACATCGGGACAGCAAATCACTAACCACGTTTGTAACGCCATTTGGGTGCTTCAGGTTCACTCGAGTGCCATTTGGCTTGGCTTCTGCAGCCGCGATGTTTCAAAGGTTGATGAACAATATATTTGAAGGTGTTACAGGAATATTATTGTTCCAGGATGATATCCTGGTAATGGGAAAAACAAAAGAAGAACACGACAGCAGAGTGGAGCAAGTTTTGAAAATCCTAAATGAAAAGGGTTTAACAGCATAGCATTCTAAATGCAAATTCTCGAGCAAATCAGTCAATTATCTGGGCCATCAAATAACTGGTGACGGCATCAGCCCAAAGAATGAACTAATTCAAGTCATTAAAGACTCAACGGTACCCACCAATAGAGAAGAACTAAGATCCTTCCTCGGATTGGTGGAGTACTACTCGAAGTTCATCAGGAACTTTTCAATAAAAACGTACGCCTTGAGACAACAGTTAAATCTCAAAAACAAATTTGAGTGGACAAAAGAATGCGGAAAAACCTTCCACGATCTCAAACAGGAAATGTGCACAACTCTACCCTTACAAGGATTCGACCCTAATCTGCAAAATTTTGTGACAACAGACGCCAGCAACAAAGGCATAGGAGCTGTACTCACACAAAAGGACGCAAAAGGAACAGAATACACGATAGCATTTGCATCACGATCTTTAACTACAGCAGAAGAAAAATTCTCGGTGATAGAGCGGGAGGCATTAGCCTGTGTCTGGGCCCTTGAGCATTTCAGGCAGTATGTTTGGGGCAGGAAAGTGAATCTTTGCACAGACCACAAACCCTTAACCAAAGTACTTACTACGAACGGGTTATACACAGCATCACCACGGCTAGCAACGATCTCTATGCGCCTGTTCGATTACATGTATAGCATACATTATGTTCCTGGAGTGAAAAACGTAGTGGCGGACTTTTTAAGCAGAATGCCACTTGAAACAAAAACCAACACCGAAACTAATGAGATGGAAGAATCGTGTATAGCAAATCTATGGGAGTGTTCCAGTAGAATAACAAAGGAGGAGTGGCTGATGGAGCAAAGTAGAGACAAAGTTATTGAACAAGTAATGCAAAAGATGAAAGATGGTTGGACGAGCAAAAACAAACTAACCGAGGAAGTTAAGCACTTTTGGGAAGTGAAAAATGAATTATCAATAGAAGATGGACTCTTAGTGAGGAGCGGAAGATTTGTACCACCAACTGTTGTCAGGAAGAAAATACAGGAAATATGCCATGAAGGATACCTGGGCATCGCTAAAACTAAAAACAGGATCAAGAACACCTATTGGTGGCCAGGAGTCAGCCTTGACGTGAAACGAACAGTAAGAGACTGTAAGCTGTGCATGGATTCCGACAAGACCCAGGTAACTTTCAGACCACCACTACACCCCATACAGTGACCATCCATGCCGTGGGAGAGAATAGGAGTAGACTTAATGGGACCAGTGCTTAGTGACCTTGAACAAAATTACATTATAGTCCTCATAGATCACTACACCAAGTGGCAAGAAATAAAAATTGTAAAGAAAATTGACACTCAACATGTGGTCCAATTCCTGGAAGATACTTTTGTACGTGAAGGATTGCCAAAACAGATAGTGAGCGATAACGGAGCACAGTTCACATCAGACATGTTCAAGGAATACATAGCAAAGCACAGCATTGAGCACAAGAACACTTCAATTTACCATCCCGCTGGTAACAGGGCAGTAGAGAGGTTCAACACAGTCCTCAGAGGAATCATCCAGATAGCCAATTCTAACCAGCTGGACTGGAAGAAGGAAATACTGAAGACAGTGTTGGCATACAGAATAACACCGTGCGAAATCACAGGGCACAGTCCTTTCGAACTTATGGGAGGAAGAACTCCGCTCACAAAGGACAATGTGGATTTTTTTTTTTATTTATTTGTGGGTTTGTACCGCGATTGAATCGACTCCCGAAGGAGTATCTCTGCGCCCACTGACCGTGGCAGATGGGAATAAAGAGCTAGAACCTAAGTGAGATGCTAATACTGGAACAGAAAAGTTTTCAGCCTTTTCCTGAACGTTAAGTGGTCTGAACACTGCCTAAGAAAAATAGGAAGATTGTTTCATAGTCCTGGGCCTACGGAGGACAGGGCTCTGCCCCCCTGTCTTACCTTTTTTACCAAAGTGACCTGCAAAAGTAACTGGTTGCTGGAACGAAGGGTGTGCGCTGGGTTATAGGGTACACATTTTTTGGCCAGATACAAGGGGCCCAGCCCATGCAGACCCTTATGGACCACAAAAAAGATTTTATATTTGACCCTTTGGTGGGTTGGTAGCCAATGTAATTTTTACAACAAGGAACGTGAGGGGGATCTGAGAGGGGCATTTAGAACCAACCTTGCAGCAGTGTTTTGTACCATTTGAAGCCTGTTAAGTACACCCTCTTTGGCCGATACCAGCAGCCCGTTGCAATAGTCCAGGCGGCTGAGCACCAGTGCCTGGACCAAAGTTTTTCTGGTGCTGCCTGGAAGAAGGGGGAACACTTTACGGAGTAATCCGATAACGTGAAAGCAGGACACTGCTGTGTAGTTTGCATGGTCCTTCAAGGATAGGTCTCGATCCAGTCGTACCCCCAAGTTCTTCATTACCTGTTTAGGGCAAGGGACAGAACCTAAATCAGAAGGCCACCAATCCGGTGTCCACAGCATTTTGGCTTCCCCAAAGAGCATAACCTCCGTCTTGTGGTTCTCAAAAAATCCGGACCCTGGTGTTTTCCCGATATCGAGGTCCAATACCCGTGTCACAAAACCTCAACGCACCAAGACGATTTTGGTATCTATGAACCGATAATAATTAGGACATCATTCCTATGTATTTGCGTCACAATCGAGGGTTGCCAACACCCCAAAATCGTAGTTTCCGTCCCCATCCCTTAAACTCCATTTTGTGAACGGCATCCATCTTGCATCTTGCCCTCATGTTAAGTCAATTAAAGGTCGAGCTTGATCAAAAGGGACTCGTCCACCTTTTCGTGACTTCCCCCTGACCTGTCCCAACTGACTCCATGGCCTTAGGCCAAACCTGTTTGGGCAGCTCCTCACCCAGTGGCCGAATACGATAGCATCAATACATAACATTCCACAAACCATTCACACATACAGACCATGCTTTCTGCAAACATGCACCTGTCCACATTACTTGTTTATGGCCAGTTTTATGACTGGGTTGTGCCTTCCTTTATTAAGGTTTCATCGATATCTGATGGGAGTTCCAGGCCTAACTGGGTAATCTATCAACAAACTGGACATCTAAAATATGGGCTTGCTTACATGACTCTGCTGTTTGTATTATTGTAGAAATATGTGTATAGCCATATCATAAACTCAGGAATTCTTGCTTGCAGCTATTATTTTTGTATATAAGGAGACGGCTGGTTCTGTAAAAACGAACAGTCTCCCGAGAACCTACTCTCCGTGCAGTGTACTTCTGGGACACGTGTTACTTGGTAGCTACCAATAAAACTTGATCTTTGACGGTAACTAGAAGACTCCGTGTTTCTGTGGTCCGGAACAAGGGAGAACTCAGAGGTCCTCGGGTGCTACCCCCTGGCACCACCGGGTTCCTAAAAACCCGGCACCTCAGTTGGCGCCCAACTCGGGGCGATATCAAGCGGTGACGGTCCAAGCCAGATGTTCGTGAGGAGCTTTGTGTGAAAATTCCGGAGGACGGCCAGCCACTTCAGCGACCCCTGCATGTCGACGTGGTTCCGAAGGTCTTTTGCTGCGAGGTTCCCCGCGTCCCGACGGCTACGAAGGACTGCTGCCCTGACTATCGCCTTGTTTTGGACCCAGTGATCTTTGGTAGAGCGAAACGATAGACGAGTCTTCTAGCGACGTCACAGATCTTCAAATACTTCAGTTAGGTATAAGTGGAGCGTCTCCCAGTCCTTAGTTTGTCCTTAGTTTTTGGTATCCTTGAGATACGCTTTGATTTGGTACTTGCAAGCCCCAAAGCCGAAGGACTCGTGTATTCACGAGATATATCGTAACAGATAATCCTTTGAAGTTTGAAGCTAGACTAGTGAGCGAAGATGCCTGGTTTTAGCAGACTTGGAAACTTGTTTTGTCTTGGTTGTAGTAAGGACTCCCGATTAGAGGAATCTTGTCCGGTTCCTCCAATTGGAACTCCAACGTATGAGCTCTATGTAAAGCACGGCGTAGGTCCTATAACATATAACGAAGTATGGATAAAATACACCCGCAAGGATGGTGTTTTAAAATGGCCCCAATACGGAAAGTTTCGACTCAGAAGTTTTAGATAACCTAGAAGTCAAACTATTCAAGAAGAAAGCCCGACCGGCGATGTTTGACTCTTTCCGCTTATGGCGTAAAGAGGCCAAACAGAAGGAAATTAAATTAGAAAAGAAGAATACGAGGGAAAGAGGTATTTCAGTAATGCAAGCCGCGATAAAATTTAAAGACAACGAAGAGGATCGAATAAGTGAACAGTTGCACAGGCAACGTAAAATGGCAATAGATAAATGCTACCCCGTTTTGCCATCTCTTCAGCGAGAGACAGTAAAAGAGCGTGAAAAAGATCCATTAATGGCTCATTTGCTAAGTTCGCCACCACCCTATGCACAAAATGCCACAGCACCTCCGCAACCTTTAGTTGCACCTCTGGTAGCTGTTATACAGGCTCCTTTACCGCACTCACCGGCTACTGTCCAGCTGGCTCCTGTTTCTCTGGCGCAGCCTCCTCAAGGCTCACCGATCACATCTACTTCTCCTACTGTTCCTTCTAAAATTTCGCCTAGCACACTTTCTAGTCTCTCTGATACTCGTTCTACGAACATTTCTGTTTCTACTTTGCGTGACTCTGTTCTACCACCAGTTATTCCCCCACTTTCACCTTTTGTCTGGCATAAAATGGCCAGCATTGTTACTAACCTTCCTTCACCACTTTTTCGGTCGCCTAAAACGACCCCTAACACGGAACGAAGACAATTACGAAGCCAAATGCCCGATTATCAGGAAAGGGAATGTTTGAATAAGTTAGCACGAAATTGGGCTATGGACACAGCAAGATATGATGTAGAGTCTGTCATGAACGTTTTCCGTCAATGGGATGAACCAACGCAAAGATACGTCTTTGAGCAGATGTGTGTTTTTCTGTGTGAGGATTTGGTAGATAATGGTCAGAAGACCAACGAGCAAGAGTTGTGTAGTGTACGATTTAAATTTGGGGAGGGTATGATTGTAGGTCCCGACGTTGAAAAAGCAGTTGAGATATTATTATCACATAGAAGTACGGGTGGTAATTCTGGGTCATCCTCTGACAGTGGTACATCCAGCAGGAAAAGAGCGAGACAGTACCCCATGAGAGAGGTTCCTCCGGTCTGGAGGGAAGGTGACGCGACTGCAGTTCCACCGGTTCTGCCTCATTTCCAGCGTGTATGGGTACATGTCCCCTGGAAAAGATCCGAAGTTTTAGCACTCAAGCAGACACTACCCGATCCCCGTAAAAACCCGACTGGGTATTATAAGGAGTTGTCCCAAACTGCCAGCTCATGTATGATGAATTTAGCGGATATAGACATGTTGTTTGGGAACGTTGTTCCACATCCCTTATGGAGTAAGATACGTCATGCAGATCATGACCAAGAATTAGGTGACTCGTGGGCGAACATTGCGACTACAGATGCTAGACAAGTCGGTGGTTTCAAGCCTGAGCCGTTAATAGCTGAACTTCCCGGTAGAATTATTGCGTACATGTAGACACTTATGCCTGAAGTACGCGTAAACTGGGACAAGCTATCCGCGTGCAAGCAGAAGAAAGACGAGAATGT
The DNA here is from genome assembly GCF_964261635.1 of Lissotriton helveticus. Taxonomy (NCBI): domain Eukaryota; kingdom Metazoa; phylum Chordata; class Amphibia; order Caudata; family Salamandridae; genus Lissotriton; species Lissotriton helveticus. The sequence continues at coordinate 1,246,362,355 of NC_136059.1, read as the reverse complement.
GTCTGACTTTTTCACGAGATTTGAGGAAACTTTCACTGACCATAGTGGTCAGGATATGGCTACCGAGGGTGGCCAAAGATTGTTTGTAGACAAGTTTGTACACAATCTGCTTCCCGAACTGTGTGCTAAACTAAAAGATTCAGAGAGTGCTTGGGCTGTCTCTACGTCAGCGCAGATTCTAGCAACAGCTCAGTACTACGAAAACAGGCGCAAAGACGAGCTAGACAAGGCAGACAAAAAGACGAAAGATTTAAAAACTAAAGTTCTTCTCCAACAGGCCTATCCGCCTCGTATGGCTAGCCAGCCCAATTATCAACAGAATAAGCAGTATTCTAGAGACGCGCAAGGAAACGAGTCTTCCCACCAGCGTGTTCCGTATGGCCCGAATCAATGTGCGTATTGCAAGGAAGAGGGTCATTTTAGGAATAATTGTCCGGCTCTTGCGCGACGCTTAAACGGTGTTTCAGGTGTAAGAGGGAGAGGTGTTCAACATGCCCCCAGAGGTAGGGGCCGTGGAAATTTCTCCCAGTACACAGCTTCTTTTCCGCTTCAAAATTCCATGAATAGCTTTGACCAACAGAATAACGCATCGTCTAGGTCAGCTCAGTACTATGCTGACGACTATTACACCGAACACGACAATGAGGGTAACGATTGCTAGGACAGCCATGGACAAAGAGAGGGAGTTGTTTCAGTTCCAGTAGACCAAGATGGACCTTATGTTAAGGTAATTACCTCAGGAGTGTCAGAGCCATTTCTGCTGGATACTGGTGCTACAAAAAGTTCTATTATGCACTCAAAACTTCCTGGCGCACCTTTGTCTGGCGAAATGAATGTCTCAGTAGGCTTCTCTGGCGCCCCTGTTAGAAACCCGATCTCTAGTCCTATATCCCTTTCTGTTGGCCCCTATGAATTGGAAGCACCCCTCATTCTTACAACAGGTTGCGGTGAAAATTTGTTAGGATTGGATTTGCTAAAAAGGTTGTATGCGACTTTGTACTGTTCTCCCTCGGGAGTACAACTTACCTTAGGGAAAAAAGTCATTTCTCCAATGTATTTGTCGAAAGAAGGTATTCCAACCGAATTATCATCACTTCCTGATATACTGTGGGCTAATGGTTCCAATGACGTAGGTCGTTTGGAGATAGCACCGTATGTCATAACTTTGAAAGCCAACGTCGGATTGCCACGTATTCCTCAATACAAAATATCTAACGAATGCGAGAAGGCGTTGTTAACGATCATTTATGATTTGATCGATAAAGATGTTATTGAAGAAACAACAGGGAACGTTTGTAACAGTCCAGTTTTACCGGTCTTAAAACGTACTGATCCTTCACAGCCCCCTGTGTATAGGTTTGTGATTGACCTCAGAGAGGTAAATAAGGTAGTTATCCCACAGTTTCCAGTTGTCCCCGCCATTACTGCTTTATTGACAATGGTTCCAGCTTCAGCAGACTGGTTCTCGGTGATTGACCTGAAGAACGCTTTCTTCAGCATCCCGATCGCCGAAGAGAGTAGAGACCTTTTCGGCTTCAATTTAGGAGGACGAAGCTTCCGCTTCAAATGCGCTCCTCAAGGCTACTGCGAAAGCCCATCTATATTCAGTCAGGCACTGAAAACACAACTAGACACAATTGTGCTGCCAGATGGGTCAACTTTGATCCAGTACGTAGACGATCTACTGATCGCCGCAGACACTGAGGAGATTTGCAAACAAGCCACGTTGTTATTATTGCGTCACTTATGTGACATGAAGCACAAAGTCTCCCTTTCAAAGCTGCAATTTTGCCGACAAGAAGTAACCTACCTAGGTCACATCTTATCGAAGGAGGGAAGGAGACTGACACCAGAAAGAATACAGGCAATTACAGAACTAAGTGCCCCAAGGACACAGAGAGAGGTTCGAGCCTTCTTGGGCATTACATCGTACTGTAGACAATGGATACCGAATTTCTCACTACTAGCCAAGCCCTTGCTGGCACTACTCCGCAAAGACACGCCTAATCCTATGCCTTGGGCTGAAGATTGTCAGACGAGTTTCCACGAGTTGCGTGGTGCATTGTGTTCGGCCCCTGTGTTGGGAAACCCCAACTACAGTAAGCCTTTTACATTGCATGTCCACGAAAAGGAAGGTTGTGCATTATCAGTCTTAACGCAACACTTTGGGGACAAACAGCGCCCATGCGCGTATTTTTCGGCAACTCTGGATCCAGTGGCTAAGGCACTGCCAAGTTGTCTAAGAGCAACCGCCGCAGCAGCTGTCTGCATTCGACAGTCTGCTGGACTAGTCATGAATAACACTCTGATCGTTATGGTTCCACATGCAGTTGTCATTTTGCTAAATAGGACCAGGACACAACATCTTACTAGCGCTCGACTATCCAGTTACGAACTTACCCTGCTAGCAAGTCACATCCACATAAAAAGGTGTGATACACTCAACCCCGCTACGTTATTACCCATCCCGACAGAGACGGACAAGATTGACAAACATGACTGCTGTTTCAGGACAGAAGAAGAGACAAAAGGGAGAGTAGACTTACAGGACACTCCCCTTCCCGAATGCAATGATACTTTGTGGGTTGATGGTTCATGTTTCAAGTTGCCGAATGGTGATACGACCACAGCATACGCCGTAACGACATTATACACCATTGTAGAGACTGCACGCATTTCCCACAATTCTGCACAAGCTGCAGAGCTGATCGCGCTTACTAGAGCATGTGTGTTGGCGAAAGGAAAGCGAGTGAATGTGTACACTGACAGCCAATATGCCTTTGGTGTGGCTCACAGTTTTGGGAGATTGTGGCGCGAACGTGGGTTCCTTACGTCCCATGGTGCAAAGATACAACATGGCCAGCTAGTTAATGAGCTCCTTGAGTCACTCACCTTGCCCCTACAAGTCGCCATTATAAAATGCAGTGCACACAAAAAGATTCAGGATGATGTTGGCCGCGGAAATGCATTGGCAGATGAGGTTGCGAAAGAAACTGCAAGGAACACAATGAGTCGGATGTATGTTATGGGTCCCGCTAGATGGACTGCTGATGTGGGAATGTGCGAGGACACCATTGAAAGCGTAAAATCGATACAAGCTGAGGCCACTGAGAACGAGGTGAATGAATGGAGAGAAAGCACAGGTAGATTGGATGCGAATGGTTGTTGGGTCGAACTATCAGAACACCAGCGATGGTTATTACCTAATGCATACGTACTTGCAGTAGTAACGATGGCTCACGGAATTGCGCACATCAGTTCGAAAGGAATATGTAAACTATTGGCCCCAGTATGGCAGAATAGCAATATCCCAAAATATGCAAAGAATGTGGTTAAAAAGTGTATGGTGTGTTTGAAGTACAATCCCGGGAGGGGAACCCCAACTCCAACTGGTCATTTTGCGCCTCCAACGTACCCGTTCGAGGTTTTACAGCTCGACTTCATCCACATGGAGAGGTGCAACAACCTAAAGTATGTGCTCGTTGTGGTCTGCGCCTTTTCAAGATGGGTGGAAGCGTACCCCCTTAAGGACAATACCGCTTTATCAACTGCCAAAGCACTCGTCAAAGAGTTCTTTCCGAGGTTCGGTATGCCTAGAATTGTCTGGAGTGATAATGGAAGTGAATTCGTAGGATGCGTGATGAAGAGAGTGTGTGAGTGTTTAGGCATCCACCAAAAATTCCACGCTGCAAATCACCCCCAATCAGCTGGATTAGTAGAGTGCTACAATGGCACTCTAAAACTCAAACTAGCCAAGATCCAAGCCAGTACAGGTCTTAAATGGCCTGACGCACTGCCTCTAGCGCTTTTGTCAACCAGAATGACTGTCCACTCCAGATTAGGACTTAGCCCCCATGAGATCGTGTTTGGCCGCCCAGCCAACGTCTGGGGCGTGCCAAGACCCAAGAAACTAAGTGAGATAGAACACCCCGTACTACTGGACTATTTGTGCGAATTGACAACTAAATTGCGTGTTTTACACCAACAGGTTCACAGTTCCTCTCCACCAGCCTCTGACGATCCAGGTCACCTCATCGAGCCCGGCTCGTGGATTTTGGTGCGGAATTTCCAGCGCACCAACAACGGACAGCCGAGGTGGACCGGACCGCACCTAGTGCTGCTTTCAACGAGATCTGCTGTTCGGGTGGAAGGCAAGAAGAACTGGGTACATGGGACCCACTGCAAACGGGTCCCTCTACCCCTTCCATACGACCGGTGGGTCAACAAAGGACTTGCCGACTCCGAGACCGAATCCGTACCTCGCTCCATCCCTTTCAGCGATGCACGTTTGAAAGAAACTAGTACTGAAAAGGAGAGTGATCATATTTTACAAGGACTTGTGTCGCCGTCTATGCAATTGGACACTACCGGACCTGAGACGCTGTTTGAAGACCACACCATACCTGGGAAACGACGGTACGACCTGCGGTCTAAACAAAGAGACTAATAAACGATTGACCTAATGTGATTTCCCTTTTTCCCCTAAGAACTATTTTTTTGATTTTTTAGCTCTCTCGTCCCAGGGGAACTAGCTCATTTTTGATTTTTCGAACCGCCATCCGGTTCTGCTGCTAGGGTCGCGGTTGAAGTCTGGGGAGTGCAACTGGGAAGTTCTAGGTCCACGGTTCTGATTGGTCCTCGGGAGTTCCCCCGGACTGAGCAGAGCGCGCTCCCTGGGAGAATCAATCAACCACCGCGGGCAGCAACTAGAGGATGGAGTTTCCAAGGGTAGAGAGACCTATCAGACTCACGAACTTCGGAAAACAGTTATGCACAATACTGTCCAAAAGAAGATTCCTGATACTATGTGTTTTAATGTTATGTAGCATACTTGTGTTTTTTACTGGTTATACTCTATTCGTATTTAAAGTTACCTTTTCGAATGACACCCAGCCACCATCTCCTCCCACTATTTCTCCACACTACTTTCACCCTCTACCTGAACACGAGTCTGTCCGAAGACTCGAATTTGTAAACAATTCTTTCATTCAGCTCCTACACCAACACCAGTCCGTAATGAACGCATCAAACTGTTGGATATGCGGACTTATGCCACACACAACCGATAAGGGGATCCCATACTTCATTTTGCCATTCAGCTACTATGGTTCTCTGTGGGCTTTCCAGACCATGTTCCTATTCGCCCTAGAACCATACCCGACCCGTTCCACTGCGAGCGATTCCAATAACAAGGCACTAATTGCAGGGATAAGGAATATGAGTAGGGATATCGACACATATCTGACAATGCCCAAAGATGAACTCAGTCCCTACTCCCGTTGGAACGTGACCAAACATGGGGTTTACCTGGTCAAGAGCCAGGCAGCAAAGAAATCCCGCCCAGTTTGGATAGTGCCCCACCGAGGTCACTTATGCTTACAGGGTATTGGTAGGGACCCCACAGCACAGTTAGGAAAGAGCATTTGCACGGAAACATACGTATTTACTTCCCAAACTTCCCCTATACTTTTGGCAGCCAAAGGCACGTATTTCGTTTGCCACGACCAAGCCTACACGTGGTTGCCCCCTGATTTCTCAGGTACATGTTTTATCTCATTTCTGCTGCCTCCCACCTACACGGCCAGAGCAGATTACCATCGGACAAGGACAGCTAGGGGTGTCGTGAGTAAAGACGACACCGCGGGTCAGGAATTCGCTGACTTCGCAAAGGGTTTTCTGCCATTTTGGGGGCCTATGGTGAACAGCAGAAATATTCGCCAGTTATCGAGGATAGTTGAATCCGCCGTGACTACGACGGCCGGAGCACTTGGCAATCTGACAACCGAGCTTCAGTCGGATCGACTTATGACCCTTCAGAACCGAATTGCCTTAGACATCATACTCGCCGATCGTGGTGGTGTGTGTAGAGTCATCCAATCCAGTTGTTGCATATTCATCCCTGATAACGCACCGACAGTATACCAGGCCATCTCCAAACTACACGAAATATCTGGTTCCCTTCACGTTGAGAAAGGGGATTGGTCCCTGCTGGGGTGGTTCTGGGAGCTGATCACTGCCTGGGGATGGAAAATTTTGATCTTCATTGGGATGACATTGGCACTTCTGTTCATGTTTTGCCTATGTATACAGTGTGCTCCTGCACTATGTGGCCTCTGTGCTACCTCGTGTGTACGGAAGCCTGTGTCACGGGACGAGCTGAGTAACAGAATGATGCTACAGCAACATCTCCACGAATTTCTTCATACCGATTTGGACTCAGATTAGCATGAGTTATTGCCTTATATGAGGGCAAAAGGAGGGTCTGTGGTTCTCAAAAAATCCGGACCCTGGTGTTTTCCCGATATCGAGGTCCAATACTCGTGTCACAAAACCTCAACGCACCAAGACGATTTTGGTATCTATGAACCGATAATAATTAGGACATCATTCCTATGTATTTGCGTCACAATCGAGGGTTGCCAACACCCCAAAATCGTACTTTCCGTCCCCATCCCTTAAACTCCATTTTGTGAACGGCATCCATCTTGCATCTTGCACTCATGTTAAGTCAATTAAAGGTCGAGCTTGATCAAAAGGGACACGTCCACCTTTTCGTGACTTCCCCCTGACCTGTCCCAACTGACTCCATGGCCTTAGGCCAAACCTGTTTGGGCAGCTCCTCACCCAGTGGCCGAATACGATAGCATCAATACATAACATTCCACAAACCATTCACACATACAGACCATGCTTTCTGCAAACAAGCACCTGTCCACATTCCTTGTTTATGGCCAGTTTTATGACTGGGTTGTGCCTTCCTTTATTAAGGTTTCATCGATATCTGATGGGAGTTCCAGGCCTAACTGGGTAATCTATCAACAAACTGGACATCTAAAATATGGGCTTGCTTACATGACTCTGCTGTTTGTATTATTGTAGAAATATGTGTATAGCCATATCATAAACTCAGGAATTCTTGCTTGCAGCTATTGTTTTTGTATATAAGGAGACGGCTGGTTCTGTAAAAACGAACAGTCTCCCGAGAACCTACTCTCCGTGCAGTGTACTTCTGGGACACGTGTTACTTGGTAGCTACCAATAAAACTTGATCTTTGACGGTAACTAGAAGACTCCGTGTTTCTGTGGTCCGGAACAAGGGAGAACTCAGAGGTCCTCGGGTGCTACCCCCTGGCACCACCGGGTTCCTAAAAACCCGGCACCTCAGTCTTTCCCACATTACACTCTAGGAAATTCGAGGTCATCCACTCTGAGACCGCCTTCATGCCTTCAGAGAAGGTCTGTTTAACCGCGGGGGTGAGCGATTAAAAGGGAAGAGGAGCGGAGTGTCATCAGCATATGACACTGGGATGAAACCAAAAGCTCTCATAATCCTGGCTAGGGGGGCCACATAGATATTAAAGAGTGTAGGGCTCAAACATGAGCCCTGAGGCACCCCCTTTGTGATCTTTACTGGGGTAGATCGAAATGCACCCATGTTAACGCACTGTGTGCGGCCGGATAGGAAGCTCCTCAATCAGGCCAGTGCCGAACCCTCAAGCCCAACCTCAGCCAAGCATCTGAGTAAGATGTCATGGGATATAGTATCGAACGCCGCCGATAAATCCAATAGCACCAGAACCACTGAATGTCCCTTATCCAAGGACATGCGGAGATCGTCCGTAACAGATAAAAGTGCGGTTTCGGTGCTATGATTTGGTCTGAAGCCGGACTGAGAATAGTCCAGACTCCCTGTACGTTCGATAAAGCTCGACAGATGTAGGTTGACGTGCTTCTCCGTCAATTTACTCAGGTAAGGAAGGAGAGATATTGGCCTGAGGTTGGACAGGTCAGTCCAGGGAATGGTGGTATTCTTCCGAATAGGTCTCACAAGTGCCTTCTTCCAATCCTGTGGAACTTGGCCTTCAGATAGCGAGAGATTGACCAAGGACTGGATCACCGGACCAAGCACCCTACCCATCACTGGCATGACTCTGACAGGAATGATATCTGATGGACAGCCACTCTTGATTTGACCAATAAGGTCCTCGACCTCCTCCACAGAGACAGCCGGGAACTTGGTCAGTATAGTGAGGTTGGTGACCCTCTTTTCCAGAGGTGGTACAGAAGGCCGACCCATAGATAAACTAGAATTGGAGATTTTGTCGTAAATCCTGTCTACCTTATTAATAAAATAGAGGGAGATGTCATCGCATAATTGTTGCGATGATACCTCAGGGCTCTCACAAGCTGTAGGTTTAATAAAGGTTTGGAGGATTTGGTACAAAAGCGTAGGGGCATTACCTGCCTCCATAAGTTGAGAGGCAATATAATTTGTACGTGCTGCTCTGATGTCCTTGTGATAGGAGGTCAAGGCAGTGTAGTAGCATTTTTTATCAGTCTCCAAATGAGACGATCTCCAGGCTTTTTCCAACTTCCTACACGCCTTTTTACAAGATCGAAGTTGGTCGGAGAACCATACTTCTTGGCGATGCGCAGAGCGCAATTTACATTATTTCAGGGGGGCGATGATTTCTGCCGCAGAGTCGAAGGCCAAGTTATATTTAGATAGAGCCATCTCGATATTATCAGGAGGAGTAATACAGGGTGCTCTAAATGTCTCTTGGAAGACCTCCTGTGACATTTTATGCCATTGTCCCCTCCACAAATGTAGTGGTGGGGGCTGGTTAGGAGGTTTAGTTAAATTGGGCATTGCAAATTCTATAATTGAGTGATCTGTCCAATTAACCTGTTTAGGGGGATAACACACAATGTTTGGGGAATTGGAGAAAATTAGGTCTAATGTGTGTCCTGCCCGATGAGTGGGGCCTTTGTTTTACTGCGTTAGCCCTAATAAGGAGAGATCGGCCAATAGAGACTGGGCCTCTGCATTATCCAATAATTCACAGTGTACATTAAAATCCCCTAAGAGTAAGAAGTCAGTACCTGAGTTAATATGTGGGGCCAATGCTTCCACTAAGGAAACAGAGAAGGTCGAGCAAGGGCCAGGGGGGCGATAGACCAGAGCCCCTTTCCAACTGGTCCTGGTTGAGATGTCCATCCTAAAAATCATCAGTTCCGTATCTGCAGTGCAGCATTGGTCCAATATAGAAATGGCAATGCTTTCCCTGTGGGCAATGGCAATACCACCGCCCATTTTAGTGGGTCGGTCCATCCTTACTATTTTGAACCCCTCTGGGATCCCAAGGGTGTTTGCAGGGACCGAATGGGGTTTTAACCACGTCTCCGTCAGGAAGCATAGGTCAGGTTGTAGTGTACAAATAAGATCCCAAACCTCAGTATGATGTTTGGATAATGATCTAATATTACAAAGCACATTTTTCCACCCTGTTTGTGGGTTGGGGGCAACCACAGAAGGCTTTCCTGGTTGATAGTAATCATCAGGTAATGCTTGAAACTTGTAATATCGACAGGAGAACGGTCCTTCCGGGATTGACCTGATCTCCCTAACACAGCCTAGTGTAGGAGCAATCTGAAGATCTAATAGCACTAGTGCTGAGTAACTCACTCTTTCAGGAGCGCAGCAGCCTCTGTCTGTAAATGTAGGGGTCATGGCCCCTAGCCCCGTCCTGTCGCAGACGGGCTTCTCTTTGGCTTGTCTTAGGCGCGTCCTTAGGCGCTCCCCTGCGCGCGACCGCAGCGCGCCTGCCGCTCCTCGCCGCCTAAGTAGCCCTTCCCAAACAACAGCTAGAGCGCTAACCGCTCCAGAGGGCGGAAGTACCTGGCTCTCCCTGTCCCGTCCTCCGCTCAACGGTACTGGCTACCGAGTCGGACCGGGGCGGGCAGGATGACAAGATTGAGCACAAGCATCCCTGAGGTGAGTGCAACCCCCCTTTAGTTCCCCAATAATTTTAAAATGAGAAGAGTGCAATGCGAAACGCACTTAGATTAAAAAGGTTAAATTCAGCAGCTATTTTTTAAAATTCACGATTTCAGGAACCACAAGGATCAAATTAAATGTAAATTAGAGCTCAAAATATCTTACTGGGCGTGAAAGGGGGTCGGGGAGACTCTGCCACCGTCCTCCCTACCGCCGGATTGGGTTAAAGCCGCTCGAAGAGTGCACTGGTCATCAAGGATCGTCAAGGAAAAGCTCATGCAAGCACAGTCTAAAAGCAAGAACAGCTATGACAACAAACATGGATGCAAGGACGTGCAAATCAAAACAGGAGATGTTATCAAGGTGAGGAGGTATGGCCACATAGGGAAAGGTCAAGAAAGATGCACCAAACCCCTAACCGTGCATGAGGTATACTGCAATTCTGCACGTTTAAGCAATGGAAAGGTTTGGCAATTCTCAGCCCTCTCTGCCTACAAACATCCAGCGGATGGCTTGGAAGACAATTCACCCAGTAAGTCCACAAAAGACCAACCTGGATTACCTGGAGATAATGTGACACAACATTACTCCTCTGACATGGAGTCTGACTATGAGTGGCCTGCACCTTCCAAAGAGAAGAGCGGAAATAGCATGCAATCAAACACCATGCAAGAGGACACTACCACCAATCGGGCCAGACCAGGAGGAGTCAGACGCAGGTTACCTTCCATCCCGGCGTGCAAGTCGGTGCAGCCCGTGGACAGAAGCAGGGCAGGAAGATTATTGGGACCACCTGCAAAATTCAAGGACTATGTTTGTGGATAGTAGAGCTCTATGCTCTTTCTGGTTTCACGGTTTGTTCTCTCTTCCCTAAAGGAGGGAGATGTGTTGTGATTATATCTTATGTCCTTTCCTGGACACCGTATTGTTCACGCACGAGAGTGTCCCTGCGTGGACACCGTACCGGCGGCGAGGTCATCAGCTGCTAACTGTCATAGAGTGACAGTTGACAGCTGATCACCGGACTGACTGGAGTTGACGCTCTGACTTATGTAGGAGCATGTGTTGGCCTTATAATTAACAAAACTCTTAACGTCTTTGGTGTCGGAGTTCTTTACAAAAGCACCGTCCTTCCCAGCCTGGTGCCACTGTCCTGGGGTGTTTTCACACCCCTTTAAGGACGTCGTCCAGTTCAAAGCCTAGGAAAACGAGCTGGAAAACCACTTTTTACGGGCTCGGCGACGTCACCACGAAGTGGGGAGGAGCTGCGAGCCGTATTGTAGCGAGTTTCTGGCTCATGCTGGATAAATTCTTTTTTGCTCGTGCATTTGCAGTGCTTAATTTTGTAATCTGAATGGTGATTGGTCCTCGCGGTGGTGTTTTTTTAGTAGTCTTGATGCGATAGGGCATATGTAATGTTCGTCCGCCATTTTTTGCATTTTCTGTGCGGTTTCGCGCACGGCAGACCATTAATTTTCATTAGGAGCTGTCAGGGTGCCCTTCTAATGCAATCCAGATGGTGGGAGCGCGTTCACCATTCTGCATTGCATGTATAGGGCGCGCGTTCGTCTGCAGCCTTTTTGTGGCTGAAAAAGAGGCAGTATTTAAATACAGATTACCAAAGCTAGCAGCACAAAAGGTATGAATATCACATAATTGGAAGAAATAAATATAGAGAATATGTTGCAGGTCCTCTTACATTTGCTATTAAACAAAAACTTTGAAGGGACTTATGTTTGGGACAATATGCTGCCGATTTTTTTTAATGGATCCTTGCCTTAGTGGGAAAACAAAGCTTCAAATCTGTTTTCCCCGTGTCCATGAACCATGAGGCCAGGGAAGAGGACAGGAATGTGACACTACTCTGACAAGATGAGATAAGAAGTAATTAACAGAAAACAGATGTCCTCTTCACTTTTATGAGGCCAAGAGTGTTTGAGAGTAGGCTTCAGTGGCAGGCAGCGGCTGCTTGCAGACCCAAGAAGGATGATGAGACAGATCAGCCCTGCAGATTAGATCAGCACAGATCAGGCTTCAGTGCCAGGCAGCGGCTGCTTGCAGACTCAAGAAGGATGAAGACACAGAGCAGCCCTGCATATTGTATCAGCACAGACCCAAGAAGGATGATGAGACAGATCAGCCCTGCAGATTAGATCAGCACAGATCAGGCTTCAGTGCCAGGCAGCGGCTGCTTGCAGACCCAAGAAGGATGAAGACACAGAGCAGCCCTGCATATTAGATCAGCACAGATCGCCAGTGCGGCGTGTGCGTGTCTGCCGTGAAGGGAACTAGGCTTCAGTGCCAGGCAGCAGCAGGTTGCAGACCCAAGAAGGATGAAGACACAGAGCAGCCCTGCAGATTAGATCAGCACAGATCGGCAGTGCCGCGTGTGCGTGTCTGCTGTGAAGGGAACTAGGCTTCAGTGCCAGGCAGCGGCTGCTTGCAGACCCAAGAAGGATGAAGACACAGAGCAGCCCTACATATTAGATCAGCACAGATCGGCAGTGCGGCGTGTGCGTGTCTGCCGTGCTGCTGTGAAGGGAATTAGGCTTCAGTGGCAGGCAGCGGCTGCTTGCAGACCCAAGAAGGATGATGAGACAGATCAGCCCTGCAGATTAGATCAGCACAGATCAGGCTTCAGTGCCAGGCAGCGGCTGCTTGCAGACCCAAGAAGGATGAAGACACAGAGCAGCCCTGCATATTAGATCAGCACAGATCGGCAGTGCGGCGTGTGCGTGTCTGCCGTGCTGCTGTGAAGGGAACTAGGCTTCAGTGGCAGGTAGCGGCTGCCTGCAGACCCAACAAGGATGATGAGACAGAGCAGCCCTACATATTAGATCAGCACAGATCGGCAGTGCGGCGTGTGCGTGTCTGCCGTGCTGCTGTGAAGGGAATTAGGCTTCAGTGGCAGGCAGCGGCTGCTTGCAGACCCAAGAAGGATGAAGACACAGAGCAGGCCTGCAGATTAGATCAGCACAGACCAGGCTTCAGTGCCAGGCAGCGGCTGCTTGCAGACCCAAGAAGGATGAAGACACAGAGCAGGCCTGCAGATTAGATCAGCACAGATCGGCAGTGCCGCGTGTGCGTGTCTGCCGTGAAGGGAACTAGGCTTCAGTGCCAGGCAGCGGCTGCTTGCAGACCCAAGAAGGATGAAGACACAGAGCAGCCCTGCAGATTAGATCAGCACAGATCGGCAGTGCCGCGTGTGCGTGTCTGCCGTGAAGGGAACTAGGCTTCAGTGGCAGGCAGCGGCTGCCTGCAGACCCAAGAAGGATGATGAGACAGAGCAGCCCTGCAGATTAGATCAGCACAGATCAGGCTTCAGTGCCAGGCAGCGGCTCGTTGCAGACCCAAGAAGGATGAAGACACAGAGCAGCCCTGCATATTAGATCAGCACAGATCATGTTTCAGTGCCAGGCAGCGGCTGCTTGCAGACCCAAGAAGGATGAAGACACAGAGCAGCCCTGCATATTAGATCAGCATAGATCAGGCTTCAGTGCCAGGCAGCGGCTGCTTGCAGACCCAAGAAGTATGAAGACACAGAGCAGCCCTGCATATTAGATCAGTACAGATCGGCAGTGTGGCATGTGCGTGTCTGCCGTGCAGCTGTGTAGGGAACTAGGCTTCAGTGGCAGGCAGCGGCTGCTTGCAGACCCAAGAAGGATGATGAGACAGATCAGCCCTGCATATTAGATCAGCACAGATCAGTCTTCAGAGCCAGGCAGCGGCTGGTTGCAGACCCAAGAAGGATGAAGACACAGAGCAGCCCTGCATATTAGATCAGCACAGATCGGCAGTGCGGCATGGCATTTTAGATCAGCACAGATCGGCAGTGCGGCGTGTGCATGTCTGCCGTGGTGCTGTGAAGGGAACTAGGCTTCAGTGGCAGGCAGCGGCTGCCTGCAGACCCAAGAAGGATGATGAGACAGAGCAGCCCTGCAGATTAGATCAGCACAGATCAGGCTTCAGAGCCAGGCAGCGGCTAGTTGCAGACCCAAAAAGGATGAAGACACAGAGCAGCCCTGCATATTAGATCAGCACAGATCGGCAGTGCGGCGTGTGCGTGTCTGACGTGCTGCTGTGAAGGGAACTAGGCTTCAGTGGCAGGTAGCGGCTGCCTGCAGACCCAAGAAGGATGATGAGACAGAGCAGCCCTGCAGATTAGATCAGCACAGATCAGGCTTCAGTGCCAGGCAGCGGCTGCTTGCAGACCTAAGAAGGATGAAGACACAGAGCAGCCCTGCATATTAGATCAGCACAGATCGGCAGTGCGGCGTGTGCGTGTCTGCCGTGGTGCTGTGAAGGGAACTAGGTTTCAGTGGCAGGCAGCGGCTGCCTGCAGACCCAAGAAGGATGACGAGACAGAGCAGCCCTGCAGATTAGATCAGCACAGATCAGGCTTCAGTGCCAGGCAGCGGCTCGTTGCAGACCCAAGAAGGATGAAGACACAGAGCAGCCCTGCAGATTAGATCAGCACAGATCGGCAGTGCCGCGTGTGCGAGTCTGCCGTGAAGGGAACTAGGCTTCAGTGCCAGGCAGCGGCGGCTTGCAGACCCAAGAAGGATGAAGACACAGAGCAGCCCTGCAGATTAGATCAGCACAGATCGGCAGTGCCGCGTGTGCGTGTCTGCCGTGAAGGGAACTAGGCTTCAGTGGCAGGCAGCGGCTGCCTGCAGACCCAAGAAGGATGATGAGACAGAGCAGCCCTGCAGATTAGATCAGCACAGATCGGGCTTCAGTGCCAGGCAGCGGCTGCTTGCAGACCCAAGAAGGATGAAGACACAGAGCAGCCCTGCAGATTAGATCAGCACAGATCGCCAGTGCCGCGTGTGCGTGTCTGCCGTGAAGGGAACTAGGCTTCAGTGCCAGGCAGCGGCTGCTTGCAGACCCAAGAAGGATGAAGACACAGAGCAGCCCTGCAGATTAGATCAGCACAGATCATGTTTCAGTGTCAGGCAGCGGCTGCTTGCAGACCCAAGAAGGATGAAGACACAGAAAAGCCCTGCATACTAGATCAGCATAGATCAGGCTTCAGTGCCAGGCAGCGGCTGCTTGCAGACCCAAGAAGTATGAAGACACAGAGGAGCCCTGCATATTAGATCAGTACAGATCGGCAGTGTGGCATGTGCGTGTCTGCCGTGCAGCTGTGAAGGGAACTAGGCTTCAGTGGCAGGCAGCGGCTGCTTGCAGACCCAAGAAGGATGATGAGACAGATCAACCCTGCATATTAGATCAGCACAGATCAGTCTTCAGAGCCAGGCAGCGGCTGGTTGCAGACCCAAGAAGGATGAAGACACAGAGCAGCCCTGCATATTAGATGAGCACAGATCGGCAGTGCGGCATGGCATATTAGATCAGCACAGATCGGCAGTGCGGCGTGTGCGTGTCTGCCGTGGTGCTGTGAAGGGAACTAGGCTTCAGTGGCAGGCAGCGGCTGCCTGCAGACCCAAGAAGGATGATGAGACAGAGCAGCCCTGCAGATTAGATCAGCACAGATCAGGCTTCAGAGCCAGGCAGCGGCTAGTTGCAGACCCAAGAAGGATGAAGACACAGAGCAGCCCTGCATATTAGATCAGCACAGATCAGGTTTCAGTGCTAGGCAGCGGCTGCTTGCAGACCCAAGAAGGATGAAGACACAGAGCAGCCCTGCATATTAGATCAGCACAGATCAGGCTTCAGTGCCAGGCAGCGGCAGGTTGCAGACCCAAGAAGGATGAAGACACAGAGCAGCCCTGCAGATTAGATCAGCACAGATCGGCAGTGCCGCGTGTGCGTGTCTGCCGTGAAGGGGACTAGGCTTCAGTGCCAGGCAGCAGCTGCTTGCAGACCCAAGAAGGATGAAGACACAGAGCAGCCCTGCATATTAGATCAGCACAGATCGGCAGTGCGGCGTGTGCGTGTCTGCCGTGCTGCTGTGAAGGGAACTAGGCTTCAGTGGCAGGTAGCGGCTGCCTGCAGACCCAAGAAGGATGATGAGACAGAGCAGCCCTGCAGATTAGATCAGCACAGATCATGCTTCAGTGCCAGGCAGCGGCTGCTTGCAGACCCAAGAAGGATGAAGACACAGAGCAGCCCTGCATATTAGATCAGCACAGATCGGCAGTGCGGCGTGTGCGTGTCTGCCGTGGTGCTGTGAAGGGAACTAGGCTTCAGTGGCAGGCAGCGGCTGCCTGCAGACCCAAGAAGGATGATGAGACAGAGCAGCCCTGCAGATTAGATCAGCACAGATCAGGCTTCAGTGCCAGGCAGCGGCTCGTTGCAGACCCAAGAAGGATGAAGACACAGAGCAGCCCTGCATATTAGATCAGCACAGATCATGTTTCAGTGCCAGGCAGCGGCTGCTTGCAGACCCAAGAAGGATGAAGACACAGAGCAGCCCTGCATATTAGATCAGCATAGATCAGGCTTCAGTGCCAGGCAGCGGCTGCTTGCAGACCCAAGAAGTATAAAGACACAGAGCAGCCCTGCATATTAGATCAGTACAGATCGGCAGTGTGGCATGTGCGTGTCTGCCGTGCAGCTGTGAAGGGAACTAGGCTTCAGTGGTAGGCAGCGGCTGCTTGCAGACCCAAGAAGGATGATGAGACAGATCAGCCCTGCATATTAGATCAGCACAGATCAGTCTTCAGAGACAGGCAGCGGCTGGTTGCAGACCCAAGAAGGATGAAGACACAGAGCAGCCCTGCATATTAGATCAGCACAGATCGGCAGTGCGGCATGGCATATTAGATCAGCACAGATCGGCAGTGCGACGTGTGCGTGTCTGCCGTGGTGCTGTGAAGGGAACTAGGCTTCAGTGGCAGGCAGCGGCTGCCTGCAGACCCAAGAAGGATGATGAGACAGAGCAGCCCTGCAGATTAGATCAGCACAGATCAGGTTTCAGTGCCAGGCAGCGGCTGCTTGCAGACCCAAGAAGGATGAAGACACAGAGCAGCCCTGCATATTAGATCAACACAGATCAGGCTTCAGTGCAAGGCAGCGGCAGGTTGCAGACCCAAGAAGGATGAAGACACAGAGCAGCCCTGCAGATTAGATCAGCACAGATCGGCAGTACCGCGTGTGCGTGTCTGCCGTGAAGGGGACTAGGCTTCAGTGCCAGGCAGCGGCTGCTTGCAGACCCAAGAAGGATGAAGACACAGAGCAGCCCTGCATATTAGATCAGCACAGACCCAAGAAGGATGATGAGACAGATCAGCACAGATCAGGCTTCAGTACCAGGCAGCGGCTGCTTCTTTTCCACCCCAAATACGTTCTCTACTGATGAGGGAAGATATCCCGAAACCCGAGCCATGTCTCGGGTCTAGAGATCTTCACAACAACAAGTACTTACTTACACCTACTGAGGTGAACCACTAATGAACTATATGTACCAGAATCCTTAGGGGCGATCCGGAGGAGGGGCTAGCGGTGTGCGATCCATTGCGGTTGATTCTACAAATGAGCTCCCTTGAGCCTTTAAGCTGACGAGCTTCTGGATGACGCACCTGCGTGCCGGTTAGGCATCGAGGCCTGTGACGGTTGCTTGGCGGCCTTCTTTTCCACCCCAAATACGTTCTCTACTGATGAGGGAAGATATCCCGAAACCCGAGCCATGTCTCGGGTCTAGAGATCTTCACAACAACAAGTACTTACTTACACCTACTGAGGTGAACCACTAATGAACTATACGTACCAGAATCCTTAGGGGCGATCCGGAGGAGGGGCTAGCGGTGTGCGATCCATTGCGGTTGATTCTAGCGGCTGCTTGAAGACCCAAGAAGGATCAAGACACAGAGCAGCCCTGCAGATTTGATCAGCACAGATCGGCAGTGCCGCGTGTGCGTGTCTGCCGTGCTGCTGTGAAGGGAACTAGGCTTCAGTGGCAGGTAGCGGCTGCCTGCAGACCCAAGAAGGATGATGAGACAGAGCAGCCCTGCAGATTAGATCAGCACAGATCAGGCTTCAGTGCCAGGCAGCGGCTGCTTGCAGACCCAAGAAGGATGAAGACACAGAGCAGCCCTGCAGATTAGATCAGCACAGATCGGCAGTGCCGCGTGTGCGTGTCTGCCGTGAAGGGAACTAGGCTTCAGTGCCAGGCAGCGGCTGCTTGCAGACCCAAGAAGGATGATGAGACAGATCAGCCCTGCAGATTTGATCAGCACAGATCAGGCTTCAGTGCCAGGCAGCAGCTGCTTGCAGACCCAAGAAGGATGAAGACACGGAGCAGCCCTGCATATTAGATCAGCACAGATCGGCAGTGCGGCGTGTGCATGTCTGCCGTGAGTGCAGAGTGGCAGTGAGTGCAGAGTGACAGTGAGTGCAGAGTGACAGTGAGTGCAGAGTGACAGTGAGTGCAGAGTGACAGTGACTGCAGAGTGACAGTAGAGTGCAGAGTGACATCAGAGTGACACTCATTGCAGAGTGACACTGATTGCAGAGTGACACTTATTGCAGAGTGACAGTGATTGCAGAGTAACAGTGACTGCAGAGTAACAGTGACTGCAGAGTAACAGTGACTGCAGTTTGTGAGTGTGCAGCGTGAACAGTGTGTAAGTGTGCAGGTTGCACAGTGTGTAAGTGTGCAGGGTGCACAGTGGTAAGTGTGCAGGGTGCACATTGTGTGAGTGTGCAAGATGAGTGTGCAGGATGAACAGTGTGTAACTATGCAGGGTGAACAGTGTGAGTGTTCAGTGTGAGCAGTGTGTGAATGTGTAGGGGCAGTGTGTGAGTGTGCAGGAAACAAACACTCAAACTAAGTCCACCACACACATACATAACACCACACACATAAGACCACACACACCATAGAGCGGTACAAAAGGGGGTGGTGATGGACGGAGCATCTGAATCAATCAAACACTCACACCCAGTCAAAAGATCTGGGTTTAATCCATCACCGTTCTTTAGCCCACTCTGCCACCCCAGTTCAGACATGGCTATATGCAAATCAGTCTGACCCTGTCACACCATACACACACATACACCACACACATACCACACACACACACCATATACACACCACACACACATACACGACACACACATACCACAGACACACACCACACACACACCACTCTCTCACCACCACACACTCATCACCACTCACCACAACACACTCACTACCACAGACTCACCCCCACAGACTCACCACTACAAACACAAACACACACACAAACACACACACAACAACATAACACCAGCCATCAGTGCACCCTTTCACCAGGGCCAAACACCACCAGCCATCAATGCACTTTTTCACCAAGCACAAACACCATCAGGCGTACAACACCAGGCAGCCGTCAGTGCATTCTTTTACAAGGCGCACTCACCAGCAACCGTCAGTGCACTCTTTCACCAAACACACACACCATCAGCCATCTGTGCACTGTTTTACTAAGTACACATCCACCAGCCGTCAGTGCACCCTTCCACTAGGCACACACACCTCCAGGCGCCAGTGCACTTTTCCACCAAACACACACACCACCAGCCATCAGTGCACGCATCAATTGTTAACGCATCCACAATTAACTTTTGTAGCAATCGCAGTATGGTACACTTTACTTTTAAACATATTCATCTAAAGCACAGCATGACACCATTGGTAAAATTACAATCCAACTCACATAATACCACTACACACCACATGCACACACTCCATCACACATGGCGAAAAGACATTGCCATTTACAATGCCATTAGCTCAAAATCAAATAAATCCGAGCCCGATTGCATTTCTAATGCTTGTTACATTGGTTTTCAACTCATTTTCCCTTGTGAGTTGGCAGGTATGCCTCCGTAAACTCACCTTTCTCCTTAGGCTATCCACGGGTGCCTTGTAACGCGGAGCATTAAGAGCTCCATTTAAGCACTTTTTTTAAATGAAAAAACTCCAGTGATCTTTGGAGCTTCTCCTAGGCCCCATGGCTAATAGCATAAAGTACAGGCTGTCAGAACGGCAGCCACTCTTAGACTGAACTGCCCAATGAAAGTACTGTTTCAGCGGCGACCAATGGCAGCAGAGAAAGCGTGGGCCAATCAGAGCCTACAATGCTGCCACGATGGAAAGTGAAGGTTAAAAACGAAAGACTACAAGTCAGGTCCCCGTACGTCAAAGGGCGGTAAGTGGGCGTGCTCAAGGGCAATCGGAATCGGTGTTGATTGTTGAATTATTATTTATGTTATTATTTATTTATGCGTTTTTATTAAATAGCGCGGACTTTACCCGAAGCTTGTCTAACGTGCAGTCATAGTTCATATGTTCGCAACGGTACACATTTCGCACGTACAGTTGTATGAGCTCAGTAGTTAGCCACCTACATTCTTCAATACTGAAGCGTCTGCAATAGTCTTCTTCAGACACATCCGCCTTCCACCTGTTGGTACGTTCCTGGTGGAGCTCTGGGCAGCGGTTAAACTAGGGCGAGGGGGGTACAGCACTCAGCAACTGAACGTTCCATTGACGTAACCACGCTATAAATGACGTAGATTTGTTTTCTGTTGCGCGGTCTAGTTGTCGAATTGGTTGGTCTTAATTACATACCATTGGATGCTACGGAAGGTTCGCGCATGTGGTGTGACCAACAACACACGAGGGCGTACCTTCGGAAGGGAGGCATAGTGTTTGAACTTCATGGGGCACTTGAAGTCTGGTGTAGTCGTGCAGTGCGATGTAGTGTTTGTTCCGGACCGGTTTCGCTTTTAAAGTATAGACACATTTTAACGTTCGCTCAGGAAGTGGGCAGTATATTTTTATCGTAATAACAACAGAAACAAACCGGCGTCACGTCCTTCCTTCTGTCTTTGCAATTGTCGTTGAATTTGGGGTCCAAGATCCTATGGAAAAGGGGCAGACGCCTACAATTTACCCATCCAAAAGGATCGACAGGTGGTGCGCTTAAAAAACAGGAATGGGATGAAGAAGAGTGAAACAAGGGAGCAATGTTAAGCGGTTGGAAATTATAGCGTGCATTCATCTTTTATATGTTGGTGACTCGTTGACTAGACTAGACCCTAAACCTACATAGACATCCCGTCACTCGGGGATACATTAGCTTTTTTATTCTGTAGATCTTCATTTTTTATGTGGAGGGGTTTGGAGAACATAACTGAAATGCACAGTTTATTCATTTCTAAATCGTAGACTTTTCTGGCAAAATATACAAGTGGGTGTTGCATCGGGTCATTAAACATACTTTGTTGAAGCAGTTCGACAAAGTGTGGTTTAACATCAGTACCACACAAGAAATGTATTCCAAAGTTTTTCAGGTTGCCACTTCAATAAACTCCTTTACCAGAGCAAGAGTTTTTTCACAGTAAGCATCTTTGAAACTGCCAAGCGAGCGATGATCTGCCCGGTTATGCTGTTTAGAGGTATTTTTCAAGAAGGTTGGATTTTAGGAGGCACTTAAAATGGCTGGAGGAGTTAGCTAGTCTCATCTACAGGTAAAGAGTTCCTCAAATGAGACGTGAGGAGAGGATCCTTTCTTGGTGTGTTTGATTGGGAGGCGATAATATTATTTCCCTATCAGGCGGGAGCCCATGGAAAAGCATTGTATTTTAAAGTTATTTATTTACACGTGGTGCCTTATAAGTTATATATGCCATTTTATAACTGCATCCCCCTCTTATTCGGGACCCAATTTACAGAACATAATTGATGTGGGCATATTTGCATTATAGTCAGGGCTTTAAGTGGGCCGGGTCTGAGCACCTGCAGTTATTTTTATGGGGCCTCGAAACGGGTCTCTATCGGGCTCTGTTTTCGAGCCTCGAAGAGGTAGTCCGTTTCCTTTTTTTTGTTTGTTTCTTGGACTTCAGTGAAAGAATTTACATCGATGTGCACAGCTCAATGCTGGCATCCTCGGGGAGCGGAATATAAAACGGATCCCATTTCTCTGCCATATCTGTTTGTGGTTTCCGAGAGGATCAAACCCGAGTGGTCCTTCTCAAATAATGCACGGCCGTCAAAAGGTAACTAAACTGCCGGATTTCTGCCTACATGACAAGCCTTCTGCTTCGGAAAAATCAGAGGGAATGCTAAAACAATACGGCAGGAACATTTCGTGACGGGAATGGCGGAAATGGAGGAGGATTGCACTACCACTAGGGCTCGTGGCCTTGTATTCAGGGTGACGATAGGTCACAGGCAGTGTCTTCGGGTGAACACAGCACTGCTTTCAGCATAACGCAGCGAGCAAACCAGAAGAGAATATCTATAGCGCCCACACGTTTACGCCTTGCTCATGACTGCATGAGCACTTTTTCGCGTGTTTGACTGTGAAATCTACCCCCACGAGAGCAGCAAGACCAGGTTATTTAAACAACAGCTGTGACTGCCAGCCAAATCAATTAATCAAACTTGGAAAGATAAACGGCTTGAGTCACTGTGCAGAGATTTGACCATGTGACCTGGAGGTTAACTCCAGAACTCTCCACAGTACACTCACCCAGTCTACATTTTACGTATTATGTGCTGGTGTGATGTTGCTGCTTGCGTGATATGCCCTTTTGCTTTAGTGCCAGAGAATCAACATGCCAAATGGTGGAGCGGTCCTGCAAAAGAGCACTTAGGTTGTCTGCCTCACAGATACAGAGAGGCCTTGAGCCAAGCGCGGGTCAGGGGGCTACCTGCTTCCCACCTCGCAGGAGCTCATATTATCCCTGGATGCAGCTTGGGTTGTAAGTTCCTCAGTGGGTCGGGTACACAGCCGTCCTGTCCCCATCTTGCACACACTGTCTAACATGGTGCTTGCTCTTCACACCCTGGGATCTTGGCTCTCAGACCCACTGGGTGTTGCATCTGTTGTGCTATTGCCGTCAGCAGCATAGGTCTAACTACTACTAAATTCAGGGCTTTAAGTGGGCCGGTTCTGTCTGGGTCTGAGCACTGGCAGTTATTTTCAGGGGGCCTCGTAAGGGTTACTAAGGGGCTCTATTTTCGGGCCTCGCGGAGATAGTCCGTTTTCTTTATTTTTTCTTGGACTTCATTGATAGCATGCACATTGATGTGCGCATGCTCATTTTGCTCACTACTGAGTAGTGGAGGTCAAGGCATGACGTCATGCCAGGTGAACCGCGTTGTAGGAGGACTCTGTGGCATGTTTTGAAGGGGGTGGTGGTGGCTTTGTTAAAACTCACCCTGTGAAGCCGCGTTGCCTTCTTGGAGCAGTGCTTCTATTATACTCAGCCTCACGTGAAGCCACCCTATACGGGAGGTGTCTTCCTGGGCATTTCCCAGGATGACGACACCGGTCTTGGGGTATTGGGGAGGGTGCATGGCGTTATCCATACATAATAAGGAGGGGAGAGAGCGAGGTTGAGCGGGGAATCCCAAATCTGATGACACTCTAAGGAGTCCTAGAGCAGACGGCTTGTCAGAGCAGGGGGTACTGCTACAATAGTTACCTTAATTTAGACCACATCCCCACGTGGATAGGCCACACCCCTTTATTATGTTGCCCCGCCCCTTTTAGAGCACCCCCAGTTTTTGTTCCCACTTAAAGCCCTGATTATAGTGGGATTAAACTTGTAGCTGCATGTAGAACAGCTTTAAGAGGTGCCAGGTTCTTTATAGTAGTGTGTAAAGGGCCTTGCCGAAATCTAAATGTGATACAATGAGTTCTTGCACTGTTATTTTACATCTTCAGGTTGTAAAAATGTTCGCATCTACAAAGTAGTTAATGCTGGTAAAATACCCCCTTTTGCCAGATTTGTAATATAAGCTTAATTTTTAGGTTTCGCCCTGGCACTGCGTAAGCATTGCCCCGCCCAGGGCGAAATCTTATGTCCTACATATGGGGCTTTGGTCCCGCCTCTGTCTTCCATTGGCTAGCTCCATAAATGGAGGCTAGCCATTGGAAGAGATTGGCTGTCAATCACGCTTTCCCCGTGAAAACGCGATTCGGGGGCGTTTCCGTGTGTTTTTTAAGTCCCGCCCTCTTCTCTTCCCATTGGCTGGAATTTTACCTTCCAGCCAATGGGAAGGGGAGAGCACGAAAAACACGCCCCCGAATCTGCCGGCCGTGACGTCATTCCCCGGGCCGCGCTGTGATTGGCTGCCGGCCCGGGACCTGACTTGTTTTTTTTTTTACACAAAGAATACAAACCTTTTCTGGCGCTGCAAAGTTTTCCGACATGCTCCACTGTGCCCAGTATGGTTAGGGTGACCAGGCGTCCCGGATTTGCCCGGATGGTCCGGTTTTTCACCGGCTGTCCGGGCAGATTTCAGGAAATGTAGCTCCTGTCCCAGTTTTTAGAGAGGGTCAGCTGAAAACGGCGAGATGTGTTTTTTATGTTGCCGGGATAGTGAGCAATTGTTTCGAGAAAGCAAGTTATTTAATAGGGAAGCTTCTGGGTTTAAAAACTGCATTTTATGTATGGTCTAACTACCTGTTCTTCTATTTTTGTGAAAAGTTCAGGTTTTTTGCTTAAAAATTCCGGTCACCCTACCCAGGGGTCCGCCGCCGAGCACTCTGCGCCCACTGTGCTCGGTGTCTAGGCTCTATGGCTCCCAGCTCAGCCCCCGGCTCCCTACCATGGCTGCTGATTGTTTTCTTCCCTGCGTTTTATAAAGCGGCAGGAGTTTTATTGCCCTCTGAGGTGGGCGCGCCCTAGATGGATACCATTAACAGCTGAGATGGGGCGGGGCCTTGGCAAGTCCACGAACCCTTAAATACACTACTCCTGTCCACGGGAACAGTTGTTTGTTGTTAAATGCACCGACAAGGTAACATTTTTATTCTACCCTTGTGCCAAGAGGGCAGTGCACTGGGATGCCAGACGCAGAGAAACATTTCCCTACATCAACACTAGCCTAGCACACGTGTTTTCCAGAGAAAGCGGACATAACTTAAAAAAAAACCTGATGACGTGTGTTCTGATCTGCCCAGATAGCGAGAAGCCCCTTGCAGTAAATGCTCAGCCTTCGCCACGAAACCCTCTTAGGTGGAGCTAGCGCTACACGGGAGGACAAACAAATAATGGCCGCACTTACCCCCTGTCCCGCTTCTCGGAAGTCTACACCTGTGGAGTTGGCAGGAGGCCTCTCGGGGGCGGCTGTGCTGGACGGACGAGTGTGGGGCTCGTCCCACCCTGGAGGACGGAAACCTCTGCAGACAGCGTCCCATTCCTGCGACAGAAGGATAGGACGTTTAGGGTAAACCCATATTAATGTGCGTTAGATCAATGCCCAAATAAAGTTCATGAAACGTCCCTGTCTTCGGGAAACACTGAGGAGAGAACACATAAGGACTTATAAACCGTCTTTGAGGCTCGTCAGTTCAACTGTCTTGCGGCCATACAACTTTGGGACATAGCAGCAAAAGAACTAGACAAAAACCAGTGCTGAATCGAACTAAACAAGAAGGAACAGCTATTCTCACTCATTCCATGTTATTCACTTTTTAATCGGGTCGCTCATTCCTTCGTATTCATCTAAATGTTTTCTCTCCTTTACAAAAATGAATTCTGACGTGTCTATATCCTGGTTTTTCTTTACCCCAATGTCTTTTAACCGTATTATTAGTCTTGTAGTTTTATGCACCCTGGTGGATTGTTCCACCCTTTTATGATTAAAAAAAAACAACAAATAAAAGTATTTACTACTACTGTCTGTATTTTCAGTAATTATGCCTGTTAAAAACTCAGGGTCTGTGTTACTTCCGCAGTACTCTCGGGTATGCTGTACAGTGGTCCCTGGTGGCATAGATTGGGGGATCGCCTGTAGACACTGTGGGCCCGGTTGTGAGTGCCCCGGAAAAAATGTGAACCTTTAGAAAATACCCGTTTCTGCAGCGGTCGTAGTTGTAAGTGGTGCAATGTTCAATAACCGCTAGCTATATATGTATAATACTTCAACCAAGCAAAAACGTTCTAATTTATTAAGCCGGGCTGCACGGTGATCTACTCAGAGGTAGTTGAAGAGCTACAGTTGCTCACGAACTACTGGTTGGAGACCCCTTAATTCTGTTGGTAATTTTTAAAATTCTCCAATTTTTGAAAAGTGCAAGATGAAGGAGAACTCAGAAATGTGTGATCTTTTCAGAGAGTCACAGTCCCTGTGTCCCTGCTTATAGTATACATTGTCCTCTCCACAGAGTCACAGAATACATGCAGTGCACACGAAAGAGACACAAAGTTAGGCGATCTGACCACACCTCCACAGTGGAATAGCTTAAATAGCCAGAACTCAGGCTGCTGCCTTTGGAGACATAAGAACACCATGAATGGATTCCATGCCTGTCCTTGGACATTTAGGCGACTTTAAACCCGTTTTGTATTTTTCAAGCCGCATGAGCACGCTGGATCCAGCAGGGCCATACTTAACATGGGAATAGTAGGACTACACGGCCCAGCATGCCTTGAGTCTCCCACATCATGCCCGGGAACGTTCCTGACTAGAAGTCTCTGAAATATACACAAACCACCGCTAAGTGTAATTGAATTATGCATTTGCCCCACTGGCTCCATATTCCACCATGTGCTGCGCTATTTGTACATTTTAACAAAAAACATATTTGCATCTGAACTAGACCAATGCCTGCTGACATGGTGCACCCCACCCGAGCACTACTCTCAAATAAACAGTAAATAGCATGTATTCTGAGTTTTGTCTCCGTTATGGGGATCAACGTGCAGAGTGTGCGCTTACTGGAGTGCCTGGCCACCTTCCAGCTATTAACCCCTGCAGCCAGGGCTTAGAAGTGACGCCCTTATCCTGATAGCTTAAAACATTCTCTTTAGTGGTCTGCAGGACCTAAATGCAATCCAAGCAGCGAGGATAGATTTACTTCCACTGCTCACACGCGCATGCGTTTTCACTTCACGACCAGTGTTCTCAGATATCAGCTGTGTCTCAAGGGCCCGGAATCACACACATGGAACGTCTCTGTGAAAGACAATCTCCTAATGCGACATGTATGTCGTAAACATGACGTGGACTAAAATGTTCCACGGGGCTCAGTGAGTGTGAGCCGCGTTTCCGGGTACCCGCTGCTCCGGACACAGGCTGCTCCTGGAGCTGAAGACAGGGTTTACAACCTCATTGGGATGAGGGGAATCCGAATAAATGAGGTCCCCTTTTATAACAACAAGCGTGCGCGTGCAGGACTTACTTCTACAAGGCTGCACTTGTTTACACAATCTAGGATACTGTGCGTGGTCGGATGGAGGTAAACAAAAGGATTTCCAGCGCTTGTCTCTGTCCGGCCCGGGATAAAATGAGTAGTTGTTTGTCAATACAATTTGGAGTATGATGTGTCAAATGTGTGCATTTTTCTTTCCACAGCACATAATCTCTTTGCATCAGTGTCAAATATCTATTCTAGACAATAGTTCTAATGTAAACACCCACGTTGTCAAATACGCATTAGTTTAACCAGGTTGTCAATGCTATTGTTTACCTTGATAATCTTCATGGCTGCGTCATCCTGTCGCGGTGCATACTTTCCGGCGTGTTAGATCTACAGCGGATTAATTCATAAAACGAATGTATATTTCGGGTACGAATTTCCACAAGAACCCGCGTAAAACTGACCTTTTAACTATCTAGGCGTTTTAAGTGTATTTAAAATATCGAAATAATTACAGGACATCCGGATTGAGCAGGTTAAAGGTTACTATTTCATTGTTAAAATAAGTAGCTCTTTCATCCCGGACAGAGCTGTTTTCCAAATAAACATCACTGCCGGTACAAGCCGATGTCCGGCATCGAAACCGTCAATATTCGTTTCTCAGAATCAGCGACCTCCTAAATGGGCGCAGCGTTCATTGGGGCGGCAGGTGCAGTGCCACCGGGGCCTCTGCACACAATTGATGCTGCGTTTTATCACTCAGTGGGCTGCGGGACGTTTTCCTCGCTTCCTTGAGAGCCCAGCGCGCTCTTGCTACTAATCACAGCTCCTAGCGCTGCCGGAGGGGGCAAGAGCGCTACAGAGAGGGGGGGGGGGGGGGGGGATGAGGCCTGGGGTAGGGGACACTGGTTAAGCCCGGACCAAATGCAGACTGTGGCGGCTGCTGGATGAGTCAGTGCGCCTGAAGCATAGAAACCAACTTCACCCCGTCATGTTGATCAGAGTCCTCCTCTCAAGTCGAACAAGTGCCACCTTAAAATACTATTATTGCGCATCCGACGGTGCCTTGAGGGAGCCCTGACTGAAGCCTGTAAAGTTCGGTCGAAACCCCCCCCCGCGTGCCTGCCCTGTGCCCTCAGCTCTTCCTAGGCCCTCGCTTCTGACTCCTGTGCCCTCAGCTCTTACCTCTGCCCTCAGCTCTCACCCCTCTGCCCTCAGCTCTCACCCCTCTGCCCTCAGCTCTCACCCCTCTGCCCTCAGCTCTCACCCCTCTGCACTCACCCCTCTGCCCTCAGCTCTTACCCCTGTGCCCTCTGCCCTCACCCGTTCCCTCAGCTCTGACACCTGTGCCCTGTGACCCTCACCGGTGACCATGGCCAGCATGGCGGGGGAGATCGTGGCCTTGCTGCTGGCCCTGTCGGGCTGGGTGCTGGTCTGCTCCACGCTGCCCACCGACTACTGGAAGTGTGTGGCTCTGTGCGTGTGTGTGGCTCTGCGTGTGGCTCTGTAGGTATGTATGTGTGTGGGACTCTGTGTGGGTCTGTGTGTTTGTGTGTGGCATTTGCGAGAGATTAAGCTATTGGCATTGTAAATGACAGTGCCATTTATTTATCTATTTTCAAAACCAACACAAAAAAAAATGTTGTCATTTACAATGCCAATAGCTCTAACTTTTTCAAAGGCGTGACCGTTGCATTGTAAATGCTTGATTTATCTGTTTTCAAAACCAACACATAAATACAAATTTTGTAATTTACAATGCCAATAGCTATAACTTTTCCAAAAGCGAAACCATTGCATTGTAAATGCTTGTTTTTGTCTGCTGCCAATCTTTGAGACTTGCTAATTATTGGATTGTGTGTGCACAGTTCTCATTCATGTTTTAGGTTAGGGTTCTTGAGAAAAGTAGACTCTCAGCTTTAAAATCATCGCGGTTTAAATGTCTAGCCATTCTTGATTTTAGTTAGAGAAAAAGACCACACTGAGTGGTCTTAATTTCATGTTCAACTAGGTTCAATCCACATTAAGAGAATACGCAGTTCTTTTTAGTAGAGGTCCGAGGGGCTCAACAAATATATTAAATAGTAATGTAGCTAATATTAAACCTTAAGGGATTTCACATGTTACAGGAGCCGGTTTAGAGAGAGCCTCATCAATTTTTACACGTTAGAACCAGTTTGAAAGTTAGAATTCCAGCTGACTTAATACAGCGTCACTTGTTTCTAGCCCTTCTATTACTATGTCTAGGGTGATTTCGTGATCCATCATATTAGTGGTCGGAGATAAATCTAACCAAATTGAAAGGCATTTTTCATTATTGTCGAACATTTTTTAGAGCATCCTGCTCCAAAGTCACCATGGAAGATTCAGTGCTGTGTCTGGAAAAGAATTGCGATTGAAAGTCACCAAAAAAGATTTACGGCCAGATGTAGGTCGCCATTTACCGGTCGGTAACGGCCTACCGACCGGTATATTGTATTTGGCATGTAGGGGGCATCTGATTTACAGAATCGGTAAATTTACCGATTCGGTAAATATACAGAAACGGTAAAATACAGAATCGGTAAATTTACCGATTCTGTAAATCAAGATGTAGGTGGCACTTCACAGAGTGCCACAGGCCCTTTAGGAGTCGGTATTTACCACCAAATCCTATTGGGTGGTAAAATACCGATTTCAGGTGTACATGCACATCTGTGCATGTACACCTATGCCATGTGACACACAGACATGCCCTTAGGGCATGTATGTGTGCCACATGGCACACAAGCCTGCACTTGGGGTGCTACAGGGTGGCAAAGTGACACCCCGTTCCCCCTGCCAGGATTCGGTATTTACCGATTCGGTAAATACCGAATCGGTATTTCCCATTGATTCCTATGGGCTTCAAAGCCCATAGGAATCAATGGGAAATACCGATTCGGTATTTACCGAATCGGTTAATACCGAATCTTACAGATTCGGTAATTGTGTTTTAAAAATTACCTACATCTGCCTCCTTCTAATTTACCGATTCATAAATACAGAATCGGTAAAATTCGGTATTTATGAGTCGGTAAATTAGATTTACCTACATCTGGGCCTTAGTTATTAAAAGTCCATGAGTTCCAAAGCAACTTAGTTTTTCAACATTTTCTTGAGAAATGATAGATGTGATGGGGCGACGTTTTCAAAGTGGATCAGTTCCTCTGTCTTTTTTGAGTTGAGGTTTAATATTTCCAATTTGTAAGGAGTTAGACAGGAATGTGTGTAAGAGATAAGCTGATTTCTAGCCAGTTTGGAATCAGTGCATGACATTTATTTTGGCTAAAGTTAGAGGAAGTTTGTCTACCTCATAATATGAGGATTTTGTGATTTGACACTCTATGAGAAAATCCTTTTGTAATTTTTGAAATGTGTCCAAGGGGTGTTTCACTTTCTTGGTCACTGATATTTTGGAGATTTTGGTAGCAGGTAAGAAGATTCCTGTCTACGAAATATGTTTTGAATGGAAAACTGGCAAATTCATGACGTCTTTCCTGATCTCTGTTTTAGTCACTTTTTTACAGAGTTTTTATAGAGCAAACTTGACCCAAAGGTATTGGGTATCAGAGCGCTTTACATAGCACCAGTTACAGTACATGAGGACACATAGTTGTGAAGCTAAGTGTGTGGTGAGTAACTCTCTTTTATAGGCACATGACTTCCGCTGGAGTCAGTGGAATGTAGATACTGTTCCTCCATGCATTGGATATGTGCTTTGCTGGCAAACGCATGGAAGAGCAACTACTTTCAAGGACTTGCTCGGTCGTTGTGGACTCGCTCCCATGAAGATGGTGTCCTTGTGATAGTTACAATAACACTTGTGTATGATACTAGCACTTGTGGGCACAGATCGTTCAACATTTTAAATAACTTCATAGGTTTGTTTTTTGCCTCACTTAATTGTTTGCTGAATGTTTTTCTTTAGCTATTAGAACATTTTTCTTGTACTCTGCCCTTTTAAGATCTCGACTAGCGTTGCAGTGCATGCGCTGCTCGCTTGCGAGATCTATAGTCTGTTTTCTGTCGGGGTTCTTTGGAAGTGGGGTGGAACTCCACCCATGTTTTTGATTGGCGCGCGCCATAAAAGCTCGCTTTTCGTTGCAAGTGTGGCTTGTTTGTTCCCTCCCTGTCTTCCTCTTGCCTCACCCACCCAGACTGGAGATTTTATTATCCACATAGTTGACAATAGCAGCAAAGCAGCATTTCTCGTACGTAGTTTTGACACTATATGGTATATATTGTATGTTATCTCCTCGACACTCGCACGCACAATTTTCTAGTCCAAAGTCTTGTGTGTCAGCAGATATCTTTTTATTCGAACCCTAGACGCGTTGCTTTTCTTCGGAAGAGCAGGACAAGGGATATTCTCATAAACAATGCGTTCTTACGATTAGTATTGTTTTAATTACTGTTGCGGCTCTAATTGAATCAGCCGAAGCACGTTAAAGGGAGAAATGGCAAACAGTAGGTTATAGCAGTGGCCTTCCTCCATTTGTAACTTATTTTATTCGCTTTCGGTTTCCAGCCGTGAGAAACGTAAGTTAAAGTCCTGCTATATACAAATCGCTAAACACTGTATCTGAAAGGATCATTCTACTGATGCAGTTCTCTGCTTAGCCAACATTTTAATTTCTACATTTTCGGGATTGTATCCTTCACAGAGTGGTGAAGGTGTAAGGTTAAAATCCTTTACACAGATGTTGTCCTACAGTTGATGGGACACAGGACAGACTGTAAGGGTTTTGTTGTGACGTGACAATATATGGGTAGTTCACTGAGATAGATTTGTCCCATGTGTCATCTATTGCTTTACCTCCTTTCCAAGCTACCCCTATAAGTTGTAACCCAGTTGTTTCCCTCTGGTGCTTCTCCTACCAGGTACCTGGTGGATGCACTTTGACGCAATTGGTGTAAACCTTTATACCTTCGACAGGTTGGCACTGAATGCTTCTAATGCCTTTTGACTGCATATCCGGTATTGCATTACCTTCTGTGAAGTGGCAAATTTGTCTTAAAATCATCTTTTATAATACACTTCTTTCTGTATGTGACTCAATTCATGCCACCAAGCAAATATTCAGATATTCAAGCTAACTTGTGTATATTGGGCACAAATGGCTAGCTCAGAAGCATGTGTGCCATCATTAGGCAGTAAGGGCCTGCTTTAAAGTGCCATGGATAGGTTTTACTCTGTCAGGGTGACAACGTAATATACTCAGTCTCCCTAACTTTAGTACCTGTCCTCCCCATTTAGAGATGTCTTCCAGCTCTGTGGACATCTCTTAACATTGCTAAACATTGTGTTAAAAGTTTGGCGGATGGCTCCGTCAGACATGACGTCCACCTGTCAAGCTTTTAACTTATTTGAGTTCTTGCGAGAAAAAAAAGTGGGATTTTGTTTCTGAGAAAATCAAAACAAATGACTCCACATCATGGCAGTTGTCTTCCTTGCCATGGGGGACATTTAAATGTTTTTACTGTCCTTACCTCCAGGATTTTCACAGGGGTAAATCAGGCAGGCAGACCGAGTAGTTGGAGGAGAGGACACTCCATCTCAGTTGCCATGGAATGCCCCTTCTGCCATACTCTAAATTAGGAAGTATGTTTGAGAAGTTATTCTAGAATTTCAGAAAGTGGATAGGCCAGATAAACTGATATGGACTATGTCTCAGACAGGTAAGTCAAGAAGAAGTCCAATAAATCTTTGTAGGGTTTTAATTGGAGCCAGGCCTTGACCAGCTCCTTGGGTCTGACTACTCCCGCGAGAGAGGTCCTTCAACAATATCACACTTTCCAGGGCTATAGCCCAATTGTTTTCCCATATTGCATATGGTTCCACAACCTCAGCAGATTATTATTTCTACATACAGCATTTTGCCTTTTGGGCAGTAAAGGACATGCAAAGGACAGCATCATCTACTTTGTCAATGTCAAAACACTTAAGCAGTTCATCTCCAAAGTGCACAATATTTCAATGGCTGTGTCTTGAGCAGGACATAAGGGACTCTCTCAATTAATGTTTAGCTGGCCCAAACAATGGACAACTCCCCGTAGGAGCTACTTTGCCCCTATAACCTGTATATACATATGGAAGAAACAGGTGCATTGGTGAAAGGTTCGCTTAAGAAGAAAATGCTATTAGGGCAAAAAACCTCATGGCAAGAGTTGTACTGAAAGGAAGAATAAAAAATGATGGTGGAAGTTAAACCAGACATTGAATAACCGTAGACAGATGGACAGGACAATGAAATTAGTTTCTTGTATTTTTCCCCTAGGCATCAGTTAGTAGAAGAATAGAATTACTGCAAAAGTCAAGAGTCAAACAGGTGGGCAGAAAGGTGATGAATCAGATGAAAAATTGCTCTTTGTATGTCTTAAGACACAGCTACTATCTGTTCACTTCTCTTTTTATAGGAGCCATCCAGGAAATACAGGCTGCACAAACAGGAAATGTAGCACAGGATCCTTGGCGACCGTCTTATCTAGGGTAGTCTCTCGTGCAATTACTGTGACATCTGTAGGAAAGTGGAATCTTACTGCATGGTTGCCCCCACTTTTTTCCTGGTATTTTGACTTAGTTTGGCCGGGATCCCTGCTAATCAGGGCCCGTCCTAGCTGCTTTCCTCTTTAAAGTGATTCCATGTACATTAGGTACACTCCAGATTGTTTACTGGGTTACCCTTGTGAGTCCCTAGTATATGGTACCTTAGGTACCAAGGGCATAGGTACCGACGAGGCCTACCAGGGGCTGAAGCATGCATTATGCCACCTCTCGGAAGCCTTCCAAAATGGCACCACAGTTCTGCTACTGCAGCCTGGGTAAAGTGGTGCATGCATCCCTTACTAAGATATAGGTTACCTATATCTACCTTTTAATCACTGACACATATAAACCTATAAGTCACTCCTATGGCAGGCCTTATCAATCCTGAAGGCAGAGTGCTTGGTTTTGTGTGAGAGGGTGCCCATGCATGAGCAGTACCATTCTGCAGCTTTCGGAATCTATTCTCTGTAGCTGTTCTGTGATGCAGCCAGACCATATACTCTAAGTGCATTATAACTTTGAGGTAATAAGTGCATTATAACTTTGAGGTAAAGGCTAACTTTGGAATGGCTGCATGGAAACATGTTGTGTTTGGTGTCAAACACTTTGAAATCCTACCCCCCCCCCCCGCCAGTCCTGGCGGCAGGGGTAGAATTCCACCGTTCTAGAGGGAGAAGACATGTACACACTGGTCTGCCCGGTAATAGTTTTAACGAGCCCCAGCATTACAAAATGGATGCTGCAGCCACAGACACGGGTCTGACCTCCTGCTGCTGGATGAAACTCCAGCAGGGGAGGCCTGGACAATAGGTTTCCTGTCACAGGGAGGTTTAACCACCTCCCAGACAGGGTTTAGTATATTAGGGCTGGGTGGGTGCATTCAGAAAATGTTTTTCAGACAGTGCTGGGGGCACGCTTGGTGTCCCTGTGCATACCCCAGTTCAAACTGGTTGCAGGGGCGCTCAGCCCCTGCTCTGGCGCGAAACTGGACAAAGGGAACGGGGTGTACCTACACTCCTCCCTAGATCCTCCCATAGGTGGGTCCATAGAGTAAGTCCAACCCCTTATCTTAGTTTAAGTATAGGAACCCACTCCTTAGGACTTCAGATTACACCTGGACGAAACTCTGCAACATATATCTCGGAACTTCGACATTCTATTTCGACTAGAAGATGGAAGAATCTCCCTTGGGGTCAAGGAGTGACCCCTGTTCAAACAGGCACCAACGAAGCATTTGCCGGTCTGCATCTTTGCTGCTCCCGCCGGACTCCGAAGTACCTGCAGCCCAGGAAGAGGATTTCCAGACTTCCCTAAGGCCGACCCGAGTCCCCAGCCAAGCTGAGACCCGCAGCCCGAACGAGTGACTTGGAACCGGAACTCCTGACACCGTGCACATTTGCTAAGTGCATTGACTTCCTGATCTTTCCTGAAGTTGTGCTTTGGGTTATGTGTAGGCCAAGCCCCAAGCATCATCTGCACCCAAGATTGTGGGCCTACACTCCACGAGTGTTCCCTGGGCCTGCTTCTTGCATTTCCGCTCGAGGCTCCTTCGCGATCCCTGGTCCGTTGACTGGTGGGTCCCCACAAAGGTAACTCTTCTGTTTCTTGGGCTTCCCTGGTTGCTCCAGACGTGCCCTGACTCCCCTCCAAAGGATGAGTCCCTCAGACCTTGCTGGTCTGCACCAAAGCCAATCACTGCTTTCTGCTTGGGTTACTGTTGCCAAGGCATGTTGGGTCCCATCCGGAATCCAACACCGCAGCACTCGACATCCGTCGTGGGACAGCTCGAATCCAGCTCCTGGTCGTCGTCGTTCACGCCTCCTGGTCCTCGTGGCTGAAGAGTCAAGCTTCACCTTCTTCACCTGCAAGCACCCGACATCGGTGGGCATCTGCTCATCACCCTCCTGGTCACTGGCTAGTGACCCAGACTCTGTCCCCTCTGCTTTCAGGTTCTTCTCGACTCTGATCCAGGCTTGGATCCATCCGGACACTTTCCACTTGGTCGCCTGCGACACGTTTCAGCAGCTCACCATTGAAATCGATGACGAAACCAGACAGAAAAAGACACCTATGCACCCGGCTTCCCTGGGTGAAGTACTCCGGTGCTCCCGTGGGTGTTGACTCTAGAACTGCCTAGTTCTAAAGGGGTTTGATCCAAGTCCTCTTCTAAGTGTTCTTAACCTGTAATTTTCCAACCGCGACTTTCCCCATAGAAGTTAATGGTGATTCGCGGCTGTATTTAGACACTGAATGCGTCCCCCGTGGGGCCCCTGTGTCACTACCTTAGGTAGTTCTCATGGCCCCAGCGGTTCTAAAGGCTCTAGGCCTTGTATCTACGATAGTCGTGGTTCTTATACCACTTTCTTAGTATATGGTTTGTGACGCCCCTAGGGCTAATCATATATTGTGCTAATTTACTGTGTGCTAAATAAGTTTACTGAATGTACTTTTGCCTCTAGCCTCATAAAGAGACTAGAGAGATGTGTTTAGAATAAATAAATATATTTTATATATATATATATATATTTTCATTTGGTCCTTAACAAGATTATAGACTGGTAAAACAAGCTGCTTTACATTCCTTCAAGACTTAGCCCGAAGGCTGCTCTCCACAGCTAATACTAGGATAGCTTTCTCTAAAGGTTGTCTTAAACCTACCATCAATAAGGGTAGTTTGTACTGGTGCAAGGTGACCACTAGAATAGTGGACAGCATATGCAAGGCCAACTTCTCACAACATCTATCTTGGATTGGACAGAAGCCTCCCTGGAATAAATGGCTGCATCCCCATCACAGAAGCAAGCATCACCTGTCACGGCCACCCCTCTCATCTGCACTCCTCCAAGGCCTCTAAACTATGGCTACAACACAGCACAGATTCTTCGCAGCACCAGCGTTAATGCAACAACTGTATGAGGACCCACCAGTCAGAGGATCACCTTTGAACAGTCCACCTAGTTAGCAAAGGGCAGTGTCAAGGAGAATGTGGGATTGTACAGCTGACACTTAGTAGAACCCAAAAAAAACCACAGCAAGCTGTTGACATAGGAGAGCACTGTAAAGACAAAAATAGTGTCTGGGGGTCAAAAATGGCTGCACTTTTACTGTGTAAACAAAAGTAATGGCGCCTGGAGATGGACAGGAGTGAGACTAGTGTATAAATATGTGTCAAACTGTACTTAATTCCTGAGGTTGGAAAAAAGTGCCCATCAGTTCCCGCCCGGTTCCACCCTATACATCATTTGGGCTCTCCTTACCCAGGAGGAGATGCAATCTGTCTACAAGTGTGGTAATGACAGATGGACAACTCAAAGAAAAAATAAAGAGTTGTACAATGTGTGTAACCGGTATTTTGCATCAGGGTAACTAAATTTGCTGTGTAAAGAAAATTTATTTGTGATGAAAAAGTGCAGATAATAAAATTAGGTAGTAATTGAGTAGATAAGAAAATTACTTTAATAGGTTCTCTCAATACTCCCAATATTAAAATATATATGTGAGGAAACAAGCAGATTTAACATAATATCTGGAAGACAGTAGGGTCGACATGTTCGAAGATATTGACTCCGCAAAAGTGATTACGGTGTCATCAGAATAAATCGACAAACACCATTGAGTGTATTTATAACAGCATCTGCTCTGCAAATGCGTTGCAGTCGGGTCTTTTTGTCACATGCAGCACTATTTTGTCCTGAAGATGGTCTGACAAATTCACTCGAAAGAAGACTGAAACTTCGACTATATTGCCTGCTTCCTTAACAAATTTGTGTTTGTGTAAAGACAATTTGTTCTACCATGACAATTGTTTTAAGTTTAATCTTTTGAGGAACAGACACCTGTATTCATGAACTATAGGTCAGAGTTGACTGTACCTTTTTCATGTTTCTGCATCTGATTGAATGACATTTCTTTTGTATGTACCGGTATACAGACATAATATTGATTCAAAAATATAGAATAGCACAAATATCGAAGTAAAAATATAGAATGGACAAAATATCGAATGGACAGAATATAGTGGTGAAAAATATCATTTTGAAGGTAAGTAATTTAATATCGATTTTTAAAATATAGAAAGTTAAAATATCGAAGTATATAATATAGTAATTAAGATATATCGAATTTTTAATATCTAATTTTTTAAAGTGTTTTTTTATGTTTAATTTTTGTGGAATTTAATTCTGTAGCGGGTTGTGGGTTTATAGGTATTTATTTTGAATTAATTGTTAATTAATTATTAATTTGTAAAGAATACATTTTTTAATTTGTAATTAATTGTTATCAATTGATTAATTGATAATTATGTTAATTTAATTCATTTATTTTCCGTAGCGGGTTGTGGGTTTATAGGGGAATAGGGTGGGAAGTAATTTAATTGTAATTAATTAAATATGTTAATTTATTTATTGGTATTTATTTTGAATTAATTGTTAATTATTAATTTGTAATTAATTAATTTTTAATTGGTAATACATTTTTAATTGGTAATTAATTTTTATTAATTGGTAAGTATGTTAACTTAATTTATTTTCCGTAGCGGGTTGTGTGTTTATTGGGGAATAGGGTGGGAAGTAATTTAATTGTAATTATATATAATCATTTGTATTTATTTATTGGTATTGATTTTTAATCTATTGTTAATTAATTGTTAATTAATTTGTATTAATAGGAAATTAATTTTAATAGCTAATATTTATTCGTATTTTTAATTGATTAATTATTACATAATTTTAAATTTGTAATGTATTTTAATACATTTTTTATTGGTATTGATATTTCATTTATTTGTATTAATATATTAAATGTTTACTTTCCCTACTGTTAAACTCACTAGAGTGGGAATAGTAATTTTTACCCCCATGCTATCCAACGCTTTCCCTACTGTTGCACTCTCTGGAGTGGGAATAGTAATTTTTACCCCTACGGTATCCAACGCTTTCCCTACTGTTGCACCCTCTGGAGCGGGAATAGTAATTTTTACCCCTACGCTATCCAACGCTTTCCGTACTGTTGCACTCTCTGGAGTGGGAATAGTCATTGTTACCCCTAAGCCATCCAACGCTTTCCCTACTGTTGCACTCTCTGGAGTGGGAATAGTAATTTTTACCCTCCCGTTATCCAACGCTTTCCCTACTGTTGCACTCTCTGGAGTAGGAATAGTAATTTTTACCCCTACGCTATCCAACGCTTTCCCTACTGTTTCACCCTCTGGAGTGGAAATAGTAGTTTTTACCCCTACGCTATCCAACGCTTTCCCTACTGTTGCACTCTCTGGAGTGGGAATAGTAATTTTTACCCCTACGCCATCCAACGCTTTCCCTACTGTTGCACTCACTGGAGTGGGAATAGTAATTTTTACCCCTACGCTATCCAACGTTTACCCTACTGTTGCAGTTGCTGGAGTGGTAATAGTACATTTTACCCTCCCGCTATCCTACAGAATTTTTTTTGTACATTTTTAATTAATATTATATATATATATATATATATATATATATATATATATATATATATATATATATATATATATATATATATATATATATTACCTACTGGCGGTCGCCAGTAGGTATATATAGTTAGAATTTTTAAAAATCCCATAGAGAAAAAATCCTATGTCTAATAACTTTGGCGTTTGTGGACGGAATTGGCTGAAATTTTCAGGAAAATTGAACATTTTGTTTCTGAGCAGCCCCTGAAAATTTGGGGGGGGTTCGTCAAGGGGGGGCCGAGAAAAAAGGGGGTCCCAAAACGCGTTTTTCCAATGTTAATTTCCATAGGGCGGTTGGCCTCACTTTTAGCCCGAACGGCTGAATGGATTTGCACGAAACTTGGCAAAATTGTAGGGACTGTTAGCCCGATGTGCCTTTGCTAGGTCTCAATATATGTGCTCCAGTGGATTTTGAGAAATTAACGTTCAAAAAAAGATATATATCTGTAACAGCGCTCCGGTTAGCGCTCCGGTTCGCGTACTTGACGCGTAACGGAACTTCGTGAAGCGAAGCTGATTGGCTCTCCGGTGTCTGTCAACATTCTAAACAGTCCGGAGCGGCCGCCATCTTGTCTCTCGGTAGGATCGAGAGACAAGAGGAGGCCAAAACAAAGTGGGAAATGACCATAAGGGGGCATAGTAGATCCTCCCTGACCCCCTAGGTTTGATGTGGAGGCTTTAAAAGGGCCCCGCGGGGCAAAAATAAAAATAAAAAAAAAAATCGTTTTTTTTCGTGGGGTGCGCCCGGTACGCGTAACGGAAAGCGGACTGGGGAGCGTACTACAAGGAAACAAGAATGATTGACTTTTAACTTATTGTATGTTTATAGACTTTTTTTTTTTTTTTTCTGCTGAGTGACGTCTCGGCCTATCTCCACGGGATGCAGTCCCTACCATCTCGGCGTTTAAGCCTAGGGGGACCGGTAGTGTGGGTGAGATAACGTCTGTTAACGTTCGATTCGAAGGAAATCAGGAAGTGTTGATAAACATTGTCTGCGCCATCTTGCCTTTTTTCAAATGTCACACTTTTGTCGTGCACGGCAGCCATTTTAGATGCCTTGACCAGACCCACTCTCTGCACGCTGTCGATCCTTAGCATGGCTCCCCACCCTCGCAAGCATCTCCCCCAGGCACTGGTCACCCCCGCTCTCTGTCTTATGCATGGGCAATAAACCTCCCCCCATCTGCGCTGCTCTTCCTTGAGAATCACACCCTGTGCCCGCCCGACACCTCCCTTTCGCCCTATTCCCTACCGCACCCTCTGACACTCCTCTTCCTCTGTGTCCGATTGTCCAGGCCGGTCCCAGGCTATCACCTAGCCCTGCAGATGTAGTTTATGGCCCCAGCTGTAAAGAATCACCCCTCTTCAAAGGAGTTACAGTAGATCAAGGCCCCCACCCGATGAGATCCGTCACACCACACGCGTTCCTACTATCTGAAAACCATCCTGTATTGTGATTGGGGAGGGGACCGAGCCTGAAGCGGAAGATTCCAGGGATGCCTCTTTGTACATCAAAGTTTTTACAATTATGTGTCACATTAAAAATATATAGCACTCCAACAAAGTAGTAGGATTATAAAACTTTAATAACTTATAAATATATACAACGCAACAAAAACAGTAAATACATTTA
Source organism: Lissotriton helveticus (assembly GCF_964261635.1). Taxonomy (NCBI): domain Eukaryota; kingdom Metazoa; phylum Chordata; class Amphibia; order Caudata; family Salamandridae; genus Lissotriton; species Lissotriton helveticus. Next base: position 1,246,321,834 of record NC_136059.1, on the reverse strand, counting down.
AACATTTTTTTGAAAAAAGAAGCAACAATGGTCAGTAGCTGTGTTTTGTGCGACTAGTCCCAAGGCAGCACAACGTGCTGAGTTCTGGACGGCACCCAGGTGATGTTACCTGGGTGCCGCACTGGTTTTTGGTATCCTACAATGCAGCTCTGAAAAACGGCGTGGGGCGTCCCGGGGGGTGCGGGGGGAGGCCTCGTCAGTAGCGGTCTGTTGTGCGAATAGTCCCAAGGCAGCAGAACGCGCTGAGATGTGGATGGCACCCAGGTGATGTCCAGTAAGTTGCCGCACTGGTTTTTGTATCCTACAATGCTGCTCCGAATAACGGCGTGGGGCGCCCCGGGGGGGGGGGAGGGTGAGGCGGCGTGAACGGGCCTCCCCAGGTGGAGGCTCGTCTGCTGTAGTGGGGCTCCCTTTACCGTTTCAGTTGCCGTTCCGCCCGCTTTTGGTACACTGTGCCAAAATCCGCCATTCAGCTGAGTTGCGCCCACTCTTGCGGTGCAGCGATAGGCGGCTGCCACAGGACTCTCAAAATGGCGGCAGGCTCTTTCCTTTTTGGGCCTGGTCCACTGAAATGGCCCTGGGACACCTTGGAACTCGGACGCTTGTCTGCTAGGTCTTGGACCCCATTCTCGAAAGCGTCCCCTCAGCCTTGAAGATTCTACAAAAGTCTTGGGGTCCCCGACTCCTGCAGGCTTCCGGTGGGGAGCAGCTGCCATGATTGCTCGCGGAATGACCACGACGGAGCCACGAGATGGTGGTGCTTTCATGCTGACGCCAGCTTCAGTCTGAAACATCCAGAAACAAGGTGGGGCTTTCATCGTTTGGGGAAAAAAAATGTTTTAATCCAATGAAAAGTGTTATTTTTAGGTCATATGATCAAGCCTTCCATCATTAGGAAACCAAAAGTAAAATGAACCATTGAAAAGTTTTATAAACAAGTCACATGACCTGTTATGCGGCATAGGGCTATAAAAAGCGTAGAAAATCCGTTGGCACGTGAGGCGGCGTCAGTAGCGGACCGATGTGCGAATAGGCCGAAGGCAGCACAACGCGCCAAGATCCGGATGGCACCTAGGTGGTGTCCAGCAAGTTGCCTCACTGGTGTGGCCATCCTACAATGCTGCGCCGAAAGTCGGCGTGGGGCGCCCCGTTGGCCTGTGAGTTCGCGTCAGTCAGTGGGGGCTGTTTGAGGATCTGACTGCATTGGAAAGCAATGTGATGCTGTGCGTCGCCCCCAAGATGGAGGTTCCTCGGCTGCAGTGGGGCGCCCCTTGGTGTTTCACTCGCTATGCAGCTGAGTTGCGTGCGCACTTGCGGCGAATAGGCCGAAGGCAGCACAACGCGCCGAGATCTGGATGGCACCGAGGTGGTGTCCAGCAAGTTGCCGCACTGGTGTGGCCATCCTACAATGCTGCGCCGAAAGTCGGCGTGGGGTGCCCCGTTGGCCTGTGAGGTGGCGTCAGTAGCGGACCGATGTGTGAATAGGCCGGAACCAGCACAAGGCGCCAAGATCCGGATGGCACCGAGGTGGTGTCATAGTTGAGAGTTCTGAGCAGCGCTTGTAACACTGTCTGAAGCTTATTTGCACCTGCTGCAGCTTCACAATTGCCCTGGTGTGGCCTAAGATCGCCCATGACATAGGCGGCCGCCTCCCGGGGTCCGGCGGAACTTTTTTCCTTTTCCTTTGTGCATCTTGTCCCACAATCCGTTTGACCTGAAGACACGACCAGGTCCCTGAATGTGTGCAGGGGGACGCTATTGATTGAATCAAAATGGCGGCTTCACACAAAGCTGACTCAAGCGTTGCTGCTGATGCTATACAGACAAAAACTGGTTTTCAGTTTGTACATTCTTCAGGATTTTTCCATCCAAGGCTGGTTGAGAGTTTGTAGAACAATGGCTTCAGATTTTCAACATACTACTCTTCAACATTCTTCCTAAATGTAACAATGTGAGACTCACTAGGAGAACGGTGTAGTGAGGGCCACAAACGGCTGTTTATCTTTCCTTTCAAAATGCTGCCAACAATATTTTCGGAATGGAAGACACCACAAGGCGCTGAGATTCGGTTGGCACCGAGGTGGTGTCCAGCAAGTTGCCGCACTGGTGTGGCCATCCTACAATGCTGCGCCGAAAGTCGGCGTGGGGTGCCCGAAGGGGGGGGGGGGAGGCGGCGCAAACGAGCCTCTCCCGCTTCTCCATGTGGAGGCACTTCATCTGCAGTGGGGCGCCGAGATCCGGATGGCACCGAGGTGGTGTCTAGCAAGTTGCCGCACTGGTGTGGCCATCCTACAATGCTGCGCCGAAAGACGGCGTGGGGTGCCCGAAGGGGGGGGGGGAGGCGGCGCAAACGAGCCTCTCCCGCCTCTCCAGGTTGAGGCACTTCATCTGCAGTGGAGCGCCGTCTAGCTGAGTTTCGCCCGCTCTTGCTGCTACAGCGACAGGCGGCTGCAACAGGACTCTCAAAATGGCGGCCTCTTTCTTTGGATTTGGGCCTGGTCCACTAAAATGGCCCTGGGACACCTTAGAACTCGGACGCTCGAATTTTTTTTCCTTTCCTCTACATGCAAAAAAGGTAAATGCCCGGTACGTTACCTGCCTCATCTGCCACGATGTACTCTCCAGAGGAACCGAAAAAAAATATAGTTATGGTAATTATACCATGCATCGTCATATGGAGAGGTGGCACCGATTAATTATAGTGCTGCACAAAAGAGAGATTTGGAGGACAACCCCCGACCTGCCAGTGCATTCACCAAAGAAGTGGCACTGACAGCATCAGAGGCAAGGGAAACGGTCCCAAATATTCAGAAGAACTTTGGAAAGATTAAAATGACATGTTTAGATTGTGGCAAATTAATTTTCATGTGGACAGATGAGTGTTACTCTAATAAATACAGCATATGAACATCATCATAGTCGATGGTTGGTGGAGACATTTTGACTATATCCTGGACCTGCCCGTCCTCGCCCAAAATGGCGCCGGAATAAATGGGACTCGTAACTCCTTGTTGTGTACTGGTTGCACAACCTTGATATCACGAGATACGTATGCAAACCGAGAATTGACTCCTGAGGCGGAAAGCCGGGAGTAAGGCAGCAGCATTTTAGAAACTTTGAGTCACAGATTACGTGTGTTTTAAAGATTGACTGTCACAGATTTAATTGTGTATTTTAACCTCACTTACCGGAAAACAGCCGTGCACGCAGCGGAGCCAGCGCTGACGTGACACGCATACTCCCCCTCGCGCCCTCCCGCCACGAGCGGAGGCCACGCCCCTTTCAGGCCACGCCCCCAAACACTCGCGCATAAAAGGCGCCCTGTCTAAGCACTCTGCAAAACCGAGAATTGACTCCTGAGGCGGAAAGCCGGGAGTAAGGCAGCAGCATTTTAGAAACTTTGAGTCACAGATTACGTGTGTTTTAAAGATTGACTGTCACAGATTTAATTGTGTATTTTAACCTCACTTACCGGAAAACAGCCGTGCACGCAGCGGAGCCAGCGCTGACGTGACACGCATACTCCCCCTCGCGCCCTCCCGCCACGAGCGGAGGCCACGCCCCTTTCAGGCCACGCCCCCTCATCCAACAACCATAGAGCAACATAAAGTATGTGCAATTCCCGGTCGCGCAGCGGGCGCGACGTTTGCGCGCCAAAGGCGCGCCTAAGGCAAGCCCGTCTGCGCCCGTCCGCGACCGACCGGGACTAGGGGCTATACCCCCTATAGGCTCCAAACCATCCATGCCTACACCTATCTGTTATGCACGTAGCGACCTACTTGCGCTTAACAAAGCTACTACGGATGTTGGAACTCACCTATGTATTCAAACCGGCCCCGGCCTATCTTATGGACCTATCTCCTGTCTCACTTGTCGCTGGTCGAGTATGGCCCAATCCCCAACCGACCATCATACAAACTTTATCAAAAATCAGCTGGTACTGAAATGCCTATACCTGAATGCTAGATCCCTACCTAAACATGCCCTGGATGTATGGGACATGCTGACCTACAGGACCCCGGACCTGGTTTTTATCACCGAAACATGGCTATCGGACACTAGTACTCCAGATCTCGCTAATGCCCTTCCCCCAGAATACAAAATAATTACTCAGAACAGACAAGGCAAGAAAAAAGGAGGCGGAGTCGCCGTGATCTTCAGGAATCACCTGACATGCCTCGCGGAAACCACAACCATGTACCCCGAACATGAGATATTACCATTTAAAATTCTCCTCGAGGGCCTCATCATTTTAGCTGGTGCAGTTGTTTACAACCCTCCAGGGCAACAAGCCAATGTAGGTGCTAAACTACTGACTCAACTGCTACCATTTTGTTTAAAACATAAAAACTATATGGTCGTCGGAGACTTCAATGTCCATTACGAAAAAACAGACGCCCCCGGATCCTCCCAGTTGAAATATGACATGGAAATCCTACAATTCAAACAGTGGATCGTGGGCCCCACGCACTCAGCTGGACACACCTTGGATCTTCTCTTCACCAATATAGAATCAACAACCATAAACGAAATCCTTCCCTTGTCTTGGTCCGACCATTCCTTGTTATCTTTTTCATTTAAACTTCCTGGTAAACCCTTAAAGTCTAGATCTACCCCTCTTACCACCAATAGAGCTTGGAGGCTAATCAACGACTCTAATTTTCAAAATCATTTTCTCGAGACAGAGGTCACACTAATGGAAGACTTATCTATCTGTAACAATGTTGCTCTTCTAGATACCGGAATCCGCCAAGCGCTAGACAAAATAGCCCCTATGCGGGAATTAAGGAAAAAAACTGCCTCTACGGAGAAATGGTATACCCCCCGCCTTAAAAGTCTTAAAAAGGAATGCCAAAAAGACGAACATCGGTGGAGACAAACAAAAAACTTGGAAACCAGAGCAAGCTATGTCACCAAACGGAAACAATATATCCTAGCCATCAGAGACGCCAGAGACGCTAAAAAAGCGTACTTCACTCAACGAATTCATGAGAACCACAATTCCGTTAAAGAATTGTTTAAAATAGTGAAAGAGTTCAGCGACCCATCCAGCACCTCACAATCCCTCACCCCCTCAACTGAAGTTTGTGAACGTATCAGCACCTACTTTGTGGATAAAATCAATAAAATTTACTCTACCTTTACCCCTCAAAACACTCCTACCTTGCCTGAGAATACTGACAAGCATACTCCCACAACAGACAAATGCAACGACCAATCAGACTCAGGCAATACACCGCGCCTAACTAGCTTCCAACCATTTTCTGAAGAGGAGGTATCAGCGGTACTAAAAACAGTTAAATCCGGCTCCCCCGCGGATCCCTGCCCTCACTTCGTGTTATCCAAAATTTCATCAACACTCTGTCCGCTTATCACTAAACTTTTCAATAAATCACTCACCACCGCGTCTTTTCCGGAATCCTGGAAACACGCATCCGTAACCCCCCTCCTGAAGAAGGCTGGATCTGACATCTCCAACCCGGAGAACTATAGGCCAATCTCCCAGCTCCCGTACCTCTCCAAAGCCTTGGAAAAATTGGTCAACACACAACTATCCCGATATCTGGAGAGCAACTCACTTCTGGACCCCTCCCAGACCGGCTTCAGAGCCAATAATAGCACTGAAGCAACGTTGCTGGCAGTGTCGGACAGTATCAGATGCACCACAGACCAAGGTGGATCAGTGGCACTGATACTGCTTGACCTGTCAGCAGCGTTTGACACCGTTTCACACGATTGCCTACTAAACACTCTTCTAAGTAAAGGAGTGCAATCCACAGCACTAAACTGGATCAGATCTTTCCTTAGCAATCGTACCCAGGCAGTGCACATGGGCCCGTTTCACTCTAAACCCTGTCCCATCGGCTGTGGGGTCCCACAAGGGGCCTCGCTGAGCCCCACTCTCTTCAATGTCTACGTTTCATCACTGGCTAACATTGGAAGAAGGTGGGGCATCGGCATATGTTCTTATGCCGACGACACGCAGCTGATGGTGACAATGGAGGAAGGGCCGGAGATAACGAAGAAAAAGCTACATAGTTGTCTCACCGAAATGGCCCTATGGATGCATAATCACTGCTTAAAACTCAATGCCGGCAAATCGGAAATACTACTGTTCGGAGGAGCTAAACTTACATGGAACGCCACATGGTGGCCACCCTCATTGGGATCAGCCCCTACCCCAAAACAGCATACCAGAAATCTGGGCATCATCATGGACGACGTACTGTCCATGAAGGACCACATACGACTACTCTGGGGCAAAGGCTTTGCAATACTTAAACTCCTGGCAAAAATCTTTCCCTGTATACCATTGGACTGCCGACGCACAGTCACTCAAGCCCTTTTGGTCAGCCGCCTCGATTATGGCAATGCACTTTTCAAAGGGATGAATGAACAACTCTTCTCCCGCCTACAGGTCCTACAAAACCAGGCGGCCAAACTGGTCTGTAACAAAGGCAGGCGAGACTCAGCATCCGCCTGCCTTAGGAAACTCCACTGGCTACCGATGCGCCAGAGGGCCACTTTTAAAATACTCTGCCATGCGCACAGAGCTCTCCATAAGACTGGTCCCACAATCCTTCAAGGGAAAATTGACTTCTATGTCCCCAACAGGAACCTAAGATCAAATCACTTAGCTCTGGCCAAACCCAAACGTATTCATAAAACTAGAACGGGCGGATGCGCCTTTTCATATCTGGCAGCTAAGAGGTGGAATGAGCTACCTGTAGATCTCAGACACACCATAAACTACCTTCAGTTCCGCCAAAAATTAAAAACTCACCTTTTCCCAAAAAAATAATCCCCCTGCATAGCCATCAGCAGTCTTCCTCGTTTTCACAGCGCTGTGATATCCTATGGGATGAGTGTTGCGCTTTACAAATACCGGAAATAAATAAATAAATGCAGTTTTGAAGCACATGGCGGGCGGGGACGAGAATTGATTGAATATTTCGACATCCCTATTGATATTAAGTTCTGATGTGTTATTGATTACTGTACTATTGAAAGTTCGAATTAACGTCACCCATGGTACTTGCCCGCAAATGTATATCTAGATAATTTTATTGTAACTGGCCCTGTCGTATTTTAATTATAAAATGTACGTCCACCGATTCCGCAACTGTTAGACACCTTAGTTCTTGCAACCTAATGGCCCGCCCGTTACGTTCCTCTACAGTGTAAATGTCTCCTCATCATATACGATTACAGTTTGCTCCGTGGCCGGCCCACGTGGTTATAGGCCCGTATTTGTATACTGACATTTTCACAATAAAGGTTTTTAAAAGAAAACATGGTAGTAGTATTTACATTGGTAAAGTTTTTAATAATAGTCACTGTTTTCGAATCAGTAAAAGGCAAGTGAAATAAAGCAGTCCAATTACATGAAGGGTAAAAGGTATAATACGCAGGAACGCAGTAAAGATAAATGGTCAAGGGCTGTTGTGTTTTCTACTCCTGCAACATAAAGTGATCGATAAGAATCTGATATTCAGGCGTATCGGCGACTAAGACAGCAGGCCGAGCCTCTTTTGCTCAACGGCTCCGTCATGGGACGAAGAAACTCCCTTTTTCTTGAAAAAGGAATATATTTTACTTGCAGGACAGTTGTAAATTGTCCGGGAAAGTACATTAGCCTGGAACATTAGAACATATATGCTTAAGAAAAAATAATGTTCGAAAGTAATAAAAAGTGTAATTTTTAGGTCATATGACCAAGCCTTTCATCATTAGAATAAGAAAAGTAAAATGAACCAATGAAAAGTTTTATTAACAAGTCACATGACCTGTTATGCTTACGTTACGCGCTGCGCGTCGCGCCCCGGATCGCTTCCGGGAAGCTGCGCTTCGCGCACCGGAGCACTTCCGGATGCGCTAACGCGGCGCGTCATATGACGCATTACGCGACAACGCAGGTCCAGAATATAGTCAAAATGTCTCCACCAACCAGCGGTCGGAACACAACCCCTTTCAGCAGGCTAAATAGTTCTGTTAAATGACAACAGAAGGGACAGGCAACAAGAACCATCAGTCAAAGAGGGGAGGGCAAGTTCTTCTCTACCGGGTCACGTTGGGGCGCTACCGGAACTGATCGAATTGGTAGTCTACAGTGTTTCTGGATGTTTCAGACTGAAGCTGGCGTCAGCATGAGAGCACCACCATCTCGTAGCTCCGTCGTGGCCATTCCACGAGCAATCATGGCAGCCGCTCCCCACCAGAAGCCTGCGGGAGTCGGGGGCCCCCAAGACTTTTGTAGAATCTTCAAGGCTGAGGGGACGCTTTCGAGAATGGAGCCCAAGCCCTAGCAGACAAGCGTCCGAGTTCCAAGGTGTCGCAGGGCCATTTTAGTGGACCACGCCCAAATCTGAATAGCCGGCCGCCATTTTGAGAGTCCTGTGGCAGCCGCCTATCGCTGCACCGCAAGAGCGGGAGCAACTCAACTACATGGTGAGCGAGACGCTGTAGTCGCAAGAGCGGGCGGTAAACAGCTGAATAGCGGAAGAGGCACAGTGTAGCAAAAGCGGGCGGAATGGCAACTGAAACGGTAAAGGGGCGCCCCACTACAGCGTGTCTTTAGGTCAAACGGATTGTGGGACAAGGTCAAGAATGGAAGAGTCACCAAAAGGCGAAAAGTTCCGCTTGACCCCGGGAGCCGGCCACCTATGTCGGGGGCGATCTCAGGCCACACCAGGGCAACACGACTTGGGGAGGGGGCCGGAGCCAAGCGCCCCCTCCGAGTCCGCGCCATCACACCGTCCCTCGGGGGCCTCCGTCAAGCGGTTCAGGGAGGCACCGCATCACATTGTTTTCAAATGCAGTCACGTCCTCAAACAGCCCCCACTTACATTGAGAATAGTGAAGCTGTAGCAGGTGCAAATAAGCTTCAGACAGTCTAACAAGCACTCCTCAAAACTTTGAACTATCAGAGTGCATGAGTTTCATGCTCGATCGATTTGAGCTAGCCGGAACGGGCAACAAAAAGTATAAAATAGTTATGTAAATAGTTATTTAATAAAATGTTTTACCCTGTTACTTTGCTGGTGTGTTGTATATATTTGTAATATTTGCATAGAGTTTATCGTTATTTTGGGCGGGGTGGGTGGCGGAGCCGAGCTGTCTTGCAGCCATCATGGTGTGGAGCTCAGTTCATCTCACTAGTTTCGTATTTCTCATGAGGGGTTGTTCCTAATGTTTCTATTTTAGCGAGGTCAAAAAGAGATCCCATTAGTGGCCTACTGATTTTGCTCGATTCCTTTTGTTTTTTTACACGATTTTTCACTATCTGCAAAGACTAAACAGAGTATTGCGACTCTGTGCTTGTTTGTAAATAGAGAATGAACCAAAGAGAACCAATTCTAAAACAGTAAATGCATGGATAACAATCAATCAAATGGAGAGAGAAGCAGGCACGACGGATTACAACGGGGGCAAAGGCCTGCGTTAACTACCCTTCACTATCTGCAAAGAGAGAGTACTCCTAATAGAAATGAGGGGGGGGGGCAGCATTCAAAGCAGATCAGTGTGCATAAACACGAAAATGTTTTTACTTACCACGTACTTGACATTCGACAGCTTATGATATTTGCTATTAAAAAACCATTGAAATTCACTGAAAAAACCATAGGTTAGAGACCATATATAGTTAGGAATTAGCATTTACAAAACCTTGAAAATTCACTGAAAAAACCATAGGTTATAGACCATATGTAGTTAGGGATTAGCATTTACAAAACCTTATTTTACTCGCACAAAACCATTGAAATTCGCATATATAGTTAGTTGCGCTAACTATATATCTCGCACCCGCAATCCACTGCTGATGATGTCACATATTACATCATTCATGACATGGTCAGTGACATCACTGATGACATCACTGATGACATCTCAAATGACATCACTGATGACATCTCATTTGACATCATTCTTGTGCTAATACGATGAACCTCTTCAGACTCTAATATAACCTTAGATACACTCAGTGTATACAGACACTCACACACTGTCACTCATCCATGGAGTTACTCACACACCTAGTCAGTCATGCAAAGAAACAATCTCACCTCCATTTCCTTAACTATACAGTTATACACACCTTACTTATTCAAACATATACTAACACATATTTACTCTCTTATACAATCCCTGATACAAGTTCACAATGATCCATACAGCCACTCACACATTCAGTGGCTCTCATGCACAGTTATTTATATATGCCAACTCTCACATGTACTGTGTTTTACATATGTACTTACTATGACATGTAGCATTGAGATATCCATTCACTCATCAATACACTCATGCACACAGTCAACCGCCCATGTAGCTGTTTCCACATGCACTCTTGAACTCATATACCTAGTGAATCAACTGCTCACACATCTATGCACAGAGTCACACACCTCCCAGCCACCCCCACACAAACTCAATCTCCCATACAAATACTTGGGCAACCAATCAATAACACATATAGCCTCTCGTATAGCTAATGATCAACACATGCAGCAGTTTACATCACAACAGACATACTGATGCACACATTCAGACAGTTTAGTCACTAACCCATGCATTTAGTTCGACACATTTATTCACTCACTCATACAGTCAGTCACGCACCTACTAAATCCTTCATCCAGACACTTATACATCCACTCATTCTTCAATATATCAAACCTATTTAAACTTTACAGAAACACAAAGTCACTGGATGATGTCATCAGTGATGTCATCAGTGATGTCATTTGAGATGTCATCAGTGATGTCATCAGTGATGTCACTGACCATGTCATGAATGATGTAATATGTGACATCATCAGCAGTGGATTGCGGGTGCGCGATATATAGTTAGCGCAACTAACTATATATGCGAATTTCAATGGTTTTGTGCGAGTAAAATAAGGTTTTGTAAATGCTAATCCCTAACTATATATGGTCTATAACCTATGGTTTTTTCAGTGAATTTTCAAGGTTTTGTAAATGCTAATTCCTAACTATATATGGTCTCTAACCTATGGTTTTTTCAGTGAATATATATATATATATATATATATATATATATATATATATTACCTACTGGCGGTCGCCAGTAGGTATATATAGTTAGGATTTTTTCTCTATGGGATTTTTGAAAATTCTATGTCTAATAACTTTGGCGTTTGTGGACGGAATTGGCTGAACATTTCAGGAAAATTGAACATTTTGTTTCTGAGCAGCCCCTGAAAATTTGGGGGGGGTTCGTCAAGGGGGGGCCGAGAAAAAAGGGGGGTCCCAAAACGCGTTTTTCCAATGTTTGTTTTTTTTTAAAACCTTTATTTACGCAAAAGTGTACACCGCTATTTAGCCGAACATCCCAGGGGCACGGCAGCACATTAAAGACATAGAATCACGGCATACATCGATCATATTGCCGGATAGGTGAGGTTTAATTTTACTTTTAAATCAGGATGACATCAAGAACGTAAAAAGCGCCAATATAACGTAAAGAAAGTGGGGATCAGGTGCCTAACCGTAATAAATAGTCATATAATGGGCAAGCCGAACAATAAGTCCTGCACAATGAAAACGATCACAAATAAGACCTGGGCAACGCATCAGAGATGTAGGATATACATGCATACAATTACTACAAGCATCAAGTAGGCGCCCGCCCAATTACACCAATAATGCAGCAACAGCTAGGACACAGATTACGACAAATCAGTGAAAACTCAGGGAATAACCCAACCGACTGATACCAAACCCAGAAAAAGAAGAAAGTGAAAGGAAAACCAAAAGAGCGAAGAAAAAGGCCATAGAAACAAAATAGGAAAAAAACAAGGAAACCCCTCCCCCAACCCCCCACCCCGCACAACTGTAGATGGCTAAGGCCTACCCCCCCTAGCAGCGTGCCTGTCGCCCAGTATCCAAACCCGAAATATAGAAGAGAGAAGAAATAGAAAAGAGAGAAGAAATATAAGAAGAAGAGAGAATAAGAAAAACGGAGGAGGAGAGAAAGTTAGAATATGAGCTTCCAGTCGCCCACCCTCCGAGCCGAGACCCTCAAATCAATACAGAGCCAACATTCGATTCAGTCATTGTACAGCCTGTCCCGCGTGGTCACCAGCCGTCTGCACACCAGTACTCGATAGAACATCCTCAGCCCTGTCCCCTGCGATCGATTATGGCAGCGGAGTCCAGCCGGCCAGCCGCCATATTGGATATAGTGGGTGAATGGGGTGTCCATGGGAATCCGTCGGGCTGCCCACAAATCCCAACCAGAAGCAACCATGTGCGATCAGAGACCCTTCGGGAAGGACCCAAGCGCCACAATAAGCCACCAAAGTCTGTTAACCAGCCCGTTAGCATAAGTTCCAGGAGAAGAGGGGGAGTCACCCCAGCTGAATAGTCGGACGCGGCGGTCGGGATCGAGTCTCCACACACAACGCTGGGCCACCATCACCGGACCATTCCTCATCGGTAGCAATCAGTCCTGTGGCTGGCACGAGATCCCGGTCCTCCAAAGTCCCCATAGCCATCGGGGAAAGCATCTCACCGCGTTCGGGTGCAGGGTGTGGCGCAGTGTCCCGCAAGCGAGGAAAATCACAGCCAGCGCAGTACACAGTGGGAGCAATGGCGTCCAGCCTACTCTCCAGATCCCTGGCACGACAATTCAGGGCAATGCGCAAATCACCTAGAGCAACAAGAACATCGCTGATACCCAGCGTTGCCCCAGATACAAAGGCTCCAGCACTCTTCCCAACGTGAGGCTCCTCGGCAGAGTGGGACTCACAAGCCCGAACGCCACGCTCACATGCGTCCATCCGGTCTCCACACCGCCACTGACCGGAGTAAAATCGGACCGGGACCTCGGGACCATCGGGCTCCATAATGTCACGATTGGTGGCGCAGACGCGGATGCAACAGTCGCCGGTCCCGCAACCGTGACCCAGAGCGCTCAGTAGCAGGCTCCAATTATGTGAAGCTCAAGACGTCGCCAGAAAGAGCCTCGGGAACACAAAGGAACTGTCCGGGCGGCTCAGGGACGGTGAACCAAATACAACGTAGTCCCCCAGATCCGCGATGTCCCACAGTTACACGACACCGCCGGGTGGGCTGGATGGCTGCAGCAAGGAACAGGCAGCACAGAAGGTTCACTCCGTCCGGCCGACTCCTCCCCAACGCGGATGGCCGTTGTTATTCCATTAGGGGCCGGCCGTCCCCCGCACGCAATGTCCCGGTCTCATGGACACAAAAGGGCCGGAGACTAGGCGAGGACGCTTCGTCGCTTTCCCAGCCAGTAGCACTCCCGGAAACACGCCAACGAGGGCAGCTTCATTTCTCCCGCAGCAGGACACGGCTCGGAGGCAGGATAAATCACAAGATATAAGCACAAAGCAAGACGGTCGGCGGAGCTGAAAGTTTAAGCGGCCATCATGTTTGCCGGCTTAGCTCCTCCTCCCGTTTTTCCAATGTTAATTTCCATAGGGCGGTTGGCCTCACTTTTAGCCCGAACGGCTGAATGGATTTGCACGAAACTTGGCAAAATTGTAGGGACTGTTAGCCCGATGTGCCTTTGCTAGGTCTCAATATATGTGCTCCAGTGGATTTTGAGAAATTAACGTTCAAAAAAAGATATATATCTGTAACAGCGCTCCGGTTAGCGCTCCGGTTCGCGTACTTGACGCGTAACGGAACTTCGCGAAGCGAAGCTGATTGGCTCTCCGGTGTCTGTCAACATTCTAAACAGTCCGGAGCGGCCGCCATCTTGTCTCTCGGTAGGATCGAGAGACAAGAGGAGGCCAAAACAAAGGGGGAAATGACCATAAGGGGGCATAGTAGATCCTCCCTGACCCCCTAGGTTTGATGTGGAGGCTTTAAAAGGGCCCCGCGGGGCAAATTATTATTATTTTTTTTAAATCGTTTTTTTTCGTGGGGTGCGCCCGGTACGCGTAACGGAAAGCGGACTGGGGAGCATACTACAAGGAAACAAGAATGATTGACTTTTAACTTATTGTATGTTTATAGACGTTTTTTTTTTTTTTTTTTTTTTTTTCTGCTGAGTGACGTCTCGGCCTATCTCCACGGGATGCAGTCCCTACCATCTCGGCGTTTAAGCCCAGGGGGACCGGTAGTGTGGGAGAGATAACGTCTGTTTACGTTCGATTCGAAGGAAATCAGGAAGTGTTGATAAACATTGTCTGCGCCATCTTGCCTTTTTTCAAATGTCACACTTTTGTCGTGCACGGCAGCCATTTTAGATGCCTTGACCAGACCCACTCTCTGCACGCTGTCGATCCTTAGCATGGCTCCCCACCCTCGCAAGCATCTCCCCCAGGCACTGGTCACCCCCGCTCTCTGTCTTATGCATGGGCAATAAACCTCCCCCCATCTGCGCTGCTCTTCCTTGAGAATCACACCCTGTGCCCGCCCGACACCTCCCTTTCGCCCTATTCACTACCGCACCCTCTGACACTCCTCTTCCTCTGTGTCCGATTGTCCAGGCCGGTCCCAGGCTATCACCTAGCCCTGCAGATGTAGTTTATGGCCCCAGCTGTAAAGAATCACCCCTCTTCAAAGGAGTTACAGTAGATCAAGGCCCCCACCCGATGAGATCCGTCAAACCACACGCGTTCCTACTATCTGAAAACCATCCTGTATTGTGATTGGGGAGGGGACCGAGCCTGAAGCGGAAGATTCCAGGGATGCCTCTTTGTACATCAAAGTTTTTACAATTATGTGTCACATTAAAAATATATAGCACTCCAACAAAGTAGTAGGATTATAAAACTTTAATAACTTATAAATATATACAACGCAACAAAAACAGTAAATACATTTAAAAAAAAATTTGAAAAAAGAAGCAACAATGGTCAGTAGCTGTGTTTTGTGCGAATAGTCCCAAGGCAGCACAACGTGCTGAGTTCTGGACGGCACCCAGGTGATGTTACCTGGGTGCCGCACTGGTTTTTGGTATCCTACAATGCAGCTCCGAAAAACGGCGTGGGGTGTCCCGGGGGTGCGGGGGGAGGCCTCGTCAGTAGCGGTCTGTTGTGCGAATAGTCCCAAGGCAGCAGAACGCGCTGAGATGTGGATGGCACCCAGGTGATGTCCAGTAAATTGCCGCACTGGTTTTGGTATCCTACAATGCTGCTCCGAATAACGGCGTGGGGTGCCCCGGGGGGGGGGGGGGTGAGGCGGTGTGAACGGGCCTCCCCAGGTGGAGGCTCGTCTGCTGTAGTGGGGCGCCCCTTTACCGTTTCAGTTGCCATTCCGCCCGCTTTTGGTACACTGTGCCAAAATCCGCCATTCAGCTGAGTTGCGCCCACTCTTGCGGTGCAGCGATAGGCGGCTGCCACAGGACTCTCAAAATGGCGGCAGGCTCTTTCCTTTTTGGGCCTGGTCCACTGAAATGGCCCTGGGACACCTTGGAACTCGGACGCTTGTCTGCTAGGTCTTGGACCCCATTCTCGAAAGCGTCCCCTCAGCCTTGAAGATTCTACAAAAGTCTTGGGGTCCCCGACTCCTGCAGGCTTCCGGTGGGGAGCGGCTGCCATGATTGCTCGCGGAATGACCACGACGGAGCCACGAGATGGTGGTGCTTTCATGCTGACGCCAGCTTCAGTCTGAAACATCCAGAAACAAGGTGGGGCTTTCATCGTTTGGGGAAAAAAAATGTTTTAATCCAATGAAAAGTGTTATTTTTAGGTCATATGATCAAGCCTTCCATCATTAGGAAACCAAAAGTAAAATGAACCAATGAAAAGTTTTATAAACAAGTCACATGACCTGTTATGCGGCATAGGGCTATAAAAAGCGTAGAAAATCCGTTGGCACGTGAGGCGGCGTCAGTAGCGGACCGATGTGCGAATAGGCCGAAGGCAGCACAACGCGCCAAGATCCGGATGGCACCGAGGTGGTGTCCAGCAAGTTGCCGCACTGGTGTGGCCATCCTACAATGCTGCGCCGAAAGTCGGCGTGGGGCGCCCCGTTGGCCTGTGAGTTCGCGTCAGTCAGTGGGGGCTGTTTGAGGATCTGACTGCATTGGAAAGCAATGTGATGCTGTTCGTCGCCCCCAAGATGGAGGTTCCTCGGCTGCAGTGGGGCGCCCCTTGGTGTTTCACTCGCTATGCAGCTGAGTTGCGTGCGCACTTGCGGCGAATAGGCCGAAGGCAGCACAACGCGCCGAGATCTGGATGGCACCGAGGTGGTGTCCAGCAAGTTGCCGCACTGGTGTGGCCATCCTACGATGCTGCGCCGAAAGTCGGCGTGGGGTGCCCCGTTGGCCTGTGAGGTGGCGTCAGTAGCGGACCGATGTGTGAATAGGCCGGAACCAGCACAAGGCGCCAAGATCCGGATGGCACCGAGGTGGTGTCATAGTTGAGAGTTCTGAGCAGCGCTTGTAACACTGTCTGAAGCTTATTTGCACCTGCTGCAGCTTCACTATTGCCCTGGTGTGGCCTAAGATCGCCCATGACATAGGCGGCCGCCTCCCGGGGTCCGGCGGAACTTTTTTCCTTTTCCTTTGTGCATCTTGTCCCACAATCCGTTTGACCTGAAGACACGACCAGGTCCCTGAATGTGTGCAGGGGGACGCTATTGATTGAATCAAAATGGCGGCTTCACACAAAGCTGACTCAAGCGTTGCTGCTGATGCTATACAGACAAAAACTGGTTTTCAGTTTGTACATTCTTCAGGATTTTTCCATCCAAGGCTGGTTGAGAGTTTGTAGAACAATGGCTTCAGATTTTCAACATACTACTCTTCAACATTCTTCCTAAATGTAACAGTGTGAGACTCACTAGGAGAACGGTGTAGTGAGGGCCACAAACGGCTATTTATCTTTCCTTTCAAAATGCTGCCAACAATATTTTCGGAATGGAAGACACCACAAGGCGCTGAGATTCGGTTGGCACCGAGGTGGTGTCCAGCAAGTTGCCGCACTGGTGTGGCCATCCTACAATGCTGCGCCGAAAGTCGGCGTGGGGTGCCCGAAGGGGGGGGGGGGAGGCGGCGCAAACGAGCCTCTCCCGCTTCTCCATGTGGAGGCACTTCATCTGCAGTGGGGCGCCGAGATCCGGATGGCACCGAGGTGGTGTCTAGCAAGTTGCCGCACTGGTGTGGCCATCCTACAATGCTGCGCCGAAAGACGGCGTGGGGTGCCCGAAGGGGGGGGGGAGGCGGCGCAAACGAGCCTCTCCCGCCTCTCCAGGTTGAGGCACTTCATCTGCAGTGGAGCGCCGTCTAGCTGAGTTTCGCCCGCTCTTGCTGCTACAGCGACAGGCGGCTGCAACAGGACTCTCAAAATGGCGGCCTGTTCTTTGGATTTGGGCCTGGTCCACTAAAATGGCCCTGGGACACCTTAGAACTCGGACGCTCGAATTTTTTTTCCTTTCCTCTACATGCAAAAAAGGTAAATGCCCGGTACGTTACCTGCCTCATCTGCCACGATGTACTCTCCAGAGGAACCGAAAAAAAATATAGTTATGGTAATTATACCATGCATCGTCATATGGAGAGGTGGCACCGATTAATTATAGTGCTGCACAAAAGAGAGATTTGGAGGACAACCCCCGACCTGCCAGTACATTCACCAAAGAAGTGGCACTGACAGAGGCAAGGGAAACGGTCCCAAATATTCAGAAGAACTTTGGAAAGATTAAAATGACATGTTTAGATTGTGGCAAATTAATTTCATGTGGACAGATGAGTGTTACTCTAATAAATACAGCATATGAACATCATCATAGTCGATGGTTGGTGGAGACATTTTGACTATATCCTGGACCTGCCCGTCCTCGCCCAAAATGGCGCCGGAATAAATGGGACTCGTAACTCCTTGTTGTGTACTGGTTGCACAACCTTGATATCACGAGATACGTATGCAGTTTTGAAGCACATGGCGGGCGGGGACGAGAATTGATTGAATATCTCGACATCCCTATTGATATTAAGTTCTGATGTGTTATTGATTACTGTACTATTGAAAGTTCGAATTACCGTCACCCATGGTACTTGCCCGCAAATGTATATCTAGATAATTTTATTGTAACTGGCCCTGTCGTATTTTAATTATAAAATGTACGTCCACTGATTCCGCAACTGTTAGACACCTTAGTTCTTGCAACCTAATGGCCCGCCCGTTACGTTCCTCTACAGTGTAAATGTCTCCTCATCATATACGATTACAGTTTGCTCCGTGGCCGGCCCACGTGGTTATAGGCCCGTATTTGTATACTGACATTTTCACAATAAAGGTTTTTTAAAGAAAACATGGTAGTAGTATTTACATTGGTAAAGTTTTTAATAATAGTCACTGTTTTCGAATCAGTAAAAGGCAAGTGAAATAAAGCAGTCCAATTACATGAAGGGTAAAAGGTATAATACGCAGGAACGCAGTAAAGATAAATGGTCAAGGGCTGTTGTGTTTTCTACTCCTGCAACATAAAGTGATCGATAAGAATCTGATATTCAGGCGTATCGGCGACTAAGACAGCAGGCCGAGCCTTTTTTGCTCAACGGCTCCGTCATGGGACGAAGAAACACCCTTTTTCTCGAAAAAGGAATATATTTTACTTGCAGGACAGTTGTAAATTTTCCGGGAAAGTACATTAGCCTGGAACATTATAACATATATGTTTAAGAAAAAATAATGTTCGAAAGTAATAAAAAGTGTAATTTTTAGGTCATATGACCAAGCCTTTCATCATTAGAATAAGAAAAGTAAAATGAACCAATGAAAAGTTTTATTAACAAGTCACATGACCTGTTATGCTTACGTTACGCGCTGCGCGCCGCGCCCCGGATCGCTTCCGGGAAGCTGCGCTTCGCGCACCGGAGCACTTCCGGATGCGCTAACGCGGCGCGTCATATGACGCATTACGCGACAACGCAGGTCCAGAATATAGTCAAAATGTCTCCACCAACCAGCGGTCGGAACACAACCCCTTTCAGCAGGCTAAATAGTTCTGTTAAATGACAACAGAAGGGACAGGCAACAAGAACCATCAGTCAAAGAGGGGAGGGCAAGTTCTTCTCTACCGGGTCACGTTGGGGCGCTACCGGAACTGATCGAATTGGTAGTCTACAGTGTTTCTGGATGCTTCAGACTGAAGCTGGCGTCAGCATGAGAGCACCACCATCTCGTAGCTCCGTCGTGGCCATTCCACGAGCAATCATGGCAGCCGCTCCCCACCAGAAGCCTGCGGGAGTCGGGGGCCCCCAAGACTTTTGTAGAATCTTCAAGGCTGAGGGGACGCTTTCGAGAATGGAGCCCAAGCCCTAGCAGACAAGCGTCCGAGTTCCAAGGTGTCGCAGGGCCATTTTAGTGGACCACGCCCAAATCTGAAGAGCCGGCCGCCATTTTGAGAGTCCTGTGGCAGCCGCCTATCGCTGCACCGCAAGAGCGGGAGCAACTCAACTACATGGTGAGCGAGACGCTGTAGTCGCAAGAGCGGGCGGTAAACAGCTGAATAGCGGAAGAGGCACAGTGTAGCAAAAGCGGGCGGAATGGCAACTGAAACGGTAAAGGGGCGCCCCACTACAGCGTGTCTTTAGGTCAAACGGATTGTGGGACAAGGTCAAGAATAGAAGAGTCACCAAAAGGCAAAAAGTTCCGCTTGACCCCGGGAGCCGGCCACCTATGTCGGGGGCGATCTCAGGCCACACCAGGGCAACACGACTTGGGGAGGGGGCCGGAGCCAAGCGCCCCCTCCGAGTCCGCGCCATCACACCGTCCCTCGGGGGCCTCCGTCAAGCGGTTCAGGGAGGCACCGCATCACATTGTTTTCAAATGCAGTCACGTCCTCAAACAGCCCCCACTTACATTGAGAATAGTGAAGCTGTAGCAGGTGCAAATAAGCTTCAGACAGTCTAACAAGCACTCCTCAAAACTTTGAACTATCAGAGTGCATGAGTTTCATGCTCGATCGATTGAGCTAGCCGGAACGGGCAACAAAAAGTATAAAATAGTTATGTAAATAGTTATTTAATAAAATGTTTTACCCTGTTACTTTGCTGGTGTGTTGTATATATTTGCATAGAGTTTATCGTTATTTTGGGCGGGGTGGGTGGCGGAGCCGAGCTGTCTTGCAGCCATCATGGTGTGGAGCTCAGTTCATCTCACTAGTTTCGTATTTCTCATGAGGGGTTGTTCCTAATGTTTCTATTTTAGCGAGGTCAAAAAGAGATCCCATTAGTGGCCTACTGATTTTGCTCGATTCCTTTTGTTTTTTTACACGATTTTTCACTATCTGCAAAGACTAAAGAGTATTGCGACTCTGTGCTTGTTTGTAAATAGAGAATGAACCAAAGAGAACCAATTCTAAAACAGTAAATGCTTGGATAACAATCAATCAAATGGAGAGAGAAGCAGGCACGACGGATTACAACGGGGACAAAGGCCTGCGTTAACTACCCTTCACTATCTGCAAAGAGAGAGTACTCCTAATAGAAATGAGGGAGGGGGCAGCATTCAAAGCAGATCAGTGTGCATAAACACGAAAATGTTTTTACTTACCACGTACTTGACATTCGACAGCTTATGATATTTGCTATTAAAAAACCATTGAAATTCACTGAAAAAACCATAGGTTAGAGACCATATATAGTTAGGAATTAGCATTTACAAAACCTTGAAAATTCACTGAAAAAACCATAGGTTATAGACCATATATAGTTAGGGATTAGCATTTACAAAACCTTATTTTACTCGCACAAAACCATTGAAATTCGCATATATAGTTAGTTGCGCTAACTATATATCGCGCACCCGCAATCCACTGCTGATGATGTCACATATTACATCATTCATGACATGGTCAGTGACATCACTGATGACATCTCAAATGACATCACTGATGACATCTCATTTGACATCATTCTTGTGCTAATACGATGAACCTCTTCAGACTCTAATATAACCTTAGATACACTCAGTGTATACAGACACTCACACACTGTCACTCATCCATGGAGTTACTCACACACCTAGTCAGTCATGCAAAGAAACAATCTCACCTCCATTTCCTTAACTATACAGTTATACACACCTTACTTATTCAAACATATACTAACACATATTTACTCTCTTATACAATCCCTGATACAAGTTCACAATGATCCATACAGCCACTCACACATTCAGTGGCTCTCATGCACAGTTATTTATATATGCCAACTCTCACATGTACTGTGTTTTACATATGTACTTACTATGACATGTAGCATTGAGATATCCATTCACTCATCAATACACTCATGCACACAGTCAACCGCCCATGTAGCTGTTTCCACATGCACTCTTGAACTCATACACCTAGTGAATCAACTGCTCACACATCTATGCACAGAGTCACACACCTCCCAGCCACCCCCACACAAACTCAATCTCCCATACAAATACTTGGGCAACCAATCAATAACACATATAGCCTCTCGTATAGCTAATGATCAACACATGCAGCAGTTTACATCACAACAGACATACTGATGCACACATTCAGACAGTTTAGTCACTAACCCATGCATTTAGTACGACACATTTATTCACTCACTCATACAGTCAGTCACGCACCTACTAAATCCTTCATCCAGACACTTATACATCCACTCATTCTTCAATATATCAAACATATTTAAACTTTACAGAAACACACAGTCACTGGATGATGTCATCAGTGATGTCATCAGTGATGTCATCAGTGATGTCATTTGAGATGTCATCAGTGATGTCATCAGTGATGTCACTGACCATGTCATGAATGATGTAATATGTGACATCATCAGCAGTGGATTGCGGGTGCGCGATATATAGTTAGCGCAACTAACTATATATGCGAATTTCAATGGTTTTGTGCGAGTAAAATAAGGTTTTGTAAATGCTAATCCCTAACTATATATGGTCTATAAACTATGGTTTTTTCAGTGAATTTTCAAGGTTTTGTAAATGCTAATTCCTAACTATATATGGTCTCTAACCTATGGTTTTTTCAGTGAATATATATATATATATATATATATATATATATATATATATATATATATATATATATATACAGCCAATTCCGTCCATCAACGCCAAAGTTATTCCCAATAGAATGTTGTGGATTTGCTATGGAAACTAGGTCCTAACTATAACTACCTACTGGCGACTAGGTAATATATATGTGTGTGTGTGTTAAAAAATCAAATGGTATGTTTTTTTAACTTAAATTAATTATTTAATAATTTTAAAGTTATTTAAGTATTTTTAAATATGTTTTAGTTATAGTTATTTCATTAATTTTAAATTACTTTTAAGACATTTAAAAACATTCGATATTTTGACTAACTATATATATTTTTTCGATATTTTTGTACTTACTTGTTTGAAGATAGGACTTCGATATTTTTGCTTTCTATATGTTTACTTCAATATTTTTGTCTTCTATATTTTTGTATTCTATATTTTGTCAGTGATCCGTATGTACCCTATCAAATATATTTCTAAATTTTGATAAGATACTCCTGCGTTTCTTTGTTTTTCTCAAGCTGTCGCCTACTCCTGGTGTATTGATTGCACCTTGTGTCCAATTTATGTGACTTTTGGTTTAAGATTGATAGATTTGACATCAACTAAACCTCTAGATTAATAATTTTCTAGAACAATTATACACTTCTGAATGAAATCCCTTGTTGGCACCTTTTACTTGTCAGTACCTAAAGAGTGGCATTGATCTCATCACTGCAGACAAGGCATCAATAACTTATTTCTTAGCTCAGTCTTTGATCACCTTTGAACCTGCCAAAGAGAAAAGACTTGCTGTCTCAACTAGGAGGGAAGCCACTGGCTTTAGTATTGGTGGTTAAAAGCCACACCTATCTTAGACAGCAAGATCGGTTTCCGCCCAAACTGTGTGTACTCCAAGCAATCGAAAAGATTTTCTAACAGGCTGCTTTGTAGGAATGCAAATCAATTTTAAGCAGAGAACACAAAGGTGAGGCAGTTTGCCGTTTACCTACGTAGGGAGCAGCTTAGAGTGACAGCTGCAAGAGGGTTATCCAGCAACTTCCTTTGTTCTGGGGTTGCAGAAAACGTTCCATTCCACTATGGGTTTTCTCATACTGTGGGATTCAAATGCATTACTTTTTTATAGATTCAAAATTGTATTTGTTTAGACCACATTCTAACAAACAAGAATGTATTTGAATAAATACAAATGTCTTGTAAAATCAATATATATATATATATATATATATATATATATATTTAAATGTTTTATTTTCAAGATTGAGCAACAAAAGTTGATGCCACCACACACCTGTATACTTGTAAACTTAAAGGGAGGTAACCTCATTCTTATAACAGTGATATACAAAGCATAAGGCATCCATCGATCTGCTAGAAGCGTTTTGTAAGTACATTGTCCCTACTGTTTTGCATGGCACTTGGTCTTGGTTGAGGTCTCATCTGCCCCATTGGTTGACCCCGGTGCATAGTACTTTAGCCAGCTGCCCCACACCTGGTGAATTTTATAGGGAGATCCCCTGCTTTTGCAGGTTACTCTCTCTGCAGCCATATACCCTCGCCTCCATTCATGCATGGTAGGGATCTCCGGTGTCCCCCATAGCTTACCCACATGTCTCTTAGCCACTACAAAGCTGATGCCACTGAACAGGATCATGCCCGACAGGCCGTCTACATCATTGGGTGTACCCAGAAGAACATAGTGTAGTTCAAGTGGGATGTAGATCTCCAAGATGGCGCTTAGTTCATGTGTGATCACAGCCCAGTCCATTTGAATGAGCGGGCAGCTCCACAGCATGTGCAGGAAAGTCCTCCAGTCTTCGTTTCACCGCACACGCAGATTATACTGCCCTTACTATACCTTACAATCTGTGTCAATCATAATCGACTCTATGTTAGATCTTGAACTGTATCAAGTACAATCTAGACTTTATCACCAATTCCCTCAGGTGCATCAGAGCTGCCTCCCAATCAATGTCTTCCATCACTCCTGTGCCCCTCTCTCATCATCTATCCCTGAGCTTGTGTGATGTCTGGAATGTTATTGTTAAATTTCTTATAAGTAAAGGAAATTGCCCATTCCCCAGTTCATCCATAAGAATTCGTCTTTCCAAGGGAGCATATTCCGGGATCTCAGTCCCCTCCAGCCCCTTCTGCTGCCAAGCGTGTCGCAATTGAGCATACTTCAGAAATTGATTTGGTTTCAGCCAATTTTCTTGCAGTTAGGAGAGGAATGGCATGAGGTCCCCATTTTCCAGCAGAACTCTAACTTTGGCGGTTCCAGTGATGTCCCATGTCCCAAACCCTGCAGTTTCCCTGTTACACCTATCCACAATCCCATCCACAGTGGCGTTTCTCCTGTGATTTCACATGCCCAGCCAATACATTTATGAGGTTTTTCCCATGCACCTAATACCACTTGGGTTAGGAAGCAGCAACTGTCAGGTTTCTTTACTTCCCTGTTAAAAATGGGGTCCCTAGTTGACAGAGGTTTGCACCCTGTCCAAGTAGGGACCCTCACTCTAGACAAGATAAGTAAGTTACACACCTAAGATAACCCGCTCATCCCGTGGCAGCTTGGCAGGAGCAGTCAGGCTTATCCCAGATGCAAGGCGTAAAGTATTTGTATACACACACACACACAAAGTAACACGGTAAGAACACTACAAAAGGACTCCAAACCAGTTTACGAAAATAGCCTATATTTTCTGGATAAAACAAGTCCAAAACGACAAAAAACCAACATACACAAGTCAAGAAATCAATTTTCAAATATTAAAAAAAGTTGTAATTCTTAAAAATCAATGGTTGCGCTGGATCAGGACAAAATACCTTAGATGCATCAAAAATCAAAGGTGATGTGAGGTGCACGAAAGGTTAAGTGGTGAAAAAGCAGGTGATGTGTCGATTCCTTACTACTACAAGGGAAGTGATGGGTTGGTTCCTTACTGCTAGGCGAGGGAGGTGATGTGTTGGTTCCTTACTGTTGCAGGGGAGGTGATGCTTCGTTTTTAGGCACATGGCCTCGATTTCTTACTGCGGTGTGGTGTCGGTAAAGAAATTGGTGCCCAGGGACGATGTGTCGAAAGTCAAGTGGTGCTGCATTGATTCCACAGCGTTGAAGCAGACGCTGCGTCGGAGTCGTGCGATGCATCACGGACTTCGGTGATGCTGTGCTCAAGACTTACGCATCTGCAGTTCTTCAGAGGCGCTGCAACGAAAAACTGGGGCATGCGTTGTAAGCCATGGTGGTTGCATCAAGCGGGGACCAGGCTCAGGTGCTGGCAGCGGTGTTGCGAAAATTTTTGGTTGTGCTCCGTCGATTTCGCATGACACTTGGAGTCAATGCATGGATTTTCTTCTGTGTATCACCAAAACTCACTTCGAGGGCCCAGGAACTGGATTTGGCACCACTTTGTAGAGTAGGACTCACAGCAGCAGAGACCAGGTAATGGCAGGTAAAGTGTTTGATTGCCTTGAGACTTCTTAACAGGAGGCAAGCTCAACTCAAGCCCTTGGATAACCTTGGAAGTAGGATGTAGACAGCAAAGTCCAGTCCTTTTACTCCCAGGACAGAATAAGCAAGTAGCATGTCAACACAGCAAAGCAAACAGTAAAAAGGCAGTCCCTCCTAACACCAATCCAGCTCTTCTTCTTGGCAGAAGTGTTCCGAGTGTATGTGGTGTCACAGTTCCAATACGTTTACCCATTTCAACCTTTGAAGTAGGCAAACTTCAAAGAAAAGTCTTTGTAGTGCACATGCCCCTGCTTTTCCCTGCCCTGGCTCCAGACCCACAACAGGGATAGGAGACTTCTTCATTTGAGGACAGACACAGTCCTATTCAGGAGTCAGTGTTAACTCCTCCCACCACTTTAGCTCAGGAAGGACAATAGGCCTGGTGATGGGCCATCAGGATAGCCAGGGCACACCTCAGTTCCCTTTGTGTGACTGGCTGGAGTAAATGCACAAAGAGCTCAACTGTCATCCTGACCCAGATGTATACTCAGAGACAGGCAGAAGCACAGAATGGCTAAAGTAAGAAAACAGCAACTTCCTAAAAGTGGCATTTTTAGACCTGCAATTTAAAAAACAACTTCACTAAAAGATGTATTTTTAAGTCCACCAAAGTCCAATTTTCTATCAGCTCCTTATTGAAAGATGCACTTGTGTAATGTTACAAAGCAGCTCCAATGCTAATCTATGGGAGGGATAAGCCTTGCTGTAGTGAAAAACGAATGTAGCAGTTTTTCGCTCCCAGGACGTGTAAAACACAACAATACATGTCCTACCTTTTAAATACACTACACCCTGCCATAGGGCTACCTTGGGCCTACCTTAGGGGTGCCTTACATGTAGTTAAAGGGAAGGTTTGGGCCTGGCAGGTGGGTGCACTTGCCAGGTCCAAGTAGCAGCTTAAAACTGCACATACAGACACTGCAGTGACAGGCCTGGGACATGTTTGCATGGTTACTCGAGGGTGGCACAATCAGTGCTGCAGGCCCACTAGCAGCATTTGATTTGCAGGCCTAATAAATCAAATATGGCAATCATGGAGAAACCAATTACCATTACCTTTTAGACATAGACACTTGGCATAAGTGTGATTGAGCAAATCAATCTACAACTTTTGGGAAGGGAAGGATCATTCTTTTTATGAATTGGTTTGGTCACAACGTTTTTCCAGGATTCTGCCCAAAAAAATCCTGTTTTAGTAACCAAAAGAGAAAAACAGACATATGTAAAAGCCCATCAATTAGTGTTTAACTTTATAATTACTGCAGGAATATTACCTGGACCTGGGTTTCTACTTAAATTTAACTAGTAAACAGTATTCTTAATTAATTTGGTGGTAAAAAGATTCATTACTGTATCCATTGTGTAATCAACATTAGTTGGAAGAGCATTGGCCCAGACATGCAAAGCCTGTAGATACGTTTTCTTGAACTGAGCGTGAATTTTGCATTATATAGACACACTTCCATCATATTTTATGTGTTAAAATTGGCAAACGACAAATACCACAATGAAACTAAAATATAATCAATAGGACTGAATTAGTTTCTGAACTTGTATGATTGCCCAGCAGGTTCATTTTGCCCATTCAAGCACATCAAGCAATACGAAGCAAGCAGTTTGGTCAGTACCTAGACATGTTACATGGTGGGAAAGGGGCTATTGGAACGCCCTTCTAAGAGCTATCTTCCCTTCTAGGATTAATTTTTAGGTTCAAATCTCCAACTGTTACTAAAGTGTCATTTGGCTAAATATAAAGTGTACATTTGTTTCAGGTTTTATAAATTGCCCTGCCGCTAAAACTGAATCTGTGCTAGAAGAATACACCTTTATCAAAATTAATGTGACTTTTGCTACAGTCAACCTTAGAGACTAGATAGAGGTCAACCACAGTTTTTTTCACATTGTGACCTATTTTCTTAAAATTAAAGTTAAAAGACCAACTAAGGAACAGTCTGTGTTGTTTTGTGAGACTTCAAGAGGCACTAATCCAAAACTCTAAAAGAGAGAGGCCCACACTAGCAGGTTTCCTGAAAATAAATTGATTCACACTGTGCTTATTCCTTACTTAAAAACAAAACCTGCCTTTCTTGCTGTAGTAAAGCTATGCACATTCCTCACTAGAAGACAACTGAAGCACGAGGACCCCTCATATTAGGATTGATCACTAAGACATGAACTAACAAGCAAATCATTTTCAGTTTTGCCAGGGGGAGAAAAATTATTTGTATGTGTTGGGAAAACTCCTTAGAGCAGAGGTCTTCAAATGTTTGGATGCTGAGACCCCTCCTGTCAACATTTTGAGGGGTAAGGACCCCCTCCTGACAAAACGTTCTAAACCTGTAGACAGGGCTACTGGAATTATGAGGCGGAGAGGACCAAATTACACGACAGGCTTGACTAAATTGTGTGGGAAGAAAATGCAAATGATGTTATGTGATGCCGTGTATTTTAGGATAGCATTGCTTCCTTATTTTGACAATTTTTACACACAGGAACACTGAGGAAAGATTTAACCCCATGAGTACCCGTTTATAACCAAAATACATCAATTAACATCACAAAGATTTCCAGTCAACCTTTGTGAAGGGCCTTCCACTCCGCAGGAATACTTGCTGCCAAATTAGAAGCTCACCTAGCCCTGGCCGGGAGAAGCAGGGGTCCCTTAAAACCCTGGTGGTTTTGTGCAGAATTAAGCAGTTTACTGCTACTTTCCTCTCACCCCATCCCTTCTATCCCTCTCTCCTCTCCTAACCCCGGATCCTGTCTCACTTTTCAGGCCATATTCTTCCACCCTTTTTTACAACTTCCGAACTCTCCCCATTCAACCTCTCACTTCACCTTTAATCACCTATTGCCATTCTGTCTTTTCACTGCCATCATCTCAAACAGTCTCTCGCATTTAATTTCATGGCCTCTCTGGCCCAGTCGGCAAAAAATGTGAGGCATATCTTTACGCTAAGATCTTTGTGTAGTGAACTACAGAAGTAGTAGCAGTAATAGTATGAATGTGGAATCAATTCTAATCATTACGTAAAAGATTTGGTGTAGCCCATGGTGCTGCTCATCAGATCTTGTTTATAGCTCAATGTCCTGGAAAAGCTGTGTATAATGTTTTATTTGTGGAGGGATGGAAATTATTACTGTTTGTAAGATTTCTGATGTCACGGGCTGTGTGCAAAATTTTCACGGCAAGTAGCCCACATATGCGGTCGATGGACTAAAACTGACCCCTCCAGAAATACTAAAGTTTACTTTTCTTAGTAAATCACTTGTGGCTCAATTGTTTCTATTTTCTACAGTGGGCTGTCAAATTGGCAGTGGGTGTTTTTTCCCTGCAGGTATGGTATTCCAGGCCTTTGTAGGTACTGTAAAGTATTTTGAATTCAATCAAGGCCTCTATGAGCGTTCAGCATATTTTTCTAAGTTGTGAGGAAGTGGAATGTTTTTTTAGGATCCAAAAAGTGTGGTGTACTGCTGCATTTAGGGCTTTTTTGTTGCCTTCATGTTGCTCGTACCTAGACCAAGCTAAAGGGCAATGCCATAACCTAGGCAGGATTTGAATCGAGGGGAGGGTGCTTGTTTAGAGGACAAGCAGAGTTCTTTTGAGGAGTTTCAGTTGGTGCAAGGCGGACGTCGTTGTTTCCTGTTAGTGTATTACGGGTCAAACAACATCTCATATTACCACCAAATACATGACTTAAATTTAATGATAACTGCAATACCAAACACATCGGGGTGCATCTGAAGCGCTGAGCTGTCTGAGGAGGTGGGGGTGGCCTAGTCCTCGTAGCTGGGTTGTTAATTTATTGGACTTCAAATCATCGTGACCTAAAGCCCATGTGACTTACTTTTATTTTTTGGGAGTTTAATATAGCAGAATCATATCCTTAGCCTCACTTCAGCAGTTTGTATTTACGGGCAAATCACTTAATCACCCAGTGCCTTAAAACCACCTGCTTTTCACATGAAAAAAGAGCGCTTTACATGAGCACCCAGTGTGTTACAGGCGAACACATTCATTTTTTGTTAGGCACGGGGAGATAAGGTGATTTGCACAGAATGTTGACTATCCCTGCCGAGACTCGTACCCGGTTCCCCAGCTTTGAGGTCAGCCAGTAGGCCGCATTGAACTGGTAATCACATAACCGCAATAGGCATATTCAGTAATGTAAACATAGGTTATTATACTGTTTGTGCCAAGAGACTGGCTGTGATTGGCATGCAGCCCCTAAGCAATCACAAAATAAATAACTGTACTTTGTACGCAGCTTCAAGGCGTACTATTTTAGACTCACTGTAGCTTGATCTAATTTCTATAAAATAAAATTGATCGGGATGGCTTTTTTATGAATAGTTCTAAATTGAGCTCCACACCAACTGCTTTCAATCAAGTGTACTTATATAAAAACAAAATCACAAAACAAAATAATGGACTGCTTAATATACAGTAAGCAAAACGTTACTTAATCTATAACTATCGGTTTGTAGCGCTGCATAGTCACATGCTTTGTACAAATGTAAGGAATAGGCAGAGTGGGGACCCAGGGGGTACTGGAAACAGGAATAAAACTAAGCCTCTGTACCGAGTTTACAAAGGCATGTAAATATGCAAATGGTCTTTAAAGACCTGTGAAAAACTCTGGCATGCTGGAGGTAAGACTCCAGACACTGCCCAGCAGAGCCCCCAGCAGTTCGAGTTTCACTGCAGCAGCCCGGGCTGAGACACGACGGGGGAAGAGGGGGGCTGAAGCCTTTGGGCAGAAGTGTGACTGGGAAGGCGCGACCCCCGTTGCATCGCTTCACTGCCCCCCTGGGGGTCGCGCCCCACAGTTTGAAGACCCCTGCCTTAGAGTGTAGTGTGAGTCACAGGGTATCACAACTCTGTAATTCTTCTTCCCCAGCTCAGAAGTATGCTCATGCAATGCATTTTGTTCTCTATCTCCTAAGAATATGGTATGATTGGACAAGGGAACCTGGAATGAAACTTGATTAGACATTCCTGAGTGATACCTTAATGCTACATGTACATGACTAACAATATCTTCCTTGAGCACTATAATGATTCCTAATGAGTCTAGATCCCCTTGAGCTTTCATATCAAACTTTTCAGTAAATTGCAAAAAAAATTAATTTCATTACTTCTCTTGCATTTAGAAATTGGTAGGCTTCGAGAATAATGTAATGTGTTTTCCACATTGGCAGACGATGCAAAGTTTCACAGTGATTCGTCACCGGGGTGAAAAGGAAAACGGGGGCGTCTCAAAACATGTTTTTCCACCGATACATTTTTAGTGTACTTTTGCGGGAGATCTAATGGCAAAATGTCCAGTCAGATTTTGTAAAAAATTGGCAAGAATATAGACTATGGGGTGGAAAGGATCCTTTTTAGTTCCAAATGTAATGTGGTAAAGTATAGTGGAGTGTTGTTCAGTGGAAGGGCACCACCTTCAAATGACTTTTTATTGATAAAGTTTTGTATACTATAACACGCTTACCTCCAACACTGTGTTGTCAACTCGATAGCCACACTACATTAACAGTAACTCGCCACACTACTCTGTACAGTGTTCGCATAAATTATTTTATTAGAAATGTCAGGAGTCTTGTTAGGAGTGCTGTCATTTAACACGCTATAAGTGAAGTAATTTTGAAAGGGTATAAGCAGTGGATGGATAAGGTATGAGTTATAGTTAATGTAGTGAGGCTAGCGAGTTGACAACACTGTGTATGAAGGTGAGTGAGTTATAGTAATTTGAAGGTGGTTTGTAAATGATAAATTAAAGATATAACTATAACTTTCAAATTTGTAATGTTTGTATAGTTTAAGTTTGGTTTGTATAGAAACAATAAATAGTTATTCAAAGGTGTATAAATAAAGTAATTCGAAGTTGGTGCAATTATAGATGTAAAGTATAACTGTAATTAGAATTTCTAATGTTTGTGTAGTTTAAGTTTGGTTGTATAGAAATAATAAATATAGTTATGGTAATTTGAAGGTGGTGCGTAAATTATACATTTAAGGTATAACTATAGAATTTCTTACGTTTTGTAGTTTAAGTTTGTTTGTAAAGGAAGAACCAATGAACGTTTTCTAACTGTAACTAAGCTTTAACTTAGTTTTTTAATTGAATATATATACATGTAAATATATACATATAGATGGATGTGTAGAATTTAAATGTTATTATTACTATCGTTGTGTGGGGAGGGTCTGTGATTCATATCTGTCACAATCTGCCCTCTCCTCCCTTACCAGTAATAATAAGTAGCATATTGCCCTCAGTAATGTTGTGTATCTAGTGTATGCCATGCTGTTTATTCAATGGCAGTGCTTCTGAGCCAATATATGAGATAAAGCACAATAACTAGACTTGTTTTCTTCTGTAAAGTGATTCTAGAATGTAACTATGAGGCATTAAGCTGTGTTTTCTCAAGTCATTTAAAATGCACTGTGGTTGTAAATGTATGAATCTATTATTATTTGTACACTTGTTTCATATAAGGTGTTATTGTGCTACATTTATTTTGATTAGCATGACATGTACACAAAATAAACCTTATGTTATTTTATGGAAGTCTGCTTGAAAAAGCAGTGTACTTTAAAATTCCTTTAATTAGAATGTTTAGGTTATGTTTACCTTTCTTGAATCAGTTTTTAATTTTAAAAAAAGTGAGGCGAGGCACGGGCCAATGAATGTATATGATTCTGTGGCTGGAGCATTTGCCACATAAATACTTATTTGCAGCATTTGCTATATAGTCTGTTACATCATTTTATATCATTTTATTTCGATGTCAAAGAAAGAAAAATTCTAGGTCAAATGAATGAAAATGATACTACCACAGAATTTGCCACATAATTTATGTTTGTTTACTGCATAATGTAGATAATACATAATAGCCACAGTTACCTAGCCTGCTAGAAAAAATGAATTCCTTTTTATACCATATCCAAAGCAGCTGGTTGGAAAATGCCCATTTCTCTAGGTTGCGTCTCTGCCACTCCTAGGTGGACCCCTTAAAGCAGATGCCATGGCTGGCTGCAAACGAAATATTCATAAGGAATGTTTTCTGTTACTTAGGAATACAGCATTGCTTGTTGTAAAATGTCCATTCCTCAGGGCTGGTTGCATAATTGCCGTACTTACAGGTTGCGCTTTTTGGTGGATCTCTCAGAGCGTAAACGGTGGCTGGCTGCATAATGCCCATCATTCTGGGATGTTCTTCTGACACTCCTGTAAGGACTACAGAGCACATTCTATAGCTGACCTATCTTCAAAGGCATCACTTCACTCGTAGGGTGTTTTTTATGTTCCAAATACAATGTGGTTGCATGGTACGATACACACCGTACCAAACATGGTAGATAGAAGCTTGCACGTCCACTTCGAACCTTACCTCTTTCTTCCACACTCATGCCTATGTGCAGATAAATGTTTCAGAGCAGTCTCTGCAGTACACTCGAAACTCTTTCAAGTTGGACCACACTCTGCTCACACACTCTATCCTCACATGCACTACCATCTAATGATTAATGGTCCTATCACTCTCTTGCGTTTGCTTCAGTACACGACAAGGAGCTGCAAAAACATAAGCGAGCAAGTCTGGTGCACATGCACAACATTGAAACAGTCCCCGTTGGGGCCAAATAAGAGAGACACTCTGCCGACAAAAGCATTCCTGTGGAGTAACCTGATGTCATCTTAATATTCGTGCCTAAAAAGTGAAATCAAAATGCTATAGAAATGGAAATACAGTACTATACAGTGCAATGTGTGCTCTTCACTGTAACCCTATGGTCATAGTGGCTGACCACATTTGTAAATGTAAATGTAAATGTATTGGACTTGTAAAGCGCACGGCTGCCCGTAAGCGTCCCGGCGCTTGCTTAGGGAACCCGTCCTGGTATTCCCCTGTGAGAAACCCCGGCAGGGTGTCCACAAGGTGAAAGCCAGGCATCCCGCCGCGAGGGGCCGTAGTGGAGATTAAGCAAGCTATTGCCCAGAGTGGCAGAGTGTGACCCCGTGAGTTGAGTAGGCACCAGAGCGAGAATTGTCGAGTCCGTGGAATTTTTGAGCCCAAGACCCGCCGAGGCGGGGAATCGAACCCTGGTCCACGGTCGATCTCAGCTTCCCGGTCTGCCGCCTCTAACCACTGAGCCACGCTTCTCCACTAGTTCTGTCTCCACTAGTTCTGTCACCTCAGTTCTTGGATTGTCTTGGCAGGCTTGGAGATAAATGTGGGATGGAGGGAGTCAGTTTCTTAATATGAAGGCTTGTCAAGAAATCAATACCTGCACAGAGTTTGCACATCTAGCACAGATTCTTCAATCTAGAAGAGAAAACTTATGGTTCTGTTTTAAAGCCCAGTCGACATCCAGTTGCGACTTGCAAGTTGACCTTTGATAGGCTCCTTAACAGGCTTTTATTAGTTTATTTTAATATTAATAAGACCGTGGCTTCAACGAAGTTATTCATATATTGATCATTCTCTCATCGGTATATACCTTGGGTGAGATTTTAAAGACATTTTACCTTCACCATAGTGTGCCTTCATTGGTCCAAATTGTAACCAGAAGGAAGCGTAGTTCCCTTTTTAAAGAAAACTGTCCTGAAGAAGGTGAACATCACTTGAATCACCGAAACGCAGCGTCGACTTTGTTTTCTTAAGTGTAATCATGACATGTTATGTATGAATTGTTTTTAATTTTGTAAACGTAATAAATTGAATCTCTTTTATATATATTCATATCTTTTGGTTTTATATTTTTGTATTTGCTGACACACTGTTCCTCTGGTCATGTATTGTTAATACAAAGCTCCGTTTATGTTGTGTTTATAGTGTGTTCATACTGGTGTTTTGATTTTGGGACGCTTTAGTTTTGATAAAAGGGAGTCCTAGTAAGCCAAAGGGAAGACCCAAAGCAGGCCAGCCTTTCTTTAAAATCCCCACTGTCTGCCATTCCTTCCCAGCACTGTCCCTGCTCAGTCCCTTTAGTTGTGTTTGCCAGTAGCCCCAACGTATGTGGCTGTTAACGGGGGAGTTGGGGTTGTGGGCAAAGGGTTGAGGGATAGTTGGGAAGATTGAATTGACTGGGGAGATCTGTGCTCAGAGGGCTTTGTGCACCTGATAGTTATCTGTAATAAGTTATTGCGAACAATTTGTGCAGTAATTGTCTTTTTACATGCACTTTCTGACGTTAGAATATACTGGTTTTAAGAATTTAAGGGTAAAATGTGTAACTTGCAATGCTGCTTTCCATTTACTATAAATTGGATAACAAAGCTAAAGTTAAAAACATGTGTAAATATGTACTGTGATTGTTATTCTGCCACACTAATTCGAAAACCAACAAAAAATAATGTTGTGCCTAGTGTACAAAAGATAACGGCAGAAAAGGAGAAAGAAGGACGGAGAGAAAAATATTAAAACAATGATAGAAAGCAGTGATGAAAAAATCTATCAGGTTAAGCTAAAGAGGATGTGTAGCAAGGGCATAGAGAGGTTTTAGGAGGCATCAAAACTAGACATCGGCAAATCAGTATCTGTAATCCGGCATTTATAGCTGTTTCGGCGGCAAGCTCCTAAGCTAAACATTTGGCCCCTTCACTTGTGGCTTTGCAAATTAAGCACTGGCTAAATCTCTCCTTGCTGAATCCCTCTTCTCTCCTCTCTGTCAGCTCTTAGCTTAGTGCGGTGCTCCTAGGGAGCAAGGTCTATGTTTGTGTGGCAGCAAGAATTGTGCTGGAGTCCTATAGCTTTCTCAGTAAACCATGGAGGAAACCCTGCATAAAACCCACTTCTACGCCTGTTAGACTGGCAGACTGCCTTCAGCCAAGAGTAGTAGTACTGTTGAAAACCAGAATCTGGCCTTCTCAATCTCCTTCTCTCCTTGTGTACCAGGACTTTTAAAGGGCCTTGTAGGATTTTTGGGTTCTGCATTGAAATCTGGGAAAACACTACAGGAAGTTCTGAGAGATGTGAGTTTGCGTAAGGCAACTTGGGAAGCCCATTTGCTCGAGGCATTGACTAGAGATTGAAATATACTTACTAATGTTTATTTTTCTACTTGTAAATTATAGAAATCAATGGAGTTTATTTAACTGCTAAGTTAAGTTAAGGAATTGAGGCTTGTAAGCATATCCTCTTGGTTGAATTAGACGCCACATGAATCCTTTCAGCCAAGCATGTGCAACGCTATTCACATTGACATTTTATCACAGTTTCTAACTGATTTTGGTTTTAATTTCTAGGCACTGAAAATGACATCCAGCAGCCCCAGGGCTTTTTGCCTTTTCTTATCCAGTTTGAAGCCCTGCAGGAGGGCAGGTGTCACTGGCTTAAATGTCAGCTTTTATCACTCTGATGTAAATGGTGATCATAGACCACAGAAATCAGATGTCAACAATACAACAAGGCCTGTGAGTACCAACTGTGTTTTGAATGCACCCCAAAAGTGCTGGAAATCGAGACTCCTCAAAGCGCATTCTCAGGCCTTCAATTTGCAGAAGAGAAGAACCTTTGTGTGGTCAGCTGCCGCTGTAGTTGAGGCGTTGCCAAAGTCCACTCAGCCCTACCTTCGACTCATGAGACTCGACAAACCAATTGGTAAGTACTTTTGAGAAACGTGCCTTAAACAACCAGCGTGTTCTGATGATATGTCTTTTAACAGGTAAATTCTGGTGGACCTAAGGCTGGCAAGGTTCCCTCTGCACTCTTAAAGATAACTGAGAACATATTGATGGGCGTTAATTGTACTGGGTCTGGTGGTTCAGCGGACTGATGCAATCACTTCACGGATCTGGGTTGACCTCATGGTTACAGGTTTAATCCTAGCAGGTCCGCTCAGCCTTTCATGCTTTCATCCAGCAGCAAGATGCCCCAAGTGGTGGAGTGCGTTTTAAAAATACACTATACATTACCATTTCGCCTTCTACATCAAGGCTGGCTCAGTCTCTAGACTGCCTCCCTATGACAGCCTACCTCTTACCCGTATACTCACTGAGAGCTGCTAGGCCTAGTATCTCATGTCACAGTTTGAAGATGAGCCAAGACAGGCCCATCCTGTGACAAGGGGATTATTTTACCCCTTAAGCATCCCCTTTTGCTGCTCTCTGCCCTCCTGACAAGTGCTGCTTTACCTCTGCCTGGGTTAGTTCTGCCTAGCTGGACAATACTCCAGTCAACACTTTCCCCATTCATACTCTTACAATCCACCTATAGTTCAGTGTCATGTACACCCGCACAGCTTGGCAGTCTAGAGTGCATCTTTCTTGGTTCTCATGTGAAGAGAAGAACAAAAGAGTGATGGGTGGAATACTTGAATTCATCGCACTGACTAGTAATTACTTTGTGCAATATCACATTAGTATTTTTGTGCCCAACATGGCACCTCAGAGGAGCCAGTCATGTGAAATTCCAGCTTGCTCCTGCTCCACTAGGACCAGTCCAGCCCAAACTTCCAAGATTGGAACCACAAACGACGTCAGATTGGTTTTGGCCTAGTTAGGTCTCCTCAGCGCATTATAGCTCGAGTCCTATGGCTCAGGGAGCACAGGACCCACGTCTGGACATACCCGCTGCACTTATGGCATCGCATTGAGGAAAAATAAAAACAATGGTAAGGAATGTGGCCCTGAGCATCCACTAGTGGTGGAGAATAATTCAAGCATTCAATCCAACATCTTGTTGTTTATATTACTAAAGATAAGAGCACTCAATGATCGCAATACTTGTATTTTCCTAAAACACACTTTGTCTAATGAATGCTTCTGTTTATTAAAATGGATATTTGCCTAGTTTTAGCAAAAATAGTCTAGATTTTATGAAAGCCAGAGGCAAATATTATGCATCACGTTTCTTGCTTTATTTCAGTAGCAGCCAAGATGAATAAACTACTTTTGCCATACAATACCTGGCAAAAACAAACTGCAATATGATGTCATAAAGATCGCAGCCAATGAGATGTCATTTGGTGTAATAAAAGTCTTGACTGGGAGCAGCAACCCCTCCTTCCTAGCGAGAGTACTTCAAGGGTAACGTAACATAGTAATAATAAAGGTAATTATCGTGAAGGCAATGAGAGGTGAAAATGCCCTTGATCAAATCCAACATAAGAATTAAGTAGGCTGCAAATGACCTGCAGACTGATAAGAGAACAACATTTTTCTCAGTGAATGCAATCTTGTTTCTGTAAATTTTCCCAAGTGATCCAAACTGGCAATGCTCTGTTTATCTTCCTTAGGTGGAAAGAGCTGTGAGTGCCGCTGCCACTATGGAGAGAAAATTGGGAACCTTAATTATAAAAAGCACAAAATAATACTATCCTTTGTGTCTTTAATAAAATCTATAGTTTCCTTCACTGAAGCTACTAAACTCTACGGTTTAGTGAGCGACCGGAAACTCCTATTGTGATAGTTCAAAGCATAGCGACACCCGCATTCGCCATATAAGCAAAAGGTATGCAATAATAGGACTTAAAAGTAGAAATAGTAGAGCAGTCTGCTGTTCTGAGAATGTCCTCTAAGTCAGCAACAGCTACAAAAGGCTTTTGAAGCCATGGCTCCTGAACTAGAGTGTGCACCATACGTACTGGTATCGATACCCTCTAAATTCATTACCCATTTGACACAGCTATAGGAGTGAGTAGAAGACACCGGTGTGGAGATTTCGGAAAGGACACAAACTATCGGACAGAGGAGGACATTCTGAAATTTGCAGTTTTAGATATTTTTGTCTTTATATAATGTTTTACACAAAATTTAGTTTGAAAAGGAAAATACAGGTAGTGAACTATAATTAAGCGAATTTTTGTTCTTCTTCCGACTTGGAAAAAAAACACCTGTAGTTTATAGTGAACTAAGGAAATATTCAAGGCTTTGACGTCAGAAAGATATTTCAAAGACACGAGAATTAACAAAACTGTTAGTTTTACTGATAAGAATTTCAAAGAGTAATCAACATTATCATGCCAACTAATAAACAAATAAAAAAATAGGTTAACATTCTGCATTTGATTATACTTTGGCAAAGGTTTCGATAATCTTACTGCCTTTAAGCGATAACTCACTAATGGATATTCTCTAACTGTCCTGCCATCCACTCTTTTGTGTGTAAGTATTTACTGTTCTGTATGTCTCACCTTGAAGAGCCAGAGAGGCTAAGAAATTAACAATCAAGGTTACATCTGCTGAAAAGGGATCTGAATCTCTGTCCAGACACCAGCTGTTTCATACCATCCAAGTGGATTTTTAAAGCTTAGTTGTTTTCTGTTGCCCTAGATTGGTAGATGAATTGAGGAGCTTCCTCCAACATTCCTGGGGTTCTCCACAGAAAACTTTCTGGGCTAATAAAACTGGGGGCTGGCTGAGTATCATGTTGTAATATTGACGCAAGAGATCCAGAAGGAGACTGGGAACAAGTTAGTAGTCTATTGACAGATCTAGGATGGTCCATGGTTGAGCTTGCTGTAATGGGGCTGTTAGAACCAGGGAAGTCTTTTGACAACACATTTTAGCTAAAGCATGAGCTACCATGATAAATGGGGGGAGGGCGTAATTGAGATGTTAGGACCAATTCTGAAGCAAGGCTAGAGTCTGAAGTTGTGGCCACCTACTGAAATAAGAAAGAAGTTGGATTTCAAGCAGGAGGCAAACAGATCTAGTGTCATTGGACCAAATTTTGAAGATACCTTTCTGAATATGGAAGGATCTAGGCGCCAATCGCTGGAGTCTTGAAGGTGCCTTGAACACCAGTCTGCGTTGGTGTTTAGATTCCCCGGGAAATATTCAGTTTGAACAGTCTTTGTTGTGAATAAAATTCCCCAAAACATTTGTCTAATTCCGCCAATTTGTTTGAATTTTGTTTCTCTTAAATGGTTGATGTGCCTCACAGCTGAGAGATTTATCCTTCATAAGAGAATTGAACAGCGTATCTTATTTTTTTGTGAATGTTTGGATGGCAAAGAAGTCTGCAGGCATCTCTAAACAATTTATGTGCAGAAATGACACCTGCTCTGACCACGTACCCCCAGTCGAGTACTGGCCACATCTTGCTCCCCAACCTGTCTGTCTTGCATCAAATTCTAATACAAGATCTGGGGTAGAAGATCACAAATCCATTCCATGCATCTAGGTGATCTAACCTCTATTGAAGTTCTACATCGAGGTTATTGAGCCTGAATAATAGAGATCCTTACAAAGGTGTTAAACTTACAATCTCTGTGCTCATTTGTGCAGAGTGCCTGGAAAAATTGCTTGAATAGTCGAAGCTTATAGGCTTACTAATCGTGCTAAAAATATCATAGAAACTTCCAACATGTTTGATGTCTGTTGTATTTCTTTACTAAAGGAGCCCTCTGTTGAGGAAGTCTTTTTTTATCTATTAGGAAACCCAAGAATTCTATTTTATTTGAAGGTATGAGAAATACCTTCTCCATATTTACTAGGAACCCTAGATTCTGCAAGAGCTGAAGACATTCCTCTAACTGGGATTGCACTTGATTTTTGTTATGGGCCATGAGGAGAAAATCGTTTATATTGACGATTAACCATATTCTTTAATGTCTTAAGTCAACTACTACAGGTCTAATTATCTTTGTGAAGCACCATGCTGCTGAAGAGAGGACAAAAGGAGTATTTTGAATTAGAAGAATGATTCTTCCCACTAAAACTGTATTTATTGTCTGTATGCAGTGTGAACTGAGATTGTGAGGTAAGCGTCTTGAAGGTCCAAATGGACCATCCATTCACCTTCTAAATGAGAATCTCTGATAAGTACAAACATCTCCATCTTGAAGTGATGGTATGCCTCAAAATTGTTAAACGTTTTTAGATTCATCATAGGTGAAATTTTACGTTCATCTTGTGAACTAAAAATGTTGTACTTCCTTCCAAATGATTTGGCTCCCGAGACAAAAGGAGGTGCTGAGGAAGAAAGTGGTGGATGGGAGTTTGTTATAGATCTATATACAATACCCTTGAATTGTGTGCTGTGTCCACTGGTCTGAGGTGATGTTTTGCCATGCTGGTAGAAAAAGCGCCAATCAGCTCCCTACTGAATGAAGGTCAGAATCGAACATTCTTACCTGTACTTTTCACTACTCTAGGACTATATCCCCTGCCCTGAATCTTCTACTCCTATGAGGATAGAATTGAGTTTTTTTTTTGCTTGAGACAACCCAAAGGAGCCTCTGTAGTAATTATTCCTTTGTGAGATGTAATACCAGCAAAGCAAGTCTTTCATTTGCCAGCCTGTCAAAACCCTAGATCCGATTATCTTTTTCAAGGAGAACTTAGCTTTGTCTATAAATACGAAAGTAGATACATACCTGGTCATTTCCGTTATAAGTGAGCCTCCGATAGCATGCTGTTTGCCTGTTGATCACCTTCTTTATAAGATAAACTTTCGAACTTAGAGTCTATGTTTAACAGGAGACTTTACTACTGTATGCAAGTTGCCTTTTGAGCCTAATTAGACCGTTTCAGGAACCACTTAAGAACCTTCCGATCCAACTTCCTGAGCTAAATCAAGAATTCTTGTAAGTGTGCTTGCTGTCCGGGCAATATAAACCTCTTTGATTGGCTCCTTCCCAAATTTGATAAAGAAGAACAGCATGTTGTGATGTATTACTGGCATATCTGTAATGTTATTTGCAAGAGAAGGGTGAGTATATACCAAACATAATCTCTTTATTTTTATCCTATCTAAAGTTTGTCTCAAATGCAATGAAACTTAATCAGCCACATGTTCATAAGTGAACCATTTTGTAGAATTCGTTTGGTGCCTTAATGTGGTATCCAATGTAGGTCCCCTCATACAATCCAAGCCAGTTCTATTGAAGCTCTGAAAGGATTCTCGCTAGTCACCTTGAGAATGTTTCTGCCTCTTCTGAGGACCCACGCTCTCAGTGGGAAGGGTATGCCCAGACGTGGGCCCTGTGCTTGCTATGCCCATGGATTCAAGTTAGCCCAGCCTAACTGGTCCTTGGATGCTTGTTCCGGTCCGGGAGGACCTGGCCTGGCAGTTCGAGCTGAACTGTTCCCATGGGCAGCAGGGTCAAGACTGATTTGCATATGGCTGAGTCCAAACTGGAATGGCATGGTGAGCTAAACAATTATGGATTTAGGCCCAGATCTCTGTACTGGGGATGAATGTTTGACAAAGTTCAGCAGTCCGTCCATCAATTGTTCTTTTTGCATTCATCACGTGGGACAGGTATGCCCGGACATGGGTCCTGTGCTCGCTATGCCATTGGAGTCAAGCTAGGCTGGCTGATGAGGGGTGACACCCCAAAACGAGTCCCAGGATGCTTGTTCCGGTTCAGGGAGGACCTGCCTGGCAGTTCAGACTGGACTGTTCCCATGGACAGTAGGGTCAAGACTGATTTCCATATGTCTGGGTCCAAACTGGAATGGCATGGGGAGGAAAAAAACTATGGATTTAGGTCCAGATCTCTGCATTTGGGGTGAATGTTTGACATTGTTCAGCATTCCGTCCATTAATTTTTCTTTTTGCATTCTGTCTTAAATGCAGCTTGTGTCACTTTTTCCAAGCTATTTCCACAAGGCTGCATGTGGCGCCTTTTAAAATCTTTATACCATCTTGCATTATGATTGAGTTATCATATTTTTGTTCATAAAGTCAGCGTGTGTTGGCTTTTCAAAGCAATTTTTTTGCATTCTGTCTGCATGGCAGTGTGGCCACCTTTTTATTAAATATAACATGTGGCATTTTAATTTATTCATTGTGGTTCGTTTATTGAGGCAGCGTGTGTAGCCTTTTGTAAGTGCTGAAACAACATCTTTTTATATTTTTTTATTTCTTTATTTCTTAGCTGTCTGACTCCAAGGCAGCATGTGCTATCTAATATAACAAATGAAAGGCCGCATTGTCCGAGGTGGAATAAAGGTAAATAAACAAGCCCTCACATGCAGCTCTGTTTTATTTGAGCTAAGGAAATGTGCTTCCTACACTGCTTTTACTTGCAATGTTAAAGGGAGGGCTAGATTATTCTGTTCCTCAACCACAACCTACGTTTTATTCTCCTCGAACAATGCTGCTTTTGAATTCTTTTGTTAGACGACTTCAAACAATAGTTGTGACTGCAAAAACACAGGATGTGTACAAGGCACACGGGAAAATGTTACCCTTTACTTATTTTAGCTTACGGTGTGTCCAAAAAGCAAAGAAGAGGGCAACATTTACATTCAACTTTAAATTTACATTTATTCAATGGCAGACAATGCTGCCTTTCATTTGTTATTTTAGACAGCTTTAAATAATATCTGCAACTGCACCTCAACCATAACATGAGTTTTATTCCCCTCGAACAATGCTGCCTTTCAGCTCTTTTGTTAGACAGCTTTAAACAATAGTTGTGACTGCAAAAACATAGGAAATGTGTAAGGTATGCTACTCTTCACTTATGTTAGCTTATTGGTATCCAAAAAACAACTAAGAGAGCACATTCAGCTTTAAAATTACCTTTATTCTACCTTGAACAATTCTGCCTTTAATTTGTTATGTTAGACGGCTTTAAGCAATATTCGCATCTGCACCTCCACCACAGCATGAGTTTTGTTCCCCCCAAATAATGCTGCCTCTCATTTGTAATATTAAAAG
This sequence comes from Lissotriton helveticus, assembly GCF_964261635.1. Lineage (NCBI taxonomy): Eukaryota > Metazoa > Chordata > Amphibia > Caudata > Salamandridae > Lissotriton > Lissotriton helveticus. Next base: position 1,246,278,709 of record NC_136059.1, on the reverse strand, counting down.
ACACACAATTGATGGACAGAATGCAAAACAAATCAAAACATTCACCCACAGTCATGAGATCTGGGTTAAATCCATCATTCTTTTGCTCACATGCCACCCCAGTTTAGACCTGGCCATATGCAAATCAGTCTTGACCCTGTGCCTCATGGGAACAGTCTAGCCCGAACTGCCAAGCCATGTCCTCCCTGGACCGGAAACAAGCATCCTAGGACCGGTTTCGGGGTTTCACCCCTCTTCAGCCATGATAGCTTGATTCCAATGGCACAGTGAGCCCATGACCCACGTCTGGGCATACCTGGCGCACTTAGGGCAAGAAATCAAAAGACTCACAATTGATGGACGGAATGCAGAACAAATCAAAACATTCACCCCCAGTCAAGAGTTCTGGGTTAAATCCATCATTCTTTTTCTCACCATGCCACCCCAGTTTAGACCTGGCCATATGCAAATCAGTCTTGACCCTGTGCCTCATGGGAACAGTCCTGCCCGAACTGCCAAGCCAGGTCTTCCCTGGACCGGAAACCAGCATCCTAGGACCGGTTTCGGGGTTGCACCCCTCTTCAGCCAGGATAGCTTGATTCCAATGGCACAGTGAGCCAGTAATATTAGACAGCTTTAAACAATATTTGTGACTGCACTTCATCCACAACATAAGTTTTTTTATCTTAAACTTTTTCTGTGCTTTTAAAAACTGCATTCATTCAAGCACAGGTTATCGCACTCGGGAAACTGATTGTCTGTTAAACACACACTCTTATGGATTCCGTTACATTTGAGATAGGAAAATGTGCTTCCCACCTCTCTTCACGTGCAATTTTACGGGGGAAATTTCATTCATTTTTTTTACATGTACATGTGAATTAATTTGCACAGTTTCCATCAATTTAAATTAAACTATTTCATAAATTAAAATTAAACAGTCCTTTCCTCTAAACATCGTATTTACTATCACAGCACCCATTATCCACCTTATTTGTTGCCTACCAGGTCTAGGGGGTCAGGGTATACCTACCCAGCCCCCTTATGTCTGTTTTTTTCTTTCACGAATATATGCAATAGCTGGATTCCCCGATCATCGTCCCTCTTCTGACACATGCAAGCCAATGGCTCCATTGCTAGTGCAAATGGCAATGGGGAACTCAGACACCTGTGTCTTGTTCCTCTATAGATTTATCACAAGGCCGAGAACACCAAGCCCTTTCTAACTCTCGCCTTATGTGCAAAATGCAATTACTGAACCTATTTCAGAAAGCCTTCCCCTAGCTCGTTTTTTCGTAGAGCTGTAAACAGGTATGGCCAGATCAGGGAGTCAAATAACTTTTCAATATCAAGAGACACAACCATTGGAGTTCAATGACCAATGGCGACCTAGTCCAAGACATTAAACAGCCTTCGGAGGTTCATGCGTGTTCGTCAATCTGGAATGAACCCATTTTGATCAGGGAATGTGAGCGCTACCATCAGGGACATGAAGCGAGTTGCAAACACCTTTGCTAGTACTCAGAATTAAGCAGCAAGAGGATCCTATAAGAATGTATCTCTAAAAGGGTTGTGCCCTGACTTAAGAAACACGATAGTGGGCGTTTGAGTGGACTGAAGTAGTGTCCCAACAGTGGCCAATTTGTTATATATAATATTAACTAACGCAGTACCAGTTGTTGGTAGGTTGCTTAAAATTTTGTTGGCAGCCCATCCATCCCCAGGGTTTTATTCTTGGCAAGTAAATTAATAGGCACTACATTGTGTTCAATATAGGCAGGGATAAGCTGCAGAAACATAGTTGTGTTGACAGTACTAATTGCCTAATTGCCCGGGCTGGGAATAAAGTGAACCTTATTATGAAGCAAACTCAGCATCTGACCTGCCCTGTCTCCGTCTTCATGCAGTGTGACCAGTTAGTCTTTATAATGGACCCTGCTAAATCTGTCCACTAAATTTGTGTGCACCTTGAAAACCTCCGACTTATGCTTCCAAGTCTCCACATCAAGCACTGATCTAGCCACAAGTTCCCTCCATTCTGTTTCTTTTTCTAGTATCTGTCACGTCAATACCTTCTTAACTCCAAACATAGTCTTGAGGGAGACACCACACATTACCACCTTGAATGCTTCTAAGAGTACAGAATGATCAGCGTCAGACCTCTCATCCTCTCTAAAGAAATTATGTTTGCAGGTGCCTAACTTAGTGCGAAAGCCCAGGTATAACAGAGCATGTACCCTTAATCTCCATGTGGGGATGCATAATCGAATTGCAGTCAGACCCAATGGGAAGAACAAGGGGTTGTGATCTGGGAGTGTAAAACATAAATATTCAGAGTGTTCAGCCCCAGCTTATTTTTAGCCTGGTCTAGAACATATCTAGCCCAGTGTATACCACGTGCACTAGGGCGTGATAAGGGAACTCAATGGAGTACGGGTGCATCACCTTCCAGGCCTCTACCAGTCCCCACTGTTTTGTCCACTCCATTGATTGTTGACAAGACACCCTGCATACCGCCCCTTGAAGTGGCAGAGTAGATCTGTCTTTGTACACATCCATTACTGTTTTGTAATCCCCGCCTAGAACGCAATGTGCGCCTTCCAGGTACTGGGACTAATTCATGTTGGGGGCATACAAGTGTGTCATTGCTAACCGATCTCCGTCCATTGCTCTTAATAATGTCTCATACCACCCCACTAGATCAGTATGTGTGCTCTCACCTCATATGCTACACCAGGGGAAATCCATATCAGAATGCCTCTTGCAAACATAGAATACATGGTGCAGTATAACTGACCTCCCACTTCATTTGCAATTTCTGTAATTCTGTTTGAACTAAATGTGTTTTCTGTATGCAGGCATTGTGCATCTTCCTTTGCTGCAAATGCATAATGACCCTTTGACGTTAACATGGCATACCCAATCCCCACATTTTCAACTTAATGCAGTTAATCTGTGTCCCAATGTGGTCATTTTAACCCACTCTACCATGCAGCAGTCCATGGCCAACTACCACTGCGCGTTACATACAAGTGGCCCCATTTAATTGACCACTCTCTGGTTATATGGAGACTCCTATTAGTTCTGCCTCCTTAGCTCCCAGCTACCTATCCGTTTGTCCCAGCTGAGGTTTGAGTAACTACCTCACCACCCTGTATTAACAAACTACGTGATTGGAATCGCCCATGCTTCACTGGCAGCATGGAGCATGCAAGAGAAAACGAAGGGGATGAAAAAATATAAAGCAAAATAAACATCAGTATGCAGACAAGTATCCTAGCCTGGTCAATTTAATATCACAGCTATCACCCTCTATCACCTCGCCCAGAATCCCTCCCCCCATTTCTGAACATATCACTAAAGCCATCTCATACTACCCACACACCCCTTTGTACCCAAGACTGCTCACTCATACCAGTAACTCACATTGATCTTACTATCAACACAGAAAGTGTCCCAGTACAGAATCAGGTGGGAAGTTTGGTTGTCATCAGGGTCAGATGTGAACCATGAGCCCATGCTCCTGCTGGAGAAACACCCCGCTGCACCTCCATGATTCAAGGTGCCCTTGGTAGTTAGTAGTAGACGTGCAGCAAGTCCTGTAGCTAGGATCGTCTTCAACCAAACTTGCTTGTTCTTCCTCTGCCAGTGCCTTCATTATTCTGGCATTCACTTTATTTTTGCCATCAGCCTGCTTTGTGTAGATCTCGTGGGTCATGTAATCTCCATGATCTCAGAAGGATAAGAAATGCCTTGGATCTCCAGTCAGGATATAGCATCATCCAGGGAAGCATCGATATGCATTTCGCCCTTCGTTATTACCCTGAGCCTCATGGGGAAAATAAAAGCGAAATAATTCTCATATGTCCAAAGGCATTGTTTAACGTGTAGATAACTCCTGCTTTGCCAGTGTATCAAACTCATAAAATTCAGGAGTATGTGCACCCAAGAGTTCTCATAACCTATGAACCATGCTCATGTGCCTTAGCAAGGATTCAATCCCGGCTGCATTCGTTCAGGCATTTTGCGATAAGTCGATAGTGGGCGCTAATGGCCACTGTACTCACCCGGTACTCTGTGTGCATGTTCTTTCACAAAATGTTGTGGGGGTGTTCCCTTGAAGACATGCTGTTACATCCACTGCACAACAAACTCATATGCCCGAGGGCCCTCCTACTTCCCAGGTACCCCTATGCAGTGCAAGGTTACTGTTAGACCTTGCATGTTTGGTGGGGTTTCCTCTGACTTTTTGCTTCCAGACCTCCAGTTTTTGTTGACTTCGGTTTTGCTGGCCTTATGATTCTGTGCACTTGACCACTGCTGACCAGTGCTAAAGTGCTTGTGCACTTGTGGTAATGTGGTAACATTGACTTATCCACAATTGGCATATTTAATTTACTTATAATTCCCTAGTAATGTGTACTACATGTGCCCAGGGCCTGTAAATTAAATGCTACTAGTGGGCCTGCAGCACTGGTTGTGTCACCCACTTAAGTAGCCCTTTAAACATGTCTCTGGCCTGCCATTACAGAGCCTGTCTAGGCAGTTTACACTGCCATGTCAGCCTCCTGGCAAGTTAAACCTCTTGCCAGGGCCAACCCTTCCTTTTTAATAAATATAAATCCCCTCTAAGGTACGCCCTGGACAGCCTTAGGGCAGGTTGCAGTGTATTTAAAAAGTTGGGCATGTACTTTTAAGTTTTACATGTCCTGGTAATCAAAAACTCTTAAATTTGTTTTTCACAATTTCCAGGCTTATATCTCCCATAGGATAACATTGGGATTGCCTTATTACATTTTACAAGAATCATTTTCGAATGAGAAGGTATAATTGATTCGAGTTTGGTTTTTCTTGAGTCACAATTAAAAATCACAACTTATGGTGAAGTTGGATTTTAAATTGTAATTCTGAAAATGGCACTTTTAGAAAGTTGGCATTTTCTTACGTTCGCCATTTGGTGTACGCAGCCTGTCTCTGATCACATGTTTGTGGTAGTTGACAGTTGGGCTTTGTGTATTCCTCCTAGACAGCCACACACAATGGGAACTTAGGTGTGACGTGATGGGCCATCCTGGCAGGATAGGAGGGAGGAGCTGGGCACAGCCTCACTTACACTTGAATATGCTGTGTCCTGTCTACACAGAGAGAGGTGCTTAACCCCCTGTAGTGAACCTGGAGCCAGGGCAGGAAGGGCAGGGATGTTGTGCATGTCAAAGGCTTCTTTTTGAACTTTCCCCCACTTCAAAGGCATCACTGGGTATAAGTATTGGACCTCAGACCACACCACATCTGAACCTGTGACCACTCTGCTAGGAAGAACTACTGCTGTGCTGTTGAAAGGACTGCCACTTTGCTGGACTGCTGCTTGCTGGTTTCCTTCCTGATTTGCTATGTTGTCCTGCTGCCTGCTGCTCTCTCTTGCTTGGGTGAGAAGGACTGGGCCTGCATCACTTGAACCCATAGTGACTCCAAGGGAGAGCTGGCTGGACTCCTGGTCTGAACTTTCAGGCACAAAAAAGGCTTACAGCCATCTTGCTCCTGCGCCTGGACTCTGCAATCTGTGAGTCTGCCCTGCCAAGTGGTGCCACTGCACTCCTGGACCCTTGGAAGTGGGCCCCCAGCGGAACCAACGCATCCTCTGCTGCGGCAACAGAACCGGCGCATCGCCTTCAGAACAGGCGCATCCTCTGGTGCGGAATCGCTGCATTGCCTTCGGAACTGGTGCAACGCCTTCGGAACAGACGCATCACCGCTGCTGCATTGAGAAAATCGACGCATCTCCTCTACTGCATGGAGAAGAATGGCACATTCCCTCTGCTGCTTGGATCGACACTGACACATCGTTTCACTGCACTCTGCATCTTTGACATTGACACAACCAGGATCAAGGTACCTTTGTTCAGCAGGCCACACTGGGTCTCTGTATTTGACCCGAGCTCCATCGCGGTTGGCCTGAACTTTTGACTTTGTCCTTGTCCGGGGGACAAAGATATTGCAAGAAGGCGCCTACTGCTTCTAACCGCTACTTTACAGCTATTCTTTAAAAAAAAAAAAGATCTCAAGTTCTACATACTGGATTTTTGTCATGTTGGTCTTCTTTTATTAATTAGATTAAGAGCTAAGTTTCTGGTCTAGAATCTTTTTGTGTGGTGTCTTCACTGTTTTACAGTTTGAAGTGTTGCACAAATACTTTACTCATTGCCTCTTAAGTTAAGCCTGACTGATCTGTACCAAGCTACCAGAGGGTGAGCATAGGTTAATTTAGGGTGTGTTTGTGACTTACCATGACTAGGAGTATGGTTACTGCTTGACCTGGGCTTGTACCCCGGTCACCCAGGAACCCAATTTCTAACAGTCACCGTTCTTCGTCCTCCTTTCTGCATTGTAACTCCTTTACTTACAGAGCCATGGCTCTGACCTGAGTTTGCAGTTCTAGCACCGTGGGTTTCGTCGGGGATGCTAACATTTATTTGTTGCCATTGATCATTTCGGCAAATTTTTAAATGATCAGCACACAGGATCCCCACGTCATTCACCACACTATCTATCTTTCCTTTCAGTGAGGTCTTGGTATCCATTATTGTTTGCAAAATGTCATCGAATCTGCCCTTCAAAGAGAGGGTTAAAGGAATCTAAACCAGTCAGTGCCTGGCAGAAGCTGGTTGCAAGCACTAACCACAACCCACTCCAAGTGATGAAGACCTTAAAAACGCACTGGTCTTTTGAATGGACTTTAATTCTTTCACATCTAGGATATCTTTGATGACTTTATAGGACTCTAACACAAGACATCACTATTTTGGATTGTCAATCCAAATTGTATAAAATATGATTTTATGACTAATTGTGTAATTACATTGAATTCTTACACAGTTTTATTGTTTGTGATCTTTTGTGAAAATATATCTAGTCCTAAGTAATGGAAAATCAACAGCAAACTCATACTGAAATAAAGGTAGGAGTTTGCACTCTTTTCTATTGTAACAACCCCATTTTGTGTTTCAGAATGTTTTTTTCTTCAAAATTGCCTAATGAGGTTACTGACCCATACTGAATTGCAGTTTGGAAGGATCGTGTAAGGGCTGTTCCTTCCAAACTTCGATTATTTATTAATGGTTTTCAACTGTAATTTCAGCCGCAAACAATTGGTCTGTTACAGACACCCAAGTTGGGGTTCTAATTAATTTTGCGATGGGGAGAGTCCCCTTTAGACTCCTTTCCCTTTCTGAATTGGGGTAGCAGCCTTGCGTGAAGTAGGCCTTGGTCCTGGGGAACTCTGGCAACAAATCGGGTCCATATGAAAGTTAACGAAGACGTGTTATTTAGTATTATTTTGGTTTATATCTTTTATCGCTGTTATCATGACAGTTTTGACCAATCTGTTGTGTGTCTTTCTATGGCAGGTACCTGGCTTTTGTACTTACCTTGCACCTGGAGCATCGGCTTAGCAGCAGAATCTGGCTGCCTTCCTGACCTGGGCATGCTGGCACTTTTTGGCACTGGAGCTGTACTGATGCGTGGTGCAGGCTGTACCATCAATGACATGTGGGATCGAGACTACGACAAAAAGGTAGGCACTGCTTCTGTGGGTTCACATCAGCTAGAAGACAGAAGAATCTTTTTTTCGGTTTAGCTTGTGTGGGCTTAACACGTTTAGTGCAATCATTACCATTGCTAATTTCTTTCATGTCAAAAGCCATCATTGTTACCCTGTCCCTTTAATCCAACTCTCTCATAGGTGTTTTTCCTACAACTTAACATGTATGCCAGCGTGTGGCATAAATGGGACTAGAGAACAAAAAAGAGACTGGTTTAACACCTTCTACGCAATTAAAGCACTTATTGGACAGTTAAAGCAGTTATTGGACTGGCTTAAACCTACTTTGCTGCTGAAAGCTCATTGTACATTCATGTTTGCGAATGTATGCATGCATGCAGTACGTGTGGGCATACAAATCTGCTGCAAATACATTCACCTTGCTGTTTAGGTCAGCTACTTGGCTGAAAACTTCATCTTGGAAGAAACTAGCTGTAGATAAAAACATGTTTGCCCTTTGAGACTCACATACTCTGTACTTTGTTCTTTCGTCAACCCCTTTGGCCCTTGTTCTGGCTAAACCCCAGATAACACATTGAATATCCTCTGCATTCTGATCCGTTGTTGGAGGTGGACGAGGGGTAGCCATCTAAGTGGATGGGCATTGGGTTTGGTTCTCGTCTCTTTTTCGGAAAACTCAGAAGAAGTTGTGATTCACTGGTTTCTACAATTTTTGCGATGATTTTTTCCCAGGCTTTTTTCCATCGTATACGATTTGTAGTACTTGTTGTTATAATGATAAAATATTTGATCATTTTCACCCATTAGTTTCAATCTTTTGTGAACTTCGTCTTGCAGTATTTCTGCATTATCTCAATCTTTCTTCTGTCCAACTACAGTTCATTTTAGCTTGAATTAGTTTGGCATATGACACATTTCTCTTTCTTGAAGGAGTCTTCAAACTTTGTAGTTAGCAACACTCTGACAGACAATGCACCACAAAAGCCACCTGGTTCACCACAGACCTCAGAGAATCCAAGCGCACGTGCCAAAGACTCGAGGAAGCATGGAGGAACAGCAAAACCTCTGAAGCACACACCACCAACAAGACCGCCAGGACAGAACACCACCAGCTCATCAGTCCACGAAGGGGAACTTCATCCAGGACAGAATCCTCTCCAACTCCCGCAACTCTAAGGAACTCTTCAGCATCATACAAGAATTCAGCAAACCCCCCAGCGAAACCTCCGATGTCCCTCCCTCCCAGGATCTCTGCAACAAACTTTGTTCCTTCTTCCATCACAAGATCAGGACTCTCTACGACAATTTCAGTGGACAGAACCAAGGTTCCGACACAACACCAGCCACCAGCAACGCCGCCCAGCTGGCCATCACAAACTAGACCCGTCACCACAGAAGACACCGCACAGACCATGAGGAGCATACACTCAGAAGCTCCCACCAACCCCTGCCTGACGCACATCAGGACTCTCTACGACAATTTCGACAAACAGAACTAAGGCATGGACACAATACCAGCCACCAGCAATGCCACCCACCCGACTATCACCACCTGGACCCCTGTCACCACAGAAGACACTACACAGACCACGAGGAGCATACACTCAGACGCTCCCACATCATCAGATACAGTTTCCAGGAAGGAATGAAGGACATTGCATCCTGGAGGAGAAGCAGTTGCCTGAAGCTCAACTCGGAGAAAACTGAAGTCCTCGTCCTTGGATCCACCCTCTCCGCATGGGATGACAGCTGTCCTTGGCAACCCTCCCTCACCCATGGACCACGCCAGTAACATCGGCATCATACTCAACTCCTCCCTCACCATGAACCACAGATCAACGCCGTATCTTCCATGTGCTTCAACACCCTCTGCATACGCCACAAAACCTTCAGATGGATCCCCCCCGAATCCAGAAAGACCGTCACCCCCACACTCATAACCAGTAGACTGGACTACAGGAACTCCCTCTATGCCAGAATCAAAAAATCTCTACTCCACTAACTCCAGATCATCCAGAATCGCCACAGCCAGACTCATCCTCAACATCCCATGACAAAACCACATCATCCAGCACCTACGAGAACTCCACTGGCTCCCCGTTGTAAAAAGTGACTTTCAAGCTGCTCACACACGCCTACAAATCCCTCCACAACACCAGACTCTAATACCTCAATGAAAGAATCTCCTTCTACGCCCCCAAGAGAATCCTCTCCTCCACAAATCTTGCCCTGGCCGAAATCCCTTGCATCTGCAGAGCCAGAATGAAAGGAAAAGCCTTCTCCTACATCGCGGCCACGACCTGGAACAAACTCCCCTTCAGCATCAGATGAACCCCCACACTGCAAGCATTCAGGAAGAGCCTCAAGACCTGGCACTTTGGAAGCGTCAGAGCTGCCCGAATACTAGTTATGGGTTTGCCCCCTGGTGGGCCAGGCTTCAACGCTTATTCTCTTTTTTATTTTGCTTTTACACATTTTTATACAGCACTATACCAGAAGATTTAGCAAGAACAATATAGGAGAACCATGACTAGGGTATGGTACTTAAGAATTCATGGAAGAACAACAATTTACAAATGAGTAGATGAGTGTTGTTAGGGCTTTGTCGGGAGAAGAGGTGAGTGATACCAGGGGTGTAGGAAGACGGACCAGGTAAACGTCCGTAACAGAAAGGGAGCTGAAAAAATAAGAGAAGAGTTACAGCCTGAGGGAAATATTAAAATAGAGAGAGAAGCCCCAGGGAAAAGTAAGAAAATCCGTAGTGAATGGAGAAGTGAAGCAGGATGAGAGGAATGCAGGTCATGGATGATGGAGAAAGACACATGTGAAAGTGAAGAGATAGTTATTGGAATCAGGCTGTAGGTTCCCCAGGGAAGGTTAATGAAGTAGCCTGTCGATTGAGTCTGTATTTTTGGTCTTCTCTGTCACCGTAGTTGGTAGCATGATGAATGTAGGTGATGGGAGTCCCATAACGTAGTTGAGTCTTGTGACTTTCTCTTACTAATGTGCCTAGTTGGCCATGTGCTGATTCATTATGGATTCCGTACACGACACAGAATGGGGCCTGTGTTGTGCTTTGTACACCTGATTGTACATCAGGCAGCTAAGTAATACCAAAATGCTTCATATAGATTGGCTCCTAGTCACTCCATATTTACAAGGGAAATTCACAGCAAGAAGCTGAGCTAAGCTTCATTACAGCCATAGTCTATTTATCACTAAATCTTGTTTTCCTAAAACTCTGTTAAGACTAGCTCACAGAAGGTACCAGCTCTGGAGGGAGGTAATGTTTAGAATTCTTTGTGTTTCCCTCCAGAAGGTTAAAAATACAGATACAAATGGTTCTTGTATGCGCCCAGAGCTAGAAAAGCGCAAAAACAAGTTTATTTATCATTTGATTATTTAGTTATATATTTATAGTGAGTTTAGTCAATGAACATTATTTGAAAGTGTGTAGTCCATTAGCCAAAGTTTGCAATTGCAGCTTTGCTGTTTAGTTGAACTCATACAGGAAAAGAATGTGATTTTAAGAATTTGTTTTCTTATTGCTGTATGACAAAACAATAGTTCCCTTTGCTGTAATGCTATTTTGTAATTTGAGAAAGTGTTGGTAGAAAATATGAAAAACATGTTCTCTCAAAGCTTTTAAACCAGATGCATCAACAGTTTGTATCGCGAAAGCAAACATACTTTTGGTATATTTTTTGTTTCTATGTATGCAATTATACTTGCAGTCGGTAGTGTGCAATAAAGACCCATTGCACGAGGTACAGTACAATGCGATCTCTAGCATTAGAAAGAGAAAAGCAATTTTTACAGTGACATAAATAGGAGGAGACTGGCTTTATCTGAGATGAGTGCTGAAGCTGAATTTTAGCTATCCACAACTACTTTCATTGTTAGCTTGGTTGTAAACAAGCGAGTTAGGCCACTATGTTTTTTTTCTTCTAAAGTTCTCTTATAATTAACTTTAATTGTATTAAGTATAAGGTATGTCTGCAGACACTTTTCTTTATATATGTAGGTGCATAAGATCGGCTCAAAGAAAGGAAATTGGATCTAAAAAGAGAAAAATTAAATCTCCAATCGCCATCTCTTTGGATACCTGATCACAAATTTTGGCACAAACCTATACATTTGGAATATGTGATCTGTCTGCAAATAGAATCCTGCCTGTCTAAACCATATTTTCCAATACATTACATTGGAAGACTGGCAAAGCTCTTCATTTCCTTTAGAAGTGTTTCTTTTTTAGAATAAAAAACGTAACCTTGAAAAAAAGAGAATGGATAGTCTGAGGAAACAGATGATGGAATGGAATTTTGGATGAAGGATGGGCACTTTCTTAGTTTTTATTTAACTATTCTCTTCCATTATAAGACTAAATATTAGGGGTCTGAGTTAGATGTTGGTGGAAAGGATACTCTGTTGAAGTTGCAATAAAGTACCCTGCCATCCTGAAGGTCCATCCACATGATTTACAGATGGGCGCGGACATTCACTATATCAATAGCGGAGACGACTCTGTCTCTGCTGTGATATAAACGTCTGACAGCCTGAAGGAGGTTTAGCCATGTGACCACCCACCTGATTTAATGTGGCCCAACACATAATTTGTTTTCACTGTCCGTCACCGCCAGATAAAACCTGGCAGTAAGGGACACCGCAAACTGCAAAATGGCCTCCTCGTCATGGGATAAAACTTTCATGGGGACATTGTTTTCTTTCATTTTCAAAATCACAGTCCGACTTTGGTTTTTTGCTTTGGGGGAAAAAAAAGCATTGTAAGTTTACTGTGCAGCTCCGTCGTGTCGACGGAGTGGTCCATCAAACATATAGTGAATATGGTGGTTCTGTTCAATGCCAGAGACGTCTGGTGGGCTGATGGACATATCAAAATTTGGCAGACGGGGACTCCATCAGGGCAACAGAGTATTTTATTCCATCGCCCTGATGGCCCTGCCCACCAAACTCTAAATCTGCCCATAAATACCTTATGTCTCTTCACATTTTAAAAGAGTGGGGTTCAAATGTGCACTGACAATAAACAGTATACAATTAAACAGCATGTTCTAATTGTTCCTTTAGCCTATTCCTTTGCAACAGTGGTGAGTTGCACAGCTCCTGTTCCAGCAACTTGGTGCCCAGGTGTGTATGTCCTTTGTCATCAATACTGAGTGTTAGCATTTTAGTTCTTCAATGAAAGTCTGTGATGAAGCTACCGTAGAGCACAGTGGATTCAACGGACAAACTGCGTATGTGGAGAGTATGTGTTTAACTCGACTTGTCCAACTTTTTTCTGAGATGCACGAGTAAGATGTCCAAGGATTTAGAGAAAATATAACCTCATTGCTGCTTCCGGGACATCTTCAAAATTTCCAGGAAAACAATTGAGTGAAAACTGTTTTCTATCAAAGATGATCCTTCAAGCAACAGGGGTAAAGATTCAACCCAGGTCTGTGACTGGGGGTGAGTGTCAGAAAAGTTTCAGCGCTCCGTCCATCATCTCCTTGTATTTGCTTTGTTTGCCCTATGTTGGTAGGGAATGCCCAGACGTGGGTCCCTTGCTCACTTTGCCACTGGATTCAAGCTAGCCTGGCTGATGAGGGGTGTTACCCAGAAACCGGTCCCAGGATGCTTGTTTCCTTTTCAGGGAAGACCTGGCTTGGCAGTAAGGGCTGGAATGTTCCCATGAGGCACAGGGTTAAGAATGATTTGCATATAGCTGGGTTTGAACTGAGGTGGCGAAGAGAGCTAAAGAATGATGATGGATTTAACCCAGATCTGGTACTGGGGGTGAGTGTCTGAAAAGTTTCAGTGCTCCGTCCATCATCTCCTTGTGTTTGCTTTAAAGATTTTTGCCATCAGGAAATAAGCCATACAATTTCTCACGATGCATACATTCATTGTGGGATTAACCATACATGATTTAATTTGTGATTAAAGGCCATTAAAATCTTTTTTGTCATGCTTCTTTGCTTTTGTGCTGGCCCTGGTAGCTCAAAAACTGATGACATAATACAAGAACAAAAGGTACATCCACACAGAAAATAGCACCTTACATTAACTACCATCTAAAATGGCTGGAGCGTCTTTACTTTTACTTTGTGCAGGCATGTGTGATTACATAGCATGTTCGACCTTACCAGTGTTACTACCATGGACTGTCTGGTGTCGGCTGATGGTGATGAGTAGGCATTTAGCGTTTTAATGTTGTATCGCTATTTCCAGCAAGTTTTGATCAACCTCACATTCCTTCATGGTCCGGCTCTCTTCACCACTCATGGACTTTCAATGTCTTTCATTTTCTTCAACAATTTAGTGAGTCTTTGACCATTACTTTCTTGATCCCTTGGTTCTTCTCCACTGCATAGGAGTCTGGCTCATATTTTAGCTGGTACTTGTTCAACCTTCTTCTTTTGCGTCTCCATACTGTGTCTCCAATTTGTAAATCCCTTAATGTTCCATGACAAATCCATTCTTTTTCCTGTACCAGATAATCTTTATTTCCATGTACTGTTCTTTTATTTTTTTGAAAAGTCCACATGTGGTGTTCTTGTTGTCATCGACTTCCTGAAAGCCAGTAGTTGGGGGGCCACTCCAGTGGTTCAGTGTAGTGATGTGCTTATGCTTTCAGGAGTGATTTGATGGTTTACTGTTGCGAGTCGCTTGTTTGTTGTGTGATGCTTAGTCTTTTTTAAAGGGTCATATTAAATTTCCCATTGGCTTGGGACCAGCACGGGTTGATCCTCTGGTGTTCAAACCCATCATAGTATGTATATTGCTTGAATTGTTCACTATGAAACGGCAGACCATTGTCAGTTTTTATTTCTCTTGGGAGTCCTATTATAGTGAACTTTGAGTTTGCCTTAGTAATAATGACTTTGGCATTGGTGTTGCTCACAGTTTCTGCAAACGGGTAGTACGAATAGATGGCCCTAAGAACTAGGATGTACTTATCACTTGGTATCGGTCTATACTTTGATTCTGCACTGTAACCAGCAGCACTTGTGATGAGGCTGCTGAGGTTGTTTGACACCAGACCCATCTGCTCACTTGCACCACTGAATCCATGCCTGGGAATCAGATTTAATCACAAAGGAGTCCCTTATTTTCATAGTTACGAGGTGATCCTCATTTGCTAGCTTAACCAGGTCTCTTCAACGTGTTCTTGGTGCACTACTCTTGTTTCTTTTAGGAGTAAACCATGCTCTTTTGTACTTAGTTCAGTTCATATTTTCACAATGTTTGTAATATTGTTCGGTTTGTTTGTTTTTGCTTATTTATCTCCTGTCTGAGTGTGTTCCAGCGGTTTTTGATAAGGGTTTTAGTTGGCAGTTTTTGACATTGATCCATGCTCATTTCTTTGGCCATTTTTTTGGTTGAATGTTTTTGGTAGTTCATTCTTTAAAAGGAGTTTACCATGTTGTCTTGTCTCAGTTGTGTCATCATTATTGTCTCTCGACAGACTCAGGAGGAAGTGGCAGATATACTGCAGATTGTCAACACTGGCATGTTTTAGTTTATCAAAGCAGTCCTGTTCCTTAGTCCATGCCTATGTTGTCTTGCATCTTGTATCTGAATGGTCCTGCGAGGGTGGCTAGATTTCGTATAAATTGCCCACAATATTCTACTGGCCTCAGAAAGCCACACCTTTCAGTTGCATTTACTGGTAAGCTGGAGTTTTTAAAGTCCTGCACTTTTATGTCTGATATAATACAGTGCTTTAAGAATAAGTAACCAAACAACTCTATGTTTCTTTCCTCCCTCTTGCATTTGGCCTTGTTCAGAGTGAGCCTGTTTCTCTTTTGTCTTCCTAGATTAACCATCAGTCAGTCATTGGTCATGCTGCTTCTTCTTCGTAGGCAAAAGCTAGCATGTCGTTCTTCACGTTAAATACCCATGGATGGCCTGCCAGGACTTTCTGAATGATGGTTTTGAAAAGTTTAGCTGCGGTAGAGATGCTGAAATTCAGGCTCTTGTATCTGTGCTGCCCAATATGAGATGCTGATATAGTGATCTGGCGAAGTCTTCCTCCAATTCCAGTTGATGGCAGCCAGATATCTGATCTAATTTCGTGAAGGTTGTAGATTATTCAGTTATGCTATTATTTCATCGAGGGTGGAGGTTGAATGACTTTTGCATCAAGTTGCCCCTTTGGCATTCTCATGTCAACAATCTCATTTCATTTGGTCTTTTGGGTTTAAGCGTTATCACCACAGGCAAAACCCATAGCGTTGAGCCGGTCAGATTTTCTTATTTTTCAGTTTCCTGCTGCACTTTTTCTCTCTCCAAAAAGAGGAATTAGTCTGTTTGGCCTGTCTCTTAGTTGCGCTGTTTAATCTATATGAAGGTTGACTTGTTTTCCATTAAGTTTATCAATTCCTTGAAATAACTCTGGATGTAATCATTAGATTCACTGTTTGTCTTCCAACAACAGATTGATAATGTGTTCTGAAATTCACGTCTTGAGCTGTTTTGAAGTTTAGTATTAATCCTGTACCATGCTTTACAACATAGAGGTTTGCCTGTATTCTTGTTGAATTAGTTTTGGTTGTCATGCTGAAATATCCATGTATAGTATTTGACTAATGTGTACATTTTAAGGTCTTTTTTTTACAAATATGTTTTGTTGTCCATCAATTTGTACACAGCCCAAGTCATTATGTTCACTGAAGCTCCAGTGTCAATTACTGCTTGGACATCTCACCCTTTGATTTTTATGTTATACCTGGGCAGTGGAATGATCCCTGTTGCTGAGTGTATTGTCACTTTTATTCCAAATATATTTGCATTGTCTTGGCCTAGTCTTTAAATTGATTTACTGTCCTTCTCCATAACAGTTGTAAAAGTTGTTATTTACTGTGCTCCCTGGACTGTTAAAAGGAATTTTAGAGAAGTGTGGGGCTCCATAGGCGATAAGGTAGTCTCTTGACTGTGTAGCTTCAGTACTGTAATTTATTCCTCTGTCACATCATGGTATTTACTTACAAATTTAAAAGGTTTACTTACTTCTTTTTTCAGCTGAGGAAGTATCTTAGTTGACTATAATATCGGGAGACCATTTTAATTTTTTGGCAGACAGCAGGCTCACCTGGCATTCCACAGGCTATTCACCGGCGCCCATTCCACAGAGCCTACACCTCGCCGCACCCGCTCCGCGGGTGCCGCTTCGCGTGCAAGGACTCAGGACACCGCGGGTGAGAGGCGCTAGCGGGGCTGCGAGCGTGCAGGGACTCCAGGAACCAGGAGTCCCTGCGAGACCGTCATCCAGCTTCCGGTCCGCTCTCCCTGCTGGCCCTCCCCCCGCCATCGAGGAGTGAAAAGCGACCCTCTTCGCCTGTTCCGTGGGAGACCATTTTAACTTTTTGGCAGACAGCAGGCTCACCTGGCATTCCACAGGCTATTCACCGGCGCCCATTCCACAGAGCCTACACCTCGCCGCACCCGCTCCGCGGGTGCCGCTTCGCGTGCAAGGACTCAGGACACCGCGGGTGAGAGGCGCTAGCGGGGCTGCGAGCGTGCAGGGACTCCAGGAACCAGGAGTCCCTGCGAGACCGTCATCCAGCTTCCGGTCCGCTCTCCCTGCTGGCCCTCCCCCCCGCCATCTACGCCCCTATAACCTTCCTTGTCCCTCCCGCAGCGCGGGACGCAGCTTGGGGCGAAGACTGGGCAAAGACTGGGCCGTTTGAGGCCGTTCGAGGTCTAAGAGGACTGGGCTGGGCCACGCCCCTTGGTTGGTTGGTGCATTATACAGTTTTATTGGTGTAATATTTCATTAATTATTTATTGGTATTTATTTCTTAATCTGTATAATGTGCTCACGGGGTAGTCGGAGTAAAACCCTCATGGCCGCGAGTAATTCTAATCGGACACTGGATGATTTCCTAGTCAAAACCAATTTGGCCATTGATGAGGAAATCAGCAAAATGCAGCACAGGGTCTCATTGGATCTTGAAGCTGCACGAAGGTTATCCGAGCATTTAGCTACTACTAGAAAGTCTTCCATGGGGAATATTGCTTCTGCCCGCACCCCCGAGCATACAGTAGGTCTGCGGCCATTATTGACAACGGCTGTCATCCATCCAGCACCTTCTACTACCCCTTCAATATCCCCTTTGATCCATTCACCCACTCCATTGGAACCAATTAAGGATCCTGTCCCACTAACTTGCATGTCAGGCACCTTGTATCCCCCTAAAATTAATTCATTTATGAATATAGGCAGGGCCAGGAAAATGGCAATATATAAAAAGAAATGCATTGCCAGGGCCATTCATGCTCGGAAAAAAGCGAAAATTGCTAGATCACAATTTTTCAATAGCAGAAGGGCACTAGGATCTCTTGGGACAAAGGATGACAGTATGAAAATTAATCCTGGCACTCTGGGTGGGGCAGCCGCTCCGGATTTAAACATCTCCGCGGATGATAGCATCCTGGTTGCCTCCCCAGGGACAAATAGAACGGATGATCCGATGGTTCAAGTGGGTGGATCACTAAATGATAGAGGGGGTGATGAAGAATTCCTCAATATAGTTTGGGGCACGTTAAAACAGCTACTTACCCCCTTAGAATTAAGGCTTTCTCGTATAGAGAATAATCTGTTGGAAATGGATAGGACCATAGTTACCTTGGCCAGCCTGAGCCTAAAGGAAATGGAAGCTAAACGTACCAGTGAGACTGATTTAGCCCCCCAGATAAAAGAACCAGTATCCTTACCATTACCCTTACAAATACCTCAAAATATTCCTATGCCCTTACCGATAGCAAAACCCATACCGAAGCCCCGCACCACTGTTGCAAACCAGACTGCATCAACCCCTAGTTCTGTTGCACCAAAATTATGTCCCTTGCCTAATCCAGCCTATAGGCAGAATCCTAACTTACGAGCCGCCCAACAACACGGCAAAAGGCAAAATTATCTGAATAATTCTCAGCGGCCGTCCAGTCGCCCCAATTTTCGTGGTGGTTTTATTGATCTTCCACCAGAAGCCGGGCCTTATGTGACTATACTAGCTGGAGTTCCTGAGTTGGACCAGAATTCCCAGGAGAACCACCATTCCCTGAAAAATAAAGTCATTCATTGGCTTAATTCCAACACACAGCTCCCCGTCCATCATAGAAGCAGTATATTAATGGTCCGAAGAGTGCCATGGATAGGCCCCACACCCAAGTCCTTGGCAGGTGACTGTATTATTGTTTCTTTTGCTGATCCTTACACAGCACAGAACATATGTGCGCGGCCATCGTATGAAGTTAACCCTACAATAGTTATGAGACCCCTTACCTTCTTTTACCCTCCAAGAAATCACCATGTGAAAGAAGGTTCATGGACTATCGTCCAGAACACCGGACGGACATCAAATAGGTCCGATGGATATAGCCAGCAAAATTGGTGGCAAGGGGCACCAACTACCAACATGTTTGGTTCCCTGCAGGAGGTGGCAGGATGGTTTCCAAACAATATTTCTTTAAGAAATCGTTTTGATCCACTTGTGGGCATGGATGAGCAAGATTGACCACCACAATATTCACCTGGTAATGCCCTGATAATAGAAGAGCCCAGCCAGAGGGAGAAGGGTGAAAGTCGCAACGATAACCCATGGGTGAATGTTCCCATCGGTGACGATCGTGCTTCCAACCCCCAAGCCCCTGAGGCTGGTATCAACATAGAAAGTGCATCAAGTGCAACTATCCAATGGCAAGTTCCGGAAGTATCACTTAAGCCAGCCACAAAGATCCAAAGTGAACAAAGGATGTGCCTAATTTCATGGAATATTGCTGGGCTTGCTCCAAGACTGGAGGATGAGGCATGGTTAGATTTTGTGGGTGTCTGTGACATTTTGTGCCTCCAGGAAACATGGAGCCGTTGCGCACAGGATATTGATGGCTTTCAAGCCCTTAATACCCTAGCGGTACCTTCACAAGCTGGTAGGGCAAAAGGTGGTTTAATGACAGCAACCTCATTAAAACTGTGTAAACTTGTAATTACCAAGATAGTTGACACCCCATGGTTTCAAGTGCTGATGTTGGTCAATTTGTTTCCTGAACCGTTGTTATTGATTAATTGGTACTATAACATCTTTGATAATAACGAGACAACTGTAATGTTGAAGTTGGAGGAGGCCATGGCCAGGGCACGTCACGAGCAACCCCTACTTTTTGTCATCTGGGTGGGAGACTTCAACTGCTCTTTATGCACCCATGGGGACTCGAAGGTGTGATGTTTGAGAGACTCTCATGACCTTCCTTTGACACACTTTAAACACACACCCCAGGGGGACGCTTTAAATAATATCATCATTTTGAATGACTTATCTATAGTGGAACCCTGGGTTGGTCCAGACTCGGCCCCGATACCAACATTTCAGGGAAGTAGAGGCACGATGAGTTTCATTGACTTTGTAATTATCTCCAGTGGGTATCTCCACTATGTTGATAAACTGGAAGTAATTGCTAATGCTGCCAGTGACCACAACCCTTTAACCCTATCCCTCCTTTGTCCTGTTAAACCCAAACATTCTGTCTGGGATCAACCTATAAAATGTAACAGGAATCAAGGTATCACTCTTAAATGGGGTAAAATAGACGCAGCAGGTCTTGAGGCAGAGATTATAACCGAACATAGCTCAGAATATGATGCATGTCTATCACCAACAGCTAACCCCGAAAAGGTTATAGGGAATTTTGAATTATTATGTGGGCATGTAGCCGAACGCCTTACAAAACCAATTGGGAAAAATAAAAGGTCAGGGCCCAGATGGTTTGATGCTGCATGCTCAGCAACACATAGATCCCTGAAAGTGGCATTAAACCAAAAACCTAGGGATATAGATTTGGTTAGGGCATCTAGAATGGCCTATAAAGAAGCAATAAGAATAAGGAAGCTGGACTTAAAAAATCTGGCTTGTGAAGACTTAGAAAAGCCCTCTGATTTGAAGGACAGCAGGCTATTTTGGGAAGTAATTAATCGCCCTCTTTTCATAAGTAATGGTAAGGACAATATTGTGATGCAGATCGCATGTGAAACATGGGAATCACATTTTGGGGCTATTTTTAATCCACATGGAATTTCACTTAACGAACTGTCATTGGGAGACCCTAGGGAACTGGTGGTTTCGCAATCATCTTTGTCCCTGAGCTTATCACTCACCTTGCAAGAAGTGGAAGATGCTCTGTCGAAAGGTATATCATTAAAAGCTCCCGGCCCTGATCTAGTGCCATTGGACTTTTTTAAGCACAATGTTAAGATTTGGGCCCCTCTTTTATTAAATGTATTTAGAGCAGTTGTTATTAGTCGTATTCCATCATCATGGAAGGAGGCAGTAGTGGTGCCGATTTTCAAGAAAGGCAATAGATCTGATCCCCGATGCTACCGCCCAATCTCATTAATTGATGCATCATGTAAGATATTGGGTAGGGTTATCCTAGCCAGATTGGAAACATGGGCAGATTCGGTGGGCCTTATTGTAAACTCCCAATATGGGTTTAGGAAAGGCAAAGGTACTGTCGAACAGTGCCTGAACCTAGCATTGATTATAGGGAAACACGTGAAGGCAATGAATTCTTCCATTCATCTTGCCTTCATGGACCTCTCAAGTGCATTCGACACTGTCTGCCGAAGCAAGCTGTGGAAGATGATGGAGGATATGGGTTTTGAGGAACCCTTGGTCTACCTGCTCCGTAGACTCCATGAAGCAACCACTGTAGCCATAAGGTTCGGGCCAGGGGGAGAGAAAACAAAGTCTATTCCCTCGACTGAGGGCGTCTGTCAAGGATGTATATTAGCCCCCTTCCTGTTCCTAGTCTACACTAATGGGCTGGAAAAATACCTGTTGGACCACTGCCATGATTTTCCAAAGGTTAATGGCAGGAGCATACCGATGCTTTCTTATGCCGATGATACGGTATTAATGACTCTCACAGGAAATAGTATGCAGCATTGTCTTGATGCCTTCCATAACTTTATGTTGGACCTAGACCTGAAGGTAAATTTCACCAAATCCTTTGCTATGGTCTGTGGCCCAAAGGGCACCAAAACCAGAAAGTTCGTAGTAAACAACTGCACCATTGAAAAGGTGGAAAACTTTAACTATCTGGGAAACCTTTTTAACAACAAATTAAGTTGGGCCCCGTTAATGAAGACTCGACTCCAGAGTGCTAGTCGCTCTATCGAAGGTCTGTTTCGTTTCTGTGGGAAGTTAGGTCAAAAACCTGTCAAACATTTAAAAACCTTGTATAAAGCGAAATGCTTGTCGGTAGCTATCTATGGGGCAGGGGTCTGGGGAACCGAAAGCCCAGATACAATACAAATTATGGAGAATAAATGTTTAAAACGTGTATTGGCCATTCCACTAAGTTCCTCAAATAGATTCGCCCATGATGAGATAGGTCTGAGTTATGTGAGTGACACTATTCGCCTCTCCCCCCTATTACTATGGGGCAAAATATGGCTATCAGAGGATCTACAATTGTCTAGAAACATCCTTCGGGATTGTCTAAAACTGACACACATGAATAAGATCCCATGGTTATCTTATGTAAATGAAACACTTCACAAAATAGGCCTGGGTGACATTTTTGATAACCCCGAAAACATTCAGGGAGATATCAAATCCGTTATCAAATCAAGTTATTGGAAATCCTCATTTGTGCACTCTTTGGTTAGCCCTCACGAATTTAAGGTTACTTTACAGCATCAGTTTTATTTAACCTTTACAAATCATGTGCAATGGCGATTCTATTTGACAAGGTTTAGGTTACACATTTTGCATTTTCTTTTTGCGTTTCCTAGACAGGGGAGCTGGTGTGAGAGACTGCCCCCCTGTCCCTGTAACAACAAAGATAGCCAAAGCACGATGCATGTTGTTCTTTTCTGCTCTTTATATAAGGATCCGAGAATGAGGTTTATTAAGCCGATCCTTAAGGAAAAACAACCTTGCCACTATAAAGAGGGTTATGACCATTTGTTAGCTTTGTCTACATCTGACGTTTGTTGTGCAATGCTAAATTTTATACGTGTGTCACTCATGATCAGAAAACGGTATAGTTAATTTTGGCTCCTAGAACTAGTTTTGTTGCCCAGGTATACTCTTGTTTTATGGGTTTTTTTCCTAACTTTTAACACAACACTGATATGAAGTATTCATGAATAATTTAACCTGATCGAATAGCTATGGGCTATAACTGTGACTATTAATCAATGTATTTTATTAATTTACTGTATAAATTTAAAACTGCTTCTAAATGAATTTTAAAGTATGTTCTGAAATGTATTATTTGACTTTTATGATTCTTGTGTGAATCGAATAAAGTTTATGAAACGAGACTATAATATCAGGGTGCGGAGTAGAAGATCTTGGTCTGCTGGTAATTACTTTCCCGATATCTCCAGTTTTTTCCTGACAAGATAGTATTTAAAGCAGGTCCAAGGCTCTCTCCAGAACTTAATCAAAGGACAGAAATCCAGTCCCAAGATGTTTTATACCCTCTTAATACCGCTGCATTAGATACATGAAAATTAATCAATCTGCCATGGAGTGTTCCACTGAGCTGCCTATAGTGTGACTACAGAAGTGCCAAGAGGCCCTGTGGATAAACAGAATCTAAAGGATAGATAAGATTCCAGAGAAAACTGAATACATATTGAGAGTTCGGACACCCACAACTAAACGCTGGGCACATGACATGTTATACTGTTGTATGCAGTCTGAACATTACAGCGTGCTGCATCCTCCTAAGAGCCGCCCCAAAAACTTTTGGGGGTTGTACCAGACGCATTTGAGTAGAGGGAAAGCGGTGGAGGAGGCTGGGGCCAATCCAGTGACAAGGGAGAAACTGTACACGGCTCAGACACTAGCTGATTTCCCACTACTGAGGAGTATGGTTTGAGTTGCTTTTCTAGGCACCTTTGGGGGGGGGGGGGCTCCCTCCGGGGGGGGGAGTAGAGCAGTGGTGGTTACTCAGATGGGTGGTGCGTAGAGGGACTTGTGGGTCGGGGTGATGACCAAACTGATGCTGCCTGGTTTGGGGGGGCGAGTTCGGGGAGCCTGTCTTACGAGCTGTCTGAGGGTGGGTATTGCGTTCTATTGGAGACTGGTGAGGGGGGGGCTACAGGGATGGTCTGATCTTACTGTTAGTTCGGGCATTGATTAGGTAATGTGCGCCGCCTGCCCAGCTTTGGGTTGTTGGCTATAAGGCTGTGTCTACATTTGAAGTGGGGCTACTATGACAATGCTCTGTTGTGTTGCACTGTGTATGATCACTTGGGGGTTTGGGCTCCTTGAATTGCTTTGTTTTTGTGCTCTAAAAACTTAATAAAATGTTTAATAATTTTTTTTTTTTAAATGAATACATATTTGCATTGAATGCAAAGTGGTAGCCAGCATCTAGGGGCATGACTACTTTAATACAGTCATTAAATTATTGTTGAGGTTAAAACAGATGTGACTTACAGAGAGCTAAGAACAGTCCACATGTAAAAGAAGAGGCCTTTATAGCACGTGCTCTGCAAGTTATTTGCTGGCTCGAATAACATGTAAAGTGAATCCAAATGTAGATTAATTGGTTCTGAGTGAAGTTATTGTCAGGTTAACCCGATGTGATTTAAAAGTAATGCAAAGAAGTACTCGGGTCAGTAAAGCATGTTTATTGCCAAAACTGATGCGATTTAAAGGAACATTAAGATTTGCTTAGTTCACTGGCAATATATTTTTCACGTCATCCTACTTTACTTGTTTACAAATAAAGCGATTGTGAGCTCAGCCAATTTGTGATGTAAAGGAACCACAAAATTTACTTAGTTCGTAATAAAGCAGCCATGAGGTCAGTTTCAGAAATGATTTAACCAGAGATCTTGTTGCAGTTATTATCTCATGAGAATCATATGTTCATATTAATATGAATGTTTTGCAGTTGAAACGAAAACATTGAGATATTTATAGAAATATATTTTTCTGGCCTATGTTTTCCTAGGCCTTGTCTCCATCTTGGAAAAGATGGCTGCTGCTGACTCCTAATAATCATCATGTGTTTATTTTCTCATTTTGACACCCCATGCAGCAAAATGTGCACTGTTAGTTGTGTAATAAGTTTGCTGTTCTCCAGGAACTCCAGAGACGCCTCTACAGCATTTAAGGCTCTTCCTACTCGCTCACTGTAGACAGAACATTCATGAGTCTTTCCATTGTTTATGGTAAAACATTGCCAACCTCTAATGACATTAGGTCAGAAGAAGCAAATCAATATTCAAGTAGTAGTCTAGTGCTAACATAGTGTGTTTTATGCCGTTTCGTGTTTCTCAATTCTGATTTGTTAATGAATTATACATTTGCTCATTTGCTGCTCACTGTGAAGCTCTTCATTGCTTTCCATGGCGAAATTTGTTATAAAAGAACCCTGAATTTGGGGGTGAGCCAGACCTTTTTGATCTGTACTTCAAATCTCTGTTGCTTTGCTGCTTATTTTGGGCTTGGACTGTTTTCCTGATTTTGCTCATTATTCTATTTGTCTATATTGCTGAGAGCCTTTCATGTCATTGATTTATTGAACGGAGCCATATTTCTGCCTTTGGTGTTGGTCTTTAATATTTTAATAAACCTTTGTTTTTCCGTAAAAAAAATGATGATTTCCAACTCCCTTTTTGTATTCAAGTCTATTTTATTTTCAGGCGATAACACTTGCTGCAGATTCGGTAATACACAGCGTTAAGCCTACAACCCTGAACAGGGCCGGCCGCGAAGTAACTCAGCGTTAGGGCCTCAGGGCCTGCACAAGAAAGCAATGTTTTACACAGCGTCTTGCCTACAACCCCGTTGGGGCCGGCCGCGTGACATAATGCAAGCTGTTGTATCTTTCAGCTATGCAGCCAATCCGGATTCCTAAATCAGTAACAAGAGGTGAACGTGCAACCCAACTCCCTTTTTGAGATTGTCCTTTCTTCTTATTGACTGTATTTTAGCAATGTTGTGTGAATCTTCTCCACACTACCTCATTTATTCATGATGTTAACACCTTCCTGGACCCTCAATCTGGCCGCTGCTATTATGCAGATTATTTAAGTGATAGCGCCAGCCCGTCCACAACCTCAACTGATTTTCCGGGGTAACACGCAATTAACAATTTGTGTCTGATTCACAAAGGTAAATTATACTTTTGAGTAATTTACAGTTTTGAGTAAGTTTACTACAATCTGAGTGTAAGTTACTATTAAAATAAATAGTGAGTCCAGCGCCACACATGGACAACCACTGGTACTGTGACCCCCTACCATAGAAACTAATGGAGGTATGGAATTAAAATATTAGGAAAACATGTTGAATCAAAATATTTAAAATAGTTTAAAATATAAACAAACATAATTTAACGTTAAAACATTTATAAAATAGTGCTTCTTTTTTATTATAAAATACTTTAATACCCTACTTTGAATTTAACAATTAAATAATAGTTTTTTAAGTATAACTTAACTAATTGTATTTAAAACTATCCATCACTTTTAATCATTATTATTAATCCATAATGCAAATATGTTTTCTTTAGATGAGTTTATTTTTAATTTAAACTAGAACAATAATTTTTAATTAAATATGATATATTCCTATTAACTAAAGATTTATTTCAAAATTATGTTAATGGTTGTGCACTGTTTTTTTTTTATTTCCTATTATTTACCTTGCAGAAAGTATGGTAAAGTGTTAGGGAAAATAAAACGTGTTTGCTTAGTGTTCCCATGCATCTTGTTATTCCGAGTGGGTACCCCAGTTACTGGCCCTACTGAAATTTCAGTGGAATATGTAATGAGCTTACAGGGCTTGCAAGATAAGCTGTAGCAAGCTTTGTGGGTGCCCTACTTTCTTACTTAAACCAGTTTGTTGGGGACAGTATTGCCAGCAATGGCTAATAATAATGTGTTGCACAAAGATATACCTTCTCCCTCTATGGGTGGCTATAGTTTGGTCCGCCTGCAGGTTTTGTGTTGCGGCTAGCATAAATTGTGTCAGTTAGTCATTGGATTCCCTCCCATCAAACTCCTCTTTAGTGACATCATCTTGAGAATTGGACACAATTGCCTCAATAGGATGTCCTGTTTACACAACAAAACAGAAGATGTACTCTTCTATATGCACAGCAGAAAATGGTGACCGATCTAGCAAAAACATAACTTTTTTTCAGGCACCAAACAGAATTTTACCTGGATGTGACTGATCAGTTCATGTTTTAAGTCTCGGACAACATATCTTTAGCATGAAAAACGTGAATTGAAATATAGATGAATGTTTTTATAGATTGATTCTTTTATGAAACCAAATCCCTGTGTGCTTTGTGTTTGGTTGCTTGGCAGAATGTGACACTTTGCAGATGCTCTTTCCTTGGCGCAATTAGGTACTCTCAATAAGTACTAAGAAGTTCTTGTTTTATCCTTAATAGGTTGAAAGAACAGCAAGTCGACCGATAGCAGCTGGAGAGGTATCTCGTTTTCAATCCCTTGTTTTTCTTGGAGGGCAGCTGAGCTTGGCCCTTGGTGTGCTTTTATGTTTAAATTATTACAGGTGAGCCATCATTATTTTCTCTATCGCCACTCAAATTTCAATGTTTAGATTTGTATGGTTTGATAACTCATTTGCCTCTGGAGTATTTTTTGATGACTGATGGTCTTACATTTGAGGTAACAAGGCGGAAAAACTGTGCTTAAGTAGTTCGCATTTAATGCAGCTAAATGTTGGAACCAACTACCCGAGAATATTCGGCTTGAACCTAACCATCTTGCTTTTAGGAAGCGGTTGAAGACCTTCCTGTTTCATTGAGTGGTGTCGTCCTGCTCTGGGTCTAAAAGCGCTGGGATGCCTCCGGGTAGCCATGCGCTATAAAAGTGTGTACTCATTCATTCATTCATTCATTCATTAATGTGTGCCTGTGGTCGGATCTGGCACTCATTTTTGGGATCCAGGACTTAATTTTGATCATTCAACTTTATCCCGAGGCAAATAAGAGAAAGGTAGAAAAGACAGACAGAGGAATAAAAAGTTAAGAAAATAGTTAGATAAGGAGAGAACAGGGATGGAAAACCTGCAAGAGTGAGCTAAAGAGACAGGCACTGTTGGGTGGTGGAAGAGAAAGGCCGGAGGTAGAGTCAAGTGTAGGCAGCCTTGATCTCCAGAAACTCCGGTATTTAGAACTACAGGCGGTACACTTCTAAGTAAAACCTTGGAGCCCCTGCACTTATTTTTTTACAAATTAAGTACTGCATTCAAGGGTATACAAACCATACCTCCCCGTGGGTGGTTACACTGTGAAATTGTTGCAGGGACCAAATGTTCAATGAATGGTGTTGCATGTAATACACTCCCTTAACTTTCCAGTCATATTGCATTCCTATCTCTTCAGAACTTATGGTTTGATGAATACTGATGGCTGCAATACAGATTTGCAGCTCGCACTACATCTACACATCAACACAATACTAAGAGTTAAAACCCAAGCTGAAAGAAAAATAGACTATAGTAAAACTATCACTGATGACTATCGGAGAAATCGTGCATCTTAAAGTTAATTGATCAAGCAGCCTTTTTTAGATAATATGTTGAACTACCCGTTCATGGGTTCCTGGAGAATATTGTATCCGATTTCAGAAGATTCAGAGCAGATTTGTTATCATATAGACTTTAAATCCCATTAAAAGCAATGCTGCCAAACAAGGGTCAAGCCGGAGACCAAATCGAGTCTTAGATATTATTGTTAGTGCAAGAGAGTTCGGAAGGGTGTAGTATATATCTTGAAATATATTTTGGAGACATTGGAAACCAATCTAATTTTTGCAGTCTTTTTAATTAACAACATCTTCTTCTTCAAGTAGGGGTTTGTGATCTACTTCCTTGTAATGTTGGAAAACACAGTATATAACCTAGGGGGTTATTTAGAATTTCACAGATGCAGGACATCTGCCAAAAATTGGTGGATGTGCTGTTCTCGATATTGTGTACCTAGTTTACATGGTAAATGGGATGGGTGTTCTGGATCCTCCAAATTTTGAATAATGTATTTAGTGATAGTTAATGTAGTTTTATCTCTTTTTTCATCGGATCACAATACTCTCATTTTTCAGTTTCTTTTCGACAGATATACGTCTTTGTGTTCCCTAGAGTTCTATAATTATTTCTA
The DNA here is from genome assembly GCF_964261635.1 of Lissotriton helveticus. Taxonomy (NCBI): domain Eukaryota; kingdom Metazoa; phylum Chordata; class Amphibia; order Caudata; family Salamandridae; genus Lissotriton; species Lissotriton helveticus. The sequence goes on along the minus strand of NC_136059.1, from coordinate 1,246,250,013 downwards.
GAATCTTGAGTAAAATTAGTAAGCCAGTTTGGATCTCCGCCCATGATCCTTGATAACTTTGACGTCAGTGCTGTGACTCCTCCAAAAGTGATTTGGAAACTCACAGATCTACCTCACACCATGAACAACTGTGACACTTACACTAATAATCAAATACAGGGAGGAATCAACAGCCTGTAAGAAATTACTCAACACTGCAAAGAATAAAACAACTCTACTAAGCTGTTTCAAGTTGTAAAAGATCCTACTACTCCCATGTCATTCTGTCCTAAAGCCTTCTCTGCACAAAGTTTTTAAAACAGCTTTCACATGACAATTTCTTATGAAAGAGATTTAACATCAACTTCAAGGTCGTCAACCTCTGAGACATCTTAAACTTTTGAAGTATCACCATCTCTTTTTTATCTACTTTGCCTTTACTTCAAATACTACGATCCTGTCGTTGATGGAAAATACTTTTTGAACCTCTATTGAACACTTGTTTATTGGGGTTCTTTAAATCATGAGCACCCACTTGCTTCCTTATTCTCTTCCATATTTGAACCTTTCATTGAGGATCACTGTAGCTGCTACAGAGATGAAGGAGTCATTAATTACATGGATACTGGCAAAACATCCTGCATCAACAAATCCACCAAGGCCCAAGATTAGAGATTTTGTTGTGTTCGGTGACTTTCTTGTCTTTTAACAAACTGAAATCAGACGTTAGAGACACACTGAGTCAGGACTGATTGCAATACCCGATTATGACTGCATGTCTACAGAGTCTGGTGGTTTCACAGTCCCCATCTTATTGGACTTCTCTGCAGCATTTGACATTGTTAACTATTCTATCTGGGCATGCTGCCTGCCGTAGATCACTTTTGACCACTCACTCCTCTGCTAGATTGCATATCTGTCTGTAAAAATACTCACTCAGGAGTGTATACCTTTACCTCACAGGTACAGCCACTAACGTAACATCCTTTTGGGCTCCTTGTTGTCACCTATTCTATTTAAAATCTGTGTGCACACTCTGGTCTGTCTCATTCACTCTTGTGATGTTCAATGCTTCATCCATTTTAACATTGGATAGAGGTTTCAGCTCGTGAAGACGGGTCGGCGGTCTCGTCACACTCCTTTCATTCAATGCTCTTTCTCTAGAGCTTCAACGCACGATTTTGTCAAATTAGCAAGGCACAGATTAATGGTGCTTGAACAGCTTTTCGCAACTCTATACAGGCTTTCATGCTCTAATTTTCCAGGATAAACGCCACGTCTTTCTGAGCTCAATGGCACATTCCAATAAGATTGGCCCCTGAGGAAGGGAATGAAACGTCCCAAAATGCATCGGGTATTCATATGAATGTTTTATGAAAGTTATTTACAAGCTATGAAGCTATAAGTAGAATTGTTAACACACAAAATATAATAATGTATTGAATATTCTTTTCTGTTTATGTTTTTGTTGTGGTTATGACAAAGATCAAGTTATGATAACATGAATAACATTCATTGATAAATGATAATCGTTTTTGAGTATTGTTTTAATTAGAATGTTCTGTTTGGATTAAATTAACGGGTTTGGTTACAACTCAGTGAATAGTGCTCAGTGTACTCAAGTTACCATACTTTTAATAGCTCATCCATTTTAAGGACATCAAGATTTCTTTTAACTTGGTGGTGATTGAATGTCACAGTGATTTATTTTCCAACAATGTCTGATGGCTATGGGTTGGATGGACTGCTGTTGGCAAAACAATTGATTATTGGTGAAAATGAAGACTTCTGAAGATACCCTGCATTATCGGGGAATGCTGGAATGAAGAGGAGTTGTTTCCTCTACTCTTGATCCTTGTCTTTGCATCTGTGTTCCCTGAACATCCTTGACCACATGTGGCACTCCTTCAGAGTCATCACAATCAATCTGTTGATTCAAGACCTTGGACCCAATCTCACCCATGCATTTTCATAGCCGGTGTTTCTCCCCAACCCCTCTGTTTAGAGGAACATGCATTCTATGATGTTCCCAATGAGCCCAAAGCTCTGAAACCTACCCTGGAACTACCTAATACTGTATCACAGCCTATACTGGATCAATCATCATCACCAGAGGTGCCAAAAACTGCAAAGCAACTTCACATTCATAGAGGTAGTGTAGCTGTAAGCGCTGGAGCAAAACAATTGTGAAATGGATGCAGCTGCCCTTCCTATTGAGGCCTATTTGTATTGCTGGAGAAGCCACAACTGGACCTGGAGGATAGGAAGGGAGGACACCTAGTTGGGAAAAGTGATTTGTCACTCTACATGTGAGAAAGAAATGTTGTGTGGGGATTATGGCACTGACACTGGTACCCATCTCTGACCCCATTCTCAGATGCTTACTTTTGTAGTGGTACATCTTAGAGTATACAAGGCAGTTGCAACCTGACGTGAAGACCATAAGGCCCAACTCCATTTTAAGTAGACCGAGGCTCCATTTTCTATATTTTTGTTGAACCATCAACATGTCTGCCTTTGACGCAGATGTCATCTGTCATTATCTTTCCAAGAACCTGTAAAAGTGTCAAGTCACACTGCTATAGACATCAACAAGACACCTGATGCAACATCAGTCTGGAACAAGTGCTTTGTTTCTCAATTTCAAGGTCAAACAAGAACAATGGCCAACACAATGTAGTCCTAATTGTCATAGCTTTAACTTATTTGTTTAAAAGAATGTCTTGGATTAGCATCTTGATGCTCATTGGTTATACTAAACATTCCTAAGGTGATCACACAAGGGGTGATTTTTGCTACAATCATACAACAGTTGCAATATCTGCATTACGCCAATTACCGCATTTAGGAAATTTCAACATGCCATTTTTGTACATTTTCTAATAAGTGAGCAAGGCACTGCGAATGATGACATTTTGGCTTTGTGCTATTAAGGTTGAAAGTTTGGAAATCAAAGGGATTTCTCAAATATATTCCCAATGTGAGCCAGAAAATGCAGTTGATACATTCTAGTCCATTCTTCAATTCAATTTTCGTTTTGAAGAGGGTTGATTTGTAGTTACTTTAAATTCTGCAAATTTTAGAGGAGGCATGGTCACTTAACATTTCTTGTCTCCGAAGTACAATTATATTTGATGGCTTGTTTGATATCCTAAATTTGGCTTTACTAATTTTAAGTTGTAAGAATTTGCAAAACTCATTGCTTGGATGGGCTCATTTGGGCAAAAGAGAGAGGGGTCTAGTCATCTGACGATTAGTAAGATTAAGGTTTTTTCGACTTTGCCATTTCATCAATTGAACTCCTTTTATTATTCAATAAATGGTCGTTAGGTGTCTCATACAAGTGCGTTTGACGCTTGCTAGATAGAAACCTAAGGCTTCAGCTGTGGCTATTGGGATTTAGATTGGTAAGTCTTGGAGCTCTTTCCCTGTCTGAATTATGATAGGATGCCCTGGCCACTCAATCTTTTTCAGTAGTTGAGTATAGTGGGATTTCTTCTATTGTGCCATCGTAAATAAATAGTTCACATTTACTTAGTGGCTAAGAAAGACATATTGTCCAGTTTTCTTTCATAGAAACAGAGTTTTTTGTTAACTCATAGAAATGTTTAAAAAAATTATGGTTTTTAAAGAAAATTTGTAGGAGTGTCTGACCTAACATACTGATTACTTAGTTGATTAGAGGCAAGAGGAATCTTCGCAGGCTTTATACAACCCTAGTGAATTACATCTGATTAAAATACCTTACATTTTTTGGTGACAGCGTCATCATTTCTTTCCACCATTTCTCTCATGAACTTTGTGAAGAGAAGATCCAGAAATGTCAAAGCTGAGCTGCCAGTGTGTATAGCTATCTGTGATCATTTCTTTTATAGAAAATATGTTTAGAGGCACACATTCAGGCTTAAGTGGTTATTTAGAGTTTGTCAGACACGGAACAAAAACATTGGCAGATGTCTCTCCCACCATATTTAGAGTGTATACCTCTAATGCTTGACTTCCTTATCTGCAAAAAGTAAATAATTCTCTCCTGATCTTTTTCGGTGCACACCCAAAGTATGTAGTTCCTTTCAGCATGCTAATAGAATAATCCCTCCCACAAATTCTTCGTAAAGAAGTTAGAGTCAACTCTTCCAGGAACACTTTGAAACTGATTGACTGGTTTCTTAATGTCGCCTTACAACTTAATAGACTTACCTTTCTTCTAGACAGCGTATATCCCTCCGACTTCACCCCCTTTATCTTGGGGATTGATTTAGGCTTTTAATCCGACTCGACAGAATCCTGTTTATGTTGTTCTGAACAATTTGATTTAAGATTTGTGCTTTGATCCTTTTGCACCATTTTCTTTTGCCTTTTCTAAATTACGTTTTTTGGGGAAATGTTGACCTCTTGTTTCACTTCCTGTAACATTTTTGATTTGTGAAGTAAAGGTCTTGTCCACACTATATAATCCCCAAATAAATAGATACCTGTTTTTTTAAACTCTAAATAGGGTGAAGAGAACACCTGCCAGTTCTAAATAACCAAGCAAATAAAAAGGTTTCCTTTTGGGCACACCAGTTTTTAATTTACTCCATTCAAACACAATACTGTCAGCTTAATATGTAATATACTTGGAACACCTCCATAAGGAATACAATAAAAAACAAAAGTTAAAAAATATACATTTTAATAAAAGATCAAGATAAAAAATCACAATGTTAAATCATTAAATTCAATACATCATAAAAACATTACATTAGACTCACTCTAGTTGTGAAGGACAAACAATTTTTCAATTCAAAATATCCTACATGAAACAGTACAAACTAATGGCGAGACTTAAATATTGCATGGAAGGATCACAAGCAAAGCAAGTCAACTGTGCCTTTAAGTGTAAACAAGGCAAGGGGCAATAAAGTCTGGCCTCTGTGTTTCTTGTCCCAATTCGAATTTAACAGAAAAACTATGCGATGACGCGTTACGTTGGGACCAACTTGATAATGCCACCTTCTTCTGGATTTGAATAAATAATATTCCTTCCTTTAATTCAAACTGTATATCTTGGTTTAACTCCTGTTGTGTAATAGATTCGAGAAGATCTGGTTCGTCAGAGCCGACTGAACATTAAAAAGGGCAAATGCCTCGACAATTGTACAGGAAGGGATTAAGTTACCCTCGTGTATAATAAAACTACTAGTCTCTGGTTGAATAAAGAGACCTGCTTGTCCTGGAGTCCTTAAAGATGGAACAATAATCTGAAATCTATGGCACTGTCAGGGCTATTAGCGGCACTTAAATTATTCAGGTATCGGCCGTTATTTGCACTCTTCTTGTTAGATGGAAGCCTAGGCTCAAAAAGCTCCCGTAGCGCTGTGTCAGAAACTCTCGTACACCGTGTTTCTGCTTCGGTGTTGAAAACCTAATAACCACCTTAGTGTTGTAAAGTATATATCATGACTCTGCAGAGAATTAGAAGATCACGGTCAACGCTGCCAAAAGCAAATCTCAAAGTATGGGATAAACTGTATTGAATCATCGACATATCCAGCTATTTTGGAAATATTTTGATAGCTTTGAAGGCTATAAATCGCTCTGTCTAGCTAAGCACACAAAGTGAGTGTCAGAATAGGTTTGGGGGCGGGCAAAGGTTGGGATTGTTTGCCTCTGATGTCCCAGTGTTCATCCTACTATGTCTCTGCAACCCAGGCACTTACAACGCCTTCTGCACTTGATTCTTGGTGGCAGTAATGGCTGGCAATCCAGGCTTCTCAGGGAGGGAGTGTGGAGTGTGCCTCAAGCTCAGAACTCAAAAGGCACCCAGCAGCAACGGAACCAATTGTCCAATTTAGTGCTTATATATTTAGAAAGAAAGTATATTAATGCCCTCAAAAACGACTACCCACTATAATATAATGGAGTGGAGGGCCACGGTATTCTGAGTTTAAAGTCAGCTTTTCCCTCATCTTAAATCTATATAAGAATAGTGTGGACATTTTCACACAAAGGCACAGGGCTTTTACTTTTCGTGCTCTCAAGTTTATAGTTTCTAACCCTAAAGTCAATCCCACCAGTGCAAGTCTTTTAGACCTCTGTTAGCTCTGAGTGGGACAGCACTCTGCCTCCAGTCTTGGGTTAGTAGCAGAGGGGCCCACTACCTGAGGGCTGACCTTTGGCAGGCTTCAACATTGCTCTTGGTCCTAAATAAAGCACAGTGTGAATCAAGCAGGGTCAGAGTTCACAGGGCCATTGCCTGAACTCCTCAGGCAGTAGAATGGCTCCAACTCCACTCTCTATGGTGTCACTGCGGCTGTGGTCCACTTTGGGGCACATTAATCACAGTCATAATGTGCAGTCTGCCCGGGCATACTTCTGCAGGGTCACAGTATTGCTGCTGTGGAATCACAGTGGCACAATCCGCTTCATGCACATTTCAGGACAGTCACATAGCACAGGCCACTGCAGGCAAGAGAGAAAACACTCCGGTTCAGGCGCACACTGGTCACTCTCTCTCAAGTATCTTCTGGGTAAACGGACCCAGAGCTCTGAGGTCACTTCTTTATGCTCCCCCTATTAGACAACACTTCCTACAGGGTAAGGTCAGTCCTTCCTTCCTTCTTCTCAGGCAAGTCAGCTTCCAGGCGCTTGAGGCCAGGGCAACAGCTCTTTCCTTTAGATCAGACTCCAGGTGATGTCCACTCACGTCTGGTAATCTGACTATTAGATAGACACCGGCTCAAAGCACTCCTCTGGACACTCTGCAGAACACCCCCTTTCTTGGTCAGAAAGAACGTGGAAAAAGCAGCTCCCACCTTTACACAGATAAAGCAGACAGGGGATGTATTTTCTCTGTCTGTAGTGTGTGTTGGTTCTCCTTCCATGTGCCATTTCCAGATTGTCCTACAGCCCAGTCTTTGTGTACATGTGATATTTGCAGCAGGGTCATCTTTTGTTTGGAGGAACCACAAGAAAGATACAAAGAGATGTGAGCATTCTGCATCTGGCTTTCAACAGCCACACTTAACAGCGGTTAACAGGAAAAGAGACAAAATATTGGCACCATCTAAAGGATTCTTCACACGCTGAACAACAGAAAGTGCAGTCTCACCCTTCACCCCAACACCTACCAAATGACAGTACTCAGGACTACTGATCAGCAGCTCTATTCTGCAAAAGGACCTATCTACTTTCTGATGGGAGAGGGAAGCCTGCCTCCTCTTTGACCACTTCACTGTCCAGAGTTCCTTCACCAGCTTCAGGAATGTCAGCAGTGCACTTCCACTGTTTGGGAAAAGAACTCACCTCCCCCTTGTGCACAAGAACAAGCTTTGGGCTTACAAAATGGAATACACAGGCCTTCATTACTCTGTTTCACTTATGCACACAATACACACACCATGCAGGTCACACACAGATATACCAGCAAACATACACAGGATGAAGGTGCCAGGACCGGGGTTAGCGGGTATCAGCAAAATGTAGGCGAGTGGGTCAATAGGACTCCACTTGTACTCCATTCACACAGATAAAAAGCTCTAGTAACAAAGACAGATGCACAAACCACAGTACACTCCCACCTCAGCACTACATAGTAAACATATGAACAGGACGTTTTCTAACTAATGAGAGCATGTTTGTGCATCCCTCCAGGTCCAGGAGCTCTTTCATGTCAAGACAGTCCCTGATCTTCACACACGCTAGATTAGCATGAGGCTGGAGACAAAATCAAAAACAGGATACCATGTAGCTGCAGTTGAGCACTCAAGGCTGGTGAATATGACTGGACACCATGCAGGGGACATTCCTGACCCAACAGTGGCGTTTTAGAGAAACCAAAAAAAACTATGGATAAACACAGGAGTTCTCTTGTGCTCCCTTTTGCAGTGTGAAGTAAGAGGAGGCGGACACATTTGTGTTAAGAAATGGTTTACATGTTTAAGATAGTGCCTCTCACACTGACAAAGGTTTGAATTCATCATATTTGACTTTAGGCAGGTACAAGATACTTTGCACAATGAATGACAGGATCAAATAAACGTATGTTATCGTGAGATAGTTCTTGAGGAAGCCAGATTGTGATGGGCAGATTAATGAGATTACCCCAATAAGACTCTATGAGCTAGTCGTTTTTCAGGCTGAGTTCAAAATGTGCAAGGGACTTTGGTGGCCCTTGCAGCATCTGTGCATAAGCTCTATTGAAAATTACATTTTAGTACTAGTGATATGAGTTGATAATTTGCCATTCTTCGGGTCCTAGGCCTTTACCATGAAGAAGTCATCATATTGCCGACAGAGGCTCCTTCGGTTCAGCTACAGCAAATAGTTTCTTCAATTCCAATTGTGATATTTTATGGACATAAATGGTAGCAATATAAGAGTTTGTAGTGTTTAGGTTCTCGTCTTCTCATAGAAGAGTACAGATAAGTAAAGAAACTTGAGTACATAAGTAGATTTCACTGCCTTTGGTAGATATGAAGTTGTTTTCTTTTTTAGTAAAAGATATATATATATATATATATATGACTCCGCTTGTTTGGTATATAGGTGACTGGCGAGGAGATGATGAGCTTTATATGTTTTACAAAAGGATTTGCCTGCTTGTGTTCAGAAGTAATACCAGGCATTCCTGCCAGTTTATCTTCCATATTTAATTTGCATTTAAATACTTAAAGATTAAGTTTTCATGAATAGGTGTCTTCAGTTACTGTTGATGTGTCATGCTTCCTCTTTTCCAATGCTAGAATTCTAGATTCCACAATTTTGTTCTTCTGCGTTGTGATTTTAGTAAGCAAGCTTCTACTGTAATTCTTCATGGCATCCCAGTGAAGATTTGGTCAGATCTTGTTTGACCTGTTTTCTTCTTAATAGTATCTAAAATCAGATTCTCTTTTAAGCGAATTTAAAGTTTGGAAGATGCAAAACTCCTTCCCAAAGTAGGCAAATTTCCTTTTCACCTTATTTAGAGTGTTTAAAAGGTAGTCTAAATAGGTTGAATGGGACCTCTTATTTTGGACAGATATCTTACATCCGTCAACTTCTGAATGACCCCCTTAGATTTGATATGGGCATGCCTATTTCAATGGAACCTCTGTTGCATGCATGGCCCTGTATGCATATAAGTTCTATCGCTAGGCAATTTATCTTGTCTCAGTGCAGATTATCCACCACAGTAATGAATTTGACAAAAGCGTTAATGCAGGAATAGAGGGGGTAATGTAATATCCAGGGATCCGTGACTACTAAATGCTTACATAACGTTTAAGGTTTTGACTATCTTATTTTATGTCCAGAATCCCTGACTAGTGTATGATTGAGCATCATGTAAAATTCCCCACCCCCAACAATTTGCCTGAAATTTGCAGGGATAGAAACCAATTTTATTTTTGCTCTCATTCCAGAACATCAATTGGGCCAGGAGTCCTCTTCACCGGTGCCAATTGTTTTTTGCAATGTCACTGGATACAACATGCCCTCCGTATCCAATGGTGCACAAACACATGATGGACGGAATGTTGAACAAAACAAACCTTCACCCCAAGGGATCTGGGTTAAATCAATTGTTCTTTTGCTCACCATGCCACCTCAGTTTGGACTCAACCATATGCAAATTAGTCTTGACCCTGCTCCTCATTGGAACAGTCCAGTCCAAACTGCCAGGCCAGGTCCTCCCTGGACTGGAAACAAGCATCCTGGGACCGGTTTTGGGGTATCACTTCTCATCAGCTAGGCTAGCTTGAATCCCTGACACAGTGAGCAAGGGACCCAAGTCTGGGCATACCCATCCCACTTAGGGTTAAAAATGCTTAGCAAACAAATGATGGACGGGATGCTGAACAAATCAAACATTCACCCCCAGTCAAGAGATCTGGGTTAAATCCATTGTTCTTCTGCTCACCATGCCACCACAGTTTGGGCCCAGCCATATGCAAATTAGTCTCGACCCTACTCCTCATGGGACCAGAAACAAGCATCCTGTGAGCAGTTTTGGGGTATACTCTGGGGTACATCATCTTTTGTATTCCAACTCTATTCAGCAATTTCCATTATGACTTGCTGCTACAATCATTGGCTTAGATTTTATCCTACTTCTTGGGACAGCACTGATCTCCGCACACTTTGTAGCTATTCCATTTATGGGTAGTGTTTGTAAGGGCAAAATCGGACATAAAACAGAGGATTGATTTGTACTTGGATAGGACTTACTAATATTTTGTCCCCAAAAGTGCCATGTGAGGAGTCAGGGCAGTATCGTTCTCCAAAATGTAATCCGTTCTGTGTACGCCACTTCTCAGCATGAGCAGTTTGCAATACTGTCTCAAAATGTCTGCTCAAAGGAGCCCTTATCGCTCTTGCAACATCCTGAGTTAGGGTTAACAATCACCCCCTTAGAACATTCTTTTGACATGTGGAAGTAAAAATCTGTGTAACATTATGAGTTGGATAAATGTGAAATTAGATTAATAGCACCTCTGTAAGATGCAAGATCTTTTCCCAATCCTCATCTGCATTCAGGCCTAAATCTGCCATCTGCCAATCTCTGAATCCCAGTTAAGTGACTGCCATGTTGTAGAGAAGAGTCTTATAAATCTTGGAAACTTGCCTCATTTACAGGCATCCTTGGCATGGACTGGGGTGTCATCCTATATGTTGTTTAGATGGTAACGCAAACGTTCTTTATGCTTCAGACCAAACTCCAACTGGAAAGATTTTAACTTGTTATTCCTCATACTGGCTCCACATTTGTAATACTGATCAGGCCCCAGGTCATAGAAGCAGCTGCCTTTGGTATAGTTTCAACCCAAAAAGAGTTTTCTTTGGTATTTTTTTTTAAACCACTGATTTAGTTGCTTCCCACAGGCTTTAATTTGTGTGACTGTAGCCTGGGGTGTTGAGTGGGTCCCATCCCTCTGTAGTGGTAGTGTAGGTCTGCCGCAACCCCTTGACCTATCACTCTGTTCATATACACAGTTATTCCAGCAGCGAGTAAGCCCTTATGTTGATGGCCACCAGGTGGGCTGCCCAGAAGTAATCCCACTGTTATGGTAGCAAATTACCCTCTTCATACCCTGAATGGTGCAGGGTTGTAGGATACTGGTGGGGTCTTCAGACCCCAGAGATCAAATTGTAGCATAGCCTCAGTCTGCCAAAATTATACCTACAGGATTTACAGAGCAGTGTTTTGTAAAAAATATATTTAAAAAAGGCAGGTGGTATAGCTTCTTAGATAGTGTGGCTATAACCAGAAGTGACCAATGTAATCTCTCTCAATTAGCAACATGTTCCTTAAATGTACCCAATAATACCTAGAGATTCTGTTCTGTTAATGTATCTCGGCTTGTGGTGACTTCTGTGTCGAAGTATCAAAACTCCTCTTTCTCTCTATTGAGATGATAATCAGCAGTAGCCCTGGAGGACTAGCGCTGCACGTGAAACAGGGTGGATTTGGCAGCTAATTCTGAATCTGGAATGTAATCTGAATTTATAAATTATTTCGAACCATTAAGATATCGTGAACCAGGGATCTGCCTGAAATACAAGCCAAATCCACTGATCATCAGGCCTCTGCTGATATGGGAGAACAGGAGTTCCAAGGCAAATGCAAACAGCATTGGGAAAAGTGTGTCTTGTACCTCTCGCATAATCGGAATTTGTCTAACAAAATGCCTTTCACCCTGACTGCTGCTGTAGTTTCTTATATATAGAAGGGTGATCAAAGAGACATACATTGGGCAAGCACTTTCTCAGTGTCAAGGCAGAGACCAAGTTTCTAAAGTGCCATCCAGTGTATTGCCCTCATCCTTACAGTTGTAAAGATAGCATAGATTCAGATGTGGGTCTCTGTGTTATGTTATGTTATGTTAATTTCGATTTATATAGCGCCAAATCACCGACCGGTCTCTTAGCGCTTGCTTTGGGAACCCGTCCTGGCTTTCCCTGCGAGATTACCCCTACTGGGCACCCCCAAGGTGAAGACCAGGCATCCCGCCGCGGGGGGGCCGTAGTGGAGATTAAGCAAGCTATTGCCCAGAGCTGCAGAGTGTGAACCCATGATTCGAGTAGGCACCGAGGCGAGAATTATCGAGTCCGTGGACATTTGGGCTCAAGACCCTGCCGCGTCGGGAATTGAACCCTGGTCCCAGGTCTGACCTCTGCATCAGGGTCTGCCTCCTCTAACCAGTGAGCCACACTTCTCCACTGAGAAGTGTGGCTCACTGGTGAGGCATAACACTTGACTGGTGTGGATGCACCAGAGGGGAAATAGCCAGAAGTCCATTTGCAAGCATTTTCTGCAGAATGTGGATGATAGGAGAACCCTCTGTGTTTTGTTCATTAGCATGATTGAAGCATATCTTGTATCAGCAATAGCATGTCTTCAGTTGCGGCCCATAAAACATTTGCAGTTGTAGCAGGCAGGTTAAGCAAACTATAAAAGTACTTCAACCGATCTACTGAGAGACTAGTAGTTCAGGAAATTGTGACTGATTGAAGCTGTATGTCAGATGTCTTCATCTCTTCTACTGTAAATTCGTGTTCTGATAGCACTCTGTTAGCATCTGACAGTTTGAGATCAGTATTTCCCTAAGCTGTTTCATCAGTGTAACATCAAATAAAAGCTGTACAGGCCTCTCTGATATTTCATAAACACCCAGGCTTTTGCCTCTCCCTCACAAACAGTTGTACCCTATGTATCATTCTCATCTCCTCTCCATTAAGAACCTTCCTATTGACTATTGAGCCATATTATAATTTTCCGAATCTTAGACCCCATTTCATGCATTCTCTTTTGCACTCTTATGTGAGGTGCCCCAATGGCATCTGCAGCAGTCTCCTTGAGTCAGTTCTTTAGATGATTGACAGTACCTTGACCCTGTTAGCTGGTCGCGGTATACACTTTTTTACGTATGACTACGTAGCCATTTTGTCTTTACCCAGCGTTAGTCCCCATTTCATAATTCACTTTTGCACCCCTGTATAATGTGCTTTAACTGTATATGTGACAGTCTTTAGTTGATACATGGGCCGTCAGTCTTGTTAGCCGGCCTTGATAGACACATCCTTTTCTGTAACATGCATGACAGTTTGAAGGTCTCTAACCATCTGTATCCTCTCATTTCCTATCGGTAGTTCTGGACACCTCCTGTCTCCAGAGAATACATTATGGGCTTTGCATAGATTGGCCTGAGGGTCTAGTGAGCCCTCATTTCTCTCAAAGAAGCGGGAAGTCGTTGACAACTGTTCTTTTAGGATAAGCTTGTTAAGGACTCGAGTTAAATTTCCATGGACATATAGTATACCCAATAGTCAGAGAACGCATGACCAGGCACATCTCTCCCTAACTGGTTACTCCACAGAGTTGACCGGGAGAATGTAATACATGAGGATAAAAAGTTAATCTAGTTTTTAAATGGTGCCATGGCCCCAAGCTATAAAAGTATGGTCCTTGTGTAGCATGGTTTAGGCACATCACTTAAAGGCATACAGACCGCATATAGGGGTCCATTATGATGTCGGGCGGATTGCCTCCGCCAGGCTGGCGGTAGCCACCGCCGGCCTGGCGGAGGCAATCCGCCCGACAGCCATTGCCAAATTCCCCCCGCCATATTAGGATGGCGGGGGGGACCGCAGCGGTGATAATTACCGCCCGCCTGTTTTCCGCCCCGGTGGCCTTGCGGCCGGGGCGGAATATGTTTAATATGGTGGCGGTGTCTGTTAGACACCGCCAACCATATTACAATGCGCATTCTGGCATGCCTTTCCGTGGCGGCAATGCCGCCACGGAAAGGCAGGCGGAGTCCCCCTGCAGGGGCCCGTTGCGGGCCCCCAGGGACTCCGTGGGGGTGGGGGGTGCACATGGGGGGTACCTATGGTACCCCCCTGCATTTCAATGCACAACATAACAGGCACCTCGCGGTGCCTGTCATGTTGTGCATTGAAATGCACATCGTGCATTTTTAGCATTGCGGCGGGCGGTGCTTTCAGCACCGCCCGCCGCAATGTCAAAAATGCGGGAAGCGCCCGCCACTGTGGCGGGCGCATCATAATATGTACAACGGGACCCCCGCCCTTATGGCGGGTGGTCCCATTCACCGGTAGGATGACGGGCGGACAAAGTCCGCCCGTCATCCTAATGGACCCCATAGAGTTTAGAAGGCAGGACACTGTCGCCATATTTAGAGATTAGAGGTGGGCAAGCCACTGAAAGGGCCAGCCAGTCTCAAGTCAGATGCCTGGCTCTGGCTCAGCACGAATCCCTCTTGGACCCTCGAATCCCCAAACGAGCTGAGCTTTCCTGTGGCTTCGGCCTGCAACCCATGCTCTAACTTAGTACATCAAGCATTAAAATAAAAAAATTTACCTTTTTTGTAAAACAGAAGAGGGTAAGAGATACCCTTCTACTGGGTGAGTGGCAGAACGGGAAATATGAAAACCTGGGTTTTTCCCGGCTTCCACGTTTGACCAATTTATGTAATCCTAGAGAAATATTTCATATCAGTGTGCCTTCTTTTTTCTTATGCAAAAACAACAAATGATGGATGGAATGCTGAACAATGCAAACATTCACCCCCAATTACAAAGATCTGGGTTTAATCCATCATATTTTTGCTCACCAGGTCACTCCAGTTTCGACCCAGCCATATGCAAATCAATCTTGACCCTGCTCCTCATGGGAACAGTCCAGCCAAACTGCCAAGCCAGGTCCTCCCAGGATTGCAAACAAGCATCCTATGACCCGTTTTGGGGTATCACCCCTTATCAGCAGCCTGGCTTCAATCCAGTCGTGCAGTGAGCACTGGACCCACGTTTGGACGTACCCTTCCTAATTACGGCCACAAAAGCAAAAAGAACAAATGATGGACGGAATGCTGAGCAATGCAAACATTCACTCCCAGTCACAAAGATTTGAGTTTGATCCATCGTTTTTTTGCTCGCCTCGTTAACCTAGTTTGGACCCAGCCATATGCAAATTAGTCTTGACCCTGTTCCTTATGGGAACAGTCCAGCCCGACCTGTCAAGCCAGGTCTTCCCTGGACTGGAAACAGGCATCCCGGACCGGTTTCGGGGTGGATTAGACCCAGATCTGTGAATGAGGGTGAATGTTTGCATTGTTCAGCATTCCGTCCATCATCTGTTCTTTTTGCATTTGTTGACCTTAGTGGGAAGGTTATGATGCCCAGGAGTGGCTCCCGTGCTCACTGTGCCACTGGATTCAAGCTAGGCTAGCGATGAGGGGTGATACCCCGAAACCGGTCCCAGAATGCTTGTTTCTGGTCCAGGGAGGACCTGGCCTGGCAGTTTGGCCTATACTGTTCCCATGAGGAGCAGGGTCAAACTGATTTGCATATGGCGTGGTGAGCAAACAAAATACGGATTCAACCCAGATCTGTGACTGGGGATGAATGTTTGCATTGTACAGCATTCCGTCTATCATCTGTTCTTTTTTTCTTATTTCATTGGAGAGCACTTTGAAATACGTGAGTTCAGGGTGTGTGTTATACCAGCATCTCTCTTGTATATGATTTAAATAGACTATAATGTTGCTTCATGTAAGAATCTTCGACCACATATATGGTGTACTTGACAAGTGACTTGTGTTTTAATTCAATAATGACTTTGTTGTCATGGCGGGGGCCTGAATATTTTTAAGTTAATGTTTAAAAACTGTCACTTTTAATAAATATCTGAATGCAGTGATATAAGATGTACTAAGCTGTAAAACTTCTGCATGTTAAAGAAATACACTTTTTTAGAAAGTTGAAGCGACGTTATCATATTTGTTTGTTGCACCATTTATGTGCCAAACATTTTCAGCACTCGGCTCGAGCTTGGGCTCTTAATGCTCACACTGTTATTTGTTGGCATGCCCACCTTACGAGATCCCCACCAGCCTGGAGGAGATAGCTATGCCTTCGGCGAATCCGTCACCATGGCGACTCCTGTAAAGGCATTGTAAGTTTGCCAATCGGCTACCATATTTCATGCCAGTGTATAAGTAGTGTGATATGGAAGGTGCTTGTGATCATGGCAAAGCAGCCATCGGGGTCCAGCCATTTCTGTGAATGTGATGACATTTTTAACATGAATCATCATTCCATTCAACTTGCTCATGAAACCCGCATGGGTAAGAAGTGTATATTCCTTTTTACCTACAAATTGATATTCATTACTTAAAAGATGTGTGTCTCTTGGCTAAGGGCTGAATCAGAATTGGATAAAGACACCACGTTAACTCTTGCACTGCAGCCCATTAACCATTCCTCTAGCCCCATAATTCTGCCAATGGGTAATGCTATAGGTGGACAAATATTGCGTTTCGTGAAGGAGGACCCCCCCAACCATTGTTAGTGGAGGCCTCTGCTCCCTTGGTGGGGATCTCTGCCCGTTGCCCGTGCCTTCTAGACGAGGATCTGGAAAGCCTTAATTGCAACTGCTGGTGTGGTGGTTGTAATAAAGGCTGCAAAGTTTGCTGTGCAGGCGCCATGTTTGTTGCTCCCGAGCTACAAAATATTGTACTTTACATTTGCACAACACATTTTCATCCACTTGAAGAATTGGCATCTCCCCTCACAACTGGTTGCTGCAATCCATGCTCCTCTATATGCCCCTCACCAAGTTTCCCCACACTCCTTACCATACACAATAGGTTTGATACAACCTCTGACTCCAGTGCACAAAGTGCCTCTCAACCAAATATAACCACAACATGAATACAAAAAAATTCTAAAGAAATTTTCAGTTGAGTAATTCCGTCAGTATTGACAAGAGACCTGTGAAGGTTATATCGGTGTGATCCTTATCCAATGATCTATTCAAACAAGCATCAGTCAGCCAAACCCAGATGACAAGCTTTGCCCATCAACGAAGTCATAAAGAATTTTAATAGTAAGGATGAACCATTCTCCTTTCCTTTGAAATATAAGAACAGAGACCAACTGCAAGGGCCAGTGTAACCCCACAGCAAGTGCCAATGGAGTCGGGCATCAGTGACTTCCACCGGTGCAGAACAACAACACAAACACCACATCAGGTACTTCAGTCATTGTAATGTGAGTGTCCTTGATGTCTTAGTCACTTCCCTACAGGTTGGTGCCAGGACCCTGTGTCTTTCCTCCTGCCCATGGTTCGGGAGTGGATCATTCAGCTGGGTGCTGTGTAAGGGTCTTTACCTTGAGTTGTTTCTCTTCACTTGTGGTGCCTCTTAAACCCTGCTGCTTTATTCCAACTCTGTTTGGCATTTTCCCTCAAATCAGAATGCACCAAGTTAAGATCTATATTAATGAATTCATTCCTTTATAAGTGTGGTCCTGGAATCGATTACAGGTAAGAGCGCTTCTTCGAGACAGGGTTCCTGTGTCGTGGGGCTGCCTGGCCAGAAGATCACAAGTTTTTGTGGTTTTAGTTGTTCCTTGTGACAATGTGAGAAAGGTATATTTGTCTGAGTTTGCTTGGCGGTCTCTTGCATCTCTGTAGTGATGATGTCAAAGGCATACCTTTAATTGGGAAACCTTGCTTTACAGAGGGCGTTGCGGGGAGTGGCACCTGTAGGCAAAAGGGCCTTGAAGGTGAAAGAGGGAAGAAGTGTGGTAGCTACAAAGCTCATACAAAAAGTAATCAGTCATAGCAAACGTTCTGAAAAAAACACACATGGATAAGCAATTGGAAAGAGGGGGCAGACACACTGGGTCAAGTGCACATAGTGCTTTCACCGCAGTCTACTTGGACCTGATACCTTGAAGCGGAAGCCGCCTCCAGCCTCGTAGCAGCAAGAGTGCTTAGCTAATGTACAGCTCCTAGAAGAGCACCAGGGAGCGCAGCCAGGCAGTCCGAGGTCTCCTTCAGCCCCAGATGACCCAGTGCCCCTTTTCCCAGGGAGCAGTTCACCTGGGTAACTCGACAGTAGAGCGGAGCAGGAAGAATGCTCCTACAGAACAGAATCGGGCTGAACTGTCTTGAAGACCGTTCACTGAGAGATATAGGGCGATCTAGTTACTTGATTGACCATCATATCCAACCAATTTTAAACAACAATACATCTCCTTTTATATTAAAGTTTCCAATTTTGGAGAGATATTGTTTTTTAGTTAGATCTACAATTTTTTCTTTCTTCACTATTTTCTTCACCTTCCATCTGGAGGTGTCTTTCTAATTTCTAGACACTGCTATCCAGACCAGAGGTTGCCTTGGATAAGGCTGGCATATAGCACGTTATTGGACACCCGATGACTATGCCATAACGCTGAATGTGGGGCGGAGAATAGATATACACCGCAAATAACAACCAGTGTTTATGAGGGTGATCCATTATAACCAATGGTCCTATAGCTACAAGTGTCCATTCTCCTTTTTGATTAATTGATTCTGTAATGGGGAACTGAATGGACCTCAACTCCTCCTCCCTACTACCTGATCACGTCCTGTCTAGAAGAGGTTCAGGTTCATACACCCCTGGTCAGTTGTCCAGTCTGCATGAGTTGACCTAGGAGGAGCTGTCCGACTCGTGGGCACTCCGTAGCGACGAGTAGGGCTTCTTGAAACGCAAGAAAAGGCCTTGTATTTTCCTTTTCCAAACCAAACTCAAGTTTTTCATACATTTAGGTGAAAGAAAAAAGCCAATGGAGAAAACACCAGTCTGCCAGAGACAAAAAAATAAACCTAAGAAATACCTCTTCGACAAGAAGTCAGGCAGCAGCCGGCAGTCGAGGAATTAACAGGAAATACAGGAGCTTAACCTACAGGAGGAATCTGATGGAGGACCCCCGACATTGTTAGAGATCACTGAATGCAAGGCGCGGTCTGTAAAGCCTTGATTTGCAACCTTCAGTGAGGAATCTGCAGTGAAGGCTGTTCACTTTGCTGAACGGGTGCCATGTTTGTTTAGCCTGCTCTGCAAAGTAATGTGCTTTCCAGAAAGAACCCCACAACATGTGTGTTTGTTGCTGGAAACATTGTATCCCTGCCCTATAGGAAGTGTTCCCTCGTGTCCGGACTGTTAATTGGTTTCCCTTCTTGGGGCCGCAAAGCCTCACTTCCTGAATTCAGTGAATTAGGGTATGGCAATTACCAATGCAAATTTGGTTTTTGTTTGCATTTGAATGATATTTAGATAGACAAAAGAAGTCACTTGGCCCTTGAGTGTCTAGAGTGTTGTGTGTCTCCTTTCTTAACCTCCTCTTGTTTGTTGTTTCACGCTTTGTTGTAGTATTGCTCTTGGAGCAGCATCGCTGGCCCTGGTGGTTACATACCCCTTGATGAAGAGGATTACCTACTGGCCACAGTTTGTATTAGGTGAGCATCATTTTGTATCTCTTTGTGTGTGTAAGCACTTCTGATGAAGCTTCAGGAGAAAAGAAACAGAAGACTTCTTTAAAGATCTCCCACATCTGTGTCCAATCCAGGAAATGTGTTTTGTGATATATGAATTCATATATATATGAAGAAATCCTTCACTCACAGGGGATCCTAATGATCTTTCCTTCTCACGTTGCATCTCCTACAGCACAAAATGTTTGTGAAAAAATGTATTGTCTGCCGCTCACTCAACACGCTGCTATAGGCGGGACATTTGGGAAACCCAATCAAAATGTAAATCCACAATCGTCATCCAAATGTTTGCCCACATTCTACAATCTGAGTGGTACTCATTTTATCTCCCACAGAAGGACAAAAGGCTAAGTGGGAGCACCGGAATTTGAACCTGTGACCATGAGGTCAAACACAGGTCCCTCGATGCACTAGCTGCCCACTGAGCCTCCAGTTTGTAATTCCAGAAGTTTTTTTTGTAATAAAATATACTGTTTAAAAAGATAAAGCATAGGTAGCCAATAAGTACAAATGAGAAATTGCAATAGTTATAATATTCATAATGATTTTAATAATTATGCATGTCCCTGGGGTATTAAAAAACTTTCGCCCCATCTCACTGCTCCCGGCTCCCGCGAAGATGTTAGAAGCCTATCTCAACAAACATCTGGCTGCATTTGTGGAGAGCTCGGGCTGTCTGGATCTTTCCCAGCATGGATTCAGGAGGGATCATAGCACCGAGTCTGCCCTCACCATAGTGCTCGATAATATCCGCACTAGGGTCGATGGGGGACAGACCTCCCTCCTGATCCTCTTAGATCTCACAGCGGCTTTCGACACCCTATCTCCCTCGGTGTTAACATCTCGACTGAGGGATATTGGGGTCCGGGGGTCGGCTTTGAGACTCCTTTCCTCTTTTCTCGATCACAGAGAGCAAAGGGTTATGCTGGGCCCGTTTCTATCTCCATCCCTGTCTGTGCAATGTGGGGTCCCTCAAGGGTCAGCGCTTAGCCCTACCCTTTTTAACATCTATGTGACCCCCCTTGCCAGACTTATCAGATCTTTTGGGATGGAGGTAGTTTCCTATGCGGATGATACCCAGATCCTCGTCTCTCTCTCCCAGTCAGTTACGTCGACTGCCGCCAATTTTAGATCCTGTATGGAGGCAGTCGGCTGATGGATGATTCACAATTCATTGAAACTGAACGGGGAGAAGACAGAGGTGATGGTTTTTGGAGGAAAGGAAGAGATCTGGTCTGCTGAGTGGTGGCCGAACTCACTGGGTGCCTGTCCCGATCCTACCTCCTCTGCAAAAAATCTGGGGGTTATGATTGATCCCATCCTTAGTATGTGCCAACAGGTCAACAGGACTATCTCGACCTGTTGGGGGATCATTCACATTCTAAGAAAAATCAGGCACTATCTGTCTCTTCAGGCAAGAAAACAACTAGCCGTTGCACTTTTGGGCTCTCGTCTGGACTACTGCAATGCGCTGTATGCTGGACTGAATAAGAGTCAGCTGCAGCGCTTGCAGGTGGTCCAGAACGCGGCAGCGAGATTTGTTCTCGACTTGCCCAAACGTGCCTCTGCCACCGATGCTCGGAAGCAGCTTCACTGGCTCCCCGTTGGGGATCGTATCCTTTTTAAATCCATGTGTATGGTGTACAAGGCCCTAGCTAAAACTAGCCCCACGGGCGTTGGATCTATCCTGTCTCAGTACAACCCCGGCAGGAATCTTCGTTTCTCACAGAAACTGCTACTTTCTGTGCCTCGTGTCAGGAAGACAAGATGGGGAGGCAAGGCCTTTTCCAATCTGGCCCCTAAATGGTGGAATGCTCTCCCTCTCGAAGTAAAGTCCCGTCCCACTCTTCAAGCCTTTAGATCTGCCCTAAAGACCCACTTCTTCACACGCGCATACCTGTAGTGGTGCTCTGCATACTTTTTGATCCGTTTTTGATAGGCGCCTTGACACCTTCAGGTTTAGTTTGCGCGGTACAAATTGCTTAATAAATGTATAGTGGGAGACTTAAAACCAATCCACAAAATAACAGTTCATAGAGATCCGTATATTCTACTACACTGAATATGACGATATAGGTGGGAGTTCTGCTTTCTGCTTTCCAGAATTACTCATATACATAAGCTTTAACACATTCTTCTATCCCTCCGCTATCCTACTCAATCCAAATAACTGGCTAACCTATCCACCACTCAAATTACTTTCATATTTCACTATACTAATTCAACACTAATCCTTTATGGGTTCTGGAGTAGCGTGCTACCCGCCGAAAAAGCGTTTTGACGCCTCGTCAGGGATAGGTGTGATATATAATGCAATTACAATACAATACATTACAATACATTCAGAAATATAAGAGTACATTTCTATATGTGTAACTTCAGTGTTATCAGTTGATTTGCACTCAGTGTTTGCGTTTGTTTCTCAAAGGAGAAAATATTTTCTGCCCTCCATGGGTAACCCTCTTTCTATTTACTCCTGCCAATTTTGAGGGTGTTCCCTCCCCTGTTGCTAGCATGAAAACCGATTTACTCCAGACAGTGAGAGGAGTAATTTTGTGACTCATTTCACGATGGAAAATGTCTTGTAAAAAGTAGTTGTTTGGTTCAGATAGATCCAGTTAACATTTCTTTACTGTGGACTTGATAGCTGTCATTTCAGCTCATTGGGGGAAAGTCCCTGATGTTAAAGAATGGTGGATTGTGGCCCTGGCGCCGTACAACCTTTTAGGTGGATGACCTTGAAAATTGGCTGGGCGTGAATCCACTGAGGATCTGTATGGGCCACAGCCTTTGCTGGTGTTTGAGGGTTAAAGCGACATAATTAGAGCAACTGTTCCCCTTTAACCGGCATCTTCTACCATGCACTTCATTTAAAGTGAAATTCCCCAATAAAGTACAGCTGAAAGGTTGTGCAGTGTGAAGGTTTTCATGTAGAATCTCTTTTCTACTTGTATTGTGCTGAACACAGATAATGACCACTGTTCTTCACTGATGTGTTATTGAGGTTTCTCCCAGGCTTAAGGTATGTCTTCAGGGACGTTCTGATCTGCAAAGGTCACTCTGGCAGATACTCTGTGGAGCTCTGTTGCCTTAATGGAAGAATCAATCCCGTAAAGTGCACAAGTCTGTTCTCAGCAGAGTGTCTCTGGGTATGGAGTCATTTTGCACCAGGCAGAATGTGATACTATATCACCAGGTTAAAATATCCAAAAGAAATTATGATTCTAAATTGCTTAACCTTCAATGACTGGGTTGTTTCTTAATGTTGCCTCATTTTGCATACTGTTGCTTCCTGGGGGATACCTTTGATCAACTGTTTCCCCCCTTTCTGTGTTTTATCATTTCTAGGCTTAGCCTTCAACTGGGGTGCCTTGCTTGGGTGGTCGGCAGTCAGAGGCTCCTGCGACTGGTCTGTCTGCTTGCCCCTCTACTTCTCCGGTGTGATGTGGACGTTGGTATACGATACTATCTATGCACATCAGGTAATGTGATAAATGCTGTAGCACAATCCCTGAGCTATTAACATTTGAATGAAGGAGTGGACTGATATGGTGCTGCAAAGTACTTGTGTAGATTTTAATCACGTTTCATGAGGTGTGGTTCTTTTGTAATTGTGAACTGTGGTGGATTTTCCTTGGGGTCCTGATGATCAGTTATTAGTCAAAGGCCCACTTTTGTCATCTCAAAGGGAATCTCACATTTAAGTCACCAAAAACAAATAGTTCTGCTTTGATGTACTTCGCCATGCACAAAAGGAGCAAAGTGTGCTCTAGGATCTATGCCCACCAGTAAAATAGAGGATGCATTAATAATGCAGCAAGCGGGGAAACATTTGTGTGCGATCTGAGATAGTGCTTCAGTCACAATATCCACAACTTCCTTACTGTTTCAGACCAGGATTCTTATTTGTGCAAATGTATATTTTAACCACTGGGACCCTGGACTCCTGAAAAAGCGGAAAGACATCTTTTAAATTTAAAGTTGTATTGTGGTTGGCCGAGGTGCTCTGACTGGTCCCATTTGCAAAGTCAACAAACCACAAAGAGCAGAATTCTATCCACTTCCTCATACCTCGGCAGCCTTGGCAGCCATGTTTTCCAGAACATGGGAACTGAACTATGAGCCAGTCCTGGTTACCTTTTCGAGATTGATTGAGAAAGAAAGTTGGAAATTTACTCACGTAGGTGTACACCGGGGTTTTGAGTTAACCTCAAACTTTTTGTCATTCGTCCACAATTCAAGGAGTAGTTGCAGCTTTCCAGAATTACATAAACAAAGAGATTCTATCAATGTGTGGTGGTATAAATTTTTTATATTTATATTTAGGTGGGTGAAAAAAAGGTGTAATAATAAACTCTCTCTTCGGGTGGTAAAGATGAGAGCACAATGTGCTTGTTAAAATACCCCTCACACACTAAAAAAATCCTTTAGTGTCATGCTTCATCATTGGGGTCTTCCCATCCCTCTACGGGGCGGGGCGTGCTACGACCTGACGAACTACGCGGGAGCACTTTTAAGGTGACAAGGCTATGTGACAGTGCAAGGTGAGTGGTGTCAGTGAAGTGTAGGGACCTAATAATGTGTGGGAATTAAAAAGCTAAAAATCCTCTGGCTAGTGGAAAAAAACGATTTATTCACTTCCCTAGCTGGGGACGTTAAGAAGGGGGTTTTGAGGTAGAGCAATTAGCTAACTACCTGGTCTACATGTTTCGTAAGCAGTCCCCTACTGCTTACTCATCAGGACTTTCTAATGGCCCCTACTAGAAAATGCTCGGTTTCTAAGTATGATAAGCCTACAGTCCTAAAAACTAGCAGTAAAAATCCACTGTCAGTTTTAGCTTCAGGGCATGAGCTGGCCCAAGGGAAGCAAGATAAAATTTATCAAAAAAGTTGACCTAAATATGGTCTTGCTGTGGCGCATGTTGTATGCCCCATGAGCTGACAGATGGTGGGTGTTCACCGCGGTAATAGTGTCCGCATAAGTATAATGCCTTACTCCTACCCGTACTGCCGCTCTGAAGCAGTACGGGTAGGAGTAAGGCATTATACTTATGCGGACACTATTACCGCGGTGAACACCCACCATCTGTCAGCTCATGGGGCATACAACATGCGCCACAGCAAGACCATATTTTGGTCAACTTTTTTGATAAATTTTATCTTGCTTCCCTTGGGCCAGCTCATGCCCTGAAGCTAAAACTGACAGTGGATTTTTACTGCTAGTTTTTAGGACTGTAGGCTTATCATACTTAGAAACCGAGCATTTTCTAGTAGGGGCCATTAGAAGGTCCTGATGAGTAAGCAGTAAGGGACTGCTTACGAAACATGTAGACCAGGTAGTTAGCTAATTGCTCTACCTCAAAACCCCCTTCTTAACGTCCCCAGCTAGGGAAGTGAATAAATCGTTTTTTTCCACTAGCCAGAGGATTTTTAGCTTTTTAATTCCCACACATTATTAGGTCCCTACACTTCACTGACACCACTCACCTTGCACTGTCACATAGCCTTGTCACCTTAAAAGTGCTCCCGCGTAGTTCGTCAGGTCGTAGCACGCCCCGCCCCGTAGAGGGACGGGAAGACCCCAATGATGAAGCATGACACTAAAGGATTTTTTTAGTG
The DNA here is from genome assembly GCF_964261635.1 of Lissotriton helveticus. Classification (NCBI taxonomy): domain Eukaryota; kingdom Metazoa; phylum Chordata; class Amphibia; order Caudata; family Salamandridae; genus Lissotriton; species Lissotriton helveticus. The sequence continues at coordinate 1,246,225,112 of NC_136059.1, read as the reverse complement.
TGTGAGGGGTATTTTAACAAGCACATTGTGCTCTCATCTTTACCACCCGAAGTGAGAGTTTATTATTACACCTTTTTTTCACCCACCTAAATATAAATATAAAAAATTTAAACCACCACACATTGATAGAATCTCTTTGTTTATGCATATCGGATTGGAGGGTGATTCTGTCAATACCTCTATACTTCCTCTATTGTTTTGGCTTTCCAGAATTAGTCATATGCATAAACATTAATACATTCAGAAATATAATAAGAGTACATTTCTGCATGTGTAACTTTAGCGTTATCAGTTCATTGGCACTCAGAGTTTTTGTTTGTTTCTCATTACAGAAAATATTTTCTTTTCCCCATGGGAAAACCTCTTTCCATTTACTCCTGCCAATTATTTGGTGGCCCTCCCCTGTTGCTAGCATGAAAACAGATTTACTCCAGACAGGGAGAGGAGTAATTTTGTGACTCATCTCATAATGGTAAATGTCTTGTAAAAAGTAGTTGTTTGGTTCAGAGAGATCCAGTTAACATTTATTTACTGTGGACTTGATAGCTGTCATTAACCTGCATCTTCTACCATGCACTGCATTTAAAGTGAAATTCCCCCAAAAAATGTACAGCTGAAATGTTGTGCAGTGTGAAGGTTTTCATGTAGAATCTCTTTTCTACTAATATTGATTTGAAAACCGATTGACACATTCTTCCATCCCCTCTCCACCCTTCTCTTTTCCACTTAGTCTTCTTTCTCTTTCTTTGTCACCTCACTCCACTACATTTTGTTTCCCCCTTCTTTCTTTTATCTCTCGTCCTTTCTTAGACTTAATCTCTTCTCCTACCTTCCCTCTCTTCATGAGCTACCTCTCAACTTTACGACCTCTCTCCCACCATCTCTCTCCTTCTCTAGGTATCCTTTCCTCCCTTTGCTTGGTCTTTCATTTTCTTTTCCTCCTACTGCCCCTCTCGTCATCCTTTTTGTCTTTATCCACCTTTTTCCCCATTTTCTTTTGACCCTTCACTACTCATTTTCTCTCTCTTCACTCCTGTCTCTTCTCTATGTCCCCAACTCATGCTCAATAAATGGTAACCCCTAACCCTTAATAAATCAGGGGTGCTAAATATTTTGATAATTAAACCTGCTATTCCAGTATTAAACATGCAGGGAAGTTTACCGTGTGCCACAATAAACGTTAACACTTCTAAGTAAAATACATGCTTACTGTTTGCACACCACATTTTTATGAAGAATAACATTTTATGATACAGCAATAATGACCCTATTTACCAGGAAACCCCGTAAAAGAATTAAGCATAATGGAAGCTTTCTATTCCTCGCGGTGTATCTAGCACTATGTCCGACAGCAACTGTGTAAATGTCATTATTCAGATGCTGAGCTATGTACTTGCCTGCTACAGAACACAGAATCTTTTAAAAGCATTTTACTTTAGCAGTTTTACATAGCGCACGGGGAGATTCATTGATGTGCAAGGATCACAAGATGTTGAGCCAATGACAAGACTTGAACCTGGTTCATCAGTTCATAAGTCGGCTGCTCTGGCGCCACATCCTTTTTAGGTCCCGGCTAGACAGCACTTGCGTTGTTTAGCCGAGACTTGTTGTATATACTTTGTGGGCTCCAGCCCACTCATAGACTTCCCATTTGTTGACTTCATCGTTACTCCCCTATTCTTTCTCCCGTTTGTTCATGGCTGTTAGACCTGACATCCTTGGCGTAGTTACCCCTGACTTTTTACCTCTGCCTCCTGTGTTTTTGATGCTATGCTGGATTTCACTTTTGCTGGTTTAGATGCTTTGGGCCCTTTGGCCACTACTAATCGGTGGCCAGGGGCAAGTGCTCCCTGTATAAATTATTAAACATGATTGGTCCTCCATGATTGGCATATTTGCTTTACCTGTAAGGTCCCTAGTTGAGTGCACTGAGTGTGCCAGGGCTGGTAATTCAAATGCTACTAGTGGGCCTGCAGCACTGATTGTGCCACCCACATGAGTAGCCCTAAAATGGTATCTCAGGCCTGCCACCGCAGTGCCTGTGCGCAGTCTGTGAACTGCCATGTTGTCCTGGCAAGTGCCCACACTTGCCAGGCCCTACCCTTCCCTTTCTGTGCACATAGGACGCCCTTATAGTAGGCCCAAGGTACCCCCTGGGCAGGGTGCAGTGTATGTGAAAGATAGGACATGTACTGATGTGTGTAACATGTCCTAATAGTGAAATACAGCCAATTTCGTTTTTTTCACTATTGAAAGGCCATCTTGCCCATAGGACAGAATGGGGAAGGCTGTGTACCATTATACCAGCCTATCTTCCCATAGGAACGAGATGGAGACATGGAGTCTGGTACCCTTACATTCAGAGTTTAATAACACATCTTTTTGTGAAGATGGTTTTTAAATCCTGCGTTTAGAAATGGCACTTTTAGAAAGCTGCTATTTTTCTGTTCAAGCCTTTCTGTGTGCCTCTGCCTGGTTGTGGATTGACTGTCTGGCTTTGGGGAGTGACAGGGGCTGGTAAGGTGTCTTGGCTCCAGGAGTCTGGGTGTGTAGCCCTAGGCTGAATAGGCCCATCTGCATTTGGAAAGGTGGGTGGGGAGGACCCTGGCCCCCTTTTTCAAAGGAAGAAGTTGTGCACTGGCAGAATGCCCCCAGGACTGGTTTGAACTGGGTCCAGAACCCCCAACACATGAAAAACAAAGTCTTTAGGGGTATAAAAGTAGGACAGAGACCCCTTGAAAATCAGATTTCTACAATCAAGAGCAACCTCTGCCGGAAGAAGGACAGCTGGAGAAACTAAGGAAGACTGCCCTTGCTGTGTGCTCTGGGGCTGACCTGCTGTTATGCTGATTCAGCTAAAGGAGAGAAGAAGGGGACTTTGCTGTGTGCTGTGCTTCCCCCACCTGCTTGCAACCAAGATTTTGCTGTGTGCTGTGTCAGCTTAGAGTCTCCAAGGGCTTGAGAAGAGCTGGCCTCCTGTTCCTGGAACACAGCGTTAAAAAAGTTCCCAAGAAGAACCAAGACGCTGTAAGAAACGTCTTTATTCGCCATCTGTGCTTCATTACTAATGGCCTGCCGTGTGGGCGGATCGGTGTGCTCATCGGCACACAACTGACGCCAGCCGTGGGACTGCTGGGCCTCCCTCGTTAGTAATTCCCCCGAGCGACTTGATAACATCGTGGGCGGCCTGACAGCGACCTACGCCCTGTGAGGGGGACTGCCGCGCCCGAATTATCCAGGTTTGCAAATCACCGCCGCTGCCCGGGACAAAGAACAGCCGGAGAAACCCACCGCCATCGGCCCCGGGTCCGCTGATGTCACCGGAGAGGCCGCGCTGTGATTGGCCCGCCGCGGGAGGCTCGACTGAGGAGCCGCGCTGTGATTGGCCTGCCGCAGGAGGCTCGACTGAGGAGCCGCGCTCCGATTGGGCCCGGCCGAGAGAAGAGTCACGTGGTCGAGGGGCTCGCTGGCAGCGCCGTGCTGGGATTAGCCCAGCGCTCGTTACGGCCCAGCGCTTGTGCCCCATCCTCGAGGGAGCTGCCGTCGCGGGAATCAGCGGCTCAACACCGGAGGCCGGGGAGCCTAGCAGGGGAGAAACCTGTCCCGCCGGAGGGCGCATCGGGAACCAAGGATTGCCAGTCCCTCGCAGAGAAGCCACAATCCCCCAGGTAACGCTCGGAGTGTAGTCCCGAGCCGTGGTGTGTGTCCTTGCCTGGGGGTTGGGTGCGGAGGGCTGCCTTGTCGCCATAGTCGCCTGAAATTGCGAGTTAAAGATACGCCTGTAACTTTGGGGGCAAGTCGGCACCATCACTGACCGCGGGGTCAGCGGAAGATACCGGAGAGGGTAATAAAGGACTGAGGGGCATTGTTGGTAGACACGTGTACAAGTAAAATCCCTGATAATCGCACACAAGGACAGAACTGTTTGTCCCCATAGCTGCTATTACGCAGAAACAGGGATTACACATGAGAGGGCTGAAAGAACATTACAAGAGAACCGTTTTTCTTTTACCTGCAACAGAAGTTTATTGTGTATGTTGGCCTTGCTTTGTGATTTTTGGTCTTGCCTAAATTTGATATAAAGAATCTATTTTTTTATACGTACCTGTGTGGTGTCCCTCTGTGGTGTTTCACAGTATTATTGTGGGTGTTGGTGCAACTACTTTACACATTGCCTTGGGGATAAGCCTGTCTGCTCGTGCCAAGCTACCAAGGGGGTGAGGAGGGGTTATCAACAGTGTGTGCCCCTTTACCCTGACTAGAAGTAAGGGTCCCTATTTGGTCAAAGGTACCCCCTCTGCCAACTAGAGACCCCCAATTCCAACAGTGGTGTCTTGCTGTGTTTAGCCCTCCCTGAGAGCAGGGCTAAGTACTATATCAGTACACTGGTCACCATTATAGCATGTGTTTTATGAACTACTTTTTTTTTTCTTGAAAAGCAATTGACACGATCGGTCCTGTTATATCACTTGCCCTACTCTGTTTTTTTAAACAGGTCTGTAAATCTTGTTCTTATTGCATCACATTTGCTAAGCATTCAAAGACCGAGAACAAATGTCAGATGGTGTTTTTAGAGGATGCCTGTTCAGTGTTCCCACCCTCTCCTTCATTGCTGGTTCGCTGCTTGTTTTCCTTGTATTCTCAGCTGGCTCCCTTGTGCACCCTCCCTCTGTGTTCCTCAATCCTTCCTCGCCTGTGTGCCTACACCCACCCGTCCTCCCTTATTCGTTTTGCTTCCTCTTTCCTCTGTCCGTTTCTTCCCCCCACCCTATGTCCCTGTTGTTGCATGTTTTTTTTGTGTGCTTGTTTTATGTTGCTTGCTCCATTGCTGCTTGTTCTTTATAGTTTCTTTTGATGTGAACTGTGTACATACGTCATCATTTGGCACTGGTTACGTGTGTCCCACAGAGAGAGCAATGGAGCACGCCTGAGCGGCAGAGTTAATGTTAATGTTATTAAGACTTGTAAAGCGCACTGCTACCATGGGGTGTCCTGGCGCTAGCTCCCTGATTAGAACATACTTGATAACCTAGTTGGAAAAAAGCCATGCTTTTCATGCCTTTTTAAAGGCAAGGAAGCTCGGGCAGCCCAAATGGAAATGAGTAACTCATTCCATGCCTTGACTGTGCAATGAACAAACTTCTTCCTCCCCAGTTAACTTTTTAAAACCTGGCGACCACCATGGCTCTAGTGCTGACCGTACGGTCCTGTTAGGTACATGCCAGTCAAACGTCTGATTAAGATAAGAAGGGCCTATATTGTGAAGTGCCATGCAGGTAATACTCAGAGATTTTAACTTGATCCTATTTCTAATTGGTAGCCAGTGCAGTTTTTGAATTACTGACTTAACTGAGCTAAATTTGGGTGTGCAAGACAAAAGTCCAGCAGCAGCATTTTGCAACACGTGTAACTTCTTCATGTGTTGTTGCTGCATGGCCATATATAAACTGTTGCAATAGTCCAACCTAGGCTAGATCAGGGCAGACATTACTGTTTTTTTGGATTCTGGGGGAATGAAAGGTAAGATCTTTTTGATCATTCTTAGAATGAAGAAAGTCGATGTGAGAGAGTTGACCTGATTGCCAAAGAGAGCTTATTATCAATGATCACTCCCAAATTTTTGGCTTTCATGACCGGAGTGGGTAGTGATCTCAGTTCACCTGGCCACCACAGTGGAGACCAAAAGGATGGGCTATTGTGAAATAGTACAACCTCCATTTTATCAGAGTTAAGTTTTAGGCAATTACTATTCATCCAAGAACTAACAGCTAACATACAGTCATGAACATTTTTGCCATTGTTATTGTCCTTGTTAGAGACAGCGGCGAATATCTGAGTATCGTCGGCGTAAGAGGTCAGGGCAAACCCAAAGGATTTGATTACAGTTGCCAAGGCTGCCCCTTAAACATTTAAAAGGGTGGGGTTGATGGAAGAACCTTGTGGTACCCAACGGGTAGAGAAAAAGATTCCGATATATATAAATCAAGAGCAACAAATTGCCTCTTATTAGAAAGGAAGGATCGCAAAAGGCTAAGGGCTGTACCCTGAACTCCTGATGATGCTAATCGATCCACAAGAATGTCATGATGGACCGTGTTGAAGGCCACCAAGAGATCCAAAAGGATCAAAGCTGCCTTGCCTCCCCCATCTAGGCCTCTCTGATTTCGTCCACCGATTTAATCAGAGCAGATTCTGTGCTGTGGCCACATCTAAAACCGTTTTGTGAGTCATCAGCAAGCTGTGCTTAGAAATAAAAGACGAGAGTTGAAGATTCATAGTTTTCTCAATTAATTTGGCTGGCACAGAAAGGCGGGAAATAGGGCGAAAGTTGATACAGTAGTTGGGTATTAGATTAGGTTTCTTCAAGATAGGTAAAATGGAAGCTAATTTCCAAATCTTGGGAAAGCTTCCGGAATCAAACATAGAGTTGAACAGAGCGATGAGGTTATCTGCGATAATATCCGGAACCAGCTTTAAAACCGAGACTGGGCACGGATCCAGAGGGGAGCCTGATTTCGCTGAGATGAGGAGATCCCTCACTTTGTTCGAGGAAAGAGGTGCAAATTTAGTGGAAGTAGGCAAGTCAAACGTAGCTGCAGGCTCATAACTCTCTCAGGTTGGGGTATTGTCTGAAGGTTCCATAGTGCAGTAGACGTCATAGAAAATAAGTTCTACTTTGTCCTGCAAATGCTTGGCGATATCAGAGCACCAGAGGAGTTCAGGTTGCAGCAGGAAGATGTAAGTGCTAGGGTGTTGCAATCAGCTGCCATCCCCTAGAGCCGAAGTACTGAATCAAACTACCAATGTCGTAGGGCAGGGGTTCCCAAACTTTTTTGATCTGTGGCTCCCTTGACGCAATCGGCAGTTGGCCGTGGCTCCCCACCATTTTTTTACCGGTGGGCGGATGGAGGGGATGTAAGCCTGACCTCGGGAGTACTTCCTGTTGCCTTCCTTAAAGTAATTGGGACGCAATGATGGTTGAACTGCTTGAATTATTAATCTCATCTACTTGCAGTGGGTGGTCAGTTGGTGTACTTTGCAGTGTGTGGTCAGATGGCACACCTTGCAGTGTGTGGTCAGATGGCACACCTTGCAGTGTGTGGTCAGATGGCACACCTTGCAGTGGGTGGTGAGGTGGTGCAACTTGCAGTGGGTGGTCAGGTGGTGCACCTTGCAGTGGGTGATCAGGTGGTACACCTTGCAGTGGGTGGTCAGGTGGTGTACCTTGCAGTGGGTGGTCAGGTTGTGCACCTTGCAGTGGGTGGTCAGGTGGTGCACCTTGCAGTGGGTGGTCAGGTGGGGCACCTTGCAGTGGGTGGTCAGGTGGTGCACCTTGCAGTGGGTGGTCAGGTGGTGTAATTTGCTGTGGGTAGTCAGTGGTCAGGTGGTGTACTTTGCTGTGGGTAGTCAGGTGGTGCACCTTTCAGTGGGTGGTCAGGTGGTGCACCTTTCAGTGGGTGGTCAGGTGGCGCACCTTGAGGTGGGCGGGTGGCGCACCTTGCAGTGGGTGGTCAGGTGGCACACCTTGCAGTGGGTTGTCAGGTGGCGCACCTTGCTGTGGGTGGTCAGGGGGCGGTGTGTGCTCAGTCCTCCAGCCTGCACCCTGTGCTTCTCTGGAAAGGCCCCCCGTTTACCAGAGGATCACAGAGCTCGTTGAGTAAGAGCCGTGATCTCGAGTGATGGAAGCCCCCGCCTACAGGGCCTTGAAATCTAACCAATCAGCTTTGGGTGATGTAGAATTATGCGGCGAGGGCACCCTCTACGTTTCACCAGAGCTGCAGGATTTGTGCCAGCAGCTGCACAAATCCAATCTAAAAGTCTTATATTAACCCACAGGGCCCCAGTGGGCAGCCACCAGGTTATCTGAAGCACCGCATCATTGTACACCATGTCCTGGGATGCTGAGGTCACCTGATAGGTGACGTCTGATCCAACCTCAGAGCAGAAGGAAAGACGTCAGGGAGAGCCAGCCCCCCCCCCCACCCCCAGACATTTTCAGCACAATGGACTTCTCTTCCTACAGATTTACGACCCCCCCCCATCACAGACCCCCTTTCAGGAGGGAGCTAGGCGCTCTTCTAACAAACAGGCTCATGTCCTCCACAGCACCTGGGTGTCCACAATTCTATTTTTTTTCACGTTTTATATTTTAAATCAGGATCCAAACTGAGGTTCACGTTCTCATGACCTGCATTGTATGCAAAACTACGTATCTGTACAATTTAATATATTGTTTATCATTTGTTTAGAAGTTATTTAGATTTTACTTGATTTTCTCTTTGTCAGGAAACAAGTCAGCACAATGCTTAAACATATCTTTAAGTCTTGTCTCACAGCATAACAAACATATTGATATTGATAATCATGCCGTCTTATGTCTTGCTCACGTACAGCCATTGTTTTGATCTCTAAGTCTACCTTAATCTGTAGACCTATAACTACTGCTATGCAAAATTTGTGAAGCGCTCTAATGCCTTCGGGTCAAGTTCGCGCTATATAAAACTCCACAATTTAGTGCTCTATATTCTCTTCGAAGACTTTCTCTCTCACACTCCCGGTCGGTCTTATACAAAAGAATATGCCCAAGCTTTGATGCAAATACTATACTCAACCAGCCCAGGGAATTTCCCTTTTACAATACAATTATTTCGGCATCCAAATAGAGTGGAGTTTATTTAAACACTTGGGCAAACCACTGAACATGTGACTCCGTTTTTTTGTCCTGGTCTCTCTGTTTTTCTGTGTCATTGCCTCTCTCTCTGTCACACTTACCTATCTCTTGGTGCCTTTGTCTTTTTATTTTCCATCTCTCTCTCTCCTTCTTATTCGTGCTCTCTCACAGTTTCACGTTATGTGTGTCTCACTCCCGTCCAAGCCGTGCCCGCTGAATGACGGACGGCTAAGGGTCGTTGGTAGCAATTTCCCACAGTGTGCGCGCGGCGCCCCTGGCACCTCATTACGGCGCACCGGGGTGCCGCGCGCACAGTTTGGGAACCACAGTCGTAGGGAATGCACAGAGGACCCCATCTCCTGTCTGTACTAGAATGGATATGGGGGTTTGTGCTACTTGTAACCAAGACTGGGTCTTTTGGGTCTTCATTGGTGGAGTGTTTAGAAAGGATTCTTCGTTCCTGTCTTCATTGGTGGAGTGTTTAGAAAGGATTCTTCGTTCCTATTGCCCAGCATTCAGGACTATTCTATCGCTGCAGTTGCGCAGAAGCTGTTCTTAGGGCTGTAGAACAAGTGGACGTAAATAACCATCAAAGTCTCGCCACCATTCTTTGATAAAGAATCAAACTGTGGCTTTTTACAGTTTTAGGAAGTCCGCTGTATACTTCTAACAGTAAAACTACATGTCTGTGCAAATGTAATGGTCATTTAAATTGAAAAAGTGTTGTCTGTAATGGCAGTGTGCTACTACACTTTGCATACTCCACTCTACACCACTCCACTCTACAACACTGTAAGCACCTCCACACCATTCTATGCCCGACACTCTGCTTCACTGGGGTGGGGTGGACATGCAGCAGAGGAGTGGGAAAAGGGAGGGGCAATCCGAAGACAAAAGTGTAGCGCATGTGCTGTATTCTGTTGGGTGTGGTAGACTTGAAGTGGTCAGTTGATCCGTTGACATTATTCTCCCAGCACATTATTCTGAGCGGCTCTGCATTTACTACCACAATGTTTGTACGTGAAATAAAAAAAAGGCATCTATTTAGTTAGTGGCAGCTCAATGCTTCCGACAGGGTCACATTAATGGCTTCCTGGGCAGTTATAATGATGAAATGTATGTTTTTAATTCACAAATAGAATCAGCAAATGTGTTTTTTTAAATTCAGCATTAGATCGTGGTTTATCAATCAATCAATTCTTTCTTTATTCAGTTATTGAACATGAACAACCATAAAAGCACAATAATAGATACACATCCACATAAAAGGAATATCATTAAAACCACAAATATATACATAATAATTATTATTCCTTTACTTTTATCAGTATATTACAATATATCAAGAATTGATTTACGTAATTTAAAAACGTTTTTAAAAAAGGCAGAAACTGAAGCAATAGTAAAAATATTATCTAATTTCTTAATTGGCAGGAATGCAGGCCGACACTGATTAAAACCCATTTCTCTTAGTAAAGGCAAAATCCATCTTTTCCTTTGCGCAACATAAAATTTGCAGAATAGCAAAATATGCATGTCTGATTGATTGGACAATTCATCACATGGACATTTTTTAAGCTCCTTTGTCCAATCATTAATTTTGGGGAAGCTAAAAAATCTGAATAAAATGTTCAATCTAAAACGTATTAACCGCACGCGTGCGGCCGCGATTTTCGCGCTGTGCGGCTTTTTTGAAAAGACCGCGTTACATGACGAGCTGAGCTCGTCATGAGCATGCGAGCGGCGCAACTCATGACGAGCTCAGCTCGTCATGAGCATGGAAGGGGTTAATAAAAAAATTTCAAAGCCCTTCATTTGCAATTTAACATATGGCTGGATATCGCTAGTAATCATCACAAGTTGATGTGCCACCACTGTACTTTTCCTCATCTCTGAGCATGATTTTTTATCCTCCAAGTATACCATACATAACTGTTTTAATTCCTTTCTGGTAACATGAGACAGAAGGAGAGGATCATTATAAAGGTCAAAGCGACCTATCTCCTTGAGGAACATCTTTACATATGCCAGCCATCTTATTTTCCTAGTTTTTTCTAAATTCATAGCATCTCTCAATATCTCTTGGTTGAAAACACATTCCTCCGTGGTCCACACCCTATGCCACAGTAAGACTGGTTGTATTTTGATTACATCTTCTATGTAGGGTTGACCCAGTTCCTGGTGGCAAATATAGATGGATGTGCTCACTGGGGCTGATAAGAGATGTCTCAGGAAATTATTTTCTGCTACTTGTAGAGGTTTAACATTAGCGTACCCCCATATTCCTGAGCCATATGATGCGATCGCTACACTTGTTGCTCTGTACATTGTTAAAAGTTCCCCAATCGTTTTTTTTGCCCATTTTTTTGGCAAAGTTTAAGACAGCGATTATCGATTTGCTAAACAAAAACTTACGGGTGTTTATTGTTGTATTCCATTGACCAGTCTGTTCAAACAGAATACCCAAATAAGGAAATGTTGGGGTATATTCTAAGGGTTTAGAATTTATATACATAGTTTTCCTATTAGTTTGAGCCCCTGGACCAATATTCATACAGAAAGTTTTGGAAGCATTTACCCTTAAATCTAAGTTATCCATGAAGTTAGCAAAGGACGTAATCAGCTTTTGCATTGCCAACGGGGCCTGGGCCATCAGCACCGCATCATCTGCATATAATAACACGGGGATCAATCCTTTGCCTATAAGAGGCATGTCTCTACACTCCCTCAATAATACCTTTTCCAAATCGTTTATATAAATAGTAAACAGGAAGGGAGCAAGTACACATCCTTGCCGTACTCCTCTTGCAATCTTTATCGGTGCCGTACATTCCCCATCCCGTCCATATCTAACTATGGCCCGTGCTCCCCTATATGACTCTCTCAGAAAACTGATTATGTTCACTTCCACGTTCATCTTTTCTAATATGGACCACAATTTACTGTGGGTGACACAATCGAATGCCGATGTTAAATCGACAAATGGTAAATAGATGCGGTTTTTCCTCGCCAGTGCATATTTATCTGAGAGAATATGTAGGTTAAGGCCCTGTTCAATGGTGCCAAGATGTTTCCTGAAGCCATATTGAAGATCACTTAATATGGCATGGTCTTCAGCCCATTCCTGCAGCCTGTTGAGGATTACACGCCCAAAGATCTTAATGGTAGAGTCTAACAATGATATCGGTCGATAGCAAGCACAGCTTGCTCTATCTCCCTTTTTAGGTCTCGGACCGAAGGCTGGCTTGCCAGCCGGAAGTCTGAGATTTAATGATCTTCAGTAGGTCAGTTTAACCCACCTCTCCTCCATTGGCTGGCTTCCTAAACGGAGGCCAGCCATTGGAGGAGAGAGGCGTCACTCGAAACAAGCTCCAACACTTTCGGATTCGGGGCGTGTTTTTGGTGTTCTTTCGCCCTGTGACGTCACCCCTCACTCAGAACGCCAAAACACGCCCCGGAATCCGAAAATGCTCGGCGCTTTGCGGCCACCATTTTTCCTGCTCCTTGAGATGAGGTAGGCCGCTGCTGTCCTCGTTCCCCGCCGTGTCTTTTTTCCGCCCCCCTCCCGCTGTCCGTGTCTTTGTTCCCGCTGTATCTTTGAGTTCCGTTACATCAGGTAATGGTAAAACCGTTTATTCAGAGTGCTTGTTCTTGTTTGTTTTCCTGGTAGCTTTTTCCGTGATTCGGCCTGCTGCGGCCCGGCGGACCATGAGAGGGCTCCCTGCGGTGGTGAGCTTGCGGAGCTGCTGTTGCGATCGGAGCTCCGGCCCACAGTAGTTGATGGCAGGTACGGGTTGAGGAGGTTGGGAAGGCCACAGAGTGCCCGACATTTTGTGTCCCCCGAGAGTGGCAAGGCGGCGTCTCTCTGCGCGGCCGAGAGCGGCCGAGTGAACTGCGGCGCTGCTGTCACCGGAGGGCTGTGGGCACCAAGACAAAACGTTGTAGTGGTGGAAGCACGGGGCCATCTGGATCGGCCTGGCAGCTATAGAAGTCCTGTGGCGCCCTGCCCGGTGAAATTGCCCCCTCCCTGGAGCGGTAGAGGCGTGACTCTGCTTGCGGGAGGGAGGTGGGGGCTGTCTGCTCCTGCGAGTCTCACCCCCCTTTTGGACCTAGCGTACAGGTGCCTGCTGCGGCTGGAAGCGTGAGGCGGGAACGGAAACTGCAGAATAGAGCTCAGCCTCTGGCCCTCTCAGGTGCTTGCCAATCCAGTGCCTCGATCCTGTGCCGAAAGAACCATGTTCCAGACCCCTCCGTCTTGCAGCAGCCTCTTCCTCTAAACGATGCAGCTCTTTCCAACCTCGGTCCGAAGCCCAAGTCCCTCTCCTGCAGCAGAATGTCCCCTTTCTCCTCACATGGCATAATGCAAGTACTATCTGTACTGTCTCAAGCCCGGAGCTCCACTCCTTTAGTCCATCCACCACCCAGACCCGCCCTTGATTCCCGCAGCATCCCTGCAGCATTTCTCCACCTCCCACGCAGCTCGGCGCTCTCCTGCAGCATCCCCGACCCTCCTGCCCCTCATCTGCAGCCAGTCCTTCCATTCTGCCGACTGTCCATCCTTGCAGCGTCTCCACCCTGGGCGTCTACCGCCTGCACTGCGCCTCCCTCTGCAGCAGCCCTACACCCTCAACGAAGCCTGCCCCTTTACTCTTACAGCATCTACCTGCCCTCCCGAGTGTAGCCACCCCTCCCCCTCACACTAGTGGTCCATTTTCCATTCCACCCTCCGAGAAACACCTGCCTCGTCTCGCCGCAAGCGTCCCTTCCTTTACACCACCTCACCCTGGCACTCCCACAGATCCACGACCGGGCCACGTGATCCCGCTGGAACGAACATGGCAGCCTTTGCGGAGCCCCTGGGTCTGGAGAGGGGTGAGCGTCGCAGGGTGTGGGTGTACGTCGGGGAGGAGGGAGAGGGGTGCGGCAGAGCGAATGGGTGAATAAATGGATGATGACGTGTGCGGGAATTGCTCTTGTCACGACCCTTCTTCCTGGAGGTGCCTCTACCCAGGGCTTGGAGGTGATGAAAGATGCAAGGGACGGGTGGGTGGATGGCGTCATTCACAGATCACTCCCATCTGTCCGTTTCAGGGCCTATGAGGTGCTTGCCAATCCAGTGCCTCGATCCTGTGCCGAAAGAACCATGTTCCAGACCCCTCCGTCTTGCAGCAGCCTCTACCTCTAAACGATGCAGCTCTTTCCAACCTCGGTCCCAAGCCCCTCTCCTGCAGCAGAATGTCCCCTTTCTCCTCACATGGCATAATGCAAGTACTATCTGTACTGTCTCAAGCCCGGAGCTCCACTCCTTTAGTCCATCCACCACCCAGACCCGCCCTTGATTCCCGCAGCATCCCTGCAGCATTTCTCCACCTCCCACGCAGCTCGGCGCTCTCCTGCAGCATCCCCAACCCTCCTGCCCCTCATCTGCAGCCAGTCCTTCCATTCTGCCGGCTGTCCATCCTTGCAGCGTCTCCACCCTGGGCGTCTACCGCCTGCACTGCGCCTCCCTCTGCAGCATCCCTCCACCCTCAACGAAGCCTGCCCCTTTACTCTTACAGCATCTACCTGCCCTCCCGAGTGTAGCCACCCCTCCCCCTCACACTAGTGGTCCATTTTCCATTCCACCCTCCGAGAAACACCTGCCTCGTCTCGCCGCAAGCGTCCCTTCCTTTACACCACCTCACCCTGGCACTCCCACAGATCCACGACCGGGCCACGTGATCCCGCTGGAACGAACATGGCAGCCTTTGCGGAGCCCCTGGGTCTGGAGAGGGGTGAGCGTCGCAGGGTGTGGGTGTACGTCGGGGAGGAGGGAGAGGGGTGCGGCAGAGCGAATGGGTGAATAAATGGATGATGACGTGTGCGGGAATTGCTCTTGTCACGACCCTTCTTCCTGGAGGTGCCTCTACCCAGGGCTTGGAGGTGATGAAAGATGCAAGGGATGGGTGGGTGGATGGCGTCATTCACAGATCACTCCCATCTGTCCGTTTCAGGGCCTATGAGGTGCTTTCCAATCCAGTGCCTCGATCCTGTGCCGAAAGAACCATGTTCCAGACCCCTCCGTCTTGCAGCAGCCTCTACCTCTAAACGATGCAGCTCTTTCCAACCTCGGTCCCAAGCCCCTCTCCTGCAGCAGAATGTCCCCTTTCTCCTCACATGGCATAATGCAAGTACTATCTGTACTGTCTCAAGCCCGGAGCTCCACTCCTTTAGTCCATCCACCACCCAGACCCGCCCTTGATTCCCGCAGCATCCCTGCAGCATTTCTCCACCTCCCACGCAGCTCGGCGCTCTCCTGCAGCATCCCCAACCCTCCTGCCCCTCATCTGCAGCCAGTCCTTCCATTCTGCCGGCTGTCCATCCTTGCAGCGTCTCCACCCTGGGCGTCTACCGCCTGCACTGCGCCTCCCTCTGCAGCAGCCCTCCACCCTCAACGAAGCCTGCCCCTTTACTCTTACAGCATCTACCTAACCTCCCGAGTGTAGCCACCCCTCCACCTCACACTCGTGGTCCATTTTCCATTCCACCCTCCGAGAAACACCTTCCTCGTCTCACTGCAAGCGTCCCTCCCTTTACACCACCTCACCCTGGCACTCCCACAGATCCACGACCGGGGCAGGTGATCCCGCTGGAACGAACATGACAGCCTTGGCGGAGCCCCTGGGTCTGGAGAGGGGTGAGCGTCGCAGGTTGTGGGTGTACGTCGGGGAGGAGGGAGAGCGGTGCGGCAGAGCGAATGGGTGAATAAATGGATGATGACGTGTGCGGGAATTGCTCTTGTCACGACCCTTCTTCCTGGAGGTGCCTCTACCCAGGGCTTGGAGGTGATGAAAAATGCAAGGGACAGGTGGGTGGATGGCGTCATTCACAGATCACTCCCATCTGTCCGTTTCAGGGCCTATGAGGGGGTACCGTCTGTGAGTAGTGTTTTATCAGGGGTGCCCCTCAATTTGGAATGTTCCATACTGTGGTTGGAGGAGGCGAAGGTGTTACGGAAGCAGCAACCGTCCAGCATCTAGAAAGTGACTCTGTCTCTCTCTGTCTGTCTCGCTCCCTTTGTCACCCTCCTCCCTCTGTCTCACTCCATCTGTCTGTCTCCCTCCCTCTGTCTGTCGCCCTCTCTCCCTATCTCTGTCTCCCTTTGTTTCTATCCCTCTGTCTCCCTATCTCTGTCTCCCTATCTCTGTCTTCGTTCCTCTGTCTCCCTCTGTCTCCCTCCCTCTGTCTCCCTCCCTCTGTCTCCCTCCCTCTGTCTCCCTCCCTCTGTCTCCCTCCCTCTGTCTCCCTCCCTCTGTCTCCCTCCCTCTGCCTCCCTCCCTCTGCCTCCCTCCCTCTGCCTCCCTCCCTCTGCCTCCCTCCCTCTGCCTGTCTCCCTCTGTCTGTCTCCCTCTGTCTGTCTCCCTCTGTCTGTCTCCCTCTGTCTGTCTCCCTCTGTCTGTCTCCCTCTGTCTGTCTCCCTCCCTCTGTCTCCCTCCCTCTGTCTCCCTCCCTCTGTCTCCCTCCCTCTGTCTCCCTCCCTCTGTCTCCCTCCCTCTGTCTCCCTCCCTCTGTCTCCCTCCCTCTGTCTCCCTCCCTCTGTCTCCTCCTCTCTCTGTCTCCCTCTCTCTGTCTCCCTCTGTCTCCCTCCCTCGGTCGGTCTCCCTCTCCTTCCCTCTGTCTCCCCACACATCCATCCATCGGTTCTCACGTTCACCCTTTATTCATCCACATTTGCATGCTTTATTCATTGTCCATCCACTCGTCGGTATATGCATGCATCCATTTATCTTTTTAGCCATTGATCCATTCACTAGCCCATCACCTATCCTTCCACCAATCCTCAATTCACTCTGCTACTCATCGTTCCATTGCTCCATCCATCACTCCAACTGGTTCATTCTAAAGTCCATCCATCCTTCCACCCTTCTTCCTTCTTTGTTGAGAAGTTTCCTTCCTTCTTTCACTCTTCCTTTCCCCTTCCATTCTTGTCTTTCTTTCTGCCCATCTTACTTTTTCCTCGGGGGCGTGGCTAGCAGCCGATGAGAGCGGACGCAGCCTAGCGAGGCTCCCGACCCTCGGCCCACTTATCCGAAATTCATCCGGAATTGGACGTGGAATCCCCGTGGAAATCGGGTCGATTCCGCGTTACCCATCTGTGCCTGCTCCGGTTGGGTGGCAAGCCGGCAGACCGGCCACAATCGGCGCTGAGAGCTGCGAGGTGCCCGGGAAGACGGAGCGCAAAATGGCGACGCGAGGCGGCAGAGGACTGCGAACTATCGCCAGCAGAGACCCGGAGCACCGCCGTGTGACACCTGCGGCCCAGTGAGTTAAAGATTGCCCTCGGGAGGCGCCCCGGTGGCGGCGGACCCTGAGGGAGCGTGTGCGGAGCCGAGACGCCCGGAGGAGACTCCGAACTCGTGGAGCCCGGAAATTTACGCCCCGGCTTGTGGGCCTGCAGCCCCTCTGGCGTTGGCACGTCAGCGCTTGGGGGTGCACTGTGAGCGGAGCCTAGAGCGAACACCAAGAGAAACGGCAAGCCCACGTAACTGGCGAGACGTCGCCGAGGGGCTGCTGTAGTGCGGGGACGGCGACGACGGACGGCGACTGGGGGTCCCGAAGGTAGGAGAGCAGCAGAGGAGGGTGCGAGGGGCCTACCCAGAGAGCCGACTGCCCCGACCCGGAGAGGGCTGGTGGGGGACCCGGCCTGCCTCGACTGCGTGAGTAGCCCTGGGTCCTGGGGCGCTACCCTGCGGGCACACACACATGTTCAACTCCTGGGGACTCCTGAAGTGGAAGGCGGAACCCGGCAACAACCCGAGGGTGCGCTCAGCCCAGCGTTGACCGACGGAGCGGTACCCCAGCAGGAAGGTGCGCTGGCGAACGTGAGCCTCGCCACCCTCCAAGGCCATACACCCGGACGAGGGCCCCGAGCCTCTAGACAAAGGGGAGGTGGCACATAGCGAGTGCCCCTGTATCGGGCCATAGTGAGGCCTAGGTGGTGGGCAGCAACGAGGAACGACTGCTCCCTTCCCGGAGAGACGACCCGGCTCCCCAACGACGGGATCTGCTTCTGCCGGAGGACGTGTGTGAGGAATGCCCCGGGGCGCAGCTCGGGGGCCGATCCCGAGCGGCGACGAGGAACGGCCCATAGCAGGGCTACTTCGCTGAGAAAAGCTGCCACGGACACCCCGCCCGCAGAGGAGAACGCACGGTCACAGCCACGGGATCCCTGGGGCACGATAACCACTGCTGATAGGTAGACCCTGACCACGCGGAACACAAGACGCGGCTACCTGAAAGGTGACTGCCCCCACTGGAGACTACGGACCGACCACCTGCTGAGCGGACTTCCTGTCTTGACCTGCCCAGGTTGGGCCGGCTGATACTCTGGAGGTGTCATGGGGAAACCGCGAGGGCCGAAAGGAGATGGGGGCCCGGCCACAGAGGCCACAGAAGACGTGCTACAGCCCCAATCGGAGTTGCAACTGATGCAGGACAAAATCCTAGAAGCTATTGCAGCCACGAAGGACGCTCTGCAGCAGGACATCGACGGGCCTGGGGCTTCTGATGGCTGACCATGGGAAACTAGCCGATAGGGTCAAAGAAGCGGAGATCACTTTAAAAGACATGGTGCCGGGTCACAAAGCATTGGAAGGAAAGCTCACAAATGCCCTGGACCGCATCCAAGCGCTAGAGAGAAGAGCAGAGGATGCAGAAAATCGCAGCCATCGGAACAATGTACGCCTCGTGGGCCTTCCGGAGAAAAAAGAAGGGACGGACATAATGGGCTATTTAGACAACTGGCTGCGAACAGTGGTAGCCCCGGAGGGGCTGTCCCCCTTCTTCACATTAGAGCGAGCTCACCGTGTACCTGCCAGGCCCCCGAAACCGGGCCTACCCCCGCGACCGGTGGTGATCAAATTGCTCCACTACAGAGACAGAGACTGGCTCCTGCAGCGTGCAAGGGAAGCGGGACCATTCCAGGTCGATAACAGTAAAGTCACGTTGTTCCCAGATTACACCTTTGAAACTCAAAAGCTACGCGCCTCATTCCTGTCCATTAAGAAAGAAATGCGTACGGAAGGACTGCAATACTCGCTTTTATTCCCGGCAAGGCTCCGAATTTCAATTGATGGGAAAGCTCTGTTCTTTACATCATCGGCGGATGCATGGTCCTGGTGGGACACTTACAAGGCTGGAACGGATGGGGCCCGCTTCGAAGCTGAGGAGGACTCCCAACAGAACTCGGTGCGACGATCCAAGCGGCTCCGGAAACGTGAACAACACCGGAGGAAACCAACGGAATCTCAAACAGAAGAGAGGCGGAAAGCAGCACTGCAGGCGGTGAAGGAGGTCTCGGGCGTGGTATCGACGCAGCCGGAGAGAGAATCGATCTCGGAAGGAGTGAGAACGGGCTCGGAAACTGAACTATCGGAAGTGGACAGCACAAGAGGTCCGACTGTGACGCCTCAAACCGCGGAAGAAATCTTCGGCAGCTAATACAAGAATCATGGGGGGACTGACTGCGGCAGTGTGGCTGGTATGGCCGGTGCGACCACTTGAGCAGGCAGTCGTGAGACTGGACTACCGTGAGTCTGGATGCATATTGAGGGGCGGGGGAATAGGGAGGTGAATACCATAGCAGAAGCTAGTTCACGCGCCCAGGGGCCCGTAAGGCCGCCGCAGTACAGACTGCGGAGTAGGAAGTTTTGAGAGCGCTTCGCTCACTTGTTTGGATGGGGTAACTCTTTTGCAGTTAAGTCCTGTTCTAGGGGGGAGGGTGCCTAGAGAAGTTGGGGTAACTCGGGGCAGGGACTGGGGAGAGGGGGAGGAGCTGTGCTGGGCGGGAACAGAGCACAAAGGGAGGTGGGGGCGGAACTATTGGGGACGGGGGGGATGGTGTCATACCTGGTGTCTGGACACTATTGGACATAGCTCTATGCCGACCGCATCGGGATAATGGATAGTGTGGGATCGTTAAAATGTGTGTCCTGGAATGTGCGGGGTCTGAACTCAATGACAAAGAGACACAAAATTCATTCTTACTTTGTCCGCAGGGGGGTTCACATTGCCTTTCTGCAGGAGACTCATCTAACTAAAAAAGAAGGGGCTGCACTACAAAGGAGGTGGAGGGGTCACCTGTTCTACACTACATACTCAGTGTTTGCCAGGGGAGTACTAATTTGGATTCGAGCTAGGGTCCCCTTCCAAGTCACTAGGCACACCGTAGACCCAGAGGGGCGATTTGTAGCAGTCGAAGGCCTACTCAGGGGCCGCGATATCGCACTCTGCGGCATTTATGCTCCGAACGCTGAGCAAGCGGCGTATTTTACTAAACTATCCAGGCTATTAGCTACCTATTTCGCTGGACCAGTACTGATGGGGGGGACTTCAACTCTATTGAAGACACCACCTTAGATAGATCACACCCACCACTGCATGCTTCCCCGGTACACAGATTGGCGAAACACAGATCGAACTGGCAGGAGAAGTGGGACCTGACTGATGTATGGCGCGTACAACACCCTGTAGAGAGGGACTATTCCTTCTACTCCAGCTTGCACGACCTCCATGTCCGCATAGATGCATTCCTATGCTCCCAGCAAATATTACCGATGGTTACCCGAACAGAATATCTAGCACGCACGATATCGGACCACAACCCCCTACTACTCACACTAGCTTGGATGAACGGGATTACGCCGATCCCGACGTGGCGGCTCCGGCCAGACACGTTGGATGACCCACCGTTCAGCGCAGACTTAGAAGTCAGAATCACACAATACTTTGCGGAGAACGAGGAAACTACCTCCTCGAGAGCCGCTGAATGGAACGCATTCAAGGTGGTGGTAAGGGGACACTGTATAGGGAAATTTGCGGGTGCCCGATGGACGTTGGTGGAGGACTTAGACAAGGCTGAACGGACATTGAGAGATGCAGAAAAATCGCGACCCAACCACCCCGAACTACAGGATAGGGTATGTGCGGCGCGAGAGGCGGTGGCGGTTGAAGCAGAGCGCCTACGCAGCTTTGATTACAAATCTTATTTGACTAAGGCTCTTGCTGAGGGGGATAAGACAGGGGCACTCCTAGCCTGGCTGGCCAACCCCAATAGGGGCACCGCCCCAATACTGTCCCTGAAATGATTGGGCGGGGAAGTGTATAACACCCAACTGGACATCTTGAGGTGCTTCAGGGAATATTACGACAGGCTATATAGGAGGGGCTTGGAGGCTCGGACCGAGATGATAGAAACCTTGTTAACGGAGATCCGACTGCCTCAACTGGAAACGGAACACGCTAAGGCCATCGGTGGCCCGATTGACCTAACGGAAATCAGAGGGGCCATAAAGAGAATGGCGCGTAATAAAACGCCGGGAATGGATGGGCTACCTATCGAGTTTTACAGGAAGTATGTGGATCTACTGGCCCCAAAGCTACGAATAATATATAATGAAGCCAAAGAGAGGGGCGAGTTGCCCCACTCGATGCGCGAGGCGATTATGATCCCCTTGCTAAAACCGCGCAGAGATAGCACAGATCCGGCTTCGTATCGCCCGTTGTCAATGCTGACGACGGACTATAACATTTTAAGCACAATCCTAGCTGCGAGACTGATAGCCCATATGCAGGATCTGATTCATAGGGACCAATCGGGCTTCATCCCCACTAGGAACACGTCCCACAACATTCGCAGGCTGCTTCGACTAATAACGGACCCTCCGCCGACCGCAAGAGCCCCTGTGGTGCTATCGGTCGACATAGAAAAGGCTTTCGATAGCCTGGAATGGGACTACCTATATAAAGTGATGCAGTGTTTTGGTCTAGGAGAGGGTTATATACAGTGGACTAAGGTGCTTTATGCCTCAGCGGGCGCTAGGGTGAGAGTGGGAGCTTTAATTTCGGACCGATACGAAGTAAACAGGGGAACAAGACAGGGGTGTGCACTTTCTCCCCTGTTGTTTGCTCTGGCGATGGAGCCGTTAGCGACACTGGCTAGAAGAGGCGACTCTTACCATGGATTGGAAGCTGGAGGGACCCACCACTATATATCGCTGTACGCAGATGATCTTCTGCTGTTCTTAGATAATGCTGACGAGGCGGTAAAGGGTGCGGAGGACCTACTACGAGATTCGGAGGTATCTCAGGCTTAAACGTGAACTGGACGAAAACTTGCCTATTTCCGCTCCGGAAGGCAGAGAAGTGTCCATCGACCAACCTAAATCTGCGCTGGGAACCTAACTGCCTGCACTATCTCGGGGTTTACATCTACCACGAACCCGCAAACCTATTAGACGGAAATATTGGTCGCTGTATTCGAGCGTTGAAGGGCAATATGTCCTTCTGGGCTACCCTCCCCCTATCCATGACGGGACGAGTATCCCTACTTAAAATGATCGCTCTGCCACGATTGTTGTACTTTTTTAGGACCCTCCCTGTATGGATACCGGGAGAAATGTTCAAACGCCTGAAATCTAGCATAGTGTCCTTCCTATGGGGAACAGGCAGGAGGAGAATAGCATTGGCGACTTTAACTCGCCCGAAGGATCAGGGGGGATTGGCGGTCCCAGACTTCAAGCTCTATTACCTGGCTGCACAACTGCAGTTCTTCACGCAGGAGGTAGCGAGGGTGTATCGGGGACCTGAACAAGAGAGACGCGGGTACCCCCCGCCATGTATTGGCGTATATAGCTCTGCAGCAGAAACTAATACTCAGAGGGTTGACCCAAGAAGAAAGGACGCTGAGGCTATGTTGGAACCGCATGCAAAAGCGTGCCGGTCCTGGCCACCCATATGCGCCCGAGATCCCAATAGGTATATTAACAGCGCTCCCACATGGAGGGGACTGGTCGAACCTCCAATTTTGGGAGGAGGCGGGTCTACAGATGGTGGGTGACCTATACATCGACGGGGTGCTGACACCATACCAGAATCTGCAGGAGCAATACGATCTCCCACGAGGAGACTATTTACTGCACGCGGCGGTAGTGAGGACTATTCAAGCACATTGGGGGGAAGGACTAATTGAACCCAAAACGTCACCGGCGTGCCAATACACGATGATGGCAGCAGGGACATACAAGGCGGTTACATGTCTTTACTCCAGAATGCGTACGGACAATATGCCACCACTAGCGCGCCTCAAAACACAATGGGAGATTGACCTACAGACAGAAATCCCAGATACAACATGGTCCCGATTGGTTCAGAGAGCTAGGAAAGGCACCAGAAACGCCAGCTTCCAATTAATACATCTCTACATTCTTCATAGGGCCTACCTCACTCCGAACAAAATAGCACAATACTTTGGCGCAGAGGATGCAGCATGCCCCAGATGTGCACTACTAGGTGCTGACTTATTACACATGCTAAGAGGCTGTCCACAATTACAGGACTACTGGAGAGGGGTGGGGGACACTCTGAACGAGGTAACAGATAGAGACCTGCAATATGACAGCGCGGTTGTACTCTTACACTGGTTTCCGCACACACGCAAAACCAAACTGTCAAGTACATTTATTGACATGGGCCTACTTATTGCAAAGAGGGAGCTCACCAGGGGCTGGAAATCAAAGACGGCACCAACACACCAGAAATGGATGAACGAATTTCTAAAATGGGCTACGGCGGAAAGCACACTTAGGCACCAGCTGGCCAGGCGTAAGGCAGATGAGAAAGCTCAGGAAGCGGCGCTAGCATGGGAGATTCTAGTCCAGGCTCTTAGGGACAGCGCGGCGGAGAGTGAAGAGGAGGAGGAAATAGTAGGCCCTGGGACCCCGGGGGAGGCGGTTCTAGTCCCAGCACTAACACCAGACACACACACACCCAATGATTGGCATTCAAATCCTGACACTACCAACTCAACTGAGTATGCGAACACCGACTATAGGCACAGACACCAGGGGGGCGGGGAGGGGGGGAAAGTTGTACTAATCCAATAATTATAGTGAGCTCATCCACCCACTACTAGATGCTGAGGAGGAGACGGTTTGGGGAAAATTAAAAGCAGAGGGCGGTGATCTGCGGAAAACGTCTGCATTAAAAGGCTGGAAAAGTATGCTTCATGCTTAATTGCCACCCGGCCTCCTGGATGCGGGTTATAAGGCTGTGTACATAATGACTAGATGTGGCGTGAATATTTACGATCCCGAAAACATTATGGCTATGATGTTGTATACCTTGCACCGACCTCTGCAAAAAAAATTGTTTTACAAAAAAAAAATCTTACTTTTTCCTCCTGTGTAGATAGCTTTTTTTGTAGGTGGCTCTATGTGTAGGTGGCTCTGTGTGTGTGTGGGTGGCTCTATGTGAATGACTCTGTGTGTGGCTCTGTATATGTGTGTGTGTGTGGCTCTGTGTGGGTGTAAATGCAATAGGTCATGCATATGCGAGCGATTAAGCTATTGGCATTGTAAATGACAATGCCATTTATTTAACGATTAAGCTATTGGCAATGTAAATGACAATGCTATTTATTTATGATTTTAAAAAAAAAGAAAAAATGTCATAAGCAATGCCAATAGCTCTACCTTTAATAATGCTGAGACCATTGCGTTGTAAATGCTTGTTAAATATAGGTATTATAATTGACTCGTACCAAGAGGGTAGTAGTCCGCCAGAACAGGTTGCATTAAAGAGTTTCATAAGGATTGGGCCCCATAAGACCATATCATGTTTATACAGGTCAACAGGCACCCCACCCCATCCGATCCAGGAGCCTTCCCTCCACAGCTGGCCTTAATACCCGTAATAACTTCACTCAATGTTATACTTAGATTTATCCTGCTAGCTTCTAGGGTCGCCTCATCATTTAGTTCCAAAGATTGTTTCTGGTCCGCAGGCTTCTGCTCACTATATAAATTTTCAAAGTGTTCTACCCATTCTATACCTGCTATCGCTATCTCAATTCTGACTTTATTTTTTTCTTCAAAATGGGGTGCATTTACTGCCTTCCACAATGCTGCTGTATCCTTACTCAGTGACGCTTCGCACAGGGAATCCCATGCCTTCTCTTTTTAGGGCTTGCTTTCTTTCTGGGCATTTTTATAGGCCTTCCGCCGTTCTGCAATCAATTGTTGGTCTCGGTCTGAATCATGTAAGGCATGTTTTAAATTAGTATACGCCTTAGACAGTACGTGATCGTGGTTTAAAATACAGATTTATTTAGAAAACCCTCGAACGGCCTGTGAGAGGAGCAGGAATGTAGGCAGTGAGCGAAAACAAACACATACTGTGACAGAAGGTGTTTGGAGCCCCTCGCACGTCACCCTCTTTTTTGTCTTGAAAAAGTTGATAGGTTTAGCCTGCTTCTTGGCAGAAATTCGTAGAAAAGATTGTTTTTTTAAGCTGAAAAGTCATAACAAATTACCTGAATTCGCTGTAAACTCATAGCGGAATTTGCTTTTCAGTTGGAAGCGGCAAATGCTTTTAAATGTTCCTTCTTCTACAGATGCACATTGTGGACACTAGGTGGCGCCGCTCCCTTTAAATGAAATGTGCACGCCTTTCCATGAATTCATTTTCTTTATATTAATCTTGGAGTTTTATAAAATGTTAATTATCAGGGGCTATTTCACCATATATATGTATATTTAGGATAAAACCAACAAACAAAAGGGGAATGGAGCCAGAATGAAACCTCTCCCGACCTAGGAATCCTTTTATATTTTAGGACTCTCCCGCACTAGGATACACCAGTGACATGCTTTCTTATCTAGTCCTCACCCAGAGCACCTAGTGCATAGGTACTCGTAAACATTTGCCCAGGGGCCACAAAGCCTGGTGTGTGGTGTGACCAAGGTCCGCACTGTGGCGATAGGGGGTCCAGGGTGAGTCAGAGATTGTGTAAGGAGGTCTAAAAAATGTTTAAATAAACTGGCAAGCATTTATTTGCAGGTTAACTAAAGTGGTGCAGGACACTACAGTAGTTACTTCATTCAACCTGCAAATAAATGCTTGCTTGTTTATTTAATATGTTTTCTGAATATTAGTGCTCAGCAAGTAAACAGCAGTTTGGGCTACTGTTCACCAGGGGAGCTGCATGTAAGGGTCAAGAGGCCCGCAAGCGGCCCCCGGGCCGTACTTTGAGTATCACTGATCTAGTGTGTGTGGGTGAGTTTAGTCTTTCGGAGGAGGGAGCTCTTATAAGGGGATTTTCCTGTGGGAAATTTAAAATTACCTCAAGTCTCCCAGTAAAAATGTATTACGTTTATGGTTACTTGGGTAAGGTTAAAAACAGGAGGGATGTCCCCGCACATCACCCACATAAAAGGTCTACATGTTTCAGCCACCTAAACCCAGGTCGTGTCTGGGGGCTTTCTTCAGGACATCAATACAGATCCCTGTGAAGTCAATTTGATGTGTATGCTTTGTTATGGTATACAAAACAACATTCGTTCATGCATTTAGCAAACTTACATAATGCCTCTTGGGTTCAATATGCCCAATATTTCATTTTATTTTATTTGTCATTTTGAATTTACATGAATTAATCATACAAGCAGTACATTTAAACAAGATAGCAGTATTAGCATAAAAAGGTTAAAAACATAGAGGATATAAAAACTGTACATGCAATCATAAAATACCATAGCTGTATCAAATACTCTGTTTAATTCATATGTCTGTTTTTTGTGTGTTTTTTTAACTATTCAAACATTTGCTCCCAATGAACTAGACAGCTCTCAGAAAGCTAGACTCAGAGTCCACTATCTTAAGACACGTATCAGTCTGGCCGATTCGTAAGGCCTCCTTGCAGTGCCTAGTCCCCAAGCTTGTGCAGAGTGGTTTAATCCATTTTACTTGGAAAAGTTTGTAAGTCGGGAAAAATAAGGATGTGCTGGGCATCCTCACGGGCAGCTTTACACATCAAACAAGTGCCCTTGTTGAGCAGAGGATTTGACCATATGCTCGTAAACCAACTCAATGAGCGGATATCCAGCCTCAGCTAAATATAATGCTTCTGAGTGGAATTTGCAGGAAGGCAAGACCTTTTTCGAACTTGTAATCTATTTTCTTGTTCAAGAAAACTTTAGTTAAGGGCCCATGAGATTGTGCACCACAATGAGCCCTCAGGGTGGAATGCCAGAAAGCCTTTTTTACCAGTGGGACTGAGCGGCGAGTTATTGAGCCATGATCGAACCAACGCTTGCTCGCACCTAGCTTGTTTGGATGTATTTTAGCCAAGCAATATTTAGAGCCAGCTGCCTGCTCCACTTAGCGGCCACTTAGGGATGACCTATAGTAGACCAGAGTCTTAGCCAGTAAAGAAAAGGCTTGAGCCTCGCGCTGTTGCTTAATTTGCGACGGTTTAAGTCCAAACGCAAGGGGAGTAAAGGAGAGCTCTGCAGGAGTTTCAGCAATTATCTAATAAATGAGTTCATATGGGAGTACGTTTTCAGCTTGGCTGTTGCCCCACAGCACAGCCCTGTATAGCGCTGCACTTGCACTCTGCCCTCTGTACACCTCCAGAGCAGGGAAAACAGGAATGTTTTTGAAACCTCCCAAAAACGTAATAATGGCGCTAGCCCTATCCTTCAAACACGCCTTGCTCTTGTCTACCTGTTCTCCCCATCTATGGTTCTCCACCAATCTTCTGCCCAAATAATCGAAACGCCTTAGCTCTCTCAAGGGGTTCAGAGTCCACAACAATGCTACACCTATTAGGCCTCTTTACGTTGAAGGTCATAAATTTAGTCTTAAAGGCTTTCAATTCAAGGCCACTACCTTTACAGAACTGGATGAACTTACCTACTAAGGTTTGTAGGTTTCTGGGCATTTTAGAAATCAGGAGGGTATCATCAGCAAAACGCAGCACTGGAATTTCTTTCTCCTGCCAAGGTTGGCGAGTCAGTAACCATTTTCATCTATGCATCCATTTATAAACAATAAGAATAGAGTGGTGCCAGCACACGCCCCTGGGGCACCCCTCTATTAACAATTCTCTTAAATGTAAGGTTCCCTTCTGGGCCACCATGAACCCTAGCATAATTATCTGTGTGTAAGCAGACAATGATAGACAGCAGGTAAGGTAGCATCCCCAGGTTAGATACAACTTCCCACAATTTGGCTGTAGGGACAAGATCAAACGCTGCTCGTAAGTCAACAAAAGCAACATAGAGGCTGCCAGTGTCACTACCTTCCACCCGATTAGTTGAAACAAGAAAACTTGGTCGATAGAAGATTCTAGTCTGGACACCACTGACTGAGCACCAGTGTCATTACCGACTACATGCCTACGTGTGCTCAACTGGATTTTCTGGAGACATCCAGGCAAAACGATGATGCCAAATATTTGGAGAAAAGACTGATTTGGAGTGTTTCAGAGACAGCAGTGCTGCAACTGGCTTCTAGGGATGGCTTTCCCCGGCCCACCAATTCCACTAGCAGTAGAGGGAATTCAGCGTTACACTAGGGGCTTCACCTTCCACTAGTGGCAGCCACCACAGCCCATCCAACAACCAGTGTTTTTTTTTTTTTTAAACAATTTTTATTGCACATAATTTTTCAAAACATAAAGGAGCCCCCCCCCCCCCCCGCCCTCCGCCCACTAAAATACAGGCATGGTTGCACGATATTATTGATCATATCGTCTAACATCGAATAACTGAACATGACGAGTAACTATGCCCTTCAGACAAGACTATAAATATTTGCATATAGGTAGTGAATAAAGAAATTGAGTTAAATTACTGTCCAAGACCTTCGATCCATTGTGTAAGTGGGTACCAAATTTCTAAACCTTTCTTTTTCTTTTTGACACCCTTCCTGCTGTATATTGCTTTTTCCAAGCTATAGGCTGAGAGTAATCTGGCCTGCTATTGTTGGAAAGATGGGGGACAGTATCCAGCCAAGAAGAGGCAAGATAGATTCGAAGCACCGCCATGGAGACAAATAGAAGTCCCTTCATGTTATCTGGGTGGTTCGCACTATCAAACCCCAATAATATTTCCGATGTTGTAATGACAATTTCTGTTTCAAATATTTCAGAGAAAAAAGTGGATATCTCACGTCTGATGTTACATAGTGCCCCGCAAGTAGCAAACATATGTATTAGGTCTACTTCAGGCATCATACATCTGGGACAAAATGTCCCTTTACCTGTACTCCATTTAGCTAGCATATAAGGGGTGTGATATAGAAGAAAGAAAGTTTTGTAGAATTGTGCTTGCAGTTTTGAGGACATTAGTATCGATTGGGATAGCTGGAATGCGTTCTGGATGGGTATAATTGAGATTCCGAGTTTATTCTGCCAATTGTCTGTGTTTATCCATATAATCCGGGAATCCAGTGATTAACTTGGTGTATATTGCCCCATTTTTGGGTTTCGCCTGCCGAAAGGCTGCGCTCTGCGCAGCTTTTCAGCGCAGGTGAAATCCTATGTCGACACTAAGCACTTCGGGAACGTCCCCCGGCTCTCATTGGCTAGCTCCATAAATGGAGGCTAGCCATTGGGTGCCGGATCTGTCCGTCAAGGCCGGACCAGATTCGGGGGCGTTCCCGAGATTTTTTCCCAGGGCGGAGTTACGTTTTTTCCCGTTCCCTCCCCTTTCACTGAAAGTGAATTCAGATGCGCTGTCCATTCCCGCCCCCTCCGTGTGCCTTTCCGCCCCCCCCCTCGCTGTCCTGTGCACGTTTCCCGCCCCCTCCCGCCCCCTCCCGCCGTCCGTGTCCCCTCCCGCCCCCTCCCGCCGTCCGTGTCCCCTCCCGCCCCCTCCCGCCGTCCGTGTCCCCTCCCGCCCCCTCCCGCCCCCTCCCGCCGTCCGTGTCCTCTCCCTTCAAGAATGCTTCGAAGGGCTCAGGTTAAGTTTACGCTCTAGTTGTTTCTTAGAACTAGCTGGATAGAACCCTTTCTATTATGGTGTCTACATCAGCTCTCCCTCAGGGGTCTGCCATCGCCTAGGGGAGCGGTCAGACCTTGACCTTCCCAAGATGGCGGCGGACGGCTGCTTCCCCTTCCAGCGCAGTGTGGTGGCGGCTGCAGGAGCAGGGTCAGGGCTGGCAACAGTGAAAACGGAAGATGGCGGAGGCCTGGGGTTGGAGCCGCGAGTGGATACTGGGGTTCTGCGCCTTCCTGATCCCGGCTGTCCCTGGCAAAGCCACTACGCACTGGATAGTGACGGAGGACGGCAAGATCCAACAGCAGGTCAGGCGGATTAAAAAATGCCCATATGAGAGAAGAGAGCGCTGGGGCACAGGGGGCAAGGTCCAGCCGAGGGATGTCACAGACCATGCTGCAACGCAGAGTGCGCCTGACTGGGTATACAGGGGGGCTGGCCTGTTCAGTTGTAGCCCGGGGTAAGGGACAGGATGGTGCTGAGGGACAGCGTGAATTCAGGGAGTGGACTGGTTAAAGGAAAGGGGTACTTTGATGCAGCATATGTTCAGGCATTGCGTGAGCCCGGTGTGGGGATGGACCAAAATGTGACAGCAAACTGACCCAACAGCTAATGATCTCCTGGAAGAGGAGATGCCAATGGGAAATACAAGGTGATCTATTCAGTGTGTCCCTAGATAGAATGGCGTAATGAGGTACTCCTAATCTCCAGAGACCTAATGCTATCTCACTGCCTTCTAATATAGAAAATAAACTATGTATGTACTATAATAAGGTAATGACTTTTTAAATGTTGTTTTGTAAGAAATGCCTTTACAAATGTCAGGTTATATTGCAAGGATAAACCTGTTAGAAAAGGACTGTTTGCCCTCCCGACAGTCAATCTGCAATAATTTATAGCTTTCCGATGTTTCCTCCACTGTTGTCTAGTTTTTGCATTCTATTACATCAAACCAGTCATAGTACTCATTTGGTCCGCATTAGGACCCTCTGCATTCTTGTTTTTTTAGGTCTGTTTTTTTGTGCGCTAAGATAAATGCAGTTTGATTTTGAATCTTGATGGATTCTACATAGTCGTATTGTGGAATGTTTTCACATGGCAGTTTGACATATATATTTTTTTAACGCTGATGAATTTTTACGCTTACAATGTTTACCAACACTCATCACTTTGAAGTAACCTGTATGGTTCTCTGAGGATTAGGACAAATGCAGTTTTTTATTTACTTTGATGCATTTTATGGTTATTAGTTCTAATCGAATTGCCGAATGAGCCGGTAATGTATGATAACGTCAGATTGCAGGATATGTACTATAATATGTCATTTTGTGATGATTTTTATTAATTCTGTAGTGTAGTGTGGCCTGCATCCTGCCCAATAGTCAGTGGGTCAGTTTTCCGTTTTTTTTATTTTCCTGTTTCCTGTTCTTGTGTCAGTGGTAGAAGGCCCTCCTCATCTTTTATTAGCAATGATAACTTCTTACATAGAGTTTCAATGCTGTTGTTTCTAGATGCTGTAAACAACAGGTGTTACTACTGCCCAATTCAATGGTGCTCATTGTACCCACCTCCGAAGCATAGGGATCGGAGTTGGCCTTGCAGGGCTCAATGTTATGACCTGCAGAAGATGAATATGTAATTACTGACCGGTATTGCAGGTTAACATTAGTGGGGTGGGTCCCCAATTCCTTCCTTATTAATAGCAGGGTCTTCATCGCCCTCCTTCGTTTTCGTATGCTGTAAAAGATTCTGCATTCCACCTCCTTCATAAGTGATGCCTGCCTCTCTCTTCTATCGTGAGGGGTAGTGGTAGCGGTGTCTGTCTCCCTCTCCCTTCATTAGAGGTAGCAGGGTCTCTCTTCCTTCATTAGAGGTAGCAGGGTCTCTCTTCCTTCATTAGAGGTAGCAGGGTCTCTCTTCCTTCATTAGAGGTAGCAGGGTCTCTCTTCCTTCATTACTGATAGCAAGGTCTGCCTACATCTCTCTCTTCATTCCTGGAGGCACGGTCATTTTACCTCTTCTTTCATTTCAGATAGGAGGGTATGTCTCACCTCGTGGCTAACTCCTCACACAATGCCACGCATGCCGCTCTTATAGATTACCAGCCTCTGTCCATTGCAGAGTCTTTATTCTCCTATCATGAAGCCCCGTCCCCGCGGCACGGTAAGCATCTAAAGAACTAGCCCAGAAAACAGCTTACTCGCCGTCACAGTTACTCCCCATGCTTGAAGCTGCTCCTCGAGGCTGGCTGTTTCTGCGGCCTCAATAACAAGAAAAAACATTTTTTAATGAACTGCATTTGTAACACGTTGCCAGGACTTCAACCCCGCTTCTATTTCTGGGCAGTTTTAAATAACGCGAAAGTAGGTATTGGAGTGCTTTACATGAGCACCAACTACATTACACAAGTACATTAGGTAATGTTATTCTTTCTGTGCTGTGGCATTTCAGAAGTAGCGTCCAAACCTGGGCCTGTGGTGTTCCTGGATCCAAAGCACAGTGGTATGCAGTAGTGTACGAGGTTGTTATTCCTCCACTATAGTTGTACGCCGTCTTCTTCCCAGTTCAGTGGTATTTGTCCCTCGCAGTTACAATTGCAGCCTCTCTCGTGTAGTCAGGACATAATGTTTCTACTTCTGAGGTTTCATTTAGCTATTTAAGGTATTCTGGGAGTTGTTTTCGTTTGAGTGGCAGGCCGGATACCAATGGTTTGTTCAGAATAGCCAAGCACTGGAAACATGGCTGTGCTTGCTTCCCTGCCCCCTGGCTGTGCTTGCTTCCCTGCCCCCTGGCTGTGCTTGCTTCCCTGCCCCCTGGCTGTGCTTGCTTCCCTGCCCCCTGGCTGTGCTTGCTTCCCTGACCCCTGGCTGTGCTTGCTTCCCTGCACGTGCTTGCTTCCCTGCCCCCTGGCTGTGCTTGCTTCCCTGCCCCCTGGCTGTGCTTGCTTCCCTGCCCCCTGGCTGTGCTTGCTTCCCTGCCCCCTGGCTGTGCTTGCTTCCCTGCCCCCTGGCTGTGCTTGCTTCCCCGCCCCCTGGTTCCCCTTCCCCTGGCTGTGCTTGCTCCCCTGCAACCTGGCTGTGCTTGCTCCCCTGCAACCTGGCTGTGCTTGCTTCCCTGCCACCTGGCTGTGCTTGCTTCCCTGCGCCCTCTCTGTGCTTGCTTCCCTGCCCCCTCGTTGTGCTTGCTTCCCTGCCCCCTCGCTGTGCTTGCTCTCCTGAGTTTGTGTGTGGCTCTGGGTGGGTGTGTGGGGCTCTGGGTGGGTGGGTGTGTGTGGCTCTGGGTGGGTGGGTGTGTGTGGCTCTGGGTGGGTGGGTGTGTGTGGCTCTGGGTGTGTGTGTGTGGCTCTGGGTGTGTGTGTGTGGCTCTGGGTGTGTGTGTGTGGCTCTGGGTGTGTGTGGCTCTGGGTGTGTGTGGCTCTGGGTGTGTGTGGCTCTGGGTGTGTGGCTGTGTGTGTGGCTCTGGGTGTGTGGGTGTGTGTATGGCTCTAGCTGTGTGTGTGTGTATGGCTCTGGGTGTGTGTGTGGCTCTGGGTGTGTGTGTGTGTGGCTCTGGGTGTGTGTGTGTCTCTGTGTGTGTGTGTGTGTGTGTGTCTGTGTGTGTGTGTGTGTGGCTGGCTCTGGGTGTGTGTGTGGCTGGCTCTGGGTGTGTGTGTGTGTGGCTCTGGGTGTGTGTGTGTGTGGCTCTGGGTGTGTGTGTGTGTGGTAGTAATTGCTGTCTGCTGAGCTCGTCCGTAGGGTACAATAGGTCTCACATTTGCGAGAGATTAAGCTAATGGCAATGTAAATGACAATGCCATTTATTTATCTGTTTTCAAAACCAACACATAAATACAAATTTTGTCATTTACAATGCCAATAGCTCTAACTTTTCCAAAGGCGAAACCATTGCATTGTAAATGCTTGTTTACTTTGCTACAATGAACAATAGATTCTATTAGCTCATTTTTCTGAAGAGCTACCCTACCCCCCCCCCTTTTCATGATATAGTCCCTGACCTGTAAATATTTGAAGAAGTCCCTATTTTCTAGGCCATATTTGTGTTCTAGAGACTCGAATGAGGCCAGACCAGCTGACTCATAAAGAGAACCGACTTGGATTATACCAAGTCTGGTCCACCGTGTCATACACATGTCAGAAAAGATATCCGGGAGGTTGTTGTTGCCTATAAAAGTAGTATAGTACGAGTACCGGCCTAGCCCTAGATGTTTACGGATGTCGTTCCAGGCAGCGTAGATACCCTTTAAAGTTTTGAAGCGTACTTTCTTAAAATGGCAGTCATAAGTCAGTCGCCACAAGTGTGCGCCTGCTTGATTGCCAAGAATAAGTTCCTGAGGGTTAGGGACAGATCTCTCTAAGGGATCCTCCTGATTATTCCTTAGCAGCTGGCTACTATACTTAAGTAATGTCGCCCACCAGTAGGTTTTAAGGTTTGGGAGTGCCAGACCTCCTCGTTCTTTTGGTAGGGTAATAAATCTATTGGATCTTCGGATTTTCTCATAGCTCCATATGAAGCGAGAACATTTTTTATCAATTTCCTTAAATAAAAGTGATTCAAAATTCAAACAAATGGTTCTAAAAAAAAATAAAATCTAGGAAGATATACCATTTTAATTAGATTGCATCTTCCTATAATTGTAAGGTGTAGATTATGCATTTGTTTTAGGCATTTTTCCGTTTGTTTCATTAGAGGAACCATGTTAAGTTTAACCAGGTTGTTTAAATTAGCGGTAAGATTGACACCAAGATACATTGCCTTATCCGTTACCCTTTCATCCACAATATTGCTATTGCTGTTAATTAAGATTTGAGTTTTGGTCTGGTTCAGTTTGTACCCCGAGATTTCGCCAAAATTGTTTGCCCCTAGTTCCATTGCCTCTACTGATTTTTTAGGATCAACTGTAACTATGGCAATGTCATCGGCATATGCTAAGGACTTTGTTTCGCCATTAATAGTCCTTATTAGCATTATCGAAGTATTCATTTCCAATCTGTGGATGAACGGGTCGATGAATATGGCAAATAGCAGAGGTGAGCAAGGGCACCCCTGTCTTGTACCTCTTGATACTTTAATTGTGGCTGTGTTTTCTCTATTTATCGAGACCACAGCTTCTGGATTAGAGTACATCTTGCGAATAGCATTGATAAATGTCTCCCCAATCCCACTCCTCGACATAGCGGTCCATAGATATTTCCAGGAGACCCTATCAAAGGCTTTTTCAGCATCTAAAAGAATAAGTGCCATAGGGTCTCCTGTTACGTCCGCTATGTCGAACAGCATGATCACCCTCTGAATGTGATCAGTGGTAGATCTACCGGGAACGAGTCCATGCTGTTTTACGGAAATAATTTTGTGGATTACCGGGGCCAATCGACTAGCGAGTAATTTGGAATATATTTTTGCATCGTTATTTATCAGGGTAATGGGGCGGTAAGCCCCTAGTTCCGTCGGATCTTTATTTTTTTTAGGAAAAACTACGATTTTAGCCTGATTCCATGATTCGGGTGCTCGCCCTCCCTTAAATACCTGAATTACCAGATTGGTTAGGATTTCTTAGTTTTAGTTGTTTGTTAAATTTAGCGTAGAATTCCACCGGAATTCCGTCTAGGCCCATTGCTTTTCCGGTTGGGAGACTATTTATAGACAGGAGAATTTCGAGCCATTGTGGAGCTTCTGCAAGTTTGTCTTTGTCGGTTTCAGGTAGTTGACAACCTGTACCAAGATCCAAATATGTATCTATTTTAGATTGATTTTTCCCTGTCTCAGTGTATAGATCTTCATAGTATCTATGGAACGCATCCCTAATCTCTTTGGAATCACAGGTCAGGCCTTTAATTGGGTCTCTAATTTTATTAATTGTGTTGTCGCTGATCTGTTGTCTTAAGCGGACAGCCAGTTGGTGTCCTACTTGCTCATTAAGCTCATATATTTTCTCCCTGTTCATGATGGCATTGGTTATTGCTTTTACGGTGAATGTCTCTGTTATTTGATTTCTTGCTATCGCAACTTTTCTTGCTGCACCTTCTATATTACCATTACCCTGGACAGCTTGCATCAGGTCTTCCTCTTTGCTAGTAAGATTGTCATTTAATTCGGTTAGTTCTTGCTTTGCTTCCTGATTGTGTTTGATAGAAAATCTAAGAGTTTCTCCCCTTACACCGGCCTTTAATGTATCCCAGACCACCTCTAGGGGCGCACTCCCTAGGTTATATTTTAGGAAGTCAGGAAACCATTTTTCCAAAAGGTTACAATATTTTACGTTGGCCAGAAGAGCCCTTTCAAATGTCCAATTGCTGCGGGGTCTATGC
The DNA here is from genome assembly GCF_964261635.1 of Lissotriton helveticus. Classification (NCBI taxonomy): domain Eukaryota; kingdom Metazoa; phylum Chordata; class Amphibia; order Caudata; family Salamandridae; genus Lissotriton; species Lissotriton helveticus. The sequence continues at coordinate 1,246,189,320 of NC_136059.1, read as the reverse complement.
AGATCCCCCAAATCTATATTAATAATTAGAGGGTTATGGTCGGAAAAGACTCTTGGTAATCTAGCTATTGAACAGTGAGAGATAATTACATCCGACACAAGAAAATAATCTAATCTTGCAAATTTAGAATGGGGATGTGAAAAAAAAGTATACCCAGGGTCGGTTGGGAGTTGCATCTCCCAACAGTCAGATATCGCATGGGTGTTACAAAGATCCCTGAGTGCTCTAAATGTTTTTGGCTTCCTTCCCTTGTAGCTAAAGTTATGAGCAGTTATCCACTTAGGCGGGAGATTTAGATTAATGTCACCACAAACGATCAGCGGAACAGGCCAATGTGATAATTCATTTGATAAAAAGTTCAAAAGATCGGGATCGTCAGTAACACAGCCATGCACAGAGCAGATCGTAAATTTGTTCCCCTTATCATAGTTGCATTCCACGTCAAATTTGTCTGCTACCCGTCTCACAAACTGGGCTCCACCACCTTTTGCCATAATAGCTACCCCTTTGGTTTTATTCTGTTGGGTAGTAGCGGTAATAACTCTATATCCTAATGTTTTTAATAAATGAAGTTGGGACCCCTCAACATGGGTTTCTTGTAGACAAACTATATCTGCTCCGATAGATTTCAAACCAATTGCAAACCTTTGTCTTTTATGTGTATCATTTAACCCACATATATTAATTGTCAAAATTTTCAACTTAACCATTATTACCTAATGAATCTGTCCTGTCTTCTAGTCAAATATATATATATTTTTTTGCATAAAGATCAAACCGAAACTTACGATCTACTTTCATACCTGTATATCCTCCCCCCCTACTATTAAACCCCCCCCACCATATCTTGAGGCTTCCTGGGTCGTCCAGCACCCAGGTGTGGGCGTCCAAGTGATCCGGGCATTGCTGCTCGCTGTGGTCGCCTGAGCTAACCTTGTATATGAAAAATTTGAAAAAAAGTGCCTAAATTTTTAGAATATTTTCGACTAAGATTGATTATCTTAGTTATTGATTCCCCTTACCTTATGATCTAGTTTGATGTACACAACTAGTTAACCTTGTTTTTTCCCCCCCGATTTTCCTGAGTCTGAAAGTTCTTGAAGATAGGCTTCCACTTGAATCTCGCTGGTAAAGTTCTTTGAAGTTCCTTTATAGATTATTCTTAGCCGTGCTGGGTTTTGTAGATAAACCGTCGCTCCAATCTGCTCAAAAGGGGCAAAGAGTTGCCGCATCCTCCATCGGCGTTCCACTGTTGCGTGGGCAAAATCCGGGCGAGCGAAAAAAGTATATCCTTGATATACTCTTTTGCTCGTTGGTCGGGCCAAGTCATATATAGCTTCTCGCAAAACGAAATTTCCAAAACAGACCAACAGGGCTCGTGGGTATTGATTCGCTCGTTGGGAGTGTTTGGGTGGCATTAGGGGGAAGCGATGGCCGCGTTGGACTTCACGTTCCAATTCCCATGTTTGAAGTTCGGGCAGGGCAGTTTTTAAAAGGTTGACTATAAAGCCCTTTGGGTCGCTCTCCTCTGCCCCTTCTGGAATTCCCAGAATGCGGAGGTTATTCCTTCTGCCACGGTTCTCGAGATCTTCTACTTTTGACATCAGATCAGAAATAATACCAGCCTGGGCCTTGCCCCCAATTTGTAGTTTCGCAACGTCTGTCTCAAGATTTTCCGTGCGGCTTTCAACCGACGCCATTCTGTCTACTATCTCAGAGCACGTATTGCCCACTTTTTGAATTGCGCCTTGAAGTTGTTGTATAGCATCATGATTCCGTTGACTGTCAATTTTTACATCTAAATGGAAATCCTTGATCGACTTCAGTACCTCACTCAATGAAGGTTCTTCCAGGAAATCCGGATTACCGGAATCTCTAAATGACCTGTTTGTGCCCCTTTCGGTCCCCCCATTGACCGGTGATTTAGAGTCTGCGTCCCCTGCAGATTTAGGGGTTAAGTTTTTCCGTGTGTGCCTGGATTTTTTCTTATTTTGGTCAGGATTGCTCCCCTGATCCGTAGTTTCTTCATCCATTGGATTGTGAAGTCTTCTGTGTTTGGATCTCTTTTTTTCCAATTTCCTTTTTGGGACTGTATCTCGACCAGTGCTGACTGCTTTAGGGGCAGAAGTATACAAAAACATGAAGGGTATAATTCACCTCAGCCACTGGTAATCACTCGGCTGCATCCCAGTCCATCGTTATTCTGCACACCATGCCACCTCAGTTTGGGCCCAGCCATATATATGCCTTCTTCAGTCCTCAGTCTTGACTCTTCTCCAATAGAAACAGTCCAGTCCGAACTGCCAGGCTAGGCCCTCCCTGAACTGGAGCACAAGCAACATCAATCATGTTTCTGCTTGCCTTTACTCAGGGCTTTCAAACCTTTTTAATGTTCCCTTCTGCAGGCAACTGGGGCCAGTAGGAGCCAAATGTAACATTACCTACCATTACCTATCCTACAGGCACTTGATCACTTTGAACGTGTAGCTCTAACGAATTGTTCAAGAAGGTTATGCCTTCCCCTTTCTGGAAACTCTTTCTCACTTTCCCCTGTTTACACCCGGGCATTGATGGACCCTGCACCGTCCTTTCTAAAGAAATTGGTATTGCTTACTAAGGGGGCACTCAAGCTTATATCCGAGGCGGAGTGTGGATTAGAAAGTTACTCGCAGTACTTCCTGGTCCCTCAGCTTACTGAACCCGTTCTTGAAAAGGAGTAGTTCAAGATCATGACTCTCGCACACATGCTTCTAGCCGTGGACCTCTGAGCCTTGGACTGAATGGTGTCCCTGTGCTGGCAGTTGCATCTTCTCCCCATTGGGGGAAGTAACCAAGAAGATGTGCTTGGAAGCGCTCCACCATATAAATGTACTAGAGTCTTTCTGTTTCCCATCAGGAGCAGGAAGATCCAGGTGCTGATGGGTAGTACAACTTCCATATGGTACTGCAATAAGCAGGACGGTGTAGGGTCACAGGCCCCCTTTCTGGAGGCGTTGAGGTTGTGGCACTGGCTGGCACTTCACAGGATTGCCCTGATGGCCAATCATATAGCGGAACCCTCAACATCAGGGCAGACAAACTCAACAGGAGACAGTGTTGTCAGATTCTGACAGTGGTGCAGGGCATCTTTCCACAGTGAAGGAGGCCCTTGGTGGAGCTTTTTGCCATCTCCTAAAATTATCTAAGCCTATCATTTTGTACTCTAGACTATCCCTCAGGTCTGTAGGAGAAGCATGCCTTTGGTGGAACGTTGGCCCCCGTTACACCTTCCATTCCTTCTGCTGCTCTGTGGTTGCTAAACAAAGTCGGGAGACCAGAGCACAGCACTTTTTAAAAGCCCCGGACTGGACTCGAAGGGTCTGGCCCTCCAGATGCTTGTGCATATGCCCTCCGCTTTGGTTGCCTCTTTGGTAGAATTTACTGTCCAGCAGCAGGACAGAGTTTTATACCTCAATTACCACAATCAAGACCTACATGCATGGAGATTGAGCAGAACTTACTAATAGTTTTTGATCTTCTGTCAGAAGTGGTGATATCATTCTGGCTGCTCTATATATTCAAGCCATGGGAGAAATTAGTTACCTGTTGTGCACAGAAGCACGTTGACCAAGCACAGGCAGGTGTTTTGTTGTTTGTATTGTCTTTGGCAGGGCACTTTTTTGATGTGGACACTCTTAAGGGTTATTTTTGGGCACTTTCAGCCTTTCTTCATTTGCCTGTTTAGCCATCACTATTCAAATCACTGATTGTGATCTTTTTCAAAAGGACTTTTGCATGTTGCACCGCACCCTTTAATTGTGCCAGAGCTGGATCTTACCATGATCATGACCTTTCTAATGTGTGCTCCCTTCGAGGCTCTCCACAGCTGCACTTTGAAGCGTGTAACCTTGAAAATGATGTTTCTCACTGCTATCACTTCTGCGTGTTGCTTCAGCGACCTGCAGGTTTTCTAATTCCAGCCGCTTTATGCTACCCTTTTCCCTGACAAGCTGCACCTACGACCAGTACATCATTTCTGCTGAAAATTGTATCACCTTTCCATGTGTGACAGGCAGTCACACTCCCTAAATCCTTATTTACACCTCAAGCAAAGGATATGCTGCACTGGCTGAACTCTTAGTGTGCCTTTAGCTCCTATATTGTTAGGTCTCAGGAGCACCGTCTGCACGATCAACCGTGTGAGTTCTCCAGTGCGAGGAAAGGAAAGACAGTCCAGAAACTCACCTTACTGCGATAGATTATCCTCTGCATCGCAATGTGTTATGCCTTTGCCAAAAAGGATACTCCACCAGGGCAAACATCCTGATTCAGGTTGTTCCTGTCTTGGTCGTCTGCCATCTGTGACCATCTATCCATACCTTGACCAGGTATTACTGCATCAGTTCTGATGTCTGCAGGAAGGGCCATTTTGTTTCCTCTGTCCTGCAGGACTTCCTGGTATAAGTCCACTCCTCAGACCCACCTCCTTGGAGGGGTCATTGCTTTGGTATTGATTCCTAAGGTGAGATATCTGTGGTTAGAAATATCCATCAGAAGAATAAATTCTTTACCATTGGTAATGGTCTTTGTGGTACATTCTCAATCTAACCGTAGATACATCACTGCCTGCTGGCCTCCATGTTCTGTAGCGTGAACTTGCAGGAGTAATGAGGTTCCAAGCTAGCTTTTGCATACTGTCAATACAATCTAAATATTGTCAACCACGCTCCACGTCTGAAAGTATGGAAAAAAATAGGAGACAATTGGGATCAGCGCACTTGTGTGGCGCCTGTATACAGCCTTGTGTCATCATACCTGGAGACAGGGCGAAGCGTTGATGGATCCACTGGTGCTACCTGTTGGAATGCAAGAGCTATGGCAACGGTGTCCGTATCCTGTTTGGCACCCGATGAGCAGATTCAGAAGGTGAGGACTCTCCAGTTAGTTGGAGTATCCACCAGAAAGACCGTTACCATAGGTCAGTAACTTATTTTTTTCTGCTGGTTTAAATATTTTTCACTCTGTTCTGTAAGATTTCTTTTGCATGGCCTGTGGCTTTTTTTGTATTATTTAAGCACTTTAATGTCACCCTGCAAGAACAATGTGTAAGGGTGTAGAGAATGGCACCACTAATATACATACTTTAGCGTGTATGTTTATTTTTCACATTTAAGATTTTCTGGCTGTGTAGGGATCCAGACGACCCGGGCAACCCACTGGACACATCAGTTTCCACTTGTAAAATGTGAACTGGAAATGATGGTTAGGGGCCAATAGCATCTTTAGCCCTATCAGATTAATTGTCCAACCTTGCTCCGGCAATGCTTTTTTTTTTTTCAGTGTGTGACGTCGCCCATAAGGAGAGATTATATCAGGGAAGGTAGATAGCCCATTCCTTTCCCTGGTTCGTATCTGTATATCTAGAGACAATTGGTGGCCACTATTAAGACATCTTTAGTTCTAGCCTTGCAAGTTTCAAGGTCTTCTTGTCTCGTGGGTGTCTCACTTTCGCAAGGAGGCCACTGTGCAATATTCATTTTACTATTCCTCTCAGCCTCGTCAGCTTGATTCCACACATGGGCAATACAATTTCCCCATAAGAAGATCTCAGCGACGGTTGAATAGATCTCTATGTTTGCCAAGTTACTAGTAGTAACTTTACACTTGTAGATCCTGTTATGACGGCTCAACTTCCTCATTTGACAAGGTCGAGACATATAAGTCTACACCAAGGTGTAAATCTACACTAGGCAATTGTGAATATGTGAATAGCAAAAATGTGTAGGCCTGCACGTTGGTGTGTATACCCAAGTTTATTTACCTTTGTGAATAGGCCCCTCAGAGTGTTGTTCTGCTTTGAATCTAGGACGGCTGTGAATGCCCAAACCGCTGTTGATCTGCCAGCTTTAAAAGCAAGTGGCATTCTACAGACATTGCCTAATATAATGCCACTTTTACTTTCCTAACATGTGTTATGTTGTGTAATGCTTTATTCACCCAAGGGTCTCATTGTGCTAGTAAAGCCTGTGAAGAACAAGGAAATTTAAGCAAAAAAACAGAAGAGTTTTAGGTTTTTCTGAAACAGAAAAGAGTGAGTCTACCATAGCTCCAGAAGCAACTGGTCCCAAAATGTAGGGTCTATGGCCGAGAAGGCCCTCGTATCATTAAAATAATTCTTACACCTGGGACTCCGAAGGAGATTGGCAGAAGATGATCTTAAGGATCTACCAGGAGTAAATAGTATCAAACGGGCTTTGTGAATGTCTGGAACATGGACGAATTAGGAAGTGCAAAGGGATTTAAAAAGCACTGCGTTATCAATCGGAAGCCAGTGCAGTTTGAGTAGAAGTGTGGCTCTCGAAAATCATGGAGCTTCAAGAATATAACGCACAGTTTGGATCTGAGACCGTTGCTGGCGAATCATATGATATTTGGGAATTCCCAGCACTTAATTTGAGATTTGTGGGGGCTATTGGCACTCATTTTTGGGGGGACCAGCACTTATTTTTCCTTATGAGACATTTCACGAGAGCAAGAGAGGGAAAAACACACAAACGGGGAAAAGAAGGAGGAAGAGAATGATGGAAAACCCGTCACAAAGGGAGAAAGTAGGAACATGCGATAGTGAGATAAAGGAGCAAGGAGTGTCTGGCAGTGGATTAAAGAGGCCCGAGGTGGATTCCAGACTATACATCCTTGGTATTCGGTGCGCTGATATGTAATAGCGCCAGACACAGACTTTTGAGCAGCGCTTTGGGCACCGGCAGTCATATTTTTCAAAATAAGCGCTAGCGAATATCCAGGTAAAGGGCATTGCAGTAATCAAGACTAGCACCGATAGTGTTGGATACAACAATCTTATAGAAATTTGTGGCAGTAAACCCAGGATACGTTTAAGGTTTCTCAGCGAAAAATAACACAGAGAAACAGTCCGCACTATTTGTGACTCAAGTTTTAGTCCTGTGTCAGTTTTTATTCTCAAGCTTTTTACCTGCGTCTGAGGATCAGATCAGGAACCCAGAATTGTCAGGCCAGGAAATAGAATATTGCCTAACATGTGTTCCTCTACTTTATCCATATTAATCTCAAACCCACTTCAATCCATCTAAGACTTTGTTTTGCATACATACTGGAAGGCAATAAAAAGAGCCAAGAGTCATAACGAGTTATATGTGCCAAGGCGCCTGGTCCCAGCCTCAAGCAGGGTAGGATTGCAAATCAAAATCAGCCCTGACAAAAGTGTTAAAACTAGCCTGACACCACATGAGGCTATGACCGCAATGAAGGAACGGGGCATGGTTGGGTCATGTGAGACTATCATGTCCTGAAAGTACCCCTTTAGCCTGCAGCCTACCAGGGAAATGCTGTTTTTAAAAATGTAATTCTTTTTTATTAAACATGTTCCCAACATCTGAGGAGTGAATTCATCTTCATCTTGTAAGTAATGAAATACAAGAGATCTCACCTCGACAGTTTGCCCCAAACACGCGTATGAATATACATTTGTGATATTATTGCCGCCTACCATAACCCCACGCTAATCTAAGTGGACCCGGATACCCCTAACCCATACCAGGGTAATGCTTGAGTGCAGAATGGCCACTCTGGGCCTGAATCCAGGACATGACACATCCCACAGTACTGAGCCTCCATACTCAAGGAGAAGTATGTCTAATTGTAATACAAATGGTCTCAATGTGATACTTTGTTTTAAAAGTGTGTATTTGTTTATTTCTCTAGCACACTATCATTCTTTGCTCTCATGTTCTTTACTCCCATTTAAATTCATCCCTCCTCTCATACCTGCTGCCCAGGCCCCATTTCCCGCTAAACACCCACTGCACAGCTCCATCCTAGCACTCTTTTATTCTTACTTGAAGAGACCATTTTCACCTTCTCTCTTTATTCTATGCTTGATTCACCACTCAATCGAAGAGAAAAGCTGAGGCACTATTTAAATGTTAGATTTTACTGTCCTCCAACCTCGTGACTTTGTTCAAAACCTCCATAACCAATTAAATAGCCATATATTCACAACGCCTCTTCATTTCACGTTTGAATTTCATTATCCTTACCTACTGATTTGGTTTTATTTGTTTTACCAACCCCCTTTCCTTCTGTTGGAATGATCTCTATATTTCTTTTATAAACTCCTAATGCTGTCTTTGACTTTCGGGTGGACCGGATATTTTTAAGTTGTCCTGTTCATTCAGTCTGGACTCTGTGTGAGTCTGCCCAACTCCAAACACTTTATTGGGAGAAGCGCTAGGATGCCAGACCTAATTTCTAAATCTTTCTTTCCAGTCCAGTTTAACCTTTAATTGTGTGTTCATCATCTGACCAAACTGTTTAACCCCTTAACCGCGGCCGTTATTTCGCGGCAGTGCGACGGTTCCGCAGAGTGGGCGGGGCCGCGTCGGCCGTTGGACATTCGCAGCACCAGCAAGTTAGTGCTCGCGATTGCCAACGGCCGCAGGGAAGGGGCTAATCTCCGGTGGCCAGCTTGCCTCCTTTGTTTCCTTTCGGCATGCAGCCTAGTAAGGGCCTTGAAGTTGTGCAGCGCCTGTTTTGTAAAAGGTTGGAGTATGTGTGGACATAAAGGAAGGTTTTCTTCCCCAGGAACTGTGGATAATTGATTATCTTGTTCATGAAGCACAGGCCCGTGGGGCTGCGAATGGGCACTCTGTGACTTGAAATCAGGGTTCCGCCATGGTTATAGTACTGAGACTGCTCTTTTTGAGGATGAGTACATAAATGTAATCTTGATCAAAACTCCCCTGTTATCGTAATGCTTTTGAATCTCTCTGCAGCATTTGATATGGTCTATCATGCTATTTTGCTCGTGAGGCTAGAAGGTGTGAGTAATACTGATCATGCCCTGTTATGGTTGAAATCTTTCCTCAGCAACCATATTCAGTCTGTTTTTCTCCCTCCTTTTACCTCAGCAGCAAAGCCTTTGGATTGCGGAGTCCCTCAGAGTATGTCTCTTAGCTCTACCCTTTTTAATGTATATATGTCCCGCTTGGCTGATAAGGTTGAGTCCTTGGGAGTTAGAGTGGCATTCAACTTCTTCTGGCTTTTCATGAAAATGTTCCCTCCTTTTTGAGTTCTTTTAACTTAAGTCTTGTCTGAGATCCGTCTTGGACTGGATGAATACCATTTTTTTAAAGTTAATCTCGGACAAAACTGAGATTCTTTTTTTTGGTACCAAATCTATCTCTGAATCAAATCTCTTGTGGTCATCAGTGATGGGGATTACCCCTTGGCCGTCGCCAGTTGTAAGGAACCTCCCGGTCAGATTTGATGCAGAGCGCACGTTTGAGCCTCAGATTAAAGCACTGTTCAGTTCTTGTTTCTTGATCATGAGGTCCTTCAGAAGTATGCTACACTTTATTCCCATGGAACATCAAAAAACTATTGTGCATGCCTTGATCACCTCCAAATTGGACTACTAGATATCAGGTTATTTGCAACGGCTTCATTGGCTACCGATCAACAGAAGTTTCCAGTTCAAGCTCTCACTTTTGCCTTTAGAATTTATAATCTAAAGGGACCTCTTCATTTTAGGTGCCAGTTTAAGTTGTCCTGAGACAAAAAAAACAGGTGCCCCCCTTGCAAAACCAGGTCGTTTTGTGATAGATAATTCTGATGTCCCCACAATACATTTTGGGCCCTTCCCTGTTGTGGGTACTTGGCCCACCCACCCAAGTGAGGTAGCATTTTTATCAGCAGACCTGGGGGAACGCTGGGTGGTAGGAAATTTGTGTCGGGACGGTGATCCCACAACTTTCTCACATATTAATATGAGGAAAATGTGATTGTTTTAGCTACATTTTAGGTTTGCAGTTGATTCTGGGTAGAAAAATTTGGGGGGATCCACGCAAGCCACACCTCTCTGGGCTCCCCTGAGTGTCTAGTTTTCAGAACTGTCACGGTTTGGTAGGTTTCCCTGGATGGCTGTCGAGCCCGGGACCAAAAACACAGGTAACCCCCTTACAAATCCAGGTCGTTTTGTGATAGTTTTGATGTCTCTACAATACGTTTTGGGCCCTTCCCCGTCGCGAATACTTGGCCCACCCACACAAGTGAGGTAGCATTTTTATCAGGAGACCCGGGGGAACGCTGGGTAGTAGGAAATTAGTGTTGGCCTAGTGATCCCACAACTTTCCCACTAAGAAATTTGAGGAACATGTGTTTGTTTTAGCTAAATGTGAGGTTTGCATGGGATTCTGGGTGGGTAATGGGAGATCCACACAAATTACACCTCCCTGGACTCCTCTGGTTGTTTAGTTTTCAGAAACGTCATGGTTTGGTAGGTTTCCCTAGATGCCCGCCGAGCCCGGGACCAAAAACGCAGGTGACTCCCTCTCAAAACCAAGGCTTTATTGTGATTGCTTATTTTGATGTCTACCCAGTACATTTTGGGTTGCTTGCTGTCACAGGCTCTAGGCCTAACCACACAAGTGAGGTAGCTTTTTTGTGGAATGCTGGGTAGGTAGAAGTTTGTGGCTCCCCGCAGATTCCAGAACTTTCCATCACAGAAATATGAGAAAAAGTTGTTGTTGTTTTTTTTTTTACAAAGTTTGAGGTTTGCCAGGGATTCTGGGTAACAGAACCTGGTGTGAGCCACACAAGTCACCCCATCGTGGATTCCCCACGGTGTCTAGTTTCCCAAAATGTATAGGTTTGCTAGGTTTCTCTAGGTGCCAGCAGAGCTAGGGTTCAAAATCCACAGCTAGGCCCTTTGCAGAAAAAGGGTCAGTTTTCAATGTAAAAATGTGGTGTGTTCAAATTGCGTTTTGTCCAGTTTCCTGTCATAGGCACTAGGTTTACCCACACAAGTGGGGTACCATTTTTATCTGGAGACTTTGGGGAATGTGGGCTGGGTGGAATTTTGTAGATCTACGCAGATTCAAGAACTTTCCGTCACAGAACTGTGAGGAAAATTAGGTTTTTTTTTTACAAAGTTTGAAATTTGCAAGGGAGTCCGGGTGACAGAACCTGGGGCCCGATTCACAGAACTAACTTAAGACAAAATCCTAAGCTTACTACCATTTTGGTATTCACAGAAGGCACTTACTCATTTTGGTATTCACAGAAGGCACTTACTCATTTCGGTATTCACAGAAGTTAGGAGTCCTAACTTTAGGACTCCTAAATGCCTTCTGTGAATACTGATAGTCTTAAAGTTAGAATTTTTCTCAGTTTAGGAGTAGTAAAGTTAGGACTCCTAACTTTAGGACTCCTAAATTCCTTCTGTGAATACCGAAAGTCTTAAAGTTAGGATTTTTCTCAGTTTAGGAGTCCTAAAGTGCCAAACTTGGAAGACTTTACAAGTAAAAACGTAGGCACAAATGGCTGTTTTTTTTTCAACTCAATTTCAATATTTGTTCATTTCAACTGTTAGTTTTCATAGGAAAATCTTTAAGGATCTACACAAATAACCCCTTGCTGAATTCAGAATGTGGTCTACTTTTCACACATGTATAGCTTTCTGGGATCCATTGTTGGTTTCACACCCATTTCTACCGCTTACTGGAAGGAGGTTGAAAACAGAGAAAATAGGAAAAATAGTCTATGTCTCAGCAAAATGCCATGGGTACCTTATGTGGACAAAGTTATGGCCTTAGCATGAACTACCCCAAGTAGCCCCAAAAAAAGGCTTAGCACAGGGGTGCTATCAGCGAAGGGGTTAAAGTCCAGCTGTGGTATGACAGTGGTTGTAAGCGATATTACCAGATTGCGTATATGGTAATACTGCATTATCCGTAGAATTGGCATAGCTCTCACATGGCATGAGCCGACTAGAATAAAAAAGGGCATATCTGATTATACACTGCAGATCAAGAGAGGATCAAAGTTCTACTAATTACATTACAGTCACAGATTGAACATGTTGGACTAGCTATTGCTATTGATCTGTAGGGTCTTCATATTTGTATGGAATAAATACATGTTGATTAAGCAAATGTGATAAATAGAGGAAAGTATAATACTGCACGGTCTAGAACACTGCAGGTGATTAAGGTTAAGTGAGAGCTAACTTCATATTGGAAAGATGAGGTTAGAAAACTGAACTGTCTGCTGTTCACAGAAGTGCATGAGAATTGATCAGAAAATTGGCTGTCAAAGGTTAATATTCTTTATAGAGGAACATGAAGTCCACAGTTTGCAGACTATGCATATACAAGATAGCAAAGGTCAGGATTCATTACTTGCAGCTCTTAGTTGATAATTTCAGATTCAGGAGGTGGGTCAGGCAAATATTTGATACTGATTTACAGAGTTAAATTAGCCTTAAAAATAAAGAGAGAAGTAATTCCATCAAGAGCAAAAGTCTCACACAATACTATTACAATATGTATGCCCAGCATATAGTCTGGAAACCCAGGTATTGCTCAGTTTAGATCCCCCTTCTCCGGGCCTCTGTGGAGCCCATCCGCTGTAACACCACTTATGCTTATAACACATGTATTCATAGCGTTGTGGTTGTCCGGCATGCTTTCTGCTCACCTCTTTGAGTAGGAGGATGCCTGTTACATCTTGAGAGTTTGACACTATTTGCCCCACATCTGGAGCAGGTGCTGCCTCTACAGCCCATTACTGCATTGATCCAAAAGACCACCGCTTCTCTCCTGTTGCTGGAACAACTTGATGGGGAACAACTTTCCCTACAAGGTATGTACAGACCCATCGCTGGCAGACTTCAGAAAGAGACTCAAGACCTGGCTCTTTGAGGGGGACACAGCGCCCAGATACCCCTAAGGGTGACAGTGTTGCGCTTTACAAATGCTGTGGATTGATTGAGGCATTTACAGAGTACCAATGTTCACCCGTAAACAGTCATCAGTAGGGGTGTGAAGTGTCAGCACAACATAAAACCTGACATCCGGTAAGATATGACATGACCAATGCGTATCTTGGATATATCGCAGACTGTCATAGGGATTACATAAAGTAATCTGTCTCCACAGGTGGGAAAATAGCCACAGCAATCCGTATTCCTCTACTAGGCATTCCATTGAATTGGTAGGCGCAAATATCTTTGGTTGGTTTGGAGTAGCCTGGGTGCCGGATTTCCTCGTAACCCCTTGGATCCAGGTAAAGGCCAGCGGTGCTCATGACACCATCAAGAATTAAATAAGCTGATTGTTCCATCCATTCAGGGCATGGTATGCCCGCACACCTTGGCCTTTGTAACACCATGGGCCAAATCGTGGTGTGCACAACATTTCGATTAGCACCGGTGAACATGGCGCAGGCCTGGGTACTGCAACAATAAAACTGCACTGCCTGCAACTCCTGAGCTGACTCACTAGCTTCGGCTGTCAGCGCATGTGCTGCAGTCAGAGCAGCAATAAAACACAAAATATCTAGTCTGCCAAATGTTTCCATGCTTGTCTGCAGTGGGCAGGGCTGGCTCTAGGGCGGTGCGACCGGTGCCACTGCATCGGGTGCTGACTTTGCATGGGCGCGCCTGTTTGCTAGTTTATATCGTGCTTAAAAGCACCTGCTGCCGCATTCCTGGCTTCCAACAATTTTCAATTAAAATGTCAAGAAAACTCCGGTGATTAATGTTCTTCCTGTCGAGATGGGAGTTTTTTCTAATAGAAGTTCTGACTCTTGGAAGTTTTGATTCATGGTAAGGTAGCGCAGAGGGTTAATATCCCTGCTGTAAAGAACATGAACCATGCAGATCACAAAGTGAATGTAATGTAAACAGGTCAGTGGGTTATTGCTTTTGTCAGAGACTTCCTTTTGTTAGTTGTAGTTTACAGTGAGCTATTAACTGTCATCAAAGAACTGCGTGCAGATTTCAAAGTATAGATTAGAGCGTATAGATTTTTTCCCCAGACTTTCATTATTCTAATGTTGCAAAAAGGGTTCATTTGGGTACAGATCAGTTCTTGTTATTAAATAGAGCCCCAACCCATTGTGTTACATTTTAAATTCAGAGTTTGTGCTTCTCCAGACCAAGTACTCTTCAACTATCCTGCCTACCTGTATGGATCACATGTGATTACACCCCTTGCTGTCATCTGTTTTATGTAACATTTCCTATACACTGATTTACACAACTATCATTGCTAGTCTCTGTGTAATGTGTGTGTTATGTAAAGTGCTCTTACACCCTTCCCTTTTATGAGTGACGCTATAAAATTAATTAAATGCATCTGAGAGAGAGTGCTTATGGAGACTGTTAAAGTGTGCTAGTGAGGGAATCCGTGGCGGAGGAGGTCATTGGGGGGCCCCAAAAAACATTGTCGCACTGGGCGCCACCAGTGCTAAAGCCGTCCAGACAACTCCAAAAGTTTAAAGGTTAGTGCAGGAGATGCAGACAATTGTATTGCTGAGCAAGCACTCAAACCCTGGTCTATACACCGCCCACTTGCTGACAGGCACAAATCAGAGCACAGCATCCACCATGATAGAGGGCTACATTGGTATTTGTTACTGGCAGTGGAAGGAAGCAGGGAGCACTCTGAATGTGGATTGGAGCAAACGTTTCCGCAAGGAGAAGATTCTGTTGTTAAAGTGTAGCCGTCCCACGGAGACATGCATAGGTGATGGAGAACAGTTGTAAGGTGACAGTGGGTCTCACGAAGAGCCAATGAAGATTTCATGGAAAAGGGCAAAGGCCTCACGCTTTTTGATGTCAGTAATTAGAATTTCTGCCATACTTTAGAACCTCTGTACATGAGCAACCTGGTAATTCGTGTAATCAATGTACAGTGCATTGATACAGACTAATTCGCCGTTGGTCAGAGAGCAAAATAACTCTGCCACAGTGGTCTAAACAGTTGTAGTTGAGAGTGTCAACTGAAAGACAGTTCCCTTGGCTTCAAATTTCCAAAGAAAGCTTCTTCTCACTACTAAATTTGTGAGAAATACTAAAACTGCAGGTAAAAGTGAATGTATGTTGTTAATTGGAAGTAGGATTGTTCGTGTTAATTAAGCTAGCTCTGTCAGTCACAGGACACTTCTAGTTATTGTTTTTCCAATCCTATATCCGTCATCACCTAATCACATTCTTATAGTGAGCAAAGTAAACAGAAAAGCAGTAATCCGACATAACACATCTACTTCCCCACCAAACCTTTTGATGAAAACAGATAGCTAGCTAAAAACAACCTGAATAATGATATGAAATCACTATAAGCCCAATCTGCAAGACTGACCACATAAATTGGAAAACTGAAGGTCTTATTTAGAGTTTGTCCCAGCTGCTGTATTACAGATGCATTATAGCCTATGGCACTTGTGATATGGTCGATAGGATATTTGTCTTGTTTTGATGACGTATCCTACCCAGTTCTCACAATGAGGGAGAGAAAGGTATTAATGTCAGCAATAACAGCTTCACTGAACACAAAGATGTATACCAGACAGTTTTAGTGTTGTACCGATTAGTGTGTACTTCCTACGTACCTAGGTGCATCACAAATATGGATGGGAAACTTCACCCACATTTTATGACATGCTTCATCATTGGTGGTCATTGCAGAGCATGTGAGATTGTTGTACGATGGGAACAGGATAACTTCAAACTTAAAATTATCTCTTGCAATCCTTAGGATTGTCTTTAATGTGGGTTCCAAAGATAAGGTAAAAACAATACTGATGTCCAGGAATTATACGTTCGAGGCATGTGTGGCTGTAGATTAGTATGCTGTTCATGCTCCTGCCATCTAGTGTTGAACCTGGATGTGTTCAAGTTGTTTTTATTCGATTAAGTCTTTCGAGTCAGTTGGTATAGTGACTCCTCATCTTGCTGGTAATGCGCATGGTCATAGGCTCCATTGTTAGATTATTCTCTTTCTGTCATCGGGTTTGGACAGTGCTTCGTTTCGACACTGTTGTGGTGCTCTTTTTTGTTCATTCTGGTTTCTTCCTTCCGTTGGTATTGTATTTAGATCACGTCTACCTTACTGTCCGCCTTAGCTCTACGTTTGACTACTTCGCTCGATTGGGGTCTGGGTCGACCTCAGCCCTTCTTGGGCCTTGCCATCCAAGACCTGCTCTCAGTCGCATCAGTCCACCATGCCTCGATGGTGATGGCACAGACATGGTATGGCTCTCGCTGCCACGCGAAAAATCCTCAAACCGACCTCCATCAGGTCAGTAATTTGTACCTAAGCACAACGAAGCTGCCTGCGACGCCTGCCACTCCATCTGGTCCAAGAAGACTCTACACGACCGTCAGTCGACTTGAGATGTCACGCCGGACGGCAACGACAACGCAGACCTCTTTGGTCCCGAGAACATTGAGGAGGAACATCCGCCACAACTGTTGGCTGCAGATGAAGAGGTTTTCGACCCATAGGAAAGCTCCAGCTCCAATCCATACAGAACTCTGCAGCCAGACTCATCCTGGACTTTCCCAAACGTACCCACATCACCTCCCACCTAAAAGACTTCCTCTGGTTCCCCATCGATTTCTGCCATGACCAGGAATGACCTTCCCTTCTAGCTACATTCAGCCCTCTCACTAGCAGACTTCAGAAAGAGACTCAAGACATGGCTCAACGAAGACACAGCTCCCAGATACCCCTAAGGGTGACAGTGTTGCTCCTTAAAAATTCTGTTGATTGATTGAGGCATCAACAGATTACCAATGTTAATTCACAAGGGTATCTTGCCACTAGCCACTGAGGTGTATGCTGAGGGATAGGCAGAAAAAAACAATGAGATGAATAGGAGAAAATCCCGGTTTTTAAGGTGCTTACCGAATGGATGAGTCAGTGAAGAACCAAACTCTAGCTTCAGTAAGAAGACAGTGGAGATTTAAGCACTTGAGAACCAGGATCAAAACCGATCTCTGTGAGAATGGAGCTGTGTTCTGAACTGCCTGGAGTCCTTGAAGCTGATAATGAGTGATCCCATGTATACAGCATTACAGAAGTCCAGCCCATGTCTGGACAGATAATTTACAACGGATATACAACCTGTGGCTATTTGTACAATCAGTCTTCAGTTTAATCAAGAAAACATAGGATGATGGCATTGCCCATATCTTGAGGCCCTTGGTCCACTCTGCACCTTGTTTGACGCCCAGGTTTTTGGCCACCTTTGCTGGAATTGGATAGGCACCAAAATCAGCAGGCCTCAGTTGCTGGCCATCAAGTTCCTCACCTCCGTCACATACTGCTGAATATGTGACACGGCGACATCCTGGTCTTCATCCAGCTGAGGGAGAACCTGTGTGTCATCACTGTATGTGTAAATATTGATGCATTGGGATCGGATGAGATGGCCAAACGACCCAGCATAAACAAATCAGTCACAGAACCAGAGGTGAAGGAAGGAACATAAACTGCATGTTGGTTGCCACCAGAAATCTAGTAAAGTCAGCAGAGGAAGGTGAGCTGTAATCATATTGGTGTTGGTTTTGAAAAAATGGGACAAGACGTCAACCAGTTTTTGCAAGGAGTTAACACACGTGGGTACTAGCTGGAGGACAAGATCATTTGTCTTCATTTTCCAAGGTTTCCTTGTGTTTTGTTATTTGCGTTAATAATATGATCATAAAAGTAAGTGTGACACATTGGCCATGTAAAGCTTACGTCTAGACATGTGAATGCTACTTCAAGTCTGAGGATCTTGAAGTAATGGTTTCGCCAGAACTTTTCACAGCATGAATTGTGGATACAAGTGCACCCAGAGTTGGGGAATATCATGGTACAGGTTTGATCTAAGAGCTTTTCAAGTAAACGAAAGCACAGGCTACAGCTTCAGCTGCGGTCGAGAGCTGGGTTGCGAAAAGCTCCCCAGAATGCACTTCCTATTTATTTATAACATGAAAAGGCTCTGGAAGAGCATTTATACTAGAGTCAGGATTTTTATTGGCCCAGTCCCTTAAGAACATTTTGGTGTCATAATTGGGAGGGGGTAAAGAAAGTGGTTGAAAAAAACTTGAAAACTGTGTTGGGTAATCAATTCAAGGGGAAGCGGCAAAGCTCAGCTAATAATAGGCTCATATAGGTGAAAGCCTGAGGGGACTTTAGGAATAAAGTTAAAGCTTTGTACGCAGAATAACCCTATTGTTCCTGGGTAGTAAACGCTTGAATTCCACTAATCCTTGCAGATGTGAGAGCGAAGACGAGAGCTACATTCCAGGGTAGTAACTTAGTATCCGCTTTATGGATAGGCTCGAAAGAGTATTTCATTAGTTGAGCAAGCATTGTGTTGAGCTGCCATGTTGGAGGAGGGGCTCTTACTGGTGGAAATGTTCTGAACAACCATAATGAATGTGTCCATCTGTAACGAAACTGGTGCTCATGAAAAGCGCTCTGATACCCGATTTCTCGTGTGTAGTTGCACTATATAAAACAAAAACAAAAAATAAATAATCTCAATGGTAGAAAAAATAGGATTGATAATGTACTGTGTACACAAAGTAGGACCTGCTACCAACTGAGATAGTCCCAATAATCCCATTTGGGTCACAAAGTCCTTGGCTGAAGATGCTTCCGGCTCATCCTTTCCAAAAGTTTAAAACCCTGAATACCAAAAGCTGGTAGTAGCAGAGAAAATTAAACTACTCCTGAAAGCCTCACTATGACCAGTAAGATGATAGACCAAAAGTACAGTAATCTTGAAGTTGGAGAAGAACACATTTCGAGGTGATTACTTGCACTGTCCCAAAGACAGGAAGTGGAATAGGGATAGGATAAATCCAGTTTCTTGTGATTATTGCAGCCCTTCCTCCCCAAGTAGGAGAGTTGCAATGAGCTCTGGTGAGGATACAATCTGATGGATGGTGTTCTGCCATGTTTGGCTCAGGGTCACCAGTTAGCCTGGTTTCACTTGTAAGGAGGATATTAAAGAGACTGTCCTGCAGTTGCCTGTACTACCCTTAAACCTGGATTAAGGAACCATCGGCCTAATGGTTATGTGCTCACCGTACGTAATGAGTCTCGCTTTCGCTTATCGTTCAACTTGTTTTTAAATGCAAATATTCTTCTAAAGTGTGGGCCTCTCCAAAGAGCAGCAAAGAGTTGCCCATGAGGAACATAGTAATCACAAACGGGGAATTTATTGTGTTAAAGATCGAATGTCACATACTCTTCAAAAAGTGATTCATTAAGGCTTTTTAGAACGAGTCAATCGTTGGCTGGTCTAGTTTTTCGTATCACGGATGCACACCACAAGATATTGTTTTAGAGTTTTACTTTTTAGATAGATGAGGGTGTAGTCTGCAAAGTTAGCAGTGATTGGTTTTTGATCGTTTAGGAGCCCCAACCACTATTAGTCTGTTCAGTAAGCGAAGAGGTTCTAGTTGCAGAATAACAGCTTTTGAGGTAATATAGCGTTAAGAAATTAATTATGGGTAAAGTGGTAAATCTTTTGCCTCCAATTAGAGGGGCAAGGGTGGACATAGGCAACGCAACCACAACCGCTTTCCCTCATCAATGAAAAGAGTGTACAGTTGGCATTAGTGACTTTATTTTTCAGAGTTGATTATTGGTTCATCCAGTACAGTCAGCGGTGTAGGACCAGAAAGGGAGAGCTATCAGTGGGAAAGGTTGCTTTGACATGATAGTACTTGCTCAGGAGCATTCACTAGGGTATTAAAGATTGCGTTAAAAGAACAATTGTGATTCAGCTATCACAAAGTCCTAGGAAATTATACGCTGGGTAATGTTTTGAACAGAAGAGGCATGTCAATTTCTAAGTTTGCCTGGCCCACCTATGTACTTGCCCTACACACACAAATGAGATGTTGTGCTCCCTGAAGATCGACAGGGCACGTTTTCGATGACTGGATATGAAAAATAAAATATTGACAGGTAAATAATTCTAGATTTTCCATACCGAACTCCAAATCTACATAGTACATATATCTTCAAGGTACATAGACGTGGAATTAGAAATAGCAAATCTATACTTCCCTATATGCACTTACCTTTCGATTTTTTTTCCCCTCAATATTCTTGTACCACAATATTTGTATTGATATTCATTAGTACAAGCCAATGAGAAGAATATACTTCATACATTGTTAGTATTGCTAACATTGTACATGCCTACGTAGCAAAATGGCGGCAAATATCACAATTGTAATCTCAATAACAAATACGAAAAAAATATACCAAAGGAAGAACCCAAGTATGGAATATATTTTTAGATATATTTCCTACGTCTCCAAGCCCTAATTACTAATGGCTAAGTTCCGAGGTATAATGTCAAATCCCTAGTATAGAGCCTTTACCAATGCTTGGAATAGCGCTGCATCTGGGGAAGATATCGGCTGCATCTGGGGAAGATACCAGATGTCCTTGGAGTTGCTACTCCTTCGATGCTTTTATTCCTCACTCTCCCTAAATGCACAGAGGATTTTGTCATATGTATCTTCTCTCATTGGATTTATGAGAATATGTCCTTTATCATAGTGATGTGTGAGGAGAACAGTAGCATGAGAGTGTGTAGTGAGTGTGCTCATGCTATCGGCTTGATAGCCTACTTTTTTTATTCTATGTACTCCAAAGAGATACATGTAGTTCTGCTACTCACCAATAACACCATAGATATTATGTATGCATATAATACAGGCAAACTATTATAATTACCAATACTTAATAATAATATCCGTAAGTATATCCAAGCAGCATCAGATTGCCCTTAAGGGTGGCCTCACACCGGACGCGAGGTCATGTGCAAGGCTATACATCACATGTAAGGGGGCATGTAGGGCTCACTCATTTGAAGTATTGGTGCACGTGACACCACATCCCTTTACTACAGGATGCTGTTACTGTGATTACTCTCTTTGGAATGGATTGCTTTTCTTGCCTGCTTCATTTTAGCAGCCACCATCTCTGCAGCCCAAGTGACGTGCAAGTACATTGATTTCATATTTAGGATGTGATGTTAAGATTTCTGAAGTTAGCTTTGTTGAAAGGAGAAAGTTGTACATTTGAACACAACCAAATGATGCTGCTGCAAGAAGTGCTTAAAACTGCTTTCTATGAATGGAACAAATAGAATTTAACTTGGATTGTCCTTACACCAAGGCTGTTATAATTGCATCACTCGAGCTGCGGCTAAATCCCAAAAACATATGAATACGTTTCCTTAGAACTGGACTTGTCTACAGTGTTCATAGTGTGTGGAGCTCTGTTTAAGAAATGTTATTGCATGATCAAACAACTTAGATTTCTGTTCTTCTTACCCATTTGTATGACCCCCTAGAAAATAGTATTGTTCTCTAGAAGAAGATGATTCTCTCAGAGGTTCACTGCAGTAGCTCTTTTTCAGGCTTCAGCTCTCAGTGGACCATATTCACAGAGCCATCGTTTTATAAGTCTAAACGTTTTAATGTTGCCAGGTACTGGTGGTGAAGACAGTGTGAAAAGCTCCTGCGAGGTGCTTGAGGATATTTGGGGTACAAAAGGGGGTGGTAATGGACGGAGCATCTGAACCAATCAAACACTCACACCCAGTCAAAAGATCTGGGTTTAATCCATCACCGTTCTTTAGCCCACTCTGCCACCCCAGTTCAGACATGGCTATATGCAAATCAGTCTGAGGATATTTGGGCGCACGGAGGGAGCGCACATCCCATGACTGCTCGACACTGAAAACCGGCAGAAAAAATCTTTGTTTGAGCTGATGAAGATCTGGGCTCCTTCAAGCTGTTATTTTGCCTTATAACAACGGTAAAGAAGCAAAAACAGGACGCTGGTACATATGTCTCTGGGGAAGTGGCGGCACTCACTGGCGATGGTGATGAGCATGAGGATAGTGGAGCCCTGCAAAGTGACGTATTTATTTTGGTGGCACTGCAAGGCCTCTGGTGCACTTCCTCCTTTATAGAGAGGAAGGTCACTGCAATCTAGGGTACTCTGTCTGCTACGGATAAATGATCTCCTTGGAGGCTTTGGAACATGATATTTCTACGAAGGTTTTTGATCTGGAATCCTCTGCGGTTGACCTACATTCGGAAAGAAAGGATTTAAAAAGCTTTTAGTGCTGTGCAGTCACCATTGTGATACACTTGGAAGGCCAGCTAGACCACCTTGAGGATGAGACATGTGCAAGTAACTTCTGTCTGCTGGGAGGTCTGTGATCCCAACGATAAAAACTCCCTCGCGTTAACAATTAAGAGGTTATTGGCTGAAGAGGTCCCCCACTTGGAGTAACGACCGGAATGACGGTGCGGAGTGCTTATCAGCTACAGACGAAAAAAAACTAGTGGGGATTGTGAAAAAAGCTCCATCTCTAATTAAATGCCAAGTCCCTTCAATTCACCCTAGAAATCAACCTCATCTTCATGGAACATATTTCATAAAAAACAAAGACTGCCTGGTACCATCTATCTCTTCTAAAGAAGTTGAAATCATTTCTTCCTGAATGTTTTGCCCTCTTTTATGTGGTTGATGGCAGTGCCCTGCTCCATGACCTTCAAGATTCCACACCACCACACATCTCATCAAGGACCTGAAGAAAAACGCCACTTGCGTGCAGTGACGTAACAAAACTTGAAGGGGGCCCCCTGCAAATTACATGGACGGGGCCCCATGCCTGAGTCAGTCAGGAGCTCACAGGCCGAGTACTGTGCTGAGGGGCCCCCCTGGAGCTCGGGCCACCCCGCACCACAGGGTCTGCTAGGGCCTATTTTACGCCAGTGCTTGTGGGTCCACATCATCTACAAAACTAGCTGCATCATTTAGAAAGCAATCCCAACCAGCACCACCGCTTATCTTGCAGACCAGCTTACCATCTCTGGTGGTTGTTGTCACACCCGCAGACAGGGAAGCATCAGACTACAGACTAAGATATATAAAATAATGAAAAACACAAGGCTGCATGCTTTTGCCATCTATGCACCATGAATCTGGAACAAAATTCCTCCTACCCCCAATCTGGCTAATTTCCAGCCATGCTCCAATTAAGGAAAGAGTTAAAGATGCAGCTCTTTAAATAACACTACATGACAACACATTAAGAGCTCACAAACCAGCCATCTCTCTGTTACCCTGAACAACACACCTCTGCCTTTTGGCTAAATTTGTATACCACATACATCCATACATACAAAGGCATTAACCACACATAAGATCTCAAAAGCTAGCATTGATATATTTTTCTTACCAGGTATCGCTGGAAGGGCATCTAGTTTACTCACTGAAGTTTATAGCTTAAAAACGAAATCCTCTATGGCACAAGCAGAACAAGTTCAACGTTTTCAAAATTAGGCTCATCTATTATAAATATATGTACAAGATGAAGTGAAACTTTTGTTAGAGCTCAAGATAAAGGAATCATATGCTTCGGAAAAGCTACAATTTTCACAAATTATGTTTTTTTCCTTTCTCCTTTTTCAATATCTACCTTGGTGGCCTGCATATACATGTATATTCTAACACAAAAATGCAGTCCAATAAGAGCATCAATAATTTTCTAAAAATTGTTAAATTAAGCTCTTGATGGTTGGTGTCTTTCTTCATAGAGACCAGAGCAGCAGTCCTTTAGAGAACTCATACTGTTTTTATTGTTTGTCTGCAGGACAAGAGAGATGATATGGTCATAGGAGTAAAGTCTACAGCACTGCGGTTTGGAGAGCAGACAAAACAGTGGCTCAGCTGTTTCAGTGTTGCCATGCTTGTGGGTTTGACGGTGACTGGCATGAACTGTGACCAAACGCTCCCCTATTACGGTGCCCTTGCAGTAACTGGAGCTCACTTAGCTCATCAGGTAACCTCAACTCTTGATGTTGTTTTTATAGCTGACCTGTTATTGTGCATGCAAATATGTTACTCATGTGTTCAGAAAAAAAATATGTATCAAGATATTAGTTCCACTAAAATCTAATAATCTGTTCCAGAAATACTAGAACATTGAAAAAAACATAAGAGCATCTCCAGCTGCACTCCTCACTTTTCTTGTAGAATGTCTTCTGTTTTAGATTAGAGATGATTCATTTAAGTGTTGGCATATCTCATTTCTCACGTACCATCATGCATTACAAAAATAATCGGGTCTGGTAGCTTCCTGGGCTAAGGCAGCCGTTACAGTGGTATTTGTTACAACCCATGGTCACAGGCTTGAGTCAGGAGTCCCTTTTGCCTGACATACTCCTGAGATCAATAAAGTGAGTAGTGTTAAAGTCAGTACAGTATAACTCTGCCATCTGCCAACAGCATCAAGATTTGCTTTGGGTGAATGTTTATCGATGACCTGATTTTCAAAAGAAGATGTAAATCATTAGAGTCATAGGTGTACTTTCACTCATTTTGGAGATTGAGTGAATACCAGATTTAGAAAAGGGTTCCGACATACGTTTAAATTAAGTAACATTTGTCTAAACATATGCACCGAAGTGTATTATATTCACATACCTTACTGGCGTACACCAATTTTAACAAACCCTACATACTGCAGTTTCCAGCTGTGTACATTTAGGGAAGCAGTGAAATTTACCAAATTACTTTTTCCCTTTTTTCTTTTCATGGGAGATATTTTTTCATGAAATGTATTCACTTGCCAAATCCACCACGAGCAAATTGGGAACATAGAAGCTTTTCCCCAGACTTTCTGCACTTCACACAATTAGTACATTCAGATGCCGGCAATTTCAAAAGTTTAGAAGACAATTATTTAAGGTTGCTTATCGTGTGGAAAAAACGCTTACTGTGATAATTAACCTGGGAACCAACTCCAGAATATGGTGATTTTAACCTAATGTCTCTTAACAATGTGCTGATAAAATCTTTTGCTACTATTCTGGCTAAGTGGCACACGTAGAGTGTTTAGTCCATGCACCCTAAAATTGATCAACACAAGGAATAGCATCAAAAAGCAACTTTTTATTAGCTTTATAGAAAATGTAAGGTGACAGAAAACAATGTTGCAGAGATTGGTTAGGACACTGAACTAGGTAGGTCTGGGCTTGCAAATCGGTGGCACCGCTAGCTCACAAAGTGCTCCCCTTACTTCTCGAGCTGGGCATGGGGAAAGAGGTGGCGTCACAGTTCCACCACACTTTATTGAACATGACTAAGGTTCACACTGGAAGCACTGAGGAATGAGGATTTAGGTAAGGGCTTGTCTATGGTGGGGTTGTAATCAGTTGTGGAGTATATACGAATGGTGTCTAGGAACGCAAGGTTTAAACTAATTCAGCACAATATTTGAGACTGCACTTCCTGATGCTAAGTTGCCGACACAAGTTATTTCTAGCGATCTGCGACGAATGCCCGAAATGCCACCCTGAAGGCGAACATCTCATGCATATGTTGCCGTCTGGTTCAGCCACTTTGAGCATTTGCTTACTAGGTCTAAAGGTTAGATCTAAAAAGATAAACATTGAGTGGAAATGTGGCCCTAACATTCGCTAAGAGAGATTGGTGACCATGATATTAAATTCTCCGAGCACCCATTGATATCCCTGTGTAGAAGGGAATTAAATAAATGGGTCGAGGCTGAGGGTACATATAGTAAAGTCTCCTCTTCTGTGTAGTCACCCCAGATATTGGCCTTTGTCTGAACCTTATATTTCCTGGAATTAGGACTTTACGCCATCCAGTGCCACCGTGCTTGTGCTCTGCTCCTAAAATGCTTTTGTAAAATTGGGTTCGCACAGTTGTCGTATTTAACATTCTAGTAAAGACATTGTAAATTGGTGCAGTATGTGCACCAGTGGTATGGAAGGTAAGTGTAATTTGTTGGCCACAATGTCTATTTACAGTACCCATATAGATAATACATATTTGGCTTAAAGTAACGCCATTGTGCTTTGGCTGAGCTGCAGTTTAAAGGTGCATCAGGGACAAATGGTAGGGAAAAGTGATTTGCCTATTTTTATGTATTAGATAAGTAACCCCTAAACTAACGTCCCAGTAAGGTGCGCGCATAGGTCGCTGTCCATCCTGTCTCCGCATATGGAGAAGCAGGAGTGGGGTGTTAGTACCTGTGCCAAGGAAGCTGTGATGCATATCTTGGAACACAAGTTCATCTTTGCTGAATGAAAGAGAACAGAAGTTTAAATGTTTCCCCTTTGAGGAGGAGGATACATGGATTCTACTATTTCAGTTGATGTTAACATGTGACCTCAAGTGCCAGTCTAAGACAGGGAACACAGGCTGTTTTTCTTCATACATTTCCTCTCTCCCTTCTCCTTACATTCCATCCTCTTTCCATCTGTGTGTTTCTTTCTTAATTACTTCCTTCTTTGTCCCACTTTCTTGCATTCCTTCCTTCTTACCTCCCCTCTTCTCCCTTCCCTTCCTAACTTCCTTTCTTGTGCCCCAAATCAGAATTGGTTGTTATAAGCTGCCACAGCAGCCCTCACATTCCCATTTCTTGGGTTTCATCTTTCTAGGCATAAATTGAGTGTTTTAAATTGGATTCCCATAATCCCTTGACATGTCAGCGACTGCTATCTCATGTTGCATTTGGGAGTGTCCAGTCATGCCAAGAAAAGACATCTCTAAGATATGAGTGTTTGAAAGGAACAGAAGAGTAGGAGTGTGTAACCTAGTCACATTCGCGGACCTGAGCATGTTTAGGCTCTTCGGAATACCGAGAGATAACTGCTTAGCTCGCTGTTACATCTTGGATCGTTAACAAAACAGCGCTTAATAATCAGTACAGAGCTGTTGAATACTAGAACAAGCTTGATGTCCTCCTATGTTCAAAATACCAAGGAAAGTAGCTCCATGGGTATGGGCACCTTCTGCACAATCAGTAGCAAAGCAGCCTAGGGAATGTATGTTTCAGCTGAGATTGCAAACCCTACTTGGGATGAGATCATCACAAGTGTCTTGCTGCTCTGTTTGGAATAGTACAGGTTCTTCGTATTTCTCTCTTCTCCCCCCGTCACCAGACTTTGTGTAGAGAGGTAAATACAACAGTTACACGCTAACCATTTTAGTGAGAGCCTGATCAGTGCTGGAAATAATAAATAAATTATTCTGAAAACTCACAAATTGCGAGGTTAGTGACAGGAATGAGGTTAGTGACAGGAATGAGAGATCGAGCGGGGTAAGGTGAAATCATGAGTGATTCCGTCAGAAGTGATCGACTAAGTGACAGCCAGACCTGCTATTTTAAAAAAATACTCCATTCTGTAAGGGTGATTTGGGAAAACAATAACTTTTTTTTACAACTCAACTACAACAAACTGTAGATAGGTGGTACTATTACTCAGATTAATGGAACTCAAGTTACCGGCCTTGGAAGGAAGTAGGACTTAGTCTATCTTGCTCCAGTTGAATTTGTGACTTGTGCTTCCTGGATAAGTCATCCTGAAACTTGTCATTTGCTTACCCATAATGCTTCAGTCCTTCTTTATGTGACACAATCTGAATGCATTTTAAGGTAGATAAGATTGTCAAAGGACAAGCCGCAGATATTGCTTCATAACGTTGGCCAGATGGATCCAGTGGTTAATATACATGCTCTTTAGAGAGTGTAATCTGAAGATCACAGGTTTGAATTGTGTTAAAATAGCTCATAATTTTATTGTTGCTGATGCAAAGCATTTAATGTCAGTCATTGGTTTGTATAGAAAAATTTAGCCGAGTTACATGATGTTTTTATCACAGGAATCCTTGCAGATCCAATGTTCCAAATCCTGCTAAAATGGCCTAATGATGTATATGTGTGATGCAGACAGCTGCATGTGGCCTAAGGGATGAAACGTCAGAGATCTTGCCAGTTTTGACTCAATGTTCCATTTTTCCAAGGGTGACCAAATGAGTATCTTTGAGATCAGTTCTATTTAACACCAATAATTAACGGCCAAGTCAATGCAGTTTGTGTTGTGTGCTGTATAAGAAGTCATTATTTTTTTAAATTATTATACAATTTATTTTAGCAATGTGAACTGAAGTAACTGCTCATCACCAGTACTCATTTGATATCTAGGTTCTTTCGTTTATTTTCCGGCATGTGATCTGAACGCCGTATCATATAAGCACTAACTATAAACTTCATGTTTTGGCCATTTCATTCAAGCAGTTAATAAAATCATCATTTCATATGTCCACCTGGGAAAACACTAGCCGTGATTCAAATTTATTTTTCTCTTAAATTGAAAGATCTGATTTAATTGTGAAAATAGGTTTTCTGTTTGTGCGCAATTAAATAAATGAACACTCCCGGACCTGGGAATAAACTATCTTGAGGAAAGAATACTCCGCCTGACTGCTGGAAGAAAAGGACTCCTGACAGCCAGGGACTGGAACAGCTCTCCATGAGTCAGTAGGTTGGCCGCCTGTGTGCCTGCTCCTGGGACACAAACCCGATGACCTGAATCCATCGGTGCACAGCTGAGGACACACTGAGGACTGGACTCTGCTGGAGCCCTGGATAGAGAGAGACATGGCACCTAGAATTCTGCCCTGAGGACAGACAGGTTGGTTGGAGGAGTGACCAGGAGGAACTTTCCCAAGAGCTGAAGAAAGACTTGGTCATTTTTCCATCTCCCGGGGATCTTAACAAAGTTACTGAGGCTGCCCAGGGAGGGCATGCCCTTGGCAGGTAAGAACACCATGTTTGTCCCACTGAACTTTTATCTGGACTGATAACTGCTTTAGCATGCCCTTGTGGGAAAGGTATCTGGCCTTGTGGAGCCTTGCCCAGCTACAGCTTCCATCCTTGCCCCACTAGTGTATATTGAGAACCAAAAAAGTGACTATGTCTCAAAGTAAAATCTTGGACTGGAACAAAGTGGCAAATCTGTCCCAGTGACAAAGTGAACTCAGTGGCTACAAAATCCTGCTCAGTGATTTTGATCCAAAACAAGTGGCTTTCGCAGGACTCGACACTGATATGTCAGACTTCAAGGGACCCGCAGATTTGAACCTTGCCCTGTTGGCAGACTTTGAGCTCCAAAAGTCAACAAAGTCCCAAGATAAACACTTTGACCTGGGTGGCCCACTTAGCTTACCCAACCATCGGGCCATTACAGCCCGTCTGCAATCACACCTATGTCCTGGTCAAGAGTAGACTGATACTCTATATTACTGCCTTACTTTTTATGGGTGCTTTTTGCCTTCAAATAAAAAAAAGTCATATCTCCAATTCCCCTTCCCCCGTTGTAATCATCTTGGTGTTTATTTGCTTGTTACATTTTCCTAAATTGTTTTGGGGATTTTATTGCAATATTTTCCTGACTGAATTATTGCTACTGCTTGAAATTAACTCAAATATCCCTAGGGAATTGCCTCCTGCTTGTGCCACAACTACTAGTGGTTGAGCTGAGATTCTTTCATTGCTGTGTTTTAGTCTAACCAGAGTGTGGTTATTAAGTTGCTGAGGTACCCCCTCAGTAACTTAATAACCACAAGTACTGGTGTCACAGAGCAGCATTAGACTGGAAATGAAGTGGCACGAGCGGCAGTATAGGACTGAAAACAATTATAATAATCCTCCTTGAAAACGAGACATCAGAAAGTGTAGCATTTAGGAATCTGGTATATCATATGGTTTAGGTACCCACCCTTACAGTTCATGCAGACTATACATGTTAAGTCACACATGTAGTATGCGTTTGACTTGTATGTGAATGCTGCTGAGTATTATGAACTTGAGCATGGATGCAACTGTGTTATCCTGTGTTGAATATCCAAACTAGCATCTTGTGTTGGCTTGACCCAGGATTCATGACCCTCTAACTTTTCTCTGAATAAATGCACATATGGTCTGGTGTGCAATTCAGCATTGTAGGGTTGGCATGACCATTGTTGACTTAAAGGGCTGTCCTTTAGGATTTGTAATGTTTTTTAGTGGCAGTGACAGTGGAGTTTGAGCGGCAACAGCGGAACAGTTTCGACATTCCTCCAGGGGTGGTTGATTTCATCTTGGCTGCCAGCTGTCCCTCGAGAATCTTTAGGACCAATTTGTTGCTTGGTGTGGTACTCTGAATCTATACCACCTCCAGACAAAGCTATCTAACATGTTGCTATTTGTTTGGTCTCTAGCCCAGTAAGGCTTTTCTGTCAGCATGGTTAAAGGATACCTTTCTTCTCTTTCTGCTTTTTTGTGATTGCCGGATCAGCCCTCTTTGTTTAAGTCTCCAGATGCTAGGAGATTTTTGAAAGGGTTGCAACATTTGTTTCCTCCTCCATTCGTCATGCCACAGTGGGATCTTAACTTGGTCCTCAACTTTCTAAAGTGCACCTGATTTGAGCCTCTTCAGAACTGTTCTTTGTGGCTCCTCACTTTCAAGGCAGTATTACTCGTTGCTATAACATTGGTGCGGGGTGTGAATAAGCGTCAAGCTCTCTGTGTCAATCCGCCGCACACCACCTTCTTCCTAGACAAGCTGGTTATAGCGGACTCACACATCTTTTCTGCCAAAAGTTGAGACACTGTTCAACATCAGTGCAACCATCACCTTACTAGTGTTTTGTGCTCTGTCTTACACGTCTAAGAAGGAGGAGAGACTCTATTGCTTGGAACCCAAGAGAGCACAGAGCTTTTACTCAAATCGTTATCAAAGAACAAAGGACGAGAGATCTACTCTTTTTGGGGATTGCTGGAGCAAAAATAGACAAGGCTGCGCAGAAGAGACCCAACTCCTGCTGGATCGTGATCTGCATTAAGATCTGCTTTGCATTGGATAAAAGCAGCCCCCACAGGGACAGCGTGCTCATTCTAGCAGGGCCAACGCTGCTCACACTGCATTAGCAAACAGAGGCCCTGTCCTATACATTTGCTAGACAGCTACATGGGCATCCCTCCATACGTTCACAAAGGACTATTGGCTGGACAGTCAGGTCTGCCTAGAAGAGCATTTTACCTGCTTGATTTTATTTGGTTTGAGTCCATTCGCAGCCCACCTCCAATTAGGTACTACTTTGGTATGTATTCAAAAGGTGAAGAATCTGAGGCGTAAAGTCTCTATCAGAAGAGCAACTTACTTACCTTCTGTAACATTCTTTCTGGTAGACACTCTATCTAGCCGCAGGTTCCTCACCGACCCTCCCTTCCTCACTGTTCTGTGATTGGACTCTATCCATTAATTAGATCCCATGTCTAGGAATCTGCACACTGGTCACACCAAATTGCTTTTGGGGCTCTGCGTCGTTGGCGTGGAAGTCTTGGAAGCACCTGATGTCAACTCACAGGATTGGCACCGATATAGACGCCGCACTTCATTTCCGGAGCAGAATTGCATCAGTGCGAAGTCGCACGGCGACACTTACCAATATGCAGAGGTACTGCTGAAAATTTTCTGTAGGAAATTGCCCTTTTTGTATGCCCACACCCCCATTTTTTGCTCCAATGCTGGTGGTTATGACTCTGAAAGTCACTGAAGCCCACTGTCCAGGCGCCAGTGCTCTCTCCCTAAAATGGATATTTGTGAATTGGTAACCCAGATTGGCAAGGTCTTTATCCCCCCCCTTATACGTCACCACTATGTTGTGTCGGTGGTACACAGGGCATGGGTATTAACGGGGCCACTAGCGTCTGAGCACTGTTTGTGAGAACCTGAGTGACCCAAGTAAATTGATGACAACAGGCCTGTCATTGCAGACTACCCTCACTAAGAGTGGCAAAGTCATTGCACTAGTTTTAATACATGCCAGTCACGCCTAAGAAAGGCCTCCTGAACCCAGGAGGCAGGGTGGATTATGTTAAAGGTAAGGACATATCAGTGCAAACGTATATGTCCCTATCATGGCCTTTATCATTAAAGGCTACTGTAAGTGATAAGCGGTCTATAGGATAACATTGCCTGGCACCCTGGGAAACTCGAGGTTGCCAGCTCCATTATGGTACTGCCGAAATATGTCATGTTTGGTATTAGACAATGTGCCTCATCCCAAACATGATTCTTGTGTCAAGGACGATGTGGCAGCCACCCAGGTGACTACCTTAGAGGTGGCCCACCTGATTACCCAACCCTTTCCAATGCTTTGCTGCCAGCCGGAAGCTGCTGCTGCTGCTGCCGGCAAGACAGTAATCTGACGCCCTGCCATGAGGTGTGAACTCTCCATGGAATCGGAAACAATGGCCTGTACGGGAAGGAGGTCACACCTCTCAACTTGACAGAATGGCTATTGAACAAGGAAGTGAGCTTCAAAGCCTTCACCGCCTGTGATATGCAACCAGGCTTCCTTCCAAAGAGGAAACAGCCTTCGACCTGCCCTGAGGCACATGTGTACCCAGAGAGGCAGGAAAACGAGGTATTCATGAGGTGTACATACCCAGAAGGCTAACCACACATCTACAGTGGGCTTCCTGGTCTATACAGCTAAGGATGGGTTCTGCCATTTTAAAATTGGCCGAATAAAGGGTTCAGGGTTGAAAAGGTGACAAACCCCCCACCGCTCCCCACGTTCCACCTGGATGTGGTCACATCAGGGGCAGATTAGCAACTGGGCACTTGCACCCACACCCCTAACACCCATAAATCTAGGATTTAAGGGCTACCCCTGACACCAGAACCCCATTTCTCATCTGACTTGCAACAAAGGCAAAGAATAGACCCGTGTCTGCAGCAACCGGATGTGCACAAAGCAAAGGTATGAATCGCTGCGTCTGTGGCAACCTTGCTGGAACTGCATGACTACGACTTGTCCCGGACCAAAGACTGGTTCCCCCAGACAGAGGGACCCTTTTGAGAGCCAAAGGCAACTCCAGACTCACCTGGACTAGTGCCACTCATTCTCAGCACAGCACAAAACAACGTACCAGAATCAAAGAATCACTGGCCATCTGGCCCTACGAAGGACTGCCCAACAGTAGATGGTCCAGTGCACTGTGGGAAACTTAGTCCTGTTCTCCAGCAAGTTTCAGGCAGCTATCCTTTGTTCCCGGACCTCCAGATGTCTAAATAACTATCTGCTGAGCTTACCTATTTTTCAAGGCTTGTTGGTGGCCTGTCCGGCAACCACCACTTTTACTTGACGCCGCACCTTGAGTGAACTCCACAAAACCTTCATCCGACATCAGCAGTGGCTTTCTTGTCAATTTTTTGCACCAATTTCCTCACAAGCACCATGTAAGTGGTAGAACCAGCTGCACCTTTGCTCCTGAGTCACCACCAAGGACAGCTCTGCACCCGGGCTTCTCGACCTGGGACCCGCATCACCTTTACCTTCCTTGAGTTCCACACTACTCGACCTGCAAGTGACCGATTGTCACTAGTGCTTTTTCCCATTGACCTCAATGATAAAGTTTTGCAGTACTGTTTTGCACTGATATATTTTGGCTTCTAAAATCCATAACTCTGGTTATACTTACCCGATTGACTTCATTTTGATGTCAAAATGTATATAAAAATCTGCATTATTTTTATAAATTAGTGTCGGAATTCGTGTGAGCCATGTCAATTACTTATTGTCCATGTTAGTACTCTGAAATGCGTAACACGTGTTCCTCTTGTAAAGCCTAACTGCTCTTTGCCACTCTACCAGGACTGAGCTAATGATTTATTATTGTGAATCCAAGGACCATCTTTAGGATACTGTGAGAGTATTGCATGGTGAAGCCTAACCAGCATTACCACATAATACTCCACCTTCCTACAGTTTTCATATCCAGTCTGATGCCTGGGGAATTTTTAAAAAGTGGGGAATCTGTGGATAGTTAAAATCTGTACCAAAAAGAGCATTACTGAACGTTCGCAGCTTGTTCTTTTAGCACAGGTTTTGCTTCTTCTAAGCAGTCCGTGGCTAGATGGGTAGTTTTTTGCATTATTACCGTTTATCATTAGGCTGAGGGGCCCCTACGAATATAACCAGAACTAATTAGTCCATCGGAAAGTCAGCTATATAGAACTTCCAATGCCTGATACTTTCAGGGACACTATCTGTAGATCATTTCATACCTCTGTTAATCATAGCTGCTTAGGTTTTGGACTACACAGCTAACACCCTTGTGGGACAGCCTCTGTGAACAACTAATTTTCAAAGTTGAATTTCTGTATATTTTCTGTGCTCCTTATCTCTTGCCTCCATTGGAAAAACAAACCATGCAAGTCTTGGAAGAGACTTTTATAGCCACCACTCCCCATCATTTATCAGCCTTAAGCAAGCAGTCTCAGACTTTGGCCAGTGACCTTCTGATGCCTTCGATACGTTAGCCTTTTTCAAAGTTCGCTCTTGCTTTGTCAGCCCCTCCATATAACTCACAAAACAGATGTCATTCCTCAATATGTAAACTGCATATTAGAACACAAATGGAGCAATAGACTTAAAACAGTGTTCAGACTACAGAAAAGGATATACTGGGCTGTCATTTGGAAATTGCACAATTTGCCTCTTAGCAGTCTCTTACCCACTCAGGGACCTCTTTTAGATCATATGTGAATTTAGTGATGTAGTAACTGGCTCAGATGAGTTGACTACTTCTCAGCCGTCTGTGACTCTGTGGCCAAACACGCTGGGAAAGAAGGGTTGAACTTGCACTTTTACTTTACAGCTGAACTGTCCTAGAGGGAAGACTCAGGTTATGCCCAAGCGCTCCTGCTCACATTCCCACTAGGAAGTAATGTTGTCTCTCCAATGTCCCATTTGAAAATGTATGATCTTATTGCTTCCCCCTATAAATTGGGATGACTAGCAGAGTCTTGTCATCTCCCTTTCTGCCTCTGGGGCATATTTCTATGACATTACCAGTTTGTGCATGGATTTAGAAGAGTGTTGGATGGATACTTCTTCTGATTCAGGGTTGAATTTGCCATTTGGACCCCCAATAGAAAAGAGTGCTTCTTTTGTGTGGTAATTGGTGTGCAGCTGAGGTCTTGGACCTACAACTACCATCCATTGAGCTTAAGGCAAATGGCCATGGGAAATCTTGCACCCGGGGCTGAGCCACATCTGAGCCCTTGCTCCTGCGGCAGTTCACAAATAGCTCCTCCATCTCCGATGTGGTACAGGGCATCTTCCAGAAGTGGAGAGAACCCTGACTAGATCTTTTCACCACCATCGAGAGAATGCAGTGTCAAAGTATTTGGGTGTTAAGAGTTCCCAAGTTCTGAAATTAATCAGGAAGGACCGGGCCCAAGTCATTCTAGTAGCTCTGTCTTGGGCCAGGAGAGTGTGGTACCCGGAATGTCTTGACATGAGCATCTTCCCTCCCATCAAGCTTCCACTTTGAGATTATATCATGTTTCATCAGCAAGGCAGGGTCCTTCACCTGAGCATGCTCAATCTACACCTCCATGCTTGGCCAATGAGCTGCTTCCAGTTAACTGCATTTAATCTGCCTCCCGAAGTAGTGGATGTAAGCCTGGTCTCCAGGCATCTTTCCATGAAGTCCATTTACGCAGGGTACTGGGACAAATTTGTGGCCTGGTGTGGAGTCCACAAGACAGACCTCTTACAAAAGAAACTGTCTGATGTCCTGTTTGTTTTGTCTTTGACCCAGCAAGGCCTTGCTGTGGCCACAATTAAAAGTTATTGGTCAGCCTTTTTAAACTTTCTGCGTTTACCGGACAAACCATTCACATTCAAATCACCTGTTGTGATGCAGACTATTAAAGGTTTGACAAACATGTTCCCGCCTGTACCATTTGCAATGCCACAGTGGGACCTCATCTTAATCTTGACATATCTCATGTATATGCCTATCAACCCAATGCAGAGCTGCTTTTTGCGTCTTCTGACATTAAAGACTGTCTTCCATAGTGCGATCACTGCATCTCATCGTGTGAGTGAGCTCCAGACATTGCCAGTGCAAATGCCCTACACCATGATTTTTCTGGCTAAACTGGTGCCTGAAGATTCAGGCCGCCTTCTTGCCTAACGTTGGGACTCCTTTCCACATTGGGCAATCCAACACTCTCTTAGCATTTTTGTCCCATCTCACCCTTTGAAAGAGGAGGAGATGCTCTATCGACTGGACTCTAAAAGAGCTTTGAACTTTTATATTGATCATACCAAGGACCATCGAGTAGACAATCAATTTTTTTGTGGGGTTCTCTGAGGCGAAGAAAAGTGGTGTTAAGATGTGTGCCGCGTGGTCCACCGCTCGTGGCATCTGTGGGCATTCGTGTTTGGAATGTGGGCTGTGGAAGACGGCAGTTGCTGCCGAGACAGAGATCTATTGGGAACATTAAAGAAGTGCTCCACACCATACCTGTGTTTCCTCTTCTTTTCATTGGCGACCACGAAGACTCCAGTAGTCCCTGCTCTCACTGGTGTTGCTGGATGCCCTGAAATCATCTCTACTTCACGGCGAGGCAACTGCGACGTCGGGGCAGAAAATTTCACTGATTTTACCGACGGAAGCATTTCTGGATTTTCCCTGTCTGTGTCTTTGAGTAGTGAGTTCCTCTGCCGAGGATTTATTCTGATTTTGCTGTGTTTTGCCACTTTGTCCTGCTGTGCCAAAGCCTTCTGCGCGAGCCTTCAGCGCGAGCCTGCCACGGTGTGTGAGGTTCGTCAGCGTGTGTACTACGTCACTGTGCGTTGTCAGGGAGCCCTGATATCAACGCTCCAGGACACACGCTCAACAATTTCTCTTCGATGCACGTTACTTGTGTCCATTCTTATGCGCTGAAGAGCTGTTTAAAGGATTCGACATTTAAAGGATAAATTCAATACCATTTTGTCCTCGTGGTGTGTTTGGCATTTCTATCTATTCGCGCTGAAGAGACGTTTTAAGGAGTTCAAGGAATAAAGACATTTAAAAAAAAAAAAAATTTTAAGAAAGAAACAAACATCTTGAATTGAAGGCTGACTGTATTGCATTGCACACAAGGGGAAACTGTCATTTGAATTTCTGGTACTTTTGGCACTTAAAATTTTTTAAGGTGTTGTAATTCACTTAAGGTTATTATTTATTTTATTCGCTTGGGGGCAGCAACTCATCCACGCAAATGGAGAAAGTAGCGACACCACCTCCCTTTTTGCAATTTCCTGGTCCTCCTCCCATGATTTGGAAGCAATGGAAAGCCTCTTTTGAGGCTTACATTGATGCAATTGATGGTGATATATTCACTTCGAGAAAGAAGAAAGCACTTCTTGTGTACAATCTGGGGGCTGAAGGCAGATCCATTCGAGAAACGCTGCCTCTGGAGGAAGTGAGAATTCTCAACAATTCACATGAGGATGGTGATTCACTGGTCATTGATGAATATGCTTTGTTAATAAGAACGCT
This sequence comes from Lissotriton helveticus, assembly GCF_964261635.1. Taxonomy (NCBI): domain Eukaryota; kingdom Metazoa; phylum Chordata; class Amphibia; order Caudata; family Salamandridae; genus Lissotriton; species Lissotriton helveticus. The sequence goes on along the minus strand of NC_136059.1, from coordinate 1,246,152,282 downwards.
TGATAAGAGGTTTAATCCTAAACGCAACGTTGTTTTTTGAACGTCATAAATTCTTGCAACGTGCACAAATGCCTGGAGAGTCAATCGATGACTTTGTCGCAGCTTTGAGGATTTTAGCAGTGAACTGCAACTACAGAGAGTTCAGAGATGAGATCATTCGTGATGAGTTGATTGAACGCACATGTGACAAGAAAGTGCGAGAGAAGCTTTTGTCGTCTGATGATCCTGATTTGGAGACTGCTTTGACTCTGGCTAAATCTGTTGAACATTCACAGTTCTGTATGAAAGAGATGAGTGCACCTGTTACTGCTCCTGCATCTACATCTTCTACTGTAACGGAGATCAATGTACTCACTCCCAAGCCTTCAAATTCTTCCAAGATTACGAACACAAGTGTTTCCCGGCCATCAGTCTCTAAATCAAAAATGATGCTCAAGGCATGTCATGTTATCAATGTGGCAGTAGGTCACATCTGGGAAATTTCAAATTTTGTTTTTCTGTTAATCTTGCTTCAAATGTGGAAAAAGGGGTCATCTTGCGCGTATGTGTAAGGCTTCTGTTGTACAAAGAGGATCTGCACATACTGTTAAGAATATAGAGGAGCATAATGTGGAATGTGATGATGATGACACCTGTTATGAGTTGTTGATGTTATCGGCTTCTCCCATGGAGGCTGAGGGTATAGTGGAAATTGCATCCCTTGATGAATCCCAGAGGAGAAAATCTCCTATGTGTGTTATCAATCTTAATGATAAGTCCACCAAATGTCTTGCTGATTCAGGGTCTCCTTTCACTTTAATTAATGTTGGAGACTTTGTGGTTCTGGGGGAAATCTCTTTGGCACCATCATCAATCAAGATGTTTGCTTATGGGGTAAAAGAGTAGAAGTTTTCGGCAAATTCAAAACCAAGCTCGATTTCAAAGGAGAGTGCACATTATGTATGATTTATGTCGTTGAGGATGGTGCTAATTTATTGGGTTGGCATGAACAAGGGGAGCTTGGGATCATTCTTGACCCTAATCATCCTAATATGGTTTTATCTAGGGGTGAGGCAAAGCACTATTATGCCTCTCTTTCGGATGTTGAGCCTGTGCATTCTGTGTGTGCTTTGAGTGAAAGTGATTGGGTTCAGAAGTATCCTGATGTTTTTAGTGATAGGCTAGGCAAACTAAAGGGTTTCCAACATCGTATTGTTTTAAAAGAGGGTGCTAAGCCGACTGCACACAAGGTTCGCAAGGTACCTCTTAGTATGCGTAATGAGTTGAAGTGTGAACTTGAGAGATTGTGTGCCTTGGGTGTTATCGAGCTTATTGAGGGGTCGGAGTGGTTATCTCTCATAGTTTTGGCGCGCAAGCCCGATAATTCCCTTAGGATGTGTGTGGATTTGCGCGACTTGAACTCCTGCATTTGGATAGATCGTCAGCCCTTACCTAATATAAATGAGATGTTGTCTACTTTGGAGGGGGCGAAATATTTCTCTACTCTTGACATATTTTCAGCGTACCACCAAGTTGAATTATGCAAAGAGTCTAGACATCTCTCGTCATTTGTGACTCCTGAGGGGGCTTTTCGTCATCTGAGGATGCCGTTCGGACTAGCGTCGGCTTCTGCTGTGTTTCAGCGTCTTATGGGTAACCTGTTTAAAGACACTGCAGGGGTCGTCTTCTTTCAGGACGATATTCTCATACATGGGAGGTCTATTCTTGAACATAATGAGAGGGTCAAGACTGTTTTGGATATTGTAAAATCTTATGGTTTGACTTTAAGGAAGGATAAGTGCAGCTTTCTCAGGGACGGCGTAGATTTTTAGGTCACCATATTTCGACCAAGGGTGTGGAACCTAAAATGTAACTGTTGGATGCCATTCGCAATGCACCTGAACCGCAGAACAAAGACCAATTACGTTCCTTTTTAGGACTAGTTGAGTATTACGCCAAATTTGTTCCTAATTTTTCCGACAGAACTGTGTGTTTACATAATTTGCTGAAGAAGAATGCAAGGTATGATTGGTCTGAGCAGTGTGCTAATGATTTTAACTCTTTGAAAGAAGTAATTGTGCAGGCACGTCCACTCAAGTTATTTGATCTCAATGATCAGTGCATCGTTATTACAGATGCCAGTAACGTTGGCCTGGGAGCGGTTTTAATGTAAAGGAGATCTGATAATAGAGAGGAGGTAATAGCTTTTGCTTCCAGAACTGAGGTGCTGAAAGTACCTATTCGACTATTGAAAAGGAATCTTTGGCCTTATGGTGGGGTGTACAATATTTTAGAATTTTTTTGTGGGGTAATCATATTATACTCAAAACTGACCACAAACCTTTGGTGGATCTCTTCACAACTAAGGGTGGTGGAAGAGCTACACCTCGCATTGCAAAGTGGCAGTACAGACTGGCTGAGTTCAATTACCATTTAGAGTATGTTCCGGGGGTAAACAACAGTGTACCTGATTGTCTGTCGAGGTTACCCCTTTCTCACGACGATTTGGAGCAGGAATGTGACCAGTTGGAGATGGTGTGTCTGTTAGTTCTGTGTCTGAGACTGACGCTTCCTTGTCTGAGGTTGATTGGAAACGTGCAATTTCTGAGGATGTTGACTTGTGTAAAGTGATCGACTTTGTAACGCGTGGATTGCCTTGTGAAAACTCTTTGTCTGTAGAGTTGGTTCCATTCAGTAGGGTTAGTGATGAGTTGTCTTTGGTGGATGGTATTTTACGCAGAGGGGTTTGTTGGTTGTGCCCAAGTCACTTTGTAAAACTGTCCTAGATTTAGCTGATGTTGGTCATTTGGGTATCCGTGCTATGAAACGTAGAGTGCGTGAAGATTTTTGGTGGCCTGGTGTGGATCGGGCAATTGAACACTGTGTGCGTGATTGTGGAGCCTGTGTTTTGAGCGACAAGACTCAAGTTACTTGTCCTTCTGCTGTGAATCCTGTCTCTGTTAAAGAGGTACCCTGGTGAAAATTGGCGTTCGATGTGGCAGGTCCATTTTTTGATTTGGGTAGTACTACCAAGTATGCTTTAGTCTTAATTGACTACATGTCAAAATGGCCGGAGGTTAAATTTGTTGAGGGTATTAATTCTGCCATGGTGATTAATTTCTTCAGGGATGTTTTTCTGAGAGAGGGGTTCCCGGAGGAATTAGTATCGGACAATGGTACCCAGTTGGTGTCTGCTGAAATGGAGGATTATTTTAAGGAGCATGGTATTAAACATGTGCTTACCTCTTTATATCATCCATGTAGCAATGGTTTGGTTGAGCGCCTGAATCGTGTTATTAAGGATCAATTACAATTGGCTTCTATAAATGGGTTACATTAGAAGCAAGTAATTTCGGACATGTTGTGGGCTATGAGGGTTACTCCTCATTCCAGTACGGGTGAGTCACCATTCACTTTGCTTAGGGGTAGGGTGGCAGGTTCCAAACTTAATAAGGATTGGATGTTGAGGAAAGAGGTTGATGTTGGTAAGATTGGGAGTGGCTGATGTTAGGGCTGCGGCCCAAGCAAAATATGCACGTAGTAATATTAGAACATCTCCGGTATGTCAAGGTGATTGGGTGAGAATCAAGAAACCCATACTCATACGCAAAGGTCATGCTAAATTTTCTCCTCCTGTAAGAGTCAAAGAGGTGAAGGATCATGTTGTGGTGCTTGATAATGGGAAGATTTGGAATAAGTTTTGTATTTCCATTGTACCCAAGTCTAAAGTGGAATTTGTAAAGAAGAAATTTGGTCTGGATTCTCCAGTTCCTCCAAGTGTGAGCGTGAGGACAACTGATAACTGTGTTGTTCCTCAGCGGAGGTCTTCTAGAACTATTTCAGTTCCTGCCAAGTATCGTGATTTTGTTACATCTTGAATGATCATTTGTGGGTTTTTTTTCCATGTCTTTGCTTGTTTTTTTTCCCTTTGTTTTTAATTTTTTTTTGGGGTGGGGCGGTTAGGTTGAATTTCTTTGTTTGAAATGTAGGGAAGGGGATGTGTTAAGATGTGTGCCGCGTGGTCCACCGCTCGTGGCATCTGTGGGCATTCGTGTTTGGAATGTGGGCTGTGGAGGACGGCAGTTAATGCCAAGACAGAGATCTATTGGGAACATTAAAGAAGTGCTCCACACCATACCTGTGTTTCCTCTTCTTTTCAGGTGGACTGTGCAGAAGAGGACTCTATCAAAGTGGATAGTCCTCTGTATTAAGATCAGCTATGCACTGGCCGAAAAGTCTACAGAAGGTCTGAGAGCCTATTCCAGCAAGGCTGAGGCTGTTACCACTGCGTTAGTATGCAGAGTACCTGTGCATGACATTGGTCAGCCAGCGACATGGGCGTCAGTGCACACGTTCATGAAGCATTACTGCCTTGAAAGCTAGATCCGAAAGGAAGGAAATTTTGAATGTTCGGTCCTCCTGGACCTTTTGTTCTGAGCCCACTCCACAGACCCTCGAGCCTTGGGTGTCATTGCTTTGGTATCTGTTCTATTGTATCTAACCACAGAACAGCAACATTGTTAAAAGTTTCAGGATCCAGTCTGATGCCTGGGGACTATTCTAAAGGAGACCACTTTTGTGACTGAATGACATTTTAGTGCTACCTGGGTTGATCTCAAAACAGAGTCAAGTCAAATTGAGGTGCTACTCTCAGCCTGCTGAACCTGTCCGCAGTACTTGACAAGATTTACCATCGGTGTCTATTGGATTTTTGAGATTTCGCTGGATGTCCAGGTTTCTCATTGATCACATCCAGATTGTATCGCTCCCTGTATTCCTTTCCTATTCTCACCTGCTATGTCAGACTACCAGGACTTTTCTGTTGAATTCTTACTCTTCAGAATATATTTCAGTTCGCTGTTCATCCTCTTCCAGTCCCTGCATTACCTGCATCTCATATGACCCACAAGTCATCCCAAAACTGCAAATGTCTCCTGACTTGCACTCATGAGCTTTTGGACCTTGCCTTCCTGCAACTGATGGGTGGGTTAGGAATCTTCTAAAACTAAACTCCAGTTAGACGCAAGTCGTGACAGTCGCAGGTTTACTCCAATTCCAGCGTTCCCCGTCCAATTCTGTGACTCACATTGGAGCCATCTAGTATTCTGGCATCACCTTTGAACCTGAGATCAACTGAGTGATCAAATTCTCCCTCCAGCTCCTCAGACCAGTGAGGTGGATACTCCCTGTCCTAGGATTTCTCTATCGAGCACAACCCACTCTAGAACTTTTGCTCTTCCGTCTGGGTAAAACCACTAGGACGATGTATCGGAGTATCTTCGGATTGTTCAGAATTCATCTGCAAAATTACTTCACATCTGCCCACGGGATCCCATACATCCTGACCCACCAACACTCTTTGTTGCTTATTGAGCAAATTGCACTTTCATTTCTCTAGCAGACATTGTGTTGTTTTTAGCCTAAATTTAGGCTTTTCTTAAAGACCCCTTCTTAGTTCTGTGATTTAACATATGAATGCTATATAGGCTGGCCCTACATCACAACATTTCCGGGGATTTGCGGGTATTTTAATGTCTGTTTCAGGATCCTGACATATTTTTCTCAAGTTCATGCCCCTGTTTTTCCCAAAATGGCCGAAAAGGCATAAAAAGCTGCTTTTCCTTTGGTCCCTCTCTGGTTGACCATCACATACTCTGGTTCTATTAGGAATGCAACTGCTTCACTGCCACTCACATGTCCAGAGCGCAGCTATCAGGGGTCCTATGTGTTCTGGCAAGATTCCGAGAGTGATGCGCTGCTCCTTGATAGTAGTTTAAGGTACATAGAATTCTTTTTGTCCAGAATGCACTTCTCTTCCCTTACATAATAATTCGAAAACATGTCTTATGACCTCAGAGTCTCATATACCCTTTTTGTGTTTTTGAATGTTCTAATTTCTGCTCTTGTATGCCACATTGTTTTCCTACCTCTTTATCTTTAGTATGTCCCAGATTTTGGTTCTGGAACTTTTGTCACCCCATGCAAGGGAGATGCGTCAGTCACAGTATAAAACAACAGCTTTATTCATTCATTTGATAACTTTATTTCGGTCAATGACCATAAAAGTGCAATAAGATATGTACAGGCACAAGAATAAAACCATAAATACAGTCAATTAAAAAAGTTATTAAACGTTAAGTTATCAAAAGATGAGATAAAATGGCGAGTAATGAGCCGTTATTTCATATTGATAAAAACAGTTCTTCTTCGCCACATGCCGTGTAAAAAACGGGAGACAGCAAAAACAATAGGAGGGGCAGTATCGTAGGTTAAAACTCTGCAAGCTTGTGCACATTGTCTAAAACCCAGATTTATACACAATGGGATGATCCAGCATTTCCGAATTTCACTGTATGCTGGGCAGAAAAAGAGGATATGTACAATGTCTTTCCTCCAGTAGTTACAAGCAGGGCAGTTGGCCTCTGTCGGTTTTGCCCATCTAGATGTTAATGCCCCAATCGGTATAGAGCCATGCCTCAGTTGGGTGTATAATTTTCTAGCAAGCGGAGGCTGCACCAAGTCCAAGAACACCTCCGTCCTGGATTCAACTTTCATCAGTAGGAACTCCGTGGACAGCCTGCCCAGGGAAGTCGGGCAATATAGTGTTTTGAGGTTATGTGACCTTACAGCCGCCACTAATACAGACCTTTGCGTCCTCGTGCAGCTGTCCTCTGGTGTGTCCCATAATTGGGGCAGACCAATTTGATAGAGGAGAGCCTTCACATGAACCAACCAGGGAATATTCTTCTTCTTTACCTGCCCCCAAATTGCAATGAACTCTGCTCTAAAGGATACAAGCTCCGTCACAGACCAGAGCCTTCTCCAATAGAGCAGAGGTCGTGCAGCTGCCAATTCGTTAATGGGTTCCAAACCCAGATCCATGCGTAGTGGTATGAGGGGCGTGCTTTGGGGAAGGGCAACCAGGTGTCGCATGAAGGCCTGTTCAACCTTCAATAAGTTGTATACATTCGTGTGTCCCCAAAGTTCTGCAGCGTACAATGCTCCAGACCTGACCTGTGTTTTATATATCTCAAGGGCAGGGGTAACAGGTTTAAAAGTTGAGGCTCTGTGAAATCTGCCTATGCCTCCCATAATCTGCGCCAGTCTCAGGGAAGATTTAGAGATTTGGTGGTCCCATGTAAAGTGCTCAGTCAACGTGACCCCCAGGTATGTAAAATTCTTAACTCGCTCTAGGGGAGTTCCATTCAGTGCAGGAGCTTTATGTAACTCCTTACCAATCCACAACTTAAAACCCCGAGACTATCTCTTGTTACAGATGGCCATTACAATGTGCCTATTTCCTTCGAAAACTTCACTCGGCATGATCAGCCTGCTCACTTGACCCATCTCCATCCCCACCAGGTGCTGCTTCTCAAGCCCTGGCCACATATCAACATCAAATTACTTCTGATAAAAAGCGGCACTTAATCCAACATTTCCAATTCCCCTGGTAAATGGGACTGGAGCCCACTAAGAATGGTTATTTTCTCGCGCTGCTTTCTTACCCTGTGAGGTAATGTGACCAACTCACTCAGAGCACATCTCTGGCGTTCAAACGTGACATCACACATACTCTTCCCACACAAGACTTCTTCTAACTACACTTTAGCTTTCGGGTCATCCGCGGCTAGGGCTTTAAGTGGGCCGGGTCCAGCTGGTGCTGAGCACCGGCTGTACCAAAAAGCTGGTGTCGAGACGAGTCCCTGTGGGGCACGCCATTACCCTCCGGTGGCAGCAGTCAGCAGTACCACCCACGCTTCGAAGAGACTTGTTAAAGGTCTTTCACTGTCGCATCATTTCAGAACTGAAGGATTGTCATATTATATTCAACAAAGACATAGATGTTGCTTATGCAACTAGCAACCACTGACAAAAGCCGATAGTTTGGCTTGCTGTAGGTGTAATGTTACTTGTTGTATTATATATCTGGATGCAATGACAGAAGTAGCAAAATACCAGTGGGGCGGCACACTAGGCTAAGCACAGATTCTTCGCTTATGTGTTAAAGGAGTCTGCTCTCCCACATGTCTTCTGGGCATGGAGGAGGGGTGAGACTCACAGGCCCAAGACATGGCAGTGAGTTCCATGTCTGTCCTACTTTTGATAGTTGGAACAGGGGCAGGGGGGTAAGAGGGTCCGTGGCTTGGTTGGGAGGCACTAGATGCTTCTTCCTTGTTGTACTACACTGGACACATCTTTAGGCACAGTTTTGTCTGCTTTGCGGTGGGCCGGGGGTCAGAGCGGGGATTTGGACGAAAAGTCAGGTGGGCGATCTGTATGCCCTGGGCAGTAGCGGCTGCTACTGGAACCCAGGGAGAGGGAGACATGTAAAAAAAAAAAACCTGTAACAGCCGGCCTCTGCCTCTCCTCCATTATCTTCCTTGTGGAGGGTGTGGTGCAGCGGCCAGGGCAGCTGACTTCAGATCACAGGGTTCTCGGTTCGATCACCGGCTCCAGCGGCAGCTCAGCTCAGCACCATGTGACTCTGGGCAATAGCTCACTTAATTTCCACGACGGCCCCCAGCGCCTTGAGACCCGGAAGGGTGAGTAGTTCGCGCTTTACAAATACAGATTTATTATTATCATTATAATTATTATTATTATTCATTCTCCCCCTGCGGTCCGGGCTGACAGCAAGAAGCTCCCAAGCTCCCCTGAGCCAATCGCAACGCTGCAAATTGGTCTGAGCACCATAGTTCGGTGCTGAGACGGGGAATGGGAGGCTGGGCATGCTCCTCACCTGGCTGTGTAATGCATCCTGGTGGGGAAGATGCAAAGTGTGCATGACTCTTTGGCCGACCCAAGAGGGCTGACCAAGCAGTCGTGCACACTTAGGGAGTGTAAACCTCTCCTCCTCCTGCTATGTCCCTCCCCGCCCAAAAGCCACTGATGAAATAGGAAATCTAAAATGATAATAACGATAGTTATAATTTTATTTTTCCTTTTGTTCAGTGGGGCGACGCTCCTCCGACTTGGCAGAGGAGCCGCCCGGCACTCTGCTCTTGCTGCTTAGGAGGGGTGGAGACAGACGTTAGGGGGTCACGCCGTGACGCAGGGGCACATTGTGGTACTGCGGAAGTCGGATAGTGGCTGGGCTGTTCTCCTGTTTGTCGGCTCTCCCCTGTTCACTACAGTGCTTTCACAAGGTGCACATACACACCAAGTTAAACCGGGCCACACGTCTCTGGGCCCGGAATGTCTGGGTCCGGAGTGGGTTGGCTAACCTTGGATTACTGGGTAAACAATTTGCAAACCTGTAAATCCAGGCCGTGAGGCACCCGGACACCTGAAATTGTGAGTGGCTGAAATCCACCTGGAATTACCTCACTGAGTGGAACACTGCACCTTGCAAAGAAGGCCCTAACCTCAGTGTCCTTTGCCGCTACACAACACCTCACTTATTTATTTATTTTCAACATTTATAAAGCGCACTGTTACCAGACGGTGTCCTGGCGCTGGTTGACCACTCCAAAAGCTAGCCAAGCTTATTGCCTAAATTGTGGAAAAGTAAATTCTGCCATGTTCTGTGTCCCTACGCGTTCTCCATCATATGTTATGTGTGCATGATTAATATGCATATGTATTTCCCATGTTCGATTAAAAACGCAATTATAGTTGTGTCCACCTCTAGTATGCCTGTTTCCAGTTCTCGTGAAAACTACGAATATCAGGCCTATGTAAAGCTACGTTGCCACGTTTCTCAGTGTGCACGTTATTTCATTATAAAGTCCCCGTTCCTAGGCCTCAAAAGGGCCCGGACGCCAGATTCAGCTCCTGTCTCCTAAGCCCTCGCTGAGGAGCGATACAGCCCCCACCTGTATCCCTGACCCTTCACTTACTTCCTGCCTCGCAGTGCCCGGTTCAGCCTGGCTCTGCCTCTGAGTCTGCCAAGAGTATGTTATGATTCTAGTTATCAGTCCAGCCCTCCTTCTCTGCATTCCTAAAGCTACTGAATCGCATCAATAGTTACCGTCATTGTCTAGCCCTTACGTCTCCATGTTAGAGAAATACTGTATTTAATGGTCATTTAATATTCTTCATCACGCACTACATGTAGAATAATGCATGCACCAGTCTTAGAGTCTGTTAGCCTTTCCCCTCCTGACTTCTAGTTTATATCAACATGTTCTCTAAACATCAGATACTAGATACTGTTTAGGTACATGTCGCCCTGACTCTCCAGACTTCAGTCTCTGCTCCTAACACAGAGTTCGTAGCCCCCAGCTTCTCCTAGTAATACGTCATTGCCAGTTTGCGCGCACCATTAGGTTAGAGGTCCCGGCTCCTTAGGTAGCCCCCTCCATGTTTCCGCCCCATTTATGACATATTCTGTTACGTTTGCATCACATGTCTATGTATACGCCCTGTTACACCTACTTTCACCCTTATCTTTCGCGACTGCTACGCGTCACACCCTTTGCTCCACCCACCGCTCCGCCTATCATATGTACTGTAATGCAACTGTTTTACCATATATATACTTGTGTATTGTTATTAAATGTTACGCCAGTCCTTTCCCCAGAGCGCGCTCATCCCAGATCCAGCCCCGGCAGCTGCCGGGCCCTGCCATTCTATTCCTATGCAGGTTGTCCTGTTCCTGTCCTTTATGCTGTAATAAACCTGCAAACTCCTACTACCTCGAATCTTGACTCTTATTTATTGAGCTATCTGTTATTGCTATGCCTAGTCAAACCTAGATCCGGTATTAATTATTTATATACCACATAATGGCGCCCGAATAGGGACTTGCCCTTTCCCCACGCGCCGGTGAAGCCACGCCGGCCCCCTGACCCTCTGCAGCCGTGACGGAACCATACCGTGCACCGGCAGATATTTCTGCTTCAAGTATCCCTCAGGCCCACGGAGGAGACGGAGGTGGCGGTCCAGCATCCAGACGAGGCGGTGGAGGAACGCGGCGAGTCCCGACCAGAGCCCAAGCCGAGAGTCCAAGGTCCGAGGTATCCGGAGGCCCACCCGTAACAGAAGTCCGAAGTTCGTCCGTCCGGCGTCGAAGCAGTCCCGTCCAGTCTGAGGCCTTCCGTTCTTGCTGCCCGGTGAGTACCGTTGCTGGGGTAGTATCTAGACAGGGTCAATCTAAATTGTCTCTGGTCCGATGGGTCTGGGTACGCAGATCTGAAACGAAGTGTTCACCTAGGTGGATACGGGTCTTGATGCGTCCCTTTATGGGACCGGTATGTTCCGTGCTGTTTCAGCAGCGCATCCAGTAATTCTAGTCTGTTCCGTTCTCGAGAAATTCATGTGTTTCTGTTCTCAGTGTTCCAGGTAGTATTCTGTCCGAACTGTTGCTTCGTAATGTTATTCAATGTATTTTCAATGTCGTGGTATGCCTGAATTGTTTTCTCAACTGTTATTGTTCCTCGTGTATTGTATTGTGTTCAGATTCAAGTTTGCAATGTCCCTCTTTTCGAGATTACGTCAGTTAAAAACTAGAAAGGGTCTGCTAGAAGAAGCAGTTCCTGTCCCGCCTAGGGACAGTCCAGGTCATTTTATGTATCAGAAGCATGGCATAAGTGCCATATTATATCTAGATTTATGGGTAGAGTATACCAAACAGTTAGAAGAAAAGTATAGATGGCCTGTATCAGGCACATGGGATGCCGAGTGCATCATGCGAGTAGAAGAAGCATTATGGAAAAAGAAAGCCAGACAGTCACAGAAAGACGCCATCGAGTTATGGCGCAAAGAATCTCATAAAAGAACCGAAAAAGAAATCAGAAAGTCTGAATTAAGTCGAGAATCCTTAGAACGAGCCCAAGAAAGGGAATTAATCGAGATAGGTGAACGAGTTAAAGCCGAACAGTCAGACAGACAGAGGCATGCTCTTATTAAGGGTATGTATCCTCTTCTTGCCGAGGGCTTGCCAAAAGCGACCCCGGAGGCATCCAGTAACTTTCCGCCACCCTTAGTTCCGACCAAGCTACGTCACAAACCGACCGCAGCTGATATTTTCATTTCGTCCTATTTGGACGACACAGTCCCAGAATATGCAAATCCCGCTCCGCCAGTCCCTGTAAATCGGGCACTTCCCGCTCCTCCAGACACCGGAGTACCTGTTACGGTACCCCCGGTCCAGCCCGCCATACAAGTCCAGCCTGCATTTCCATTTCCCACTCTGCCAGGACGAAGAGCATCAGTAGACGACTCTAGTTTAGGGGCCGCAGGGGGAGGTCCTCCAGGAACCCCGCCGCCACACAAGCGTTTAACGTTAGTCGAATTACATGCACAAGCGTCACAACGTACGCCCAGGTATCAGTCTGTTGCAGAAATAAGAAAAGCCCTTAACGAATGTGGCTATGATCCAGTCCCAGGCGAGGATAATATGGTTTTATATTCATTACGCGTAAGAAAGGTGACCGAGTATCTAGTCACCCTACCAGATATGAAAGGAGATCTAGACAGGATATATCGTTTCATCCGTACAGGGGATGATCCAGAAAGTATTGGCGAAGCCATGTCTCAAAGGAAAGCTGAGATCCAGCTCATGATATTAAAGTTTCTGATTAATTGTCTAATAAGAGAACAAGATTATCCGACCAAAAATCAAGCCGAAATGAAAGTCCTGACAAAGTGGAGTGATAATATAGCCGAGGGTAAGCATAAGACCATCAGCAGTATAGAGAGTATGTATAAGAAAATTCGTAAGGAAATAATAAGGTTACACGAACAACGTAAAGCAGCACAAGTAAGCGAGAAAGAAAATGACTCTGCGGAAGAGGTAGAGGACGAGAATCCCGCCAGAATAGCGTATGTAGGAAAATCTAGATTTCCAGATCGCCATTTACGCCTAGAACACAAGTCAACTTTCCATCACCCGGCACCAGAACAAGGTTCTCTAGAACAAGTATTTCAAGCAACCGATCACATTCTGAAATCACGAATCGGTTATAACGAGTTAAGTACTATGCATGAACAAGAACTAGTCCGATCAGCAGTCCGATGGATTACTGATTCTACCACTTTTCCAGACGAAATAGTGGTACAAATGTTTCTGAAATTGCCCCCAGCCGAGCAACGACTGGCGGGTATGTATATGATTCAACACCTCATTACTTTGTATGAGGGTCAACATTCTGATCCAGGTCCGTTACACGATGTCCTGAACGAGTTACTCCAGTATAAATGGAAAGGTTTAGGTACCGATTTAATTAGTGTCATTCTAGAACAGCGCCACAAATATAGTATGTTTCTGAACCCGCATTTTGTTCATGTCTCACCCCCAGAAAGTAAACCCTTTTACATAGACCGACAAAATCCGTTACGAGAAGTGCATCCAGTTAAGACAGAGGATGGTGAAATGCAACGAGTGTTTGTTTACACCCCGATTACAAAGATGGAACTCTTAGAGATGAAAAAGTTGATTCCCTGTCATGATAAAGATCCAGCAGGGTTCCACCGAGAATTAAAAGACATGCTCCGTATGGGAGAATACACGTATCCAGATATCATTAAAATGTTAAAGGTCCTGTTGCCCGCGGGGGTATATGAGAAACTCAAAGAAAAAGAATGGGAGGTGGGAGAGAAAAAGATCGATTGGGCAGTTCTAGAAGCTGAAGACAAGGCACGAGTACCAGGTACCGGTCTTGGAGACAAATGTAAAGAATTACCTGAACTGTTAATACAAGTTTTGCCTAGACTATTAGCAACTAAAAAAGAAGACTGGGATGCAATCTCAGCATGTAAACAGAAACAAGACGAAGACACTAGTGATTTTTACTCTAGATTTGAAAAATGTTTTATTATAAACAGTGGCCTCAAGACAAGTAGCGAGTCATACCCTCACCTTTTTGTTACTAAATTAGTCGAGAATTCAAGTCCACCAATCAAGAATCGAGTTTTGAAAGTCGAAAGTACCTGGCAAGCTAATACCCCGTCCCAGATGTTACAGATGCTTCAATATCACCAGAATAGAATCAGAGAAGAGCAAGAACACGAGAGAAAACGTATGAAGGACACGAAAATGAAAGTACTAGTTGCACAATCTGTTCCTCAAGACAGTCAGAAGAGGGGTCCGAATCAAGCCAGTCACCCTGCAGCTTCCGTTAAAGGGACCTGCAATTATTGTAAACAGCCAGGTCATTTTATAAACGAGTGTGCAGTTCTGAAACACAACATAGCTACCGGTAAGACTAAAGAAAGACCACGTCCGCCTAGACAAGAGCAAGTTTCACAGACTTCTCAGCCACAGAATGCACCACAGACAGTTCCAGTACCGCAGCCCATCGCTGCAACACAGCATGTTACACAACAGATGTACCAGTATGCACAGTCCGAGTATCCGGAGTATCAGCCATATTCATGAAACAGCCTAGAGAGGGAGGTAGGCTTGCCTCTCATCGAGATACCTGTAGATCAAGAGGGTCCCTATGTTCACAGTCAAGTACTAGGGAAAGACAGAAAGTTTCTGATTGATACAGGGGCAAGTAGGACCACCATCAGTCACGCCGAAGTTCCAGGGGCTCCGCTCTCAGGCTCTAGAAATGTTTCCCTTGGATTTTCAGGAAAACCTATCGTAAATGAAATTTCAAAGCCAGTTACTCTAGAAGTAGGTCCATTGTCCCGCACTACTGATCTGTTACTTACGAAGTCATGTCCAGAGAATTTGTTAGGCATTAAGACACTGAAAGAATTAGGTGCAGTTATATGCTGTTCCCCAGAGGGAATACGATTGTTCCTACGTGACTTCAAGGGTCACTATGTATTACGAGATTTTGATCCCAGATTGTCTAATGTTCCGCAACATCTATGGGCGCGAGGTCCAACTGATGTTGGTTTTATGCAAATCACACCCCATCATGTGACTCTTAAACCAGGTGTAGTCCTGCCACGAATCAGACAGTACAGATTGCCACCTGAGGCTGTAGCAGCCTTATCCAAAATTATTGACGAGCTCATCGCTCAAGGAGTAGTTGTAGAAACTGACTCCAATATATGTAATTCTCCGATCATTCCTGTCATGAAACGTACTGATCCAAATGCACCTCCAGTATATCGATTAGTGATTGACCTTCGAGAACTTAATAAATGCATTATTCCACAGTACCCAGTTGTCCCAGATATCTCTTCCCTATTGACAGCCATTGATTCCGAAGCCTCATTTTTTACGGTCATAGACCTCAAGAACGCGTTCTTCAGTGTCCCCATTCATCCAGACAGCCAGTTTCTTTTCGGATTTTGTTTAAATGGAAGGAGCTATATGTTCACACGCGCTCCTCAAGGTTTCACAGAAAGTCCTAGTATTTACAGTCAAGCACTCAAGAGACAACTAGACAACATTCACATGCCAACTGACACTGCCCTGCTCCAGTATGTCGATGATCTACTGATCACAGCCCGTTCTGAACGTGCTTGCGAGCGAGCATCCCTTACAGTCTTGTATTTCCTTGCCGAGATGGGGCACAAGGTGTCCCCTTCTAAGCTTCAATTCTGTGTCCAGCAAGTGATCTACTTAGGCCACTTGCTGTCCAAGTGGGGTAGGCAGTTGACACCAGACCGTATCCAGTTAATAGCGAGTCTTCCTCAGCCCAAGACCCAGAAGGAGGTACGTGCTTTTATTGGCCTTACTTCTTATTGCAGACAATGGATTCCTCAGTATGCATTTCTAGCTAAGCCACTGATACAGTTAACGACACAGGAGGCAGCCGTATCGACTGTCCTCCCATGGACATCTGAACATACACTTAGTTTTAATGAATTAAAGAAAGCCCTATGTCAAGCTCCAGTTCTAGCAACACCGAACTACAGTAAGCCTTTTACACTTTTCGTCACAGAACGTGAAGGTACAGCATTATCTGTTCTCACACAAGATCAAGCAGGACAATACAAGCCATGTGCTTATTTTTCAAGCACATTAGATCCTGTAGCCCAGGCTCTGCCTGCGTGCCTCAAGTCAGTTGCAGCCACAGCACTAGCTATCAGACAAAGTGATTCCATAGTCTTAGGACACTCCCTGACAGTACAAGTTCCACACTCTGTGGAAGTTCTTTTAAACCGAACACAAACTCAGCACTTGACAATTGCACGTTTAACAGGTTATGAATTGACACTGTTCCAGCCACACATAGAAATCAGACGCTGCAACGTTCTGAATCCTGCTACACTGTTACAGTCAGTAAATTCAAATCCTGCCACACACGACTGTGTGGAAGTAGTTAACATCATGACTAAGCCAAGACAAGATCTGACAGATATTCCATTACCAGATCCCGACCTGACACTTTATGTGGATGGTTCATGTATGAGAACAAGTACAGGAGAACTAGTAGCCGCGTATGCAGTGACTACCGACACTGAAGTTATAGAAACACACCGTATTGACACCCTGTCTGCTCAAGCAGCAGAGCTAGTTGCTCTGACTCAAGCCTGCATACACGCCAAAAACCTGAAAGTTAATGTTTACACAGATTCACGTTACGCATTTGGAGTCGTACACGACTTCGGAGTGCTCTGGCAGGAGAGAGGTTTCATGACTTCTCATGGAACCAAGATTCAGCATGGTCTCCTTATTCAAGCTCTGTTAGATGCCATACACTTACCGACATCCATTGCCATCATGAAATGCAAAGCACATACGAAGGTTACTGACACTATTTCCCAAGGTAATGATCTAGCAGATCGCACAGCCAAGCTTACAGCACAGGCTCTAGACATTTCAGTTAAGCCAACACAGACACATACTCCAGATCCGACTACATGTATGACAGTTAAGGACCCTACTCAAGATGTCATAGATATCCAGTTACATGCTACTCTCGATGAAATCAAGAAATGGTCCGAACAAGGAGGGGTCCAGACAGATCAGGGATGGGTAACGAAGGGTAAAACCACATGGTTTCTCCCCGACTCTATGGTTCAAGTCATTATTAATACCGCACATAGTCCAGCACATTTAGGAGAAAAAGCAATGTTAGACAGTATCCAGAACATTTGGTTCAACAAGCATTTACGAGCTGCAGCCAAGCAGAAAGTCCGTACCTGTATGATATGTTGTCAGTTTAATCCAGGTAAAAGTGTCCCGGTGGAACAAGGGGGATTCCAACCTCCTGACCACCCTTTTGAAGTCCTCCAGATGGATTATATTCAGATGGAGCGATGTCGAGGTTTCAAGTATGTCCTTGTAGTGGTATGCGCTTTGTCCAGGTGGACAGAAGCATATCCAGTCTCAGATTACACAGCCGCGACCACTGCCAAGCAGTTGGTTCGTGAGTTCTTCCCCCGTTACGGACTCCCTAGAGTCGTGTATTCTGATAACGGCCAGCCATTCTCATCTGAGTTGATGAAACATGTTTCCCTTTTGTTAGGGTACCAGTGGAAGTTCCATTGTGTACGCCATCCTGAAGCAGCCGGTCTCGTAGAGAGACATAATCAGACCCTGAAAATTCGAATTGCAAAAGTTTGTCAAGAGAAAGGTGTAGACTGGCTAGTAGCTCTGCCAGTTGCCCTGTTCTATATGCGCATGGTCGCACATTCCAGATCAGGTCTGTCCCCGTATGAGGTCGTTTTCGGCCGCCCCCCTAACATGTGGGGTACACCTAGAACCCGAAGTATTACCGATGTTTCAAGTAATATGCTGACAGATTACCTAGCTTCCTTGATGTCTGCCCTCAACTCTTGTCGTTCACAGGTTGCCGCCGCATTTCCAGACAATACCGAGGTGGCACCGCATGAAATCGTTCCCGGATCCATGGTCCTAGTGCGAAATTTCGATCGTTCAAGTCCGCTGGAGCCTCGCTGGAAGGAGCCCCGACAGGTCCTCCTGGCCACCCGTACAGCCGTGAAGTTGGAGGGACGCAAAGGCTGGGTGCATCTTTCGCACATCAAGAAGTTTTATGGATTGAAACCAGTTTCAAAGAACATTTCCGAGATTTAAAGGACTGCCAAAGTACTATTCTTAAGGACTGTCCCGCAAAAGACAATGTTACTGAACCCTCCCTGTTAGAGACAACTCCGCAACAGGAGTATAAGAAAAAGTTAAGGTCTAGTAAAATAAGTCAGCCAGTTTGATTGTCTAAGTCCTCCCCTAGGTGAAACGGTTAGACCGGTTTCTGACATGTATAAAATAGACCCCCATAGTGAGAGAGTTAGTCAAAACTCAATCCGATGTATCGTTTTTCTAAGTTTCATATTATTTCTCAGCATTATGATTTCCTGCACCAGTTATGCATTTTACTTGTATTTTCCAGTTTCTCATGTAAATAAGTCTTCTAATGTTACAGTAGAGCACACGTTTAGTGATCTGCCTCCTCATGAACTCTCTTACCGCCTCGCTATGCGTAACAATTCTTTTATCCGCATGTTACATTACTCACACCAGACCAGCAATGCCACAAATTGTTGGGTGTGTGGTCGACTCCCCCCTTTCCAGACACCGAAGGGAGTTCTGCCACTCTTTCCTTATCCATTTTCACATAATGGTTCGTGTGGAGCATGGTCCACGTTAACGTCATCCTCAACAGATATGTCTTTTCTTAACAGTACATGTTTCCCAGACAAGCAAGGTCTTCCCCACAGAACAGGGTTAGAGCTAGAGAATGAAGTTTACAATTGAGGTAATTATTCTTCGAATTTCATGGTCCTGAATGTTCAGTCTGATTCTACTCCAGACTTACCTGCTATTTCAGTACTACCAGTTAAAGGCGAATTATGTGTCCGAAATAATGGTTCCGTACATGTAGGCCATAGTGATTGTACTACTATTGTCAAGTATAGTGACAGTGGGAAATCTATTTTCAAAGCTTCACGTCATTCTTATTTTATTTGTGGCCAAACCGCATATGTTCGTCTGCCCCTCGATTGGGAGGGAACTTGTTACATTGCCTTCCTACTGCCACCAGTTTTCCTAGCCCCACCTGATTATCATAGGAATTCCCACCTAGTACATACTAGACACAAGAGAAATATCCCGATTGTCGATTATACTGAAACTGCTCTAGAACAATACATAGATATCAATAAAGGTGTCTTCCCCTACTTAGGTACTGTCGTGAATAGTAAGCTGATACGTAGATTAACCAGAACACTTGAAGCAGTAGTGATTGAGACTACTTCTGCTCTAGGTAACTTAACCGAAGAACAATCCTTTATGAGAATTGTCGTGCTCCAGAATCGTCTCGTCCTTGACGTCATACTGGCCGATAGGGGCGGGGCCTGTAGAGTCATCGGATCTAGTTGCTGCATTTTCATTCCAAATAACGCGCCGTCTGTTTATTCAGCTATAACCAGACTTCATAAAATTGCCCATCTGATACACCAAGATCCAGGCACCTGGACATGGTCCGGTTGGTTCTGGAATATAATTTCCGCCTGGGGATGGAAAGTATTGTCCTTTCTAGGTATTGCAGTAACGATCATATTCAGCTGCTGCCTCTGTATACAATGTGGCCCTGCGATTTGCGGCATTTGTGCTACCTCTTGTATTCCTAGTCCCAAGCCCCGTTCTAAATCCCGTTCCAAGACAATTCGAGACGAACAAATGATACTGCATGAAATGATAGATGGTATCATGAATATTGATGTTTCCTGATGGAAACGTAGTGACAAGGAGGGAATGTGGAAAAGTAAATTCTGCCATGTTCTGTGTCCCTACGCGTTCTCCATCATATGTTATGTGTGCATGATTAATATGCATATGTATTCCCCATGTTCGATTAAAAACGCAATTATAGTTGTGTCCACCTCTAGTATGCCTGTTTCCAGTTCTCGTGAAAACTACGAATATCAGGCCTATGTAAAGCTACGTTGCCACGTTTCTCAGTGTGCACGTTATTTCATTATAAAGTCCCCGTTCCTAGGCCTCAAAAGGGCCCGGACGCCAGATTCAGCTCCTGTCTCCTAAGCCCTCGCTGAGGAGCGATACAGCCCCCACCTGTATCCCTGACCCTTCACTTACTTCCTGCCTCGCAGTGCCCGGTTCAGCCTGGCTCTGCCTCTGAGTCTGCCAAGAGTATGTTATGATTCTAGTTATCAGTCCAGCCCTCCTTCTCTGCATTCCTAAAGCTACTGAATCGCATCAATAGTTACCGTCATTGTCTAGCCCTTACGTCTCCATGTTAGAGAAATACTGTATTTAATGGTCATTTAATATTCTTCATCACGCACTACATGTAGAATAATGCATGCACCAGTCTTAGAGTCTGTTAGCCTTTCCCCTCCTGACTTCTAGTTTATATCAACATGTTCTCTAAACATCAGATACTAGATACTGTTTAGGTACATGTCGCCCTGACTCTCCAGACTTCAGTCTCTGCTCCTAACACAGAGTTCGTAGCCCCCAGCTTCTCCTAGTAATACGTCATTGCCAGTTTGCGCGCACCATTAGGTTACAGGTCCCGGCTCCTTAGGTAGCCCCCTCCATGTTTCCGCCCCATTTATGACATATTCTGTTACGTTTGCATCACATGTCTATGTATACGCCCTGTTACACCTACTTTCACCCTTATCTTTCGCGACTGCTACGCGTCACACCCTTTGCTCCACCCACCGCTCCGCCTATCATATGTACTGTAATGCAACTGTTTTACCATATATATACTTGTGTATTGTTATTAAATGTTACGCCAGTCCTTTCCCCAGAGCGCGCTCATCCCAGATCCAGCCCCGGCAGCTGCCGGGCCCTGCCATTCTATTCCTATGCAGGTTGTCCTGTTCCTGTCCTTTATGCTGTAATAAACCTGCAAACTCCTACTACCTCGAATCTTGACTCTTATTTATTGAGCTATCTGTTATTGCTATGCCTAGTCAAACCTAGATCCGGTATTAATTATTTATATACCACAAAATAACCATGTTTTCAAGACCTTCCGAAAGGACATCAGGTCTGGTATCTGTCTGAGGTCCGCTGGCAAGGCGTTCCAAGCCTTTGCTGCTCCCAAGGAGAAGCTTCTGCCTCCCCAGCGGGCTTTCTTGATTCTTGGGATCACTATCAACCCCTGATTGGTTGATCTCAGTGATCTTGCAGGTTTGTACCAGTGGAAGTACTGGGTCATACAGTGCGGACCCAGCCCTTTCAAAGCCTTAAAGACTAAACATAGTGCTTAAAATGCAAGCCTCTTGCGCACAGGCAGCCAGTGTAATTTCACCAGCTCGTGGGCGACTGAAGCGAATTTGGGAATGCCCGTGATCAGGCGAGCTGCTGCGTTTTGCAGAGTTTGTAATTTATTTAGGAGCCCCTGTTGAGCATTGAGCAATAGTCCGTTGCAGTAGTCCAGCCGAGACAGGATCAATCCAGACACTGCAGTTTTCCTATGCTCATCTGGGAGAAAGGGCAGGATCTTGCGAAGAATCTTAAGAACAAAAAAGGTGGTTGAGGAAAGCGCATTTACTTGAGGCCTAAAGGACAATTTATCGTCCATTAGGACCCCAAGGTTCTTAACCTTGGCGGCAGGTACAGGAGGGATGCCCAATTCTTCCGGCCACCATTTTGGGGACCAGAAGTTCTCTTTAGCTCCAAAAAGGAGAACCTCGGTCTTGGCCGAGTTCAGTTTTAGGCAATTCCCTGCCATCCAATCCCTGACTGCAGGCATGCAGTCTTTAACCGCATGCGTGCGGCGGCTATTTTCGCGCTGTGCGGCATTTTAAAAAAAGCCGCGTTACATGACGAGCTGAGCTCGTCAAGAGCATGCGAGCGGCGCAACTCATGACGAGCTCAGCTCGTCATGAGCACGGAAGGGGTTAAACCTGCAGGGCCATGCTTTCCTCACCTCCTGGTAGCAGCGACACCACTATCTGTGTGTCGTCTGCGTATGAAGTTAAATTAAAACCAAAGGCTCTGATCACAGGTGCTAAGGTGGAAACATAAATGTTAAAAAGCGTTGGACTCAGTGATGAGCCCTGGGGCACCCCGCAAGGTAGTCAGAACGGACTGGATTCTTGGTCATCCAAGGTCACCACCTGACTCCTGTTGGAGAGGAAGGCTTCCAAGATCTTAAGTGCCTTGCCCTGAATCCCCGCGGCCCTCAACCGGCCCACCAATATCCCATGGTGGACCGTATCAAAGGCCGCAGACAAGTCCAAAAGGATCAGCGCGGCTTTTCCTCCATCGTCCATCACTTTCCTAATGTCTTCTGCAGATTTAATTAGAGCCGATTCCGTGCTGTGTCCAGCCCTGAATCCATGTTGAGATGGGTCCAGAGCCTGAACAGCAGCCAGAAACGAGCTTAACTGAGAGTTCATTATTCCCTCTATAATCTTGGCCGGCAATGGCAGTCTGGCAATAGGTCAATAGCTGTTCAAATCGTCAATATCCAGGTTAGTTTTTTTTAAAAGGGGGAGGATAGATGCCTGTTTCCAGCGGGATGGAAATTCTCCGCTTTCCACTTTACCCATACAGTTTCATTTGTGCTGAAGATTGCACTTGGTGGGCATCAGCACCCATTTTGTGGGCCCAGTCCTAGGTTTCTTTCTCAGACATTTACCCACAGCAAGTGCGAGAAAAGCAGAATATGGAGAAAGGAGGAAGAGAAGAGCGACAAACAGAGGAAACATTTGTAAAAGGACCTTCTGAAATGAGATTGAAAAACAGGAAGTGAAGAATGGTGGGTGAAAAGCGCCTTGAGGTAGAATCAAGACTAGCAAGCCAAGCTGTTTGGAAACTCCAGCATGCAGCAGTGGGCTCTTAAAATAATCTTCACCTCTTTGCTTATTTGTTTTACAGATTAACTTCTGCCTAAAGTCCAGCAACCACACATGAACGTTTCTTGCTTGCAGGGAGGGTTCCTTCGCGCATTCCCACAGACAAGGTTACTTTGCTTTAAGGTCATACCAGTGGCAGTTGCGTGCTATACAAATGTCGGTGATACAGGGGGTGACACTTGTGTTTGCTTGTAAGGTACTGTCTAGAGCTTGAAAGCCTTGTGGGGAAAAAAACACAAAAAACGACCCCGTGGTACTCACACTTAGCAATAACGTCAGCGAACGATCAAAGACCTTGGAACAACTAACTGTAACAAGGAAGTGGTTTCGAATTTTCGTTTTTTTTATTTTCAATTTAGTACGTAGCTCCTCTGAAAGTAAACTTTGTACTGCCTCCTGTGACTCACCTGTACGCAAATGTTACAGATAAGCAGGATGATAATATTTTATTAGTCCAAACACCCATAGTCGTCTTGTTAATTCTGCTGTAAATCATCTTTTGGGTTGGTCATGTGCCAGTGGAAAGTTGCGCAGGTAATATAATGCTCTAAAACCCTCTTTTAGATTAATTGTCCCTCCGTTATCAGGACATCACTAGCGAGAGCACACGTACAGGCCTATATACAAAGGTTGAGATACTCATGTATATTTATTATTACACATAGGTGTAACTTGCACTTTTTTTGCTGTTCACTATTTCCAAGTGTAGACATTTACGCCTAGGTATAGACATCTTTAAACCCCCTCAAATAAGGAAGTAACTATTACAATACGATTTATGAGTGCTAGTAACTATCCACGCATAGGTGGAGAGCAAGTCCGTAAACTATTTTACAGTTTTTATATGGCGCATGGCTTCCCGGAGGCCTCCCAGCGCTGTAACAGACACCGCAGAACATCAGGAATTGTAAAAGGATTAGTCCCTGAGCAGCCAGGTCTTTAAGGATTTGCGGAAGAGGAGTTTGTGATCTAGTATGCGCAGTTCAAGAGGTAGGGTGCTCCAGAGTTTAGATGCCAAGAAAGAAGTGGAGCATCGGTCAAGCGAGATCTGCGGATCCTGGGGACCGTCCGTAAGTGAGCTGAAGAAGATCGAAGGGGTCTTCCAAGCAAATATGGGGAGGCTAATGGTCATAGCGGTGAAGGGCCTTTCTTATTAATCAACCTATGCATAATGCAAAGAGACTTAATCTGAACTCGATGTTCCACTTGGAGCCATGGAGGTGTCTGAGAGCGCTAATGACAGACTGATGTTTGGGTATGTTCATCAGAAGTCGGGTGGCAGCGTTTTGCACAATCTGCAGCCTTCTGACAACTTAACAGGGTGAACCAAGACACAGGGCGTTCCCATAATCAGGGCGTGAAAGCACGAGCGCCTGTATAATCACTCTTCTGGCTGCAAATGGAATGGTAGAAGGTTGAGAACCTTCCTCGATATTCTCAGGATGCCATAAAAGCCAGTAGCAAGTTTCTTGGCTTGATGGTGCATCGTGAAATTGGGATCCTGCCAAATCCCAAGGCTCTTTATCGAGTTTTATGGGGTAGGCAACTCACATGAACAGTCTGGTATGGGGCTCTTGACATCGCTGCAGAAGTTGTTTCTCAGCCGCATAACTTCCATTTTGTCCTCATTATGTTTTACTTTGCAACCAGCCATCCAGCCGGCTACTGCCTGGAGGCATGGATTTAGAGTTAGGTAGCTAGAACTGGAGTCAGGGGAAATTGACATGACCAGCTGGGTGTCATCGTCAAAGGAAACCAATGACAACCCAAGTGAGCGCACAATGTCAGCATGGGGGAGCATATTCTGATAAAAAAAGGGTGGGGCTTTGAGAATAGCACTGAGGAACCCCACAACTGAGGAGGAGACTGGCAGAGTACCAGGACTAATCTATGACCTGGAAGGTTCGATTCTCCCAAAAAAGAGGAGAGCCATTCTAGTGCTCTGCCCTTGACACCGGCCTTTGAGATTCTCTGAATGAGTGTTGGATAGTCCACGGTGTCAAAGGCAACACTAAGATCTAAGAGAATAATGGCTGCATAATCTCCTTGAGTTCCTCGTCGACGATATTTAGGTGCTATGTTGCAGTCACAAACCCATTTGAGTAGGATGGAGCACTTCCTTAGTTTCAGGGAAGGCAGACAGATTGTTCTTTATGTATTTTTCTAAAAGTTTGGAGATTCCGGGTAGCAAGGGAATAGCCCTGTGGTTACTCGTACAGAGGGGTTCAAGGTTGGATATCCTTTAGAATTGGCCTGACTATTGCATGTCTCCACTGATGAGGGACCTGCCAGAAGGAGAAGATGTTTAACAACTCTGTCAGCACAGGAGCAATATATTCAGAGAGAGACTGATTTTACCATATTTAAGAGATCTTTTATGAGGCCCACTGTGAGATTTGGGAAAGCGGTGAGTAGACGCTCTTGTTGATCCAACGTAGTTAAAATACAATCAGAGAAGGAGAAGTAGATGTCTAAAATCATCTACTGAAATAAATGTGCTAAATTGTCACTGTGCTCAACAGAGGTATCTGGAGTGAGGCTGACTGTTGGCAGCTCAGTGATATCTTTAAGAATTGATTGGTTTGTGTTTGGTGCTCTAGGCCGCCTGTGCTCTATGAGAATTGATTGGTTTGTGTTTGATGCTCTAGGCCGCCTGTGCTCTATGAGAATTGATTGGTTTGTGTTTGATGCTCTAGGCCGCCTGTGCTCTATGAGAATTGATTGGTTAGTGTTTGATGCTCTAGGCCGCCTGTGCTCTGCGAGAATTGATTGGTTAGTGTTTGATGCTCTAGGCCGCCTGTGCTCTGCGAGAATTGATTGGTTAGTGTTTGATGCTCTAGGCCGCCTGTGCTCTGCGAGCATTTATTGGTTCGTGTTTGATGCTCTAGCCTGCCTCTGCTCTGTGAGAATGCAGCTAGGCTTTGCTTTGGCATTGGCATGGCATGCTCTGGAAAAGGGTGCGTTTCGCAAGCGCACACACAGAGGTGAATACTCACAAAACCTACTGATGTGGTAACTTTAATGGAGGCCTGTGACTCGTTGCTTTAATACTTCAACAAAAAGTTATCTCTGTTGTAAAGATATGACGGGAAGCCCGTTTACTAAACAAGAGATAAGTTCAGGAACGGTGTTAATGTATGACATGGTAGGTTGCCTACAAGGGCACGTAGTTAAAAACTGAATATGACGAATAACAGAGATAGTAAGAGGCCTAGATAAAACTCGTCACTTGAATGTATTATAGTCGAAGTGACCTTGAGCAAATGACAGCTTTTCCCAACACAAGGACCGGAATCTCTTTAATAGTTTGGGCGTATTCCACATTGTAGCCCGCTTCTTTACCGCCAGCAGCTTGTTTTAGTAGCTTACTCAGAGAATCGTGTACTATATTGTGTGCTATGCAGGGTTAATCTGCGAACACTTTGCAACCTTATTAATATTGCTATCTATGGCGGCCTGGGTGTGGCGTGCTTGGAATACGTGACACAATCTCACAGGGGCGGCTTTTCCATTAGGGCGGAGGAGCGTCACCCCTTGTTGGACAGGCCCCATGAAGGGTTCGCTCCCTCCCCGCATGACAGGGCCCTGGTACCGGCCTGCCAGGTACTACCCGCAGAAGCAACCCCCAACCCGTCCCCCATGGGACGTCTGCTCCTGGGAATCCCTGTGTCCCTGGCCAGGGCCACCGTCAGCACCCTTGCCCGGGCCAGCCGCCATCTTAGACACTGCGCCACGAGGCCGCGTGGCCTCAGCTCGACCCCAACCCCGGGCCTGGCCAGGTCCCGACATTCCGGCACCACCATCCACCCAGGAGGTGAACGGACCACTTGGCAGGTCAATGGGAGTAAGAAGTGTCGATGGCTCTCTCCCGCCAGGTGCCGATCACCCCCAGCCCCCCCCGGGCGCTGGCTCCACCCCCCTGCTGGGTGTCTGGACTTCCTCATCCCGGACCTCCCGACCTCCAAGAGCGAGGGTCCGGACATCAAAGAGTGCCAGACCTATAACTGAGGCAGCCCCAGAACAGGAAGGCAGTTGTATCCTGGAGTCGAGAGACACCGCGACGAACTCATCCTTGACGGACTGCTGGCGCTGCCGCAGCCCTGCCTTGTGAACTATTGTCCTGCCTGCTGGCGCTGCCGCGGCCTTCTGCAACCTTCATCCTCGTGGGACCCGCTGGCGCTGCCGCGGCCCGTTGTAACCTTCATCCTCGTTGGGACCTGCTGGCGCTGCCGCGGCCCGTTGTAACCGTCATCCTTGCTGGGACCTGCAGGCGCTGCCGCGGCCCGTTGCCACCTACGACCTCTTCGGGACCTGCTGGCGCTGCCGCGGTCTGACCCGTCCGAACACCGAGCTCGAGGATTGTGAGCTATCACCGTTCCACCGCCGTACCTACGGGTACCAAGACTGTCCCGCTACCCCCTTCCCTAATAGAGACTAGAATTGAGAGGATCATCGTGTCCAGATCTCATTGTATCGTGCTACCTTACTTCAAGAACTGCCTATAAAAGGTGTTAATCTGATCTTCGTGTGGTGTCCATCTGTGGGGGGGAAGTTACTTGTCTGTACGATCGCTGGGGACGGCCCTCACCGGAGGCCTCTCCCCTTGTGCTCGGCCGACCCTCCAGGTCCCCGTCTAACATTGGTGGCCAGCGGCGCGATCCGAACCAACGCGTACCGTACAGATAGTAACTCACCCTACGACTAAACCACAATGACGACCAAAGAGAGTGGATCGGCAGAGAAGTTCCAGATGGAAAAGCTGGAGGAATACAGCCACCGAGAGCTAAAACAATTTTGCATGGACTTAGGCATTGCTACCACCGGGCTAAGCACAAAAGAAGACTTCAAAAACGCCCTAGAGGCCTGGACAGAGACGAATACCGCCACACCCCGGGACCTCGAAGCCCCGGAAGTCAACACCACCCTGACGGAAGAACGGAGAACAGGTCCCTCCCGAGAAGAGATCCAGGAGCGGAAAAAAAATAGACTACACGAGCTAGACTTGGCACGGCTTAAATTAGACGGAGAATTGAAGCTGGCGGAACAGAAAATAAACTTAGAACACTTACGGCTCAGAGAAGAGCGAGAGGAAAAAGAGAGACAGAGGGATCTCGAAGAAAAAAGACTGGCATACGAACACGAGTGCAAACTAGCAGAGATAGAAATACGCAAACTGAACACAAACCTAGGGGTGCCCGAGCCACCGCGCTCCCCGGGTACTACCGAACAGAAGGTCCACATCCCCAAGGATGTGGTCCGAGAATACCACCGGAACGACGACATACAGCAGTGGTTCAAGGCCTACGAGATCGCCATGACGGCCCACCGGATCGCTCGAAGTGACTGGGGAGCTGGGCTATGGGGAAGATTCGTCAATGAGGGCCGTGATGCCCTGCTGCAGCTTCCGGACCATCAAATGACGTCCTATGACCACATGAAGGCCGCCCTCCTCAGCCGATATGGGCTTACGCCCGAGATGTACCGCCAGAGGTTCCGCAACTGCACCCGGATCCCCGGTACAACTTGGTTGGAGTACGTAAACTATTTCAGCCGAGCCTTCGAGGGGTGGATCAAGGGTAACAACGTAACCACCTACGAACAACTCTTCAATCTCATTGTGTGGGAGCACCTCTCCAACAACTGTTTCGTCGAGCTCAGGCAGCACCTCCTCGACAGTAAAATGACTGAACCACGGCAGCTCGCCACCGAGGCGGACAGGTGGGAGAGCACCCGAGTGGCCCGGAGTGGGCCGAACGAGCAGAACAGATCCAACCAAGGTCATCATCGTCCCCGAGGAGGAGGACCGGGCCGGGGCAGAGACGCTGTCCCGGTCACTCCCGCTAACACCACCCCCGCCCCCAGCCGGCCGGGGAAACCCCCCCATGCGCCCGGGTTTCCGAGCCAACGTGACGTGTCACCGATGCCAGCGAGTCGGCCACTACGCCAGTGACCCGACCTGACCGAAGAACCCGGCTCCCAGGCCCCGTCAGGTGGCGGCCGCCGTCCTAGGAGAAGAACAAGTCCCCGAAGACACTGAAGCATACGAGTCGGAGCAGTTCGAGTGGGAACCTGCCGCCATGACCCTGGCCTGCCTAGGGGGAAGAGACATGGTCCCGCGGACTCCCCTGCCAGCCAACACTCGGAAGTACAGCCAATGGGTGAGCATAAATGGGCGCAAGGCCGAAGCCCTGCGTGACACCGGGGCCAGCGTGACGGCCGTCCGCTGTCACCTGGTGACCCCAGAACAAATCCTGCCAAACGTCCTTTGCCCCGTCCGATCGGCAGACAATTCGGAGAGCCTGTGTCGGATGGCCTGCGTCCCCTTCGAATGGGGAGGAGTGTCCGGCCTGCTAAAGGTAACTGTCCGCGACGATGCCCCCGTGGACTGCCTCCTGGGGAACGATCTCGAGAGCTCCCCGTGGGCAGCTGTTGAAAGAAGAGAGCATCTGGGGATGTTGGGTCTCCCGGACTGGGCGTGCGTCACCACCCGGTCCATGGCCACCCGCACCATCCCTAGACCGGAAGAACCCGAAGGGGCAGCACCTCCTCCCCCGATCGCTCCAGAAGAGGACTCCATCCAGACCGACCACCCGGGACCAACCCCAGAGGGGTCCGCACAGCCCCCCGAACTTCCCGACCTGGCTCAGTGGCGTCAAGAAGGGGGGCCCACCCAAGAACAATTCCGGCAGGAGCAAAAGACCTGTCCCTCCCTCGAGGGACTGCGACAGCAAGCGCTCGCCCAGGGCCAAGAAGACACCACCGGGGCCCACTGGGTTTATTGGGACAATGATCTCTTGTACAGCGAGCAGAGAATCGCAGAGCTGGGGGCTGGTCGAGTGCTGGTGGTGCCCCTCCACTTCAGAGACTTCCTGTTGAACTTGGCCCATGATGTCCCCCTGGCTGGGCACCTGGGGCAAGACAAGACCTACCACCGCCTGGTGACTCACTTTTTTTGGCCCAAGATGAGAAATGACGTCTCCAACCACTGCCGGTCCTGCCCGACCTGCCAGGCCAGCGGGAAGAGCGGCCGCAAACTCAAGGCACCCCTACAACCATTCCCCGTGGTGACCACCCCGTTCGAAAGGGTGGGAATAGACATTGTGGGGCCCCTGGACCCCCGAACAGCACAAGGGCATCGCTTCATCCTGGTCCTGGTCGACCACGCCACCCGCTATCCTGAAGCGGTCCCCCTTCGTACTATAAGCGCCCCAGTAGTGGGTCGAGCCTTAATGGGGATCTTTTCTCGAGTGGGCTTCCCCCGGGAAGTCGTCAGCGACAGGGGTACGAACTTTATTTCAAAGTATATGAAATCCCTCTGGCAGCAGTGCGGGGTCACTTACCGATTCACAACCCCCTATCACCCCCAGGGAAACGGACTGGTTGAGCGGTTCAACCGCACTCTCAAGGGGATGATCATGGGGCTAGAAGAACCCCTACGCCGCCAGTGGGACGTGCTACTACCGTGCCTCCTCTTCGCCTACCGAGAAGTCCCCCAGAAGTCCCTCGGCTTCAGCCCCTTCGAACTCCTGTACGGACACCCCGTTCGCGGGCCTCTCAGCCTAGTGAAGGAGGAATGGGAAATGGCCCCCCTAAAAACCCCTCCAGACGTCTACAAGTACCTCCTGACCCTCCGCAATCAGACCCGGAAATTCAGGGAGATCGCCAAAGCCAATCTTGAGGCCAGTCAAGAGGACATGAAGAAGTGGTACGATCAACATGCTTCCTCCATCGAGTTTGAACCGGGTCAGCAGGTATGGGTGATGTCCCCCATCGAACCGTGTGCCTTGCAGGACAAATGGACAGGGCCCTTCAAGGTGATCGAGCGCAAGAGTCCCGTCACCTATCTCATCGACCTGGAGTCCCCCCGGAACCCCCTCCGGGTTCTCCACGCCAACAGACTCAAACCCCACTTCGTGCGCTCCGAGCTCAGCCTGCTGATGGCCACCGACAGTGGCGCCGAAGGAGACTCGGAGCCCCTCCCTGACCTACTGAGGACCCGTGAAAGAGATGGTTCGGTGGACGGGGTCCGACTCTCCGAGGCCCTGACCCCAGAGCAGCGTCAAGATTGTCGGGCCCTCCTGCTGCCGTTCGCAAACCTGTTCTCCCTCGCACCCGGAGTCACCTCCTGGTGCCTGCACGACGTGGACACTGGGAACAGTCCTCCTGTCCGACACCGGGCGTACCGAGTACCGGATCGGGTACGTACATGCATCCAAGAAGAAGTCTCCAAGATGCTCGCCCTCGGGGTCATCGAACCTTCGGACAGTCCCTGGGCCAGCCTGGTCGTCCTGGTCCCCAAGGCCGCGGCCCCGGGCACCACACCTGAGCTCCGATTCTG
Source organism: Lissotriton helveticus (assembly GCF_964261635.1). Classification (NCBI taxonomy): domain Eukaryota; kingdom Metazoa; phylum Chordata; class Amphibia; order Caudata; family Salamandridae; genus Lissotriton; species Lissotriton helveticus. The sequence goes on along the minus strand of NC_136059.1, from coordinate 1,246,121,318 downwards.
CATCGACTATCGGGGTCTGAACGCGGTCACCCGAACCGACGCTCACCCTATCCCCCGAGCAGATGAACTAGTCGACCGCATGGGGGCAGCCCGCTACCTAAGCATCTTCGACCTGACAGCGAGCTACTGGCAGATCGGCCTCACCCCCAGGGCCCAAGAACGTTCCGCTTTCTCCACCCCGGATGGGCACTACCATTTCAGAGTGATACCATTCGGCATGAAGAACGCTCCAGCCACTTTTCAAAGACTGGTGAACCAGGTATTGGCGGGCCTCGAAGAATTCAGCGCCGCCTACCTGGACGACATCGCGGTATACAGCCGCCACTGGACAGACCACCTCCACCACCTCCGAGAGGTCCTGCAGGCCCTCCAACAGGCCGGCCTCACCATAAAGGCCAGCAAGTGCCAAATCGGCCAGGGGTCCGTGACCTACCTCGGACACCAAGTGGGGAGCGGTCTGGTGGCCCCCCTCCAACTCAAGGTAGCTGCCATTCAGTCCTGGCAACCCCCCGAAACACAAACCGAGGTCCGAGCCTTCCTGGGGCTCACCGGATACTACCGGCGGTTCGTGAAGGACTATGGCAGCATTGTGGGGCCCCTCACGGAACTCACGTCTAAGAACCACCCAAAAAGAGTCAACTGGACTCCCGACTGTCAAGCGGCCTTCGAGAAGCTGAAGGCCGCCATGGGCACCGCTCCTGTGCTCCAGGCCCCCGACTACAGCCGCGAGTTCATCGTTCAGACCGATGCCTCCGACCATGGTATTGGGGCAGTCCTCTCCCAACTGAACACCGAAGGAGTCGACCAACCAGTGGCCTTCATCGGCAGACGCCTACTGCCCCGAGAACAGCGCTGGAGCACCATTGAGCGAGAGGCCTTCGCAGTAGTATGGGCCCTCAAGAAGCTCCGGCCTTACCTCTTCGGAACCCACTTCCGGGTACAAACAGATCATCGGCCCCTGCAATGGCTCATGCAAATGCGGGGGGAGAACCCCAAACTATTGCGCTGGTCCATCTCCCTGCAGGGGATGGACTTCACGGTAGAGCATCGCCCTGGTCAAGACCACGCCAACGCGGACGGCCTGTCCCGCTTTTTCCGCCTCGACGAGGAAAGTCCCCAAGAGGATGGGTGACTCTCCCCGCCTTCAGCTGGGGGGGACGCATGTTGGACAGGCCCCATGAAGGGTTCGCTCCCTCCCCGCATGACAGGGCCCTGGTACCGGCCTGCCAGGTACTACCCGCAGAAGCAACCCCCAACCCGTCCCCCATGGGACGTCTGCTCCTGGGAATCCCTGTGTCCCTGGCCTGGGCCACCGTCAGCACCCTTGCCCGGGCCAGCCGCCATCTTAGACACTGCGCCACGAGGCCGCGTGGCCTCAGCTCGACCCCAACCCCGGGCCTGGCCAGGTCCCGACATTCCGGCACCACCATCCACCCAGGAGGTGAACGGACCACTTGGCAGGTCAATGGGAGTAAGAAGTGTCGATGGCTCTCTCCCGCCAGGTGCCGATCACCCCCAGCCCCCCCCGGGCGCTGGCTCCACCCCCCTGCTGGGTGTCTGGACTTCCTCATCCCGGACCTCCCGACCTCCAAGAGCGAGGGTCCGGACATCAAAGAGTGCCAGACCTATAACTGAGGCAGCCCCAGAACAGGAAGGCAGTTGTATCCTGGAGTCGAGAGACACCGCGACGAACTCATCCTTGACGGACTGCTGGCGCTGCCGCAGCCCTGCCTTGTGAACTATTGTCCTGCCTGCTGGCGCTGCCGCGGCCTTCTGCAACCTTCATCCTCGTGGGACCCGCTGGCGCTGCCGCGGCCCGTTGTAACCTTCATCCTCGTTGGGACCTGCTGGCGCTGCCGCGGCCCGTTGTAACCGTCATCCTTGCTGGGACCTGCAGGCGCTGCCGCGGCCCGTTGCCACCTACGACCTCTTCGGGACCTGCTGGCGCTGCCGCGGTCTGACCCGTCCGAACACCGAGCTCGAGGATTGTGAGCTATCACCGTTCCACCGCCGTACCTACGGGTACCAAGACTGTCCCGCTACCCCCTTCCCTAATAGAGACTAGAATTGAGAGGATCATCGTGTCCAGATCTCATTGTATCGTGCTACCTTACTTCAAGAACTGCCTATAAAAGGTGTTAATCTGATCTTCGTGTGGTGTCCATCTGTGGGGGGGAAGTTACTTGTCTGTACGATCGCTGGGGACGGCCCTCACCGGAGGCCTCTCCCCTTGTGCTTGGCCGACCCTCCAGGTCCCCGTCTAACACCCCTCTGCTTTCTCGCAGTGCGAGAAGCAGAAACATAAAATGTTATTTTAAATACCATTTTATGTTTCAGCTTCTCGCGCTGCGAGAAAGCAGAATGGTATGCCTGGTTGGGAGCGGGCAGGTGGGTGTGTCGGGGTTGAGTATGCAGAAGGGTATGCCTGGTTGGGGATGAGCGGGTCAGGGAGGAGTGGCTTGCCAATGCTGTGGGCCCTGACTGTTTGAGGGCCGACCAAACCAGTCATGTGCACTCTGGATTTTCGCTATGTAGGCTGCCTACAGAGAGAAAATGGCCTCCCTGAAGGCACCGGGCTGGGCGCCGTCCACACCAATCACAACGCTGCCATTGCAGCGTTGTGATTGGCTCAGGGGAGAGGCTAGAAGCAGGAGAGCAGGAAAGCAGCAGGAAAATGGTGGTGCGGGACCCAGCCAGTAGCAGAGGTGGCGCAGGACCCGATAAGGTACGTTTTTTATGTTTTTTTAAACTCCCCCTCCCCATGTGTGAACCACTGCACGACCCCCTCACCCGCAAGTCGCAACTGTTCTTATACCTGACAACTTGAAGAACAACTTCTTCGTGTGAGGAGAGGAGGGGGCGGGACCTCGTGCCAAGAAGTACCTTTGAGCAGTGCTTGCAATAGAAAAATATAAGTGCAGGAACTCTGTACCAGAGTACCAGCTTGTTTCTGAGAAGTGCTGGTACTCTCCTCCTCAAAATAAAAAAGTGCTGGTACTCGGTACCGGACAATACCGGCCCATTTAAAGCACTGCCTATGAGGCACTTTTGAACCCAAGCCCCCAAAAAGCTTGCTGAGGCTGGTGCCGATGTCCTGGTGTGTTTTATTTTTACACCCCTTAATGGATGTCGGCAGTTCTTAGCCTCGGAAAACGGGCTGGAAAACCACTATTTTCAGTGGTCTTATATCGTTTTCCCTGCCACAGTATGATATCACCAGGAGACCGTGTGATGGGAGCCGATATCGTGTGTCACACGGTGGTATTGTGTGAGTTGGCCGGTATGCATTCTATTAATATTATATCATCACGGAAATATGGTAGGAAGCTGTGTGGCATTCCAAACGCAACGTGTTTGAAAGATTAGATACTGCTATTGGCTAGTGTTGGGTTCATTGTGAATGCTGACAAAGTAACTAACAGGCGGTTTTCAATACACAGTTAGGTGAAAAGGAGATGATAAAACCGCATAACAGAACCTTGATCACAGAGAACTGAAAATATTAAAATTCTGAATATTTGGAAGGGTGGTGTTGGTCACTGTACAACCAACCGTAAAATAAATAACAGAATGTTTCCTTAAAACAGGAAGTGAAAGCATATCGAGACTGTGGGTGACAAATCCGGGAATATATGTGTTATCGAAAGACTTTGCCCTCCCACCCCCACCCCACCCTGTGTGTCATATGTCTTAAGCTCCACGAGACGGCCGCAGTGTAACTCATTAAATCATACCGTTTTTCCATAGCGCCTCCCTTTAACCTGAATTTCACATCCTTGTTTTGCAGTACAGAACATATTGTCACCCCCCCAAACCAGCACCGACCATGTTTTTTATTAATATTTGTGGTAGTTTTATATAGCGCTACTTCGGCCCAAGGGCATCGGGGCGCATTACGTGGGAGATGAAGTGAGTGTTGAGCAGGCGCCGAGACCGAAGCCGCGTTCCCAGGTTCTGCAGTGCGCAGCTCTCGCCGTTATGCCACATGCACTTGTACCCGCAACGTCAATAGAGAGCGTCTGCATAAATAGTAGAATTTTACATATTTATAATGCATTAACACCTGCGCCACTTCAACAGATACGGCTAGCAATCCTTACAATAATTCGACGTATCTCTTCAAGGCGCTATCGGAGGTGCTTTAACAGTCGTGGATAAACAAGTTGCCGCCATCGCTGTACGCTTGTTCATAGATTAAAGGCATAAAAAGAAGTATGCGTGTCTCTGTGGGTGACGTAAGGGCGGTAGTCGTTAACCCACCAATGCTCGTCCGCTCCAAGCATGGCCTTACCTTCTGTCCCTGGCAGGCTGAGTATTCATTCGTCATCAGAGTCCATTTGTCTGCCTTCAGGCTACAGCGGTCAGCCGAGACTACCATTTCTATTTGTATTATCATACTGTCAAACTATTTGAGAAGATTAATCAGGGGATATATATATAACCCGATACAAAGACCAGCACTCACAGGGAAACTAAGTGCCATGCTAGCAGGGCCCATGCATGCTGCAGCCATTCCTGCCTGGCCAGAAACAGGAAGATATATATTTATGTCTTGGAAGACAGAGGTTGCTGTGGTATAGCTATTGCCCGAACATGAAAGTTCAGCACTGCTACATTTATTCACAAAGCGCTGTCTGCTTTGCCTGAGCCAGACCAAGCCTTTTTCTGTTTTTTAAAAACATTTTTTAGCAAAGAACAGGAAATATCTTTACTTGCTCAGAATTCGAAGACAGCACTGGGAACCAAATATTTCTGACTGGCTTGGCATCGCCTTTTGGCACGTGGAGCAAAAGACAATCCTCGCAGAAGCACCCTGGTACAGTGTTCTGCTTTGTAATACCAAATGAGTTGGAGAGCGCACTTACATTTCAATCATAAGGAGAACAAGCATTGGCAAAGCTAGTAGCTCGCCCACTCAAGGACTATTAACTTTGTCTGTGGTTTTTTCTATCCATGTTGAACAGCAGCACAGGTGCTGTGCAGCACGGTAGAAAGCAGCCGCGGCCCATGCAGGTAAGGGCGGTGAGGCTGGGTTGGTGGTTGGGGACTCGACAGACGGCTATGAGGGAACATTTAATAAATCATGTTCCCTTGTCTTCCTCTGTCGAAATCCCACCCCCACCGTTCCACCACTCTTACCGGCACGAACGGCGGCTGGTAGAAAGTAAAAAGCCAAAACAAAAACCTGCTATGACACAGCCAGCGTTAAAAGTGTTCTAGCGCTTTAAAAAAAAATCACATTCAACCATGCTGTGCAACTGTACAACATGCCTTAACAATCACTGACAATGCCAGTAGATCCGGGATATGCAAGAACTATTGGTTTTGCAAATGCTAGTTGTAATAGGGATGTGCTTTTAAACAAGCGTGTGTGGTTTTTACCTGCAGACGCTCACAAAGCGTGCAGCATAGGGCAGATGACGTGTGCGTCAGTTGTTTCCCTTTGATGCCGGTGATGTGCTGCTGCTGCTTGTTTAATGTGCCCAACCTCATGACTCTGTGCTTTATGTGTAGAGGATTAGCTGTGACTGTAACCCACAAACCACTAAGCTCTGGAAGAATGATTATTGCACACAAAGACAGGCCCACAAGACAGTGAGCACCCGAAGCAGCGACTCGATGCACGCCACACTTAACAATCGTCCTAATAACTGAGCATTCAAATTCTCCTGTTTACTGGTGTAACAAGAAAATGTGCTTCCTGATTGAGAATGCTGGAAAACACTGGTTTCATACGGTCGAGCATTGTAACACGCCATGCCACTAGCACCATCATTTTGGTAAACATTACTCTTGTGACTGTTTAAGTAATGCATCAATTACTTACCTGTAATTGCACTACTCTGTGTCCTACTCCCTCGCTTACATTCCTTACTTAATTGAGGCATCCCTGCCTCACCAGACACCCATACCACTTGACACAAACATGTGGAGTATATAGCACCCCCTCCAACCTCCTGTAATACCACGTAATACAAAACTATACCAAAAAGGTTGGCCTGGATTACCAGGGAGGAAGGGAGGGAATTAAGGAATGGAAGCAAGGGAGTAGGACTCAGAGTAATGCAATTACCATTAAGTAATTGATGCATTAACTCATCGTACTCGGGGTGCGAAGCCATGTCTTTCCTGGACCGGAATCAAGCATCCAAGGACCGGTTTCTGGCTATCAGCCTTCATCAGCCTGGATAGCTTGACTCCAGTGGTGTGGAGAGCCTGGGACTCACGTCTCAGCATACCCATCCCACCTGCAACAGCAACACCTTAAACCTAACGAACTGAAACAAAGCACGTTCACAAATTCAAGCTGTGCATCAATCCCATTTTTGAAGTATCCACCTAGGCTTCACCATTGACCGTTGTCTCTCGTTACAGGATTGGCCAGGAGGTTGACCATGCTGATGTTTTTGGTTCCAAGGTTCTTTCCGCTTTGGCTCCTGAATAGCGGTGCTTACTTGACTGTTTGTTAATAAACTTATTTTTGTGCATACCTGATTTGGTTGCCTTGTTTGGCTTTGGACATCTCAATTAAGTAAGGAAGGGAAGCGAAAGAGGGACGATGTTCACAGAACTTACGGTTAGTAAAAAAGCCGAGCATTGCGATGCACATTTATGTTAGAAGTCAGAACGACTCGTATATTGATATACACATTTGTTCGTGCAGCATTCGGAGTCCGGGCATGTTTCGGCTTACACGTAAGTGTGTTGCTTGTCAACCATTTATATCGCGATACACAATAGCAGTAATCATGGGTTGAATGTCGTACACTGTGTTGCACCTACACCTATAAGCACGGGCACATAATAAATAAACAAGACCCCCGCATGGTTTGAACCCAATTAAGTGATGAAACTGTTTGGTATGTGCATATGAATATTGTGGTTTGTGATTATGGCTATATCTATATCCTCAACAGCCTTTGCTCCCTGAGGAAGGGCAACTAATGCCCGAAATGCATTGGAGCTCACAAAGAAAATATGTCAAAAAAGGAATCATGTTTAAATAAACATATGATGAGCATATGAAAGAAAATTGCGATGAAAAGAATTGCAAAGAAGTAAAAAGTAAAAATAATAAAGGCATAAACCAATGAATTAATTCGGAGTCCTTTTTCAAGAGGAACCAACTCAAGAAGCCTAGGTGGCAGCACGGCAAATCTCGGAAATAGTAGCCCCCTGGATCTCCGCACACCACACCGCCATGGACCAAGTGAAACGACCCTGAACCCCCAAGGGAGAAAGCCGCCCAGTCGCCTTGTAAACCAGGGAAATCAGAGACTGAACCCAACTACTCGAAGAAGTGAAAGGACACAAACCCCGATTAACAGACCCAAAATTCACAAAAAGGGAATCAGAAAGACAAAATGGAGTGACCCGCTCCAATAGATCAGGAGAGCCCTCCTGGAATCCAACAAGTGCAGCCGCACCTCTGATTCCAAGGAAGGGGAATTAAAAAAGGAAGGAAGGATCAATTCCTGGTCACAATGGAACTGAGAATCCACCTTAGGACGAAAGGAAAGAACCAGCCTCAAAATGATCCTGTCCTCAAAGACCCTGCAAAAAGGATGCTTGGAAGACAAAGCACCCAGTTCACTCAGGCGGCGAGCAGAGGAAATAGCCACCAAAAAGAAGGTCTTAAAGGACAAGAGACCCAGGTCCACAGAGACCAGAGGCTCAAAGGGAGGTGACATCAAAGACTCCTATACCAGACACAGATCCCAAGAAGGAAAGTGCTGCCGAGGGGTAGGGAGAACATTACGCAACCCCTTCAAAAGGAGCCCAACAACCCATCAGGATCAGAGAGATTGTGCCAAGAGCTCCGAAAAGCCTTAATCGCAGCCCACTGCAGACAAAGGGAGGAAACCTTCAAACCCAATGCAGCTTCATCCTGGAGAAACAATATCACCTCAAACAAAGAAGAGGAAGCAAGTTCCAAACCCTTATCACGACTCCATCTACAGAAACAATGGAAACGATAAAAAAACGCCCTTTTTCGAGGCCCTTACTTTGTACAGGAACCAGAAAGAGCCAGCCGAGGAACCCTGCAGTCTCCACTGCCGCCGCTTCCCTTTCTGGCCTCCAACCTGAAAAGACAGCCCCAGCCACGCAGGGCCGGTGACTCCATCAGCCGGACCCTGCCCGCTCTGCCGCCAAGAGCGCACAGCGACTCCAGACGCGGTGAGGGAAGGCACCGCGCTGCTCAGGCCAACTCCGCCACATCAGGCAGGCTGAAACAGTGAAGTCCAACTTTGAAGACAAGAAGTGAAGAAAAGGACCGCAGCACCACAAACGGCCAGCGCGTGGAGGGGTCGTTATATACTCCACATGTTTAAGTCACGTGGTATGGGTGTCTGGTGAGGCAGAGGTTCCTCAATTAAGTAAGGAAGGGAAGCGAGGGAGGGACGATGAGGTAATGCCATTTATTGCTGTAAAGCATTTGGCCCGTGCACCTAAAATATATATCTTTCGACAGATTATGGTCAGTTGCTATAGGCCTGGTGCAAGAACATGTCCGACTATTACACAGGAAAGTGGATTCTTTGTACGAGCAGTGGTTAGGCTCTACCACTGGCCAGAAGGGACAGAAGACTGGGGTCTTGTTTACTGCTTTTAGATGAATTTCCTGGCAGGTAAAGCAGTGTGTTCGGATGGGAGGGCCATCTGGCTGGATTGGGATGGGATGGGATGGGTAGGAGGTGGGGGAAGAGGCTACAAAAGATGGACCTATTAAAGAGCCATATATTTTAAACATTGGCTAAAGTTATGCACAATTAGGCTGCTACTTATCCATAAATAACAAAGAGTGTTAATAACAGGAAACACACTGCCACGCGGCACATTACAAAAGCGACATGAAAAAAAATAGGACCCGTGAGGAAAGAAGACAGAAAGAGTGACTTCCACAGTCGGGCTAGTAAAGCACATGCAGCAGTTTGCGAAGTGCAGGTGTTGCGATGACATGTACCAGTGCATCTCGCTGCAGTATGCCTGCCAGCAGTCTGTGGCACTTGTAATGTATTTATATAGCGCTTACTACCCCTAAAGAGGCCTCTGAGCGCTTTCTGGTGAGTAGCCCTGTACTCCGGAACTCACAGAGGATAGTGGTGAATTTGTTTAGGGAGATATGAAGTTAATTTGAGCAGTGGATATGTGAGTTTGTAATTTGGATTGAAAAAGGATAGTGGAGGTATAGAAGAGGGAAGGGTTTGTATTGATACAACACTTGCTACCCTTGATGAGGTATCAAAGCGCTTTTCCGTGGGTAGCACGCTACTCCCGAACCCAAACAAGATTAGTGGGGAATTAGTTTTGGGAAATATTAAATCAATTTGAACGGTGGACATGTGAGTCTGTTAGTTGGATTGAAAAGAATAGTGGAGGGATAAAAGAGGGAAGGGTCTAGTAAATGTTTTTATCTTGTGAATCATAGCAGTAGGAGGAGGTTTGGAATGAGTATATGGGAAGTGGAGGGGGAAAGAGTCAGAGGGAAGGGTTTAGAAAGGCTTGTTTTGGAGATCTGAATAGTAAAGGAGGTTTGAGATGATGCAAGAATGGGTAGAGGATGGAAGAGTCTGGAGAGGGTTATTTTGGGAATCCTGATAGTACAATGGGGTTTGGGATGAGTCAGAGATTGGCTGCAAACGATATATTGAGAGAGGTATAGGGTGAGACATAGGGTAGTGCGTTGGCGAGAGTAGTAGAATGGGTTTGGGATGAGTCAGAGTGGGGGTAGAGGATATATTGAGAGAGGTATAGGGTGGGATATATGGTAGTGCATTAGAGATGCTGAATTAGAAGTAAAGTAATAAATATAAAATACATAAGTACTTGGAAGATATATATACATAAGTACATGGAAGGTATATATGTATAAAGAAGGTAATATATGTAGATTTAAGTTAACTTAGACTTTCAAGTGTTGCTGTACTTCAAGCCAATTTATTTGTTTTTATAATTTTTTATATTTTTGTTTATAATTGAATAGTGAAGCAATTGTAGATAAATAGTTATGATAAAAATGTACTTATTTATGAAGTAACCTTTATTAATGTTAAACATAGAATAATATAATCACAAGTAAAATGTACTCTTGTCAAGCAGAACCAATGAATATCTATATATTTACAAACACAACTATTATACATGTTGGTACATAATAATACTCATGTGTAGGTACACAGATATAGTCCAAATAGATGCTCACACAGGGACACGCTGCACCTCTATGTTTGAACATGGTGGTTATGTGGAGAAGGACCAACTCTTGAGTAGTCTTCTGAAGATAATGTAATTATCCGTGAACCTTATATTTGGGGGTAAAGAGTTCCATAGTTTGGCTGCTTGAACAGAGAAGGATGTGCCTCCTATGGTTTTTTTTCCATACACTGTGGGATTTTGAGGCGAGGTTCCTTTGTTGAATGTATTTGGTGATTTTATTCCCGATGAAGAGTGGTCCTATTCTATGTATCGCTTTGTGGGTGATACAAAGCAGCTTGAATGTGGATCTTCTAGCAACCAGTAACTAATGTAGGGCCTTCAAGGCAGGGGGTATATGGTCTTGTGAGTTTATATGTAAGAGTAGTCTGGCAACAGAGTTCGGAATCTGTTGTAGTCTTTTCATAGTGGTTAAAGATGATCTGTGGTAGAGGCTATTAGCGTAATCGAGTTTAGACAGTTGCCTGGACCTTGTGTGGAAATCCCAGGTGGGGGAGACTCATCGCAGAGGTTTTATAGTAATGAAGCTTTATCTTGCTAGTTTGTCCACTTGGGCATTCATTGATAGCTTGGAGTTCATGGTAATTCTGAGGTTTCTTATTTTCTTCGATACTTTAAGATGCGTTTCCAGATCGTCAGGCCAGGTGGCGAAACGGGCATTATTTTTCCAGTCGGCACATGTCTTTATTTCTGTTTTGTAGGCATTCAATGTGAGATGGCTCCATGCCATTCACTGATCAATGGCTCAGAGGCAACTAAAGTGTTGTGATTTTCCAATATCGTTGGTGCTTTCCAGTTTAAGGAGTATTTGTGTGTCATCTGCATATTTATAGCACACAAGGGGAAATTGATTGATCAGTGCCAGTAATAACTTCATGTAGATGTTGAAAAGCATGGGTGGGATGATAAACCCTTGAGGGACTCCTGTTTTTGTGTATTTTGACAAGAAAGGGGTCATGGATGACATTAGTTCTGTTTTGAAGGTAGGATGTAATCCAGTCAAGAGAAGTCCCCTCTATGCTGGCTTTGTAGAGTCTTTGTATTATAGCGTCTTGGTCAACCATGTCAAAGGCAGCTGAGAGGTCCAAGAGAAGTAGTGCAGAAACCCCGTTCTGGTCAACTGGAGTTCTTAAGGTCATCCCACATGGCAGCGAGGGCAGATTCTGTGCCTCGTCCTAGACGGAATCCTGTTTGGAAGTCTAAAAGAATGGAATTATCTTCAATGAATTATGAATTTGGGCAAATGCTTCTCTTTCTATCAGTTTGCCCACGAAAGTTCCATTTGTAATCGGTCTGTAGTTGTCGGGATTAAGTAGGTCCAGGTTTGTTTTCTTTAGTAATGGGTGTATGTATGACATTTTTAGGACTTCTGGAAATATTTTCGTAGTTAAGGAATTGTTGATGATTCTTCTTACTGGTGTGGCAGCAGAGGTAATTAGAAGAATTTTCTTGAAGGTTTGTGGTGGACACAGGTCAGAAGGGTGCCGGCAGGCCTGCTTGCTTTGACCAGGTCCATAAGTTAATTGTGTGATATTTGTTGGAAGGAATGCAGAGGCTGGGTTAGCCTACTCTTGGATTCTTTTGGGGAAAAGGGTCGGTGATTTTGATTTTTCTTTGTTTAAAATAGGATTCCAATGTGTCTGCTTTGGTTGTGTAATGATTTGCCAGTTTGTGAATTCTTGAGTAATGGGATGAGCTCCTTCTAGGCAATTTGGTTTACGAAATTCAGTGAGAATTTTATAGAATTCTTTATTTGCACATTTAGCATTTTGAATTCTGTCTGAATATATTGTTTCTTAGCTTTCTTGATTGCTGACTTGTAGGTGAAGTTTCTATTGGTTGGTGTTTGTTTGGAGCCAGGTGTGTTGCAGCTTTCCAATTTGCTGTTTTCTCTTTTACCTCAGTATTTCTTCCAGGTGCCTGTTTTCTTTTGTTCTCTTGTGTCGTTCTTAGAGGTAATAGGATATCAAAAGCTTCCTGTAGCCTCTCAAATAGTTTTTTAACTGAATTTATTGTGTCTAGATCTGTCCTGGATATCAGCTGTGTTTCTAAGTGTTCAAAATTGAGTTTGTTCCACGTTGGATAGGTGGATGCATGTAAGGTGGTTTAAGTGTGCTGCTTTATGTCGTTTTATGTTGGAAAGCATGCAAATGGCAGTCTGACCATGTGACTGGAGTAATTATTTGAAAGATAACTAGTTCAATATTTGCAAAAATGACATCTAGGATGTGTCCAGCGATGTGTGTGGGTTTGTGGACGATCTGATAAGTTCACTGTGTCTAGGCCAGTGATGACTTGTTTTTGGATTGTGTAACAGAAACAATGTCTCAACAGGTAGCACTTATTAGGCTAATAAGCAAACATGTACAGATAGTTGCAAGAAGAAAAGAACAGGGAGACTCCAAGGTAAAGTTATGTGCCAAGGGCACTATATATTCAAAAAAACATATAATCGGAAAAACAGAAGAAACATTGGTATCAGCACTGTTTCAATGTGAGCGTAACCCGAAAGAAACTTCGTGCACATAATTGCTCGTGACACAAGGTGGACGGCGCTATTGAGAAGTGACGCAGCGATGAACGGCGCAAAGTGAGGAAAGTGATAATATTTAAAGGTACGTTTGGTTCCCAAATAAATATTTACACAAGTTACAGAAGGATTTTTGTAACATTTTGTGAACCAGAGTAAAGAGCAAAAAGTTGCGCTGGAAAGTCAACGGCGTTTCGACCCGTTGTAGGTTATGGTCATCTTCAGGACCAGGTTACTAGATTGTTCGTGGTGATGTGTAGTTGGGTCAGGATAAAAGAGTCAGCGGGAGCTGGTACAGTACGTAGGCGTGGGAATGTACTAAACGCTGTAAGTCCCAGGGTTATATCCAAGACTGAATGTCTGATAAGATGTTGGAGAGAGCATCAATGAAGGCCACACACAGGGATTTGTGTGAAATGTGCTACGTGAGGAAAAACCAACGTATAGTGCGAGGCAGGGAAACTGGCGTCGGGCTGTGAGTGTCCAGTAGCTGAGAGGGACCAGTAGAGAAGTAAGGTCCGTTTGTATTGAGATGAGAGGTCGCAAAAACCGGCATCTCGGATACGGTGTCCAAAGGCTTGGATGAATAAGAGTTAAGATTGTGTTGGATTTTATAGCTAAAAAGAGGTATAATTTGGGGTGCAGTGGAATGTAAGCGTTGGGGTGGTTGTGTTTCTTTGGTATTAAAAAAAGAGAAAGAGGAGGGTGTTGGTAGATAAAAAGATGGAAGGCTGAGTATAGGTTTGTTGGTGACAGAAATTGGTCTGTTAATAATTAGAGTGGGGAGGTGCAAATGTTTAGTAGCTAAGGTAGAATGGTGTATAGGTGTGGTTTGTAGGAGTTTGAGAAATTGAAATGCATATAGGGTTTGTGTGTAGGGAATGAGTAGAGTACACTTGCTGCGAGTGTGTTAATATGTTTGTGGATGTGGATGGGTTAAGGTGGGAGCTGGTGAATGGGGGAAAAAGGGCAGCATTTCTGACCCTAGGCCCGACACATCTCGAACAAGCCCAAGCCAGCAACTGCCCTTGTCCTCTCCACCCTTAGCCTCGACGCCTAGGCTGAGATGCACTGAGCCGTCAGCGGTGTACGTAAACAGCTAAGAGCATTCAGAGAGGCCGCATTTAGTCGTATTCAATTTTCATGACAAGAGAAAGACACATTCATTACCAGTCATTCTTCTCAACTCTAAAATACGTGAGTTCATCGCCTAAGCAAAATGATTAAAAAGAGCAAGTTGAGGAAACAAACATCTATATAAATGTAATCCGCTAAAAGTTATTTTATGTGAAACGGTGATATCATGTCCTGGGTAAGTGAATAGAAAATAGAAAGGCGCAGCACATGTTCACTTGACATTACTACTTGGACGACCATTCCATGGCAGAATTAAATGTGGGACAGGAGGTACTCGAGAAAGAAAACTCGAATTTTTACGTTTCTAACTGAGCACTAAGGGGCAGATTTACAAACCTCTTGCACCACTTTTGCGTCACTTTTAACTTGGGAAAAGTGACGCAAAAGTGGCACAAGGGGCTTGTAAATCTGCCCCTAACATTTTATGCTGCTTTACAGTATGCCTGTGCTGGAGAAGAGAGGTACTCATTTGTAGGCAGGTGTGGAACTTCCACTGGTGCAGCAGGTACAGTGGCACCGGGGCACAGAGGCTTGAGCCACATAAACATCATGTGTTCGTTGTCATTTCCCGCTTTCTCTTTGTTGGGGTATCCGTGTGCCTTGCAGGGTGAGCTAAGGCCCCGTGGCGTGTCTGAATGTTTTAAAGAGCAGAAGTGAAAAGGGGCAATGAACTGGTCTGGATACAAAGCGAGAGCAAGTCGTTAACTATGTCAGTAGGTTTAAGAGCAGCTTTTATCAAAAGGATACTTGTATTAGTGACGCAGGCGCTCAAGGCTGTTTTACATTAAACGCAAAGACATCAAACACTACAAACATGTGGCAGAAATACGGGGCCTCGCTTTCATGTTGTGACTTGCCGTGGGCAGGGAGGGACTGGGCAGTCGCTCTCGAGGTTTAATTAACAACGCAGTGCCCTTTGTGTGGGGTTTGCCCAGCACACAGTTGGGTCTTAAGGTTAAACTTGTGTAAGGTTCGACACCAGGGCAACCAGTAACTAAAGCCACCGACAAAGAAGACGCTGCCACGCTAGTCTGCCCTGCGCCTGCCCAAACAATGTCACCCCGGGAAACGGCATGAAACACCCTCCACATCCCTTCCCCGGGCATGTCCTGCCAAGCTGCGGGGTGCAGTCTCTGCGGAGACCTTCAAACGCCACTCATGGGTGGCACAGTGCCCAGGCTTTTCCTGTCCAGCTAGACAGCCTGACGGTTTATACCCATGCCATCCTCCTGAGTGCACCCAGTGGCAGAGGCCGATGTAAATAAGGGTGTGGCTTAAAAAAACACATATGCTAAAAATCTGTGCTTAGCATAGCTGCCGCCTGAGTGGTATTTTACTGTTTCTGGCACTGTTTCCAGATATATGATACAACAAGTAACATTATACCTACAATAAGCCAGGACTATTGGCTTTGTCAATGGTTGTTAGTTGCATAAGGTAAATAAGCAACAACTATGGCTTTATTGGACATAATATTGAAAATGCTTCAGTTCTCAAACGAGGAGACTGTAAAAGCACTATAGCAAGTTACATCACTGGCAGTGGTTGAGATTTATTTTTTTCTTCCGGTGGGTGTGGGCAAAAATGGAGTGCCCAATAGGGACCGTCTCAGCACCAACTTTTAACGACTGCCGGTGCTGAGCAGCCCACTTAAAGCCCTGCACTAACCCTTGATTTCCTAGTTTAAAAAAAACACACAATTTAAAAGCATTGGGCCCAAAGAGCCCTGGATCTGGTGCCACCTCACCCGCTGCATGTTTTTTTGTTTCTTTTTAGCATTTCTTTTTGTTTATTAGGGCCATATGTATCAAGCTAATTAGCATTCGCAAAGGCCGAAATTCTGCGAATTTCGGCCTTTGCGAATGCTAATTTGACAAATGGTATGTATCAAACATGTTTGATGCAAAATAAGGAATAGCAAAATTTGCAATTCCTTATTTTGCGATTGCACTTAAGGAATCGCAAATTTTGCGATTCCTTAAATGCAATGTATCAAACAAAAAATATTCAAAAAATGCCATTAAGGATTCGCAAATTACCACCAACTTCTAGTTGGTGGTAATTTGCGAATTCTTTTCAAAAAGCTTTTTTCCAAAAAACAAAAGGTGCCATATGACGCCCATACATGCCTTAGGGCATGTATGTGCGCCATATGCCCCCAAATGTCTTTTTCAGGGGTGCAGCAGGGTGTTCTTGAGACACCCCTGCACCCTTGAAGAAATTCCTAATTTGCGATTAGCTAATTGCTAATCGCAAATTGCACCTTCATTCCTATGGGCCTCCTGGCCCATGGAAATGAATGGGTAATTTGCGATTTAGCAATTTGCTAATCGCAAATTAGGAATGGTAAAGAATCGCTATTTAATAGCGATTTTGTACATGCATACCGTTTTGCGAATTCCAAATAGCGATTCCTTAAAATTCGCTATTTGGAATTCGCTAAACGGTAGTATGATACATATGGCCCAGAGTCAATTAAAACCATAAACATAGCATAACACACAATAGCAGACAATGAGGAAAAACACATGCAAAAAACATCATAGGACTACTTCAGCCATGTTTATGGGCCTTTACACTATCCTTTAGCCCTTCCTTTCAATTGTAATAAAAGTGCCAATACAGAAAATAAAAAGTCTTGCAATGACTTAATCTAGCCACAGCGAATTTGTAAAACTGCTGTTTAATTTTCTCTTAAAAACACCACTATAGTTGTAAAGTGCTTAAGTGCAAATGATTTTCAGTCAGGTATGGTCCCCAAGTACGAGACTGTTCGTTAATTAAGACGAATGTGCCAAGTTAAGTAAAACTATTGTCTTAACAAAACTAGGTAGGGAACAGTCACTATAGCCTCTTCAGTGCTCATGACAGCCCCCGGCCGTCATGCGTCACGGTGAGCGTGTGTGCACGACGGCCGGGGGCCGTCCGAGCCACGCCCGAGATTGGAATGTCCCAGCACAGCGGCGGAATTCGCGCCGCAGCGAATGTGAAAGAGGACCCTAGCAGTAACAAATATATGGCACTGTTGTTTATTGTTCTCATAAAAGCACTATAATAGGTGTTAAAGTGCTTGTGTGCAAATTCAAACAGCGAAAATAGGCACTATGCTAAATGGACAATGGTTTTCAGTCAAATATGGTACCTATATACAAAACTATGCTTCAATACTAAACTAGTATGCGAGACAAAGGTGCCAAGTTGAGTAAATTTCATTAACTTGACGGGATAGGGCCTAAAGAGAACTCTAGCAGCCCGACCTTGCTGTTTACCAGCTCGTATACCTTTGCCTAAAAAAGTACCAAAATTGACCCAGCCTAAATTCAAGTGCCGGTACCCTCCTCCCAAAATCACTCATTACATTATATTATTCAATTACAAGATTTTTAAAAATAGTCAGAAATTGCACTAGTCTTATGTTCAACTTTCTGTTAATTAGGTCCATTGACTCCACAAGTGCAGTCCTACAGGATCTGATTCCCCGGTCAAGAAATTCACTCCATAGTAGACTTCTACATTGGTCAATCAACATTGGGCAGATGCATATAATGTGGACCAGAATCTCTACTTCCAGATGGCACAAACGACAGGTCCGGGCTTCGGAGGAACCACCCATCCTCCATTTGGGATAAGATCTAATGTGGGAATCTCTCCAAATCTTAGGGCCAGGAATGACTGTTTGACCTTCCGATCATAAGATGCTGCCAACAGCAGCGATTCTCTTTGAGATGAATAGGATTTCAACACCAGCCACACACGACGACGCTTGGACAGTGTTTCCTTATCTGCAGTCCAGCTTTGCAGCCTGATCGACGTATTTACTGCCTTTTTATAGGTTTGACTGGTGATCTTCGAATTCCAAAGGTCGCCCAACTCCAATAGCCTGATGCTGTTGTCAAGATATTCTTAATGGGAACCGTTTCCCTGTTGTAAATTGATCTCTTACCATACTAGATCTGCTAAGGTGTTATCGGCAGCTACACACAATTTATGACAAAGCTTTACCTGCTCCATGTTGATAGCTGCACACCTGAGTGCTCCATCTGTGCTGAGAATTCTGTTGTCCAACTGTGGTAAGCAGTTTTCCAGTCGCCTTCAGTGGGTTCCTCCAGCCAACAACTATAGTTCCTTCCACCTGTTAGAGGGCGTCATATAACTAGGCCCTCCTGGTGGGCATTGCCCCATCATGGCAAAGTCACTCCATGCCCGGGACAGCTACTCCATGCCTCCAGCTCAAGGTTTGTGCGTGAGATGTTTATCCTTAGGGTAGGGCGCTTCACATTGTGCGCCCCTTTGTTAGGGCATTAGTCAAGGTTTACGAAGCCAGATAGCTATGGGGGCACTGCTCCTTGGAATCTCGAACGTGGGATCAGGGTGGACACATCTCCATTTCACAACACCAACACTTTGATAGCACAGATATGAACCAGACAAACAGGAAGTGAGGGAGAAGGTTGGAGAGAGGGACTCCTAGCTGACTCCAATGAAATAACTGCATTCCATCTGGGGCCTGCCTCCGCGCTATTGGTTAAGCAGAAATACCGTTTTATAGATGGGACAGAGTGCTAGCAGGCATCATAGTCATGTGACATTGCATAGTGAACATTTGCAAGGAATTCTCATAATGTCAGTGTTTCTGGACTGAATTAAAGGTTGCTTAGTAAATGCTACATGTAAGAAATTGTCTTACTGGTTAAAGTGGGAGGAACTCTTACTCAGGCAGTAACCACAATTGGTGTCAGGTTAAGGTCACAAGCAAACCCCAAAATAACTTGTGCTTAACCCTCTGGTAGCTTGGCACAAAGCAGTCCGGCTTAACTTAGAGGCAATGTGTCAGGTGTGTATGCTGCACTTCAAACAGTAACATAGTAAAAGCACCATACAAAGAAAATCCCACTCCAATTTCGAAAAATAGAGTAAAATGTAATAAACCCTCTGCCATCAGAATGAAAAAAAAAACATTTAGTAGAACACGAAATATACAATTCTAAAGATTTAGATGAAAATAGTGCTTAAAAACACAAAGCCCCAACTTTGGTTATCTGGTCGTGCCAGACTGGTACAAAGCCGCAAGTCCATACTGACCATGATTGAGTGTGGGCCGGATACAGGGACCAAGTGAGGCCCGCTAAACAAAGTAACTTAAATCGTAGATGCGAAGCGTCGCCATGACGCAATGTCCCTCGAGGAGGATGCATCACACAGCGGCGGTACCAATGAGGTGCAATGTAAAGTCCTGCGTCGTGGATGCGTTGTGCAGCGGCAGTTCTGATGAACTGCAGGGCTATGATGTGAGGTCCTGCATCGAGAATCAGTCGTGCAGTGCTATTTCCACGGAGCTGCGGGGTTGAGATTTGAGGGACTACATCGAGAAGGCGTCACACAGCAGTGGCTCCGATGGAGAGCAGCAAGGAGATGTGTCACACTGCATCTGTTCTGCCCAAAATACCACATGTGGGCTCGCAGGACACCTTCAGGCCTTCTTCCAAGGGTCCAGGACTGGAGTAGCACCACTTGGGGGGTGGGGGGGTCAATACAGCAGGCAGAGTCCAGGTGCAGGGCTCAAGATGGTTGAAGCCTTCTCTCTCCATGAGACTATGATCTAAAAGAGACAATTAGTTATAGATTCCTTACCTTAGAATTACCCCCAGGCGTCAGACTGGATCCAAATAACTTTTCAGTAGCAGTACCCCTGTGCTTCGGTAGGTGGTGTTGGTCTACTCAGTGTCTGTCGGTTGCGCCGTGGTCACCGGGGTGACACTGCCCCTGCGTGCTGACATCAGTTCTTTCTTTTTCCGCACCAACCAGCGCAGATCTGAAGAGAAGCTTGCCCCTTAGTAATTTTTTGACTAACCTTTTTTTCGACTTTTGTCAACGTCTTTTTTCGAGTCATTTGACTCCTGGTAACATGATGGATGTCCCATTGTCGGACCTGCTTCACAAATTGAAGCCCGTCACGGATCCGCACCTCCTGTGCCTCTGGTGCCTGGAGCTCAACCACGACCCAAAGTGTGCTCAAACTGCTGGGCCATGAACTCGAAGTCTTTGCGGGAGCTGTCCCGAAAGCTCTTGCAAGCCCGTCAGTCCGCTCCACTTCGTTCGAGGTCCCAGTTGAGAGGAAGGTCTCAGGACCAGTCGCGGAGCCAACACCACTCGTCATTGAAGCCTTTGCACTTCTCAGGTAAGTCAAAGCACATGAAGAAGGTGAAGAAGCATCGTCACTCTTCGCCTTCTCCCTATCCATGGGCTGATGCGACGTGGGACCCGGAGCGTCATCTCTCTCCTGCTCTGTCTTCGGAGCTCGCTTCTGGGACGGCTCCGCGCTTCCCTCCCTTTCCCGGAGCAGGAACGTCCCCTGCCATGCTTCGAGCTTTTTACGAAGCGCTCCATAGCATTTTTGGGCAGCCCGACTCTACCAGCACACCTTCAGGCCCTCGGACTCTGCTGGGCCTTCGATGCCGGCAGCTCTGGTGCGAAAGGGCCCCCAAGGATCCAGGCCTGGATCAGGATTGGCACCGGTCAAGCTCATGGTCCCTTCCCTGGTGCCGATTACAGTGACGATGCCCCCGATGTCGGATGTGGCCCCCAACAGGCGTCGACCCCAGCCTCACCCCGACTTGGACACGGTGCTGAACATCTGTACCGGCTCCGGAGGGTACTTTTGTACCGCTGTTCATCCCTGGCATTCCCTGTCGCCCAGAGTAGCAGCCAGAGGAGGACTGGGAGGGGTCTACAGACCCTTTAGGTGACCAGCTTGACGAGCCGGACTGGCAAGATGAACTGGGTGATGCTAGTGGTTTGGATACCTCCCTAGACCTTGGCATGCTTTCCCCCCTACCGTGGCAATGGAAGAGGGAGCTGCGTACGCAGTGGTGCTGCGTAGGGCAGCTGAGGCCTTGGGCAGAGGTACTTCAACAGGTAGCAGCCTCTTCGGAGACCCTGCTGCCTTTAAATGACGCCCTCACCGACGTCCTTCTGGTCACTTGGTCCAAGCCCAACACAGGGGCTCCTGTGGACAGGATGACTGCCCGATGCCACCGCCTGGCCTCGGGTGATCCTCTTTTTCTCTCCCAACACCCTATCCCAGAGAGCTTGGTGGTCCAACTCGCCCTACTGCTCCCCCAGATTGGGAATGGGCCATCTTGTTAAGATGATTGTCTTCCGCCAGCTTAGCGCTGCAGTTGGTGAAAATCGCATCGCTCTTGGGCCGTTATACCGATACGGTGTGGGATACGTTTGCCCAAGTGCTGCCACAGTGCCCGGAGGAGGCCCGGGCCGTTCTCACCCGTGCTATGGCAGAGGTTCAAGACGCAGCTAAGTTCACCATTCGGTGTGGGCTGGATACTGCTGACTCTCTGGGCAGAACAGTTTCCACGTCAATAGCCTTGAGGCGGTACGCCTGATTGTGGACGTCTGGGTTCTCTGGCAATGTCCAATCCACACTTCTGGACATGCCCTTTGATGGCCGTCCCCTGTTCGGTGACCAGGCGGACTCAGTGCTCGAGCGGTTCAAGGATTCTAGGGCTACGGCCAGATCCGTGGGCCTCGCGGCCACCTCTGGGCCCCTCAGTCCACCTTTCGCCCCTTTCGTAGCAATCGAAGGGGTGTCCCACCACGTTCCACCCAATCTGGCCACAGGGCAGCGCAAGCTACCCAGCCTTTGCGTGGCTGCGGATGTAGGACCCAGCGACACGGGTCTGGGGGCCAGCAGGCGAGCCAGGCAACCCATGCCCCCCTTGTAGCAGCCTCCAAGCCCTCCTAGTCCGACCTTTCAGGGCCACCAGAGTCCAGTGGACGGCAGGATTTGCAGTCACCTCCCCCACTGGCAAAACATCACATCTTACAGGTGGGTTTTGCAGATAGTCCGAAGGGGCTACCCCCTCCCCTTCAAGACTACCCCTCCCTCCATGCCACCAGCACTCCATCGCATGTCGGAGGATCACTTGGCCCTTCTCCGCCAGGAAGTTACAGCTCTTTTGGCCAAGGGAGCTATCGAAAAGGTCCCTGTGCCAGAAGTAGGTATTGGTTGTTACTCCCACTACTTTCTGGTACCCAAGAAAGAAAGACAAAGACCTGCTTCCTATCTTAGACCTCAGGGCCCTCAACCGCTTCCTCAGGAAGGAGAAGTTCAAAATGCTCACGTTGGCTCAGGCCTTGTCTGCCCTCGATCCCGGAGACAGGATGGAAGCGTTGTACTTGTAGGACGCCTACTTCCACATCGCCGTCCTGCCAGACCACAGGCTTACCTACGGTTCATTGTAGGCCATGAGCATTTTCAGTTTACTGTGCTCCTTTTTTGCCTTACCAGTGCCCCTTGGGTGTTCACAAAAGTGATGGCGGTGGTCGCAGCTCATCTGCGCAGATCAGGTGTTCCAGTCTTCCCCTATCTCAACGACTGGCTGTTGAAGGCGAGCATGCCCCAGACTGTCGTCCCCCACCTCCAGACTTTGACGGACTTCCTGCATTTGCTGGGGTTAACTATCAATGTGCCGAAGTCACACCTGATTCCCTCTCAGAAGCTCCATGTCAGCTGGGCAGTTCTGGATACAGCGCAGTTTCGGGATTATCGTCCCGAGCAGCGAATCCAGGATATTCAGGCTATGATACCGATGTTTCAGCCTCTATCCCAGATTTCGGTGAGAATTACCCTGAGGCTGCTGGGCCTCATGGCCTCCTGCATTCTGCTGGTGGATCATGCCAGGTGGTATATGCAGGTCCTGCAGTAGTACCTGAAGTTCGAGTAGGTGCAGCCTCAGGGAATCTTTCCGATGTCATCCAGATCTTGGAGGGGACTGCACATCAGTTGCAGTGGTGGCTTACAACCAGGATTGGGTCAGCGGCAGATCCATCTCCGTTTACCAACCAGAGTTCACAGTAGTGATGGATGCGTCATTCCTGGGATGGGGCGGCCACCTGAGAGATGTGGAAATCAGGGGTCTCTGGTCTCCGGCAGAGCCCAGTCTCCACGTCAACCTTTTGGAGCTGCGGGCGATCCGTCCTGCACTTAAGGAAGTCCTTCCTTCTGTCAAAGGAAGTGTTATGATTCGATTTAGATTCCGTATGCATTTCCCCGATTTATGCCCCTATAGAGGTACAATTCACATTGCCCATATACAGGCATTGAAATCCAGTATTTAGGCATAGCCCATGCTACCCAAATACAGGCATGGCTACTTCCATCCGTTCATCTACGTCACAACGATTTCTTGGAAAACCAGACTCTTAAGCTAAAGGGACTTCCCCTTTCCTGGATATTGATTTCTCCAAGAACTCATTTATTATGTATGAACATCTATTCCTTAGGGGTTCATTCATGATGTTCATATGCCTAACTCTACGTCAATACTGGCATTCCTAAACACCTTCAAGGTATAAACATACCTTCACTTGCTATGGCAAAGCACGGTGTGGGTAAGTGCAGTACG
Source organism: Lissotriton helveticus (assembly GCF_964261635.1). Taxonomy (NCBI): domain Eukaryota; kingdom Metazoa; phylum Chordata; class Amphibia; order Caudata; family Salamandridae; genus Lissotriton; species Lissotriton helveticus. The sequence continues at coordinate 1,246,098,014 of NC_136059.1, read as the reverse complement.
ACTACCTACTTGCACGACGCAGCTCGCTACAGCAAGTGCCGAAGGAAGCCAACTACCCAGCTGACGCACTGACCACAAGCTGTCATCCTCCTGCCGAGAATCCAGCTCCAGTGTTTCTGACTCCCCTTGCGGGGTGTTGGGAAATCGAGTCCCGTGAAAGAGATACCGACCTCTCTCATTCTAAGGTATGGAGCTGATTAGAACCTAGAGAAACCTTTTGCAATTCTTGGCAGAACTAAACTGTAGCTAAAGGCAGCACCTACTTTTTCCCTGGTACCAGACCTAGGTTAGGTACACTGGGGTAGGCGTATTTTCAATCTCCCTCCTCCCTGCTCTGGCGAAGGTGGCGGAGAAGCATGTTCAACATACTCTTACCACCTTTATTGAGAATAACAAACTGCTGCATGACTCCCAATCTGGTTTCCGTGCTAATTATAGCACGGAGACAGCTCTTGTGGAGGTGACCGACGCCATCAGGGAGACACTTGATCATGGGGGAAAGGCTATGTTGGTCCTGCTGGACCTGTCGGCGGCATTCGACACCGTCCCACACGCAGGCCTCCTTTTAAGACTCAGGGAGATAGGACTGCGGGGGACGGTGTTGGATTGGTTTCAATCCTTCTTAGCCGACCGTCGACAGGTGATCTGGGCTCCACCGTTCTCTGCGGAAATGCCTTCGCTAGAGGTGGGGGTGCCGCAAGGGTCCATCCTGAGCCCCACCATTTTTAACATTTATATGGCCCCTTTGGCGAAGGTCGCAGAGGCATTTGGAGCCCGGGTCATTTCATACGCTGATGACACCCAGCTCCTGTTTACTTGCAGGAAGGGAGAGGTTTTTGAAGGCGGCAGAATCAAAGACTGTCTGAGTGCAGTCTTTGCATGGTTTCAGCACCAGAGCCTGAAATGCAACTCGGATAAGTCCGAGCTGCTCTTTTTTGGCTGTGCCCCTGACCCTGGCTGGAGGACATGGTGGCCCCCGGACTTGTTTCCCCCGGAGAAACCATCCTCCCAAGTAAAAAATATGGGAGTGGTGTTTGACGACGATCTCTCTTTTCGTCCACACATCACGGGTCTAGCCGGGAAATGCTTCGGCATTCTCAAAATGGTGAGGAAATTTCTCCCATTGCTCTCCCTACAATATCGCAAGAATATTGTTCAAGCGCTTGTGGGATCGCGTTTAGATTATGCTAACGCACTTTTTGCCGGACTACCTAAATATCTGGTGTCCAGATTACAAACTGTCCAAAATTCAGCGGCCAGAGCAATTTTCGGCCTTCCGCGGAGAGTCAGTGCCTCTCAGCTGCGTGGTAGGTTGCATTGGCTATCAATGCCTTGCAGAATTAGGTTTAAAATCCTCACGCTGGCATTTAAAGCCCTCCACTCTACGGGCCCTGCTTACCTCAGGAAGCGTATTGCTTTTTACGTTCCCCGGAGGAAATTGAGATCTGCTGATTTGGCGAAAGTTGAGGTGCCAGTGATCAAACGAGTGCGGATGGGAGGCCGGTCTTTTCAGTTCATGGCAGCCTGCTGCTGGAATGAGCTCCCTCTTTCACTTCGCAAGGCTAATAACCTTCTGGCCTTCAGGAAGGAGCTGAAGACCGTCCTTTTTTCTGCATAACCTGTGCGCCTTTAGTGTATTCGCCTCTGGGTCTTCCTGGTTCTGTTCAGGCCTCTTTGCTAAAGCGCCGGGACACCCTTTCCGGGTAGCCGTGCGCTCAAAAAGTGTGGTTTTAACATAACATAACATAACATTTTAGAAGCACCAGTTGAATATTTTAGCCTGTGTTATTTATGTATGTATTTTTAAATATGTCATAGCAACAGACTATGCTATTACAGTATTATTTCATATTACTGTTCACGCTGTACGAATTATACTTCGCATTCTGTCTATCGATTGTAGCAGTTCACCTCACTTGAATGAGAAAAAAGACTATTCAATAAACCCTTTTATTGAAACTCCTGTCTCTCTATTACTGTGCAAAACTCTGTAGAAATGAAGCATGCACGATTGACTGAGTGAAATAGTTATCTATTGTTTCCACGACTTTGAAGATATTATTCCGGTTCTAGGGGAAACAAAGTTGTCATCTTTATCCGGTTGTCAGAGACTAATCCCTTTTTGTTTATTCGAGAAAGTTTCTAGTGACCTCTGAGTTAGCTGGCACACACACAATTAAGTTTAATGTACTCGATAGAGACATACTGACCTCAGTCCTATGTCAAATCTATAGTGTATATTATTCTAATGCGCAGAGCCTATCGGGAATATAGGAACTACTCTACATGGCGCCCAACGGTTTGGTAAGGCACTAATTTAACGCTAGATACTGAAGTAACTCAGTCGTGCTTTTCTCAGAGACCCCTACTCATAATACTCCAATAGACGTCTGGAGTGGGTAAGGGACAATATCCGCCATAGCTGAGTAGGACGAAAAATCCTATGTATTAGCTTTTTGGTTTGTTCATCGTTGAAGGATACAGTGTTCCAAAATATTGTACACCTTATCTTTGTTTCCTTGAAGCTTGCTCTGCAAACTTTCAGTCAACAAAATGGCCGACGAGAATAATCCCGGTCTGGTGGAGCTGCAGGCGAAAACACCGTACCAGTTTTAGACGTTACAGGTTTTAATGAAACTGACGCAAATGCTATACCCATTATCTGAATGTAAGGAAAGCCATCACTGTAAAACATGGCCTATCATCAAGAGGTGTTGTTTTTATGGCCTCTCTCTTTCTCCATACTGATATTACAAATTTTCACATTATGTCTTGCGGCCCTACATGTAGCACCCTCTCGAACATGTCAATCAGTCTCCATTGTCTGAGCAGTATTTATAATTTTCCTTACTTGGGTATTATTTTTTCTGCCCAAGGATCCTGGTCTTCTAATATTGCCCACCGAACCACCAAAGTTTCCATGGCCAACCTAGAGTGGGGGGTTCATTGTCCCCATGCTACAAATATAAAGATCACAATGTTTGCCCATTGCTATGTATGGGGCAGATGTGTGGGGAATTTCTAATTGCATGGCTATTCAGCGTGAAGAAAACAGGTTTTGCAGAATGCTTTTATCTGTCCCTATCTCTGCCTCACGTTTTATTTGTCACAAGGAACTCGGGTGTCCCTATATAGTGGATCTTATTAGGGTGCGGTCAGTCTGGTTATGTCTTGTACTTTGACAAAACCTTGAGACTGTTTTAACTGAAGAGATAATAAGGGATTGTCTCTCTCTAGATAAAGGCTCATCAATTCCTTCGCTTGCTTTTGTAAAGGCTGAACTCAGTAAAATCGGGATGCAATCTATCTCATTAACCCACTAACATTCGACGGTGTAAACAAGAAGGCTGTGGCCAATGCAATTTATGACTGTGAGGAATCGAGGCGACCGAGAAAGACTAGCGTGGTTCATTACTTCTATTTGTGTGAATCTGATTGTACTACTGATGATATCAGGCTTGCTCGTACCCGCTGGGAATGTTCTTTGCTCTTAGATAGCTTTAGATCTGGAACTATAAAATACTTGCTTTGTTTTTCCTTGTGTTATCCACAAAATCTTGAAACCAAGCCTTGTCCTCGTGATGACGTGTCTGGACAATCTATGCTTCATTTGATGTTTTTCTGTCAATTCTGTACTAAGTATGCCAGACTCTTTTTTTTTTAATTTCAATATAGTTTTTATTGTTTTTACAACATATAACATATACTCATCAACGCTTTGTCGTCCATTTTCAAAGACGTATTGCTATAACATCAGCCAGTGCAGACCAACGTTTAGATTTTCATTGCTGCTTACAAACGAGGAAACTGCTCTGTGTGTTGGGTCCATTTTAAGATTTGCTATCCATGTCTATGCTGTTGTAAAATCTTTGGGCTAGATGTAGGTAAACTACATTTACAGATTCCAAAATACCGAATTTTACCGATTTGGTATTTTAGAATCGGTAAATGCTATGAAGGTAATTACTCGGTAAGTATTACCGAATCGGTGCGATTCGGGAAATTACCGAATCGGAAATGTAGCCACCTCCATCCCAAATGGCTAATCCCGGTCTGTAACGGCCGAAATCCGGTAATTTCGGCCGTTACCGACCGGTATTAGGGTTCCTGCATCTGGCCCTTTGTCATCATTGCTTTTAATATGTACAATGTCTGTGCTGCTATAAATTGTAGATCTTGTGTAGTTTTATGCACACGTTTATGGATAATAGAATGCATCCGGATAAAGTTTTATTGAATTGAATTACCAACAGTTTTTGATGGGGTGATGAGGTGTCTCAGAGAAGTCCAGTAAAATAGCACTGAGAAAACTGGTAATTCCAGCTACAGTGATTCCGTTCTTGCCTTTGTTTTAAATGAACAGGCTGAGATTTATTCAGGTGTGTATGGCCTAAAGATAGTTATAAATCATCGGATGCGTGGGCGTGTGATCTCGCCAGTTTTTTTACCAACAAGATCAAGGCGATTCAGGCCTCCTTCTTGGAGAGCTCGGAGGAGGGTTGCTGCGGCCCCGGGGCAGGACATGGGTTACCGTCCATGCCTGTCGCTGTGTTGTCAGACTTTCCAGCCGTTTCCAGCGATGCGTCCCGGGTGCTGTTGGCCAGTCTTAAATCAGGCTCACCACTAGACCCCTGCCCTGCCAAATTTTTGGCTAGGATGGCGGCAGTGGTGAACCCCCTGGTCAACCCTATCCTCAATGCCTCCTTGTGGGAGGGGAGTGTCCCACGCACCTGGAAAAGGGCAATGGTAATCCCCCTCCTGAAAAAGCCTGGTCTTGATGCCGAGGTTCTGGCCAATTATAGGCCAATTTCACTTCTCCCGGCTCTGGCCAAGATCACAGAGAAACATGTCCATGGCGTCTTGTCGAGCTTTTTGGAAGCCAACAATCTGCTCCATCCATCCCAATCCGGATTCCGTCCTAATTTCAGCACGGAAACGGCGTTGTTGGAGGTCTCGGAGATCATCAGGGAGACCTTGGATGTGGGCGGCAAGGCCATGTTAGTCATGTTGGACCTGTCGGCGGCCTTTGACACCGTCCCCCATGAGGCGCTCCTCGCCAGGCTTTATGACATCGGCATTAGGGGGACGGTGTTCAAATGGTTTACATCTTTTCTTGAAGGCCGCCGCCAGACGATCTGGGTTTCCCAGAGCTCCGCCGAGATGCCACCATTGGGAGTCGGGGTTCCACAGGGTTCTGTGTTGAGCCCGTCGTTATTTAACATCTTCATGTCCCCTTTGGCGGCTGCGGTGGAGGCCTATGGGGCCCAGATCGTGTCCTACGCCGACGACACGCAACTCCTCTTCACATGCGGTAAAGACCAGGCATTTGATGGAGAGAGTATTCGGGGGTGTCTGGGAATGGTCTTCGACTGGTTCCAGCGGAACAGTTTGAAGGCCAATTCCAGTAAGTCGGAGGTCTTATTCTTTGGCTGTGTCACCGACCCTGAATGGCGGCAATGGTGGCCGTCTGACATGTGTCCTCCCGCACAGTCATCACAGGTCGCCAAAAACCTTGGTGTCAAGCTGGACAACAAGCTTTCATTGAGAGCTCATGTCCTTGGGCTGGCCGGCACCTGTTTCGGCACTCTGAAGATGCTCCGCAAGTTCCTACCACTGCTGTCTGTGGAGCATAGGCGCATTACTGTGCAAGCGCTCATTGGTTCCAGGTTGGATTACGCCAACGCCCTTTTCCTTGGCCTTCCTGATTATTTGGTCCAGCGCCTGCAGGTGGCACAAAACTCTGCTGCCTGCGCCATTTTTGGCCTGCATAGGCGTGCACGAGCTTCTGGGTTGCTGCATACGCTTCACTGGCTGCCTATCCGGAAGCGGATCATGTTTAAATCCCTGACGCTGATGCACAAAGCATTGTTTGGTTTAGGTGCTGGATACCTGCAGCGAAGATTGGCCTTATATCGCCCAGCCCGCTCACTGCGGTCCGAATCTCTCTTTAATGCCGTGGTCCCGCGTGTGAGGAAGGCCCGCACTGGGGGGCGCTCCTTCAGCTTCAAGGCTCCCCAGTTGTGGAACTCGCTCCCGCTGGCGCTACGCAGCACCTCCAATCTGCTTCAGTTCAGGAAGAGCCTGAAGACCTGGTTTTTTAATCTTTAGGCTTTTTAATCTTTAGGCTTTCTCTGGTGGGTTTTTCTTTTCTTCCTTTGTATCTGTTGTTTTTTGTTGTGTTATTCTACACCGAGCTGCCTGTGGAAAGCGCCGGGACACTCTTTCAGAGTAGCCGTGCGCTTTATAAACTCAATATAACATAACATAACATAACATAACATAAATACAGTCACTGCACCCGTGTTACAGGGCCACAGCCTGGCGTTGTCAATGTACATTTCAATGGGCATCAGAGGAATGCGGTAAGTGATAAAGGTTGGTCTGATGACCTGGTAATAACCAGCAGGTAAGTCAGCAGCAGGAGACTACAATTATTGATTGTCGTCCTGTTGGATTCATCAGGACAACAAGTAGGTGACCCAGGCAAGGGCATATCACACTAGAAGAAATCGAGGACAGATCATTTTGTAAACCCCGCCCCTGCCCCCCTAAGACCAAGACATTCAAAAGAACCACTAATGCCAGGTGACCATCTCAAACATCTCATAAACATGCTGATGAACTTCCAGTAGGATACTCTGTCTCACATAATCTTGTACTAGCATAATTGCTGACAGTTTAGGACTTTGTAGCACTAAAGAAAGAGATGCTGGTGGTTGAATACGTTCACATTAGTATGTTTGTTGGAGGAGCGAAGGTTGAAATGGGTCAGGCGATCACTTTCTTCTGTGTTTGAGGAAAATGAGGCTGGATATTGGCCTGCAGTATATTTATATAGCTCAACAGGGCAAACGTTTTGGAGGGGTGATGACGTCATATTTCAAGATCAGTAGCACAGTCTCATTAGAGAGGGAGTGGTTACTGATGGACTTAAATTTAGGGGCTAGGGCTTCAGCGAGTTTTTTGGAGATGTCGCCTGGACATTGGGGTTTTTCTTGGAGCTGTCTCCTGGAGATCGGTGCTGCAGAGAGGAAGAGAGCGCTGCAGTAACGGCGCCTTTGCTGGTATCAGACACTGAAAAGGTAGTACATGGGTCTGAATGTGAGTCCGGAGATTGCTTGGTTGTAATAATAGCAAGGGACAGTGCCAGCACTGGATTGAAATGCACTGGAACACCGTTCCAAAGGTAATATTTTGCTTAGGATGGTGTTCCAAGCTGGCTGCCATTGAAGCCGTTAATTTCCTGTTTTATAGAGTTTAGAGCCATGGGACACAGCACAGGGAGTAACTATGGCAAGAATAATGCTTCTGGCCTCTAACTCTGACAAAAGCACTGAAAAGATTTGGGCCTGATTCCAAGTTGTTCGGTGTGTTTTAGACACCTGCGGAAACGCCTGTTTACGCAGTAGTCAGAATTCTGCGTTGGGTGGTATTTACAGCACTCTACAGCACAAGAAATACAACTTGCCTCTTTCTCACCTGACCATACCCCGAAGCACATTTCAATGCGACCTGCTGTGAGATTGCACACGAAGAGGCACTGCCAGTACCAAGGATGGGGACACTTAATAGCATTGTTGGACTTGTTCTTTTTTTAGGTTCATTTAATGAAAGCATTTGGAGGGAATGTGAACTGAGGAATTGCCAGTTTTTCTATTTTTTTTATTATTTTTTTTTGCTCGTGTGGAAATAAAAGTCTAAACGAGTTTGATTTTAAATACGTTGCCTACCTGCACAGCATTCCTTTTTCTCTTATACTTTAAATTTTGGGGACGTATGTGCATGTTGATTGTTCAAAATGCAAACAAGCACAGGCAAAGCCAATAGGTTTGGCATTGGCCGGTAGTCTTTTGAATTTAGCAGTGCTTGTTTTGTCATAGTTTTTGCAACTTTATTGTGAAGGAAGCCTATCAAATAAAATTGACTAAAATTAAAAATAATGTTTTGGTCTCTCAAGGCAGAAATTCCCATAGCAGTCCCTAGAACATAAGGAAATACTTCATGTATGGATGTGCTCCTTCCGAAAGGGCAGATTACTGTCCTTCATGGTGAAATTAGCCAGCGGGTGAAGTGGACTGACTCATTGTGCCATAGTGTATGCTGCTGAGGGCAGATAAAAATCTGAATGAGATAATAACAGGAGAATTCCTGAATAGGGCTAGCTGAAAGCCCCTATAAGTCAGTATATTATATGATTTTAGCACAATCCAATGGTCTTGGCTAATGCCTGCCTTAAAAATGGGGGACATATTTAATGATTTGGTCGAGGACTCTGCTTCCTGCAGTGAAGGGCTAGTTCTGCCCTAGGTAAAGTATGACAGCTGCGTAAAGAAGCCCCAAAACTATCCCATTAAAGGTATGGCAGTCCTTCAGAGAAGCACAAGTACTATACCATCCACGTTTGGCATTCCTGCAGAGAGGTGCTGGTGTTGTCCCATTAAACGAACTGGATCCATGCTGAGAACCTGCAAATTCTCTCCATCAACCCGCCATTAGCAACTCTACTGAGATGTGTAACTATAAGCACATTACAGCAGATAGAGCTGTAATGCTTAGAAGTGCTGATACTGTCCATGATGTGCAGGGCAGCTGTGCTGAGAACTGTTGGTTTTGTCTCCTGCAGGTTTAGAGGACTGACTCAAAAGGACCTGTCTGGACTGTCCATTTCTAGCAGTAACAGTGGAGGTCCGGATCATGGCTCCAACTTCTTTGGTTTTATTTATAAAGCATAGCCCAAGATCATGCATAAGTATTTTGTGGTAGGAATAACCACTAATACCGGCATTGGTGCATGGCCACTTTTGTGTAAAGCTGGCTCTCTGAATTGGTTATTGGCGACTGGCACTCCTAGCTCTCACTAATGCCAGCAGGGTCCCCCAGTAGCCTTTTGAAGTCATTATAATTTATTATTTGTAAGTTGTATATAGCGCTAGCTTGACCCGATTTCCATGATCGTGAGCGAATCCGATGAATCAGGAACACAATAAACATATGAGGCGAGACTCAATAGATAATAGTACACAAGAACAGCACAGTAACAGAAACCATGATAACAGTTCAAGAGCATCAGTAGACAGCATAAGCAAACCAGCAAGCACATAGCCGACTATGACATAGGGTTCAGTTCTGAGTGCGAGCATAGTAAACCAGGAGCAGAGGTCTAAGAATGAAAGTATTTGGTGAGGAGGAGGAGTTTCAGGTTTCTTTTGAAACCAGGGAAGTGGGGGTTGCATCGCAGCTCGCTAGGTAGAGAGTTCCATATGCTCGTAGCATTTCCAGAAAAAGACTGATACTTAGAATCACTCACTCTTCAGATTCCTTCCAGCAACATTCTAGCTTTTTGCAGGATTAGTCTGATTATTGCTAATTTATTGGCCACTGTATCATTGGTGAATTAAACCTTGGGACTAACAAGTTTCTTAAGCCTTTTAAACGGAGATCCTATTTCAGTTCCTGCAAGACCTCGCTGGGGTAGTGATGGCTGCTTTTCTGACTTTGAGGGAGGGATTCTGAAAGGAGATTATGCTATGCTTGTTCATGGCCCTGACTTGGATTAGAGCTGATGTGGCTGAGATACAGGACCTCTTCACAAATCTTTTTAACGTTTTATTGAAACCAAAACTTTTGTAGGCCTCTCTTGCTGCAGTGGTTGCGTTGTCACCTTAAGGTTGAACTTTCCACCTGAGTTTGCAGTAACCCTTTTTGACGGTGTTCATGGATAAGGAAGGTTCACCCATTCAGGAAACCTTCAAACATCTCCAAAATCGCAGGAAGGTGTGTGGTTAGGTGGTAAAAACATTACCTTTGTAACACATGTATAATTTATACTTCATATGACTAACTCGGTCATAAAAATGCACCATTTTGCATGGGCTTCCTGGTTGCCCTTTCAGAGTAGATGGTGGAAAAGAGTGTAGGTTGTAGATTGACCGTTGTGGGATACATTGGATAACTTACATGCGGCATAGGGATGTGCTCTGAACAGGGTACGGTGGAGTTGCAGAGAGTGTGAGAATAGATTCAGTTGCGTTGGGGACTACTCACGGTGCAGTATTCCTGGTGACTAAACAAGTACCTTCCTAATGGTTTTAAGCAATATGAAGTTGAAGGTGGATGTAGATTTGTTTTATTGAGCAGCTGATGCCATGTGGCTGTGAAGGTGGTGTAGCAAAAGGAGTCAAGCTTTGAATCGGGAATCAAAAGTACTTTGAGCTTTCTGGCAGTTTTTATAAAGAGCACTCACACCCATAGGCTTCCTGGAGCTAAGAAATGCAAATAGGAGGAAAAGAGATAACACGAAAAGACAAGCGAGGTAGTTTCTGCTTATTGGACGCGTGATCCAGAATTCAGGTCCCATGTGCCAGAGCGGCCTCCGGCTAATACGCCTTTTACTGACATCAGGGACTGTAAATAGGCACTGCACTGTGAATCGCAAAGGGTGTTTGGGCTTGTAGGGGGCCAATATGTATTTTAAGCCAGTTTACACTTTGTTGTAGAAAATTCTGTTTTCAAAATATGGAGCCTTGAACTGTACTCTTGGTTCTGTTGGCAGCCTGCGTAAGGAGCATCAAGCATTAGAAATCTGTTCAAAAATACTTTGCTTGCACACAGCCAGGCTGCAAAGCATTAGATCAGATTGAGTTTGTTCTGTAGGCAGGTTGGACTATTTAAATAATCTAGTTGTGACAAAATGAAGGCAGATGCTCCTTCCTCATGTTTTTATTTGGGTATAAAAGATTGAATCTTTCTTTGTATACGAAAGATCAAGAAGCTGATGCCAACAACTGGCTTAACTTTTAAGGAGAGCGATGGATTAGCATCAACAGTTACTCTCAGTACTTAGGCTTTGGATGCTGCTTAGACCCAAGCCTGTTTCGCCACTGGATCCGATTATTCACCAGAAGCAGGGGTTCAGTTTTACCTGTGTTAAGATAAACATCTGAGTTTGTAGTTAAGGAGTGTGTGAAGAGAAAGACCAAAAGTATTGAGTACCATCTTTGTATAAGTGATATGAAAAGCTGCATAAGGAGGACATGCTGCCAAAGAAGGAAGTATAGTGCACGAATAGAAATGGCCTAGGGTTGAGGAGCAACAATGGGAGGGGAATGAGCATCAACTGATGATGTAATACCAAGGAAGCCAAGTATGTAGTACAGGATAGCATGGGCAGCCATGTCAAATACAGCTAGTAAGTTGATGAGAATAAGAGAAGAAAACAGTTGATTGTAGGGAGCTCTTAGATAAGCGAAAGTGGTTTCCTTGGAATAGGTGAGACACCATCCTGATTGGTAGGGGCAGGCAAAGTATCAGAGGATAGGTGGTGGAGTGAGCTAGTCAAAAACAAGGTGATAAAGGATGTTAGTGACGAATGGCAGCTGGCAGGCTTTAGTTGGAGGGAGCAGATGAATAAGCCAATAATTATTTATTTATGTTTATTAGAAAAGCTAGTATCAGAGTGGATTTAAAGCATTGATCATTTATTCCAGCGAGAAGCGAATGTTTGAATAGGTGGCAGTGTGAGGTTTGGGGGATTGGGGAATTGAGCCAGAGATTTTGCAGTTTTGGGGGAAGAAGGTGGCAGATGTGGCCCTTGAGGGATTAGCCAAAGGTAAAGAAAAAGGATGTAAAGAAACAAGTAATACTCATCTCTCAAACCATTCACTGTTTCAATTGTTTTATTTTAGAGACTTTGTTAAGGTGCCCATGGTGATAACTGATCTCAGGTCAAGGGCAAAGATGTTTCAGTGTTGGAGTACCAGGAACGAAGAGGATCTGAATTGTTAGGTTGAGTAGGGGGGCTTAACATGTGTTAAAGCGGGCTCAAATTTGTAACTGAAGAGACAGGCAGTGCTGTAGAAAGAGCGACTAGCTGAACTTATTAGATCATTTGGCAAAGCCATTTTTAGTTGTTACGCCAGTAATCCTTTAGGATGGCTGAGCCTTCTCAGTTAGCTTGATACAAAATTATAATGGTTGCAACAAAGCTCTGTAAGGTCTCAGGCCTAATTTTTTAAAGAGTCTTTTCTCTTGGTATCACTTTGTTTGAACCATCCACCCCGTTGCAGTCTGTTTTCAGAAAACTCCCAGGTTTCAGGAGTCTGCTCATTTTCTGTTCTTCTTGCCAAAATGTGGAATTTCCCTGCTTTTGTGATTCTTGCTATTTCCAATCATCCTGTCTTGTCTTGAGAACTTGTTTAAACTTATTTGAGAACTCAGTAAGTGGCTCCAGCTCTGTGTTGACCTTTTCTACCGCCAGCACACCTTGATGTCAAGTAATACCTTCTGAACCTACTACTTCTGTGGTAGAGGAATTGATGTGCACTGTTAGTCAACCTTCATTTAATGTAGTGGGGCATGATGGTTAGTTTGAAAATGTGGGTACAGCTTAAGGACTTTTCATTGGATTATTGGGTTGGGGATAAGGAAGGAGAATGAGTTGTTGTTGATGGTTGTGTGGCAGTGATGTTTGGAACGTCAGCACATTTAAGAAAATCATAAATATACTTTTTTGCGAGTTGTTGTGGGTTCCGATGTACACCCCTTGGTGGCCTTTACATCTGAAACAGGTACTCTTTAAGCAAATTATATATGACTAAATATATCTCGTGGTGGTATTGATCTCAGTGAACAAATTTGGTAAAAGGGGAGCAGGAACCACCAAATTAGGATCAGATACCAGTAATCATTTTGATAACAATTGTGCAAAAACGAATGGAAACCCGAAATATCTTGTGATGCAGTAATTATTTGCGTATTCTGGAATATTTAAGTAGAACGGTAATAATAATTTTTGGGCAATCATTGTACTTGACAGTTATCCAACATGGGTTGCGCACTCTGTGGCTGTTTTCTGCCTTGGGCTTACACCAGAGATTGGAGTATAGCTGTGTTCTAGAAACAACAGTCTCATAATCAGTGCTGTGAAAAGGAAGAACTTACAATGTGATGTGTGATTGGCTTTGCGCCTCGTAAGAGTATCTCCTCCAGTATCAGAAGTCTGCTCCACATGCTGGATATTGTCCCAGAAGAGTTGCTCACTCCATCAGTAGCATTGATAGGCGTGAAAAAAAACTTCAGCTCATTGGCCTTTGGTAGGAAGATTCTAGCCTTGATTGGCTTATTTTACAAAGAGCCAAAGGTAAGAGGGACAACTGGGCTGGTCACATCAAAACCCTGGCCTGTAACTATAACCTTGATTATTTGCCGTTACGATGGATCCTGTAGCTAAGTAGATGAGAATGGTGGCTACCATACATAGGATATTGCTGAATGAATGTGACACATTATATGCCTGCATACAAATTATATCCTTTTATACATGCAAAATGTGGAAACCGGGTTAGTGACGATGTTGTAGATCTGAGACATAATTCAGTGGGAAGTTGTGGCTTGTGGTCTACAGGGCAAAACGGTGTCTCTTCCAGCTGCAATCTTGGGGCCTGATTCACAAACTGCCTCTGCAGCTGCGGCGGAGGCCTCGCAGACGCAGCGGGGGTCCCGCACTCGTGGCGCGACCTCCGCAATGGAACTGCTGAACAGGAGGTTCCGCCTCAACGCCTGCCGCGACTGCGGAAGCCATTTGTGAATTAGGCCCTTAGACCTTAGATGCACCACAGCACATGAATAATCAAGTAAGAAAATTGGGAGAAAAACAAGTTTACTGACCTCGGTGTACATGTTTACCACCATGATGAAGACTTACTAGCAGACAAGGGTGTAAATGTGAAGATGGTATTATGGGTATACGCAGCTCCATCTCCTGGAAAACGCTATTACTATCAGTCTTGGGGAAAGCTGCATTCTAAAAATGTTTTGTTGCCCAGATTATTATATTGTTGTGTCAATATATCCTTTATAATTCCTCGTTCTGTCTTTCAAGATTAAAATTCTATATTGATAGAATTAATCTGGGGGTGGTATGCGCGGAGTTGCCCTCAACAAATTGAAGCTCCTGAATACGGAGGGTGGTCTGGGCGTACCAGACATGGAATTGTGTTATCTAGCAGGCCATCTCCAGTGGGCAGTGCCATAGCTCCAAATATAAGGCACACTAGAGGCATTACTCCATGAAATAATCGATCAGGTGAACCCAGGAGCTGGTAAACTGAGACACGTGGTCCCAAACTGATAAAGGAAGCAAAATGTTGCTGGTCTATCTGTTTGTAATGCACGCACCTTGTTGTCTCGGAAGTATCCTGGATTCACGATGCTCAACACTCTGTCTCCCCCTCGTCACCCCCCGGATGTCGGGAAGAGACACCAACAACCAGCAAGTAACCAAGGGGAACACAGGGGAACAAAACAAGGGTAAGAAAGGAAAAGAAAGGATGGCGCTCCACACTCCTCCTCTGCTTCAGATGAGGCTTCTCTTCTGGTATGAGCACTGCAATATATATAAGAAACAATTAGTGCACACTATCCCCTCCCTATTTGTTCCTACAATATGGGAAGTACTGCTAACCAATGTACCTTATGAGAAGTGGAGAATGCCTCTAACATAGGGAACGTAAGAAATGAACTGGAAATGAAGAAGGTATAACTGGTGGCTACTAGTCACTGTATCTATAAGGGAAAAGGACCTCATGAATGGTATACATAAGTCCTACACTTATCTTATCTCTAACTGAAGTGTCACTCACCAATTCAAATAACGTGAACACGCTCAAACAAAATACTCCAATACCTAATGGAAAGCTTAGGTACAGAACTCCTATTCCACCACAGCAATTGGTGGCACTAAATATAGGAAATCGCTCCTAGAAAACGACCTATCAATCACGAGGATTACCGTTCATCACCACGATGAAAATCCAAGCAACACAATACAGGCAATACTCAAGAATGCAATCGAAACTGAGAAGCAAGCCGCTACTCAACTTACGAACTCCTGCCACGAGCAATCCAACAGCCAAATGGCCCAGAAACGCCAACACGAACACCTAGCTCCTCGGACGCCACAACAAGACCCAGAACGAGATGGGACTCTCACTGGCTAAACACGAAGCGTTTCCTGTGAGTTTGGGGCGGGCTTAAGGCTGCAACGCTAATCTCTCACGCATGCGCGGCTACTGCGCATGCTTCAAGTTCCGCATTTTCCTCCTTGCCAACCTTTGCCAACCACGCAGTGTTCTCCTGGACTCGGCAGGCATGACACTGTTTAAGAAAACTAAAACCAAGATTCTATTCGCACCTGAGACTCCGCTTTGATTTCTGTTGCATTTTGGTGAAATTAAAATGCTGTGCATGGGCAGGCCGTCGAATGCTAGGGTAATTTGTAGATTAATAGTTAACTACCAACATTTGTTGACCTGAGGCTGGAATGTGGTGTTCCATTGAGTGCAGTTATTGATTTTTGCCTTGATTTTGAGTGCTGCAAAGATGACCGGTGGGCAAGGCATAATAATACTACCTAATCCTCCTTTCCAGCCAAATGTTTTGTGATAAGCTGGTGGATTAAAAAAATAAATAAAATGGAGGCAGTATATGACCAATTTGATTCTACCTGATCCTTCATCGATACAGGTACAGAGCCTGCCAATTTGAGCACTGATAATAAGTGCCATAATTCTCCCTCTTACCACTTACCAAGTGTTTGACTTAATCGGTCACACTAAATCTTCAGACCCATGCTCTTCCATAGTTCTGCATGGCGCAGTGGACAAGATAGCCTGTGTTTTAACTACTTTATTAAACACCATCATCACTGTAGACATTTTTCCTACAGAATGGAATAAAGCCTCTATTTTTCCCCCAGTTCGGAAAAGCCGTCACTTAACCCTAAGGAAGAGAAAAACTATCAGCCCATTTCACATCTTCCTTTTCCAGCAAAGGTCCTTGAGAAGCATCTTAACTTTATTGTCTCAAAGTACCTAGAGAAGAACGAGATTTTGGATGAGGCGCAGCTAAACTTTAGGTCGGCACTGGTCGTAGTTTCCGATGAGATGAGACATAACATGGATAATAGAGGGAGGGTGGTCGTCCTTTTGGACCTTTCAGTAGCCTTCAATACCATGAGCCATGCAGTTCTGCTTGAGGGTTTAACAGGAGTTGGGATTGTTGGATTGGCCCATGATCCGCTCTCCTCATTTTTAACAATATAGGCGCAGATGTGGCCTGTGGTGAGTTCAACTTAAAACCCGTTTTTGCTGCCTTGTGGTGTTCCCCAGGGGTAATCACTGAGCCCAACTCTTTTTAATATTTATGTAGCACCATTCGCTAAGCTGATTTGTTCATTTAGTTTGGCCACTGTGTCTTAACCCCTTCGACGCTTATGACGAGCTCAGCTCGTCATGAGGCACAGTGAAGCTGTGCTCTCATAACTGCCGCAGAACGCCCACGCAGGGCTAATTCCCCTCCTGTGCGGGCTTTCCATGGGAGTGGGCGGAGTCGTGACGAGCTCAGCTCGTCATGAGCACAGCTCCACTGTGCAGCATGACGAGCTGGGCTCGTCACGAGCACCGCGGCGCCGCGCGACCCCAACCCTTCCCCTCCGCACCGCGGGGAATTAGCCCGTCATGGAAGGGATTAAGCTCA
The DNA here is from genome assembly GCF_964261635.1 of Lissotriton helveticus. NCBI lineage: Eukaryota > Metazoa > Chordata > Amphibia > Caudata > Salamandridae > Lissotriton > Lissotriton helveticus. The sequence continues at coordinate 1,246,081,481 of NC_136059.1, read as the reverse complement.
AGACACTCAAATTGTTGTGCCAATCTCAGGTAATGTAGATGAGGTTGTCCACCAGTTCAAAAGATGTATGTGTGCTATTGTCAGCTGGATGAGCAGCAATTGCCTTAAGCTGAATTCAGAAAACACTGAGGTTTTCTTCTTTGGAGAGGGCACTCCTTATGGAAGAAATCCTAGTAGCAATAGACCCTCTCCCCCCCCCCCCCCCCCCTCCCCCACACACCATTTAACAGTTTCCAAAGTCAGGAACCTTGAGGTAACCTTTGATGCGGAGCTGTCTTTTACGGATCAGATCATTAAACTAACCTTGTCTTGATTCTTTCTGTTGAGGATATTGAGGAATGTTCTTCCTTTATTCCTTTCGGTTTTCTGAAATCGTTTGTCATCGCATTAGTGTTATCCAGATTGGATTATTGTAATGCCCTTTATCTCAGCACTACACAATGCCCTTTAAACAAGCTTCAGATGCTGCAGAATGCAGCCAATCATCTTCTTAAGAAAATACTAAAGTTCAAATCTGTCTCGGCTGCCCTGGCGGAGCTTCACTGGCTTCCAGTTAAAAAAAAAAGAGTGGCCTTCAAGGCTCTGTGTTTGGCACATAAAGCACTACATGGTATCGAAACAGACTACCTGAAAAGGAAAATTGCATAGTACACCCTAAACAGACTGTTGCAATCTGCAGCCTCCAAATCAGTCATTTTTCCAAAAATCAAGAAAGTTTTGTGGGGTGGCAGAGCCTTTGTTCACTCCACCTGTCAAGCTTGGAACAGACTGCCCATGCACCTAAAATGTCAGTCTAATATGGCAAGCTTCCGGAAAAAAATGAAATCCTGGCTGTTCTCTCTATCAATTTAGTTTCCTTTTTTCCCTCCAGTTGGGGCTTACAGGTCCGGAATTTGGTGAATGATACCACCAAGACGTCTATGGGCATTTGTGTGCTCTAGACATTTTAAAATCAAATTCGTTCAGCTGTGCAGGCCGTGTTCACACTCTGCAACAGTAGAAGACTGGTCACACTTTCGTACAGTGCCACAAGAGACAAACCATTTGTCGATCTATTAAGTAGTTTAAGAACATGGTGGGAGACTTAACTGGGTCGAGATGTGTTAGATTATCATTGGGCTGCGATACTAATGTATGTATCACTAGCTTCTGGAAATGCCCGATTTATGGTTCAGTTTTGTACAACATACCACTTTTCTCCCAAAAGTCACTGGCACCTGCTCAAGGATGCAGCGGTACTACTTCTGATTTCTTTCACATGATGTGGAGTTGTCCTGATATGTTGATGTTCTGCGGCAAATGAGTTTACCGCCCTTGTAGGCAAACATAATTTAAATACACCAGATTTGTGACTGCTAGAACTAATGCCACGATCAAGGAGTGATTAATTGCTCTGAAAATTCATTGATTTGGCCTCACTATTGTCCCAAAGAGCAGTCACAATCAACATGTCTGCTTGTCCACCCAGAACATCCACCTGGAAGGCGGAATTGTTTGGTTGGACGAAAGTAAAGTGATACAGCCATAAACCAGTTTTAGATTAGAGAGGGTGTAATCCGAATGTCGCTGAGTAGGTTGTCTGATGACCACCCTCAATGAACACTGAGGCTAAAAACTAATATTCATATAGATACATAAGTCTTAGGTGGGTCCTGAACATGTGGGCACAGATGGAGAAGAATGGGCAGAAGTAATCGGTCGGGTAAGTGTGAAGAGTGTGTGCTCCATGGATGTCCCCCAGTCCGTAGTTCCTCTCCCTTTTTTGCCTCCGCCCTCTCCCTACCCCTTTTTACCCCGGTTCAAACTCAAACATTTGAGTCCTAAGGCATTGTCTGTACCCTATATTGTTGTAAAGGATTGTTGGCATTACTGCATTGTAAACATTCACTATCACTTATATAAATGGCATGGACCCACTAATATATGTTTGTTTATGCTTATTATGGTTGACTTTTCCTTCTTCTTCCACATGTGGCCACAACATGTTGTCATAGCTACATTTGCTCTTCTATATTTCTGTATAACTTTCAATTAACAGCTACTCAGTATAGCTTTTATCAGTAAATACTCGTTATTATCAAGGAAGAAATACATTTCCTGTGAAAAAACTCACTTTTTGTGTCTTCAGAAATGAGTAGTAATCATTTTTCTTGTATATTACGTGTTTAACAATGGTTAATCAGATAATAACTAGGAATTGATGTACTGTTAAGATGATATGAGAAGCTATAGAGAAGATGATGTTCATGAGAGTAAAAATCAAGGAGCGAAGGACGAGCAATGTCTTGTGAGAAGTGCATCCATCGTACCTTCTGACAGGAGCGCAAGCGCAACAATACAGATATAGTTCTCAATGTAGCAAGAGGGCAACATGAGTGATACCCCGCAGTTAGGTGATGGAATGTAAGCAAAAACATATCAGAACCCAGAAAACTGAGGTCCAAATAACAATGATTGGACATACATCTGACTTTGGCCTTGTAATAGGTTTAATCTCCAATGCTATAAAAACGATGCTATGTCGGTATATGTCGAGCGAAACCCTCAACAATGCAGCTGTAATAAATTAACAATTGAGACCTCCTCCCCCAGATCCAAATCTTATTTTGGAACTTTTTGTAACATAAATGTAGGCTGTCACTGTGTTGAAGCCTGATACATAGTTGACATATCATCAGTATAAATTTCATGAGCTGGGTCTTTGCAGCTGTAAAGTGTAAACACTAGCATATTGTCTAATATTGGTTCACTTGTGCTAAAGCTGATATGAATAAATAGAATTATCTTTTTTAGCTTCCACCAAGATCAGCAGATGGTCCATTCAAAAACTGACAAATGTTTTACTTTAGTGTTTGAGGGCTTTATCAAGAGATGATTCTCTGGATCGGTGTGCAAGACTTCTCCATTTCAAAGAATCTGTATGTTAGCTCTTTGTCGCCGACATTCATAAAAAAAGCAAATTATGTTAATTTTAAACTTGATTTTCTTTAATTCTCAAGTCCATATTCTTCCTAGGCCTCTAAATCCCAATACTTTTACAGATTTTGGATCTTAACTTCTGGGTAATTCAAATAAAAAAGTGCCCTTAAAACTGGAACCTAAATATACATAATTTGACGGTTTAAGGACTTCTATATATGGATAGCAGAAGGAATTATAATTTGGTCCATCTCAGATTGAGACATTTTTGTTTGTCGCTACACGAATTGTCAAAAATCATTTGTAGCTTCATTACTACTTAGTGCCTGCTATTCTTGAGTATTTAGAAGAAATTAATATATTTTGGCTAAAGGAATTAATTTTTGTGCTACTTTTTCAGCATGCCATATATTAAGTTGTTCCACTGACTGTGGGAGTAATTTCAGATTATTATTTGTGTCTACTCTCTATTACACGAGAGTAGTAAAGGAACACTGTTTTCCATTAATCTTTTTTTGGAGGTTGAAAAGAAATGTTGCCTTCTCTTGGCTAAAATAGTCTATCAAATATATCAGAGTCACCAGGAAAGTTCAGTGCTTCCAGAATCCTTCATCGTAATTTTGAAATAATGTCCTTAGACAGGGTCAAGAAAATGTGCCGCAAAAGAGAAATTGAACAGGCAATTGATCAAAAACATGGACCATTTTTCAATATTTTCTAGTGAACTTAGCACGTTTTGGTATGAACTTGTTTCAGGATCCCTAAATTCAACATGAAGGGGACAAACGTCCCTATCTAATCTACGTAAAATTTTAAGGGAAATTTACAAATCTCCATAGTATAATCGATTAATGGCCTTACTCTTCTAGCAGCTTAATTGCGCTGGTAAGCATGGTCATCCCTCATGTGACCAGTCTACAAAAAGAAGGGAGACTGTAAGTCATCCAGTTATTCAACTTACTTTCTTTCCAAAATACAGTAATTATCAATTTCAAACATGACAGTGTGCAACATCTCTATTATTTACTATTTTGTATTTATTAAAGATATTATTTCCACCCTATTTAGTGCTCTTTTTTAAGTGTTGCTTTAATCTTCAGCAATAAAAATACGACAGAAGAAGAGGCACCAGTTGGGATTTGTTGGTCGAGAATTAATAAGAGCTAGGTTCAAAGACAATTGTATTTGGGAATTGGTCTGTGGTTGAGAAGGAGCAGGAAGTATCAGAGTAGGAGTTTGTTGATAACCTCTAAGCAAGAACTAAATGCAGCAAGGAATCTCTGGATGCACAGTGTGGCCCTGCATTTATTATTGAGTTAATCCGAGGGACCACTTGTCTCACTAACTGCTCTCTTCCAGCACCTGTGCTCAAAGTCGATTTTTTTAAAACTAATCATTTGTGCTTTTTCTCACTGGCTTGGCTCTTCATATCTCACCCAACTTTTAGGTTGAAGTCAGCACAAGGTTAAGTTGAATAAAATCCGAGCTCCTAATCTTACTCGGAGTTTTGTGATTGTTGCTTCTAATGCACAAGCACTTCAGTATGTTGTAGACCAAGAGCCGTGAAATCGTTATTGCACTTATATGGGGCTTAATACCACTGGTGAGGCGTTGAAGTGCTTTATGCCGGGCAGCATGCTTCTCCGGTACCCAAGGTTAGTGGTTTATCAAGTTTTATTTGTTACTCTTAGTTTTTGGGATTAGTCTTGTGTGCTCAAGCAAACCATTCCATGCATTCATTCCAGTTTCTTTGTGGTAGATTAATTGAATAGGAGTTAGATGTTAGCATTGGTGGTCATTGCATTAATAATATCCTGCCTTGACTACTGTAACACTGTATTTGAACGCCAACCAGTATTCTCTGAATAAACTTCACGTTATTCAAAATGCTGCTGCTCGACTGGTGTTGGGCTTTCCTAAACATCTGTCGGTGAGGGAGGGGCTGATCTCTTCATTAGTTTCCAGTGAGGAAGAGGCTGATTTTCAAAGCTCTGTGTCTGGTTTTAAGGCTCTTAACCAGCAGGGCTCTTGCTATTTAAGAACCGTTTTCAACTGGCATCTTCCTAGCAGAGAGGTGAGATCATCATCATCTTTATTCGATCATGTTAAAAATGACCATAAAAGCACCTATAAATACATTGATAAAAAGATGTTATTACAAAATATTATCCTTTAAAATGACAAATATTTCTTCACAGTCCTGGAATAAGTTGAGAATGCGTAAAAAAAATATAATAAATAAAACATTTCATATCGCGGGTCTAGTTACATTTTGATTATTGATCATACTCAGTGGGCCACATGTCATCCCCTTCCTTTTCCTCATGCAAGCCCATAAGAATGTTGCTACAGAGTAGCAAACCAAAGGGTCGGGCAATGTTTTTAGAAAAAATAGTGCTACAAGACAATACTTAAAGCCCATTTTTAACAAGCATTTGCAATGCAATAGGTCTCGCATTAGGAAAGTTTGAGCTATTGGTCTTGTAAACGCCAAATTTTTTATTTATGTGTTGGTTTTGAAAATAGCGAAACTAATAGCTTTGTCATTTCCAATGCCAATACTTATAACTTTTGTAAATGTGACACTTATAGCAGAAGAGAGAAGCATTACAACATTTACCCTTATGATGTGTCCCTCTGGAATACATAATGCAAGCGCATTGGCTTTGTTAATGTTTGAAATATTTTTAAATTGCTGTGCACCTCTTAGTATCGACCCGTTTGCAGATTCAGGAAATCTTTCTAAACAGCCTCTTGTGAAGGCGGGAACTTAGCTACACTGCACACGCTCCGCCAAAAAATATTTGGAATTGTTACTTAGGAAGGGTTTAATCGGAAGGACATTACTGACCGTTACGTCGTGACAGGTATTGATACAGTGATAGGGGGAGAATTTTTTCACCCGGGAGAATTCTTTCACCCGGGAATTACCAATACCACAGGCATTGGTAATTCTCAGTAGCAAAATTCTGTTCAGTTATCAGTTGGAGGGCTGGGCAAAGGGAATATCTGGGAAGGCCATTATTTGCATGCTGAATTCATCCTTTTCTCCAGGAAAAAAACGGGACCTTTTTCCCATTAACATTTCATCAGGGTTTGCCTTGCGAAATATGAACTTGGGATGCTCCCAGTGCGCGTGCTTTCTGGGCTGACACATTGGGATTACCGTCATACGTTTAATAAGAGCCTAAATTAAAACGGCGACTGACCCTTCCAGCACCAAGGAATCCTTTAGTCAGTCCCGGTGCCCCTGCCTGTCCTTTCATCCCACCAGCAATGTCTGCCTGTATGATTCTTGCCTGTGTTTGCACGTGTTGTCTGTCTGTCACACACAGGTAAGAGTGCTGTCTATGTGTGTCTTTGTGTACAGTTGTGCATTTACGTGCTTTCTTTGTGTGTAAATAGTGATTTTATGTGTTGTCTGTAATGGTGCCTTTTCTTGTTGTCTTTGTGTGCATGCATGTATGCCTATATGTAAACCTTTTGTGAGGGAATGCCTGACGCCTGTTGGACAGTGTGCATGGATACCTGTTGGCATTTTGATTAGCGTATGCACAATGCAGGTGCGTTATATATTGTCTTTCTCCATCCCTCGGACTCTTTACCTGTCCCAGTCCTTTTTTGGGTGTCTTCAAAGACAGCGCTAGGCGGTGTAGAAGCACATTTCCTGGTGCTCTACTGACATACATCACTGTGCCTTCCTGGTACACAACACACCCTGTGTTCCCTTGATGCCTGCTGCCCACACGTTCTATATTCCTCTGTACGTCTCCCTTTGTCTGCAACAGGCCGAGGTTATTTTGGGCTGCGTCTTCGCCCACGTTTATGTGTCACTGCCCTGTGTTCAAGAGTGTGCAAGGGGGTGTGTTGGTCTCTTTACAACATGAGCACACAAGTCGGGTACTGGGTATGTTTGCAACACTGCAAAGTCGTCGTCGTCCCCTCCCCCTTGCTGAGACCATTGCCGTGCCGTGTACTATAGACACGCCCCAAACATTTCGCAGAGCGACAGACAGCTCATTCGGATAAACCAGTTGGAAAAGCAACTACATTACGAATATCGGTAAGCGCAGCGTGTGAATTAATCACAACGGAATATCTCTCAAAAGCATGAAGGCATAAGCAAAATCATAATTTCGAAGTTAGTAAGCCATTACAGAACACTGCTCATTCGCATAACGGCACTAGTAACAACAGCATAACTAGACATAACCAGAGAGACAGGAGATTGGGAACGCGCGCGCGCGGCCGGCTCCGATCGCTTTCCTGAGCGTGCGCGCGCCAGTCTCCTGTCTCCTGGGAAGCAGACTCCGCAACTATAGTATCGCGCCTGGCGCGATGCATATGGCTTCGCCATATGCATCGCAGGCGCGAGACCTAAAAAACTGGTTTCAGATGGGCTTTCCTTTCACTCTCATAGAGCCCACAGAATAAAACCAAGCGCACAGTTTGGGGTGATAGATTATCACACGGGCACATGCTTAGATTGGAGTGGTTAGAGGTTTTTTCAGGATAGCCAAGCATTAGAGGTATCAAATTAGTGCGGAATCTTAACAGTAGAAATCTATGTTGTGCACGGTTTATGTTGGCTAGGTAGGAGAGATCTCCCTCCATTAGTGGTGGATTAAGGTAATAAATCTGTACTTCGTTTTTCTCTTTATAATGTTCCCTACGCTTATATTCAGCCATCAACATAAACATGGTAATAACTTTCTGCTTGGACACCTTCTTACTAACCAGAGGATCTTTAAAAAGTTTGTGGAGGCCTATCTCTTTTAAAACTGTCTCCACATAGCTTAGCCACTTAGAGCTTTTCCTATTATCCATCCCTAGGCAACTCTTAATTACCATTTGTGTCAGAGGTACTGTGTCCCTCCTCCAAATAGAGTGCCATAGGAGGAGTGGGGCTAGTTGTATATAATCTGACATGTAAGGAAGGGCCAATTCTGTATGTAAGATCCCATTCGTGAAGGACAAAGGGAGGCCCACTACAGATTTAAAAATTGAATATTCAATAGTTTGTAGTGGTGTTGATGCGACCGTGCCCCAGACCCCAGCTCCATAGGTCACGGCTACCTTTACTCTCGCCTGGTATATGTTTTTTATTGGCAATAGGGGTTTTGCGCCCAAGTTCTTTGTGAAAGATTTAATGGCAGTAATACCCCTCTCCATCACCAGCCTCCTTCCTTCCATCAGTTTTTCCCATGACAGATCTTTATCAAAAAGAATACCTAAATAGTTGAGATCAGCTGGGCAGAGAAAAGTGGCGGTTTCTTGTTTTAGGAAAGTGAGATGGGGTGAATGTGGATTCTCTGTGGCAGGTGCTAGGTTGTGGAACACTCTCCCTGTACACATTGCTAGCATCACTTCTTATTTGGTGTGTCGTGAAAATGCGAAGACCTGGCTTTTATCTCAATTATAACTTTCTCTGTCCGTCCCCCTGTTTGTTCTTACCGGCTTTAGCGCTCTAATGCCTTTTGTTTTTATGTATTTTACAAATTCTAAATTGCAAATTAGCATTTGGGAGGGTAGAACCGATCAAGTAGTCTGCCATAACAAAGTTTCAGATTACACCTGTTCACAGTCACCTTTAAGGTCTGGTCTCGACATTAGAATCCTCCAGCAAAACAAACTCAATTTTAAATCCCCTTCTCTCACTGCTTTCACAGTGCCAGTGTGTAGGCCAAGTACTGATCCAGCATCACTCTTCTGTAGCACAGATGCAGAGTTTGTCTGTTCATTGGCATCACTCTATCCTAGTCTGTCTGGGAATCTTCTACTACAGGCCTAGGCCTCCCCTTTGGTTGCCACAGGCGGCAGTGCAAGAACCATCTAATTTGTGGGGAGTGGGGAGGCGCCTTCAGCTCTTGGCTGTGAAATACAGAACATGAGATCCATTTACCCCACCACCTACAAAACTGTGGTCATGCCGACCTTCCTGAGCCATCAAGTGGGGAAAAAATAACGCTTAGGAATAAAATATAAAATCACTATGAAAATGTAAAGTGTTTTTTGTTCATGGTTAGATCACCGACTTATTCCCTCTGGTCTGGAATAGTTGTGATCTACACCCATAATCAAGCTGATTCTCTAGTAGTTTGAAAAAAGTTTGGGAACTATGATTTATGTTTATTCTTTTACAAAACTACATCGAAAATCACTTAGAATTCAAAGGATTTAAAGGAATGCCTTATGGCCCTAGAAATGTGAAAGAGTCTCTTCCATACATGGAAGTTAATGGCCATAAAAACAAACATTTATTATTGTTTGAAGCAAATATGTGGCACTTTCCCAAAATATGCGCAGTAATCTTCAGTATGTATGCATTTCCGAAAACTACCATTCCTTCACAATTCGGGATTTCGATTTGTGTTTCCCGCTAATAATGATATTTGTAGAATCCCTGCAAATAATTTTTCATGCTGACTACAGGGCTGGACTTGGTACCAAAGAAGTCCTGGCAACATGTTCAATCTGGTCTCTGTTCCGTTCCTGCCTATCTTGTTGTTCTCTTTCCTTCAATTTGGTCTCTCTCTCTCTCTCTCTCTCCCCCCCTCCGCCCCCCCCCTCCTTCTTTGCCAGAGACATAAACCCTCTGGTGCAACAGTCAGGGGCGGTAACCTTCATCCTTCAAAAAACAGCCTCAACTTGCTCTAGCTGAGCGCCTACCCGCCCAGAGAAGTGCCCGGTGGGTAAAATAGCCAGACCGCCCTTGCTGAAATAGGAAATTCTGAGGTCCACTCTCTGTTTTCAGATTTACAAAACAACATTGTTGCCTTATTTCACGCATATAACAAAAGGTCTACACCTCTGATGTAATGTAAGCCCTTGAGCTGTGAATTGCCAATAATAAGCAGATTCATCTTCCTAATCTGTCACGTCTGCCTTTTCTTTAGTGGGTCAAAGAAACAACAATGTGTTGTCGGTTCTAAATCTTTGTGATTGTTGCCTACAAAACCATGTTGACCTGAAGAATGTTCCCTATTTCTTTTTTGCAGACTATCTTCTGTCAGTGGCTGGTTCTTCTTCGTAGCTCTCATTGAGTTAGAATGGTGGCAATCAAAATGTTGCAGCTTTCATTTCACTATATCTGCCCAATAAAAAATATCGGGAAGCACTGGATATCTTCATCTTTTTTTAATTGTTTTTATTTTAATATGAACATGCAGTAACAGTACAAGGTTACAAACACATATTTGGCGATATTCTTTCTGAAGCGGTCTCCACACAGATTGCCCAATCTGATCCCTGTTTGAAACAGACAGTTCCAGCGGAAAATGTGTCGTAGTAGATCATGGGGTTTACAAAGGGAACGAGGTCCATGTCCCCTAAATTTTCAGGTTTTTGTAGCACTGCCTCCCCGTTTATATACTGCTTATTCAGCTTTGCAACAGAAATTCATACCCCTTCGCCAGGTGGACAAGGTGGGGTTGGGGGGGGGGGGGCATGGTCCTGGGACCTCCAGTATTGGGCTACCTATGTCCCGTTTGGCTACTAACTCACCCAGGTCTGCAAATGTCCTGTGATGTCTGTTATTGGCCCAGTTGTCCATTATCCCAAGGAGGGCCAACTTAGGTCATAGCTCGGCTGTGAAATTTAGCACTTGTTCAATCTAGGCTTAGATTAACAATAGGGCTGGATATTTCCAGATAATATGGTAGAAGGACCCCTCTAGGTCGCCACATCATGTACAACATGGCGTGCTCGCACGCCCCTTCTTCCATAACCTGTCTAGGCTGTAGTATATTCGATGGTAGTAAGAGAATTGTATCAAGTACATGTTGGAGGATATGACGAAGACGCGTGGGGCCATCCTAGCCTCTCGCTGGTTGTCATCTTCCAGTTACCCTAAATCTGCAGACCAGCGAGTTCTAAGTTTAATCAAGGGATCTGGGGTGTTCAGTAGGAGAGATTGGTGCAGTCGAAAGATCCTCCGGCGTCCGAGTGACCCCATTGTTAGTTTTATTTACAAGGTGTTAAATTCGGGGACCTCTGTGAGTATGGATATCTTCATCCTATGTTATTTGTATTGCTTTCAACGTTTAGCTGTGCCATGGTAAATCCTAACTTTCCTAAGTTGGCAATTCTTTTTCAGATTTTGAAGAAGTTTTGTCCCCTTAACAATGCACTAAGAGCATCATTATTTTGTTCGGAAAGTTTAGAAGCAGCTTTTGTTGATACAGAATTGGCAACTTAAATTGGCTATTGCCTGTCATGCCTTTAATCCATACAATCATCCGAATCTGTATTTGTTTCTTCCAAACCTTGATAGAGAGGAGTTGGGGGTTCCTTCAGTATTGTAATGCGGCATAGTACCCCTGTCTTTGTGTCTCACTGTGAACAGGTGAAGACGTGTTGAGAAGTCATGAACTAGTTTTTTAGGAAGGCATAGCTGGTGCCTCCTATCAATTTAATTTGGGCCACTAGTTAAGTGATTGACATTGGTCACCTTGGGCATCTGTTTGCACTAGCAACCACCAATGAGTTAGCATGTAATGCATAGCGCTTAATTTGTGCCAAGGTTTGCAAGTGGTGGGCAGTATCGCTCAATTTTTAGGACTGGGATGTATTTTTCATCATCAGACTTTATCCCAGAGGAAGAGAGAACAAAGGAGGTAGAGGAGGATAGGACAGCTGTGGCAAAGGTGGGAGGCATAGATGAAGAATAACCTTCAAGAGTGAGATAGAAAATGTGGGCTGAGGCAAGAAACAGGCTTGAGGAGGAATCGAAAGCAACCTAGTTTAGTATTTAACAACCCCGCCCTCAACAGTGCTGGCGGCGTGCTCCAAAAAAATAGTATGCCCTGGCATTTACTTGATTACAAATTAAGCACTTGTAATACCTATTAGATTGCCAGTTCTGACCTGTAGTATCTCCATCCTTGTATTGTGTTGTAGGGTTAATGTCAAGGATGCCTCCCCTCCATGCAACCTCGAGGTGGCCTGCAAGACCGCATTTGTCATGTGCTCCTTAAAGAGTTCAGGGTCTTAGATGGGCGCAACAAAACTTCTCTCTCTAGCTGTAAGCTGTGTTGCCTGGACCACGTCGGCCATTTTAGATTATCTGCACATTTAGATGATGGTGGTGTCTTCCTGTGTTATTGGCTCCCCGTATAAGCTGTGGTGTTTCTAAAATCATGTAACTTATTTTAGTTGTTTGCCTTTGCCCTGTTAGGTGCATAGTTGCCTTTCCATTGTGTGCCTTCTAGGTCTGGCACAGTCTTCTTAAGCAGTGAGCCACAGTTTATGTCCTATTTACAGAGAGCAGCATTGGGCACGTGTCCCCTCTGCCAGTGGTTGTTGCAAGTGTCATTCATCAAATTAATGATAACTGATTGGTTGACTGTAGCTGTAAATCTTGATATATTGAGTGTTGCCATTGCACTAAGGCTTCGGACCCTTTCAGTGAAGCAGCAGTGAGATGAATGCAGGTAGGTTGGGGCCTGTGTTTTTTTTACTTCATTTCTATTTTTCACCTGCTTGCTTTCATTGGAAAACGTAACATTTCAGCATATGAGGCAGCGTTTGTAAGGAATTGTGCATTTGCAATATGTTTTTTCTTGATGTGGACGCGGTCTGAAATGCGCCTGTTTCATCTACCAATGGTTAGTTACTCTGTAATCGGTTGCTTGGCACGCATTTCAACCGGTGCACTGTAACTTTTGGATTGCAGCTTCTCGAGTGATTCTGAATGTTCTAAAGCAACACCTTAAAGCAGTAAATTATTAGGATGCTTCTCCTATAACATGTATTTGTATGTCATTCTATCTTTGAGAAATTCAGCAGTAGTAGAAAAAGTGGAAGTGTAAGCCATGGTTGATCGACTTTTTACGTTTGACTGAACAGAAAGCATTCGGTTCCCTTCCAGTGACCTGAAAAGCATGGTTGACGCTATGTTTAAACCTAGTTAACAGCTTCCCATTCATATAAGCGATGGTCTGCAAAGCATGCGTTTGAGGCTTTCCAATGATAACTCCGCCCCCCATCTTTTAGGGAAAGAAATTGAGTAACACTAAATAGGTAATTTATGTACATAACTTGAAGACAGTATGACTTACTGAGATGTATAAATATGTAATCTAATGCATCCATTGTTGCACCTGTTAGTTATCTGTCTTTTGTTTGGTAGGACAGGAATAGTCTGTGCCTGTACAAGTAAACTTCATATCTGGCAACAAATTAGTGACAACATTGCCTCGTCTTTACCTTTGGTTTAGTAAAAATTAATTTAATTTAATATATAGCTACACTTTATTCCACAACTGCTTTATTATCATGTGCAATAAAACTATCCTCCCAGTTTCTCTCCGACAGCAAAGTTTTCAGTGAGTTTATTTTTAGGTATTGTGCTTGCTGCCACTGGTTTGTGGCTTCATGCCGCTGTACATAACAGGTGTTAATATAAAACCAACTGATTTGGATATGATTGTAAAAAAAAAAAATCTGAATTCCTCATTTTGGCAGCAACCGTAGTAATACAATAAAATATTTAAAAATACAAGAACTGAGGGAATTCCCATAGTAGTTTTTATGGCACCAGTCTGCCCGATACCCATTGGAGCTTCCTTGAGAGCTATAGGGGACACTGGCCTTGGACTGCACCCAGGCCGTCACCTACCCATTTGGTCTTTGGGCTGACTTTACCTCTGTCTCTTATTCCGTCTTCCCCCTCGTCCTCTCCCTTCTCACTTCCCCTCGTCCTCTCCCTTCTCACTCCCCCTCGTCCTCTCCCTTCTCACTCCCCCTCTCCCACTTCCCTCTCTACTGGTCTCTCCTTATCTCCTGTTAATGTGTCTCATGTATTTGATGTAACGTGTAATTGTTATTATTGTGGTAACTTTGCTGACCTTATGTAAAGCGCTCTGATACCCACGGGTCTAGCCAGCGCTATACAAAACTCTTTAAATGAATAAAAAATAAATTACCAGGTTTACAAAAGTAAGAAAGGTGACAGACCTTTGACTGAGCATGTTTTGTTTTGTAACATCACACCCCTTCAAAGGATTCAATAAAAAAAAGAATTCAAAACGCATGAGTTCGAATGGCATTACATTTCGCTTTGTGACAGTTAAACACAAAAAAAGTGGAAAGAAACGGAGACCATGTCAGTAATTTATTTAAATGGGGACTGGATTGTGGCAATGTGGTTAATGCAGAGTTCAGAAAAGCCAATTTATTAGAAATGTAAGGAAGAGAGGGTCAGAAAGTGTGCAAGGCATCATTTTGATGAAGATGGAGTTGAAATAGGCTACCCTCAATAGATGATTACATTCCCTTAGACTGCTTGCCATCTACTTAGATTTTGTGTAAGTTTACAAATGTCTGCTATTCCCAAAAGAATCTTACTAGTAGTATCTTTATTACTGCGGAGTCTCTGCACATAAAAAAATAGGACTGTCCCAACTTTTCATGTGCGGAGACTCTGCAGTCGTAAAGATACTACTAGTAACATTCCTCTGTGAATAGCAAACAGTCGTAAACTTACACAAAAGTGTAAGTTTATCTTTGCGAATCAGGACGTTAGTTTTAGTGGGTAGAGTATCTGATGGGGTGTGACTTGCCACTAACATTCTTGAGCTTTGAATTGTCACTTTTTTCTTAAAGTAAAAGTACAAAGAACCCTGCATCTAGGTTAGATGTTCACAGCTGAACACTCATCTGCTTTTTGAGCTAGTTCTAACAACCTTGATGGAGAGAACTATTTACCATAGTATGGAAACTCCTTTTTTTGTTTGTTTAATAATTTTTTTTAAGTTTTCAGAAAAACCGAACATGAGAAATCAAATGAACACATTATGACTAAAATACAACAAGAATTAAAGATAAAAAATATATAAGCAAGAAATACAGAGAGGAGCAAAAAGAAGAGAGAAGAGGAAAATAAAGGAAAAAGAAGAGGAATAAAGAAAAAAAAGATTGAGAAAGGGTAAAGATTTAAGAAGCAGGTGCATGTGTAGAAAGATAGGAAGTGAAGAGTAGCCAAAATAGGTCAGATTTAATTTTCTGAGAGAGAGAAAGAGAAGAAACAGTAGCAATTCTGGAAACTCCTTTTTAAACCATCCCTCTGTGTGTCTTGTAATTTCCTTTCCAAAGGTAAAACGAGATTCAGCAATGCTATCAAAGTTGACAAACTTATGTTAATCGAGAATACGTAGGCATTGCCTCAATTGAGAGATGTGAACAAACATCATTAAATGCCTGATGTTTGATTTGATGATGTTTCTTTCCTTTCCCCAGATCTACACTGTGGACGTCCACAAGGCTGAGGATTGTTGGAAGAAGTTCTCGTCCAACCGGACTGTGGGGCTTATTCTTTTCTTGGGGATAGTGCTCGGAAACCTGTGGAAATCAAAAGATGTGCTGCCTGAGGAAAAAGCAGTCCAACTCTGACACAAGAAGGACTTACAGAATGCATTGCCTTCAGAAAAAGAAAACACTGGTTGTTTTGTACTGTGTACCCTAAGCTTCTAAGCTCTTCATGGTGATGTTTTGTTACTTGTCAGGAGAGGTTGAACATTAGCAAATCTCGTGTCCCTTGTTGGGCATTACTGTTTTTTAATAAAAACATTTCCGAGGGCATTTTTAAAAAGAAAAGATGGACAACAACACTATCTGAGTAACTTCAGTATTAATATCTGTGGTACTGTCTGATCTGAATTAAAATCTCAATGGTCAGTAGGGACCAGCCTTATGATTTATTTCTTGAACACTCATAGTTATAGTCAAGGGTCTCCCAGCGATTTATCAGTAAGCATCAAATCTTCTGGTGGTTCTGTGTATAATTGTGAGCTTTGTATCTGGGTCATTTAATTTCATTCCATTCCATGACTCTACATTGGTCTAAACCTGCCTTCCACCTGGCACTGCTCAGCTCTCCAGCATTGTCCCTTGTAGCCAAAGCCAAACTCTGCCCTAACAATGCCCAGTTTGATCTACTTGTATCAAGGTCTTCCAGTATGTACAGGAGTGCATGTAGTCGGACATTAGTGTTTTGAACAAGGAAAAAGAGAAAACAAACTTATTAAAGTTAGAATCAGTACTTCCCGTGTGTGCCTAAAGAAAAAAGGTTCACTGAAGCAAGTACTTTCCAGTAGTGTGCCAAGAAGTTATCCTCACATGGCTCTAGGATTTGTTGCCTTAAGTACTGCTACACTGAAGCATGCACTTCTAACTAAGCACAAAGTCCTGTAGGGTTGAATGGTGATTAACAGCTTGCTTAATGATTATGAAGACGTGTGTCCTCTGAAAATACAGATTAGCAACACAGAAGACAAGCATTTACAATGCAATAGGTCTCGCAGCATTAAAGTTTGAGTTATTGGCATTGTGTATGACAATGCGTTGCATCAATTTTTTTTCAAACTTTGAATTGGTGTATAAATGAACACCTGGGCTTGGTGGTGCATAGCATGGCGAGAAGGGACAATATGATGTTACGTGGTGTCCTAATATAGCGTGCATAAGTCCTAAATCCGCCTTGGGGCACTAAGTGACAACAATATGTGGAGGAAAGGAATGACAAGTTTAAGCTATTGGCATTGTAATTGTCCATGCTTTTTATTTAAAAATTAAAAACCAATACATAAATAAAAGGCATTGTCATTTACAATGGCAACAGCTCAAACTTTCATAAATGCGAGATCTATTGCATTGGAAATGCTTGTTTCGAGTTGGGTGAGCTGCGTGTCTCATTAAGCGCGGCAGCCATTATTAAGCATGTAAATAAAAAAATTAAAAAACAACGACCCCTTCTGCTTTCTTAACATATTTTTTTTATGTGCTGCCTTCACTAAAGACTGTATGGGTCGCATGCAATATCTCTTTATAAGGGTTAATTGACAGCTGCTGGATCACATTCAAAGGAATGCTGATATTTCAGTACATTAATACTGAAGCTTACTCATGCGTTGTAGGACTAGCCTAACAAATAAAATACAAATATGTATTTACATATTCAGAGATGCTTTGGCAACACTCTTCATACATTAGTCTCTTCAGTTGCCAGTCACGTCTTACATACATCGATCACAGCTAACATCACGGGGCACAGATTGGTCAACTTTAGGCAATGTCTCCCTCGCCCTGAGTGGCAGCATTTTGCCTGTTCATGTGGAATAAATGGCTAAAGAGAAGGTGTACATCAGTGCCAGACATGCTGGCCAATATTCCCCAAGACTATTTTCTTTCCATATTTTTCCCAAATATTCTTATATTTAAATTATATATTCATGTTATAGCAATTCAAGCCAATAGCACCACTTCTTTGCGCTACGAAGAAATCAATTTCCTGCGATATACGTTCAAACTAAAAAGAGTTTCTTTATTTGGTCTAAGCCCGCCTACCTGCTAGGAAGCAACCTTACTGTTAAAATTACACAACTCTTTTTTATTTCAAATTATGGCCACCACATGTAAATGGCAGCATGTTTATTTTTTTCTGCTTTCCCTTTTTGTGGAGTATGCTTGCAATAAAAAACATATAAAAATGCACCGGCCAGCCTAGGCTGGACCTACTGGCTTCGCCACAGCTTGTTTAACTAATGTAAGCCCTCAATGCTTTATTAGAACGAGGCCCTCCTTGAACATAAGATGCAACATTAGTACTACACATAAGCAGAACTCGATTCATGAAGCATGCATGTCTCTCTCCTACTACCTGCGCCCCAGTCACATCTTATCATTTTATCTCCAAAAGAAACAGCATGAATAAAGATAAACTTAACAAGGTCTGTGATCTCACACAAATATGAAAAGTCCTGCCTTTCAGAACCTATGCAGATTACTGCATAAAAAAAGAAAACTCTATGGAAGACTAACATGAAAACAGAGTTCTAGCTGCGGAGATCTAAAATACAGATGTATTTTAAGGTGTATGCAAATACTTCTGTAATGCAGCCAAGATCCTTCACAAGTAGCACTAAATCACTTAGTACTTCAGAAACAAGATATCGCTGCACAACGAGTACCAGAATCGAATGAAGCGAGAGGCGGTGAGTTACAAGGGATGTGGCAGTGTACATCTGACATTGAGCAGGGTTGTATTGGGAATGAAAATCGGCCCCGGCACGCAAAAAAAAAACAGTCCACATTTGCATAAACACTCCTCATATCACTGCTTTGGTGTAATCTTATAAAAAAACTTCGGGGGGTTTAAAAAAAATGCATGAGTTAGTTTACACTGGTGAAACAAGTAAGGCCACTTCTACTCAGGCCCCCTGCCCCCGCTCAGATTGTGCACACATTAATGGGCCGCCCCACGAGACAAAGGGAGTGATATCTCTGATAAACGGAGGTAATGGACGCCCATCCGCCTCTAGAAAGGCCACTCAGACACCCACTGGGCGGCTGACTGTATCAGAGCAACAGAGACAGCGCCCAAATAGCCCCCGACACTTCTCAAACAAGTGCTTTAAAATGAGCGATGACTCAAGGAAATCGGATATGAGAGGTAGGAGTTTACTGGCAACAAAGACAGACGGAGATTAACAGGGATTCATTGCACAATGCTTACGGCGTAGACAGCTTTCACCTGAGGTTCTCAGAGCTAAAACGTAATAAAGTTCTGTCATAATCACTCCCTAAATCAGCATCTAATAGTACCAATCTTCCCTAGGTGCTAGATCGAAAATTAGCTGAAAAGAGCTAAATGTGCTTGTTGCCTATGCCAGAGAGAGGGTTGAGTATGCTAAATGGTCACTGTTCACGCCTGTTGTGATGTCAAAGTCACAAGTTTGAATCCAGCACCATTAAATTAGATAATGATATGCCCGTCGTTACAATACTTAGGGTATGGAGGGGCGTGGCTTAGCGCCCGGCGAGGACGGAAGCGTTCATGTGAGCGCTCCGCGGATGCCGGGGCGAACCTGCTGGTAACGGACTCGCTTCTTCTCGGAGACACCGGAATACCATTTCGGAAGGCACCAGGAATGCTCCGGAGAGCGTCTGCACACCCTGGGTGAACGTTTTCTGCACTTTTAGTGCATTTTCCTTCTGTTCACGGCGTTATGACGGCCGCGGCCGCCATTTTGTATTTATGATGCGCGCTTATCGAGCAGCGCTCCTCTCCCCTGGACAGTGACTGATTAGACATGCTCTCCTCTTCGTTTCACTAAGGTTGGCCAGATATTCTTCATATACTATTTTTATTGACTATGCCACCGCGATTACTGCTCCAATGAATGTTTTTGCTTCTGCTTTTTGTTCCTTTGATGCTCCTCATCTCAGCGGCCATTTTGTACTGTATATTACTTCATGAAGCATTTACAGTCTGACCAGTTGGACTTATCTCTACGTCGGCATACGGAAATTTGTTGTTCCATATCAATACTCTCATGTCTTTCACCCTCCATCCTTTTGTCATAGTAAGGCTCACCTCTGTCATTCTCCTCCTGCGCTCTTGAAGACTCTGCTGCCCTCCCCCCACTTGGTGGTGTTTTTCACGGATACAGTGCTCCAGGGCCAGCCTTTTTCTTTGGAGGGTGTACTTATCTTATGGATAGGGGTGCAACTGGTCATGCCCCTAAGACTCCACGCCGCGTCTTCATTAAAAACTCATATTTTCTGCATTGGCTCATTTGGAAGCCACTCAGACGTCTCTTGACCAAATGTCACAGTCCAGTGCGGGTCATCTTGCTCAACCCTCAGGGAAGGTCACAACGAAGCGACTCAAAAAGGATCCTCCATCACCGTCGGGCTCCTCCTCTGCTGTATCCATGGAGCTGTTGTTGGAGGAGATACGGGCACTCCGGCCTTTCATGGAAGAAACCAATGCCAAATTACAGGTTTTAACGGATAATTGGTCTCAGATGGATGCCAGAGTCACGACGGTGGAGCGCAGTGTTTCCTCTCTTCAGGAATCCTCCTCCAAGGTTACGCATATGCAGTCGCAGATCTCCTCTCTCCAGAAGCAGGTTGAGGAGCTTGAAAATCGTAATCGGAGCAATAACCTGCGCATTTACGGCCTGGCGGAGAATTGTGAGGGGAGCAACCCTATTGCCTTCTTCAAATCCTTCCTCCCTAAGCTCCTCCATTTACCAGAAGGTACTGAGCTTAACATCCAGCGGGCTCATAGGCTTGGTCGCATTTCTTCAACGGCCTCCCCTTCTTCCAGGCCTAGAGGTGTCATCATGTATTTTCTGGAATATACTGACCTGCTTAAAGTTCTTTCAGCAGCCAGGGCCTCTCCTCGCCTCACATGGTCAGGATCTACCTTGTTCTTCGTGCAGGACTATACTAGAGCTACAGCTAATCGCCGCAAAGCTTTCTTGGACATGAGACCAGAACTCCGTTCCATTGGCGCTAGATATGGCCTCTTTCATCCTTGCCTTTTCAGAGTTACTCATAACAACAAGACAACGACCTACGATGATCCTGTTCGCCTTCGGAGTTTTCTCAAACAGCGGACATGGAATCCTCCAGCTCTTCTTCTGCTTTTCCTCCGTGACTTTCTTGAGTTGCTCCTGGTTTCTGTGTAGCTTACTCAGTTCATGTTGATTTTGTCATGCTCATTATACTAGTTTACCCTTCCATAAAATTCTCCTATTTATTGTTTCCTAATACTTACATACCCCGTTCATTCGTATTTTACCCCTATTTGGTACCTTTTTTATCTTTTGTTCTACCGTCTCCTGATGTTTTTCTTTCCTCATGTTTTTACAGAATCCGCGTTCCGTTGCACGATGTTCCCCCCGGCTTGACGGTCCGCTCACGTTGGATGTCTTCCCTCCTCCAGTTGGTTCTACCCCCCCCCCCCCAGTCTCTCGTTCGTTCTCCTCCTTCATTATCCTACCTTGGTTCCATCCCTTGTAAGTACGTTTTCCTTCCTTCCTTCAATGCTTACCTTCTCCTTTTTTTCCCTATTCTTGTTTCTCTCCCAATTTCAATGCTGTTCACAGGTGTCACTTCTTCATTACCTTCATCAATGTTTCTGTTTTTTTTTTCTTTTTATCTCCTTACCTATCATTTGCATTGTTCTTTTTTGTCTCCCTATTTGGATGACTCTCTTTACCATTCCTTTGACCTATATTTCTCTTCTCTACTCACTTCCTTTTCCTCCTTTTCTCCTTTCCCTTTTTTTCTATGATCTTCTGTTCATTGGTTCATGCTTGTTCTGGACTTTGATTGTTTCTCTTTCAGATCTCTTCTCTCTTTTTTCTTACTTCTATTGTTCTCTCGTCATTTGACTCGCAAATCCTTTTCTCTATTCTTTTCTCTTTTATCATTTTCAATCTCCTCCTTTCTCTGGAACGTTTCTCTTTCTTTTGTTTGTCTTTTCTTCTGGGCTCTCTCTTTAATTTTCCTTTTTTTGCTAATGTTATTTTATCTTTTATATTATGTCATTGAAAATAGTTACATGGAATGTTAAGGGCATCAATTCTCCAATTAAAAGACAGAGAATTTTGTCTCACCTTGCTCGTTTAAATGTTGATGTCGCGTTTTTGCAAGAAACTCATTTGTCTGATAAAGAATCTGCTAAACTCAAAAGAGGCTGGGTGGGTGAAGTTTATTATTCCCAAGGAGATGGTAAACGAAATGGAGTGGCTATTTTATGTCGCAAAACTTTATCACATTCTCTACTCACTCAGGAATCAGATGTTGAGGGTCGTTGGACGCATGTTAAACTGTCTCTCAAGGGTGTTCCAATTTCCTTTCTTAATGTTTACGTTCCCACTGGTGGGGATCCCGTTTTTTGGCATACGCTCTCCCAACATATCACCAGATTTGTTGATGATAATTTCATCCTAGCGGGAGATTGCAACCAGCCCCTTGATCCCTTCCTTGTCCGGAATTCTAAAGCCCATTATGTCCCAAACAAATCCCATAAACTTTTTGCCCAAGCCATCTCCCAACATAAACTCATCGATGCCTGGCGCTTATGCAATCCAGAGGCACAAGAATTTACTTTTTATTCTCCAAGTCATCACTCCCAGTCCCGGATTGATTATATTTTTGTCACTCATAATATAGCCCAGACTCTTACTCATGCCGAAATTGGCCCTATTTTACTCTCGGATCATGCCCCTACTTTAGTTCAACTAGATATTCTTCCTAAACCCGTTGGACCCAAGCGATGGCGCTTCAATAATACCCTTCTCTTGGATACCAAGTTTGTTACCTCCTTTATTGAATTTCGGATGAGTATTTTTTGTTCAATGACACTCCTTCTATCCCCAAGTATACCATTTGGGATGCTTTCAAAGCTGCGGCGACGACTTCATAATTGGGTATGTGGCAAAAAAACGGAAAACTGCTCGTAAATGCACTGTTGATCTTCTCCATGATATTAAGAAATTGGAGCACTCTTATTTTACCTCTCACTCGCAAGACAGTTTAACAGCCCTCGTTACTGCCAAAATGAAATTTAACAAAAAATCTACAGAAGATGCTACCTTGTATTTATTGAAATCAAGTGCTAAGTTTTACGGTGGTAAAAATAAGGCTGGAAAAGTTTTAGCTAATTACTTGAAAGTCAAACATAACAAATTGAATATTGATTCCATTTATGACACAAACTCGGTTCTTAAACATACAGATGCGGACATTCTCACTGAATTCTCTGTTTTTTTATAAATCATTGTATTACTCCAAAACCCAACCTTCTTCCCAGTCTCTAGACCGTTTTTTCTCCAACATACACAAACCTGCCCACTTCCCTCTTGACCTTTCCCACTTAGAGCTCGATATTTCTCAACAAGAATTACTCACAGCACTTCAACATTTCTAAAAAGATAAAGCTCCTGGACCGGATGGTTTTACGGTTGAATTTTTCCTTCACTTTTCAAAGATTCTCATTCCAAAACTTCACTCCCTCATTGATACATTTCTCTCTTTAGGTGCCTCTTCAGGCTCTTTCTCTGATGCACACATTTGTCTGATACCTAAGGAAGGGAAAGATGGTCAATATTGCAAAAATTATAGACCAATTTCTTTGGTTAAAATTGATATAAAATATTTGCTAAATCTCTTGCAGCTCGTCTTGACCTTCTCCTCCCAGACCTCCTGGGTGAAGAACAATCAGGTTTCGTCAAAGGTAGATTTATTACTGACAACACCAGACTTTTATTTAATGTTTTATCTAAATCTCACAACTCACCCCATTCCCTCGCAGCGATTGCCCTAGATGCTGAGAAAGCATTTGATAGGGTTGAATGGACCTATCTCTTTCACACCCTCAAATGGTTCGGTTTTGGTTTCAAATTCATTTCTCTGATTTCTTTATTATATTCTAATCCCCGTGCAGCAGTTTGTTTTAATGGCCACATTTCCTCCTTTTTTAATTTGGGGAGAGGAGTTCGTCAAGGCCGTCCCTTATCCCCTTTTCTTTTTAATTTAGCTTTAGAACCCTTTTTATTCTAAACTTCGTCAAAATCCTGACATTCATGGTTTTCAAATATCAGACTCCCAAGTTAAGCTGGCCGCCTATGCGGACGATATCCTACTTTTCATCTCCAATCCCAATAAATCTATTCCTGCTTTTCTTGCTGAAGTGAGTGATTATTCTCGAATATCTGGTTACAAACTCAATAATGATAAGTGTGAGATCCTACCTTTAACAAAGTTTACATTTAAACCGGATTTCAGTGCCTCTAATTTCACCTGGAGTCCCTCACATATCAAATATCTTGGTTTGCCTGTTACCTCTTCTATCTCTGGCACGGTTTCCCTCTGTTTAACTAAATGTACTCAAAAAATGCTAGACTTAACGTACAGATGGCACCCTCTTTATTTATCTTGATGGGGCCGTCTCGACACTATTAAAATGATACTGTCTCCCATAGTCCTCTCTCTAACATTCCAGTGTCCATCCCTTCCAAATTTTTCAAAAAGATTAATTCAATTCTGCTGTCTTTTCTTTGGAATAACAAAAAATCTAGAATGTCCCTTGCTCGACTGATTCGCCCTAAATCAGAAGGCGGGGTCAATTTCCCAGATTTCCCAGTTTACCATAAAGCATTTCTTCTCCGACAAGCTTCCTTTTGGTTACAAGATCCCATCTCTCCTTGCCCTTTATGGGCTAAATTTGAACGCCTTCTTCTCTCTACCTTTTCTTTTACTGAGTATCTTTCTTTCTCTCGCAAACCCTCTTCTACCCCTACCCCCATTCATAAATTTACTACTAAATTGCTCTTATCTTCTTCTCCCGCCTCCCCCACGACTGTTGCTGATTTCTTATCTTCTATTTGGCACAATACTTCTCTATGACAATAAACAAAAGAAGAGAGGTTAATGTCTCTTGTAAGCCACTTAGATGGAGCCAAAAGACTCGAGGAGTTCACACCCTATTTGGGTTTGAAAAGAAAGCCCTCACACACCGACCTAGTCAGTGTCATGCTTCATCATCGGGCCCCACCGAAGAGACCTAATGCCTCTTCGGTGTGCTGCGACGCCAGGAGACTGCGGAGCTGGTATTGTGTGATGGGTGTGTTGAGGGGTTAAATTAAACTTAAAAGTGTCTAAAGGGTATCTAAAAAAAGTTTATTAATGATCCCTAGGACACAATAAAAAGAGTTCTATGTGTCTGAATTGTAAAGCCAAAGGTAATGGATGGTTTAATTCAGAAATAACTTAGTCAACATGTTTCAGCCTTAGTGTTGGTTTAATTTTACCTAGGCATTCATCAGGACAATGTTAAACCCCGGCGGTATGGACTCTCTAATCGTCCACCCTAACCTGGGGGCGTGAAAGTGAAAATGAAAAAAATGTTTAAAGTGCATAAAAATTGGAAGAGCAAATGCTCATTCCGAAAAATCACTCCTAGTTATGGAGTGTCTTGGCACCTGTGGAACAAGAAGACGGACAGACATATAAGACAAACAAACAATTATTTGTAAAGCTATGCCATAGCGCCTTTCTGTTCAGGGTGCTCCGAGTAAGTGGCAGCAAATGTGTTCCCAGACTAACTACTAGAATTAAACACCATCCGCATACCCTCTAGGGATGATAAATCTAGTTCTGGGAAGTGTAGTGACGATAGTGATTTAAAAAAGCCGTGAATGGCTTGCAGGGGATTAAAATCACGTGGTGTAGGTGTTTCAGAGGATCAATGGACAAAGAGTCAGTGACCCACACACATAAGTTTGATATAAAGGAACATATCTCACTTTAAAGTTAGGCGCTATCTGCACCATGGGTCTCAGGAGGGGGGTTGGAGTGTCCCTGGCACATCCTAAGGATAGAGAAAATAGGCTAGAAACATTCGGAATCGCGTTCAACTTAGCTTCATTGCGTGGTTTTTGTCCGATCGTCATTGCAGCATTACTCACGCCCTCAGCACTCGCAGCCCGCTTGTACACCTCGTACTTCCTCAACCGGACCCCGACGATGGAGAACAGGGCCGGTGGGGACGTTTAAAAAGGCTGTGTAACGTTGTTGGCGCTCTTCCGGGTGGGCGTGGCTGCACCCGAGCGAGGCCGGGGTGTGCTTCCCCGTGGGCGGGGTTTGACGAAAACGAGGCTTGGTGCGCTCGTTTCCGTGTGGGATATTACATTGTGTCTCCAAAGGGAGGCTTGAATCAATGGGCCAATCAGTGATTTCGAGGATGTAAACACAAGAAGGCATGAAACAATCAAATGCCTCTTGGCTGTTCGAAATAAATTCGATTTTATCATGAATGGAAGTGATTTTGTCTGGGCTTCATTAATTTTGGTTCAGATCTCCAAATATCAGTGTAAGTGGGAGCGCAGAGTAAACATAATATTCACTGATCGGTAGTGTATATTCATAAGGATCCAAGGTCCATTTGTAATATTCAACAACAGAATGTTAATTTATAGTAACAGAGATTTATGTTGTGCGCTACTGATCAGACGGGTCTTTTGGGTACTCATTTCTCATAAATTTCTCTTTTTTTGAAAAAAAAAATTTTGAAAGATTTTTTAGGAATTGTTCATGACCTAGTGTTCATTAATATGCGGGGGTCTATCAGTTTAGTACTGTATTCCACGGAATTTCATCATTGAGCCCAATGATGTTGGTACCTAGACGGTACACCCACCGCTGTTCTTTCTCAAAGAGCCTGCTAGTGATGTTTGTGGTACCAGTGATTTTTTCAATTATTGTCCATTTCATATCATTTGGAGTATGGTTATGTTCCAAATAGTGTCGGCTCAGTTTAGTTGTTGCTTTTTTGCATCGGATATTACTCCGATGCTCACCAATGCGCTGTTTCACTTTTCTTGTTGTCATTCCGATGTAACGTAAGGAACAGGGACACGTTATTAAGTATATCACATTGTTTGAGTTGCAGTTGGTGTGTGCAACTTGTGTCCAGATTTTTCCTGTTTCCAATGAAAGTGATTTTGAGGTTTCTGTTAGGTGACATATGCTACAGTCTGAGCAGGGATAATGCCCTGTAATGGGGGGAAGGCTCCATTGCGAACTTGCCGGATTTTTTCGGAAACTGAAATTAAAGGCATTTTTTGAAGGAAAAACAGACCCTAACGAAGCGACCAGGAAAGGAGATACTGGGCTGAGACCCAATTCAACATTCACTCCTCCTCCTTATACGGTACCAGCAGCCATCACTGCCTTTGAACAGGCAGTGTTTAAGGATTTGGAGGCCAGCCAGAACCCCAAAGTATTCGGGAATTTCACGACTGCGGAATATAAGGCACTAGAAGCTCTACAAAATGACAATTCAATAACCATAAAACCGGCCGATAAAGGCGGTGGTATTGTCATACAGAACACAAGTGACTATGAAAAAACCTGTGAAGATCTTCTAAATGACAACAGGAATTATACCCCATTGATGACTGATCCCTCTACTGACCTGACTAAAAGGATTACCGCTTTAGTCAAACAAGCTGAAGATAATGGACACATCTCTAAAAATGAAGCAGAATTTCTGAATACCAATGAAAATATCATCCCATATTTTTACACACTACCCAAATTACATAAGAACCGTCTGCCACCACCAGGTCGCCCAATAGTATCCGGCATTGGATCACTTCTGGAACCTCTTTCAAGGTTCTGTGACCAATTCTTAAAGCCTTTGGTACAGACAACCCCTTCCTATCTGAGAGATACTAAAAGTCTACTACGTCTCCTGGCAGACATCGCATTCGAGGTCAATTCAGTCACGTTAGTGACCCTGGATGTGGAAAGCTTATATACAAGCATCCCCCAGGACGATACCATCAAAGTCCTGGGTAAGGCACTGGACTCAATTGAATGGAAATATCAAACACCGAAAAAATTCATTATTGATTGTGCAACAATAGCACTCAAAGAGAATTTTTTCTCTTTCAAGGACAAGTTGTTCCTTCAATGCTCAGGGACTTCGATGGGTAGTACCTTTGCCCCAAGTGTGGCTGGGCTATATGTGGCGGAGTTTGAAGCCCAACACATCCTTCCCCCAACTGCGAAATTTGGCTCGTCAATGCTTTTGTGGAAACGTTACATTGACGACATCCTGCTGTTATGGATAGGCAGTGAGAGTAATCTGGAAGCCTTTCTGATGTGGATCAATACCCTAGACAACAATTTAAGATTTACCAACACCACAAGTAAAACTGACATTGTCTTCCTGGATGTACTAATTACGATATCTGGTACTTGTCTAACCACCAAAACTCATCACAAACCAACAGCAAAGAACAATCTATTAGAGTTTAGCAGCTTTCATCCGCGCCCCCTAAAAGAGAACCTGCCTTATGGGCAATACCTTAGGTTAAGGCGTAATTGTAGTAGCATTACTGACTTCAAGGAACAAGCCTCTAGTCTAACTGAAAAACTAAAAGACAGAGGATATCCTCCTGCAATCCTTAACAAGGGCTTTAAGAGAGCTAGAAATCAGCCGAGAGAAGTCTTGCTAGAAGAAAAAACCAACAGCCAAGACCTGGTACCACTCACTTGTGTGACAACATTCAATGGGCTGTCAAACTATATGAAAAAAACCATAAACAAGCATTGGAGTATCATAAAATCAGCAAAAAAAGACTGGGAAAAACCCATGTTTTCTTTCAAAAAAGGCCAGAGCTTAAGAGATGCCCTGGTTCACACCCGCCCGAAACAGAAGAATGACCCTCAGACACCCTCAGTCACTACAGCATGGGGCCTTCCCCCCATTACAGGGCATTATCCCTGCTCAGACTGTAGCATATGTCACCTAACAGAAACCTCAAAATCACTTTCATTGGAAACAGGAAAAATCTGGACACAAGTTGCACACACCAACTGCAACTCAAACAATGTGATATACTTAATAACGTGTCCCTGTTCCTTACGTTACATCGGAATGACAACAAGAAAAGTGAAACAGCGCATTGGTGAGCATCGGAGTAATATCCGATGCAAAAAAGCAACAACTAAACTGAGCCGACACTATTTGGAACATAACCATACTCCAAATGATATGAAATGGACAATAATTGAAAAAATCACTGGTACCACAAACATCACTAGCAGGCTCTTTGAGAAAGAACAGCGGTGGGTGTACCGTCTAGGTACCAACATCATTGGGCTCAATGATGATATTCCGTGGAATACAGTACTAAACTGATAGACCCCCGCATATTAATGAACACTAGGTCATGAACAATTCCAAAAAAATCTTTCAAAAAAATTTTTTTTTTCAAAAAAAGAGAAATTTATGAGAAATGAGTACCCAAAAGACCCGTCTGATCAGTAGCGCACAACATAAATCTCTGTTACTATAAATTAACATTCTGCTGTTGAATATTACAAATGGACCTTGGATCCTTATGAATATACACTACCGATCAGTGAATATTATGTTTACTCTGCGCTCCCACTTACACTGATATTTGCAGATCTGAACCAAAATTAATGAAGCCCAGACAAAATCACTTCCATTCATGATAAAATCGAATTTATTTCGAACAGCCAAGAGGCATTTGATTGTTTCATGCCTTCTTGTGTTTACATCCTCGAAATCACTGATTGGCCCATTGATTCAAGCCTCCCTTTGGAGACACAATGTAATATCCCACACGGAAACGAGCGCACCAAGCCTCGTTTTCGTCAAACCCCGCCCGCGGGGAAGCACACCCCGGCCTCGCTCGGGTGCAGCCACGCCCACCCGGAAGAGCGCCAACAACGTTACACAGCCTTTTTAAACGTCCCCACCGGCCCGTTCTCCATCGTCGGGGTCCGGTTGAGGAAGTACGAGGTGTACAAGCGGGCTGCGAGTGCTGAGGGCGTGAGTAATGCTGCAATGACGATCGGACAAAAACCACGCAATGAAGCTAAGTTGAACGTGATTCCGAATGTTTCTAGCCTATTTTCTCTATCCTTAGGATGTGCCAGGGACACTCCAACCCCCCTCCTGAGACCCATGGTGCAGATAGCGCCTAACTTTAAAGTGAGATATGTTCCTTTATATCAAACTTATGTGTGTGGGTCACTGACTCTTTGTCCATTGATCCTCTGAAACACCTACACCACGTGATTTTAATCCCCTGCAAGCCATTCACGGCTTTTTTAAATCACTATCGTCACTACACTTCCCAGAACTAGATTTATCATCCCTAGAGGGTATGCGGATGGTGTTTAATTCTAGTAGTTAGTCTGGGAACACATTTGCTGCCACTTACTCGGAGCACCCTGAACAGAAAGGCGCTATGGCATAGCTTTACAAATAATTGTTTGTTTGTCTTATATGTCTGTCCGTCTTCTTGTTCCACAGGTGCCAAGACACTCCATAACTAGGAGTGATTTTTCGGAATGAGCATTTGCTCTTCCAATTTTTATGCACTTTTAACATTTTTTTCATTTTCACTTTCACGCCCCCAGGTTAGGGTGGACGATTAGAGTGTCCATACCGCCGGGGTTTAACATTGTCCTGATGAATGCCTAGGTAAAATTAAACCAACACTAAGGCTGAAACATGTTGACTAAGTTATTTCTGAATTAAACCATCCATTACCTTTGGCTTTACAATTCAGACACATAGAACTCTTTTTATTGTGTCCTAGGGATCATTAATAAACTTTTTTTAGATACCCTTTAGACACTTTTAAGTTTAATTTAACCCCTCAACACACCCATCACACAATACCAGCTCCGCAGTCTCCTGGCGTCGCAGCACACCGAAGAGGCATTAGGTCTCTTCGGTGGGGCCCGATGATGAAGCATGACACTGACTAGGTCGGTGTGTGAGGGCTTTCTTTTCAAACCCAAATAGGGTGTGAACTCCTCGAGTCTTTTGGCTCCATCTAAGTGGCTTACAAGAGACATTAACCTCTCTTCTTTTGTTTATTGTCATATTATTGGGGATCAAGAGAGTGTTCCTGTATTTCCCTACCTCTCCCATTGTTTTTTTGTACAATACTTCTCTACTCATACGTAACAAGCCCCTTTATTGGAAGGCTTGGCGCCGAAGAGGGCTGATATGGATTTCTCAACTATTCTCACACTCTTCTTTCATACCTTTCACAACTCTTCGTTGCCTCTATGATCTACCCACTTCTTTTATCTGTAACTATCTCTTGCTCAGGGAAGCAGTACTGACTGCTTACACTCGCTTCTCTCAGACACACTCCTCTCTTACTTCCCCCACCCCTACCTCATTACTCCATTCCTTTTTACGCATTACTCCCAAAGCCTCCTCCATTTACAAGCATCTCCATACTAGTGACTCCATCAGACCCAAATCGAAAGTGGAGGAGTGTTGGGAACAGGATTTCACCACATCTTGGTCAGTTTCACTATGGGACAAGATTTGGACTAAGATCCGCAAATCCTCGAGAGCGGCGACCTTGACACAGTCTTTGTTCTTCATTTACAATAGGCTTCTCTTTACTCCCTCTGACCTTCACAAGCGTTTCCCAGACACTCCCCACATATGCTGGTCTTGCTCTTCCCCACAAGCGACTCTGTTTCATATGCTGTTCCTATGTAAATCTGTACATGACTTTTGGTTGCAGGTTTGGGCTCAAATCAATGTAATTTTTCATACTTGTATTCCTTTTTCTTACACTAACATTTTCCTAGGTAGTCTCTCCCCTTGTTGGGAAGATGTTGAATTGAACCTTCAGATTATTGATTTACTGCTAGCTGTTGCATTTCAACAGATTACGGCCAACTGGAAGGACTTTTCTAACATCTCCTTTAAAGCGTGGTGGTATAACGTCTGCCACAATCACAGACTAGACACTGCTTTTGTTTTTCCAGCTCACATGGCTGCCAAAAGAATGGACTTATGGCTTCCTGTCACGCTTTATCTTGATGGTTGTGCTAAAAGTTCGTTTCACCCGTTGCCCTTGCAGCAAGAAGTCTTCAAACCTCCTTAAATTGCTCCTTTCATTCCTTCTCTTCTTTGTTTTACCACTTTCATGCTCCTTCTTTGCGCATTCATACAGGTACAAACAATGTTTTCTTCTTTCTTTAGCTCTTTTGCCCAGATTTTCTTTCTTTCTATTATTGTTTATAATTATATTGTTTTCATTGCCTACTAATGTTCTCAGCATTTTATACTCTTTGTGTATTTTGTACTGACACCTTGTTTTTCCCCTGCATATTCAATAAAGATTTTTCTTGAACTTAAAAAAATACTTAGGGTATGCAGGTATGAAGGCAGAAGATGATGACGATGATGATGAAAGTCTGAGCACTGAGTTGGGTGACCATAAATGACCAGATGACCAGAATCTTCCAATAGCACCAAGCTACCCCTCAGGAGTGAACTTGCACTCTATAAATGCGCCTTTCATGTTACATTTTACATGACTGTGCCCACCATGGAATACAGAGTATGTCTGGCATAGTGTTTGGTGTTAGGGCCCATGAAAACACGTACACGCGAGGCCATACCTTTTTTTAAAATCAAAATATTTAACCATCTGGAGAAGCTTACAAAAATCTCACACTGACACTTCAATGCACACGTCATCAAACGGCAGAAATACTGATCATAAACACACGAGTCCATAGTTCTTTCTGCAGTTTCTGAATTTTTGGTGCACTATTAGAGTGTTCAAGGCGGGTGTACGTTTTCCCATGTACACAATAACAAGCATGATTTTTCTGTATGTTTATTCCTCATCCAAACCGGGCTGATACTTCCTTTAATGACGCCATTTCCCTTGACGGCATTTGACGTCAGCATCATATCAGGAACCCCCCCCCCCCACCCCCCAGGGGAAAAAACAGCTTCCGCGTGACTACAACGCAAAAGAAAAACAAAGTTTGAGTGGCAGAAAATGCCCCCGGAATCCCGCCGCGGCCGCACCGGAAGTCAGGCAAGGTCACCTGTGACGGGGGCGGGGCCGCGTCCGGACCGGAATAGGAGGCAGGCGGAGTAAATGTGTCTCGCGGCCCGGGGCTCCTGTGAGCGTTGGAGAGCCCCGGGGCCGCCAGCAGGAGGTTGCGCAAGTGTTACGGGGCTCCCTTGACCAAGAGGGAGCCCCGGGAAAGGAGCTGGCAAGAGCCGCAGCGTGAACTCTGCGGAGGGGGCACGAGGCACATGCCCGGTGCCTGCCGCGTGCTGAGAGCAGAGTCCCCCGAGATTGGCCCGGTAAGTTCAAAAGGGCTGGGGGGTCTCGGTACACTCGTGTGTGTGTGTGCTCGTGTGTGTATGTATGTGTGCGGGGGTGTGTGTCTCTGTATGTATGTGTGTGCATGGGCGCTCGTGTGTGTGTCTCTGTGTATGCGCATGTGTGTGGTGTTGGAGCTTCCCAGGAGACAGCAGCTGGCCACATCGAGCGCGTTCGCGTGCGCGTGGCCCGCTCAAATCGCCTCCTTTGAGAGGAAATGCGCGCAGCCAGGTGCTGTCTCCTGGGAAGCAGACTCGCTAACAATAGGTCTCTGGCGGACACAGCGCTTAGCGCTGTTAAACGCCACGAGACCTAAAAAAGGAATGCCTGAACTTCACAACAGTAATCACAACCCTTTTTACATCTGTGATACTTTTTCATCCTGGCACCCAAGAGCCGTTGAATAAATATGGTCATCTGCAAGGTCCTTAGTGTTTCTTGATAACCCTGGTGGCAACTCTGTATCCTCCTGAAAAGTATGTGTAAATGCTTATTGGTATTTATAATTTGACCCAAGCAGCCAAAGGTTGGGAAGCAAAGATGATCATGACATACATCAGGGACAATTTTAAGGTGGACGTGAGAAGGCCCTTTGTGTCCTGGGAGTTGAGACTGCCCATCTCCAGTTTCCTGCTGGGGAGGACCTGGCCCTCCACAGCTGGAACATGCTTTATGCCTGCTATTGGTCTGATTTCACCTCACAACATGTCTGAAGGAGTCCTAGGGCCAAGTGTGCACCAGCAAGGAAACTAAGGCCTAAGGACCTTTGTAAATCGGTGCACCACCGTAGAGACTGAAGACACGAGAGTGTCTGTCTGCTGCATAAAGGGCCTTCTTTGTGGGAGATTGATGTAGTACACTGAGGGGAATCAGGCCTTGAAGGCCTCAGCATCTGGAGGTTGAGAGGGCAGATCCAAGGTCAAATGTCCAGATTGTTTCAACAATGAGGGAAAACAACTGGACCAACAATGAAGATGCATATGGGGGAATGAGGTATTTGTTTTAAGATACTAGGTCTGAATAAGCACACAATGACCTGCATAGTTTTTACATGCACAAGATGCTACTGGAGCATGATGAAGTCTACCTGAGAACTTTATGATATGTAATTGGAGGCCTCTGTGGAAGTATGCCGTGATAATGAACGTTACCAGTGTACAGATTTTTTGTATAGAAACATATCTTTTGAGCAGGACACATTAGAAACATTGTTCTGATTGCACCATAAAAAGTCTAATGAAGTAAAATGTACCTCTGGTGGAGAAAACTGAAGATCACCCTCCATTGGAAGGG
The DNA here is from genome assembly GCF_964261635.1 of Lissotriton helveticus. Classification (NCBI taxonomy): domain Eukaryota; kingdom Metazoa; phylum Chordata; class Amphibia; order Caudata; family Salamandridae; genus Lissotriton; species Lissotriton helveticus. The sequence continues at coordinate 1,246,047,771 of NC_136059.1, read as the reverse complement.
ACATATTTACACTTTTGCAAGATACATCTGGGGGACAAATCAAGGGTGTGCTGAGACGACTATGCGGTTGCTGAACTCATGCAGCTTGTGACAGGCTTGAACCCTGAAAACAGCTACCGAGGCCTGTATCAGCAGCTGCCCATGTGTATGCTGGTAGATGCTATCAGACGCTAGACAGGTATCAGATCAGTAAAAGAAAATAGAAACAAGGCAGGGATGTGGTGAGCAAATTAGGAAGAAAAATATGGTCATTTTAACAATCACTAAAGTTCAACAATGACGGTGAAGACCAGAAATATTATCAGTTGATGATACAGAAAAGACATCCTATTTGTACCCCATGAAAGTTGTAAATCATTGTCTTGAAACTGTGAAGGACAACCCCACTCAGTGCTTGCAATGGAGCAAGAGAGACAAATACAACAAGACACAGACATTGAAAGAGAAACAAATCAATTTTCCTGATAAATCTCTCATAGCAGATGGTGGCCTACAGGTTTGAGACACCATAACAGAGATGTTCCTTTAGATCCTCAAAGGAACTTTAACTTTGATGGGCGAAAAGATTGATGTAGACTGAGTGGATGTCTCTTTTCAGGACCAAGATCTATTGAAGATCACATACCAAAGCAGATGGGAGAGCATCAGGAATGTCAAGACATTATGCAAAAATGAATGTGAAGATGATAAACTTCTTGGCTTCCTAAAAATAACTTGAAGAAAGAGAGATTTGGTTATACCAGAAAGATTGAAATGTTGAAAATAGGCATAAGCCGCCAGTGAGGGTAGCATACTTTTCAGGAAGCTTTATTGTGGAGTATCCCAACAGCACCCTAGGTTCAAAGTCTCTCCCAGGAGAGCTGTCTAGGCCCTTCAAGTGCCTGAGCACAACAAAGAAATAACACATGAAGCACTGTGATACTAAAAAAAGATAAGAGATGAAAATATGGTTTGTCGGTTATACAGGACATACGTCAGTGAGGAAAACTAGGAAACTCAAAGGGGAATTCTGAAAAGGTGCAAGAAACAGAAAATTCTCAGATTGCTTCAAACAAGGTAGAAGAAACAATTATCAATGAAGAAGAATCGTGATATGTGCCACAGAGCCTCAAAAATGCTGAGATTAATCACATTTACAAAGGTTGGTGGGGAAAAAAGGAGGTTTTAATGGCTTGCCATAAATAGATAAATCAGAACAGGTAGCTGACATAATTCCTAATTTTGAAACGTTGAGCCAAGTTTGGGAGTGCCAAGGAGGAGTGACAGGGAGATCTTGGGGAGAAGGGAATTGAAAACAGCTCGGTGCAAAAAGTTTGAGGAAGAAGGGCTTAGTTGTGGACCTCGTTTGACATAAGTTAAATGCTATATTGGTGAATGGAAAATCAAATATCCTTTTATACAAATAGCACTTTATTTTTCTACCGTGAACCAGTAAACATAAGGGCTAATGAATGTGGTGAGCTTGTATGGTACCAGTTCTGGCCAGGTGGTCAAATTTGAAAAATGACTTTTTTTTTGGTACAGGCTTGTTGAAGAAGTGGTGATTTGACTTGACCATCTTGAGATAGAGAAAGTTACATTCAAGTATCTGTGTATGCATCTGGAAAGTGGAAGGCATACTAATTAGTTATGTGAATCAGAAGGGGCTATGCCTCCCCAGCAGCATTTGTAACATTAGTTGATCAGTATATTATTGTGATATAGGAATGCCCAGCATGCTTGCTATTAATGCGCACCGCACAGAGTAGTTATTGATGAATGGCTGAACATACCTTTAAAGGATTCTCTGTCCAACTGGGAAGAGGCTTGATGGGGAAGGTTTTGTCATTACTTATGATATGTGGAGGGGAGTTCGAGGGCAAGTTTCCAAATACCAGGAGATTGGCCTTCCGCTCAACAAAGTGATCTTCCCAGGTGAGCAGTGACCCTGGTACAAGGGATAATGGCTCCTCTGTGCTTTTTCTATTCATGAACTCAGGAATGTATTCTTGATTCAAAGTTTTACAAAGTTCATTAGGCCCAACTTGGCATTTTATGCAGGATACCCTGACCATACGGATTCCCTACGCAGGCCGTCCCCCCTTTTTACTGCTGTAAAACATGTTACGCCCTGAGATTTAGTATGAAGCTGCCAAGTTTACATCAGACTTACTCCTAGTTTCAAAATAGAACAGGTCATCATTTTCTGTAAAGAGATTCCCTCCCCTGTAATCCAATCTCTGGGTAAATCAAAGGAATAACCACCTGTCAATCAGAACAAAGGAGGTAACCACCTACTGAGATTGGAATGAGTATTCTGAACCTGGTCCCACTGACAGCAAAAGCCCCAACATCTGAACTAACTATCACTTCAGGCGGCTTCCTTGGGTGTAAATCCTCTCTCTGCTAAGATGTTTCCGGGCATGATAATTCATGTATAAGTGTCCATTTGCAGCTACTGGAATGTTTAATTGACTTGAGTGGCTGACAACATTTTAAGTTATACTTTTAATCTCTTTCAAAGTAGATTTTAGCAGTAAGATATCAGACCTAAGCTTTTTGGATAAAACATAGATCTCACTTCCAAAATAGTGCATGCGGGCACCTCATCAGATATATCTTTTAATTCCTTTTGAGAAAATAAATGGCAGATATTGTGTAGGTTGTGAATTGGCTTCAGGTAACTCAACCACAAATGCTGCAAAAGCGCACAGGTGGCAATTAGACATCTCCTTTGAAGCTACAATCATGATGATGCATGATCCACGCGAAGGAAGAATTTGCTACAGCTACTTGGTGCTTAAAGTGATATTTTGAGTATTGTGATTGCATAATTCCTTGAGTTTCATTGTCATTGTTTCGAGCAGGTGTATGGATGCACCGGTTATCTCTTAGGTAGGTTTTATGTGCAAAATACAATTCAGCCTAAAGCAAGCAGTATTGTTGTACTTTCGCTGAGTATAACTCTTAATACGATAATATTTAAACCAGTGCACGCATCAGAACACGCTTTTGACCAAGACTTTTCTCAAAAAATGTTAAGGAATAGTACAATTATCACCTCTATGAACTTGATGGATCCTATGCCTTTTTTGTAAAGCAAAAGTGTCCACTAAGCTGTTATCTGTAATTTGTGGGGTTGGCTATTATGAAATAATTAAATGGAAAATATAACCTAAAGATTCAGATTTTCCTTCCACTTCCGAAGAGATGGAAGGAATTAGCCTCCAGATTAAGGGCCTGATTAAGATTGTGGCCGGCATGGTTACTATATCACAAACGTGACGGATATCCCGTCCGCCAAATTACTATTCCATGATATCCTATGGAACTTGTAATACGGTGGACGGGATATCCGTCACGTTTGTGAAGGAGTAACCCGTCCGCCAAGATCGTAATTAGGCCCCAAGTCATTACTCATTTAGAGAATAAACAAGACTGTGTGCTGTCCATGGATACAGTGATAGAACCCATGGCCCAATGTGTTAAGTCTTTCTGAAGTCACAGAGCCTGCAGTTTCAAAATCACCAGCTTTGTGACTTACAAAATGCAAGCCACAGTATACAAAGGGCACATAACGATTCAAAAATAACTTCACAGAGCCTTCCCTTTATAGGTGCCTTCTCGGATACTGTGCTGTTCAGGGTCTTCTTGTCAGGATTACGCTCCAAAGGATCCGGCTGTTGCTCATAGGGGTCCACCTCCAAATGTTACCAACTCCCTGACCTTTAAATACAGGGAGTTCGAACCATTAGGCGAGGGATATAAGGGAAGGGGAAGGAACTGCTGGGACAATAGGCTCTGAAATGACATAAACATAAAGACACTGTTATATAGTGCATACAAATAAACTGCTACTCTCATATATTCTCGCTATGAGGAGGTATACCTGAAGGATCATAAACACACATCCAACAGAAGAAACATCATCCAGACAGCAGTTCAGGAACTTAAGAAGAGACACGCCCAGTTCTCAACTCCTGAAATAAGGAATAACCCTGCTTTCAATACTGGTTGAGGCTTTCTAGCAATCCAGGGAATAATAGAGATTGGAACAAACTCAGTCCATCTCTATAAACACTCTATTTCAATGTCTTGTTCCAAGAATATTATACCATCATATTCCTGTAAATTCAATGTACTTAGTATTCCATAACATGTAGTCCGGTTTACACACGGTAGAACGTAGTGGTCACCACAGTCCTCCGCTGTACAAACACAAAGTAAACGTCCAAGAAAACACGGCAGCAAGTGGTCTCCTAACTCACGTTGCTCCGCAGTGATCGTAGAAAGAAAACATAATTAAACGGCAACGCGTGGCAACAGTACACACAGCGCTCCGCTAATAAGATATGAAAACAAATCAATTTCATGGCAACATGTAGCGCTTACCACAATGCTCCACAACCAAATCAAAAATGCCAAACTGTATTCTGAACGGTAACGCGTGGTCCACCGACTCAGCGTTCCGTTCTAAGCCAGAAGTGCAGCCGCGCAGGAAAGACTCACTGATCCAGGGTACATCAGGACACCAGGGTTCTGAACAGTAACGCGTGGTCCGCCCACTCACAGCGTTCCGTTCTATGCAGTATGCGCAGCCGCGCAGGATCAACTCACCAACCTCGGAGTTCAATCCAGACCAAAGAAAAGGGATGCTTGGATCAGCAACTGGAGCTTGAGGGGATATGAGAGACTAGCTCTCCAGGATGCCAAAACAGGAAACCAGAACAGAATAACGCGCATCTGCTGCAGCGGGCGATGTCATTAAGTACCTCCCACTACAAGAGGCTCATGGGAGTTGTAGTCTTTGGACATTAGGTAGGCGCCAAAAACACGAATCCTGACACTTCTAGGTCATGATGTGAGGATAGGTGAGGTTTCTTGGCTTGCTGGCTTCCTGCATCCTGCTTGTCGACTACGCCAGGTGGCACATCTGTGCTCTGCAGTGGCCTGTCTCCAGATGCCATCAACATCCAGTGATGGCTGCTCAACTGCAGTTGGGTCAGCAGCAGACACTGTTCCTTTCTCTACTAAGACCTGGCAGTGGTGACAGATGTATCACTGATGCATGGGGGGGGGGTCATCTAGGGGGAGTTTTAGATCAGAGGAATCTGGTCTCTGGCAGAAACCTGGCTCCATATCAGTCAGTTGCTGTTGCAGGTTATTCTTTTCGTGCTGAAGACATTAATGCCATTCATAAAGGGGAGGCAGGTGCGGGTTCTCATGAAAAGCACTTGTGTCATGTCACACTGCAACAAGCAGGATGTAATAAGTTCCAGGGTCCTGTGCCAAAATGCTGTACACCTCAGGCATTGAATAGAGAATCAACCACCTGACGGGATCCTTGAATGCCAGGGTGGACAAGCTCAGCTGACGGCACCTTGGGGATCACGGATGGCATCTACATCCCGAAATAGAACAGAGCATCTTCCTACAGTAAAACGAACACTGGCTAGATCTTTTTGCCACTGTCGAAAGCACAAAATCAAAACTTTTGCGTATTGGAGTTCCCACAAAAACTCTTACTAGGAGATACATTCCACCTGGAGAGGAACACAGGACTTCTGCACTCCTTCCTAACCCTGCCTCTCCTGCCCCAGGTTCTAAAGATCATGAACTGTCCAGGCACATCATACTAGTGACTCTCGATTTGGCTAGGACAGTGTGGTACCCAAACCATCTGGATGTCATCATTTGTCCCCCGGTCAAACAACCACTTTGGGAAGGGAAGGGTTCTGCACCCAAGCCTGTGCAATTTACACCTCCATGAATGGAGATTGTCAGGGGCATTTGACTGCATGTGATCTACCAACCCAGGTTGTTGATGTCTTCTTTTCTATCAGGCATCCATCTACGACGTCCATTTACGCCGGGCACTGGGACAAATCTCTGGCTTAGTGTGGAGTTCACAAGACATACCCTTTACATGCCAAACTGGTGGATGTTTTATTGTTTGTTTTGTCTTTGGCCAAGAAAGGTTTTACAGTGGGCATTGTTAAGATTATTTGTTAACCCTTTTAGTGTTTTTAAATTTGCTGGACCAACCATCCTTGTTTAAATCACCTCTTGTGATGCAGTTTATTAAAGGTTTGACACACATGTTCTCTCCCAAACCATTGTTGATGCCACAGTGGGACCTTAACTTGGTCATGACACTTTTCACGTGTACTCCCTTCGAGCTGAACTGTCCTCCCATTGCCAAAGAAACCTTCTGCGAACCCTTCAATGCTCATCAACTACAGACTGATCTCCCTTCTACCATTCCTGGCCTAGGTCTTAGAGAAAATCATCAACAGACACCTCACTGAGAAACCGCGTAGAGAAATCTCGCCGTGAGGTTTATTTTCCACGCTCGCTCGCCAACTTGATGTTGACGATCGCGAACGAGGAAAAATGTTGCCGGGAGGTGGACTTTCCTCACTCGTGCTCACCAAACTGGATGTTGATGAACGCAAGCAAGGAAAAAACTCTGTGAGCTCCGCGTAACGTGGAGTGCAGAAAACTCTGCAAACTCCGCGAGCAGAGCAGAGTTCACCGCCCAGGCTTATTGAAGGCCTGACTTCTCGAGTTGTCCCACAAGGCCCTTGGTATGGCTAGACTTGCACCTCCTCAGCGCCAGGATACCCTTGTGGGTGATAGGGAGCTCTACACATCTACATAACATTTACAAATTGTGGGGGAGATACTGAGGTGACTTGCAGATTAAAGGTTTGAATATCAATAAGACACCTCCGTGGTTAATGTTCCAAAAGTAGACCACTGTCTAATGGTGGCTCATTGGGTTAACACAGCTACTGTCACGGTGGAAGTCAGGAAAAATTGTTCTGGGAGTATGTTCGATAAAACAACATGAATCAAAACAGAGGATGTGGGGGAGGTGGGCAGAGGGTTTTCTCCAGAAATATTTCCAAACGGTTGTAAGATTTTAAAACAGTACATAAATGTATTGTCCTTTGTATTTTTGTTTTATTTATTTGGCCACATGATATGGGGGTAAATATGTGCATTATAAATCAAGTTGAGTAATAAAATTTAAAAGCCACTTTAGGAGATTTACTTTCGACCCAAGGAATTATTAGTAAAGCTTGTGAGTATATAAAGTGTACTTGTTGAGTAACATTGAACAAAACTGTACACGGTGTAGAGATAATTATACAGGTAATCTGGGGGATCTCCCCAAAAGCGATCTTTGACATATTAAAAAAAAATAATAATACATCCCAAAAAGCACAGTGAAGCAGTGACGTTACTCAAACCTGTAAAGAATGTAAACACAATTTACAGGGGATTTTGACACACTTCGCTAATGAACTTTTGGGAAAACTCACAGCAGAAGGTACATTTCAATATATAATTGAGTAGCATTGGTGAAAACTGGATAGCATTTTTAAACAGTGTTGTCGGTGAGTGGTTTTGAATTATGCATTAAATGAATGCATGGGAAATATATGGCAATTGGTGCACCTTACAGCATATTTCACTGAAATTACCACTAGCAATGGGTTGGGCTTTAGCGTAAATTCTGTAGAGGGTCTGAGCTTGAAAGAAGTGTCAGTAACCGATGCATGTTGTTGCCACCTGCTCATTGAAGGGCCTAAACATGTGTGACTGGGCCTGTCCATGGCCAGAAATAAGGCATGGATTTTCTTTGCTGCAGGCAAAAAAGCATTACACTCTGGAGTGATGTGTGTCCACCAATAAAAAGGCAATCTGGCCATGTCCTTGATCACTACCTGTGTGGAAATTCAAATTTAGCAGTCATTGGCAGTTTTCCATCAGCCCTTACAATCCGTGCCAATATATCTCAGTGATCAGCATTATTAATCTGAAGAAAGGGGCACGCGTGGTTAAATAACAGCATCACATTTGCCCCCATCAACACATAGTAGCCTCAAATTTAGCACAAATATATAGGGCGAATCTACCAACATTGGCAAGTCAATTGGACATCTATTAGATTTATGACGTTTCATGTTTCGTAATGCAGGCATGTAACTTTTTGAAACAAACTTTTCCAGCTAGTTAACTCCCTAAGGCTGGTTCTTACATAGAGCACCCGAGTGTAACATATGTAGAAATCTTGCAATTAAATGTTGCCATTGTACAAAAACGATTATTTACGAGAAGTTTTAAAATTCGCTTACGGTGTTTAATATATTCGAAGTTGTGTATTACCATGATCCAAAATTGTTTTCATTAAATAAAAAAGATTAAAAAAACGTGAAATTCAGAAGAAACTTTTCAAATTCCAGCTATGTTGCCACGGATTTCCTCTTAATCAGGAGCAGGGCTCCCACTTAGGAGACCGCTCATGTGCTTAATGCTAAGCCTTATCACATAAGCCATAGTAGACAAGGAGCAGGTGGCAATGGTGTCTACAATGAACTGGCTAGATAGTGAATAGATCTGATAAATGTTATAGCTGCTGATATATATGTTATGCCATTTCATGTTCAGGTATGCCACTGTAGACAATTCAACAGAGTTCAATGGCTGTCTGTTATCAAGGTTAGTCTTGTGCACTGCTGTCTGGGATATGAGTGTGGTGTTCAGCATAAGACCAGAAGCACCGTTTCCTTGCCAGGTTTTGTAGATATCCACACAATATACATTTAGGTGGAGTTACTGTAAATTGATATTGATATTGATATTGATATGTATTTGTAGAGCGCTCGTTCGCCCGGGGGCTTCATGGCGCTATAGACAGGGACACAACGCATCAGTCAGAGGAAGCATAGAGGAACTCATCAGAACGCTTGGGAAAAGAGCCATGTTTTGAGGGAGTGTCTGAAACTGAGAATGTTTCCACACGTTTTAAGGTGAAGAGGAAGGGAGTTCCAGAAGGCAGCCGCAAGGTGGTCAAAGCAGCAACCTCCAAGACGCTTCCTTTTGTAAGTAGGGACAGTCAGAAGATGTTTATACATAGAGCGAAGATTCCTGGGGGGGTCATATCTTTTGAACAGATCTCTGATAAATAGGGGGCCAGATTGGTGTAGGGACTTAAATAAAATACAGCCAGTCTTAAAAGCCACCCGTTGCTCAACAGGCAGCCAGTGTAGTTGTTTTAGGCCCAGTCTGACAGACTGCCTCTTAGGTAGGTTCAGAATGAGTCTGGCTGCCTGATTCTGAATCAACTGGAGGCGTTTTAACTCGCCGGCCTGGAGCCCAAGGTAAAGACTATTGGAGAAGTCCAGTCTAGACAGAACCAAGGAGATGACAATCTGTGTGAGCGCCTCCAGAGAGAAGAAACGAGCGATTTTCTTAATTTTCTTCAGCTGAAATAGACTGGAGGACACCACTGCGCTGACCTGCCTTTTCAGAGAAAGATCTTCGCTGAGGAAGATTCCGAGGCTCTTAACTGAGGGCGATTTAGATGGTGGGACTCCCATGCTGGCTGGCCAGAAGCCAGGGTTCCAGCTGAGTACACTCTGCCCAGGCAAGACCAGCTCAGTCTTGCCTGGGTTGAGCTTCAGGTGACTGCAGCTCATCCAACTCAGGATGTGAGACATGGTGTTTTGAAACACTACCACTGAGTCCTCGGTGTTTAAAGGAAAGATGAGCTGCAAATCATCTGCGTAGTTGAAGATGGTGACTCTGGTGTCCCTGAGGGAGTACAGCAGGGGGCGTAGGTATAAATTAAAAAGTAGCGGTGACAAGGAGGAGCCCTGAGGGACTCCGCAAGTAGTAGGAATAGTGGGGGCCGTGAAGGAGCCCAATCTCACGGATTGGGTGCGGCCAGTAATAAATGAGCGAATCCAGCTCAACGCAGGACCCCTGAGACCGGCCTGTTCGACACGGTTGACCAAGATGGTATAGTCAACCGTGTCGAATGCCGCTGATAGATCTAATAGTACCAGAGCCTGGTGGATCCCCTCGTCGGCATTCCGCCTCAGATTGTTCTGAACTGAGACGATGACTGCTTCAGTAGAATGAAGAGGGCGGAAGCCAGCCTGGTTAGGCGCAAGGTACTGTGATTCTTCCAAAAATTGGGACATGCTGTCACAAACATGGGCCTCCAATATTTTGGCACAGTACGGCAGCAAGGAAATGGGCCTATAATTGAGAGGATCCGACGGATTAGCCCCAGCTTTTTTCAACAAAGGGATGAGAAGAGCTTTTTTAAAACTGGCAGGGACCAAACCCTGTGAGAGGGATCCATTCATCATGAAAAGCATGCTCTCAGGGATCGCGGCTCCCACTTCCCGCAGGATGTAGGGAGGGCAGATGTCATCAGGGGAACCAGATTTAACTTTGAGGAGGAGTTTAGATAGACAGACAGCATCAATGGCACCATCATTTGCATAGTCACTGGTTATCCTTAAAATATGGCATTGCTCTGCCCTTCCTGGACCTACAATGGGCACACCTACCATATATGGTTGCATTCAGTTTGAAAAGGGGATTTTCGATAACATGACTGAGCTCCCATTAACACAACCCCCACTACTACACAATGAAGTTGTGCCCTTTTTATTTTCGAAAAATGAGTCGTGACACGGTGGAATGGCCACTGTATGAATACAGAATAGATAGCTTATGACAGGGATGTGAAAAATAAAAGCACAAGATCCTTTTTCACCAAAACCTAACATTTGATCAGGGAATAAAACTTGATCTAAAAATTGCTGAAATAGGTAGGGACCCACAAATAAGACAGAACTGGGTGATAGAGCATGCCCTTCTTTTGGCATAAAATATAGTTTTGTAATATTCCAACCTCATCGAGGGGCCACATTTAGTAAACTTTCATGCAACGCCATGCAGCAAGACATCTTGCTGCACTGCTTGAAAGAGAGAGATCAGGAATGCACCATATTTACCACTATATGGCGCATTCCTGTTCTGGTGCACAATCTGCTGCGTAGCGCCAACATGGGCACACTTGTGTCAGAGTTCTAGGGTGACTTCTTTTCTGGCAGGATTGTTTTAGTGCAGGAAGAGTCACCTTCCTGCACAAAAAATAAACCCCCAGAGGTATTTTCCTCTTTCTAAGTGTGCTGCAAATGCAGTGGAAACAAACACCCCCAGTACAGAGATCTGGGCCTCAATTCATAGTTGTTTTGCTTACCACGCCATTGTTAAATCTGATGTCCTTGCGACACCCTGTGTGATGCAAGGGCAACGCAATCCCTTAATAAATCTAGCCCCTGGTATCAAAGCTGGCCCACCATGTATTGTAGGCACTAGCTATGCAGAAAGAATCAGGTAAATGATGGAATAAAGGTAGAGTTAGGAAAATGTTGGAGTAAAAGGAGAGCTATGAAAAGTGAAAAAGAGGTTGTCATTAAAATGGTTCAATAAAAGCACAGACAGGGAAATGCTGGTTTGTACAGACATTCCAAAACAATAGAGGAAGTGAAGAGGTATTGACAGAATCACCCTCCAATCTGATATATATAAACAAAAAGATTCTATCAATGTGTGGTGATTTAATTTTTATTTTTTATTATTTATTTCTGTGGGTGGTGAAAAACTAATAAATAAACTCTCTCTTAGGGTGATAAAGATGAGAGCACAATGTGCTTTTTAAAATACCCCTCACACACTAAAAAAATCCAATAGTGTCATGCTTCATCATTGGGGTCTTCCCGTCCCTCTACGGGGCGGGGCGTGCTACGACCTGACCGACTACGCGGGAGCACTAGTATGGTGACAGGGCTATGTGACAGTGCAAAGTGAGTGATGTCAGTGAAGTGTAGGGACCTAATAATGTGTGGGAATTAAAAAAAGTTAAAAATCCTCTGGCTAGTGGAAAAAATCAATTTATTCACTTCCCTAGCTGGGGACGTTAAGAAGGGGGTTTTGAATTAGAGCAATTCGCTATAACCTGGTCTACATGTTTCGTAGGCAGTCCCCTACTGCCTACTCATCAGGACCTTCTAATGGTCCCTACTAGAACAAAGCTCAGTTGCTAAGTGTAATAAGCCTGTCGTCCTAAAAACTAGCAGTAAAAATCCACTGTTAGTTTTAGCTTAAGGGCATGAGCTGGCCCTATGTAAGCAGAAGTATCAAAAATAATGACCTGATTGTGGTCTCTGTAAAGCAAAAAGAAAAAAGGGAGAGAAAAGCACAGATTTTTACAATTGTAACTGTAGTTTGTCTTTGGGCACTCATTATTATTAGCGCCACAAGTCCCACTTTTTTGTTTCAATTACCCATACCACAAAGGATGCACTTAAGACTTTATGGACAGAGTGATGGTTCAATCTGCCATCCCCTGGATGTTCGTTTTTTTGCCGAACATTGTGATGCCCCTTGTAATTAGGGTTTTTTTTTGGACAGAGTGATGGTTCAATCTGCCATCCCCTGGATGTTCGTTATTTTGGCCGAACATTGTGATGCCCCTTGTAATTAGGGCTGTTTTCATCTCAACACACACACACTCTCATAACTCAATGCACACAGCGGCACCCCACAGGGTTAAAAACGAGGAACCCGACTTATTCAATGCCAGTAGTGGTCTTAGAATCCATCATTAAAATCCCCAAAGGGCACACCCCAATTTTTGAATAATTAGCGATACATACTGCTGTGGCGCATGTGATATGCCCCATGAGCTGACACTCGGTAGGTATTCACCGCGGCGCCCTGAAAAAGAGAAACCGCGCCCTTAGCATCCCAATAAACACACACCCGAAATAAATGCAGCCCCTGTCTCAAAAGCCAAGTGTTTAGAGACCTTTGGCAAAGTCCATAACTCACATTGTCCGCATAGTCATTAAGCCTTACTTCTACCCGAGATGCCGCTCTGAAGAGTGATCGCGTCTGAGGCACGGTGATCTTATGAGCTACACTGGGCGCCGGTGTCGCGTAGGAAGTCTACTTGCAAGACTAGAGCGCTGACCCAAAATGGCCGCCCAGAATGGAACGGGAGTGTACTATTACGGAAGTCTTTCTTCCGTGCCTATTAGGTTTACAGAAGTTACCAGCCCAGATGATATTTTGGTAAAAAACATATTCGGTGGAAATGTAATCCCATCATATCAGCTCGTAAATTCTCAGGGGTAATTCTCATAAACGAACACTTCTGTGGAATTGGTTTTGTTAAATCACACTGGAACCCCTTTGGAAGGCAAACGGGCCAGAGTGTGTTACAGGTTCACAGATTGAGTATGCAAATATATAGGGTAAAAAACTGTCAGGCCTCTGCCCAGATTGTGTTTACAGGATCGCAAAATTTACCAGTATGAAAGATAAGGGGACTACCCTCGGCCGGTGAACACCAGGAGCTGGGTAATACCTAAGGCTTTTCAGAATTTTGGTCTATGGGTTATAAAAGGCTTGGCAAATGTTTTCATTGAGTTGCTGATAGGGCGCAGAGTTTGTGCAAATTGGCCATGGGCGAGGTGCCTCTCAATGGGGAGTGGGGGTACATAACCTATAGCTGCCCCCACGGAATTTCATCGTTCAATCCATGTTTGTTGGACTGGACACGAAAAACCCATCTTTGTTCTTTTTCCAGTAGATGTTTCTCGTTGTCAATCTGTTCAATTACTGTCCAAGTTATGTCTTCAGGTTTATGCCCACTTTCCAAGAAGTGGTTTGTTAGTTTAGTACTCGCCTTCTTACATTTGATTGTACTTTTATGCTCACCTATTCTCAACTTCACTGCCCTGCTCGTCATGCCAATATATTCGAGTTTGCAGGGACAGGTGATGAGATAGACGACGTTGGAACTGTTACAGTTGCTGAAGGCTCTCTGTTCCCATGTGGTCCCATTATTAAAAGTTAGTTTCTTGCTCTTTTTGGTGAGGCAGCATACCTTGCATCCGCCGCACGGGTAGTGCCCTTGTACAAAATTGGGATTGCTTTGGGTGTTGGCCTTGTTGTCCTTGGGTCTGGTGTGTACCAGTATATCTCTGACACTCTGTGCTCTTTTGTGTGAAAACATGGGTTTCGGAATTTCGAGACCTCCGCTATTAAGAATCTTCCAGTTCTTATTAATGATCTTGGTTACTAGATCGGAGTTAGTGTTATATGTGGTGACACATATTGGTCTCTGCACTTCCACTGTTTTCACTTTCTCCTCCAGGAGGCTCTCTCTGCAGTTGTTCCTTGCTCTTTTGTAAGCTTGGTCGATGATTTTTTGAGGGTAATTCCTCATTTGTAACTTCTTCCTTGGATCATTTGACTGTGCTTTGAAATTGGCGACTTCCGTGCAGTTCCTACGGAGTCGCAGAAACTGGCCGTAGGGTAGATTATCCCTCAGATGTCTCGGATGGAAGCTTTGGTACATCAAAAGACAGTTCTTTGAGGTGCTCTTAAAGTGTGTCGTTGTCATCAGTCTGCCATTTTTGGGAAAGATGTTCAGATCAAGAAATACCAGATTAGTTTTTGTGGTGACACTGGTGAATTTGAGGAACTCGTCTTGGTAGTTGAGCCACGTGAGGAACTGCTGGGCGGTCTTATCATCTCCATCCCAGATGATCAGGATATCATCAATATACCTCTTCCAGGTCAGGATCTTTTGTCGGAATGGGTTGCTGGTACTCAATATCTTTGTTTCCTCGAGATGGTGAACATAGAGACCAGCTATGCTTGGAGCAAATGTGCTTCCCATGCTGGTCCCATGTTTTTGAAGGTATAGGGTGCCATTGTGCTCAAAAAAGTTCTCCTTAAGTGCCAAGGAGCAGCACTCCATCACCACGTTCCGTGGGGTTTGGTACTCCCAGTCGTCTGCGAATAGTACATCTTCGATTATTGCCAGGGTGTCGTTGTGGGGCAAACTCGTATACAGACTTTCCACATCACAGCTGATTAACAGCTGTGTGTTAGGGTCACATGACACCTCCTCGAGTAGATTTAACACATCCTTTGTGTCTCTAAGGTAGGTTGATGTCCTCTGTACCATGGGTCTTAAAAATGCGTCTGCAAACCTAGAGACTGGTTCGAGGACTGACCCAATCCCTGATACGATGGGTCTACCCGGTGGGTTCTCGAGGTCCTTATGAATCTTAGGTAAGATGTATAGGTAAGGGGTTCTAGGGTTCTTCTGACACAGGAACTCCCCCTCCTTGTTGGTGATCCAATTATGGGACAGTGCCTCCTCTACCATTGTTTTGATCTTGATTGTTATTTTTTCAGTTGGATTGGTCAATAGGACTTCATAGTTCCTTTTGTCTTGTAGCAGCCTAGAGCACTCCTTATCATATTGTTCTCTATTCATTAGCACAGTTGCACCCCCCTTGTCCGCTGGTTTTATGACCACCTGTTTGTTGCTACTTAATTCGCGAAGCGCTTGCCGTTCTTCATTAGAAACATTTTGGAAGACTCGTTTCTGTACTGGATCGAGGGCTTCGAGATCCTTCATGACCGCCTTTTCGAAGGTCAGGAGTTCAATAGGGAGAGTGTGGTTCATAGGGGTGAAGGTGGATCGTGGCTTCAGTCCTGTGTCTCCTTTTTCTTTTGATGTACCAAAGCTTCCATCCGAGACATCTGAGGGATAATCTACCCTACGGCCAGTTTCTGCGACTCCGTAGGAACTGCACGGAAGTCGCCAATTTCAAAGCACAGTCAAATGATCCAAGGAAGAAGTTACAAATGAGGAATTACCCTCAAAAAATCATCGACCAAGCTTACAAAAGAGCAAGGAACAACTGCAGAGAGAGCCTCCTGGAGGAAAAAGTGAAAACAGTGGAAGTGCAGAGACCAATATGTGTCACCACATATAACACTAACTCGGATCTAGTAACCAAGATCATTAATAAGAACTGGAAGATTCTTAATAGCGGAGGTCTCGAAATTCCGAAACCCATGTTTTCACACAAAAGAGCACAGAGTGTCAGAGATATACTGGTACACACCAGACCCAAGGACAACAAGGCCAACACCCAAAGCAATCCCAATTTTGTACAAGGGCACTACCCGTGCGGCGGATGCAAGGTATGCTGCCTCACCAAAAAGAGCAAGAAACTAACTTTTAATAATGGGACCACATGGGAACAGAGAGCCTTCAGCAACTGTAACAGTTCCAACGTCGTCTATCTCATCACCTGTCCCTGCAAACTCGAATATATTGGCATGACGAGCAGGGCAGTGAAGTTGAGAATAGGCGAGCATAAAAGTACAATCAAATGTAAGAAGGCGAGTACTAAACTAACAAACCACTTCTTGGAAAGTGGGCATAAACTTGAAGACATAACTTGGACAGTAATTGAACAGATTGACAACGAGAAACATCTACTGGAAAAAGAACAAAGATGGGTTTTTCGTGTCCAGTCCAACAAACATGGATTGAACGATGAAATTCCGTGGGGGCAGCTATAGGTTATGTACCCCCACTCCCCATTGAGAGGCACCTCGCCCATGGCCAATTTGCACAAACTCTGCGCCCTATCAGCAACTCAATGAAAACATTTGCCAAGCCTTTTATAACCCATAGACCAAAATTCTGAAAAGCCTTAGGTATTACCCAGCTCCTGGTGTTCACCGGCCGAGGGTAGTCCCCTTATCTTTCATACTGGTAAATTTTGCGATCCTGTAAACACAATCTGGGCAGAGGCCTGACAGTTTTTTACCCTATATATTTGCATACTCAATCTGTGAACCTGTAACACACTCTGGCCCGTTTGCCTTCCAAAGGGGTTCCAGTGTGATTTAACAAAACCAATTCCACAGAAGTGTTCGTTTATGAGAATTACCCCTGAGAATTTACGAGCTGATATGATGGGATTACATTTCCACCGAATATGTTTTTTACCAAAATATCATCTGGGCTGGTAACTTCTGTAAACCTAATAGGCACGGAAGAAAGACTTCCGTAATAGTACACTCCCGTTCCATTCTGGGCGGCCATTTTGGGTCAGCGCTCTAGTCTTGCAAGTAGACTTCCTACGCGACACCGGCGCCCAGTGTAGCTCATAAGATCACCGTGCCTCAGACGCGATCACTCTTCAGAGCGGCATCTCGGGTAGAAGTAAGGCTTAATGACTATGCGGACAATGTGAGTTATGGACTTTGCCAAAGGTCTCTAAACACTTGGCTTTTGAGACAGGGGCTGCATTGATTTCGGGTGTGTGTTTATTGGGATGCTAAGGGCGCGGTTTCTCTTTTTCAGGGCGCCGCGGTGAATACCTACCGAGTGTCAGCTCATGGGGCATATCACATGCGCCACAGCAGTATGTATCGCTAATTATTCAAAAATTGGGGTGTGCCCTTTGGGGATTTTAATGATGGATTCTAAGACCACTACTGGCATTGAATAAGTCGGGTTCCTCGTTTTTAACCCTGTGGGGTGCCGCTGTGTGCATTGAGTTATGAGAGTGTGTGTGTGTTGAGATGAAAACAGCCCTAATTACAAGGGGCATCACAATGTTCGGCCAAAATAACGAACATCCAGGGGATGGCAGATTGAACCATCACTCTGTCCATAAAAAAAACCTAATTACAAGGGGCATCACAATGTTCGGCAAAAAAACGAACATCCAGGGGATTGCAGATTGAACCATCACTCTGTCCATAAAGTCTTAAGTGCATCCTTTGTGGTATGGGTAATTGAAACAAAAAAGTGGGACTTGTGGCGCTAATAATAATGAGTGCCCAAAGACAAACTACAGTTACAATTGTAAAAATCTGTGCTTTTCTCTCCCTTTTTTCTTTTTGCTTTACAGAGACCACAATCAGGTCATTATTTTTGATACTTCTGCTTACATAGGGCCAGCTCATGCCCTTAAGCTAAAACTAACAGTGGATTTTTACTGCTAGTTTTTAGGACGACAGGCTTATTACACTTAGCAACTGAGCTTTGTTCTAGTAGGGACCATTAGAAGGTCCTGATGAGTAGGCAGTAGGGGACTGCCTACGAAACATGTAGACCAGGTTGTAGCGAATTGCTCTACCTCAAAACCCCCTTCTTAACGTCCCCAGCTAGGGAAGTGAATAAATTGTTTTTTTCCACTAGCCAGAGGATTTTTAACTTTTTTTAATTCCCACACATTATTAGGTCCCTACACTTCACTGACATCACTCACTTTGCACTGTCACATAGCCCTGTCACCATACTAGTGCTCCCGCGTAGTCGGTCAGGTCGTAGCACGCCCCGCCCCGTAGAGGGACGGGAAGACCCCAATGATGAAGCATGACACTATTGGATTTTTTTAGTGTGTGAGGGGTATTTTAAAAAGCACATTGTGCTCTCATCTTTATCACCCTAAGAGAGAGTTTATTTATTAGTTTTTCACCACCCACAGAAATAAATAATAAAAAATAAAAATTAAATCACCACACATTGATAGAATCTTTTTGTTTATATATATCAGATTGGAGGGTGATTCTGTCAATACCTCTTCACTTCCTCTATTGTTTTGGAATTACTGGCAGCGTGCAGCTGCGGAAGTCAACAAAAGGATTAATCTCTTCAACACCACTTTGTGATTCTGCACCCGACGGCATATCAGCAGGGAAGATAGAGGTTTCCCGTTCTCTTCTGGCATAGAAATGGCCGACCTAGGCCTCGCATTCACTGAAGACGAGATCTCCAATCTAATGGCCTCTCTAGGGACTTTTGAAGGATTAAACTCTGGGTGCCCCTCCATAAAAAATAGTGACTGGGATGAGCTGGAGGAACTAAGGAGAACTCAAATAAAAACAGCCATCAATGGGCTACTGATGTCCGAATACTTGAAGGTTAATACAGCTCCAGCGGGTCTTGTAGTTCGGAACGAACCATTTATATTTCTTGAGGACAAAACTTTTAAAATTGATTGGTCCCAAATCTCATGGAGATGCACACGAGATTGGATCGTTTTGATCATCAAGACAGCAAGCAGACTAGCAAGTGATTTAAAGGTGGAGATACAAGCAGTAGAGATACGTCTCAAGAGCTATGAATCTCCAGCAAATCTAAAAAAGTACCTTGATGAACTAAACAAAACATTGAATGACTTTGAAATAACTCTCAAGGATAGTAAATATGAAAAACTCCAAAAAGATACGAGCAGATGGAGTAAAGAAAAGATCTATCCCTATATTAAAGATAACTATAAACCATCAAGTGACAATGTTTCTAATGATGGTTCATCGGACGCTGGATCTAACAGCTCCAATTCTAGTGGCAACAAAAGCCCCAGATATCAGGGCACACGAAGGAATTTCCGACGACCCAATCATCGTGGCATGCGGGGATGGAACAGCTACCCCCAGCCAATGATGTACCCCCCACAACAGTTTGGCCCACCTCCCTTCCAACATCCGAATGCCCCTTTCCCGCCATGGGGATTCCAACAAGACTACGGATACTTTGACAACTCTGCTCCTTTTTTAGGGGCACGCCGAGGACAGAACAAGGGAAGGAACCGGAGAGGCAACTCGGTACACTGGAGCAACGAAGAAGAAGGAACTCCGAGAGTATCAACCAGGAGCATGACAGGGGCATCGAAGAACCAGAAGTAAGCCTAGTTGTAAATCTCACGGGCAGTGAACTATCCGAGTCACAGAAAAAAGTATTAGAGAAAGGCTTAGGATATGTCCCCACTGCCAACATGGACAAATTCCACCTCTGCAAAGAAATCCAGGAATTTATAAGGAGACTGAAGCTGCAGGTCTTCTTTAAAGACAAGAAAGACAACCAAGAAAAAGGAGACACAGGACTGAAGCCACGATCCACCTTCACCCCTATGAACCACACTCTCCCTATTGAACTCCTGACCTTCGAAAAGGCGGTCATGAAGGATCTCGAAGCCCTCGATCCAGTACAGAAACGAGTCTTCCAAAATGTTTCTAATGAAGAACGACAAGCGCTTCGCGAATTAAGTAGCAACAAACAGGTGGTCATAAAACCAGCGGACAAGGGGGGTGCAACTGTGCTAATGAATAGAGAACAATATGATAAGGAGTGCTCTAGGCTGCTACAAGACAAAAGGAACTATGAAGTCCTATTGACCAATCCAGCTGAAAAAATAACAATCAAGATCAAAACAATGGTAGAGGAGGCACTGTCCCATAATTGGATCACCAACAAGGAGGGAGAGTTCCTGTGTCAGAAGAACCCTAGAACCCCTTACCTATACATCTTACCTAAGATTCATAAGGACCTCGAGAACCCACCG
Source organism: Lissotriton helveticus (assembly GCF_964261635.1). Classification (NCBI taxonomy): domain Eukaryota; kingdom Metazoa; phylum Chordata; class Amphibia; order Caudata; family Salamandridae; genus Lissotriton; species Lissotriton helveticus. The sequence continues at coordinate 1,246,027,747 of NC_136059.1, read as the reverse complement.
GGTAGACCCATCGTATCAGGGATTGGGTCAGTCCTCGAACCAGTCTCTAGGTTTGCAGACGCATTTTTAAGACCCATGGTACAGAGGACATCAACCTACCTTAGAGACACAAAGGATGTGTTAAATCTACTCGAGGAGGTGTCATTTGACCCTAACACACAGCTGTTAATCAGCTGTGATGTGGAAAGTCTGTATACGAGTTTGCCCCACAACGACACCCTGGCAATAATCGAAGATGTACTATTCGCAGACGACTGGGAGTACCAAACCCCACGGAACGTGGTGATGGAGTGCTGCTCCTTGGCACTTAAGGAGAACTTTTTTGAGCACAATGGCACCCTATACCTTCAAAAACATGGGACCAGCATGGGAAGCACATTTGCTCCAAGCATAGCTGGTCTCTATGTTCACCATCTCGAGGAAACAAAGATATTGAGTACCAGCAACCCATTCCGACAAAAGATCCTGACCTGGAAGAGGTACATTGATGATATCCTGATCATCTGGGATGGAGATGATAAGACCGCCCAGCAGTTCCTCACGTGGCTCAACTACCAAGACGAGTTCCTCAAATTCACCAGTGTCACCACAAAAACTAATCTGGTATTTCTTGATCTGAACATCTTTCCCAAAAATGGCAGACTGATGACAACGACACACTTTAAGAGCACCTCAAAGAACTGTCTTTTGATGTACCAAAGCTTCCATCCGAGACATCTGAGGGATAATCTACCCTACGGCCAGTTTCTGCGACTCCGTAGGAACTGCACGGAAGTCGCCAATTTCAAAGCACAGTCAAATGATCTAAGGAAGAAGTTACAAATGAGGAATTACCCTGAAAAAAATCATCGACCAAGCTTACAAAAGAGCAAGGAACAACTGCAGAGAGAGCCTCCTGGAGGAAAAAGTGAAAACAGTGGAAGTGCAGAGACCAATATGTGTCACCACATATAACACTAACTCCGATCTAGTAACCAAGATCATTAATAAGAACTGGAAGATTCTTAATAGCGGAGGTCTCGAAATTCCGAAACCCATGTTTTCACACAAAAGAGCACAGAGTGTCAGAGATATACTGGTACACACCAGACCCAAGGACAACAAGGCCAACACCCAAAGCAATCCCAATTTTGTACAAGGGCACTACCCGTGCGGCGGATGCAAGGTATGCTGCCTCACCAAAAAGAGCAAGAAACTAACTTTTAATAATGGGACCACATGGGAACAGAGAGCCTTCAGCAACTGTAACAGTTCCAACGTCGTCTATCTCATCACCTGTCCCTGCAAACTCGAATATATTGGCATGACGAGCAGGGCAGTGAAGTTGAGAATAGGCGAGCATAAAAGTACAATCAAATGTAAGAAGGCGAGTACTAAACTAACAAACCACTTCTTGGAAAGTGGGCATAAACCTGAAGACATAACTTGGACAGTAATTGAACAGATTGACAATGAGAAACATCTACTGGAAAAAGAACAAAGATCGGTTTTTCGTGTCCAGTCCAACAAACATGGATTGAACGATGAAATTCCGTGGGGGCAGCTATAGGTTATGTACCCCCACTCCCCATTGAGAGGCACCTCGCCCATGGCCAATTTGCACAAACTCTGCGCCCTATCAGCAACTCAATGAAAACATTTGCCATGCCTTTTATAACCCATAGACCAAAATTCTGAAAAGCCTTAGGTATTACCCAGCTCCTGGTGTTCACCGGCCGAGGGTAGTCCCCTTATCTTTCATACTGGTAAATTTTGCGATCCTGTAAACACAATCTGGGCAGAGGCCTGACAGTTTTTTACCCTATATATTTGCATACTCAATCTGTGAACCTGTAACACACTCTGGCCCGTTTGCCTTCCAAAGGGGTTCCAGTGTGATTTAACAAAACCAATTCCACAGAAGTGTTCGTTTATGAGAATTACCCCTGAGAATTTACGAGCTGATATGATGGGATTACATTTCCACCGAATATGTTTTTTACCAAAATATCATCTGGGCTGGTAACTTCTGTAAACCTAATAGGCACGGAAGAAAGACTTCCGTAATAGTACACTCCCGTTCCATTCTGGGCGGCCATTTTGGGTCAGCGCTCTAGTCTTGCAAGTAGACTTCCTACGCGACACCGGCGCCCAGTGTAGCTCATAAGATCACCGTGCCTCAGACGCGATCACTCTTCAGAGCGGCATCTCGGGTGGAAGTAAGGCTTAATGACTATGCGGACAATGTGAGTTATGGACTTTGCCAAAGGTCTCTAAACACTTGGCTTTTGAGACAGGGGCTGCATTGATTTCGGGTGTGTGTTTATTGGGATGCTAAGGGCGCGGTTTCTCTTTTTCAGGGCGCCGCGGTGAATACCTACCGAGTGTCAGCTCATGGGGCATATCACATGCGCCACAGCAGTATGTATCGCTAATTATTCAAAAATTGGGGTGTGCCCTTTGGGGATTTTAATGATGGATTCTAAGACCACTACTGGCATTGAATAAGTCGGGTTCCTCGTTTTTAACCCTGTGGGGTGCCGCTGTGTGCATTGAGTTATGAGAGTGTGTGTGTGTTGAGATGAAAACAGCCCTAATTACAAGGGGCATCACAATGTTCGGCCAAAATAACGAACATCCAGGGGATGGCAGATTGAACCATCACTCTGTCCATAAAAAAACCCTAATTACAAGGGGCATCACAATGTTCAGCAAAAAAACGAACATCCAGGGGATGGCAGATTGAACCATCACTCTGTCCATAAAGTCTTAAGTGCATCCTTTGTGGTATGGGTAATTGAAACAAAAAAGTGGGACTTGTGGCGCTAATAATAATGAGTGCCCAAAGACAAACTACAGTTACAATTGTAAAAATCTGTGCTTTTCTCTCCCTTTTTTCTTTTTGCTTTACAGAGACCACAATCAGGTCATTATTTTTGATACTTCTGCTTACATAGGGCCAGCTCATGCCCTTAAGCTAAAACTAACAGTGGATTTTTACTGCTAGTTTTTAGGACGACAGGCTTATTACACTTAGCAACTGAGCTTTGTTCTAGTAGGGACCATTAGAAGGTCCTGATGAGTAGGCAGTAGGGGACTGCCTACGAAACATGTAGACCAGGTTGTAGCGAATTGCTCTACTTCAAAACCCCCTTCTTAACGTCCCCAGCTAGGGAAGTGAATAAATTGTTTTTTTCCACTAGCCAGAGGATTTTTAACTTTTTTTAATTCCCACACATTATTAGGTCCCTACACTTCACTGACATCACTCACTTTGCACTGTCACATAGCCCTGTCACCATACTAGTGCTCCCGCGTAGTCGGTCAGGTCGTAGCACGCCCTGCCCCGTAGAGGGACGGGAAGACCCCAATGATGAAGCATGACACTATTGGATTTTTTTAGTGTGTGAGGGGTATTTTAAAAAGCACATTGTGCTCTCATCTTTATCACCCTAAGAGAGAGTTTATTTATTAGTTTTTCACCACCCACAGAAATAAATAATAAAAAATAAAAATTAAATCACCACACATTGATAGAATCTTTTTGTTTATATATATCAGATTGGAGGGTGATTCTGTCAATACCTCCTCACTTCCTCTATTGTTTTGGAATTACTGGCAGCGTGCAGCTGCGGAAGTCAACAAAAGGATTCATCTCTTCAACACCACTTTGTGATTCTGCACCCGACGGCATATCAGCAGGGAAGATAGAGGTTTCCCGTTCTCTTCTGGCATAGAAATGGCCGACCTAGGCCTCGCATTCACTGAAGACGAGATCTCCAATCTAATGGCCTCTCTAGGGACTTTTGAAGGATTAAACTCTGGGTGCCCCTCCATAAAAAATAGTGACTGGGATGAGCTGGAGGAACTAAGGAGAACTCAAATAAAAACAGCCATCCATGGGCTACTGATGTCCGAATACTTGAAGGTTAATACAGCTCCAGCGGGTCTTGTAGTTCGGAACGAACCATTTATATTTCTTGAGGACAAAACTTTTAAAATTGATTGGTCCCAAATCTCATGGAGATGCACACGAGATTGGATCGTTTTGATCATCAAAACAGCAAGCAGACTAGCAAGTGATTTAAAGGTGGAGATACAAGCAGTAGAGATACGTCTCAAGAGCTATGAATCTCCAGCAAATCTAAAAAAGTACCTTGATGAACTAAACAAAACATTGAATGACTTTGAAATAACTCTCAAGGATAGTAAATATGAAAAACTCCAAAAAGATACGAGCAGATGGAGTAAAGAAAAGATCTATCCCTATATTAAAGATAACTATAAACCATCAAGTGACAATGTTTCTAATGATGGTTCATCGGACGCTGGATCTAACAGCTCCAATTCTAGTGGCAACAAAAGCCCCAGATATCAGGGCACACAAAGGAATTTCCGACGACCCAATCATCGTGGCATGCGGGGATGGAACAGCTACCCCCAGCCAATGATGTACCCCCCACAACAGTTTGGCCCACCGCCCTTCCAACATCCGAATGCCCCTTTCCCGCCATGGGGATTCCAACAAGACTACGGATACTTTGACAACTCTGCTCCTTTTTTAGGGGCATGCCGAGGACAGAACAAGGGAAGGAACCGGAGAGGCAACTCGGTACACTGGAGCAACGAAGAAGAAGGAACTCCGAGAGTATCAACCAGGAGCATGACAGGGGCATCGAAGAACCAGAAGTAAGCCTAGTTGTAAATCTCACGGGCAGTGAACTATCCGAGTCACAGAAAAAAGTATTAGAGAAAGGCTTAGGATATGTCCCCACTGCCAACATGGACAAATTCCACCTCTGCAAAGAAATCCAGGAATTTATAAGGAGACTGAAGCTGCAGGTCTTCTTTAAAGACAAGAAAGACAACCAAGAAAAAGGAGACACAGGACTGAAGCCACGATCCACCTTCACCCCTATGAACCACACTCTCCCTATTGAACTCCTGACCTTCGAAAAGGCGGTCATGAAGGATCTCGAAGCCCTCGATCCAGTACAGAAACGAGTCTTCCAAAATGTTTCTAATGAAGAACGACAAGCGCTTCGCGAATTAAGTAGCAACAAACAGGTGGTCATAAAACCAGCGGACAAGGGGGGTGCAACTGTGCTAATGAATAGAGAACAATATGATAAGGAGTGCTCTAGGCTGCTACAAGACAAAAGGAACTATGAAGTCCTATTGACCAATCCAGCTGAAAAAATAACAATCAAGATCAAAACAATGGTAGAGGAGGCACTGTCCCATAATTGGATCACCAACAAGGAGGGGGAGTTCCTGTGTCAGAAGAACCCTAGAACCCCTTACCTATACATCTTACCTAAGATTCATAAGGACCTCGAGAACCCACCGGGTAGACCCATCGTATCAGGGATTGGGTCAGTCCTCGAACCAGTCTCTAGGTTTGCAGACGCATTTTTAAGACCCATGGTACAGAGGACATCAACCTACCTTAGAGACACAAAGGATGTGTTAAATCTACTCGAGGAGGTGTCATTTGACCCTAACACACAGCTGTTAATCAGCTGTGATGTGGAAAGTCTGTATACGAGTTTGCCCCACAACGACACCCTGGCAATAATCGAAGATGTACTATTCGCAGACGACTGGGAGTACCAAACCCCACGGAACGTGGTGATGGAGTGCTGCTCCTTGGCACTTAAGGAGAACTTTTTTGAGCACAATGGCACCCTATACCTTCAAAAACATGGGACCAGCATGGGAAGCACATTTGCTCCAAGCATAGCTGGTCTCTATGTTCACCATCTCGAGGAAACAAAGATATTGAGTACCAGCAACCCATTCCGACAAAAGATCCTGACCTGGAAGAGGTACATTGATGATATCCTGATCATCTGGGATGGAGATGATAAGACCGCCCAGCAGTTCCTCACGTGGCTCAACTACCAAGACGAGTTCCTCAAATTCACCAGTGTCACCACAAAAACTAATCTGGTATTTCTTGATCTGAACATCTTTCCCAAAAATGGCAGACTGATGACAACGACACACTTTAAGAGCACCTCAAAGAACTGTCTTTTGATGTACCAAAGCTTCCATCCGAGACATCTGAGGGATAATCTACCCTACGGCCAGTTTCTGCGACTCCGTAGGAACTGCACGGAAGTCGCCAATTTCAAAGCACAGTCAAATGATCTAAGGAAGAAGTTACAAATGAGGAATTACCCTCAAAAAATCATCGACCAAGCTTACAAAAGAGCAAGGAACAACTGCAGAGAGAGCCTCCTGGAGGAAAAAGTGAAAACAGTGGAAGTGCAGAGACCAATATGTGTCACCACATATAACACTAACTCCGATCTAGTAACCAAGATCATTAATAAGAACTGGAAGATTCTTAATAGCGGAGGTCTCGAAATTCCGAAACCCATGTTTTCACACAAAAGAGCACAGAGTGTCAGAGATATACTGGTACACACCAGACCCAAGGACAACAAGGCCAACACCCAAAGCAATCCCAATTTTGTACAAGGGCACTACCCGTGCGGCGGATGCAAGGTATGCTGCCTCACCAAAAAGAGCAAGAAACTAACTTTTAATAATGGGACCACATGGGAACAGAGAGCCTTCAGCAACTGTAACAGTTCCAACGTCGTCTATCTCATCACCTGTCCCTGCAAACTCGAATATATTGGCATGACGAGCAGGGCAGTGAAGTTGAGAATAGGCGAGCATAAAAGTACAATCAAATGTAAGAAGGCGAGTACTAAACTAACAAACCACTTCTTGGAAAGTGGGCATAAACCTGAAGACATAACTTGGACAGTAATTGAACAGATTGACAACGAGAAACATCTACTGGAAAAAGAACAAAGATGGGTTTTTCGTGTCCAGTCCAACAAACATGGATTGAACGATGAAATTCCGTGGGGGCAGCTATAGGTTATGTACCCCCACTCCCCATTGAGAGGCACCTCGCCCATGGCCAATTTGCACAAACTCTGCGCCCTATCAGCAACTCAATGAAAACATTTGCCAAGCCTTTTATAACCCATAGACCAAAATTCTGAAAAGCCTTAGGTATTACCCAGCTCCTGGTGTTCACCGGCCGAGGGTAGTCCCCTTATCTTTCATACTGGTAAATTTTGCGATCCTGTAAACACAATCTGGGCAGAGGCCTGACAGTTTTTTACCCTATATATTTGCATACTCAATCTGTGAACCTGTAACACACTCTGGCCCGTTTGCCTTCCAAAGGGGTTCCAGTGTGATTTAACAAAACCAATTCCACAGAAGTGTTCGTTTATGAGAATTACCCCTGAGAATTTACGAGCTGATATGATGGGATTACATTTCCACCGAATATGTTTTTTACCAAAATATCATCTGGGCTGGTAACTTCTGTAAACCTAATAGGCACGGAAGAAAGACTTCCGTAATAGTACACTCCCGTTCCATTCTGGGCGGCCATTTTGGGTCAGCGCTCTAGTCTTGCAAGTAGACTTCCTACGCGACACCGGCGCCCAGTGTAGCTCATAAGATCACCGTGCCTCAGACGCGATCACTCTTCAGAGCGGCATCTCGGGTGGAAGTAAGGCTTAATGACTATGCGGACAATGTGAGTTATGGACTTTGCCAAAGGTCTCTAAACACTTGGCTTTTGAGACAGGGGCTGCATTGATTTCGGGTGTGTGTTTATTGGGATGCTAAGGGCGCGGTTTCTCTTTTTCAGGGCGCCGCGGTGAATACCTACCGAGTGTCAGCTCATGGGGCATATCACATGCGCCACAGCAGTATGTATCGCTAATTATTCAAAAATTGGGGTGTGCCCTTTGGGGATTTTAATGATGGATTCTAAGACCACTACTGGCATTGAATAAGTCGGGTTCCTCGTTTTTAACCCTGTGGGGTGCCGCTGTGTGCATTGAGTTATGAGAGTGTGTGTGTGTTGAGATGAAAACAGCCCTAATTACAAGGGGCATCACAATGTTCGGCCAAAATAACGAACATCCAGGGGATGGCAGATTGAACCATCACTCTGTCCATAAAAAAACCCTAATTACAAGGGGCATCACAATGTTCGGCAAAAAAACGAACATCCAGGGGATGGCAGATTGAACCATCACTCTGTCCATAAAGTCTTAAGTGCATCCTTTGTGGTATGGGTAATTGAAACAAAAAAGTGGGACTTGTGGCGCTAATAATAATGAGTGCCCAAAGACAAACTACAGTTACAATTGTAAAAATCTGTGCTTTTCTCTCCCTTTTTTCTTTTTGCTTTACAGAGACCACAATCAGGTCATTATTTTTGATACTTCTGCTTACATAGGGCCAGCTCATGCCCTTAAGCTAAAACTAACAGTGGATTTTTACTGCTAGTTTTTAGGACGACAGGCTTATTACACTTAGCAACTGAGCTTTGTTCTAGTAGGGACCATTAGAAGGTCCTGATGAGTAGGCAGTAGGGGACTGCCTACGAAACATGTAGACCAGGTTGTAGCGAATTGCTCTACTTCAAAACCCCCTTCTTAACGTCCCCAGCTAGGGAAGTGAATAAATTGTTTTTTTCCACTAGCCAGAGGATTTTTAACTTTTTTTAATTCCCACACATTATTAGGTCCCTACACTTCACTGACATCACTCACTTTGCACTGTCACATAGCCCTGTCACCATACTAGTGCTCCCGCGTAGTCGGTCAGGTCGTAGCACGCCCCGCCCCGTAGAGGGACGGGAAGACCCCAATGATGAAGCATGACACTATTGGATTTTTTTAGTGTGTGAGGGGTATTTTAAAAAGCACATTGTGCTCTCATCTTTATCACCCTAAGAGAGAGTTTATTTATTAGTTTTTCACCACCCACAGAAATAAATAATAAAAAATAAAAATTAAATCACCACACATTGATAGAATCTTTTTGTTTATATATATCAGATTGGAGGGTGATTCTGTCAATACCTCCTCACTTCCTCTATTGTTTTGGAATTACTGGCAGCGTGCAGCTGCGGAAGTCAACAAAAGGATTCATCTCTTCAACACCACTTTGTGATTCTGCACCCGACGGCATATCAGCAGGGAAGATAGAGGTTTCCCGTTCTCTTCTGGCATAGAAATGGCCGACCTAGGCCTCGCATTCACTGAAGACTAGATCTCCAATCTAATGGCCTCTCTAGGGACTTTTGAAGGATTAAACTCTGGGTGCCCCTCCATAAAAAATAGTGACTGGGATGAGCTGGAGGAACTAAGGAGAACTCAAATAAAAACAGCCATCCATGGGCTACTGATGTCCGAATACTTGAAGGTTAATACAGCTCCAGCGGGTCTTGTAGTTCGGAACGAACCATTTATATTTCTTGAGGACAAAACTTTTAAAATTGATTGGTCCCAAATCTCATGGAGATGCACACGAGATTGGATCGTTTTGATCATCAAAACAGCAAGCAGACTAGCAAGTGATTTAAAGGTGGAGATACAAGCAGTAGAGATACGTCTCAAGAGCTATGAATCTCCAGCAAATCTAAAAAAGTACCTTGATGAACTAAACAAAACATTGAATGACTTTGAAATAACTCTCAAGGATAGTAAATATGAAAAACTCCAAAAAGATACGAGCAGATGGAGTAAAGAAAAGATCTATCCCTATATTAAAGATAACTATAAACCATCAAGTGACAATGTTTCTAATGATGGTTCATCGGACGCTGGATCTAACAGCTCCAATTCTAGTGGCAACAAAAGCCCCAGATATCAGGGCACACGAAGGAATTTCCGACGACCCAATCATCGTGGCATGCGGGGATGGAACAGCTACCCCCAGCCAATGATGTACCCCCCACAACAGTTTGGCCCACCGCCCTTCCAACATCCGAATGCCCCTTTCCCGCCATGGGGATTCCAACAAGACTACGGATACTTTGACAACTCTGCTCCTTTTTTAGGGGCACGCCGAGGACAGAACAAGGGAAGGAACCGGAGAGGCAACTCGGTACACTGGAGCAACGAAGAAGAAGGAACTCCGAGAGTATCAACCAGGAGCATGACAGGGGCATCGAAGAACCAGAAGTAAGCCTAGTTGTAAATCTCACGGGCAGTGAACTATCCGAGTCACAGAAAAAAAGTATTAGAGAAAGGCTTAGGATATGTCCCCACTGCCAACATGGACAAATTCCACCTCTGCAAAGAAATCCAGGAATTTATAAGGAGACTGAAGCTGCAGGTCTTCTTTAAAGACAAGAAAGACAACCAAGAAAAAGGAGACACAGGACTGAAGCCACGATCCACCTTCACCCCTATGAACCACACTCTCCCTATTGAACTCCTGACCTTCGAAAAGGCGGTCATGAAGGATCTCGAAGCCCTCGATCCAGTACAGAAACGAGTCTTCCAAAATTTTTCTAATGAAGAACGACAAGCGCTTCGCAAATTAAGTAGCAACAAACAGGTGGTCATAAAACCAGCGGACAAGGGGGGTGCAACTGTGCTAATGAATAGAGAACAATATGATAAGGAGTGCTCTAGGCTGCTACAAGACAAAAGGAACTATGAAGTACTATTGACCAATCCAACTGAAAAAATAACAATCAAGATCAAAACAATGGTAGAGGAGGCACTGTCCCATAATTGGATCACCAACAAGGAGGGGGAGTTCCTGTGTCAGAAGAACCCTAGAACCCCTTACCTATACATCTTACCTAAGATTCATAAGGACCTCGAGAACCCACTGGGTAGACCCATCGTATCAGGGATTGGGTCAGTCCTCGAACCAGTCTCTAGGTTTGCAGATGCATTTTTAAGACCCATGGTACAGAGGACATCAACCTACCTTAGAGACACATAGGATGTGTTAAATCTACTAGAGGAGGTGTCATTTGACCCTAACACACAGCTGTTAATCAGCTGTGATGTGGAAAGTCTGTATACGAGTTTGCCCCACAACGACACCCTGGCAATAATCGAAGATGTACTATTCGCAGACGACTGGGAGTACCAAACCCCACGGAACGTGGTGATGGTGTGCTGCTCCTTGGCACTTAAGGAGAACTTTTTTGAGCTCAATGGCACCCTATACCTTCAAAAACATGGGACCAGCATGGGAAGCACATTTGCTCCAAGCATAGCTGGTCTCTATGTTCACCATCTCGAGGAAACAAAGATATTGAGTACCAGCAACCCATTCCGACAAAAGATCCTGACCTGGAAGAGGTACATTGATGATATCCTGATCATCTGGGATGGAGATGATAAGACCGCCCAGCAGTTCCTCACGTGGCTCAACTACCAAGACGAGTTCCTCAAATTCACCAGTGTCACCACAAAAACTAATCTGGTATTTCTTGATCTGAACATCTTTCCCAAAAATGGCAGACTGATGACAACGACACACTTTAAGAGCACCTCAAAGAACTGTCTTTTGATGTACCAAAGCTTCCATCCGAGACATCTGAGGGATAATCTACCCTACGGCCAGTTTCTGCGACTCCGTAGGAACTGCACGGAAGTCGCCAATTTCAAAGCACAGTCAAATGATCTAAGGAAGAAGTTACAAATGAGGAATTACCCTCAAAAAATCATCGACCAAGCTTACAAAAGAGCAAGGAACAACTGCAGAGAGAGCCTCCTGGAGGAAAAAGTGAAAACAGTGGAAGTGCAGAGACCAATATGTGTCACCACATATAACACTAACTCCGATCTAGTAACCAAGATCATTAATAAGAACTGGAAGATTCTTAATAGCGGAGGTCTCGAAATTCCGAAACCCATGTTTTCACACAAAAGAGCACAGAGTGTCAGAGATATACTGGTACACACCAGACCCAAGGACAACAAGGCCAACACCCAAAGCAATCCCAATTTTGTACAAGGGCACTACCCGTGCGGCGGATGCAAGGTATGCTGCCTCACCAAAAAGAGCAAGAAACTAACTTTTAATAATGGGACCACATGGGAACAGAGAGCCTTCAGCAACTGTAACAGTTCCAACGTCGTCTATCTCATCACCTGTCCCTGCAAACTCGAATATATTGGCATGACGAGCAGGGCAGTGAAGTTGAGAATAGGCGAGCATAAAAGTACAATCAAATGTAAGAAGGCGAGTACTAAACTAACAAACCACTTCTTGGAAAGTGGGCATAAACCTGAAGACATAACTTGGACAGTAATTGAACAGATTGACAACGAGAAACATCTACTGGAAAAAGAACAAAGATGGGTTTTTCGTGTCCAGTCCAACAAACATGGATTGAACGATGAAATTCCGTGGGGGCAGCTATAGGTTATGTACCCCCACTCCCCATTGAGAGGCACCTCGCCCATGGCCAATTTGCACAAACTCTGCGCCCTATCAGCAACTCAATGAAAACATTTGCCAAGCCTTTTATAACCCATAGACCAAAATTCTGAAAAGCCTTAGGTATTACCCAGCTCCTGGTGTTCACCGGCCGAGGGTAGTCCCCTTATCTTTCATACTGGTAAATTTTGCGATCCTGTAAACACAATCTGGGCAGAGGCCTGACAGTTTTTTACCCTATATATTTGCATACTCAATCTGTGAACCTGTAACACACTCTGGCCCGTTTGCCTTCCAAAGGGGTTCCAGTGTGATTTAACAAAACCAATTCCACAGAAGTGTTCGTTTATGAGAATTACCCCTGAGAATTTACGAGCTGATATGATGGGATTACATTTCCACCGAATATGTTTTTTACCAAAATATCATCTGGGCTGGTAACTTCTGTAAACCTAATAGGCACGGAAGAAAGACTTCCGTAATAGTACACTCCCGTTCCATTCTGGGCGGCCATTTTGGGTCAGCGCTCTAGTCTTGCAAGTAGACTTCCTACGCGACACCGGCGCCCAGTGTAGCTCATAAGATCACCGTGCCTCAGACGCGATCACTCTTCAGAGCGGCATCTCGGGTGGAAGTAAGGCTTAATGACTATGCGGACAATGTGAGTTATGGACTTTGCCAAAGGTCTCTAAACACTTGGCTTTTGAGACAGGGGCTGCATTGATTTCGGGTGTGTGTTTATTGGGATGCTAAGGGCGCGGTTTCTCTTTTTCAGGGCGCCGCGGTGAATACCTACCGAGTGTCAGCTCATGGGGCATATCACATGCGCCACAGCAGTATGTATCGCTAATTATTCAAAAATTGGGGTGTGCCCTTTGGGGATTTTAATGATGGATTCTAAGACCACTACTGGCATTGAATAAGTCGGGTTCCTCGTTTTTAACCCTGTGGGGTGCCGCTGTGTGCATTGAGTTATGAGAGTGTGTGTGTGTTGAGATGAAAACAGCCCTAATTACAAGGGGCATCACAATGTTCGGCCAAAATAACGAACATCCAGGGGATGGCAGATTGAACCATCACTCTGTCCATAAAAAAACCCTAATTACAAGGGTCATCACAATGTTCGGCAAAAAAACGAACATCCAGGGGATGGCAGATTGAACCATCACTCTGTCCATAAAGTCTTAAGTGCATCCTTTGTGGTATGGGTAATTGAAACAAAAAAGTGGGACTTGTGGCGCTAATAATAATGAGTGCCCAAAGACAAACTACAGTTACAATTGTAAAAATCTGTGCTTTTCTCTCCCTTTTTTCTTTTTGCTTTACAGAGACCACAATCAGGTCATTATTTTTGATACTTCTGCTTACATAGGGCCAGCTCATGCCCTTAAGCTAAAACTAACAGTGGATTTTTACTGCTAGTTTTTAGGACGACAGGCTTATTACACTTAGCAACTGAGCTTTGTTCTAGTAGGGACCATTAGAAGGTCCTGATGAGTAGGCAGTAGGGGACTGCCTACGAAACATGTAGACCAGGTTGTAGCGAATTGCTCTACCTCAAAACCCCCTTCTTAACGTCCCCAGCTAGGGAAGTGAATAAATTGTTTTTTTCCACTAGCCAGAGGATTTTTAACTTTTTTTAATTCCCACACATTATTAGGTCCCTACACTTCACTGACATCACTCACTTTGCACTGTCACATAGCCCTGTCACCATACTAGTGCTCCCGCGTAGTCGGTCAGGTCGTAGCACGCCCCGCCCCGTAGAGGGACGGGAAGACCCCAATGATGAAGCATGACACTATTGGATTTTTTTAGTGTGTGAGGGGTATTTTAAAAAGCACATTGTGCTCTCATCTTTATCACCCTAAGAGAGAGTTTATTTATTAGTTTTTCACCACCCACAGAAATAAATAATAAAAAATAAAAATTAAATCACCACACATTGATATAATCTTTTTGTTTATATATGGTTTGTACAGACAAACAATATTAGCCAGCATTGTCATCGGAATGTCCCCTGCGTTGGTATAGAGGTGTGCAGCCCTGAGTACCCAACTACATGTGAACCTGGTTTTCTGACTTATTTTGCCCCTAGTGTCACATCAATCTAGCAAAGTCCTTCTTACTTCTGCCTGGTACATGTACCCTCTCTTAAAAAGCAGACTGCACATTTAAGTTAAGTATATAGGGGCTCGATTTACAGTTAGGTGGTACCTCAACATTCTTAAATATTCGGCACCACTTACTGTTCACAACTTGTCAAAACTGTATGTGGGCTTCTGCCTCTCCTCTCCCAAGGAAAGGTGTCCTGACCATTTGGCCATCAGCTGGGGTACTCTGAAGTACCCCAGCTGTTTCCAATATCGACAGTGAGTGGTGGACCAATGGTCTGTTTCTGCACTGAACCTAAGACTTGTGTTAGATTGAGGTCACATATTCACAGGTATCCTTTCTAACTTTTATCCCCAGGTATCTAAAGAGAACTCTTTCAACTGTGAACGGGCAGTTGCTGGTGGTGCACACTCATGCTCAGTTAGAAAATACATGAAAAAAAGCATTCAAATTCACTGAAAAAAACAAAGGTTGCAGGGACGTTATAGTTAGGAAATAGAACATAAAAAACCTTAGAAATTCACTGACATTTGAGATGTCATCAGTGATGTCACTGGCCATGTCATTAGTGATGTAATATGTGAGGTCAGCAGTGCATTGCAGGATTGTAAGTTATAGTTAGCTCAGGTAACTATAACTGCAGAAGTTCTCTCATTTTGTACGAGTGAAATGTCAGCCTAACCAGAACATCCTTGTAACCTTTAATTTTTTTCAGTGAATTTTTAAGGTTTATTCATTTTATTTCCTAACTATAATGTCCCTGTAACGTTTGGTTTGGTCAGTGAATTTCCGAGGTTTTTCAAATTATATTTCCTGACTATACCATCCATGCAACCATTGTGTTTTTCAGTGAATTTCAACGGTTTTTAAAAATGTATTTTCTAACTGTAACCTGCTGAGGTTTAATTTCTGTGAAATGAGCATCATGCCAGAATGAATCCTGCCCTCCGTATTTATCAAAGAAGACGCCACTGTTTTGTGCAACACCTCAACCCAATGGAGCTCTTTCTACTGGCTAATTAGTAAGTGCCACCTATTTGGGTTAATATATATTGCATCTCCTACACTACCACTGCGTAAAGAAGGCTGAGGAAATGTCTTCAGTGGTCTTGTGTGCCTGTAACTTTGTCAATCTGATTGTTGCTCGAGCGTCTTCAACAGATAACTTTAAAAGGTGGAACTACAGAGAAAACACACTTCGATGATTTGTACTTTACAGAAGTAAGTGTTCTTTGTTTGGTGGAGATGCAATCATATTTCTTGGCATCAAGACCCCGTCTTCAAAATCATTGAGAAATGCGATAGGGGCCCTTTTTTAGTAAGCCTTCAAGCATCCTGGGAAAAGGGCTGAAAGACATTGGATACCACTAATGTATATGGGCAGGACCAATCGCTTGGGCTTCTAGGCAAATTTACATACTTCTAGTTTTTAAAAGTTTAGAACACAATCTCTGGTCTGTGCAGTAGATGACAAGAAAGAACCCCCTCTTCACAGACACTACATGAGATATTGAGCGCAAGAAAAGCAAGGATGCAAACTCCTCTATCACGGATTACAGATAACCTTTTAGTGGAAATACAGAGAAAATACACTTGCTTTGCCTTGGCCATGCGTACGAAGTTAGGATGATGAGTACTTTACAGAAGTGGAGCTTCAACTCGGGCACCTGTTTAGTTTATATCTTTAAGTGCCTCCCGTTGAGGTTTAATTTCTGCGAAATGTGCATTGTGTCATAATCAATCCTGCCCTGCATATTTATCGTAGACGCCACTGTTTTGTGCAACACCTTTACCCAACTGGAGTACTTTCTACTGGCTTTAGTATGTGCTACTTTGTTGAATAAATGTATACTGCATCTCCTACACTACAGCTGCGTAAAGGACAACGAGAAAATGTCTCCAGTACCTGATGTGTCTGTAACTTTGCCAATTTGATAGTTACTCGAGTGTTTTCAACAGATAACTTTACAAGTGGAACTGCAGAGAAAATACACTTAGATGATTTGTACTTTACATAAGTCAGTGCTTATTTGTTTGATGGAAATGTGATCGTATTCCTAGGCATCAAGAACCCGTCTCCAGGAAACAGGATCAGGGGGCCTTTGAGTTAGCTAGCTATCATCCTGAGAAAAGTGTGGGAAGACACTGCGTACTGCTAATGTATATAGTCAGGGTTCCTAGGCAAGTTTCCATACTTCAAGTTTTTAAACTTTTAAAGCTGGATCTCTGATCCCAGCAGCAGAAGACAAGAAAGAACCACCTCATCACAGACACTACATGAGATACTGAGCTCGAGAAAAGCAAGGATGCAAACACTTCCATGGATTACTGATAACTTTGCATGGTGGATATGCAGATGATTTGTACTTGTAATTGCATTTATATAGCGCTTACTATCCCTGACGAGGCTTTGAAGCGCTTTTCGGCAAGTAGCACGCTACTCTGGAACCCAAAAGTATTGGAGGTTAATTAGTATAGGGAAATATGAAATTAATTTGAGCGGTGGACATGTCAGTCTGTTTGTTGGATTGAAAAGGATAGTGGAGTGATAGAAGAAGGAAATGTCTAGAACATGTTTATTTGAAGATCAAAGCAGTAAAAGGAGGTTTGAGATGAGTAAAGCAGAGGAAAGAGTCTCTAAAAGTGGATTAGGGAGAGAGATGAGGTATCAGATGAGTCGATGAGAGATACATGTGGGAAGGGTTTAGAAAGGCTTTTTTGAGAGCTCTGGGTAGTAAAAGAGGTTTGAAATGATGCAAGGAGGGGTAGAGAAGGAAAGAATCTAGAAATGGTAATTTTGGAAATCTTAGTAGTAGAAGGGGATTTGGGAGTCAGAGAGTAGAGGTAGAGGATATATTGAGAGAGGTATAGGGTGAGAATAGGGTAGTGCATTGGAGAGAGTGGTGGAATAAGGTTTGGGATGAGTCAGAGAGTGAAGGTAGAGAATATATTAAGAGAGGTATAGGGTGAGATATAGGGAGTGCATTGGAGGTGCTGAATTGGGAGCAAAGTAATAAATATAAAGGTACATAAGTAAATGGGAGATACATATCTATAAGGGAGGTAATATATTTGGATGTAAGTTGTATGTAAGAAACTCAGACTTTCATATGTTGCTGTACTTTAAGTTTTATTTAAAAAGGTTTTCCCTTTTTTCCTTTTAATAATTCAATAGTGAAGCATAGTGTAGATGAATAGTTATGATAAAAATGTACTTATATATGCAGTGACCTACATACATGTTTAACATAGAATAATATAACCATAAGTAAAATGTACATTAGTTAAGCAAACCTAATGAATGTCTATGTATTTATAAACATAATTAGTATACACATTTATACAAAGTAATAGACATACATACATATAATCCAAATAAATGCTTGAACTGACACATTTAAAATGTGCAAAAT
This sequence comes from Lissotriton helveticus, assembly GCF_964261635.1. Lineage (NCBI taxonomy): Eukaryota > Metazoa > Chordata > Amphibia > Caudata > Salamandridae > Lissotriton > Lissotriton helveticus. The sequence goes on along the minus strand of NC_136059.1, from coordinate 1,246,010,000 downwards.
GTAGTATGTAACTATATTTAATAGGATTAGGCCTCAAAAATGCCTAAAGCAAGCTTTCTTTTACATGTGACTTAAGATACGCATACAATATTTAAAAGCTAACCTTACCCTGCGTCTTTAATGTAAGCTCACATAACATTACAGAATGTTTTTGATTAATAATGTTTTGAAAATGCTTGCTAGAAAAATCTTTGTTAGATGAAATTAAAACTTATTTCACGCAAAATACAATGCATGAATAGAATGTTGACTTTTTTGATATATTTTCCTAATTTTATAAAGAAAAGATGTGGTGCTGAATAATATTTAGTTGTAGCTGATGTTTCTATTTCACATAGCCCATTCATTAGCTAACATGCAATTTATTTTGTTAGAAGGTTAGAACGTAGTCACGCTCATGGGAAAAGAAGGTCTGGAAATCGAAAGGCCTCATACGTAGATTGTTATTGTTATTTTTATTGTTATTTTTGATTTATAACGCGCCCAATCACCTACAGGTCTCTAGGCGTTTGGAAATCGATGATACAAACAACAACTTGGCAATACAGAAAAAGGCATCCACTAGTCTAAATAGCATTCATAGACCTTCTAAACAATAGTGTTTTTAAACCCTTCCTAAAGCGTAGGAGGTTCTCTTCCCTGCGCAGCGACTCAGGTAGTGTGTTCCATAGCTGAGGAACTAGCACAGAGAAGGCTCTTCCTCCCTTGGTAACAAGTTTGTACCGGGGGCAGACCAATAGTTGAGAGTCTGAAGATCTAAGAGTTCTCATTGGGCTGTACACCACCATGCGGTCTTTGATGTATGCAGGCGCCAAACCATAAATTGCTTTGTGGGCTATGCACAGATTTTTAAATTCCACTCGCTCTTTAATAGGGAGCCAATGAAGGCTCTGTAGCAGGGGAGATGCTTTGGATCGTCTTGGCAGTCTAAAAATGAGACGAGCAGCGTCGTTCATAATGACCTGTAACCTATTAGTCAGGGTTTTTGGCAGGCCAAGGTAGAGGGCGTTTCCGTAGTCTATCCTCGAGATCACGGTGGCTGCGACGATAGAACGTTGCATGGATTGGGAGATGACAGGTACTAGCTTCCGTAGCTGTCGGATAATGTTGGTACAGCTACTCACCACGGAAGAAATCTGATTGACCATTGATAGGTCGCAATCTAGTTTAATCCCCAGGCTCTTTACATTCAGGCTTGGTTTTGGGGCCGGGCCTAACTCTGCTGGCCAGTAGAGGTCACACCATGGTGAGGTGGCAGATGGAATCACCAATACCTCGGTCTTATCTGGGTTAATTTTTAGAAGATTTTCTGTCATCCATTGGACCGTGTACCTCAAGATGTTCTGGGTGTGAAGTTGTGCGGCAATTGTGTTATCGACACTCAGCAACCGCTGCGTATCGTCCGCATAGTTAAATACTGTGCAGCCCATGCGCGCCAGGGAAGCAATCAGAGGTTGCAGGTATAGGTTAAATAGAAGTGGGGACAGGGCCGAGCCCTGAGGTACCCCACATTCTAACGTCCCCACTACAGATGTTTCTTCCCCAAGTTGTATTCTTTGGGTCCTTCCCGACAGGAAGGATTGCAACCACCTGAAGGCCAGGCCTTTGATACCAAAGTCACTCATTCTTTCCAGGAGCAGAGCATGGCTAACGGTATCGAACGCCGCTGAAAGATCTAACAAAATCAGGGCGCTCGGTTTCTTACCGTCAGCCAGGCTTCTCAATTCATCCAGCACCGAGAGCATCACCAACTCAGTGCTGTGATGCGCTCGAAACCCTGCCTGCCGTTCATGAAGTAGGTGGCGAGACTCCAAGTACTTAGACAGGGATTTTAGTACATGTTGTTCCAGTACTTTTGAAAGGAATGGTAGCTGAGAGATCGGCCTGTAGTTCTTTAGTATTGCGGGGTCTGCGCCTGGCTTCTTCAGTAGGGGTCTTACACGCGCTTCTTTAAGTTCTGCTGGAATTTGCCCTGTCTTCAAGGATCTATTTAGGAGGGAGATAACACGCTCCTCCAATAAGGGACAGGCTGCCTGAAAGACTTTAGGTGGACACGGGTCCGCTGGAGATCCGGATTTGATTCTATCCATCAGCTGTTCCAGACTCAGTGTGTCAATCTCTGGAAACAGTGCGATGGAGCAGTCAACTGGTTCATGAGGAGCTGTAGGTGTAACCATCCTTTTTAACGTACCACTTTTTATCTCCTGGATGATAGTTCTTACTTTCTCCAGAAAGTATCCCTGGAAGGTATTGCAATCTATGGCGGACTGGGAACTGTCAGGTTTTTTAGTCAACTCCAACAGGATCTTAAAAGTCTCTTTCTGCACATTGGCTGCCTTATTTAGGCGGGATTCATAATATTTGGCTTTAGCAAGTGTGATTTGTTTTTTGTATACATTGAGGGAGGTTCGGTAGAGGTTTCTGGCTGAGTCCTGCTGAGTTTTCCTCCACCCTCTTTCCAAAGCTCTCAGTTTCCTTTATGGTCCCTCAGCAATGGCGTAAACCATGGGGCCTCCCTACCGGGTCCTTTTATCAACTTCGTTCTTTTAGGTGCTATCTGATACAATTTTAAGAATGATTCTCCTTTCATAATAACTTTCTGTGGTCTATTGTACCCAACATGAGAAAGGAAGAAGATAGTCTATTCTCACAAGAATACTGAAAGCTGATTGGAAGAGAGGAGAAGATGCAATTTGAACTGCAACATTTCTTTTCAATTGTTCATATTTGTGCGTGTTCCTAGAGTCGATTAATACTTTATCCCCCTTCATGATCCTACCCATATGCCATACATATACTAAAGCTTAATGCTAACGGCTTTATGCTGAAGGCTGAGCGCTGATTTGCCATTATTTTTTTGAACCTATTGCTGATGTACTTTGCTCCTGCAGGATTATTTTTGTCTTATTTTGCTGAGACTCTACTGAAGTTCGTGAACCTATCTTTAAGAGATGTTCTGCTAATATTGATTTAGTTTGAGCTTCATGCTCTATCTCTATCTTCTCGAACATTGCACATAGTGGCAATGGTGTATTACAATTAGTCTAATACTGTTATCACATTAGCTGATCATATGTGAAATGTGCTTGACTTTGACGTGTTTGCATAAACCGCGTCACCGGAATCAATGGTAACTTGCTGTACTATCATCGCTACATTACTTAATTTGTCTGAGGCAAGCATGAATTGAAATGCGTTCTCATACTACACTTGTTTGTGCGAACAACACTGCTGCTTCTCATTTGTAATTCAGACATTGCTAGAACTATCAGACTCTTCCACGGCCACAGCAGGTCACCCCCCTTGGGCTGCACCACTCTCTCCCAGTCATCCAAAGAATGCTTGCTTTGCACTCCTGAACTAACCTTTAATGCTTACCTCCACTGATCACAGGATGCCCATTACCTCTGTCAAACCTGGGTGGACTCACCAAGACCCACTTGATATTGAATGTATTACTGATCTGTCCATGTAGTGTGAGGGGAAGCACTGGTATGAAATGTAATCTACTGCACAACTACTGCTGCAGTTATTCCATTAAGCCTTGCCTGAACTTAATGATACTGTTGGACAAGCTGGTGGTCAGCGTCGCCAGCGTTATGGCTAGTCCGCTTTAATGCTGGGAGTACCAGATTCTCCTTGGCTTCTGGAGGCCACATGTTCTTGAGTGCTGCCTCTCAGTCCATATTTTCTCTCGTAAGACTCATCTGCCACTCCTGGTCAGACATGGTTGACGAACACCATGGTTAGACTTATAAGTTATAACACCCATTATTAATGGTCAATCTGTGTCCTGCCTATTCTTGAGTTGTCCGGCCCACGATAATTGTTTTTGCGGCTACGATAGCCCCATAAGGCATGTATAAGGGCGTGCCTTATTATGCCATAGTTTTCCGACATGAGCTGTAGGTCACCGACACATCCACAGATTCTTGATATACGAATGCATGAAAGCATCTATTCTCACTATTCCCTACAGCCAATGTGCTAGCTCAGCTACATGCGTGCAGTGTCATGGCCCAGAGTCTCTTCCATGCATGTATGACCCCCCACCCCACATGCCTATGCACTAACACACTTCATACGTATGCCTACAATACCCTCACACTTCATACCCATTCGCTCACCCACCTGCTGTTAATTCTCTTCAGATTCACTCCTACATACAGTGACATGCACATGTTAGCACAATTCTGGCACTCCTACACGCAGTCTTATTCTACCTACATGGCCCACATTTTTATATCATAGTACTTTCACAGATCAGCATGCTACATCCCCGCAAATGTGTTTTAGGGCCACGTGAAGGCTATGAAGCGCTATATAAATGCAATTACGCTTTTGAGGTCAACGGTTAGGAGCAGCTACATTTCAGGGGCACGCGGTGTGATCAGAAAAGAATAAAGGCTTTGTTATCCTGCTCGCCCTGTGTAGTTTGGCTCACTTGGGCACTCCGAGTTATGTTTGCTCTCCTTATGCGGACTACAGGCCTTTCAACCGCAGAACCATTTTAAACCGCAACACAAACATCTTTGGGGGGGTGGAGGGGTCCTGAATGATAACTCTATGGACGAGCTCCAGAACCAAGCGTTCTTTTGTGCTGATACCGTTTGTCTTTTCTTTAGCATTACGATGTATTCACCCAGCAAACGAATGCCCCAATGTATGCTTTAAGAGCCTTGTACAAAAACACCGAAGTGTGACGTTAGTAACCACTGGCCCTGAACCAAATCTGCAGCAAATCCAATAAATACATATAACATTTAAAAAAAAAAAGAATTTGAACAGAATGAACGAATGCCACAAACTTTGTCCCAAAATGTGAAACCGTACTTTATTCAATCCAATTCTGAATATAACTTGATCATGTTTAGACACAAACCCATGAGGAAATGTGTCACGGTTGATGCACACTTTGCCAAATCCTATAGATCGGCCCTTTTAATTGTAGTTTTTTTTTTGCAAACATGCATTTTGCCAAAAAGAAAAGGTACACCAGCCCAGGCTCTTGAAAGCACTCCTTTTGTCGCAGCCGGGCATGAGTGAGCAGAAAATCTCCCATCAGTTACAACATAAGACCCTATGGATGAAATGGACCCACCCATTGGTCACTGCCGCTTGCTGAGGTGAGTGAATGCAAAACAAAATGTGAATGGCACTAGGGAGGAAATGTCGCCAAGCAGCGAGAGCTGCTGACTTTAGAACTTAGGAAGAAGGTTCAAATCACGGCCTCGTCTCAACATACTGTGTGATTCTGGGCAAATCACTTAACCTACGTGTGCCTAAAAAAGCATCCCAACTGATTCTAGGGTCAAATAGCGTATTCTCATATAAAGTGCTTGCTTGCAGGCACATGCATCAACCTTTTTTGCGAGCGCAAATGGTGCGATTCGCAATAATTGTCCATTTGCGCCAGCAAAAAGGGCTTCTGTGATGCATCAACCTGTCAGCCTCTCACAATTTAAGAAATCGCAAATTATTGAGATTTCTTAAATTCGATTGCATTTAAGGAATTGCAAATTGCGATTCCTTAAATACAATGCATGATGGAATCTCAAATTCTGATTTTGCTAATAGGGGGTGCAAATTACCATCAATTTGTACTTGATGGTAATTTGAAAAAACTGAAAAATGTACTAAAGTGCATTTTTCAAAGTTGTAGGTTACAGACACACATAGCCTTTGGGCATGTGTGTGTGCAACATGCGTGCACAGATCAATTTCGAGGGTGCAACAGGGTGTCCTCTTGACACACTTGCACCCTTGAAATTGCATGCGCAATTTGCGACTACCTATTGGTACTCGCAAATTGCGCATGCAATCTCCCATTCATTCCTATTTGCGAGTCGCAATTAAGGAATGTTTGGGAATCACTAATTTTATAGCGATTCCTACATGCATAGGCTTTTGCAATTCCTTAATTGCGATTCCTTAATAATCGCAATTAAGGAATCGCAAAAGCCTACGTTGATGCATGTGCCTGATGATGGCTTGGGTTAAGTTTGCGCTATATAAAAACGCCCCAAAAAAACCAAACAACTTGAAACAGACAGATGGATGAAGAGGGCTGACCAAAAGTCCCTGCAAATGTGTATGTATTTTTACTGTGATTTTTTGGGAGAACGTGAGGCTGGCGAAACAGCTAAAGCCATCTCTAGGCCAGACCCAAAACGGGGCCTGGTGACTGTGGTTTTGTTTGCCAAATCTATGAGTCTTTGTCAAGAAACAGAAGGGCCATAAACTGCGATGTAATCTGTAAAACGTTACCACACAATATTGTATATCATTCAAATTTGTCATAGGCAATGCTATTATCACTCAAAAATGGCGTTATTGTTTTGCTTAAGTACTTTGATTTTTATGGGGCGAGTCACCATCACAGCCCGCTCTAAGAAAGAGAGTAAGCATGGCCTCCTGCTACAAGTCGAGGAGGCATTGATGCTGCACTTGTATCTTACTTTCGTGGGAAAGAGAAAAGCACATTTTTCATTATCCATACAAAGTGAATTAGTAGGGTTACTCTAGTTGTGACTGGATCAAAAGCCTGTCACCACATGGTAGTTTGAGGGTGAGAACACTGTGTCGAGATGGGTAGGCAGAGACAGACTCAAATTTGGGTGTTCAGAGTACACATTGCCGCTAGGTCGCTCCGACAAGGGCCATATATTGAGGGAGGGGCCTAATTTTCATCTGCATGACATAAATGTACATAGATGCATACTGACATTTTGCAATGTGTTTCATCCTGCAAAATATCACCCTTAAAGCGCTACTTGTCTGACAGAGAATGCCAACATTCACTCAAACAAGAAAGATGATGATTTCATTCCTATTAGAAAAAAGCATTGGCAAAGCTAATATGTCTGGTGCTGCTTACTAGCCTTCTGTCTTTGTCAATGCTTGTTTTGTTATTGATTTTGCAAACCTTTATTGCTCAGGAAGGTGCCGGCCCTCATCAAATAAATAAAAAAACATTTTTTAAAAACAAAATACTGGCAAAAATCATTTTTTGGGGTCTCAAAAGGCATGCATTGCCATAGTAATCCCTAACACCAAAGGGAACTACTTTGTGTGCAGAGGTGCTCCTTGTGAAAGGGCAAAAGGTTGGTGCCTCACAATGACTGAATTAGTTTGACCCATCGCCCTATACTGCATGCAGTAGTGGGCTGAAGAAAAATGTGAAGGACAAAATAACAGACCAATGGATGAATAGGACTGGCTGAAAGCCCTTATAAGTGCAATATAGATATAAGTTTAATAAATTCAGTCGGTCTTGGCTAACACCAGACCTAAAAAGTGAAATACACATCTTTCCACAAAGGGAATTTATATTAAAATAAAAAATGTTGCAGAGCCTCCACTGTTCTTCATCGCCTCAATTTTATGGCAAGGTTACGCTAACAGACTGAGAGTGTCCCAAAAATTGGGTTACCAGTGTTTGTACTTCTGAGGGTAAGTCAACTTTCCTGCATTTAAAAGGTCTCTGCATCCCACCCCTTAAAAAGATTTTTTTTTGCACAACACCAAACTGACGAATCCGAGTTTTGCTGACAGAAAGCAAATATGTGAAAATATACATATAACTGATGTCCAACCGCTATAGAGAACATGGGGCTTCACATTCCTACACCTCAACCGTACAGAAGTAAGTGCTTTTCAGGGAGGGGGACTGATGTCAGTGATGTCATCAGTGATGTCACTGACCATGTCATGAGTTATGTAAGATGTGAGGTCATAAGCAGTGCACTGTGTGGCGTAAGTTATAGTTACCTCAGGTAACTATAAAGGCTGAATTTCTATGGTTTTGTACATTTAAAATCTCAGCCTAACTATGACTTCCCTGTAACCTTTGTTTTTTTCAATGAATTTCTAAGTTAAAACAAATTCTATTTCCTAACTATAACGTCCCTTTAACCTTTGTTTTTTCACTGAATATAAATTCAAGCCGGGCCCAGAGAGCTAATGAACTCCTGGATGATAATATGACATCGAATGATCCTTCCAGTGCAGGTAGCACTGGCAGCGTACATTCAGAAGGAAGGTGAAAAACTGTCCAAAACTTGGTCAGAGATCAACAACAGGCTAAAATAGTGGAAATAAATAAATGGTGGGAGAAAACAACTTTGGAGAAGTACATCAAGTTTAAAAGAGTGCCAAGAGGTCTACGCATCCTCATCATGCCCAATGACCTTGATATGGACCTAATAAAACAATGGCAGATGGACACAAATGAATGTTCCCTGAGATTAATGAAGACACTTATTTTACACGCTGAAAGGAAATTAGAAGGGATCCTGGAAAAAATTAAGAGCCTGGAGGAAGAACTTGACAAATTGCCCACAAATATTGAAAAAAAAAGAATCAGTGGAGGCCATGGAGAAAAAACTAACCAAACATGAGACGGATGTGGAAAAAAGGAAAGCCAGTAAATTCAATCGCGACCCCATGGATTATGCAAACGGTCGCATCTACACGTTTGCCAGAAAATATGACTCCCTTAGAAATAGAGCAGCCATGGATAAATGCGTCAGTCATGACGCCCAGGGAATGTATGACAACTCTGATATGAGCTCGGCGGATGAAGATACAGAAATCTACAAACTAGATTTTTGCGGGGAAATGAGATTGGCCCAGATGGAGACGCGACAGCGAGGCCGAGCAAGAGGAACAACATGGGGAGGGGAAGGGGACAAAACCCATCTCAACCAGACGCAGCAAAAAAAGGAACAAGGCCCAAAAGAGGCGAAGACAAGAAAAAAACAAAATAAAAAAGATGTCATTAAATAAGGATCTGGTCATCAACATCTCAAGTATGACTCTTAACATCGATCATATTAGCCTCTTAAATAAAGGACTAACCTTCTGTCCAAACACAAATCTAGATATTCCCAATTTCCGCATTGATCTATATAAATTCTGCCGTAAAGCCAAACTCAAAAAATACTTTGAGGAAAAAACAGTGACTATGTGGGGTAAACTTGGTCTAAAAACCGTAGAGATTTCCCCATTAAACCAAAATGACTTGCCTGCTCTAAAAACAATGTCTAATCTATGGAATTACACTTAAGACAACAGTGAAAGTCATACTCTTAATACTGCAGACGATGTAACATTTTGTCGTAGAGAAGGCATACAGACCAACCATGGTGGTGAGAGTGGACTGAAAACTCAGTCAAAGTTCTGCCCGCAACTACCTCCCGGGAACAAGGTTGACCTGTTTCACGAGATTGTAGTAGAGGAGCTCAACCAGCTGGCCATGAGGAAGAAAAATTACAAACAAACATGGAATCTGACCCAAAGAGAACAAAAGGCACTAAAACAACTCAGGGATAATCGGCAAATCATCATCAAGGCTGCCAATAAAGGCGGGAATATTGTTCTCCAGGATCGAGAACAATATATCGCCGAGGCCTACAGGCAGCTGAGAAATGAGGAGCACTACCAAAAATTGGAAAATAATCCAATGGAACAATGGACTGGAGAATACCATCTACAACTATTGGCTTGGAAGGAAAGGGGACAAATTAATTTCGAGGAATACATTTATCTTAAGGTGGAAAATCCTGTAACATCAACAATATACTTTTTGCCTAAAGTACATAAGTCAATAACGGACCCCCCGGGCAGGCCAATTGTTAGCTCCATGGGCTCTCTCCTGGAACGGACATCACATTATATTGATGTTTTCCTGATGGAATATGTCATGAAGCTCCCGTCATATCTAAGGGACACCACGGCCTTCTTGAACAAATTAAAAATTGTGAAATGGAATGACGATCAAATTATGGTCACAATTGATGTGACCTCATTGTACACATCCATCCTTCATAAAGATGGCATAGCTGCAGTAAACAAATTCCTGAAGACACGATCCCTCAGCTATCTGGAACACTCAGAAATGATCATGGTCATGCTGAACTACTGTTTATCACACAATGTGTTTCTCTTTAATGGGGAGACATTCCTACAAAGGCAAGGGACGGCAATGGGGGACATCATTTGCCCCAACATATGCCAATCTGTTTATGGCAGTCTGGGAAGAGGACATCTTGGGCCAGATGTAGGTCGCCAAATACCGGTCGGTAACGGCCGATTTCGGCCGTTACCGACCGGTATTTGGGATTTGACATGTAGGGGGACTCATATTTACAGGATCGGTATATTTACCGATTCGGTAAATTTACAGATTCTGTAAAATACCGAATCGGTAAATTTACCGAATCGGTAAATCCAGATGTAGGTGGCACTTCAAACAGTGCCACAGGCCATTACCGATTCGTTATTTACCATGTAATACTATTGCATGGTAAATAACAAATTCTTGTGTACATGCACATCTGTGCATGTACACCTATGCCATGTGACACACATACATGCCCTTAGGGCATGTATGTGTGCCACATGGCACACAAGCCAAAACCAGGGGTGCAACAGGGTGTCAAAGTGACACCCTGTTTCCCTTGACAATTCGGTATTTTTACCGAATTGGTATTTATCGATTCGGTAATTGCCATTGATTCCTATGGGCCGAATCATACAGATTCGGTAAAAAATACCGATTTTTTACCTACATCTGATTTACCGAATCTAGAATACCGAATCGGTAAAATTCGGTATTCTAGAGTCGGTAAATCAGATTTACCTACATCTGGCCCCTTGTCTAGTAGGTACAGGCCGAATATTAAATCGTGGATGAGGTACATCGATGATTTATTAATAATTTGGGAAGGAGACTTGCAGACCCTAGAAGATTTCATTCAAAGTCTGAATCAAAACAATTACAATCTTTCCTTCACATCCAACTGGAGCAGGACGCAAGTAACCTATTTGGATGTGGAAGTGTTTATACAAAAAAAGATGCTCTGCACCAGAATTCACAGAAAACCGACTGCCACCAACAGTATCCTCCATGCAAATAGCGGACAATCACAACATCTGAAATGGAGTGTCCCATACAGAGAAATGCTCCGTATTAAGAGGAACTGCTCAGAAGACAATGACATAGACAAGAGTCTTGATGACACAGGAATCAGATTTCTAGGAAGAGGCTATCCCTTGAACGTGATTGAAGTAGCGAAAAATAAAGTAATTGAGAAACCAAGATCAGAATTACTGAATGAGATAACTGATGTGGAAGATGACGAAACCACTCGAATTATTTTGGACTTTAATGTGGAAAACAAAAGTTTACGACACATATTGAAAAAGCATTGGAACATACTATTGCTTGATGAGTCATTAAAGAGGAAATTACCACCAACTCCTAAGATAACGTACAGGAAGACTGCATCGCTAGGTGACATCTTAACACAGAGCCACCTAGAAACATCAGGAAATGAAAAGAACTTGGTTAATAACTCCAGGGTTTTGGAAATGTTCAAAATGCAAGGCCTGTGAACACGGAATGAATACACAATCATATGTACTGTCCAATGGAAAAAAGGAATGGATTACCGCACACATCACGTGTGAATCAAAGCACGTGGTATATGTTTTAGAATGTCCCTGTAAACAACTTTACGTTGGAAGTACCATTAACAAATTAAAACTACAGATTTTACAGCATCTTAGAGCGATTAAAAACAAAGACTTGGCATATCCGACGGCAAAACACTTTTCCGAAAAACATCAAGGAAAATCTCAAGGGTTGAGATACTATGGAGCCAAGATGATTAAACTAAATGAAAGAGGGGGGGATAAAACCTTGGAACTCAGAAGAGCAGAGTCAAAGCTCATATTGGCACTAGGGACAGAAAAACCCTTTGGCCATAATCTGGATGCAGAATTACATGTCCATCTCTGAGTACCGACCCGTCCATAACCCTTGAGACACGTACCGGGTCTATGAAATAAACTGATGCTGAGAAGGAAATGAACATCATCCTGTTCATGGTACACTATTGAACTATTGCAATTCAGTAAAATTGGCTAATGAATTAATAATGGACGCATAATGGTACTATTGGGGAGACATGGAATAATAATTACCATCGTGGTGTAGAATTAGTGGAGAGACTATCCAGGCCTTGATGCGATCAGGGAAAGTAATGGAAGCAATGCCCCAAAAGAATACTAAAAATAATCTTCATGATAGAAGAAAGATGGAGTATTTGGAGAAAGGAATATCCTTGGTTAAAAATTGCAACTTTGCACATTAAGATGGCACAATGCACGTGTCACTTTACAGATTGGGTCCTAAAAGACAATGATATTGATGAATTACCTGAGCACAGGCTCTAAAATATGAAATTGCACAATGTACTTTACAACAGCTATTTTATCTATTAATTAGTCAGCCTGAGTGTTTAGGACATATCATGTAAAATTGGTGGACTATCTTACTTAGGACCCATGAATGCACACTTTGCACTTAAGCACACAACACTTTCTCTTTCTCCCATGACCGATGAAGATTGTAATCGCAGTAATAATTTGGGGACAGCCTCACGTAATACAGGCCTTGGAATTGAATTTGACTTATATATATATATGGAATTTTGACAATTTTTTTTATCTTGTCTTAACCCCTTGTATGCTCATGACGAGCTCAGCTCATCAAGGCATACACCTCTCGGGTGCTCATGACGAGCTCAGCTCGTCATGGCCCGTGGAACGCTCAGGTGCTGGGAGAATTCCCCTGCTGTGCTGAGCGTTCCACGGGAGCCAATGCACCTGTGACGAGCTCAGCTCGTCATGAGCACCCGAGAGGTGTATGCCATGACGAGCTGAGCTCGTCATGAGCTTGCGGGCGCTGTGCGCGCCCCCCTCCCCCCAGCACAGCAGGGGAATAACACAAGCAGCGAAGGGGTTAAGGAAAACACATTGGGAAATTGGGTTTTACATATAGCACTTTACATAGATAGTCAAGACTTCTGATATCCCATTTAACATGTGTAAATCTTGGAGATACCCACACAACGGTGTTTTTATGAATATTTTATAAATATTTTATAAATATTTTATAAATGTTTTGTAAGTATTTTATATATGCACTACTGACCATATATCATAAAAGTATTTAAATACCCCAAATCTTAACTACTACATGTAGAACCCCGAGAATTTTACCATTTCACCACTTATGGGTTTCCATCGTCCTCTTTTAAACACATCGCCAATATATGTATGCACATATTCATACATGTTGGTTAGAAAGCACTGGCCTGACATAACAAACATCACCATTCCATCCGGGGATAATGAGAGTACTCTACTGTGAAAATTATAAACATCACTCTAAAACAATGTTTTTACAATGTAAATTGTATTTAATGAATGCTCTAAGAAAATGGCAGCCGCCGGTTGCTGACTCACAAATGTTTTTAAGTGGGTGAGTGGTCTAGTCTATTTTTTTTAGAAACAAACAAGGGATCAATTGCACTTGTCACTTTAAGTAGACTGTCTAGACGGTGGGACTCTATGGTCCAGTTGAAGGCATCAGCCGAAACGCGTCGACCGTCCCTTTGTATTGCACATGGTGTAAGAGAAGAAAAATAAACTTACCTTGAAGGAAATTGCCGTGCTGTGGACATTCTCTGTGCTGTGGATACTCTGTGGGGTTCTGCTGAGTGCTGAGTTGTTCTGCTAATATATAGATATTATTTCCGGCTTGCTCCGCCGGACACCAGCCACCCCTTGATAGCGAGGGATCACCGGTAGGAACCTCTTCGCAAACGCATATATATATATATATATATATATATATATATATATATATAGTTAGTTAGTTTCTTTGGCTTTCAACGTTAGTAATGTGCTATTTTTTACTTTACATCATGCACTGAATGAACTACACACACCAGGCGCCATCTGATACACCTAGATCAGTTTCTTTATAACTGGAAGTCACAACTCTACGTGAATTGCATACTTCTATTATATACCATGCCATTTCACAGAGATTGCCTCAGCCGCCGACAGACTCACACTTGTGAACATATGTTGCATTTAACATTTTCATTGGCATAATATGCCGCCCTTTATTCATTTACCTCGCTTCTTTAATATGTTTAGCGATGTCTCGGTGGAGACAGGCATTCACTCGTGGTCTCATGCTCTAACACAGGAAACTGGCAACATTCTTACTTATCTTTACACATGGGGGATAGTAGATTCCTAGGAGCCTTGTCGACCAGCACATCTTGCTTGTGGCCATCACTGGCTCTGAACCATGTGCCCAGTACTTATAGTCTCTTTACTATGTTTAGGCACACTGTAGTAAAATGTGTGCAGTAAACCTGGGACGTCACACAAGTTGCTATACCACACGATGCAAACCTGTTGAGTCACTTCAATGAACATAGAAAAATGCTGCCACTTGTAACACTGTATATATTGCACCCTTCCATCATTGCAAGCGCCATGTGATCAAGGCCGCATGTCTGGCGCCCGAAACGCGTCATTTGGACATTTGATGCAGTAAATGAACATCATTAAGCAACAAGTCTTGCCTGCGGAGTCTGTTTCCCGGTACTGCGCCGCTCCCTCTGAAGGTTGTTGCATCTCTGGGATCCTGATGTGACATATATATATATATATATATATATATATATATATATATATATATATATATATATCACAACACACCAGTGTTTACAATCCAGGAACTGCTTACACGAGTGCACTCAGGAGCCATATATCGGGTCAAAGCATTTAATTTATTTGATTTGTTACAGCGAAAGTTGTCAACTTTCGCTGTAACAAATCGAATAAATGAAATGTATGCTTTGACCCGATATATGGCTCCTGAGTGCACCCGTGTAAGCAGTTCCTGGATTGTAAAAACTGGTGTTGTGCAATTTATCGGCCCGTGTCACCGCGCGCAGAGGACGCATCTCCAACGAAGAGGAGCAGTGGCTGGTGAACTGTGTTTTGGGATATATATATATATATATATATATATATATATATATCCTGAATTCCGTTCCTCACAGGCACATGCAGAATCCTCTGCTAGCAAGTAAACACCGGACACGGACCTCGAGGTACTTCACAATTTTATTTTGCAGAAAGAGTCACACATATATATATATATATATATATATATATATATATATATATATATATATATATATATATATATATATATATATATATATATATATGTGTAACAAGGGCTGACCATAACATGAAGGGCAGTGTAGACGCAGTTGTCTTAGCACCACAGGTCAAAGCCCACTGGGGCACTATTACAAATACCACCCACAACAAATACCCCCATTCTCTTTGAAGAAAACGTCAGCACTTATTTAATTGCGTATTTTGCACATCATGAGCAGATTTGCACCAATAACGAGGATATTATATTAAACCATGAGTTTTTCATTTTAAGTACAATAAATTGGTTTTAGCAATATTTATATGCATATAGGTATTTATTTATTTGCGAATATTTTCACTTTGACTGTTCATTTCAAATGAGAAATTCGGCAAAAAAACGTATTTGTCGTGTTCGATCTTTAGAAAGCGTTGTGCACAGGATTTAAATTACTCCATGCACTGCACTGGTGCCAAGTCGGCGACTCCGTGAGTCGCCGGCTTGGCACCAGTGCAGTACAGTGCAGTGCATGGAGGAATTTAAATCCTGTGCACAACGCTTTCTAAAGATCGAACACGGCAAATCAGGTCGCCCAATTCATTGCGGCTGAGTCATAGATGAGGAACGTCCCGTCTAATTACTGGAAACCATATAGGGAATTGATATATTGAATTGACAGGAACCACGCGTTCTTGAAGCCGGACGGCTCTACTGGATGGGTGATTTTTTCGAACACCCACGGGGATCATAATTCCAGAATACCCCATAGGCGCACTTTTACTACCCCACACCCATTGTCCTGAAGAAGACCCGCCCTATACCCTAAAGTAAGACGTTCAAGGGTCGAAACGTCGACGCGATTACCATCAACTGACCAGTTTATAAACATTCAGTTCCTAAGGCCAAGTGGAGTGGCGTGCTGAATGTATTATAACTCAATATAGAAACTGGCCTGCAAAGTGTTTAGTCAAAAACACCACGAACCTTCTCCCCTCCCACTCGTCACTCACTTGTTGTATATAACACACTTTTTCACGAGTACACCACATGTCACTTTGCATGCACTGTATTCATATGCGCCGTTCATTATGAAGTATTGTTTAACTGTTTTGATTAATTAATGTGTATAAAAAGCAAAGATCTTCATGAATATAACTAATACAGTGATTAACAAGCATTTGCAATGCAATAGGTCTCGCAGCATTCAAGTTTGAGTTATTGGCATTGTATATGACAATGTGTTGCATGAATTCTTTTCCAAACTCTGTATTGGCTGGTGGTGTTTGTGCCCGGTGAAAGCGTGCACTGACGGATGGTGGTGTTTGTGCCCGGTGAAAGCGTGCACGAACAACTTATGGCGTCTGTGCCTGGTGAAAGTGTGCACTGACGGCTGGTGGTGTTTGTGCCTGGTGAAAGGGTGCACTGGTGGCTGGTGGTGTTTGTGCCCGGTGAAAGCGTGCACTGACGGCTGTTGGTGTTTGTGCCTGGTGAAAGGGTGCACTGGCGGCTGTTGGTGTTTGTGCCCGGTGAAAGCGTGCACTGACGGCTGGTGGTGTTTGTGCCTGGTGAAAGCGTGCACTGATGACTTATGGTGTCTGTGCCTGTTGAAAGTGTGTACTGACGGCCGGTGGTGGGTATGCCTGATGAAACCATGTACTGATGGCTAGTGGTGTGTGTGTGCCTGTTGAAAGTGTGCACTGATGGCTGATGGTGTGTGTGCATGGTGGAAAAGCGTGCACTGACATGTTTAGAAGTAAAGTGCGCCATACTGCGATTGCTACAATAGTTAATTGTGGATGTGCTAACCATTGATGCGTGCACTGATGGCTGGTGGTGTGTGTGTGCTTGTAGAAAATGTGCACTGATGGCTAATGGTGTGTGTGCCTGGTGGAAGTGTGCACTGCCAGCTAGTGGCGTGTGTGCCCGGTGAAAGCGTGCATTGACGGCTGATGGGGTGTGCCTGGTGAAAGTGTGCACTGACGGTTGGTGGTGTGTGTGTGCGCCTGGTGAAAGCGTGCACCGACGTCTGGTTCTGTGTGCGTGTGGTGGAAGCGTGCATTGATCGCTGGTGTTGTTTAAATAGCAACATACTTGGGTCCAGCATATAGAGCACTCTTTTTAAACAGGCATTAAGAGTGAGACAGCACACAATGATCCAATGGTAATTACTAGTTGAAGGCAAATCGCATATAGAACATTAGGAACACTGCAATTCTTTACATTGATTCAGACGGTCCTTGCTGCATTCAGGACATTATCAAAAATCAGTCTGTTTCGTGAGAAGTAATACCTTACATCCTAAACAGCTGTTTTAACAGAATGTTCCCGACTTTAAAAAGAGAGATGACTAAAACATTGGCAGGGAGGCAGCATCCTGAATTTAGGTTGTATGAATGTTACTTTATTGTTTGACTGAAAGAAAAAAGCTCAACTATAATAAACTCCTAGCCAACGCTGCAACACCATTCTGCCAGCTAAGCAAGCCGAGTAAGAAGGGATGTGCGGACTTCACCCGAAGGTGTCAGAGCGAATTCACAATAGAAACAGAACTGATACATGAGAACATTACTAGTGAACAAAATACAAAGGCAAACGTTACATTACATGAGGCAAAAGTGACAATGATAACAAACCGTGCCTTACACAGTGTGTAAGGCACTTTTTGTTATCTTAGTCTAAGCCCGCCTGATTCTATGAAATGGCGGCGGGACGCGGGACAGGCCTTTATCCTTTTCTTTCACTTTCCGTTCCGCACTTCCGCCGCCGCGTATGCGCGTGCCGCGTGCGTTGGGGGCGTGGGCAGCAGGGCTGGCTGCTGCTGAGTGGTGGTGAGCAATGCCAGGCAGCCCCAGGGCACGCACAACATTATGCGGGCCAATAAGCAGTAAGCCCCTGTGCGTGGCATATGGGGCGCGGCAGGCGGCGCGCATAGCCAAAGAAGAAGACAAGAGAAGAACAACGAAAACTACGAACTTAACTGCCTTCCAAGTCCAAGACAAAGCAGCCAGGCGGCCAGGCCCGCCCACGCTGAGCTGCCCTGTCCGATTTCCGAATCCGAGTCCGAAGACCAAAGTAAGTCACTCAGAGTCTGTCACTCCGTCTCCGTCACCGACCGGCGGGGCAGGGCTGCTGCTGGCTGCCTGCCTCCAGGCCTGCTGCGTGCACTAATTAGTTGCTTTCCTGTCGCGCATTTGCCTGCTTCTTATTTATGTCCCAACTTGTCACTCGTGTTTGTCCCTCCTATAGAACATGCTTTCTCGCTTCTGTACTTCTTTGCTCCCGGGGCCGCACTCAGTGTTGCTCTCTGTTCTTGCCTGTGTGCCGCTTCCCTCCATATTGGGTTCGCCCTTGCACTCAACCAGCCCCCCAACCCCTGTTGCTTCCTCGCCTGCTCCATTTGCCCTCGGCTGCTGCTGAAGCAAGCAAGCAGGCAAGCCTATATTATAATAGTTACAGTGCGCAACGCACGCCAGGGACGGATGGTAACGGGCCCCGGCCTATAAACATTAATTATGGTGCCGTGATGCGCACGCCCTACCGGCCTGGCCTGAGCCTTTTTAAAATTAATTAAATAGTTGGTAGTGGTACGCACTGGAGCCGGGCCGGGTCTTCATAATTAAAATGGTGCACGGGAGTGGCGGCGCGCAGAGTAGTGCTATTTTTATTTTGTATAGTGGTCATTTTCCTGCAGTTTTGCTCTTTTAGACTACTGTAAATAAAATGCGCTTTTATCAGCCAACGTAACGGTGTTCAATGCATTGGTCTTGTTAAGATGAATAGCTAAAATACTAGATTGTTATTCCATCATGTTTTTAAATGTTCAGCATCACATGCTTACTTTCGTGAGCTTTCTATGTACTTATGACATATGCATCATCGTTATAGTTGCTTCAGTCAAGGAAAAAATGCGTGTCTCTGCATCAGATGTTTGGTGATTAGCAGCTGTCCTAAGCAGGTGTTACAAAAGGAACCTTACATTATTAATCTAGTATGTTTGCACTCCGGAATTTTTCAAGCTAGCTCAGTTGGTTGATGCACCTGTTACAATGATGCAACTCTGAATCTGCACTCTGAAGCTCCACTCTGAAGCTCCACTCTGAAGCTCCACTCTGAAGCTCCACTCTGAAGCTCCACTCTGAATCTGCACTCTGCACTCTGAAGCTCCACTCTGAAGCTCCACTCTGAATCTGCACTCTGCACTCTGAAGCTCCACTCTGCACTCTGAAGCTCCACTCTGAATCTGCACTCTGCACTCTGAAGCTCCACTCTGCACTCTGAAGCTCCACTCTGAAGCTCCACTCTGAAGCTCCACTCTGAAGCTCCACTCTGAAGCTCCACTCTGAAGCTCCACTCTGAAGCTCCACTCTGAATCTGCACTCTGCACTCTGAAGCTCCACTCTGCACTCTGAAGCTCCACTCTGAAGCTCCACTCTGAAGCTCCACTCTGAAGCTCCACTCTGAAGCTCCACTCTGAAGCTCCACTCTGAAGCTCCACTCTGAAGCTCCACTCTGCACTCTGAAGCTCCACTCTGCACTCTGAAGCTCCACTCTGAAGCTCCACTCTGAAGCTCCACTCTGAAGCTCCACTCTGAAGCTCCACTCTGAAGCTCCACTCTGAATCTGCACTCTGAATCTGCACTCTGAATCTGCACTCTGAAGCTCCACTCTGCACTCTGAAGCTCCACTCTGAATCTGAACTCTGAAGCTCCACTCTGAATCTGCACTCTGCACTCTGAATTTGCACTCTGAATCTCCACTCTGCACTCTGAATCTCCACTCTGCACTCTGAAGCTCCACTCTGCACTCTGAAGCTCCACTCTGAATCTCCACTCTGCAGCTCCACTCTGAATCTCCACTCTGCACTCTGAAGCTCCACTCTGAATCTCCACTCTGCACTCTGAAGCTCCACTCTGCACTCTGAAGCTCCACTCTGCACTCTGAATCTCAACTCTGAAGCTCCACTCTCCACTCTGAATCTCCACTCTGAAGCTCCACTCTCCACTCTGAATCTCCACTCTGAAGCTCCACTCTCCACTCCGAATCTCCACTCTGAATCTCCACTCTCCACTCTGAAGCTCCACTCTGAAGCTCCACTCTGAAGCTCCACTCCACTCTGAAGCTCCACTCTGAAGCTCCACTCCACTCTGAAGCTCCACTCCGAATCTGCACTCTGAATCTGCACTCTGCACTCCGAAGCTCCACTCTGAAGCTCCACTCTGAAGCTCCACTCTGAAGCTCCACTCTGCACTCTGAAGCTCCACTCTGAAGCTCCACTCTGCACTCTGAAGCTCCACTCTGAAGCTCCACTCTGCACTCTGAAGCTCCACTCTGAAGCTCCACTCTGAAGCTCCACTCTGAAGCTCCACTCTGAAGCTCCACTCTGCACTCTGAAGCTCCACTCTGAAGCTCCACTCTGAAGCTCCACTCTGAAGCTCCACTCTGAAGCTCCACTCTGAAGCTCCACTCTGAAGCTCCACTCTGAAGCTCCACTCTGCACTCTGAAGCTCCACTCTGAAGCTCCACTCTGAAGCTCCACTCTGAAGCTCCACTCTGCACTCTGAAGCTCCACTCTGAAGCTCCACTCTGAAGCTCCACTCTGAAGCTCCACTCTGAAGCTCCACTCTGAAGCTCCACTCTGCACTCTGAAGCTCCACTCTGAAGCTCCACTCTGCACTCTGAAGCTCCACTCTGAAGCTCCACTCTGCACTCTGAAGCTCCACTCTGAAGCTCCACTCTGCACTCTGAAGCTCCACTCTGAAGCTCAGCTCCACTCCGAAGCTCCACTCCGAATCTGCACTCTGAATCTGCACTCTGAATCTGCACTCTGAATCTGCACTCTGAATCTGCACTCTGAATCTCCACTCTGAATCTCCACTCTGAAGCTCCACTCTGAAGCTCCACTCTGAAGCTCCACTCTGAAGCTCCACTCTGAAGCTCCACTCTGAAGCTCCACTCTCCACTCTGAATCTCCACTCTGAATCTCCACTCTCCACTCTGAAGCTCCACTCTGAAGCTCCACTCTGAAGCTCCACTCTGAAGCTCCACTCTGAAGCTCCACTCCACTCTGAAGCTCCACTCCGAATCTGCACTCTGCACTCCGAAGCTCCACTCTGAAGCTCCACTCTGAAGCTCCACTCTGAAGCTCCACTCTGAAGCTCCACTCTGAAGCTCCACTCTGAATCTCCACTCTGAATCTCCACTCTGAATCTCCACTCTGAAGCTCCACTCTGAAGCTCCACTCTGAAGCTCCACTCTGAAGCTCCACTCTGAAGCTCCACTCTGAAGCTCCACTCTGAAGCTCCACTCTCCACTCTGAATCTCCACTCTGAATCTCCACTCTCCACTCTGAAGCTCCACTCTGAAGCTCCACTCTGAAGCTCCACTCTGAAGCTCCACTCTGAAGCTCCACTCCACTCTGAAGCTCCACTCCGAATCTGCACTCTGCACTCCGAAGCTCCACTCTGAAGCTCCACTCTGAAGCTCCACTCTGAAGCTCCACTCTGAAGCTCCACTCCGAAGCTCCACTCTGAAGCTCCACTCTGAAGCTCCACTCTGAAGCTCCACTCTGAAGCTCCACTCTGAAGCTCCACTCTGAATCTGCACTCTGCACTCCGAAGCTCCACTCTGAAGCTCCACTCTGCACTCTGAAGCTCCACTCTGAAGCTCCACTCTGCACTCTGAAGCTCCACTCTGAAGCTCCACTCTGAAGCTCCACTCTGAAGCTCCACTCTGCACTCTGAAGCTCCACTCTGAAGCTCCACTCTGCACTCTGAAGCTCCACTCTGAAGCTCCACTCTGCACTCTGAAGCTCCACTCTGAAGCTCCACTCTGAAGCTCCACTCTGAAGCTCCACTCTGAAGCTCCACTCTGAAGCTCCACTCTGAAGCTCCACTCTGCACTCTGAAGCTCCACTCTGAAGCTCCACGCTCCACTCTGAAGCTCCACTCTGAAGCTCCACTCTGCACTCTGAAGCTCCACTCTGAAGCTCCACTCTGAAGCTCCACTCTGAAGCTCCACTCTGAAGCTCCACTCTGAAGCTCCACTCTGAAGCTCCACTCTGAAGCTCCACTCTGAAGCTCCACTCTGAAGCTCCACTCTGAAGCTCCACTCTGAAGCTCCACTCTGCACTCTGAAGCTCCACTCTGCACTCTGAAGCTCCACTCTGCACTCTGAAGCTCCACTCTGAAGCTCCACTCTGAAGCTCCACTCTGAAGCTCCACTCTGAAGCTCCACTCTGAAGCTCCACTCTGCACTCTGAAGCTCCACTCTGCACTCTGAAGCTCCACTCTGCACTCTGAAGCTCCACTCTGAAGCTCCACTCTGAAGCTCCACTCTGAAGCTCCACTCTGAAGCTCCACTCTGAAGCTCCACTCTGAAGCTCCACTCTGAAGCTCCACTCTGAAGCTCCACTCTGAAGCTCCACTCTGCACTCTGAAGCTCCACTCTGCACTCTGAAGCTCCACTCTGCACTCTGAAGCTCCACTCTGAAGCTCCACTCTGAAGCTCCACTCTGAAGCTCCACTCTGAAGCTCCACTCTGCACTCTGAAGCTCCACTCTGAAGCTCCACTCTGAAGTTCCACTCTGAAGCTCCACTCTGAAGCTCCACTCTGAAGCTCCACTCTGCACTCTGAAGCTCCACTCTGAAGCTCCACTCGGAAGCTCCACTCGGAAGCTCCACTCGGAAGCTCCACTCGGAAGCTCCACTCTGCACTCTGAAGCTCCACTCTGAAGCTCCACTCTGCACTCTGAAGCTCCACTCTGAAGCTCCACTCTGCACTCTGAAGCTCCACTCTGAAGCTCCACTCTGCACTCTGAAGCTCCACTCTGAAGCTCCACTCCACTCTGAAGCTCCACTCCGAAGCTCCACTCCGAAGCTCCACTCTGAAGCTCCACTCCACTCTGAAGCTCCACTCCGAAGCTCCACTCCGAAGCTCCACTCTGAAGCTCCACTCTGAAGCTCCACTCCACTCTGAAGCTCCACTCCGAAGCTCCACTCCGAAGCTCCACTCTGAAGCTCCACTCCACTCTGAAGCTCCACTCCGAAGCTCCACTCTGAAGCTCCACTCTGAAGCTCCACTCCACTCCGAAGCTCCACTCCGAAGCTCCACTCTGAAGCTCCACTCTGAAGCTCCACTCCACTCTGAAGCTCCACTCCGAAGCTCCACTCCGAAGCTCCACTCTGAAGCTCCACTCCACTCTGAAGCTCCACTCCGAAGCTCCACTCCGAAGCTCCACTCTGAAGCTCCACTCCACTCTGAAGCTCCACTCCGAAGCTCCACTCCGAAGCTCCACTCTGAAGCTCCACTCTGAAGCTCCACTCTGAAGCTCCACTCTGAAGCTCCACTCTGAAGCTCCACTCTGAAGCTCCACTCTGAAGCTCCACTCTGAAGCTCCACTCTGCACTCTGAAGCTCCGCTCTGAAGCTCCACTCTGCACTCTGAAGCTCCGCTCTGAAGCTCCACTCTGAAGCTCCACTCTGAAGCTCCACTCTGCACTCTGAAGCTCCACTCTGAAGCTCCACTCTGAAGCTCCACTCTGAAGCTCCACTCTGCACTCTGAAGCTCCACTCTGAAGCTCCACTCTGCACTCTGAAGCTCCACTCTGAAGCTCCACTCTGCACTCTGAAGCTCCACTCTGAAGCTCCACTCTGCACTCTGAAGCTCCACTCTGAAGCTCAGCTCCACTCCGAATCTGCACTCCGAATCTGCACTCTGAATCTGCACTCTGAATCTCCACTCTGAATCTCCACTCTGAAGCTCCACTCTGAAGCTCCACTCTGAAGCTCCACTCTGAAGCTCCACTCTGAAGCTCCACTCTGAAGCTCCACTCTGAAGCTCCACTCTCCACTCTGAATCTCCACTCTCCACTCTGAAGCTCCACTCTGAAGCTCCACTCTGAAGCTCCACTCCACTCTGCACTCCGAAGCTCCACTCCGAAGCTCCACTCTGAAGCTCCACTCTGAAGCTCCACTCTGAAGCTCCACTCTGAAGCTCCACTCTGAAGCTCCACTCTGAAGCTCCACTCTGCACTCTGAAGCTCCACTCTGCACTCTGAAGCTCCACTCTGCACTCTGAAGCTCCACTCTGCACTCTGAAGCTCCACTCTGAAGCTCCACTCTGAAGCTCCACTCTGAAGCTCCACTCTGAAGCTCCACTCTGAAGCTCCACTCTGCACTCTGAAGCTCCACTCTGCACTCTGAAGCTCCACTCTGAAGCTCCACTCTGAAGCTCCACTCTGAAGCTCCACTCTGAAGCTCCACTCTGAAGCTCCACTCTGAAGCTCCACTCTGAAGCTCCACTCTGCACTCTGAAGCTCCACTCTGAAGCTCCACTCTGAAGCTCCACTCTGAAGCTCCACTCTGAAGCTCCACTCTGCACTCTGAAGCTCCACTCTGAAGCTCCACTCTGAAGCTCCACTCTGAAGCTCCACTCTGAAGCTCCACTCTGAAGCTCCACTCTGAAGCTCCACTCTGCACTCTGAAGCTCCACTCTGAAGCTCCACTCGGAAGCTCCACTCGGAAGCTCCACTCGGAAGCTCCACTCGGAAGCTCCACTCGGAAGGGGCAAAGATCGGAGCATCACGGAACTAAAACAAATATAAACAAGGGCTGTGAGTTACTCTGCGCATGCGCGGGGGCAAGCCTGTTCATTCCAAGCCAGCCTCAGCCAGCCTCGGGAAAAACGAAAGTAATAAAAAAGCGAAACTGACACTGCCACTGCAGACAATGCTGCGCGCTCCCGAGGTGAAATCCGGCACTGAAAACGCTCGTAACACTTTGGTGTCCACTCTCCTAAAAACGGATCACATTAGTTGTCGAGCTGACAGCATTCATGCTTCGCATGAATGCTAACGTCAGCTCGACCTAAAAAGTATAGTGTTACATTGTTCTTCGTATGGGATTTGCTTTTTTGAGAATAGCGGTTATCTCATAATTCTATAAAATAAGCCTTTGATTAAATAAGGGAAAATCTTGGAAAGAGTGATATATATATTTTGAAGTAATCAGTTGGCATGCCCGACAGAACCACTGTATTTACTAAAATGAGTGCTTACTTGAGCTGGGCGCGGTTCTGTATTATTGTGAAGGGAGGTCATTGTTACGCACTCTCCACGTAGGTCTGAAGTGATACAGTGCCACGCTTTGTACAATTAATTAGATGTATGCCATAACTACCTAACATATACACAGATCTTTGATTGGATTATAAAGCATTTACCATTTGATTCGGGGTACCCAGTTGAATATTCTTATCACCCATGGACAGGCGAGAGGCTAGGGCATGGATTCGAACTGGCGGCTGCACACAGATCTCAACAGCAAGTGTTTACTTTATTGACCACCAACCTGTGTGATCTTGGGCAAGTCCATCTTTCACCCGTGCCACCAGGGTTTACTGATTTGCAACAGACAGATGGGCTTCAAAACTCGCTAGCCCCATGTTTAGGGGACAGAAGACGTTGCCTGCTTCCTACAGGAGTGCAGTGAACTTGGCAGGCGGGCAGCAGGTGCACGCATTCACTGCGAAGGGACTACTCTCTCTTTATTATACAGTTAATTAAAACCATAATATACAAACATGTCAATACATAATGAAATATAAAATATAAAATTTAAAATATAAAAGTTAAAAAGGGAAAGTCCTAGTCAGTTTCTTAATGCTAAGCATTGTGCAGTGCAGTTAAGATAATGTTAACAAACTTCCCAGCTCTTGCTAGAGCCTGGGCTGAGTTATTGCTAAAACACAAATCCGATGCTTCCCTGCAGTGTCTCAATGTCTTTTCCGAAAGACTGGAGCCAATAGGCGGCGACGATCTATGGCAAAATGCGGACAGCAACGTAGTAGGTGAAGCCAGGACTTGTGTGGATAGTTGCAGAGCCTGCAAGTAAGCTGCCCATTCCGCCGGGCCCACAGCGGATTAAAATCAAAAATTGGTAGAGCTAACAGCCTCATGTACAGTATTTTATTGCGAGTCTGTGAGTGAAGAGATTAGTTGAAGTATGGTTGAGATTTCCCTTTAATGTACGAATCATTCAGTGCTGTGAAGAGTGCGTTTTTAGAAAGCCCGGCAACGTCTGTCTGGAATGACGCAAGAGTGGTTTGGCTTTTTATTGTTTTTTTCCACATTGACAGGGGGATGATTGGATTAGTGAGGGTAGTGGCTTCGATCTTTAATGTGGAAATAGCGAGGTGCAACTGTTTATGCCAAGGAGAAAGTTTGTCCGTGAACACAGCTTGCAATTGTTCTTTCATAGATTGTGCTGAAGCTCGTAGAGTGTAAATATAGAATTTAATTAAGTCTCCCAAACAGAGGAGGTCTGAGGTTACCAGGCCCAGCTCAAGTCTCAGCCTCGACCTCCTTGTGTGCTGCGGAACAGAAAATATTTTCTTGTAAGCTTTTATTTGTAGGTTAGCTAAAAATGTATCAATTTTTCCGGGGAAGGCCAAATGGCCGTAAGACACTGCTGGAAGTAGTTTGGCCCGTAGCACCCTTAGCACTGGCTCGGCTGTGGGGCTGTGCAAATGGCGATTCAGGCGCCTCAAGCTATGTATAATCCCCATGCCCTTAGGCCTTAAATGTCTGAGGGGAGATGCTTGGTTTGCCTTTTCATTGAACCAAACTCCTAGATAGTTATAGCTGGTACAGGACGCTTTATGCAGTCCCCCTGCTCGCCAAGACAGATTTTTCTTTTTTTTGTATTTCCCAAAGGTCAAAACTTTGGTTTTTGATTCGTTCATCAGAAGATGGTTCTTTATATTATACATATTAAGGGCAATGAGTGATCTTTGTAATCCAATTTTTGTGTGGTCCATAATGATGATATCGTCAGCGTATTGCATTATCTGTAGACGTATCCCACCCAATTTTAGGGCGACCAAGGCTGCACCTGCCAGTTCTTTAGGTAAATCGGCGGTGTAAACATTAAATAATAGTGGAGCTAATACGCAGCCTTGTTTTAGACCATTTTTAGTTGCAATTTTTGTAGATAGTGTTTTTGCACTTGTTTTGATCCTCACCCAAGTTTTATGGTGCAAAGATATCAAAGCTGAAAGAAGTGAAGATGGTATCCCCCAAGAATTTAATTTGTACCATAGCGTCCCTCGGTTGTCTCTGTCGATTGCTGCGCTGTAGTCCACAAAGCAGCAGAATAGGGGTAGCTGGTTGGGCAAACTAGCTCTCCCCGACAGATAGGATAACGCTATTATGTTGTCCGTCGTGGAGCAGCCTGTTCTGAAGCCTGACTGGGAGCGGGGCAAGATATTGTTTTCTGTATCCCAGTTTTCAAGTTACGCCAGTAAAACACGGGCGTAGGCTTTAGCTTCAATGTCCAGCAAAGCTATTAGTCTGTAATTGGCCGGATTTGAGCGGTTGCCCTTTTTATAAATTGGGTGTAGTATTGAGCCCTGCCAGGTAGAGGGAATTGTGGCTGTAAGAAAGGCTTGTCCAAAGATAGGTGTGAAGAGCTCTGCCCAAAACAGTCAAGATGTTTTAAAAACTGCTGCGGGTATTCCATTTGGCCCCGGCGCCCCGTCGTTCTTCATACGACTAATGATCTTGGTTACTATTGCTACAGAAATATCCAGTCCCTGGATGTTTTCATAAGATAGTGCTTGAGGCAAGAAGGGAGTTGACAGCTCCTCTGCCCCACTGCAGTAGAGCTGATTGATGTGATTCGCCCATACATTCTCAGGTACCCCGTTCTCTTTAGTCTGGCCACTGTTGCTAAGTTGATTGATATATCTCCAAAATGGGGCCGGATTTTTTTCTTTTATGAGAGAGAAAATTTTAAGCCAGGCTTCCTATGTTCGATTGATCCGTTGGGCCCATGCACGCTTCTTGCATGCAGCTCGAAGTGGCCCTTTTGTGGCATGTTGAAATGCTCTTGCCCCTTTTTTTCTTCCCTTTGGGCTGTTTTGGCTCTTCCAGTTGCTTTCCGGAATTCTCTTATTTGAGTCTCGATTTAAAGCCTTTGGCCCCTGTTTTTCTTGGACTTCAGATGTTCCCCCCCAGAGCCCGATGCAAGTATGTCAAAAGAATGGGCCAATAGTCTAAGAGGGCTTGTGGGCTAATGAAAGTTTATTAGTTGATCGTTTTTCATTGCCCATACAGACAGTTTTTGTCCCTAGATTAATGGACCATTTTATCCTGCGTGGGATTTTGTCGATTTCCTTGCCCGTAGATTCACCTACAGGTGTAAATCTACAGGATGCAATGGTGGAAAGGCTGAAGGATGTTCTTAGGGGCCTATGGTCGCTCTCTATTCGATAATCGATGTTAAAATCATTTAGGTGGTGGGCTAGTGTGCTTCCGATGAACAAATAGTCGATAGTAGAGATGTTCCTGTACATTGGTGGCGGAGCCCATGTATGATCATTTGCTTTCCTTAGATTATGGGCGGATGATATAGAACAGGCATTAAATAAAGCTTGTAGTAGCGCGACCTCTTTGACGTGCTTATTTTCATTTCCTTTTTTGTCAAGGGACCTTTTGTTAAAGTCCCCAACTATAAGAGGATTGTTATTGGGATATTTAATAAGGAAATCTCCAATGATGGCGGCCAGATCATCAAGTGCTTGGTTTCTCGGGTGCAAGGCTGGATTAACGTAGCAGTTAAATAGTAGCAAGCGGTGCGGGTTGTAATGAATTTTTATTCCGTTGATATGTAGTACTTGGATTCCAGGGAAATCGGATGCTTTCGTAGTTACTTCCAGCCTACACGAATGCTTAATGTAAACTGAGAGGCCGCCCAAAAATATTGCGTCTTGTTGCAGGAACATGGATTTCAAAGTATCCGGAAAGGGCTGTACTAGTTGTTGCCCATATTTCCTGGAGACAAATTAAATCGCTGCTTCGAAGGTACTCTACAGCCGAATCGTTTGTAATCAGTTTCTGGAGGCCGGCCACGTTCCAGGAGATGATTGTTAGGTAGTTATTTTGGTTGTTCAGGGTATAATCCGTTTTGCCTTTGGGGAAGTCAAAGATACCGTTGAGCTGAATGGCGGCCGTTTTCGACCTGGCACCCAGATTGATTAATAATGCCCTGGTTGCTGGTAAAGACTCTTCTCTGATTAGTAGAGCAAGTAATCCTCAGATGTTCGTGATGAAGAAGAGTGTTGGCCGAGTTGTTTCCAGATCACGAGTCTGCCTTGCATTTTAAAATGGAGTAAGTATTTTGGGAATTATTAGCTAATACGTGAGGGTATCTGATTTGAGGTGGATGCCTGATCTCAATGCCCCAGTCTGCCAGTTGATTAGCTTCACGTAATATTGCTGTCAGGTGTAACTGTTGATATAGCCCAACCACTGTTGAATCGTTGTGGGAGTCACCGGATAGGCTTTGAAATTTCACTCAGGCAATATCTGCCGAGCCTATATGTTCCAATGATGGGATGTAATTAAATAGGCGCAGAATGTTGCCTCTGTTCAAGACATCGTAGTTGCCTTTGGCGTGGTATCTTGGTGTAAATACAACCTCCGCCTCTCCTGGTTTTAGTCGGCTGCTACTCGTTAAGGTTCCCGATATGTCTGGATTGTCAAATTCAGGTATTGGTTTGTGTATTAGAAGGGTGTTAATTTTTTTTAAATTTTTTTAATTAAGGTCTGGTTTGAAAAGCCAAGGTATGATGATGCAGAGAGGCAGTACTACGAGCAGCTAAGTAGACCTGCTAATGCAAATGTGTCACCCTGCAAGAAGGCTACTGTATCAAAACGGCCACAAAATCACCACATAAAGAGAGCGCGGCTCCTCCTGCGGGACCAGGTGGAGAACCCAGTGACCTTATCACCAGAGTTGCCCATTTGGAGCTCGAGAACCAGTCACTCCACAAAGTTGTTGAAGATCTGCAGTTGGCGTTCTCGAAGCTTGAGGTTCGTCTCCCAGCACTTGAGAAATCCCCGGTCTCTCGCCAGCCCGCCGCAGCCCTTCCATCTGTGGCACCCACTATTAATGCCCTGCCTTCTGCTCCAGTGAAGAAAGTTGAAGTCTCTGCTGCTCCTGAAGAAGACGATGATAACGACATTGACCTCTTTGGCAGTGATGATGAAGAAGATGAAGAGGCTGAGCGAATCCGAGAATAGAGGCTGCGCCAGTACGCTGAGAAAAAGTCCAAGAAACCAGGCATTATTGCAAAGTCCTCTATCCTCCTCGACGTCAAACCGTGGGATGATGAAACGGACATGGCGAAGCTGGAGGAGTGCGTGAGGACGGTTCAGATGGACGGCCTGCTGTGGGGCTCCTCCAAACTGGTTCCGGTTGGTTACGGCATTAAGAAGCTCCAGATCCAGTGTGTGGTGGAGGAGGACAAGGTTGGAACAGACATCCTGGAGGAGGAAATCACGAAGTTTGAAGATTACGTGCAGAGTGTCGACATTGCTGCTTTCAACAAGATCTGAGACTTGATGTAGGCTTTACTATAAATAATAAAGGTCAACCATGCAGAAAAAAAAAAAGAAGGGTGTTTATAACCGTGGGTCCGGGCTGAGAGTTTACCGCCTGTTGGTGCTGCATATTAGTGTTATGTGTAGTGCTAGAAGATGGTGGCATGGTATCCTCCGCCTGTGGCCCTAAGGTTGTAGTTAGCAGTGATGGCCGGGAGCAGGGCTTATTCTCACGCCTAAACCTTCCGAGGGCTTGAGACAAATTGGCGTTGTGCAGGCCTCCCCATTCTTCTTGTTGTAGAGACAAGTGGGGGAGATGTTAGAGGGGATCGCCTCTCGAGGAGAATCTTCAACTAAGCTCTTAGTCATTGATTGTTTGTTAGGTTGTGAGTAAGTTATTGCCACTTCTTTGTGGTTCTTTCCTGATGATTTTTCCAGAAATATTGGATAAAGCTTAACTGAGCTAGTAGCTGATTTAATTGTATGTGTGCGAGTGGAAAAGATTGCTGCTCGGTTTTTAATTTTTTCCCTATTTTGAGCTTTCCTTAGTTTTTTCTTTGCTTTTCTTTCACTGCGAAGGAAGGACAGACAGATGTCCCTTGCTGCATACTGCCATCCCTTCTGTCACCGGTGGTGGTGTTCAGTCTGTGTGTGCTTGCGTGCGTGAAGCAGCGTGTGATCGTGTGCACACATCCCGAGCACAAGGCAGCGTCTGGTGTGCCAGCTGGTAGGCATGGAAATTACAGTGGTGCTCAGTTCCTGTGTACTTGAGTGCATGAAGCGACGTGTGATTGTGTGCACGGATGTCCTGGGAGTACTACCTTTAAGAGCTCCTGGCAGCGCCCGTTGTGCCAGGTAGTGGGCATTGAAATTACAGTGGTGCTCAGCCCGTGTGTGCATGAGTGCAGCGGCCTGTGATCGTGTGCATGGATTCCTGGTGGTGCGGTGTCTGTCCTGGGAGGGCGGCCTTCACGAGCATGTGGCAGCGTCCGGTGTGCCAGCCGGTGGGCATGGAACTTTCAGTGGTGCTCAGCCGTGTGCGCGTGAGTGAACCGACGTGTGATCCGGCACAAGGGGCCCTGTGAGGACAGTCTTCACATTGTCGACCCCATGGCAGTTTGTGCCTTGCCAGCCGGCGAGCACGGGAGCTTACAACGTGGCACAGTTGATGCTACACTGAAGACGTGTTTTTAAAGACGATGTGAAGATAGACCCCCCCTGTAGGTGAAGCGACCCCCTTCTCCCACACTGCATGCTCTATCACCCACATCCGTCTAACCCTCCTCCTTTTCTCCTTCAGGACAGGGTATCTAAGCGCGTTGGGCAAGGAACTGATAATTAATGTGTGTCCAGCTGGAAAATGATGCACTGTGCCTAGCTCTGTCTTTTCTCGCTCCAGAATCGCGAGGTTCTCTAAGGCAGGGGTCTCCAACTGGTCGATCGCGAGCTACCGGTAGCTCGCAGAGACCCTGTGAGTAGCTTGCGCACCTTGTGTTATGTTGCCTCATTGTAATTTACCTTTAAGACGGGTGCCTCGGGGTAGGAATACTATGATGTATTGTAGAATGTTTATGGTGCATCTTTAGAAGAGTGGGGCGGTTGCAGAGGAGTAGGACTGCTTAGTGGTTGCTCCCTGGCGCTCACCTGTATTGCATTATTCTTTTAATAAAGCTGGAACCAATATCTAAGATCAATCTCATCATTACACCTTGCTCCTCAATTTAGTAGCCCTTTAGTGTTGTTTGGGCTCTTTAGGCTGTTTTGAGGCTTCGTTTCCTGCCCTCACCCAAACCTGCTGCTCAGATTGGCTTTGAGCTTAGCTGGGGCGGGGCAGGTTGAAGAGGATACATGCAGATGAGTGTCTCGTGACCATCTATGCGCCCCCTGCCTTTCCCTCACTAGCACCGCACTGCATTGTGTGTCACGAGGGTGAAAGGGTGCTAGTGCGGAGCTGCAGCAGGCGTGGCAGGGCAGAGCAGCTGGTTTGACATTCGTGCAAGCAGTTAGAACTGCCGGGACCCTCGCCATCTTCCGTTTTCAGCAGCACAGCCTGCCACCTGATATTTTCATCGATACCAGAGCAGCAGGTAAGCCGTGAGCGCACCCCCGGCCTGGGCCCTTGAAGTACTAAAGACTAGGCCTGCTAAAGACCCTGCATACCATCATGTGTAAGCCTCAAACATGCAGGGTCCTTTCATCAATTTCCAGGCCAGGGACATAGTTTTCTCGCCATGAAGCGGTTGGTCATGGGAGTCTGATAATAGGAGAGGCCGCTCTGCGGTATTAACACTGATGTTTATTGTTAGTCAAGTCACGTGGTTGCCAATTTAAGAAAATTACTTGTAGCCGTAGGAATTAGAACCCTTTTTGCAGCGTTTATGTCAGTCAGACACAGCCCAGTGCTGCCCCCATCCTCCTCTCAAGCTGCTGGCTGAATGGCTCCCTTTTGGGTCGGTATCGATGTAAGGGTCAGGTAAGATGACCTGCCCTGGCAGCGCCATTCATCTTCCTGCCACCGCTGCCAGCCCCCGTAGATTAGGCCGGGGGAATCAAACCCGAGGAGGGCACGCGGGTGTACTGCTCCAAACCACTGAACCCTGTTCTGGTTCTCAATCCATGACACAAATGCTGAATACAGCGCGTTGACACAAATGCTGAATACAGCGCGTCAAGTGTGCTGAGGAAATCTACACACCTTCCTCTGATGACCTGGAGGAGGCAGGTCCCACGCTCTCCAGAGCCATTCAGGGGACATTCCTCCACCCCAGCACCTGTCCTTTGGTGTAAAAAAAAGTGCGCCTTCAAGCTTACTCAGAGGTTATGCATGGTGTTTATCAGCACAGACCTGGAGGGACGCAGGAGGTACCAGCACTTGCTGAAAGGATGTGTGTAACGCCAGCTGGGTGAGGCTTCAGTGTGGTCAGGCGAACTTAGCCTTTAATCTTCCTGAAGTCGATAACATGGGTAACGCAGACTTTTGACATATTTAAATCGCTATGAAGCCTCTGACTAAACTGTACCAGCAAGAGCTATAAATTAAAAAACAGGAGTGTGTATATTTGTATGGAAGACGTTCCTAAACACCGTTCTTGAGCGTGCCTTAGTGAAGGACATCTTTAAACAATTTCCTTTTCTAGACTACTAGAGCTTCTGGCCTGCCGGTAGGTGGTTTGGGTGGACACGAGATAGGGATTCAGACTGTTAACTTTCCTCTGTTTTGGGTATGAGGGAGAGGGTCAATTTTCTACAGCAGGCATATATGGCTGTTCCGATGTATAAGAATTTGAGTGTTGTGCACGTCTTACATTTTGAAATGGAGCCAGCAGTTTTCCAGCACTTGTGTCTTTGGAAGCAGGGGCACATTTAGGTTCTGCTCTCAGTTTACTTTAGAGATGGGTTGGTGACTGCAAGTTTCTGAGAGCTACCTTGGGAGTCAGGGTGAGGCCTGGACCATTAATCGTTGCAGGGCAGGCTCCTGTGGCACGTACAGTAGGTGTCAGTTACAGGGTAAAAAGCCTTGAGTTTAATCTTACAGTAATAGTAATAAATTGGTGTAAGTGACAAGGCCTTCCCAATGACGTGTGCAGCTCACACCCCGTGCTCCTGTGATAATGCCAAAGTCACTACACTAGTGCCCCCTGCTACTGCCCATGTAGCACCAACTTTGCCTCTTTTTTATGAAGCCCCGGTTCCTTGATAGTACCAACATTTACCTCTTCATAGAGTACCCCCCCTGCAACTGCCACAGTTCGTTCCTCTTCTATAGCGCCCACCGTGCAACTGCCACACAAAGTCCTTGCCTTTCTAGTGCCAACATCGCTGTTACCGGAGCTACTCTTTGCATCTATCACCACACTCCCCCTACCTGTAGGGAGCCCTCATCCTCCCACAATGTATCTTTCCCTTTCTGCACCCTTTCTACTTCCACAATGTGCACAAAGCCTCGGCCTTCCTACCACAAGTAATTATTTTTCCAACTAATTACTAACTTCACTTATACTGAGCCTTTATATTCGAGCAGGCCTCTGTTAGAGAAAGTGAACATAAACAACGAAGCATGCTTAATTATACTTAACTCCCCATATTCCAAAATGCTTACAGTGAGCAAATACTTCCTTGTTCCTGAATGATTATTACATTCAGAACAAACCTTTTACAAAACATGGAATAGGCCGGGTATAAAAGCAACTTGTCAACAGGCTCAGAACACACGCTAAGTGAGATGATTCACAGGTGAAATTAGAATGAGAGATGGAATGGTAGTTTGTGATGAAGTCGGGAAGCTCATTATCATACAGTAATTTTATAAGCAACTATATGAGGGGGGCTGATATACTATCAGAGGTGCACTATTACTTGCAATGGGTCGACTCTTGACAACACAAATCCAAAGTCAATCCTTTCAGTGTTTCTAGGGAACATATTTTGTTCAAACCACAGTATGGGCTCTGAAGAAATTAGACTTGAAGTCAATGAAACCTGGCGTGGGGGTATCTTTGAAAAATGCACAAGTTCCTTGGAGTTTAGTAGCTCCCGACGATTTTCACTGACCAGAAGTAGCTCTCACTATACAAAAGGTTGGAGACCCCTGCTCTAAGGTGTCTGAAAGGTGACATGCTGACGCTATGCAATGGACTAATAAATAATAAACGACTCTCTAGACAGAAACAATGCACTATGCACAACTGTGTCTTCGGCAAGAAAATGAGGCTCCCTGAAGTATCTTAAAGGCAAAATGCAGGCGCTACACATATCCCAAAAGTCAGCCTTGGTGAAATGTAAAATGCGTATATCTTTTTTATGCAAATGATAGAGTACGCCCAGATCTACCTACTCGCTGTCTCCAGAGTCCCTAAGTGGTGTAAATGACCTATATTAAGCTCCAATAAATAAAAATAAATAAACCTGTCTCTTTACATTTAAAAAATAGCACGAGCCTGGTGCTGTCTTCCTCCAATCAGGGATTTGAAACGCTATCAAGCGTATGGATGCATGGACACAACATGTTGGCACTACACAAAATACAAATGATTAAATAAATACACAGATAACGAAAGAAATGTGTCTCTGCTTTGCAAGTAAGATCGCGTTACGTACCTAACTTTTCATCAATGTTGCAGGCTTCTAAGCGCACTGAAGTGCCTGGAAGGTAGCGTGTTGGTGCTACGCAAAACACCAATAACTGCATTAATGTGTCTTTTGCTGTGTACGAATACGGCATCACGTGTCTAGCTCCTTCTATCTCTCTAGATTCTCAAAATATTCTGATGTGCCTTGAAGGCACCATGTTGACGCTCTACAAAGAAACATTTGCAATGCAATAGGTCTCGCATTTTTGTGAATTTGAGCTATTGACATTATAAATGACTATCAGCCAGATTCATCAAGCAAAATTGCGATCGCAATAGCTGCGAATTAGCTATTGCGATCGCAATTAACAGAAAAGCAATTCATGATGTGAAAAACACAGAAATTGTGAAATCGCAAAAATAAAATTGCGACTTCGCAAAATAATTTGCAGAATCTAGGAGGAACCCCTATAGTGAATCGGAAATAGCGAGAATCCATAGATTCTGCGAATTTTCTTGCGAACTCGCTAAATATTCACTAACGCAATTCATGAAAAATTGCAAATTGCGAAAAATCTGAAAATCGCATTTTGCGACGCGCAATTTAAGGAGAACCAAAACCAGGTGATAACCATGAAGGAAAAAAAAAAAAAACTCCTAACTAGCCACAGATGCAGGCCTGATCAAACACACTTAAGGAGACACAGTAGGAGCATGAGGACTTTCACAATGCCAGGACTCTACATGGTGGTCAGGCGGCAAAGGCTCCAGGCTGCAGCACAGAACAGACGCAGAATCCAGGAGCGAATATTTCGCCAGCGGATCACCCTTCTAGGCCAAACTGCAGAGCAAATTTACTCAAAGTACCGCCTGAATGGGGCAATGATCATTAAGCTGATCCGGGACCTAGACCCCCTGATGCAGCACCCAACAAGGAGGACCAATGCGGTGCGCACCCATGTCCAGGTCCTGTGCAGCCTGCACCTACTGGCCTCAGGAAGCTTCCAGGGGATAGTCGCTGTTGCTGGGGGGTTATCCCAGAGCACCATGTCCCGCTGCCTAAGGAGTTTCCTGGAGGCAATGCTGACCCGGCTACACCATTATATCTCATTCCCGACAACCCAACAGGACTTAAATGAAACCAAGCTTAATTTCTACAACATTGCGCAATTTCAACATGTCATAGGATGCATTGACTGTACCCACATCCACATCTGCCCACCAGCACAAACTGAGTACATGTACCGGAACCGCAAATCTTACCACTCCCTGAACATACAGATGGTGTGCAACGCTAAGACATTCATCACAGACATAGTGGCACAATACCCGGGGAGCACACATGACTCCTTCATGTTCCGGCACAGCGGCATGCACACACGACTAGCCAGGGGAGACTTTTGCGAAGGACACCTACTCGGTAAGTACACATGCCAACAAATAGTACACTGTGACCATGTAGCAGCGCATAACAGACACTCACCCTCTGCTCCTTTCATTCAGGTGACAGCGCCTACGGTCTCCGTGAGTACCTCCTCACCCCATACCTCAACCCTGCAACATCACAGCAATGGCGTTACAATGCTGCACACATACGCACGAGAAATTGCATTGAGAGGACATTTGGCCTTTTGAAGAGCCGATTCCGCATACTCCACAAGACTGGTGGTGCCCTCAAATACGATCCTGAGGTCTGCTGCCGCATCATGGCCGTGTGTGTAATACTCCACAACATTGCTACCAAGCGCAGGATACCTGTAGAGATCTCTGGTAGTGAGTCGGAAGGGGACAACCGCCCACCTGCACATGTGCGTCATGCACGCGGGGAGAATCCTGCAGAAGGACATAGGCGCTGCAACCAAATCACTATTAACTGTTTCTAGTGCACCCACTCCCCTCACCCAACACTTCACTCATGCATGACAATTGAAATAATGACATGAGTCAGATTAACTGGAACTGAATATTTGTTATTGTTTTGTACAAAATAGACTAGGAATTTCTCACACAGTTACATGAGAGCTATTGTAAGTCATATGTCCCCATGTATTTGAGGAGGGCAACGCGCTTGTGTCAGCAGCATGGCCCTTCATTGTACTAACGAAAATGTCAATGGCGCCTCTGGGCGGACGCTCCCAGCTTTCCAGCTCTTCCTCAGGGTTTGCCCGTGAGGCAGCAGTGGGCCTGGTGCTGCGGCGGGGTACTATCACCAGTGGCACCGATTGGCTGCTGTGGCTTGAATTAGCCTCACTAGTGTCATCCCCCCACCCGCCTGGCCATGGCCAGTTGCCTGAAGACCCTGCACTGCAGTGGTAACTTGCTCCAGTGCCCTTGCGACATCCTGGGGGGGGCATTTACCGGACCAGCACAACACTTAGCTGGGGCTTTCTGAACTCTGGCCAGGACATTGCACCCTGCACCTGGCATCACTGGCGCTCCTTCTGGCCGTCTGCTCACCCTCTGCTGCCGGGGCTTTTCATCTGCACCACGGCCACTGAGAGGGGGTGAGCCAGGACTCCAACAACCAGAGGCACCCGCGGCCGGAAGCCGCACTGAACGTTTCGCGCCAGGAGGCGCATAAAGCTACGGGTCACTTCCCGCATCGCGGGAGCGCCGGGCTAAGCCCGGGCAAAGGGCGAGCCCTCTGAAGCCCTCAGAGGTCATCAGTGGTCGCGCGGGCCACCCTTCTAAGCTGTCATTAAGGTGAGCCCAGTATAATATAAAATGGGAAAACGAAATACCGGCACCACCACACAGGCCGCTGAAGGTCCTTCCGTCCTTCCGCCCACCTTTGAAAGCATGCTGGTAAATGCTTTTAATTTGGTTACGAATGAAATTGCTAATACTGACAGGAGAATGTCAATGGGCCGTACAAGTTTAGACGTAGAGCACCAGCAAGACAGCCCAAATAACGCTTTGCTGCTCTCCCCTGTGGTCAGAATTATGAAACCCACTTCATCGGTCTATCCACCCGAGTTATTGACTCACAGCATGATCCTGTTGCCCAACCTGTCATCTTTGCTCTGACCCCGAGCAACAAGACTGCCGGAGAGAAAAGGAAAAGAGGCTCGTCGAAATTAACAGTAAATAAGAGGAAACAACCTCCTCGTAACAAGAGTCAACCTACCCCCCAGAGCATGTGGACGAGAGGGAAACAACCACCAGGGGGTGGTACCGATACTAATGAGTTTTTGCAAATAGCTGAGGGGCATTCAGTCATAACCCCTCCTAAAGAAGGACATAATTCTGCTTGTACACAGACTGAGCCTATAACTGAAAGTGTTACTCAAAAAAAGCTACATGGGAATTTTATTGAGACAATAGTCGACACAATTTTTAAACAAATGGAAAGTCAAATGATCAAACAGTTTAATACAATTTTTAAAAGACTAGATAGATTGGAAAACCTGGTCAAAAAGGAAGATGCAAAAAGGAAAGGGGTGATTAGTCTTGATCTGTTAAGGGGAGAACGTATATTGAAAGATGTGGAGGCTGCTAGTAAGGGCATTTTGGGAGGTGGGCCTAATATCACTAGTAGTACTCCTACCACTAATACTGTCCCTACGAATGCTACTGCAGGAAAAAACGAATCCGTTTCGACACCACAGCATACTCTGGCTGTAGCAGCAGGACTGCCCTGCCCCACTAGTGTGGCCGCCGGAATATCAAAGGGCGGACCTATCTCTGCCATCACGAAGTCGGGGAAATCCATTAATATTATTGGTTTAGACAAAGGTCAAACTGCTGTCACTAGGCCCTTAAAAAATTAGGGGCCAGCCCTTCACCTGCCCCCTGATGCCTGCCCTTACGTTCTAATCTTAGCTGGTGTACCATCGCTTAGAGAGGGAGTAGGTGAATCATGGGTCCAGTTGAATAACAAGTGCATTGACTGGTTAACTAAACACAAAGGGCCATATATATCGAGGGAAATCTTGTCAGTTCGCCGAGTGAGCTGAGTTGGTCACTTGTTTAAGAACATCAACGGAGACTGTATCGTAATTAATTTTAGGCACCCCTCTACAGTAAAATTCATACTTAATAGCAACAACATCCCTTCAAGCCCCTCAACTGTTGTAACTCTACTACCGTTGAGTTACTTCTATAGGCCCCCACAGGGACCATTCAGCCCAGCTCCACCACCTTATCCACTGTATAATAGATACAGTGTGTTATCGGAGCTGGAGGCCCTGGACTGACCACCAGCTATCCTCTTAGATAGGGCAGCTGGTGACTATTTGAACACAACTGGCCCCGTGGGAGGATTGATAACCGGCCCCCCTATAGGGGTGTCTAATGGCAATATAGAGCCTGCACTGTTACCTGACCCAATAATAACTGCTCAAGTCATCGTCACCCCTACACCGCCTGATAAATTGACAATTTTGAGTTGGAACATTGCAGGTCTACCTGCAAAATTAAAATCAAGGGATTGGTGGGTGACTAACTTTGATATTTTAATGTTCCGAGAAACTTGGTGCACTAGCTTTCTGCTCCATGAGGGATATAGCTGCTACAACCAAACTGTACCTATTCCGGCTATGGGCCGACCTAGTGGGGGTTTATCTATCTGGGTTAAGATTACCGCAGGAGCTAAAATTGAATCCTTGCAGACCAATGATATGAGTTTCTAGGCCTTAATTTATACTAGCAGGATAAAGTTATGTTTAATTAATTTTTATAATAATGACTTCACATCTCATCCCAACACAAATTTTATATGATTGTTTGATTTTATTAATGGAATTACAGAAGGTCAAAAGTACGGCAAACTTGATGGCATATGTTTAGGAGGTGATTTTAATGCACATATCTATCCCAGAACCCCTCGCTGTAAAAGAGGGAAAGAATTGCTGAATCATCTAGCCACACGAGATTTAGTTAATATTATGGAGAAGGCAAACGTCATCGCGAATAAGGGACCCGTGGCAACCTATGTTGGTCGTGGGAGCTCAACCACAATAGATTATGTATTCGTATCCTCCTTGCTCGGGGATTTTCTATTAGAGGCTGAGGTGGTTAGTACCATATAAAGTGACCACAACCCAATTTTGACCGGCTTTAAATCCATCAAAAAAACGGGTAACTGTAGAGAAATTGGGGCACAAAACCTGGTAGCGTCAACAGACAAACTTAGGGTAGTCCGGAAGGGGATAGATAATAAGGGGGTCTTAGCTCGTACCATTAAAATGCACCCTTCATTAGTGTCTGTCTGTTTATCTACTGTTAATTCTGGACACGACATTATTGAGGCCTTTACAGGGCTGTGTATGGCCATAAAAAAGGAGATTTCTAAACCAGTCGTAGCCAACAATAATAAAATTCCCAGGTGGTTTGACACTTCGTGTTCCACAGCTAATCGAGAATTACGGGCTGCTCTTGTGGCTGAACCTCTGGACCAGTCTCTGGTGAGGAGACTGAGGTTAAGTTATAAGCGCAATGTAAAAATACGAATAGAAGAGTTACTAAAAGACCACTGGGGATCCTTGGTGCGCACGGCAGCACTGAGGGATGTCGCCGGGTTCTGGAGCGAGGTTAAGAATTTGAGATCAATTGGATCAAATATTACCCCCATAAATTGCAATATATCAGGGGACACCTGGATGAACCATTTTTCAAGTATTTATGCTGTACCGCATCTATCCACTGAAACCTTTTACCCCTCTATGGCATTAAACATCTCTATAATGGAGGTGGAGGATGCTATCTCACAAAGTGCGGGCAATAAAGCTCCTGGTCCTGATGGACTATCCATCGACCAAATTAAATAAGAGCCTGACTTTTGGTCACCATTATTGTGTAATATTTTTAATAATTTATACCATACCCCAGTCCCAGTAACATGGTCAAACAGCACTATCGTGCCAATCTTTAAGAAAGGCGATAGACTAGATCCTGGATATTATCGTCTCATATCTTTAATAGATAACACCTTGAAGATTCTAGGGAGGGTCATCTTCAACAGGATTAGGACTTGGGCAGAGGAAAATATAATTTTACAGCCATGCCAGTTAGGCTTTAGAAGTAACATGGGGACTGTGGAGCAATGCTTAAACCTAAATTTATTATTATTATTATTATTATTTTTTTAGATTTAAAAAAAACCCTTTATTCTCTTGCAAAGCATCTTACACAGCGTGCAGCTACAACCCTGGGTCTGGCAGCAAGTTATAGGCAGTTTGTTCGCCTAGATAGTCACATCTTACACAGCCAATTAGCCGGC
Organism: Lissotriton helveticus; assembly: GCF_964261635.1. Lineage (NCBI taxonomy): Eukaryota > Metazoa > Chordata > Amphibia > Caudata > Salamandridae > Lissotriton > Lissotriton helveticus. Next base: position 1,245,968,295 of record NC_136059.1, on the reverse strand, counting down.
GTCCCGGGGGCCCCGCGGCGTACAGTTAGGATGTAATGCTAGAATCTTCGCTCGTATCATCAGTTCCAAGGCGTTCTACTTATTCCAAGCACCCTGCACCAATGCATTCTTCTACAGATGGACCATTATCACGCCAAGCCCAGTGAGCTGTAAACCAAGAGTAGGCTCCTTATAAAACCCTAATCCTTAATTCCTACCCCAACAACCCCCCACCCTCAACACGCCAGCTGTTGCCCCCCCCCCGATTTAAATACCTGGAAGTAGGCTATCAAACGACCCCTCCTCTTGCCTACTATGGGAAGGCTTGCACCTCTTCCGGAGTCTGATCCTCGGCATCATTAGTACAGCGCCGCTTAGAACTCCCCCCCGTTCAATTCCCCTGTCAGAAATGCTAGGTTGGGTAGCGCACCCTACCCCCACTCTCCCCTTAGGTACATATCATTCCCCTTCTGATTCCCACCTTACTCAGTACACCCCCTTCCTTCAGTGGGGACCCCTGTTAATCAAGCTCAGCGTGCACCTCAAGTGTTTCAAGCGTATCAATTACCTCACCCTGTTCTGTCTCCTCCTCCTCCCCTGCACTTAGATATGTCTGGTATAGACCCCAGAAATTCTTGGGACGACTCTTAGGTGGTAGTAATTCGCTGTATATTTCCGATTGAGTGCATCAGTATAACATGTCCCTGGCCCATCTCTTCTTAGTTGGTAACGGACCCCTCATCCAACAAACAGCAACAACCCGCCTGGCAATTAGCAAGGCCATATCTGCCAAGCGTCGCAGTGCCACCAGGAGTGTCTTGGAATATCCCAGCAGGGCCAGTGCCGCGCTTACCGGGATCTCTGTGTCTAATATCAGGCTCAGTTCCGAGAAGACCTCTATCCAGAATTTAGCAATACCAGGACAGTTCCATGTTATGAAGTCTGCAACTTGCACATGACAGCGTTCACACTCCGCTGACTGCCTAAGTCCGTATCTATGTAGTCTCTCTGGAGTATAGTAAACACGTTGTATGTATTTGAAATGAACCAATCTGTGCCTTCCATTTAGAGACAGTTTCCTAGTGCCGGTGCAACAATACTTCCACATCTCGTCATCTATTTGCATTTGCAAATCGCGCTGCCATTCTGTCCTAGCCTTGGAGTATTGGTACTGCTTATGTTGGACTCCTAGTTTATTGAGATTAGTAACTAGTTTGCGGGACGGCACCGTTTTAATCACGTAAGTGAGCTCCGGGACTTCGGGCGGCTCTGCCAGGTCCGGGCCTAAGAGGTCTAGCAACGCACTTCGGACCCTATGAAACTGAAAGCGTAATAAAAGCAAGGCCTCTGTCTGCAAGGGGAGAACCTGCTCCCAGGTTTTTACCGCCCCATCTATGAATAGGTCTTCCATCTTTGTAATTCCCAGTTCATGCAATGCTTTCGTAACTCCTTTCTCCTTCAGCGGGGGCAGCCATACTGCCCATTCTATCTGCATTAGTGGGGTATACAGCAGTTCACAATTCTGTGCCTGTACCAACGCATGCCAGGCGTGATTCGTAGTCTTGATCGAGTCCAGTTTACCAACGCCGCGGTCAACCGGATAACAGACAGTGGCCGGTAATGGGGAAGGGTGAGCGAATAACCGTTTAAGAATAACGTGAGGGATATCTGGGTTTCCATGTATCCATGTATGCAGATGAGCTGCCTGTGCCACCCTATAGTATCTTTCCAAGTCCGGAGCGCCCAATCCCCTCATGGGTTGTTTGCCCCCCCAGGCAAGCTTTATGAGGACCTGGGTCAATTGTTTGAAAAAGGCCTTGGATAAAACCACGGGGATGTTATTAAACAGAAACAAAAATCGTAGTAAGATCACCATCTTCATGATGGCTATTCTTCCCATTAATGATAATGGGAGCTTACACCATGTATCCACATCCTCCACTAATTTCGCGTATGCAACCCCGTAGTTCTCCCGCACAAGTATGTCTGGATCTGTGTGGAGTTGTACCCCTAAGTATCTGACCGAGTCCGTAGTCCACTGAAATGGGTATTCCATATCAAACGGTTGGGTTACAGGTGTTAATGGGAACGCAACTGATTTGGTCCAGTTAACTTTCAGTCCTGAAAGAGCCCCGAATCTTACCACTTCTCTTAGGACTGACGAGAGGTTCATTTCCGGGTCTCGGACATATAGCAGGGTGTCGTCAGCATACGTAGAGATACCAATTTTGTATGTTGGAAAGCTGACACCCTCCAAGCTATGATATTCCCTGATCGCACATGCCAGTGGTTCCGCAACCAGCGCGTATAGGAGGGGTGAGAGGGGACAGCCCTGCCTAGTTTCCCTGCTTATTTCAAAGGCATCTGTGACACTATCCCCTATCCTTAGCCTCGCCGTGGGTTTGTAATACAATGCTCCCAACATTTGCAGATAGGGTTCCCCCAGCCCCAGCTTACGTAGGACTCTTAGCATGAACGGCCACTCCACGGAGTCGAAGGCCTTCTCCATGTCAAGGAAAATCGCCAACGCTTTGTTTTCTTGACGCACATGCTGCATGGTCCCTAGCACCGTGCGAATATTATACGTGAGGTTCCTGTCAGGAATGAATCCAACCTGTTCCGGCGCCACCAGCTCCGGCACAAGCAGTGCCAGGCGAGTAGCTAGGACCTTAGCATACAATTTGGTGTCCACATTTATCAGGGAGAGCGGTCTATAAGAACTACAGGCATTGGGAGGTTTCCTAGGCTTTAAAATAGTAACAAGCAGGGCCTCCCTCATAGAAACAGGCATGCTGCCTGTGAGAAAGATACTGAGCGGAGCGAGGTTCCATACCAATCCACAAGACCACGAGATCCAGACTCCTCTACTCTGTTTCCACAGGAATGCAATCGGAACTACAACCCGGAAGTCCCGCCTTCGCGAACCGGAAGAGGATACTCGGGACCAATAATAGAGGAGTGGAACGACTGTGATGAGGAGGAAGAAGGCCGAAAAGAGACAACCAGGAAGGAAGACGCGGGACCCGGTTTGAAGCACGAAGACGCAGGACCCGACCAACGGAAAGAAGACGCGGGACCCGACCAATGGAAAGAAGACGCGGGACCCGGCCTGAGGAAAGGAGAAGACGCGGGACCCGGTTGGCGGAGAGAAGACGGGCGGAGAATACCAAGGACTGGTGGTGTCCGGAGTTGGCTGGGGAGCGGCCGTGACTCAGGAGAGTTACGGCGGAGCCAGGTGAGTGTTTGTGGCTCGGGGTTATAATTGAGAACTGTGAAAGAGTGAGGGTGGGAGAAGAAGTGGGTGGGGAATATCGGGACAGCGGGACAAAAGCGTATAACAGAGGGGCAATAGCGTTCATTCCCTTTTGTGAACAGATACGCCCAAAGAACCCTTATGTTTGAACGAGTGTGCACCATTTCTTTTCTTAACTTAGGCACTTATACTCAACTCCTCCAAAGGAGATTTATCGTTTTTCCTTTCCCCGATCTCATTCTTCTTCCTTGGCTGTTGGAACTCTCGAGGCACCGTAGCAATCTAGTGCACCAAGGTGTGGTGATGGGAGTATACCCGTAAAATAGTGCCATATAACATTCGGACGGCTCCTTTTTCCTCTCTTTATCCTCCTATGAGCCTCCGGGGTAACCACCACGGTCAAGGACAACCAGAACGGAGAACCTCACCTTTATCATCACCAGACCACTCCAGCTCACGGGATTCATCGGATGAAGAGGAAAATCATCCAGTAACTGTATCTCAACAATCCACATATCTTACTTTGTCTAATAAATCATCCTTTAAACCCTTACTTAAGCCTCCACGCCTGTTTATCAAACCTGCCCTCCCACAAGTGGTGTCAGAAGTGGGATCTAAAGGCGAAATGGTGGCTGCCCTGGCAAAAATGGCGGAAAACCAAGAACATTTGGGAAAGGTTATGGAACGCTTTTTGACTGTTGTCAAGGAAGATCGAGGAGAATTACACCAAGTACTCGCTGGTCAGGAACAGACTCAAGGGGCCGTTATGGACAAACTCACTACGGCGCTAGGACAACAAAGAGGCCCGACAACTCTACCCTCAGTAGTACTACAACGATATGTAGCTGGAGAAGATCCTGATTTCTTCTTCAGTAATTTCGAACGCATGGCAAGTGCAGCCTCATGGCCCGCAGATAAATGGGGCCAGTATTTGGGACCACTGTGGTCAGGAGACCTACAGGCCGCATACCAAGCTGCCACCCCCCCAAGGAACAGTTCCCTATGCAGAGATAACAAAATGTATCCTAGAAAGACTGGGAATTGATGATGAAACCTATAGAATTAAACTAAGGCAAATGAAAGAAGGCCCGCAGGAGACACCACGTGCTCTGTACTTTAGGGTAAAAGACATGGCTGACCGTTGGTTGAAACCTGCCAATACAGATAAGGATGGAATCATGGCAAAGATATATCTGGAACAATATCTAACCTCCTTGTATCCCCCCATTCAACGTTGAATTCGACAGCAGGCAAACCTCACTCTAGAAACTGCAGTAGAAATAGCTAGTGCTTATAGTAGGGCCCAGGACTTTCAGAAGGGTAGAGAAGAAAATGTAGGGAAACCTGGGGGGCATCCAATTCATAGGCCGACAAGACCTCCTATAGCCAAGAAGCCTGAACCACTGGCTCTTGTTCCCAGCACTCCTATGCCCAGTATCCCGTTCATCAGACCTCCTGTAACTGGACCCCAGTGTTTCCAATGCGGAGGAATGGGACATATAGCCCGTTTTTGTCCACAACGAGAGGAGCCTATTGAAATAGGAATGGCGCGCAATTACTATTGCTCTCCCCCCAACAAGAAACTTCCTCCTTACAAATGCACTGTCTCTGTGAATGGACAACCAGTTACAGCCTTAGCTGACACAGGGTGTCTACATAATGTAGTCCGGCCTCAAGACTTAGGTAACAATATAGGTCCCATTGACGGTATGGTAGCCATTAAATGTGTAAATGGAGACACCAAACCGTATCCTACCGCCAAGGTATTGATTCAACATCCTCAGGATCAGGGCACGTCCCTGACTGTAGGTTTAATACCCCGACTACCAGAACAAGCTATTCTTGGTAATGATTACGCCAAGCTACCCCAGTTGCTGCAGGAATCAGGATCAGAGGAAGTAAATGAATGGCTAGCTACAGCTCCTTTTTCTAGATACACAGAAAAAGAATGTCCGCCTTCCAAACCCCGGAAAAGCCGAAATCAGAGAAGGGCTGAAAAAGGAATAAAACCCTTGGTAATGCCAGTCATTACGATAGAAAACCCTTGGGAAACAGACCGCAATTTTCATGCTGCTCAGCGAGAGGACCCTGTACATCAAGAGGCATGGAAAAATGCACTCAAAGAAGAAGACCCACAACATGTAGGTCCATATTTTTTTACTAAGAATGGATTGTTGTATCGGAAAGGAGGCCTCGACCAAAAAGCCCAGTTATTAGTACCAGAACCCTTTCGAGAAAAGGTATTGTATCTTGCACATAGTCACCTTTTAGCGGGTCATTTTGAGGCGGATAAAACTGAGAAAACCATTGTAGAAAACAGGGATATACCAGCAAGTAAAGAAATACTGTAGAGAATGTCCTATTTGTCAGCGACACTGTCGGTATCATCCCCCCGAGCCCCATTGCTACCACTTCCCATTATCAATGACCCTTTTAGTCGAGTGGATATGGATATAATTGGTCCCCTATTACCTTCTCGAAGTGGATACAGATATGTACTGGTTATGCTTGATTATGCCACTAGGTTCCCTGAGGCCATACCACTCCGTCGTCCTGACACTACTAATATAGCCAAAGCTATGATTGGAGTCTTTTCCAGGGTAGGATTTTTCAAAGCGATCCTAACTGATCAGGGAACTCCTTTTGTCTCCAAACTGATGAAAGATATATGTAAACAGTTAGGGATAAAACAAATCAGAACATCTGCATATCATCCACAAACGGATGGATTGGTGGAAAGATACAATGCCACTATCAAAGCCACTCTTAAGAAGCTGCTGGACCTAGAAACCAGAAGGTGGGAAGACATTCTTCCCTTGGCCCTCTTTGCCATCAGGTGTAAAGAACAAAAAAGTACTGGTTATTCTCCCTTCAAGTTACTCTATGGACATAAACCCCGCACCCTCTTAGATATGGCCCGAGAACAGTGGGAGAACGAACGAGATAATACCAAACCCTTACCGGAGTATGTGTCAAATCTAAAAACACATTTAGGACAAATAGGAGAGATAGTCAGAAACAATTTAGAAGATGCACAGAACGCACAAAAGATCCAATATGACAAAGGGGCCAAACTGAGAACCTTCCAGGTGGGGGACCTTGTATTGCTTATGATGTCATCATCAGACCAGAAACTGTTAGGACAGTGGCAGGGACCCTACACAGTACTCCAACAAGTCACCCCTGTAACCTACCGCATAGAAGTAGACAGCAACAAAAGAATCTCGCAGATCTATCATGTGAATCTGCTAAAGAAATGGGAGGGACCGGCTCCAGTAGCTGTTCACAGCGTAGAAACCCCGGGGCCCCTGTTTCAACAATGCATCGATCCAGAATTACCTAAACCTTTACACGACAGGTTAATCGAGGTGTTACAACCTCTTGATTATGTCTTTTCCACTACCCCAGGAGTGACCAACCTTATTGAGCACGCCATAAAAACACCACCTGGTAAGCGAGTTAGACTGAGACCCTACCGCATACCTGAAGCGAGGCGACAAACAATAAGAGAGGAAGTACAAAAGATGTTACAGATGGGAATTATAGAACCATCTAAGAGCGAATGGAATTCTCCCATTGTACTCGTGCCTAAGCCAGATGGGTCAATTAGATTTTGCATTGACTTTAGAGAGGTGAACAAGATGTCAGAGTTCGACACTTACCCACTGTCAGAACCGCAAATCAGAGTGAAGGAATTTGTGGAGTATGTTCCTTGATTAGGGAGCAAGAGTTCCCTAGCTGTAGTGCATGGACCGGTCTGGTCCGCAGTTGGAGGGCTAAGATGGCCACCGATGCTAGAGCTGAGGTGAGCGGTCTAGTCAATGTGCCCACAGCTGCAGGAGAGTAGAGAAGCAGCGCGAGCGCCTCAGTGACGATGCACTTCACTGAAGATATCAGTCAGGAAGGTCGTCGTTTCAGCGCTACGTTTCCAGAGCTTCACAGTCCAGTTATAGTTAATATATTTCCCCCAGTTTATTTTCGGAATTGAGAAGGAGAGATTTCCAGAGAGACTCGCCATCCTGCGTTCGTGTGAGTCACTTCAGGAGCAGAAAATCTGGAGCGCGCCGAGAGTGACTCAGGCTTCGTCAGAAGAAGGAAATTACAGTTTAAAAGTTTGAGCAGTTCAAAGAGGCCACATTTCAACACAGAGCTAAGGTGCAATTAATCACAGTAGTAAATAGTTGAAAAAACGAACTTACCAGAATAGATATTCATCTGTTGCAAAACCTGAAAACGAAAGAGGCATTATTATTTCTAGAGCATAGAACTTTTGAGAAAAATGAAAATCACTTGTAATTCTGTAAATACTTACCGGAACTGAACTTGGGGCATTTGTAAAACCTGTGACAGAATAAAAATGAAGTAGTTAGCTTTCTTAGAGTCCTTCGAAATTAGACTAAGGCAAACAGCAATTAATCACCAGAACAGAAGTTGAACTTTCAAGAAGACCTGTGAGAGATGGAACAGGCTTTAAAATGAAAGACATTTAAAAACGTCAGTTTAAGGAACAGAGTGAAAGACACAGAAACCCATTTAAAGAAGTGCCCAGCAGTTAGTGAAGTAAGTGCTCTTACTAATAATTTAATAAGATTATAGGATAAAGGGAAGACCAGAGGAACTAATGTTTGTTTTCTTTATCAGTGACAACTAGCTGGCAAGAAGGGCAGAAAGACACAAACAACCAGAAGAGAAGCAAGGTCCAGGAGAACTAGGGTGGGTGAGATATACAGTAGAGTTATACTAGTGTAGAGTAGAAGCAAGGGTAGTAATGTTGCATTAATTTTCAGGTTCCACTGAAAGAAACAGAAGGCGTCCGCAGATAGCTGACTGAAGGAACCTTACCGGACCAGTCTCTTCTTTGTTTATTATTTTATCCAATTCCCCCGTCCCCCAAGGTAATGGTTTGTGGGTTCTGAGTAAAGACCTACTAACATTGCTGAGTGGGACTAGGGACCTAGCATCTCTGTTCCCGTGCAAGAACGGGTAAGGCATTAAAGTGTATAACTTAAGTTCTGACACCCGCTCCCTCGAGTGGATGAAATCGTAGAAAGAATAGGGAAAGCCAAATACATCAGCACCCTAGATCTGTGTAAAGGTTACAGGCAGATACCTTTAAAAAAAGAAGACAAGGAAAAAACAGCCTTTTCCACACCCGACGGGTTGTACCAATTTAGAATGTTGCCTTTTGGTTTACATGGGGCTCCTGCAACATTTCAGAGAGCCATGAATACAATTCTAAGGCCCTATGATGATTTTGCTGGAGCTTAAATTGATGATATCGTAATATACAACGACACATGGGAACAACACTTAACCCATCTCACCACAGTCGTGCAAACCTTAGGTACACAGGGTTTAAAAATCAACCCAGCCAAAAGTCATTTGGCGCCCAAACAGTCAAGTATCTAGGATACTTATTGGGGGAAGGTGTCATAAGACCACAACCGTCGAAATTGTCGGCTATTTCCCATATAACCTTTCCCAAAAACAAAAAAAGGTTTGAGAGCATTCCTGGGTTTACTAGGTTACTATAGAAGATTCATCCCCCAGTTTTCCCAGATGGCGGCTCCCCTGACTGATCTTCTACAGAAGAACTGTAAAGCGGAACAGATATTACAATGCCCTCCTAGTCAAGTACGACGCTCCTTTGATGCTCTGAAAAAGTCTCTAACATCGGAAACTGTCCTAATTAGTCCAGATTATTCTCGTCCCTTTGTCCTACAAACGGACGCCTCTGATCAGGGGTTAGGTGCAGTCCTTTCTCAAGAGACACCTCAGGGAGAGAAACCAATTCTGTACATTAGCCGTAAACTCTTCCCTCGAGAGAAAAATTATGCAACAATCGAGAAAGAAGCCCTCACCATCAAATGGGCGATAGAAACCTTGCGGTACTATCTGGAAGGAAGAGAATTCACTCTGTTCACAGATCATGCACCATTAGAATGGTTAGCTAGGAATAAAGGACACAATGAGAGAGTGCTGAGATGGTTTCTATCCTTACAACCTTATAGATTCCACACTCGACATAGAAAAGGGCGAGAACAAGGGAATGCCGACTATCTGTCGAGATATCCACAAGAGACACAACCCCCTAGAAGAAAGACAGCAAGGGAAAGGGGATGTGAGAAAGATACTGTGCGGAGCGAGGTTCCATACCAATCCAGAAGACCACGAGATCCAGACTCCTCTACTCTGTTTCCACAGGGATGCAATCGGAACTACAACCCGGAAGTCCCGTCTTCGCGAACCGGAAGAGGATACTCTGGACCAATAATAGAGGAGTGGAACGACTGTGACGAGGAGGAAGAAGGCGGAAAAGAGACAACCAGGAAGGAAGACGCGGGACCCGGTTTGAAGCACGAAGACGGCCTGAGGAAAGGAGAAGACGCGGGACCCGGTTGGCGGAGAGAAGACGCGGGACCCGGTTGGCGGACAGAAGACGCGGGACCTGACACCGAGGAGACCTGGGCGCCGGCGGAGAATACCAAGGACTGGTGGTGTCCGGAGGTTGCTGGGGAGCGGCCGTGACTCAGGAGAGTTACGGCGGAGCCAGGTGAGTGTTTGTGGCTCGGGGTCATAATTGAGAACTGTGAAAGAGTGAGGGTGGGAGAAGAAGTGGGTGGGGAATATCGGGACAGCGGGACAAAAGCGTATAACAGAGGGGCAATAGCGTTCATTCCCTTTTGTGACCAGATACGCCCAAAGAATCCTTATGTTTGAACGAGTGTGCACCATTTCTTTTCTTAACTTAGGCACTTATACTCAACTCCTCCAAAGGAGATTTATCGTTTTTCCTTTCCCCGATCTCATTCTTCTTCCTTTCATCCTTGGCTGTTGGAACTCTCGAGGCACCGTAGCAATCTAGTGCACCAAGGTGTGGTGATGGGAGTATACCCGTAAAAAGTGCCATATAACATTCTGACGGCTACTTTTTCCTCTCTTTATCCTCCTATGAGCCTCCGGGGTAACTACCACGGTCAAGGACAACCAGAACGAAGAACCTCACCTTTATCATCACCAGACCACTCCAGCTCACAGGATTCATCGGATGAAGAGGAAAATCATCCAGTAACTGTATCTCAACAATCCACATCTCTTACTTTGTCTAATAAATCATCCTTTAAACCCTTACTTAAGCCTCCACGCCTGTTCATCAAACCTGCCCTCCCGCACTGCCCTCCTCACAGATGTCATCAAAAAGAGTTATCAGATGTGGGACCAGTTTGTCTTTAAAAGCCTTATAAAAGCCCACTGTCAGCCCATCTACCCCTGGGGCACTGCCAGATCTCATCCCCTCCAGTGCCTCTAAGATCTCTTCCTTTTGTATGGGCGTCATCAAAAATTCCCTTTGAGGGTTGGACAAGAAGGGCATTTTAATGTAGCTAAGGTAATCGTCTATTTCCTCCTCCACTTGTGAGGATCTTGACTTGTATAGGTCAGTGTAGTAGTCTTTAAACTCTTGGAGGATCCCCGACTCGTCTGTGATTACCCCCCCTGCGGTCGTGATCAGTTCGTCAATCACCAGTGGTCGTCTGTCGTTACGCATCATTCTTGCCAACAGTGAACTAGGTCTCTCCCCCTCCCCGTATGTGCGTGCCGCAGCATACTTGCCCATATGCTGCACTTCCCTATCTGCCTCCTCATTATAGTCAGCAATTAGTGTTTTGAGTTGCGCTGCAGTGTCAGCATCGGGGTCACGCCGCTGCCGCCCCTCAAGGTCCGACAGTTGGGCCTCAAGGTGCTTCAGTCTTTGCCTTATAGACCTAAGCACACTTGAGTGTTTGGCCATTGCCACCCCTCTGATCTACACCTTAAATGTGTCCCAAAATGTCTGAAAGCTATCATCAGACCCCAAATTTGTCTCACAAAAGCTATCTATGTCCTCTGCCAATTCTCCCCTGAACACCTCATCCAATAGGAAATAAGGGGGAAACCGCCATATGAAGGGGGGGAATTCTCTTCACCGGGACCGCAAGTACCAAAAGCAAGGGGGAGTGGTCCAAGAGAGTACGCAGTAATATCACGCACCTCTTAATACTATTCAGCAATGCCTGGGATGCTAGCCAGTAGACATCATGAAAGGCTGAGTAGTGTGTATAACCGCCCTTTGTGGGGTGCTTATGTCTCCAGACGTCAACAAGGTCTAGTTTAACCAGTTCCGCCTGCATATGTAGGGCCGCGGCAGCCGGTCGTCGGACCGGTCCCTTCGATCAATCTAGGTCCGGATCGAACACAAAATTGAAATCACCCCCCCATAGCATTCTGGAGCAAACATGGGTTCTGCAATGTGCTGCCAAAGTATTGTAAAACTCAGGGTTGTCTTAGTTGGGCCCATAGACATTTACCACTATAAGATCGTGCCCCTTGCCGACACACCTGGCGATTATGTAGCGGCCTTCCGGATCTGCTTCAATCGGTGCCAATTTTAGTTTAGATCTAGGATTGACCCATGTGACTACCCCCCTGGAGTGTGTAGTGAACCCTGCCGCCACACTATTGCCCCCAAACCCTTTAGCTGATAGTATCTTACTGTTGAGTGGGAGATGGGTTTCTTGAATAAGGGCGAGGTCAACGTGATGCCTGTATAGGAAATTAAGCACCTTCCTAAGCTTACGATAATCATTAAGCCCTCTCACATTCCATGTCAATGCTCTCAGCGACTCAGAGTCACCCACTGAGGACATTTCGCTTGTATCTGTCATCACAGCAGAGAGATGCGATAGTCATCAAACGGCGTTCTCCCGGCCCTGCTCACCAATCGCTGCAAAGCCATAACTGTCATCTTCAGTCTACAATAGGTAAAATTGGGCAACTCATTGTTTGGCGTTACTTTCAGCTCTTCCTTCCCAGAACCAAAACTCTCCCCTGAACTCGCTCCCCCCACCCACAGCTGACCACCCCCAACCTGGCCAGACAGTCCCTTTCCGCTCCCCCCCCCCCCCGCAATTCCCTTTAACAGTCCCCAAACCAGCCCCTCTAGGGACCATGTGAGCTAACAGCACAAGGGCAGAGGTTACCAGAAAAAACAAATAGCCATGTTTCAGCATTGTACTTTACAAAACTGCTCCTGCACCGTTACCCTTCCAGTGTCTATCAACATGAGTCAACATCTTTACTCCAGGAGTCTTCAGCGGGCATCTCCCCATTATCCCTACCCCCCACTCAGCATGTTGAAAGTTCGCCCATTACTTGCAATAGTGTACACTCTGCAGCAAAGGTCACATATCAATAATCAAAATATCATGTCTATTGGGGAACACAAATATAATGAAATGATCTCACCCAGCCATGGCAGCACGGTCTCCGTGAAGGCGCCCTTAGGGTCCATAATTGATGCTGAACAGTTCTCAAGGTTCATTGCGGTAGAGGACCTAGTATCCACCCCCCCATTCAACCTCAGCCGACAGGTAGTGGGAAAGTCTGAGTAGTCGCAGCATTACTCGTCCTGCTCATCCAAGTGGGTGGCCTCTTCTTGTTCACCCTCACGGTCTCTTGGGTTTTTCCTCCATTCCTTAGACCATTCCTTTAAGGATTTCTGGAGTTCCCTGGGGTCCGTGAAATAATGTGAGTGACCTTGTCTATTAATCCGCAGCTTCGCTGGGTACATCATCGCGTAGTCCAGCCCTAGTTCGCGAAGTTGCTTCTTGTATGGGGCAAAGTGCCGTCTTTCCTCTTGGACCTTTGCAGTAAAGTCAGGGTATAAGGAGATGTCCATACCTTCGAACTGCAGTTTCCCTTTGTCTCTAGCCACACGCAACGCTGCGTCTCTGTAGTTCAATAGTTTAGCTATTATCTGTCGTGGGAGTGCCCCCGGACGTGGCCGAGGTCTCAGCGTGCGGTGGGCTCTTTCCACAATGAACATTGGCGAAAAGACGTCTTCTCCCAAGAGAGTGATGAGGAGTTTCTCTACAAAGAGTTCCATTTTTCCAGTTTGCGTCGTCTCCGATACCCCCGTAATGCGAATGTTCGAGCCTCTCGAGCGGGCTTCCAAGTCCTCCGACTTGTCCTGGATGATCTGTAGTAGTCTACCAAACTGTTTGCGGTCTTTGTCCCATTCAGTTTGGGCTTCCTCCACTTCCGTGAGGCGCCTCTCTGACATGTCGAGGCGCTCCGTGTGTTTGTCCACCCGCTCGGACATACGGTCCATACGGTAAGTGAGGGCATCGATTTTGGAGCCAATTGAGGCCATGCTGTCCTGAAGGCCTTTCTCCATGGACATCAACATTTCTCTGATATCCGCACACAGTGAGCTCTCAGGGGTACCACCCCGTGGTGATGATTCAGGTCTGGGTCTTGTCGCCTTTGCCCATGACGAATAGACAGGATGACCAGATTAAGAAACCACCACTGACTCACCACGCCTGAACAAAGACCAACTCGGAGAGGACACTTCGATTAGCTATCTCTCGTCAGGCCGCTCCCGCAGACCAGCGTGCGTTCCACTCTACGGCTCCCCCCGGCCCGATGACTAGTATGTTGAAAGGCCTTAGGGCAATGGTTCTCGAGTTATGCCACCTTCTACCTCCCGATTTCGCTGTTCAATGGGGTAGTCGCGACATCCAGCGCAAGCTCAAAGGGCCACACCCGCTGCAGCAGTGAACACCGTTATTCTCCAAACCCCTCGTCTGGTGTGGCAACACTCTCTGAAGCAGATGGGATTAGCGTGCAAATACAGTCCGATCAGGCAGCCGCCAGTAACTGATGGGCTCAGTAGGCCTTTGCACTCCACCGCAGAAGTCGTGTCGGTGTGCGGGCAGGGGTCCCGTTACCGCATCGCAAAATGGCGCGGGAGGGGGGAGGGGCAGGGCTTCAATAATTGTCAATAAACACTTTCTTTCCCCAGCCCCTGGTCCTCACCTCCTGTCCGCCCAGTAGCCCGCGCTCGCGCCAGCCCTTCTGTGTCTGGGCCCTTGCTGACCCTGATCGTTGTGGAGGCAAAGGGCCGATAGTACAGGTGCGGGAAGGCGCTCCTTCTGTAGTGGCAGCCACGCGCGAGTAAACCAGCACACGCAGTTGTGGTGCAGAATCACCGTCGCGGGCAGAGTGTACAGATTCAAGTCCGGGGTAGATCCTTCCTGCGGTGTAGCTGCCCCGGGGAATCGTCCGGCAGAGCAAACCGCGTGGTCCCAGCTCCGTGCACCACCAAAGCTAGGCCCTCACCAGGTCTCCTTCAATTATTGGGCTGCACGAGCAAATATGCCCCCAATCTCGCCCTGCACTGCAGCTGGTCTAACCTCTTATGGCCGCCGTAGTCGGCTCCAGTCCGTAGTTTCCTCCACGGAGGTAGTGTTCCGGCAGGACCGAGGCCGTCCCTGCTCAGCCAGCCGCACGCACAGCTACGCCGACCAGGCGGCTCCCCAGGCGAGTCCGGGGATTGCGGCTCAGTCCGCCACGATGCAGCGCCGGCTCGGATCTCCGTTTCCGGCTGTCGTTCGTCACCGGGGGACTCCACAGTATCCGCCGCCAGGCTTCAGGGGACAATACCTCCTTCAGGCACCGTCTGACTCTGTAGATAGAGGATGTTTAACAGGATCGTTGAGGGTAACGGTGCGGAGCTCTGCAACTAGGCGTCCGCCATCAACGCTTGCAAGCTCCGCCCCCCCTTAAACCTAAATTTATTATTGGCCAAATACACCATTGCCAAAAAATCCCCATTGTACTTGGGGTTCATGGATTTAAGTTCTGCTTTTGATTTTGTTAACCGGTCCCGCTTATGGTCAGTTCTGGTAAATTATGGGTTCGATGAGTCTCTTGTTTATTTTTTGGCCCACCTACCCAGTGACTTGAAAGCCCGTGTTCGAATAAATAATGACGGTGAAGTCTCAGGGGACATTTTAATTGGCAGGAGGGTCAGAAAAGGCTGTGTTCTGGCCACCCTGCTTTTTATTCTGTACATAAATGAATTAGGTAATTCTTTGTGTAAATTAACTAGCGATGTCCCGAACATCAACGGAAAATCACTTCCCGCTCTCCTTTACGCGGATGATGCGGTCCTTATGGGCCACACACCCAATGCACTGCGTATTTTAATAACTGGTTTCGTCTCATATATGGCTGACCTTGGCCTATGCACTAATTTTAATAAATCCTTTATAATGTCGTGTGGCCCAAAAAAGCATAAAATCCGTCAAATTATGTCAGGAAATAATGTTTTTAAAAGCACTTGTACTTTCCCCTACTTAGGCCTGTTGTTTTCCGACTCCGGATCTTGGCAGCCCCATGTTGCCCGGGGGAGGAACAAAATGGGCAAAGCCATTAACTCCATAATTAGCCTCCGCCAACCCAAACATGCTGAGGTCATAACACCTCTGCTACAACTCTACAGAACCCAATGCTTACCAACAGGAACCTACGGTGCCGAGGTATGGGGATATTCAAACTGCACCAACATACAGTCTGAAGAGAATAGATTTTGCAGGAAGGCTTTGGGGGGGGTCATTTCGGCTCCAACTTACGTATGCCACAGGGAATTGAATCTCCCATATACAGAGGACTTTATTAGATCTAGGCCCGCCCTGTTTTGGCTGAAAATATGGCGGAACTCTGCTGCCTCTCTGACCCGTGAAATCATCACGGATTGCTTAAAATGCGAGCGGGCTAATCATATACCCTGGCTCAGGGCAGTGGAGGAAAGCTTAGTAAGTGTGGAAAAGGGGCATTTATTATCATCACCACTAACTATTGATTGCACACATAAGACTCTAGTAAAAAGGGCTCTGTATGACCTATATTGCAAAGAGAGGGAAAGGACCGAGTTTGTAAAGCCGGCTATCATCAGGTACATCCCCCTTCTGGAATCATGTGGTAGGCCAAACAACATGCCTCAGGGATACCTGCGAAAAGTAATGGGCAGATGGAATAGGAGCTTGCTGTTTCGTTTCAGGGACGGAAGCATTAAAAATCTTCTTTGCTTCCCATTAGGCTTTAATAAAATTTGGAAAATTTAAGCTGTCCCTGTAACTTAGGTGGAAAACAAAGTTTGTTACATTTCGTGTTTTTCTATGGTTTTAATGTAAAATATACTAAACATTACATAATTCCGTATTTTAGGGAGAACGCACTGATGGATTTTAACTTAGCATTTAGATATCTATTGATGCTAGGCTCTGATGACGTAATGTTTAGAGTTAGTGGCTTTCTTCAATCCGCTGTCCGTTCTCGAGCTACAATGAACATGGTCTGATCTGTTTGCACTACTCTGGAACAGTTTACATTTTGTATATTTGCACTAGCGCCTGCTTCTTTGCACATGTCACAGCAAATCAGATATGTATTCTCTTAATTTTAGTTCATGTGAGGTTAAATCATACTGCACATTTATTGTAAAATGTTATTGTCATGATACGCGTTTTACAAGAAGCTTACATCATAAGACTATAAGATCAACTGTGTCATTTTTATTAGTTTTTAAATGATTGTTTTATCGCTCTACTCGGATGATTATTGTGATTTATATGTACTTTTATGGATGTTTTTTATATCCGAATAAAGATCTTTTGACTTGACTTGACATCCTGGCAGCACTGGACCATTTTCACTTGCATGGCCAACGAGCGTCGTGACAGTTGGGAGGTGGCATTCCCTATGATGTAATTTGACCGCGTGTACGCAGACAGGCGGGTCAGCAGCTGGTGGTGGCGGCGCCGATTGACATCCCGCTGGCTCAACATGGCCTGGGTGTTCTCCTCCACTGCAGCGGTCATCCTCTCCATCCTGTCTGACAGCTGTCCCACATTAATAGTGGTCTTGTGCAGCTGTAGGTGAATTGCTGCGAGATGACGGGCTTGTGTCTGGTGTATGCGGAGCATACGGCGCTCAATGGAGAGCCCAGGTGCACACGCATTCACCCCCCTGCCAGCGCGTGGTGTTGTGTTGTGCGGCTCCCTCCCCAGTCCGCTGGCCTGGCTTCTCACAGCGGCAGTGCGGCGGGTTTGTTTACGTGCTGCTGCTGTTGTTGTCAGCCCCATTGGCATGTGAGTCACACGCTGCGGTTGTGGTGCGCCTGTTGGCGCTGAGGTGGCACTGTCCACAGGGGCAGGTGGTGGTACTACCGCTGGTGCTGCAGCTTGCCCTGATGGTCCTGGTTGAGGGGATGGATGGACGTCCCCCTCGGTGTCCTCAGGAATTTCTTCAATTTGCAGGGCATCGCTATCCGTGCTGGGTACTTCAGCGCCACCTGTGATGTAAAGTGGACGTTGATTAATGACATGTATCTTGCACATGGAAGGTTGCTACATGCATGCAGGCTAATATTCCCTGACTGGCTGTAAGATTGACTCTCACTGGACAGGTCTGGCTGTATGGTGCTAGATGGTAAATGTGGTCAGACTACATGTCCCACAATGCAATAGGGCTTTTCTGGTGTGCATGGGCTGCATGACTGAGGTTTCTAATGGGTGGATCTGGGGTCATGGCCATTGTTAGGGGACAGGGTCGCAGTCGCATGGCACTTACCTTGGGAATCTTGGGTGAGTCGGGAGGAGTCCAGCTGGGTTACCCCCACGCATGCCTGGGGATTCAGGGTGTCCTCTACAAGGTCCTTAAGTGGGGTGTTTGGTGGGACAGTGGGCTCTCCTCCTCCTGTTGCGACACGCTCCCCCAGCCTCTCTGCGATCCTCTCCTTGGCACGCCCTCTGAGGTCGTGCCACCTCTTCTTTAAATCATCTAGGGAGCGCTGGGTCACTCCCACAGAATTTACTTTGGCGCCGATGCACACCCAAATCCTTCTCTTGTCGGCCTCAGGCACACTCCTTGAGTCCTTCCCAAAGAGCCGATCGTGGTCCTTGCACACTCCCTCTATGAGATATTCAAGTTCTTGTTCAGAAAATTTAATTTTCCGTTTCCTTCCTGAGGAACTGTCCCCTGCTGCTTCCTGGGACATATTCTGCAGTGGGGTGTCTCCTGGTTTTCAGCTGGAGTTTGTCTGGAGTGGAGCTCAGAACAATGCTGCTTCCACTTCAGGCTCAGAATGCAGAATGAGGGTGGGAACTGCCTACTTCCTGGTTGTGATGTCATCACTGTGCTCAAAATGCGACTTCCCGTTTTTGCGATCTCGCAATTAGCGAGATTGCAATTTGCGAAATCGCTAATTGCGAGATCGCAATTTCAACAAGGAAAACGGCCGATTCTGCGATTTTTCCGCGATTTTTGGTAACTTGCAATCGGCGATTGCGGCCGATTGCGATTCGCATTTTTTTTATCACAAATTTTCATGAATCCCATTCTGCGATTTCTAAATTGCGATTCGGTATTTCTCGCAATTTAGGAATCGCAGAATTTGAGATTGATGAATCTGGGGGAATGCCTTTTTTATGTTTTGGGTTTTAAAACATAAATAAAAGGCATGGTCATTTACAATACTAATAGCTTAAACTCTCGCAAGTGCGAGACCTATTGCATTGCAAATGCTTGTTGTGTTTGTCCACACATATCCCTATCTTTTTTGTCCCTGTTAATGCTTCTTTTATATCTCTTCGCTCCTGTCTTTGTCTAAAAATCATGCTCAGTAAAGGATGACCGTTACACACTATGAGTATTTCGCTAATAAAACTTAATATTTGAACGTAAAACATGCAGGTTAATTAACAGTGGGCCCGATTCACAGAATAAACTTAAGACTAAATCCTAAACTTACTACTATTTGGTATTCGCAGAATGCACTTACTACCTACAGGATTCACAGAGTGAACTTACTACTTTCGGGATTCACAGAATGAACGTACTACTTTCGGTATTCACAGAATAGATTTAAGACTACTAACTTTACGTCTGCACTCGGGCCGGAAATTCCGTCCCGGAGGCGGAGCTTCTGGCTCGGGGGCAGAGCTTGCGGGCGGAAGGCGGAGCTTCCGGCCCGGAGGCGGAGCTTCCGGCTCGGAGGTGGTGATTTAGCCATGGCTGAAATCTCCACCTCTGGGCCGCAAGCTCCCCTTCTGGGCCGGAATCTCCGCCTCCGGGTCGCAAGCTCCACCCCCAAGCTGGAAGCTCCGCCTCCATGCCGGAAACTCCGCCTCCAGGCTGGAATTTCCAGCCCGAGTGCGGACGTAAAGTTAGTAGTCTTAAATCTATTCTGTGAATCCCGAAAGTAGTAAGTTCATTCTGTGAATACCGAAAGTAGTAAGTTCACTCTGTGAATCCCGAAAGTAGTAAGTGCATTCTGGGAATACCAAATAGTAGTAAGTTTAGGATTTAGTCTTAAGTTCATTCTGTGAATCGGGCCCAGTGTGTCCAAAAAACTTTCACATTTCCATGCAAAATACCAGTTTTCTGTTTCTATACCACATTCTTGCAAAAAATATCATTTTTATGATACAGCAAGAATGACCCCCTTCACGTTTTGGGGGAACCCCATAAAATAATTGAGCAACAACGGAAACGTTTTATTGCTTATGGTGTCTAAGTCTATGTCCGACAGCGACTGTGTAAATGTCAGCAGCATTCCTATGCTAAACTACATCCTGCGTGCTACAGAACAGAGAATCCTTTAAAAGCCACTTTTTGCAGTTTTACACAGCACACACTCGACCTGAATGTATAGGAACACTTTATGAGCAGCAGTTACATTTCACAAGATCAGATTTATTTGTTACCCATGGGAAATTAAGTAATTTGCCCAGAATCCCAGGATGGTGAGCTGACTCCAGCACTCGAACCTGGCCCGCTGGTTCCAAAGTCTGCTGGTCTGGCCGTCAGGCTACATCTCGGCTACAAATAACTATAAAATTGGGAACAAAATCAATAGTTAGCCAACTCAAAGCCGGGCTAAGTAAGGAGTTACATGATCAGAAATTCCTTGGCCACGTAGAATTCGAGCAGGTGACTGAGGTATCGATTGTAATGCATGCATGCTTTGGGAGACCTACACAAAAAGAACAATGATTCAAACATAAGGGGGCAGATTTACAAGCCCCATATGCCACATTTGCGCCGCTGTTGCGTCACTTGTATGACACAGCGGCGGCGCAAAGCCAGCACCATGCTGTGGGGTATTTACAACGTGACGCATCTGGGAGATGCATCACGTTGTAAAGCCCTGCGCCACATGTGGTCGTTCCGCCACGGGGGGGCATTCCGGCGCAGGAACACCTCTGAAAAGTGGCTGAGTGAAATCTAAAAGATTTCACTCAGTCACTTTTACTGCCATGCTGCGTCAAAACCCTGCGGCTGCTTGAAGCAGGCGTAAGGATTGACGCAGCATGTTAGGCATAGGGGCACCCCGAGCTTTGCTGGAGCTGCGTTGCGCTTGCAACGCGACTCCAGCAATGCGCCGCCCTTGCGCCGGGGGATGCGACACGCATCTGCCCATCCGTGTGCCAATTGTAAATGCGGAGCATCAGTGGTGGCGCACGGGTGGTTTTGCATGTCGCAACTGTTCTGGCGCATCCCTGAAGGTTAGCAGAGATGCGCCAGAAGTTGTAAATCTGCCCTAAACTGTGCTAATTTTAAAGTATTGTTTTCAGAGTTTCAATGCCTCCCAAGAAACGCCAATCCATGCAGCGCCACTTTACTTGTCGCTAAAGCCAGTGTTATTCCCCAACACACACCTGTAGTTTTTTAGGGCTCGGCTGAACGCGCGGAAGCGCGTCTCCGCCGAGGCCCTTTTGTCGGCATGTGTGCTTCCCAGGAGACAATCCTGGCCGCGCGCATCGCCTTGGAGGCGATTCCAAAGTGACACGCGCACGCGAACGAGCGCTGTGGTCAGGCGTCGTCTCCTGGGAAGCACACACGCATGCGCCCACGCACATACATACAGACACCCACCCCCTCCCCCCCGCTCACATACACACACGCGCGCACACACACACGAGTGCACCCCCCCTCTCCCCCGCCGTCGCACACATGCATACACACATACACACACACACAACGAGGGAACCGAGCCCCAGCCCCAGCCCCATCCCCAGTCATTTTCAACTTACCAGGTGAATTCTGAGGGACTCCGCTCTCCTTCTGGCGTTGCGACTCGAGACGCTTTCACTCCGCCTTCTCTTCCGGTCCGGACGCAGCCCCGCCTCCGTCACAGGCGACTTTGCCTGACTTCCGGTAACTGTCGAATGAGCGTAAGTGTTTTTATATCAGATAACGAGTGCGGCTGATGAATGAGCGTCAGCAGTCACCAAGAAACAAACTGCTCGAAGGCCCAGTCAGCTACCGCATGTGCGAGGCCTGTGTTATGGTCCCATTAAGTGTGATTATCTCACCTGCTGAGTCATGTGGTAAACCCGCGCTCGGTGTCTGCGACAGCTCATTGGTTTCTGTGGTAACAAAGCAGCGCGAGCGCACACGTGGATCAGGGGTCATTAGAGAATGTGTCCGAGGCATTGAGGATCTCGTCGTCAGGCGCCAGCTGCATGCTTGAGGGTATGCATTGTAGAATACATGCTGCACATGTCCCAATCAGTGTCTATTTCATGCTTAAATACGTATTTATTGTTACCCAACTCAATGGCACTCATAGAAGGATGAAAAGCTGAGCAAGTCATAGAATCATCCTGAATTAAAGTATCTCAGCGATGCACACATATTTCCTAATCTGCTGCGCGAAATATCTCACTTTCGATTCGAGTACCTTATATGTAGCTGATGCAGATGGTGACATGGCTCACATTTCTATGAACTTTAAGTTCCATGTTGGACTTTCATTCAGAGCTCGATGCAACCAGTGCCATTGCATTGGGTTCAATTAAGAGATGTTAAAACACCTCGACACCTGTCAATTTAGATGCTGCTTACAAAAATATATTGGAATTATTTGACTATTCTTATTATCAGCTCAGAAAATATTTGGAGTTAAGGTACTTAAGTTGGTAACTTATGAAACAAGGAGCAATACACTAAAATCTTCACCATTGCCCAAATTTTGTCATTTAGGCAAAGTCACATCTTCTCCCCTTATGTCATTTCCTTCAACTACATAATGATGTCTACAAACAGACTTAACCACAGCATTACATGTCTTTTAAAATGTCTATTTACATTTTCCGAGAAAAACGCACATCACTCAATATCTGAAGTTTGAAAGGAGAGCATGGTTCGAATGATTTCATCATAGGGTAGAGGACAACCCGTACCCCAGTATTTTGTGGCTAATACAATTCAATATAAACAGACTGATGGCGGGTAGTTCACAGAGTATCTTTTAATGGAATAATGGTGATAATTACGATGATCCATGGTGCTATTGTGCTGTGTTGCCATGACAACAGCGCCTGAGCTTTTTTTTTTTACCCCTTTGGGAACTGAAAGCATGCCATTTTTCCAGCAGATGTCTCATCATAGCGACTGCTATTGTGAGAGGGTTCATATGCCGGGGTTATAGTAAATAGGACTCATGCAGTCATCAATGTTACTCCTGGACTACTCGATCACAGCATATTTCTTTACCCCCATGCCCACCTAGTCTACTATCACTACTTACCCAGTGGGGGCAGTGCACGGATTCTTGCTGTCAAGGGAAATTTTTCTTTCACTTCTTTTTATAAAAAAGAAATACATAAAACACATCAATGGGACTTTGGTCACAGGTCTTCATCAATTGGCCTGTTAAATTGTTGTTCACATTTTGATTCGCCCACCACAGAGTACAGCATAGGGTCAAGGGTCATCGCACTCTGCCTTCATTTTGAATGACTGTACAAAGCCTGTACACATTGTTCACATCCGACAAAAATAGTTATTTTCTCTTCGCAGACAACACTGCTTTAAAGTGTATTTCCTTTGTGTTTTTCAAGTTCGCGGACGCTTGTTTATTACTTGTAAACGTAGCCAGGCGACGGTTGCAGTAAGCCCTTGAAAGCTATGGGAGAAGTCTAACCTCATTCTTAACCTTTAAGTCATCATGACACAGAGAGCAAACTGTGTGCACAGGGAGGCCGTCTGCCCTGAATAAACAGCCTTTGCTGCAATTAAAAATAATAACTTTCCTGGACTTCTGAGAGCTATTCAGAAAAGTCTCGAGTACTTTGCCTAAGTTGATAGTTGAACTGTTTCCCCAGCTCCAAAGTCGGAAGCTGTGGCCGTAACGTCACTTCTGTTGTGCCCTGCGTTATGGTGACCACCAGAGGCCAGGGTGATTGGTGGCCTTTACGCAGGGGCTGGCAGCGCGGCTGCAGTAACACACACCGACACCGTTACACTATCGGAAGTGACGTGCTCGAGCGCGCGCACCCCTTTTATTGTACGCCGCAGGCCACGCCTGGCCTGCGGATGCATGGGTGCGTGTGCGTGATAAGAACTAGACCGCTGACGGCCACTACATCCCTCCCCAACTTGCAAATGTTTTTTTTTTTCAAACAGATAACGAGAAAACATTTTCAGTCCTGCAACATATTACATGAAAATGCCTGGGTACTTGCGTGTCCATTGACGTTGGGCTCAGGGCACCAGCCGGCAGGCATAGTCTTTCAGCATCTGGCTCGGTGGGGGGTTAGGCCTCAGATTGTATCTTCGGGCGTTGCCCCTACCACCTTCATTATTCTGATAAGTGTCTCTGGCTTCAGCCACCGGTGTTTGGGGCGTTGCCACGGATCCACTTTCTTCCGCTTGAATTTCCGGGACACTGACGTTGTCCTCTCTGGTTGTCGCTGTTCCGTTGGGTCGGGTCTCCTCTCCTGCCGCTTCCGGTCGCTGACTGCCCCCTTGTGGGAGTGCCTTGAACCACGAAGTGTTCCGTGATACTTCCTCCTCTCCTCTTTTGGCCGTGACCATGGTGCCTTTGGTAGATGTGACAGTCCACGGGCCTGGTTCATATCGGGTTTGGAACTTCCCACCGGGACGTCTGTGGCGAATGATCACCCGGGTCCCCGGGCTGAGGCGCCTCGGCTGGGCCCTCCTGTATGTGCTGGCACGTTGGTTTCCTTGTCGCCTCCGTGATTGGGCCTCTTCCGTGTCAGCTGGGGGTGGCGCCCATCCTGGGGCGGTTGGGAGGAGATCTCTCCGTGGTCCTTGGAACATCAGGGCCCATGGGCTCCTTTGTGTGGCGCAGTGGGGTGTGCCCCGGTACTCTCTTAGGAACTCGTGCAGCCTTTGCTCGGGATCAGCTTGCTCCACCATGGCGATTCGGAACACTTTATTGAGGGTCCGCATAAACCTCTCCACGTCTCCGTTTGCTTGTGGCCACTGAGGTGTAATGCGGCGGTGTTGAATTCCCCTGGTCGTAAGGAACGTGGCGAATTCTGCCCCTTGGAACGGCGGCCCGTTGTCGCTTCGGACCTCCGACGGGTAGCCAAACATGGAGAAGATCTTTTCTAGCGCCGGTCCCACATGAGTAAATACCGTGGAGATAACTCTCTCCACTACGGGGTACTTGGAATAGGAGTCAATGGCTACCAGTGTATGTCCTTCGCCTGGAAAACTTCCAAAGACTATACTGATTTTGGTCCATGGGGAGGTGCAGGCCTCTTCTGTGATTATTGGCACGGGTCTCTCCAGATCGCTTGTCAGCTGGCAGGCCATGCATCCTCGTACATATTCTTCCACCATGGTCTCCAAATCTGGAAACCATACCTTTTCCCTCATGCGTGCCTTCATTTTCGTCGAGCCTTGATGTCCTCCGTGGGCTAGTTGTATCGCCCTGTGTCTCAGGCTGTGGGGTATGACCAGCCGTGAGCCCCTCGGTAGTACTCCGTCATCCGTGGCACTCAGCTCGTGCCGGATCCGCCAGAATCTTGTGAGTGATTCCTTTTCCCCCGCTACCCAGGACGTGGGCGGGCGCAGGTATTCTGTCCACGATCCATCTTGCACTGCCTGAATCGTTCTCCGGTACACATAGTCGTCTGCTGCGGCTTCTTTTATTTCATCTATGGTCATGCTGTTCGGGCATGACGCGAGGGCTACCCACTGGGCATACTCCTCACGATCGTCCTCCCCTGATTCATGTTCTTGCGGAGAAGGGTGGCGCGACAGATAGTCCGCGGGATTCTTGGCTCCTGGGCGATAGGTGACCTCCATCTCGTAGGATTGTAGTTGCACCACCCATCGTTCAATGCGAGGCGGGGGGTGTGGAGCAGTTCCTTTGAAGAGGGACACTAGTGGTTGGTGGTCCGTGACCATCACGAACGGGTGGCCCTGTAAGTAGAGGTGGAAATGGCCGCAGGCCCACTTGATAGCGAGCGCCTCCCTCTCGATTTGGGCATATCTAGTCTCCGTCGGGGTTAGAGCTTTGCTGGCAAATGCTAACGCCGTCCACTGGCCGGGCTCATGCTCTTGGGTTAGGACCGCGCCGAGCCCCACCGGGCTAGCGTCCACAATCACTTCTGTGCGCTTCTTGGGGTCGAAGTAGGACAGCGTGGCTTTCTCCAAAAGCGCGTCTTTGATCCCCCAGAAGGCCTCTTCTTCCTTCGGGCCCCACTGCCACGGGACATCCGTCTTCGTTAGCGCTCGTAGCGGTTCACTCCTAGTGGCCAAACCCGGTATGAACCGGCCACAGTATGTAGCCATACCGAGGAAACTTCTCACCTCCGTCGGGGACTTTGGCGCGAGGGCGTCTTTGATGGCTTTGGATTTCTTCGGATCAATCTGAATGCCCTCCTGATTGAACACGTAGCCAAAGAATTCTATTGAGGGCTGAAAGAATTGGCATTTCTCTTTGTGGAGTGTTGCTCCAAGGGCACTGAGTCTTTTCAGGACGTCTCTCAGGTGCTTGTGGTGTTCTGAGGCTGTGGCAGAGTGTATTAGGATGTCATCGCTGACGTTGATGACCCCCGGTAATCCTGAGAGGAGTTCACGGATGGTGTTTTGAAACACCTCCGCCGCTGACGAAATGCCGAAGTTTAGTCGTTTGTAACGCCGGAGTCCCAGGTGAGTGCTAAAGGTGGTGATGAAACGACTCTCCTCCACTAGGGGCAGTTGATGGTATCCGGCGTTTAAATCTATCTTCGAAAACCACTTCGACCCATTTACGTCAGCGACGATGTCATCCATGGTCGGAGTCAGATGTCTCTCTCTCCGGATGGCGGCGTTTGGTAGTCGCATGTCGATGCACAGGCGGATGGCGCCTGGTTGCTTGGGCTTTTCTACAATCACCATGGGGGATACCCATGGGGTGGGCCCCGTGACTTTCTCGATGACCCCAAGAGCTTCTAGTTTCTCCAGTTCCTTTTCCACCAGTGGGCGTAGATGGAAGGGTACTCGGCGGTGTCGCAAGGCGGTGGGAGTGACTGATTTGTCTATGTGCAATGTGATAGGCTCGCATTTGATGCAGCCTAGGCCCTGGAACAGTTCGGAAAACCGCGCCAAGAGTTCATCCACCTGGTGTGATCTTATCCGGTTAGCAAAAGCGATGAGCTTCAGGTCCTCTGCTGTGTGACTGCTGATCAAGGTATCGGCTTCACGGTTGATGATGTGGATTGTCGCCATTACCTGTGCCTCATCGGCCTGGATTGGTATTGTTATTTTCCCTTTTAAGGGCAGGGGAGTGTCCGCTCCATAAGCAAAAATCCTGGTCTTGGACGGTAATATTTCGGGCCGTGGGCGTAGTCTATTGAATTGTTGCAAACCCATTACGTTCACAGTAGCGCCATGTCAATTATGGCCTTCACTTTGTTTCCCGCCATTTGCACAATGCACGTGGGCTGTGGCCGCCGTCGCTGTTTTAACTCTCGTGCGAACGACACAATGTACGCCTCCTCATCCTCCGACTCTGAGTCATCGTACACCGTGGGAAGGTGTTTCTCTGCCCTGGCTGGTGTTGCATCTTCCAACGACAATTGACGGACGGCTTTTGTGGGCGCCCGTGGCCTCCGAAATGGTTTTGAGGTGTTTCTTTTGCGGCACACCGAGGCGAAATGGTTTGGTATCCCACAATTCGCGCAGGTTTTACCTTGAGCCGGGCAGTCTTTTGCCCCATGAGGTTCATGTCCACAATACCCACACCGCGCCCGCGGTGGGTCTCCCCGATATTCCCTTTGCGGAGGTCCCCGTGGTTTGGGTCGTACAGCATCTGCCCGCTCCACCTTGATGGCTTCTGCCTTGACTTGTAGTTGGTGCAGTGCCTGTTCCATGGCGGAACCCCTGACACTCGAGAGCTCATGAGATCTAGCAAGGATCAAGATGTCTTCTAGAGTTATGCCTGGCTTGCGGAGGATTGCCCCTCTCAGCGTTTTATCCCGGCATCCCTGGATGATCTGTCGCCTTATGGCCTTAGGTTGGTCTTCGTCGGTGGAGCTGGCCAGCTCTCTGACACGGGCATGGAATTGGTCCATCGTCTCGCCTTCCCTTTGACGCGATTGGCCCAGTTTGAAGACCTCGAAGTCTACGTTCAGTTGGGGGTCAAAATGGCTGTTCAGAGCGTCGACCGCTGCGTCGTAGTCATCTCCTGTATTGGGCAGGTGTTTGAACAGTCTGAAGATTTCATCGCCCGCGTAGTGGAGTAGAAGCGACCGCTTCACCGCTTTGTCTGTTTCCCTCGTGACGATAAAGTAGTTTTCCAACCTTTCTCGCCATATTTTCCATCTGGGGGAGGCCGTAGACGGGTCCGCCGCCTCACTGAATGGTGGCAGCACCCCTGTCGCGGCATGCTGGAATGGAATATTGATAACCGGCACCGGTGCGTCCTCCTCCGTCATGACGGTGGTACCACAGTGTGCCAACGACAAGTCCCTTTCCCTTTTCTGCGCAGGCTCTGCGGCGTCGCGTGTCTCACCTCAGCGTCGTCGCGGTGATAGTAGGCCTCCTGGCGTAGTGGTCCCAACGCTGCACAGCTGCCGGTCACAGTGGGGTACCCAGGGGGCGGCAGGCACGTCCTCCGCTGTGGTCTTCTGCTCCCAGGCGCTGGGGAAAGTCTCCCCCTGGCAGGATAAGGCCTCTCACGCGCAATGCGTGAGGAAAAACGGGGTGCCGGGCCGATCCGCGGCTCACGCGTAATGCGTGGGATTTGGCAGGCAGTCGCGGAAGGTGGGCTGGCTCCGTATACGGCAGTGCCGCTTGAGGCAGGGGGGGTCCTCCGACCCAGGCGACCTCCCCCCAGTGCTCCAGAGGGGTGGAGAGGCCCAGATCCACAACCCAGACAGGGCAGCAGGCCCCAGCGCGGCCAGGTGCAGAGGGCCGTAGAGGCGCGGCAGGTACCGCGGGACAGAGCGGACCTGCTCCGAGGTGGCACGGGTGTGCGAGCGAGGGTCGGGCCCCCTCCGCTCGTCGCCAGTGTTGTGCCCTGCGTTATGGTGACCACCAGAGGCCAGGGTGATTGGTGGCCTTTACGCAGGGGCTGGCAGCGCGGCTGCAGTAACACACACCGACACCGTTACACTATCGGAAGTGACGTGCTCGAGCGCGCGCACCCCTTTTATTGTACGCCGCAGGCCACGCCTGGCCTGCGGATGCATGGGTGCGTGTGCGTGATAAGAACTAGACCGCTGACGGCCACTACAACTTCCTGTTTTTAACCCTTTTCCCTGCTTTTCCTCTAGTGCAAAGGTCTCAAGTAATGTATTTGGCAGGCTCCACTTGTACTCCTGACAGTGGCGGCTGGCATCCATGGGAGGAGGGGGTCACGCGCTAAAAATTATATTTATTAAAACAATAAAAACTTACCTGCACTAGGCAATGTCCTCGCTCCGCACCTTTTCTTTCAACACAGCAACCGGAATCAATCATTACTCCATCAGCTAATCCAAGAGCTGCTCTCACCAGAATGAGAGCAGCCTTAGTATTGGTGGGAGCTGCCTACTTGGCACTCAACAGCGCTCCGGAGGCTTTTTTTTTCTCTAACCAAGCTGTCTTAAGACCGCTGGGTAAAAGATGTTTTTTAAGTGTGCATGTGTGGCTGGCTGTCGCAAGATGGCTGTCCCAAAAAACATGCACACTTTAAACAATTCCATACCAGCCCACCCTCCTCCCTGCTGAGTGACAATCATGCTTCTGTCACTGAGCAGCACCACCCCCCCCCCATCCTGACGCTCGGCTCGGGACGAGGGATGAAAAAATGGTAATTAATTACCATTTTATTTTTCATTTTTGGAGGAATTTTAAATGGGGCGACGGTCCTCCACTGCACCTGACTCCTGGGGCAGTCTGAGTGCCAGATTCTCCCCATGCTAGGTCTTGGACAGGACCGACTGCCGTAGAGTGTCGGGAATCAAGAACCAGGAGCCACGGGTCCACAGGAGTGAAGAGAAATCCCCTTAACCTCCAAAAAACAACCACAGGAATGATGTTTAGCATACACTTCTATAGGCTGTTCTCTAAAAGTATGGGGGAAAATTCCAAGGAGTGTCCACCACTCTCCCCATACATGGGGCGGAATCACAGGAGGGAAACAGGTCGGTCTGGTCGCAAGGAAGCTGCAAGGAAACAATATGAGGATACAAATACACTGTGCTAACATTCACCTACAATTACATTGACATGTGATTAGCATCGCAGTTCACTTACCCCAGTTATGTCCCAGAAGGTCTTTGAAGCAGGAAGGGGGTAAGGCAACGGACTCGGGGAAGCAGTAGTCCTGAAACTCTGGGATGGACTACTCTGTATCACATTCACACGACACTCAGACCAAAGGAAATATACAAAGAGAAATAAAGGGGGTAACACGGGGACTTGAGGAGCAATGGCCGGCTCTTCTGGGGCAACGAAGAGCGGAGCATCTACTCACTCAAGAGAGGCGAAGCCCGGCCCGGGACCAAGCACCAGGCGGAGCAACACTCTCTCAATAGGTAAGAAGAAATCTTAAAAGGGCGAGCCGAATGACTCAAGACTTCTTACTATGAGCCAGGAGCAAATAGGGATGATTGAAGCGACTTCTCGAGTCGGACAAGCTGTGCAATAAGGCTGTGCACACCAATGCGGGGAAAAAAGAATCGGCTTCTCTCACCAGCCGAGACGTGCACCAAATGGCGCGGAAAGAAGGAGAACCGGCTTTATTCGCCAGCCGGGGGCGAGCACCACCTTGCGCGGAGAGGTCTGCGCTGAGCAAAAGATCTCCGCTCCAATTCCAATCCTCAGAAAAGCGGAGGAGAAGGGTTCGAAACAGGACGGGCAAGAACAAGAGGACGAGCGAAACGCTAGGGGTAAAGGCGTAAGCTCAAGCAGGAACAAGGAAGGGGGCGTGGTCACGGAAGTAAGCCAAGCGTCGGCTTACGGGCAGAGCGTCCCTTTACGTTAGTTAGGGAACGTCTCTAAAGTCCATAACACTGCCGGTTCTTAGGGAATGAGACAGAAGAGACATGGGGTTTGCATCTAGCCACATGTCAATGCCTAACTCTCGCTGCAGGTCTCAAACCCCTAACATAGAGGGAGACCATTCGGGCATGGGTGGAGGGAAAAAACACTGAAGCAAAGCTGCTCACTTCACACAGGGTGCCAGGATAACAATCATGACACCATTGCAAAGAGGCAGAAAGCGATGATGCCCACTGCACTCCCCGCCTAAACCAACACACAGTTGTAGTTGCACAGCATGGAAAAAAATCATACCAAAAAAAATCTCCCTTCCTGGAACCATTCAAATGTGGGGTAAACCGGATGGTACACCTGTTCTTGTTGTTTATGTTTTAGGTGACAACCCCCTCCTGATCTGTCACCAAAGAAACAAGTTAAGGCCCGGCCGGCAGTGAATAAATTACCTGGTGAATTAATTACCTGGTGCTGCGAGCAATGGAGAGCACCCTTAATTGTGCTGGCTGCTGTTTTAATATAATTTTTAATTGCATTTGCATCATTTACACATGAGGTGGGAAGTGGTGTAATGCATAACTAATGCATTTTAGTTTGGTGATGTGCACACCAGCACTAAAATGCATTAGTTTAACCCCCTTATGCATGGTACTTGGCAGGGCTCGGCAGCCCGCGCTTGTTTTTTTTTCTTTTCATTTTACCAAGGATTTGCAGATCCGCTGTAAAATAAAAAAAAATAAAACATTATTGACCCCAGGCGGGGTGGGTCTCTGTGGGACCCCACCACTAGGTCTAGGGGGATCAGGGTATTCTTTACTGTTCTTCATTGGACTTGGCCAAGTCATAGTCCCAAGTGGTCTGCCATCACTTCCTGGTTAAAATGTTGGCAGCCAATCAGATTGCGTCATGAGATGTGTGCTTAGGCACCATCCAGATAGCTATAGCTACGAGGAAACGAGTTATACAAACCAGGAAGGGAGCAAGGGGGAGAGGGGTACCAAAAGAGAAGAGAGCGATGCAAACAATATCCTGGAACAGGAACAAACAATGATCAGGGTCAGACCTTAGATGTGAAAGTGGTGAATTTATCTAGTATGGTATTAACAAAGGATATGGTGTCTATACTTTAGACGGGCATGAGTTTTTTCCCAACATCAAATTGTGACATTTCCAACATTAAGATTGATGTTTACAAATTTGTTAGGCAGCTTAAATCGAAAAACAATTTTGCCACAAATCCTAAGACTAATAAAGCGTCTATACAGGACACATTGGTTGGGGATTTTTCAATTCAGGATGTCCGGGACATGACTATGTTGCTATCCATCACAGAATGTGAACAGAACCGATTACTATTCACAATGTATAACTTAGAACTGTGTACTGATTTAAGTGAAGACATTCGTTTTATACTAAGATCTAAATGGGCTCCCCAACTGTCAAGTGCAAATAATGTTGATCTATTCTATAAAGTGCTGATGAATGAAATTCACAGCTGGGGTGAAAAACTGCTATATAAGAAGGGCGGCTATCACAAGGGCAACCTTACTTATGGTGAACAAGAGGCATTGAAATTATTACGGATGGATCAGGATTTGATCATAAGAGATGCGGACAAGAGCAGAGGCTATCCTAGGAAGTGGGAAATCTGGGGGGAGTTTAGGGGGTTCTAGCGGAGCTGCCCAGGTCTTTGGGAAGGGTTTATCTGTTTGTTGCTGCGCTCGCGTGCAGGGCCCTAGATGGGGTGTTCCCCGTGAAGTGTTCAGTCCATGGAAGCCCCCATGTTCGGGTACAACAATTGCTGATGTGTCAAAACTTATGTTTAGAATGAAACGGTGAAATATGTGTATTTTATCTGAGCAAATGTTGAATAAACAGAAAGGATGTAGTCAAAGGTGGAAATATGGTTGTTATGGATAGATGCGACTATGATAATGAGATTTATGGACAACTGAACAATGTAACATGTTATCAAAGATTGAGCCACAATCCCAATTCTGAGATTAATAAACTTGTAAAGACTAATTTGAAACAAAGGCAGGGATTAGGATTATTAAGTGATGACGAGTAGTTTTATCTAACGGTGGACCGTCCAAGGTGCCCCTGGTTGTGCACCGTCTTTTGCCAACCTATTTATGGGGTGGTTCGAGGTGGTGTATATCTGGGGTCCAGTAGGATTTAGATAGAACTGCCACATTTATTACTGGGGTGGTTACATTGACAGCAGTTTAATGATTTGGATAGGCAGTCAGTTGGAACTGATGGAATTTTTTGCCTCTCTAAATGATAACACATATAATGTTTCTTTCACATTGGAACACAGTGAGGAACAGGCTGTGTGTTCAGATGTTGAGCTTTCTATATTTGGTGACAAGATTCACAGCAGGATGTTCAGAAATTCGACGTCATGCAACTCCCTACTTCATGCCAGTAGCTTGCATCCTAGGTGTCAGATTAACTCGGTACCATATGGAGAGATTCTGAGAGTGATGTATAACTGTAGTAATGATTTGGAATTTTTTATTAACATTACTGATATAGAATAGAGATTTCTAGCATGCGGATATGATAACGATGTAACTGTGAAAGCAAGAAGGAAATACTGTTCATTGAAACTCATTAAGACACTCAGAGATGTGAAGAATGCTACCAAGAGTAAAAACGATTCAGAAAAGGGGGGTGGTGATGAACAGAGTGTCTGAATTAAGCAGACCACTCTTACCCAGTCCAAAGATCAGGGCTTGATCCATCACCGTTATTTAGCTCACTGCCCCATCCCAGCTCAGAACCTGGCTATATGCAAATTAGTCTGTCCCTGGCCCAGTGCATCATGGGAACAGGGCAGACCAAACTACCAAGCCAATTCTTCACCAGAAAGGAGACAAGCTTCCGGGGACCGGTTTCTGGCATTACAGCCGTCGTCGGCCCGGCTTGCTTGAATCCTGATGGAGCAGTGAGCAAGGGACTCATGTCTGAGTATACCCTGCCACACCTATAGTGGCCAAAAACGATTCAGAAAAGGGGGGTGGTGATGAACAGAGTGTCTGAATTAAGCAGACCACTCTTACCCAGTCCAAAGATCAGGGCTTGATCCATCACCGTTATTTAGCTCACTGCCCCATCCCAGCTCAGAACCTGGCTATATGCAAATTAGTCTGTCCCTGGCCCAGTGCATCATGGGAACAGGGCAGACCAAACTACCAAGCCAATTCTTCACCAGAAAGGAGACAAGCTTCCGGGGACCGGTTTCTGGCATTACAGCCGTCGTCGGCCCGGCTTGCTTGAATCCTGATGGAGCAGTAAGCAAGGGACTCATGTCTGAGTATACCCTGCCACACCTATAGTGGCCAAAAACGATTCAAAAAAGGGGGGTGGTGATGAACAGAGTGTCTGAATTAAGCAGACCACTCTTACCCAGTCCAAAGATCATGCACTGGGACAGGAACAGACTAATTTGCATATAGCCAGGTTCTGAACTGGGATGGTGCAGTGAGCTAAAAAACGGTGTTGGATCTCGCCCTGATCTCTTGACTGGGTGAGAGTATTCTGCTTAATTCAGAAACTCTGTCCATCACCACCCCTTGTTGTTAAATATTTTGTCCACCCTAAGCGTGGAAGGGTATACTCAGATGTGAGTCCCTTGCTCATTGCACCATCAGGATTCAAGCAAGCCGGGCCGACGACGGCTGAAATGCCAGAAACCGGTCCCCGGAAGCTTGTTTCCTTCCCAGTGTAAGAATTGGCTTGGTAGTTTGGTTTGCCCTGTCCCATCTTGCACTGGGACAGGAACAGACTAATTTGCATATAACCAGGTTCTGAACTGGGATGGTGCAGTGAGCTAAAAAACGGTGTTGGATCTAGCCCTGATCTCTTGACTGGGTGAGAGTATTCTGCTTAATTCAGAAACTCTGTCCATCACCACCCCTTGTTGTTAAATATTTTGTCCACCCTAAGCGTGGAAGGGTATACTCAGATGTGAGTCCCTTGCTCATTGCACCATCAGGATTCAAGCAAGCCGGGCCGACGACGGCTGAAATGCCAGAAACCGGTCCACGGAAGCTTGTTTCCTTCCCAGTGTAAGAATTGGCATGGTAGTTTGGTTTGCCCTGTTCCCATCATGCACTGGGACAGGAACAGACTAATTTGCATATAGCCAGGTTCTGAACTGGGATGGTGCAGTGAGCTAAAAAATGGTGTTGGATCTAGCCCTGATCTCTTGACTGGGTGAGAGTATTCTGCTTAATTCAGAAACTCTGTCCATCACCACCCCTTGTTGTTAAATATTTTGTCCACCCTAAGCGTGGAAGGGTATACTCAGATGTGAGTCCCTTGCTCATTGCACCATCAGGATTCAAGCAAGCCGGGCCGACGACGGCTGAAATGCCAGAAACCGGTCCCCGGAAGCTTGTTTCCTTCCCAGTGTAAGAATTGGCTTGGTAGTTTGGTTTGCCCTGTTCCCATCATGCACTGGGACAGGAACAGACTAATTTGCATATAGCCAGGTTCTGAACTGGGATGGTGCAGTGAGCTAAAAAACGGTGTTGGATCTAGCCCTGATCTCTTGACTGGGTGAGAGTATTCTGCTTAATTCAGAAACTCTGTCCATCACCACCCCTTGTTGTTAAATATTTTGTCCACCCTAAGCGTGGAAGGGTATACTCAGATGTGAGTCCCTTGCTCATTGCACCATCAGGATTCAAGCAAGCCGGGCCAACGACGGCTGAAATGCCAGAAACCGGTCCCCGGAAGCTTGTTTCCTTCCCAGTGTAAGAATTGGCTTGGTAGTTTGGTTTGCCCTGTTCCCATCATGCACTGGGACAGGAACAGACTAATTTGCATATAGCCAGGTTCTGAACTGGGATGGTGCAGTGAGCTAAAAAACGGTGTTGGATCTAGCCCTGCTCTCTTGACTGGGTGAGAGTATTCTGCTTAATTCAGAAACTCTGTCCATCACCACCCCTTGTTGTTAAATATTTTGTCCACCCTAAGCGTGGAAGGGTATACTCAGATGTGAGTCCCTTGCTCATTGCACCATCAGGATTCAAGCAAGCCGGGCCGACGACGGCTGAAATGCCAGAAACCGGTCCCCGGAAGCTTGTTTCCTTCCCAGTGTAAGAATTGGCTTGGTAGTTTGGTTTGCCCTGTTCCCATCATGCACTGGGACAGGAACAGACTAATTTGCATATAGCCAGGTTCTGAACTGGGATGGTGCAGTGAGCTAAAAAACGGTGTTGGATCTAGCCCTGATCTCTTGACTGGGTGAGAGTATTCTGCTTAATTCAGAAACTCTGTCCGTCACCACCCCTTGTTGTTAAATATTTTGTCCACCCTAAGCGTGGAAGGGTATACTCAGATGTGAGTCCCTTGCTCATTGCACAATCAGGATTCAAGCAAGCCGGGCCGACGACGGCTGAAATGCCAGAAACCGGTCCCCGGAAGCTTGTTTCCTTTCCAGTGTAAGAATTGGCTTGGTAGTTTGGTTTGCCCTGTTCCCATCATGCACTGGGACAGGAACAGACTAATTTGCATATAGCCAGGTTCTGAACTGGGATGGTGCAGTGAGCTAAAAAACGGTGTTGGATCTAGCCCTGATCTCTTGACTGGGTGAGAGTATTCTGCTTAATTCAGAAACTCTGTCCATCACCACCCCCTGTTGTTAAATATTTTATCCACCCTAAGCGTGGAAGGGTATACTCAGATGTGAGTCCCTTGCTCATTGCACCATCAGGATTCAAGCAAGCCGGGCCGACGACGGCTGAAATGCCAGAAACCGGTCCCCGGAAGCTTGTTTCCTTCCCAGTGTAAGAATTGGCTTGGTAGTTTGGTTTGCCCTGTTCCCATCATGCACTGGGACAGGAACAGACTAATTTGCATATAGCCAGGTTCTGAACTGGGATGGTGCAGTGAGCTAAAAAACGGTGTTGGATCTAGCCCTGATCTCTTGACTGGGTGAGAGTATTCTGCTTAATTCAGAAACTCCGTCCATCACCACCCCTTGTTGTTAAATACCAAGAGTAAAAAGGCACCAGTGATATTGATTACCGATTACCACCCAAATTCACAAACAGTGCACAAAATGCTTAGGGGACATTGGTCCTTACTTACCTCAGACCGGATTTTACAGCCTTTTTTACAGACCATCCAGTATGACGTATCGTAGGGGTAGGACACTACGTAATATAGTCAGCCCCAGTTACCCCACACAACCAGCACGTGAAACATGGTTACATACGAAAGCAAAGTGTTCGCATAAATGTGGATGTTGTAACAAGTGTAGACTGGCTATCAGTGGAGTTACAGAGTTCAATTGTAACAACTCACAAAAATGTGTTAGACGTAGACACATTGACTGTACTACCAGATTTGTTCTTTATGTTCTTATCTGTAAATGTGGTAAAGTATATGTGGGGAGTACCATCAGGCCATTGAGAGAACGTATCTCAGAGAACTTCAGAGCGTGAAAAGAACAAGATATTAGATACCCTATAGCCAACAACAAAGGGGGGGCACTGTTCCAAAAATTGTATGTGTCAAAAATAGAGGAAAAGTGCTAGGTCGCTGACTCAGTGGTTAGAGTGAGGGGAAGTGCTGGGAAAGACAAATCTTGTCTTATGTTGCCCTCACACACCCGAAGGATGTCATGCTTCAATCAATCAATCAGGGGTTTGTAAAGCACACTACTCACCCGTGAGGGTCTCAAGGCGATGAGGGGTGGGGGGGGGGTAGGGCAGCTCAGGTCAGTTGAAAATGCTTAATCATTGGGCCGTTGCTCCTCGTCGGGCCGGCAGTGCACTGCCCTACGGGTCCCCCGAAGGGTCACTTTAGCAGAGATCTTTTAGTCAACTGCCGTCAGGTGCATGTGGGTGTGTGGGTGGAGTCCTAAGAATTTGAGTGCTGTTGTGCGTGTAGTGAGTATTAAAACTACCTAAGGCTATACCTAAGAAACCTTTAATAAGAAGGCACCCTTGGTAGAGTAAAAGAACCCGTAAGTTCGGGGTTACCAATGCAGGCGCAATGTGCCCAGGTAAATGTAAATGTAAATGTCATGGTACTTATAGAGCGCACTGTCACCAGACGGTCACCTTGCGGTGTCGCCTATTCGGCTTCCTGGCGCTGATACTCATACCGCTGTGGAACCCCTCATGGCTTTCCCTGTGAAGTGTCCACTCCTGGGCACTCCCAGGGTGAAGCCAGGCATCCTTAGCACTGTTGGGGCCGGTGTGGAGGCTAAGCAAGCTATTGCCCAGAGTTGCAGAGTGGGGCCCGTGATTAGAATAGGCACCGAGGCGAGAATTAACAGGTCCGAGGAAATTGAGCCCAAGACCCCGCCGAGGCAGGAATCGAACCCTGGTCCCTGGCCAGAACTCTGCATCAGGGTCGGCCGCTCTAACCATTGAGCCACACTCCTCCACTAATCAGGTCGACATGTTTCACGCCTTAGACGGTCAAAAGGATCCCTGGCGTTTCTTCAGGACCAAAAACAAAGTGATGATAGTGTGGTGCACGATAGTGAATATTGTTAATAGAGGGGCAACATTGGCCCTCAGAAAGATCTGGGGGGGCCACTCTATGAAATGAGTGAAGTAGTGGCTTATGACAGCACCCAGTAGATCATGACCTAGATGAGGAAAAAAGGGGAGGAAACAGGGAGACAAAAGCAAAAACAACACAACACACGTGATGGTGGTGTTTACAGGAAATCACGTACTTCTACCTCAGGATAGGGAAGAAACATGTGGAGATAAATAAACGAGAGACATGACTAAAAGCTTAACCACTTAACATTGTGATTCCTGTGTGATGGCGCACAAAGAGCGCGTACAGCGTGACATGTCAGTTCGAGCGGCAAGTAACATAACTCAAACCGGGTAGTCTCCCGTTTGTGGCTAGTGCGCCAACTAATCCCACAGGTCTCAACTAGCTGAAGTGTGCTTGACATTGACCACACAGAGTTGAAACATATTACACGTTAATTATGCCATGGACCCGTCATCATACTGTGTTGTTCGATATATCGAGGCTGGGTCTTAATGATGACGATATGCTAAGCACACCTTAGACGTCCGAAAATGCTTAGATACTGTGGATCTGTAGTCGGTGCTTAAATATAAAGGAATATAATACTTCCTGTCTTACCTAAAGGAGCCCTAGTAGTGCTCCATAAGCTTATGGCGTAGGGGGCCCACACCTGGTTGGGCTGCGGGGGGGGGGGGGTCAGAAAAGAGAAACAATTACTCTCCTGGCCCGTGTTCAATGGTAAGATACAGCCACTCGCAAACTTACTTGAAAAGAAGAGGTATCCCCTGCGAGGTCCCGTTGGTCATACTCACTTTAGAGATCGGGTGCCGGCTCGAGAAACCTGCCCCATCCTGACGCCTGCTTGTATGACAGGCTGCACGGTCCCATGGCCGTGATATATACCGATCCGGGTGGTTAAGGCGGGGAGGTTCCGTCTTCCGGGATGCCGAATCATCGGCAATTCAGCTGCGGCTGCGTGGGATATAGTGTTTATTGGCGCATACACAGTGGACTTACACTCTGTCGCGCATGTGTCTAGTGCAGATGGTGTACTAGACTGCTGTTGGCAAGTGTTTCAAGGTGTTTGCTAGTGTGAAATGAACGTGTTTAACAGGGAAGTGTAAACAAATATTTAAAAAGGTTGCTCAGAATGAAATATCAAAGGTTATTGAAGTTTCAGCAGATAAAAACAGTTTGCTCTGAAAGATAGTCAAAGGCGCGTTCAATAGGAAAAAGTATTTAGATGTTTGACATGGTCCCAATGTCCCGGATGAGGAGTTCGCAATCACTTGTAGAATAGAGCAATGAGTGTTTATAAATGCTAGTTATGGGGCAACCATAACTCCATTATGGAGAGCCGTGATCATAATATTGCTGGGTAGTAGACATCAGCACATATAGGCAGAGTTGGTGGCTAAGCGCTGTGACGTACTGGATGGAGGGATATACTGGTAATGTCTCAAGGAGAACAGAAAACCCCTAGGCTGCTTTTGAGGTGAAGGACAATAGGTTATGTCTTAAGTCAAAGCTCTACCCATGGGATTTCATCGTTTAGGCCACGGGTGTTTGTTTTGAGGCGGTGAACCCATCTTTGCTCACGTCTAAGCAGTGAGTGGCTTTTCCAACCGGAGTTGGCCTCCTGGATTGTCCAATTAATGGCCTCGCAAGGGTGGCCTTTGTCAATGAAATGGTTTGGGAGCCTAGTGGCCGTACGTTTCCGTTTGATGGTATTTTTGTGCTCAGTGATCCTCACTTTTATCGCTCGTGTGGTCATACCAACATATGAGAGATTGCAGGGACATGTGATCAGATATATACAGTGGGTGGTGTTGCAAATTGTGTGCTTACGTTGTTCCCATCTGAAGTTCCCAAGTTGCAGTGTTTTGGTATGTTTGGTTAAGGGGCATACCCCACACGTGCCACATGGATGATGTCCTGTGACGGCGGGCAGGTGCCACAACGTAGTCTCCTTGGCAGTTCTTGGAGGTTGCGGGCGTGTGTGCACCAGCTGGTCCCGGAGATTCTTTGTTCTCTTGAACGCGAAGCGTGGTGGTGGGAGATCTAGTGAGTCACTATTAAGGATCTTCCAATTCCAGTTGATGATCTTTTTTATCCTGTTGGATATTGGAGTGTAAGTGGTGACGCATGTGATCAGGTTGTTGGTCTTGACTTTTGAGAAGGCCGTTCTCAAGGAGATAAACCTCCTGGAAAGGATGCATGATGACAAATGCTCAAGATTTCATAAGGCAAGTTGAAATGAGTATCTTTTAAAAGGGCATAATTAAAAACAGCTAGAGATCCAAAAATAAGGAGTACATTTGTTATAAAATTCTAGTGCCTAGAAGTAATCTTTTCTGATGAGGACTATAGGGCATGCTGGAGTGAGGATCTATTAAAATCACGTTTAAATCAGCTAGAAATTCAAAAGGAAACTGAAAACATTTCATGAAAATACTTCGCCTAGAAACAAGCTGTTCTGGAGAGAATTATCCTTGCATGTTAAACATTATAAAGAGACCCAAGATGCAAGGGACTAGGATCTTTAAAAGGCACAATTAAAATTAGTTAGCGAATACAGAACACATTTTATAAAATCCATTGCCTAAAGACTGCCTAACTAGGGAGACTAGCCATACAAGACCTAATCACTTAAAGAAACCTAAAATTCAAGGAATTGGGTGTGAAGGAGAAATATCGAGCACAGTCAGATTTAAAAAAGGCAAAAATCTTATCTAGACTGGGAGCTGATCACCTGTGAGAAGAGGCTTAAAAAGTCCCAAGTCAGATAAACGGCCGGCCGGAGAACCCACGCATGTGAAGGCCACACCTGCAGAGATCTGTCTTCAAATTGGCCAGTTGGGTCTGATGTACTTGGAAATGCGGAACCATGATTCTATTCTGACGCCCTTACTGACGCATTTTAGGTGAAGGTGGCTGACCGCAAGTCCAAGAACACGGAACTGGTCAATTGGTTTGATCGGGTGGTTGGCCATGTTTTGACCACAAGATATAAACAAAGAACATCTTGTCACGTGCATATCTCTAAAAACATATGTGAGAGCGGAACTTACGACAGGTGCTATTATTGTAAGAGGTTGTGGCTTTTACTTCGTGCAAGCTATCTTTCAAAACAATATTTAAGCAAGAGTCCAAGATGTGCCAACTTGTACCGGCTGGGTCTGTGTACATGTGTGTGGGCGTTGGTCTTGAAGCTGTGGAATATTACTGTACCCTGTGATAGCCCAATTTACCTTGTTGTTTTCAGTGCAACAGAAATACATGTTTTGAAATCATCAGGCCTAGTGGAGCTTAATATGAAAGACTGATAGATATCATAAGATGGTGGCCTTTGGCCTTTGGCTTAGGCCTGCGTATATTGGGTTCATGGAATCTGTGGGCTTCTATTTACTGATAGTATATAGTGAAAATTGGTAATTTTAGCATATTTTCAGATTTTGTCAAGTAGGGCCCACATCAGACCATCATCCTACCAAGGTCGATAAAAATGCCCTTTCTGGTGATTAAATGGTAGAATCTGAGCCTCCATCAACCATCATACAACAACATGCCCAACAAACTACGTGATGCGGTCAAATCCCTCAATGACGACCCCACCATTATAATCCAGCCAGCTAATAAAGGGGGCGTGACAGTCATATTGAACCTTGAGGGTGACATAGGGAGGTAGAGGGAGGGAGACAGAGACAGAGGGAGAGGAAGGAAGGGAAAGGGAGGGAGGCAGAGGGAGAGGAAGGGAGGGAGGGAGACAGAGAGGGAGGGAGGGAGTGAGGGAAGGGGAGTGAGGGAGGGAAGGGAGGGAGGCAAGGGGAGTGAGGGAGGGAGTCAGGGAAGGGGAGGGAGGGAGGGAAGGGGAGGGAGGGGCCGAGGGAAGGGAAGGGAGTGAGGGAGGGAGTGAGGGAAGGGGAGGGAGGGAGGGAAGGGGAGTGAGGGAGGGAGTGAGGGAAGGGGAGGGAGTGAGGGAGGGAGTGAGGAAAGGGGAGTGAGGGAAGGGGAGGGAGGGAGTGAGGGAGGGAGGGAGTGAGGGAAGGGGAGGGAGTAAGGGAAGGGAGTGAGGGGGTGAGGGAAGGAGTGAGGGAAGGGGAGTGAGGGAGGGAGTGAGGGAGGGAAGGGGAGTGAGTGAGGGAGGGAGTGAGGGAAGGGGAGTGAGGGAAGGGGAGTGAGGGAAGGGGAGTGAGGGAGGGAGTGAGGGAAGGGGAGTGAGAAAGGGGAAGGGGAGTGAGGGAGGGAAAGGGGGAAGGGGAGTGAGAGGGGGAGAGGGGGAAAGGGGGTGAGGGAGGGAGGGGGGAGTGAGGGTGAGGGAAGGAAGGAGAGGAAAGGAGAGGGAGAGGGAAGGAGAGCGAAGGAGAGAAGGGAGAGGGAAGGAGAGAGGGAGAGGGAAGGAGAGAGGGAGAGGGAAGGAGAGAGGGAGACAGAGAGAGAGGGAGTGAGTCAGTCAGAGTGAGGGAGAGATAGGAAGAGAGCGGGAGTGAGAGGGAGTGAGACAGTCAGAGTGAGACAGAGGGAGACAGGGAGGGAGAGAGGGATGGAGGGAGGGAGGCAGAGAGAGAGAGAAAGAGATGTGTGTATGCCGGGGCTGGTGGCTCAGAGGACGAAGGTGTCCGCTTCAGGGACCTGTGTTCAACCTCATGGTCACAGTTTTTTTGTTGTTCTAGCCCCGCCCCCTCTCCCACTGACCCCAACCCCACCGATGCGGCCCTCGGACACAAACCACACTGTAAATTAGGCCCCCGAGAGAAAGTTTGTGAGTACCCATGCTCTACACCAACTCCTTTTGTCTCACCACTCAACTTCTCATTTCTCTTCACCATTTGTTCAATACTTCTTTAGCTCCCACACTCTCTTTTAATCTATGGTCCTTGTAGCTCACTTCCCTCACTTCCTTACTCCAATCTCTTACTCTATTTTTCTTTCATTACCTCCTCTTGCATCTTCCTCTGTATCACTTTTTCTATTCCAATTTACCCTCTCTTCTTCATCTCCAACTATCTCTCCCTCTTTGTACTCACATCTCTCTTTCTCTAGCCCTCCTCTCTCTGCACACTGTCTCTACCTCACCCTCTCACTCTATATGACCCTCTTCTCTCTTTCCCCACTTCACGTCTGTTACTTTACGTCACCTCATTTCTCTCTGCACCTCAGCTCTTTCGGCTCTCCATTTCTTTTGTTTCTCTCTGCCTTACTACTCTGTTTACTGATCTCTCTTTCAATAACGTATTTTTCATTTAACCCATCTCTCCAGCTTGTCAGTCTCTCTCTGTTTGCATCCCTCTGTACCTCTCTCAGGAGCCCACTTCTCTGCCTCTGACTTTCTTCAACCCACCTCTCTTTCCACCACACATCTCTCCATACCCCAGCACTTCTCTCTATTTTTGGCTCACTCTGCTGATCTTCTGCACTCTAAAACATTACCTACCTCTCTGCCTCTTTTTTTAAATCTCTTTATCTTTCTTTCTGGCTACCTCGCCTTTCTTTATCTACCTTAAGTCTCTCCCGCCTCACCCTTTTCTCTACCACAAGCTCCCTTCTACCTCTTCCTCACCGTTCCCTCTACCCTTCT
This sequence comes from Lissotriton helveticus, assembly GCF_964261635.1. Taxonomy (NCBI): domain Eukaryota; kingdom Metazoa; phylum Chordata; class Amphibia; order Caudata; family Salamandridae; genus Lissotriton; species Lissotriton helveticus. The sequence goes on along the minus strand of NC_136059.1, from coordinate 1,245,924,859 downwards.
TGGTCCTTCTCCTCTGTCTTACCACCTCCCAGGTCTCTTTCTCAGCCGAGCCAGAGGGCACTGTCTAGACAGAGGAGTGTTCACATAGAAAGAGAGGAGAGGGCACAAGTCAGGTGAAGAGAATTAAAGATAAAATTATTAGATGACTGCTTTGGTGTGCAGTGCTGCAGTGGGAAGGGTGTTACCCAGTTTTCATATAAGGATGAAAGCTGGCCCACTCACTCTTTAGTGAGGTGGTTGTCGCCCTTTAAGCACATTTAATCCTGTCTTAGGGGCGTTATAGGGTTGCCCTCCTCCTGGTGATGATTAAACGCGTACCATTAATATTTGATGGGTCTTGTGTATTCACAGACTCTTTAATCAAAGTCGGTTAAATAATTGATATGTCTGGGTCCTTCTAACCCTAATCTTTGTGTCGAGTCACATTTCTCTGAAGGGTGTGTGACATAAATACTTTGTGGTGACGGTGTCTTCTTTTAGGGTTTGTGCTCATCATCAAGCAGAAGGAAGCCCCATTAACACCAAATCACCTGATCCCATCAGAACCCTTTAAAGACATGCTGAAAACTTGCCATTGTGAAGCTTCGGTGAGCTTGATAGCACTTGAATGAAAACAAGGAAACCATCTACAAACAACACACAGCAGATTCACATTTTAAAGCCTTCCTTCTATGAACGTGCAAAAGGTTCACAATGTGACCATTGCATGTTGACGAGTGTGAGTTGTCATTCATGTTTCTCTAGGGCAGAGGTCTTCAAACTTTTGTCGGCTGAGCCCCCCATCTAACCCTTTTTACACATTGAGCCCCACCACCACCACCTTCTGACAAAAATGTTCTGGAAGCTAGTACTCTGCATCATTGATGGCCATTCCCTCCTGCAGAGCCCAGGTCGTATAGGGCAAATAATATTAAATAAAGTAAGAGTGTTTAGTAAACTAAAGTTTTTGTAGTGCTTGTGCTTAATATAAAGTTCAAACTAAAAGTCTCCAAGAAAAACTTAGCACAAAAATTACATTGGTGCTTTATTTTTCACATAAAACCTCAAATTTAGGATAGATTAGTAAAAACACGCCCAAAACATAGGTGAGGGTGTGCCTGTTTTTCTCCACAGAGACGGACAATGTGTGGATGGATTCTTGCTTTTGCCATCCTCAGGTTGTGCTCCACTTCCAGTCTTGAGCAGTACTTGGACACAGGAGTGCTCACAACATTTTGTAATATATTTCCTTCAGTTATATATGGAGTGAACATGACCCAAAGGTATTGGAGCGCTTTACAGGAGAATCTTTTACATTACACAGACACACATTCATTTTTTGTAAGCACAGGGAGATTAAGTGATTTGCCCAGAATCACAGGATGTTGAGCAAACACCAAGATTTGGTTTCCCAGCTCCACGGCTCTGGCTGTTGCACCACATCCTTGCCCCTAGACAAGATATCAGAAAAAGGGGTTCCACAAAACATGCTTTCAGACACAATTGAAATATCTGTGATCATGTGGAGTATGGCCAGGTGTTGCCATGCCAGTAGGAGGCCAGCCACAGTTTCCCAAGAAGGCCTAGGAGACATTTACATACCCATATGATATAAGTGATTCAAGAGGATATATACAGCTTTATTCTCGAGCAGCATCAAGAGTCAATTTGTTAGCATAGTTGGCTTATAAAGAAGATACCTTCCAAAGCTTCAGAAATAGCTGCACAAGAAAGCATTTAAATTTGGTCTACGAAGGAAGTGAGGACAGATGGTAGGCATACTTCACAATATTTGTTATATTAGGGTTGTGGACTCAGCTCTAGGGATTGGAACATGTTAAACAAGCACTAGCGACTTTAATCAAGGTGAAATTCATATTTCGTAAGTCACTGGTAAATTAAGTGATTTTGTCCAGGATCACATGATGTTGAGCCAATGTCAGAACTCAGACCCAGGTCCCCAGAACCAAAGTCAGCACCTATGGCAACTGTAAAGTAACTGTGATGTAAATACCAACAATAATAATAAATGTGGCAGTACTTATATTAGCAAGACTGAATTTACTGTTTCTAAGAAAGTAATATATTTAAGAAGAACAACAATCAGAAACATAGAAGAAAGTCTACAGTGGCACATTCAAACAGCAACTTTTAGGAAGGGCCAGAGTGGCACACAGACTCGGCAACGTAAACGAGGTAAAATAAAGGGGCATAGCACAAGTGATATAGATGGACAGCAGTGGCACGTTCAACCGGCAACATTGAGAAAAGACCACAATGGCACATACTGTCAGGGACATAGAAGAAGCACTATAATGCCACTTATAGACTTTGTTAGGGGCATGCTGACAATGAAACAAAGTCACACAATTCAGTTGGAGGAATTAAGTGGGAGCCTAAGAAGTAATGACACAGCTGATCAAGAAGTATGTGAACACTAGATAATGTCTCTAATATTTTTTGTCTGCATTTTCCACACCAAAAAACATTTTCTTTTAAAAGAACACATGACCAATAATATTGAGCATTTACATATTTAACATTTGTTCATAATGCAAAACATGTTGCTCTTAGAGAGGAAAGCCTTATTTCCAAGATGGCACATAGCTAAACCAAAGAGTCCTTACCATGTGCTGAAATCAATGGAACTAATGCACAACTATGGATGTGCTGTCTAGTAGGCTAAACAATACACTAAACTGTCACTAGAATGAGGACTGACATGTTTACTCCGCTGGGGAACTGTAATTAAATGTTTTATAACAGTGGTGAAAAAAGCTCTGCCAGACAGGTGTGCTTAGAATCCAGAGATAAAAAGATAGAGGTCATAGATCACCTCTAAATTACAGATTATGTTGGTAAATAAACGCCTCAACTCAAGTAAACTTGTGTGCTAAATGCCACATGCAGCTGGATGCCTATCATAATTCCCTACAAACGGACAGTGTTTCCTCAAGAGTACAGGATTGTGCTAGTTCCCAGATCGAGGGGAACCCGGTGAAATTATTGCTATCTTCTTATAAGATTCTCCCTTTTAGAGAATCAAATAGTGTGGACGAAAACACGCCAAGAAGGAAAGACTAACAGTTCCTGAATAGTTGGCAAGATTCAAGCCCCACTTGTCTGAATCCTGCCTTTGATCGCCTTCCTGGTACAATTTCCAGCTAGGAATGTTTCCTTCCTGGAAAAGGTATATTTCCACACTCTCTTTATTGGGAGGGCTGCAGAAATCCAGCCAGGCAGGCACAGCCTAGGTGTGCTGAAGATAGGACTCCAGACACTGGCCAGCCGAGCCCCCAGCAGCTTGAGCTGCAGAGACACACGACAGACAGCAGGGGGTTAGGCACTTGGCGTTTGGCGCTGAAATTAACAATGGAAGAGAAGTGGTGGGGTGGAGAGCATGCCCCCCCAGGGGGGCACGCCCTACCGTTTATAGACCTATGCTCTAGGAGGTTTATCTGTCCTAGAGTTAAAGTTGTACTATTTGAAACTAGGAAATATTGTCGAAATCCCAACTTGCCCATAAACCGAGACTACCTGATCTTTGGCCCACAACCTCATATATAGGCCTCTTACCTACAAAAAATATATTCCTGCCCAAAAGCATTCAGTTTGCAAGTGTGCTCTACAACAAAATGTATCAGTCAATGTTCATTTATAGTCAGTCAATGCAAAGCTCTCCCCTCCCTCCATTTTCCGCCATATTTGTGAGGAAGGGTATGCCCAGACGTGGGTCCCGTACTCACTAAGCCACTGGAGTCCAGCTATCCTGGCTGAAGACGGCTGATAGCCAGAAACCGGTCCTAGGATGCTTGATTCCGGTCCAGGGAAGACATGGCTTGGCAGTTCGATCTGGACTGTTCCCATGAGGCACAGGGTCAAGACTGATTTGCATATGGCCATGTCTGAACTGGGGTGGCTTGGTGAGCAAAATAACGATGGATTAAACCCAGATCTGTGACTGGGGTGAATTTTTGCCATTGTGCAACATTCCGTCCATCACCTTGTGTTTTGCATATTTGTGAGGGTGTCGCTTTCCTCACAATTGTCAAATCTGTCATCTCATCACATTCTTAGTAAATGAAAAGGATGGTGCAATCCGAGCCTTTAATTTCACTGGACCAGGGTGGACGGAAAGTGCTTTCACAGATGTACAGATACCTAAATTCACCTCAAGTGGTCCACTCTCACTCTAGGCACATTCACAATTCACTGGACAATACTCAACAGCATGGAATCAGCTCCCGTTGGATCTGTGTTTCATGAATAACCCAGTGCTATTTAAAAAGAAACTAAAAACCTGGGGGCATATTATCAAGAAACGGCGTTAAAATTCCTGCCTCTAAAGCGGCGATAATGGGCTTGATAATATGTCCTTGTGGATTCCCATAGAAGCCCATGTTCTGGTGTGGCTTCTATTTGAATTCTCAAGGGCATATTATCAAGCCCATTTTCGCCGTTTCTTGATAATATGTCCCTTGGTTCTTTGTGCAAGCCTAACTCCTTCTCCGCTGACCTTGCTACCGCGCCGGGACACTCTTTGGAGTAGCTGTGTGCAATCTAAATAGCCTATCATATCATATATCATATCAGTGGCATAATAAAACAAAAATTGTCAAAGTCAATAGTTCTGACTGCTTTCTATGTGAAAGTGCTTCTTTACACATTGGCAGGTTTGGTTATGAGTGTGTGTTTTGTTTAAGCAAGCAATATTGGACACTTTGTGAACACATCTGACCAGCTCTTTGTTTTTCTCTGTGCGAATGGTGTTGGTCTCAATATCGTGTGTGCGTGCATGTTGGGTTCCTGGGAATGGCTAGTGGCTGGTAAAGATGCCAGATGGACTGGTGTGTTTGTGATTGTTATGTGTTTGTTGGTGTGAATCAGGTAAACATGAACAGTTGAGTGTGTGGAAGTAGGAAGCATGCATGAAGTCAATTATGTAAATGTGCGTATTTGTGGATGTAAATGAGAAGTTGAAGACACCTCGCACACCCCTAGGAAGGTGGTCACAGCTCTGACCACAGCCATGAAGAAAGTGGCCAGGAGGGTCGACGACGCAGAAAATCAAGCTCCTAGAAATAATCTACGCTTCATTGGTTTTCCAGAGGCAATAGAATGCTCAGACTTAAGCGCCTTCCTGCGCAAATGGTTGGAGGACTCTCTCCCAAACACGTAATTCTCCTCCTGCTTTGTGATCGAGAGGGCCCACAGAATACCGGGGCATAAACCCCCTACTGGAGCACTGCTAAGGTCCATGATTGTACATTTTCTTAATTATCAAGACCGGTATCTCATACTCAGAGCAATGAGGCAAACCGGAGAAGTCCGAATCGAGAATACCAAAATAATAGTGTTCCCAGACTATTCTAGAGAGGTGCAAAAACAATGTAAGACAGTTGATTCGGTGAAAGAAAAGTTGCGGAACCTCAAGACACAATATATGCTACTCTTTCCAGCCAAATTAAAAGTAATATATCAGTCCAGATCGCTCTTCTTTCAAACTCCCAAAAAAAACATGGCTTTGGATAGAGGAACACCACCTCAAAAGGGCATCGGGGTAACAAGAGGCATCCTCCGGGAGAGGGCCCCTGACAGGTAATAGGCCCAGATCACAGAGGCTAAAACTGAAGATTAACACTGGCCGTTCGGGAGATCCTGGCAGGGCAACGCTATATAGCAGTAGGAAAACCACTAAAGCAATACCTCACACTACAGACTCTGAAGATGATCGCCCGAGAGGCAATACAAGAAGGCGGATTTATAAACCAGGGTTATCACAGCAAAACACCTCGGGAGCATACAGACCAAGAAATCTTATCAGACTCAGATTGTGCTCACCCTTTGCTGCAAGATATTAACCTCCTTGAGGAACCTAACTCAGACAGAACGGCACATGAAACAGTACCACAGCCCCGGCATAGTGGAAATGAAGATTGAGGAGCATTATCGGGCCGTCCGAGGGCCGACAGGACAGTAAGCTGGTGAGGAGTTTTCCTGCCCCCCCCGTTTGTGTGCTTGTGATTTTCTTTTCTTTTTAGTAGTAGTTTAGATTTTTGAATTTAGTTGAAAGTGTATAGTGTTGTTCCTTTTTCAACATAGTGTCTCCTCCTTCTCTTCTCCAAGTGGAGGCTTTAGAAGTGGATACAGAGACGCAGGAGCCACCTCACAGCCATCTCCCGGTGCGGTAAATACATTGGGCAACCAGGGAGATAGGAGACTAGGAGCATTTTTGGGGTTTTACGGCAGGTGGGCGACAGACCTCTTCAATTCATCCACGGCACGGTTGGTCACGTTGACCCATATGGGTAGCTCCGTGGGTGGGGGGAGAGTGGTGGGGGAGCAGGGAGGGTAAGGAGTTCGGACATGGGGAATCAGAAAGTTAAGTTAGAGTTTAGATTAGGTAGCATTAATTTCAAGCAATACATTGGAAGTCAAAGGGGCACAGAAAACACCTTAAACAAGATTACCCGACATTTTCAGATGCAACATGGCAGTGCACAATAGCAATACATACTCAGTCCTGTCCTGGAACATGAATGGTTTGGGGAACAAAGTGAAGAGAGGCCTAGTGTCGGCATACATCAAAAGATTGAATCCCGAGGTAATATTTCTACTGGAAACACACCTGAAAGGTACTCAATGCGGATTTCTAGTCAGAGGGGCATATAAGACTTTGGCACATGCAGGCTTTTCCACGGGCGCAAGAGGGGTTGCGATTCTTGTCAGGAAATCTCCACCTTTTAGAGTCAAGCACGCATGGGTGAACCCTAACAGGACATATGTGGCAGTAAAGGGTATATGGAATAGGAAGGACGTCACCCTGATTAGTGTCTATGCACCCCTGGGGTTACAGAAACAGACGCTGGGAAAGCTTACAGATATCCTCCTAGCAGGCTCTAGCACTCACTTAATAGCGGGAGACTTTAATGATGTCATAGACCCCCTGTCAGATCGCACCACAGTGACTATAGGCTGCCCCAAAACAAACAACTTTAGCGCTTTACAGGCACACTAGCGTTAACAGACATATGGCGCAGACAACACCAGTATACCAAGGCATATTCCTTCTTTTCAGGTGCACATAAATTCTTCTCCAGAATAGATTATATCTTTGCCCCGGCTGGGGAAGTAGCATAGATTCAGAAGCTAGAATATCTGGCTAGAGTCCTCTCGGATCACGCGCCTCTTTGGCTCACGGTGGGTAGGGGCAGACAGCTTACCAGAGATGGTTGGAAACTTAAGTCTGGGAACTTAAAGACCCTAAGGTTGCACAGGAAATTAAAGTTGACACAAAAATTTACTTTAAAGAGAATACAGGCTGTAGGAAGGTGGCTACCTGACTATGGTTACCCCAGATTTTTTGCCTTGTGTTTAGCTGGTTTTTGACTTAGTTGACCTGGTTCCCTGCTAATCAGGGCCCCAGGCCATCTGCTCTCTCTGTAAAATGGATTCCATGTACCCTAGGTACATACCACAATTGGAAATGGACTCCTTGTCAGCCCCTGTATAATGCACTATAGGTGCCCAGGGCATAGGGGCCACCAAGGCCTACCAGGGGCTGCAGCATATCTTTTGCCACCCCTGGCTGGTTCTTAAATTGACACAACTGGCTGATCACTCAGCTGGGGTAAGGTGGTGTAATCACCCCTTACTTAGATATAGTATACCTATGTCTAAACCTTATATCTGGACACATATAAACCTGTGAGCCACTCCTATGGAAGGCCTCATCAATCCTGGAGGCAGAGTGCGTGGTTTAATGTGAGATGGAGCTCTAGCATGAGCTGAGCCTGTCTGCAGCTGTCGGGAACAACTCCCTAAGCTGTTTCAGGATAATGCCATACCATATACTCTTAAGTGCATTATAATCCTCGCGGTTATATAGCAACTTTGGTTTGGCTTTATCAAAACATGTCGTGTAAGGTGTCATACGATTTGGAATACTATCCCCTCGCCAGTTCTGGCGACGGGGATAGCATTCCACCCCTCTAGAGGGGTAAGACATGTTACTTTACTTAAATGCGGTTAATTTCTAAAAGGACCTTGGATCCACAAAATGGATGCCTCTGCCACAGACACGAGTCTGACCCCCTGAAGCTGACCGAAACTCAGCCAAAGGGGCCTGGACAAAGGGTTTCCTGTCGCAGGGAGGTGTTACACCCCCCCAGACAGGAGATAGTGGATTGTAGCAGGGAGGTTTGAAAGAAACCAGACACTGCATGGGGAGCACAAGGCTGCCCCTTGCATAATCCGGCCAAACCGGTTCTGGGGCACTCCAGCCCTCGTGCCAGGGCGGCCTGGATCAAAGGAAGGGGGTGTATACACCCACTTCCTGGGTCCCACCCATAGGAGGGGACCTAGCAGGTAATCCAGCCCCCAAAATTAGTATAAGACTGGGAGCAGTGCCAATGCACTTCAGATTATCCTGATGAAACATAAGAAACGAAACTCTGGACCCTTCGACATCCTACTCAACGTAGAAGACTGAAGAATCTCCCTTGTGGTCAAGGAGTGACCACCCTGTGCAAACAGGCACCATCCAGCCATCGACGTCTGCTTTGTTGCAGTTCCCGCCGGAACTCGAGCGACAGAGATCGACGAGATCAAGCTTGCCTGCCTTCCTACAGCCCGATCCACAGTCCCTGCAGAGCTGAGACCTGTGGAGGCGACCGGAAGCGTGGGGCACGCCATCTTGAAAAGACCACGAGACGCTGACCGTGCAGCCCACGAGTGACCCTCGAAGCTGTACACCGGGGTTTGAGAAGCCCCAACCCTGAGCCACTCTTGCACCGAAGTTCAGCCCTCCACACTCGACGAGTGCTGCGTGGGGCCCTTCTGCTTCTTTTGGCTCAACGCGTTGGCCCGGTCACTTGCCAGCTGGCTTGTGGCCCCTGTGCCGACGAAACTTGAAATTCGACTTGCGATTCTGGTTGCTCCAGATTTGCACCAGCTCCCCTGAAAAGGAGCCCCCACTCTGACCCTCCTGGTTCGAGTGAGAAGCAATCTCCCGGTTCCGCGTGGATTGCTTTTGCCAAGTGTTGTTTGCTCCAATCTTGAAGCCGACAGCGCCGACGGCGAGAGCCTGCGTGGGACAGATCGTGACCCACTCCTGGACGTCGTAGATGCCCCAGAGCCCACGTGACAGCGGAGAGAAGCGCCTCGACGACCACCTGATTGCGCCCGACATTGCCTGGTTCCGTCCTGGTTCCACCCTGGTCACTGCTGAGTGACCCAGACTCTGTCCCCTCTGCTTTCAGGTACTTTTCGACTTGAGTCCACCCTTGGACTCCACCGGACACTTCTCTTTCACCCCGCCTGCAGCCCTTTCAGCTCCAAGCACCAAGAGCCTGCGTGACGAAACCCGACTCAACTTCGACCCTGTGCACCCGCTTCCTGTGGGTGAGGTAACATTGCAACGCCGGTGTTCCCACACTGGTACACACCTCTAGGGTCTGTGTCTTAAGTTTTGTTCCTCTAGGTTCAGCGGAAGTGTCCTTTAACTTTAACTTTGTAACTTTTACGCACCATTGGTGCATGCGTGCGCTTTCTGCACTGCACCCGAATCCCGCGGGCTTTTCCCGACTTCAGCATTGCTTGTCCCGACTGCTCCTAGCGATTCCCTAGGCCCTAGGCCTAACCACTGTTCGATTGGTATCTCTTATACCACTTGTTTAGTATATGGTCTGAGTGGCCCCTCGCCCTCATCCATATTTGTGCAACTTTGTATGTTATACTGTGCTTTTGATTTAACGCTTGTGCCCCTTTATTCATAAAGAATACTGGGGATTGTTTTTAGTAATAAATACATATATTTTTATAATATATACTTGTGTGGTGTCCTTTCATTTGATATTACAGGATTGTATGTGGTAAAACAGCTCGCTTAACACGACCTCTTAAGTTAAGCCTTTAGGCTTCTTAGTCCATGCTACCCCTAGGATAGCTTGTCTAATAAGGTTGACTTACAACCAGACACCATAAGGGATTGTTTGGTCTGATAACAGGTGGTTCCAGAATTGGAAACATCACCTATCAGGCCAACTTCTCACACAGGCTCTGTAGTCTGCTATAACTCGTTGGGAGGCCTATAAATCAGTACTAAGAGATAGAGCCCAGAATATAATAGCGCATAAAAAAGGTGGAGAAATAGAAGAGATAGTCTAAATTTAATCCAAACTCCTTCAAATGGAGAAGCAGTCCTCAAACAGTTAAGATCCTTCGCTAGTACGAAGGATTTAACTGCTCCACCAGGAGTACCTTTCCCTAGCCCAGAGAGATGTGCAAAATGCTATCCAAGCCATGTATCAGCACTTTTACGATGCCGTGGATAAGGCGGGTAGGTTGCTCGCATGGCTCAGCAAAAAAGAAATAGAGGCCAGGTGGGTGACTCCAATACACACAGATGATGGTCAAATCTACACTATGCCCAATGAAGGAGGGGCGTGGCTACGAGCCGACAATGGCGGACGTGTAGTCTCTGAGCTCCGTCCTTAGACCACGATACCAGCTACATATCCTGCTTCCCAGTAACACCACCCACCTGAAGTTGACACCCGGAGCTTCGGCGGGGGAAGGAGAAGCGGCGACGAAGATCTGTCGTCCTCCGATGCCGTTTGGAACCGGGAAAAATTACAGTGCCCGCTGAGGCCTGCTGCCTCGAGTGGAGCCGCGACCTTGATGTTGCCGGCGGAACTCTGCGGGGGCGCCGGAGGTAAACGTGGACACTGAGCGCGATCGCGCACCTGACCCCCTACTTTGCCCCTCCAGCTCGGGTGCATCCCCTCCGAGGCGCACTGTGGGACCAGCCCTGCCCTCCCGAATACAACCCAGACCGGCGGCGCACCGGACAGGGCTGCTGCTTGAGGCTCCGCCGCCGCACAGCCCGCACGCCTCCGAGAACCTGAGTGCTGCGTAGAGGCTGCGGAACCCTGACAAGTGCGGAGATAACCAGAGGACCGCCACACCGGACCGGGGCGAGCGTCGGCTGCACCACGCAGGCCGGCTCTGCAGCGGTATTGGCGGACGCCATCTTGCCTCCCCTCCAGGATTACAGGGAACACCACGCTAACTGCGCAGTGAGTTGCACACGCCGGAGTCCTGGACCACGATTGCGGAACCAAGGCACAGGGGGCACGGCGTGGCACCAGTGGAGACCCCGCTCACACCTTTGCAGGAGGCGGACCCCAGCGCCCTCGTGGGCCGAGGTACGGGGGCAACGGCACCACACGTGGGAATACTTCCATTGGGGCTGCAACGCGGCGCTTCTGACCCCCCCTTGGTGGAACCTCTTGTGCCTCGCAGCAGTCGCCACCTACCACCCCCGCCAAAGCACACAATACTACTCCGCTGAGGACGCTGCTTATAGCGCTGCCGCGTCCATTACAGGCGCTACATGAGACACTGAAACGGCGGATCCCCCTAGCCCCTCGTGGGTTACTGTACTACCGACGCCTATCTCCTCTCGGATCCCATTTTACAAGAACAGCCAGGACGCAGGACATCGTGGGCCACTGCACAGTGGAGGTTGCGAAAGGGGTGCGTGATCGACACGGCATCGCCCTGCACACTAGATCCATGGGGAGAAACCGGGGCAAGGCACAGGACCAGGGCGCAACAACAGATATGCAGTCCACCGGCTCGGAAGACCCACTGGCCTCCTCCAATATGGATGTTATCCCACCGACAGGGAAAGGGACGCAGGATGCCAAACTGGACCTTATCCTGAATGAAATACGGGCAACAAGAGAAGCGCTCGAATCACGTATGGACAACATGGCGTCGGGCCTCTCACTGCTCCGGGCAGATCACAACAAACTGGCGGAGAGGGTGTCGGAGCAGAAACTCGCGCTCAATGACCTAATACCCCAACAGACAGAACACTCCACGAAGCTGGAAGGCATGGAAAAACAACTTAGACAGCTATGGGACAAGGTGGACGACGCGGAAGGACGAGCCCGCCTTTTGGGCATTCCGGAGCGCAGTGAAGGGAGGAATCCCACTCCGTTTGTGGAAGACTGGCTCAAACAGATGGTAGGACCAGAGGATCTGACTGCCCTATACAGCGTGGAGCGAGCACATAGGATGCCCTCGAAACCGCCACAACCTGGAGCACCGCCGCGCCCTCTGATCGCACGCCTCCTTCACTATAAAGATCGTGACACGGTGCTACGCGCAGCGAGGGAGAAAGCGCCACTCCGATACGAGGACAAGACTATATCTGTGTACCCAGACTTCACTCCGGCGGTGCAGCGTGCCAGGTCCACCTTCTTGGGGGTTAAACGCAAGTTGCGCGAACGAGAATTGAAATATGCCCTCCTATTCCCAGCCCGCCTCAAGATTCTACATGGCAACAGATCACACTTTTTTGACTCGCCAGAAGAAGCGGAGGAATGGATGGAAGTAACGCTCACGCCGCCGGCCTCATAGGACCCATTTGCCGAAGGTAAAAGCAACGGCCATCGGAATCGGCCAGACCGACGACGCCCTACCCCCGATACTGGCCAAGGACCCTCACCACGGACCTCACCTAAAGGACAAGATGCAACGAACCGCTCGGAGGAACGGGCGAAGGTGGCGCAGCTGACAGAGGAAGCGCTGGCCGCTCACGATGCAGTCACAGCGAGAGAAGTGGCCAGCAATTCGGACACACATACAGAGGTATCGGGGTCGGCAGACAGCTTACAGCTCTTCCCCAAGATCACGGCGCAAATGGCTGAAGAATTTTAACGACGGCGCCTTGAATAATGCACAGGTGGTAATGTATGGACAGCAGCAGTAGCCACACGCAGGTGGGTGGCCTGGGGGTTATATGTGCTACGGGCTTGCTAGGTCACCGCAGGTCAGCACAAATCAGGACCGAATAGACTGCACCCCCCATCATATGGACATGGTTGTGTTTGACTGTTACCCATGTTGGGTATCATGGTTTGGACCCCGGGTCCGTTTCTCTGGGGACCTCAATGTTCAGGGGTTAACAATTCAAATGGCACTCCACTACCACCACAGGGTATACTTGGCTTGCTCACCCACGAGCTCGACGTTTCCACATTATGCGATCAGTCATGGGGTCACTTAATGTATACAACTTGTGCACCTGGAATGTGCGGGGCATGGGCTCGATCCACAAACAACACAGAATACTGGCCCAACTTAACCGTAGGGGGGTCATGATAGCTTGCCTCCAGGAGACACATCTGAACAGTGCTGAGAACTTGAAACTATTAAAGAAATGGAGGGGCCAACTCTTTGCTACATCCTACTCTGCATTCTCAAGGGGGGCGGCTATATGGGTTCGTAATTCTGTGCCCTTCAAACCAGTTGAGCAGAGAATTGACAAAGAGGAACGATATGTATTTGTAAGGGGCGTACTGGATGGTACCGCTGTTGTGCTTGGATGTGTGTATGCACCGAATTCGGGTCAATCGGATTTTTTAACTAGACTTAATGGTGTCTTAGCGGATTGGGCAGGATATCAATGGGTTGTTGGGGGGGATTTTAACGCTGTGTTGGATGTCACGTTGGACAGATCGCACCCACCGTTACACGCCACCGAAAGCAGGAAACAGGCGATTGCACTAACACAGTGGGCAGAAGGGTGGGACCTAGCAGATGCATGGCGCAGCAAACACCCGCTTGACAAGGAATACACCTTCTTCTCCCCACCACACCAACTGCACACCAGAATCGACCGCGTGTTCTGCTCCCGCTCTCTACTGGGGGCGGTTCTCACAGCGCAACATATGGGTAAGACACTATCGGACCATAACCCTGTCGAACTGGAGATACAATGGGGTAGGCTCCTGACACCGATACCGACCTGGAGGTTGCCCACCGACCTGTTGGAAGACATTGTCTTCAAATCATCCATGGCGGACACCATTGAGGCTTACTTTACTACGAATACTGGCACTGCTAGCTCCAGACGACTGGAGTGGGACACATTTAAAGTATACATTAGAAGGGAGGCGATGGCCATCCGAGTGGGCATGAGGAGGGAGGTGCTAGATAGCCTTAAGGCAGTAGAGGGTAGACTGGCAATGCTAGAGAAAGAAGCAGTGGGCACACACCTACACTTTACGCCACTACAAGAAGCACACATAAGGCATGCTGAGCTACTTGATGACTTAAGATTACTGGACTATCGCGAATACACTAACAGACAGCACACTCAAGCTGATCGGTCAGGTCCACTGTTAGCCCGCATAATACGGAACTCCCCGGCACACCTCCCAATCTTGGAAATTACAGACCAAGAAGGTTCAATAGCTTCGACTCAATTAGGAGTCAACACTGCATTCAAGGATTACTACGCCACACTATATGGCCCGAACCAGCCCCTCTCGCACACGGCATTTGAGAACTTCATGGAGGGCCTGGTTCTACCACGGCTCACTGATAGACAGCGAGATGATCTGAAACGTACTATCACTACGGCGGAGATTAAACAGGCAATACGCGCCCTCCCGAAGAATAAAACCCCTGGGACGGACGGCATACCTGTAGAATTTTACAAGACATTTATTGACCTGCTCGCCCCGTGACTACAAATCATCTATCACGAAGCACTACAGACCAATTCCCTGCCACAATCATCCCTACAGGCCTTGATAACTTCCCTATTAAAACCGGACAGAGACGGGATGCACTTAGCTAACTACAGACCCTTGTCTCTCCTTAATACTGACTCCAAAATACTGAGCAAAGTGCTGGCAACTAGACTGGCGCAGTACATCCCCCAACTGATCCACCCCGACCAGTGCGGGTTTGTACCTGGTAGGAGCACGGCTATGAACCTCCGTAGACTAGCTCAACTGATGTTACGAGACCAGGCGACTGGAAGCACTGCGGGCTGTATCTCACTAGACCTAAAACAGGCCTTCGACTCCCTCAGATGGGATTTCATGTTTGCTACATTTGAAAAATTTGGGTTGCCCCCGGAGTATGTTGCATGGGTCAGGCTGCTCTACACCCGCCCCACGGCGCGGGTGCGAACGTCCAGATGCATCTCTGAGCCATTGGCCATTGCGAAGGGCACCAGACAGGGGTGCCCACTCTCCCCGCTCTTATTTATCCTGGCGCTCGAACCGTTACTTTGTAAGCTCCGGAAGGAGGCTTCTCACCGTGGCATTCAGGGAGGCGGGACGACACACGTGGTGTCCGCCTATGCTGATGATATCATCCTGTACCTCCGTGATCTGAAGGGTGACCTACACCCTATACCCTCACTTTTTGAGGAATTCCGGTTGCTATCGGGCCTCACGATAAGCGAACCCAAGTCATATGGTTACTGCTTTAATGCCACTGAACCATCTGCACCACTGCTTTTCCCGCCGTACACTTTCCAAAAATATCGGACACCACTTTCCGCTACCTTGGGATCCAAATCTACAGAGGTGCAGAGGAAATGATAGAAGGCAATTTGGGCAGAGCAATGAGAGCGCTCAAGTCACAGATACAATTCTGGTTGTCACTGCCTTTGTCAGTAGCGGGTAGAGTGGCAGTCTCCAAGATGGTGGTGCTTCCCCGACTCATTTACTATTTCACTAATTTGCCATTCTTGATTCCAGCCTCCACTTTCAGGGCACTAGACACACTACTAACGGAGCTTATATGGGGGTCGGGGCGGAGACGCATAGGCCTTGCTAAATTACAGCTTACCTCTGGGGCTGGGGGAATGGGAGCACCGGACTTCAGGGCCTATAACTATGCCTGTCAGTTGCAATGGCTGGCTTACTGGCTGGCTGGCCGGAACCTACATGAGATTGACATGACAGAGGAGGACCGGTCCAAGGGAAAACTCCATACCTTACTTCTGCCCCGATCGGAGCTACCTGGGGACACTCCCCCTCTTCTCCGACTTGCTATACGATATTGGCGGAAAGCAGTAAAGTACACGTCTCCCACGACTTCATACGCCCCTACGACCCCGCTACTAGGTATCCCGCTGGAATCGGGTACGCTCACAACCCACAAGCTAGCACCATGGCACGACGCAGGGGTAATGCACATCGGAGACCTCTTCGTGGATGGACGCATGTTGTCCTTTGAGGACTTCAGGGCCACACATAACGTCCCGGGAGGCTCGTTCCTCCTACATGCTAGTTTACGTCACTACGTGACAGCGATGTGGGCAAGAGAGGGCAAAGAGCCGCCCACAAACCCATTACCGACGATGCAATACCTCATGGGAGCAGGAAGCCACCTGACCAGATGGCTTACTGCTGGAATCAAAACCGGTAGAGCGACCTCCTTACTGCCCCTTAAAGTCAAATGGGAGGGCGACATAGGAAGGCCACTCGAGGATAAAGAATGGGAGCGAATCCTGCAATTACCCAAAAGAGTGGCTAGAAATCCGAAGTTCAAGTTCATTCAATTGATGGTCTTGCACCGGGCGTATCTCACGCCACGCCGTATACACGCTATGTTCCCCGACGCTGTTGACACCTGCCCCCGATGCAGAGCAGATGATGCTTCACTAATACACATGCTATGGGACTGCCCGAATTTAGGCTATTACTGGACCAGCATACACGACTCACTTACCAATGCGGGTACTCCCTTGCTAACCCGCACCTTAGAACACACATTGGATGACACGTTGGATTCTCCCCTGCCTTCCGCGGGAGCTATACTTAAAGCCCTGATTTTTTTAAGCCTTGTTTGTCCTTCACAGCGCTCGCCTCGCGCTTTTTACTAAAAACTTACCCTCTCATTCAGGGACCTCTCCCTTGCCTGGTAGTTTCCCGCGCAGCTGAGGTAGACGCTGCAGCGGTCCCAGGATCCCTCGCTCGCCGCTTCAGCGAGCCGCTCCCCCAGCCACGCCCACTCTCTCTGGCCACGCCCACTTTGGGTTTTAAAAGAGGAGCTGACTACGAGCTCAATCAGTTGGATTCTCCCCTGCATTCCGCGGGAGCTATACTTAAAGCCCTGATTTTTTTAAGCCTTGTTTGTCCTTCACAGCGCTCGCCTCGCGCTTTTTACTAAAAACTTACCCTCTCATTCAGGGACCTCTCCCTTGCCTGGTAGTTTCCCGCGCAGCTGAGGTAGACGCTTTAGCGGTCCCAGCATCCCTCGCTGGCCGCCTTCAGCGAGCCGCTCCCCCAGCCACGCCCACTCTCTCTGGCCACAACCACTTTGGGTTTTAAAAAAGGAGCTGACTACGAGCTCAATCAGTTGGATTCTCCCCTGCCTTCCGCGGGAGCTATACTTAAAGCCCTGATTTTTTTTAAGCCTTGTTTGTCCTTCACAGCGCTCGCCTCGCGCATTTTTACTTAAAACTTACCCTCTCATTCAGGGACCTCTCCCTTGCCTGGTAGTTTCCCGCGCAGCTGAGGTAGACGCTGCAGCGGTCCCAGGATCCCTCGCTCGCCGCCTTCAGCGAGCCGCTCCCCCAGCCACGCCACTCTCTCTGGCCACGCCCACTTTGGGTTTTAAAAGAGGAGCTGACTACGAGCTCAATCAGTTGGATTCTCCCCTGCCTTCCGCGGGAGCTATACTTAAAGCCCTGATTTTTTTAAGCCTTGTTTGTCCTTCACAGCGCTCGCCTCGCGCTTTTTACTAAAAACTTACCCTCTCATTCAGGGACCTCTCCCTTTGCCTGGTAGTTTCCCGCGCAGCTGAGGTAGACGCTGCAGCGGTCCCAGGATCCCTCGCTCGCCGCCTTCAGCGAGCCGCTCCCCCAGCCACGCCCACTCTCTCTGGCCACGCCCACTTTGGGTTTTAAAAGAGGAGCTGACTACGTGCTCAATCAGTTGGATTCTCCCCTGCCTTCCGCGGGAGCTATACTTAAAGCCCTGATTTTTTTAAGCCTTGTTTGCCCTTCACAGCGCTCGCCTCGCGCTTTTTACTAAAAACTTACCCTCTCATTCAGGGACCTCTCCCTTGCCTGGTAGTTTCCCGCGCAGCTGAGGAAGACGCTGCAGCGGTCCCAGGATCCCTCGCTCGCCGCCTTCAGCGAGCCGCTCCCCCAGCCACGCTCACTCTCTCTGGCCACGCCCACTTTGGGCTTTAAAAGAGGAGCTGACTACGAGCTCAATCAGTTGGATTCTCCCCTGCCTTCCGCGGGAGCTATACTTAAAGCCCTGATTTTTTTAAGCCTTGTTTGTCCTTCACAGCGCTCGCCTCGCGCTTTTTACTAAAAACTTACCTTCTCATTCAGGGACCTCTCCCTTGCCTGGTAGTTTCCCGCGCAGCTGAGGTAGACGCTGCAGCGGTCCCAGGATCCCTCGCTCGCCGCCTTCAGCGAGCCGCTCCCCCAGCCACGCCCACTCTCTCTGGCCACGCCCTTAACAGCCCTATAAAACATGTGCTTCCCCGTACGCGCAGCGGACGGGCGCAGCGGGCGCGCCTAAGGCAAGCCCGTCTGCGCCTGGCCGCGACCGGCCGGGACCAGGGGCCATAGACCCTGCTCAATCCTTGACATACTCCCCTACTCAATTATCTGCTCTCATGACCCCCAACCCTCTCTCTCCTTCTCTGACACTTCACCTTGACTCACTTGGTGTCCTCGCGGCTCACTGCCCTTGCTCACTTCCCCTCTCCCCCCACTTCACTTCCTTACCTCCTGCCCAACTGACAACACTCCCCCCGTCTCCCTCCCCATCCGTAGCCTCTGCTCTTCTGCTCGGTCGGCAGTCAAGCACCAAATCGAACTCTCCAATCTCCTATCCTTAGATTCCCCCGATTATCTTTTTCTTACCGAAACCTGGTTTACGACAGACTCACTTCCTGATCTTCTGGCTATCCTCCCAGACACCTACTATGCTCTCCGCATGGATCGCCCGGTGGGCAAAGCCGGTGGCGGTGTGGCAATGATCATTCGCTCAACGCTCAGATTTCAGCTCCTTGACCACCCTCCCATACCTCATGTAGACTTTCTGGTTGCTCGGTCCATCAATCTCACTGATCCCCTCACTTTTGTGCTTGTTTATCGGCCTCCCCAGTCCATGCCTCAGTTTGTCCCACTACTCCAGGACCTCTTGGCCACCCTGGCAGTTAACAACTCGTCCGTAATCTTGCTTGGGGACTTCAATTACTGGCCCGACGATCCCAGAGAATGCTCCGCCTCCAAAGACTTCGCTGCCACTCTTCAGTCACTCAACTTTTCTCCTCACATCACTCTCCCTACCCATGACAAGGGCCATATTCTAGACCAAATTTGGTCATTGCGCCGCCAAATCTCCCTTCCCTCTATCCTTCCCTGCATCTGGTCGGATCATTTTATGATTTCTTTTAATATTTTTTCCGCCCCCCCTGTTAAAATTCCGTTCACCAAGAATGTGTCAGTCCGCTGTTGGAGCAAGACGGACCTCGCTCTTCTTTCCTCCTCCCTGGCCTCTACAGCGCCTGATCTGACGGATCTCCCTCTTGAATCCCAAGCTGATGCTATCAGCTCTTGGCTTTCTTCGTCCTGTGACATCGCTGCTCCCCTTAAGAAAGTCAAATCTGTCCGGCCTCACGATGCCAATAGATGGTTCACGGGTGAACTTAAAGACCTCAAACTTAGTCTCAGGCGCTCGGAGCGCCATTGGAGACGCAAATATTGTCCCTTGCTCGGCACTAGGTACAAACTGTTACTGAATAGCTATAAGAAAGCTATTGTGTCGGCCAAAACAGCTTATTTCTCAGAGAAGGTTGCTCTCTCTATTAATAAACCTCGCGAGATCTTCTCTCTGGTCAAGCAGCTTGCTACCTCTGACCGCACAAATATCAGTTCTGCCCCATCTCAGTCTTTTTGCCTCACTCTTAACAATTATTTTATCGACAAGATTACTGCTATCAAAAACAACATCTCCACTGTCTCTCAAATTCAAGCTACCTTTTCTCCCCCTCCGCCACCTCTGCTGCTGGATCACTTTCCCCCTATCACCTTTGAACAATTTTTTCTTTTGCTTGCTAAAGTTAAGTCCGGCTCCCCAGCTGACTGTGCCCCGGCCCGGATCCTTCAAACTCTCTTCACCTCCTGTCCTGGACCCCCTCTTACCCTGCTTAATTCTTCCCTGGCTCTTGGCTCCGTCCCTTCCTCCTTTAAAACCGCAATAGTCCTCCCTATCATCAAAAAACCGGGCTTGGATCCCTCTTCTCCCCCGAATTTTAGGCCCATCTCCCTTCTCCCTTACCTCGGAAAGATTTTGGAAAGGCATGTCACCTCTTGTCTGTCCTCCCACATCGAGGAACACTGCCTCTTAGCTTCCCATCAGGCGGGTTTCCGCCCCGGCCATTCCACAGAGAGTGTTGTCACCGCCGTTCTGGATGAGCTCAAGGGCAAGGCTGACCTCGGCCTTCCCCAGGCGTTGGTGCTCCTCGACCTGTCGGCTGCGTTTGACACGGTCGACCACGCCATTCTCATCGACCGTGTCAGCGCAGCCGGCATTAGAGGTGTTGCACTCTCTTGGATAGCATCCTTCCTCCAGGGCAGAACCCAGGCAGTCCATCTCGCAGGATTCTCCGCTCCTCCCCGCCCTCTTGTGTGTGGAGTTCCTCAAGGTTCCTCTCTTTCCCCTCTTCTCTTTAATCTTTACATCTACCCTCTTATTCTTTCTCTTTAGGAGCTGGGGGTCTCCGTGTACAATTACACGGATGACCTTCAGCTCATCTTTGACCTGTCCACTCCTGACTCTCCCTCCTTTCTTAGTTCAACCCTAGTTTTTATTTCGGATTGGATGATCACGAACCATCTCAAGTTGAATCCGGACAAGACGGAGCTTGTCCTCACGGGTGGTCCCACCATTCCTTGGTCCCCTTCCTACTGGCCCCCTTCCTTTGGCCCCCCCCGCCCCTGTTCCCTCTGTTCGCACCTTGGGCATCAAGGTTAGTAATGACCTTTCCATGCACGCCCAAGTCAGCTCCGTTGTTTCATCCTGTTTCTTGTCCCTCCGTCTCATCCGAAAAATTTCCCGCTTCTTTTCTACCACTGCCCTTAAATCGATCATCATGGCTCTCATCACCTCTCGTCTTGATTACGGGAATTGCCTTTATGTTGGCATCCCGGCCTTCGAATCACGACGGCTACAGGCAATCCAAAACCAAGCAGCTCGTCTCATTTTCCATCTCCCCAAATTTTCTCACATCACGCCTGTCCTCAAGTCCCTCCACTGGCTCCCGGTGCACTTCCGCTCCTTCTTTAAACTAGCCTGCTTAGCCTTTCTGGCCTACACCCACTCTGCTCCTCTTTATTGTTTCCTTAGTCACTCCCTATACCCCGACTCGCACCCTTCGTTCCTCTTCTCATCTTCTCCTCCAAGTACCCCGTTTCCGCAAATCCCGAACCGGTGGTACCCGCTTCTCGGTTTTGGCCCCCCAGTTCTGGAACAGCCTTCCGTTGTCCATTCGGTCCATTCCCATCTATTCCTCCTTTCGTAAAGCCTTAAAAACTCTTCTTTTCTCCCAGGCCTTCCCAGTTTAGTCCCTTGGTAGCACTGTAGAATCTGACTCCTCCCCCCCCCCCCCCCCCCCAGTGCCAGGAAGCCGCTTGGCCGCAGTGCGCTTTAGCAAGCATCTTTTCATTTCATTTCTTTTCTTTTCATTTCATTTCACAATACTAGGGCTAGGGCCAGGGGCGCGTAAAAGAAGTGTGTCGGCACGCTTCACTGATATGGCCATGCTACTTGCGAAACGCGCGATAACCATGCAGTGGAAATCGCCCAAACCACCTGACCCTGACATGTGGAGAGCAGAGGTTATACGTTGGGGCAGAGCAGAGGGAGAGGCACTGCAGCGTGAGGAACGTAGGGGCCACAGGAGGACACTGATATCGCTGGACTGGTTTGCCATACTAGGAGCCTTTGAGGCGGAGGGGGACGAGGGATCTAATGTCTCGTTGTCCGCAGCTTGAACTGTAGGCCGCCCTCACCACGCCACAACTTACCGCGATAATGACAGGTGCACTTTGAAACTCGGAAACGGGGAAACCCATGCATTTTGTTGTTTATGACTCTGGCTGATTGTATAGAATAATGTGTTAGAAATGAGCAGTTTATGGGAGTAGCCAAATACCAATGGATATCTGCAATTAAGTAATATGAGTGTCTAGGGTGGGTTCACAAGGGGTGGCGGGTGGAAGGTTTCATGGGGGTTCTGTTGAGTTAACTGCAATGCAACAAAATAGAAAATTTATATCACAACTGTTATTATTGTACCGCAACGAGCATGCCAATCTGAGATCATTTTTATACCGACTGTAACACACTGATGCTCTACTTGATATGCTAATAAACAAATGTTAAACAAAAAAAAATACACTATACCCAATGAAATAGTAAAGGCTTTCGCACATTATTACGAGGACCTTTATGCGAAGCGTCCCCTCGCTGAGACAACGCAAATAGAAAGATATTTAGCTGAGATAGAAGTTCTCGCATTAAAAGAAAATTAAGCCCAAACATTAGAAGAAGAGATAACACTCACAGACGTTAGAGAAGCCATTAGCGATCTAAAGCCTGGGAAATCCCCAGGGCCTAAAGGATTACCGTCGGAGCTATATAAGCAGAATGCAGACCTGCTAAGTCCCCGCCTCCTGAATTTGTTTTTAGAAACACAAGACGTGGACATCCTCCCAAGAGACCTCCGGACGGCCACAATAGTGGTAATACATAAAACAGGTAAGCCGCCAGAGAGGTGCAGCTCCTATTGACCCATCTCAATTTTAAACACGGAGACTAAGATTCTCACCCGCATATTAACCAGTAAACTTACAACAGTCATATCTAACCTCATCCACTGAGACCAGTCCGGCTTCATGCCCAAGAGATAAACTAGGCTAAACCTGCGAAGGCTACATAACTGGCTAGAAATTGTAAGAACCAGGCCAAACCCACCTTTAATACTGTCGTTAGGTGTAGAAAAAGCATTTGACATGGTCCATTGGCCCTTTTTCTGTTTACCCTCAAGAAATTCGGCTTCGGCCCCAAATTTGGGCTATGGATAGCTATCCTCTATGAGCAACCAATGGCCCAGGTGCGGGTCAATGGAGCAACCTCCAGAGAATTTGCTATAAGGCGTGGTACAAGACGCGGATGTCCCCTATCCCCACTCCTCTTTGCTTTGGTACTAGAGCCCCCTGCGTGCATAATTCGGGCACACCGAGAGATGACTGGTTTTCGAGGAAACGAGAATGGGTCAACAGATGAACCCATATCTTTGTATGCAGACGATATCCTCCTATAAGTCACTAAACCCAGGGTCACTCTCCCCAGGATCTTTGACACTTTTGGACGATATGGAGAGCATGCAGGTTACAAAACTAATTGGGAGAATTCCTGTCTTTACCCAGCAAGCCCGGGCTTTGAACTCCTTGAAAACATGGGCCAGCTCAAAGTAGAACAGGAGGGGATAAAATACTTAGGTATATACATTTCCGTAAACAGACTGGAGGCTCTGAACCAAAATCTGTATAGAGTCCTTGCAGAATTCAATAGCGACATAGAAAGATGGAAAACACTGCCTCTGACACTCCTCTGGCAAGCCGCGCTATACAAAAGGATAACACTGCAGAAATTCTTATATATACTCCAGAACACATACCACACATTCCCAGAGGAGGTTTTTGTTAAGACGGACGAGGCACTGAGGACATTCCTTTTGGGTGGGGGAACTCCCAGAGTGGCACTCGCAACATTGCAGCGTAACCAATACAGCGGGGCATATCACTACCAAATTTAGGGAAAAATTGTCACCATTAGGGAAAAATTGTCTACCATAGATCAGGTCCTAAGACTTCAGCTACTCCATTGGAAGACGGTTTGTCTTGAGAGGGGAAGCTTGTACCTGATCTTTGTTGATCTGAGGTCAGCTTTTGACTTGGAGCCCAGGTCAAAATTATGGTCTGTCTTACTTGAGCTGGGGGCTCCGGCATACCTAGTACACCTTATACAACGTCTGCATGAAAACACCTTTGCACAAATTAGATTTGGTAAGGATAGCAATTTATCAGCCCGATACCGATTGAACGAGGTGTGCGCCAAGGTTGCGTACTTGCCCCAACACTATTCAGCCTTTATATAAATGACTTGATCAAAGTGTTGGCAGAGGAAAAAAACCTAGATGCCCCCAAACTAGCCTAAAAAAAAATCTCGGCTACGATGTTTGCCGACGATATGCTTTTGGTATCAAAATCCCCTATAGGGCTTCAAAGGGTGTTGGACAAATTTCAATTGTTCTGTGAGGATAGAGGGCTAGAGATCAACCTCCAGAAAACCAAATTCATGGTCTTTAATAAACCGAAGAGCACTCATCCAAACCCTTTACTAAATAATGTACCCTTAGAAAGAGTAATATCATTATGTATCTAGGCATTACAATCACTGACACAATGGATTGGGGGGCACATATAAGGAAATCAACACTAAAATTAGCTCAGTCTACAGGGGGTATTCTGAAGGATTTCAATAACTCCAATAGTAGCGCCATCAGACAGGCACTGGAAATGTATAAGGTCCAGGCATGCGGGGGTGCATTGTATGGGGCAGAACTGTGGGGGCATTGCAGGTCTAGGCACTTACTGCATATAGAAAACCAATATATTAGGAATCTCATTACATTACCGCGTAGCACCCCTCTAGTCCCTCTCCGTTTAGATCTGGGTTTAATGGATCTAGAGGATGTGCTATGTCTTAGACCCCTTTTATATTGGCGCCGCTTATGGTCGACCCCGGAACTCATCACTTACAGAGAGGAACTGTCTGAAGTTCTAGAAATTAGGGGCGCTGCTAGGCTTCCCTGGTTCTCTCATATTAAACATCTATTAGCTGATATGGGTTTGGGGGATTGTTGGTCTGATCTGGTGGTAGCTTGTTCCCAAATCTCTAAGAAAAAAACTAAAAATGTCTTACAAAAACTATAGGATGGCTTTGTTACATTCTAATTCCAACATAGGCAAAACAACCTTAACCTTCTTGGATAGTTCTTGATTTAATCAAACCCCTGGCAGCTAGAAAACTCTATCTGCAGTTCAGATTTGGGGTTTTGCCTCTGCGTTGCATGACCTCTAAATGGAAACCTCAAAATGAGTCCATGTGCCCTGCTTGTGATCACTCTGGGGAATCCGAGCTTCATATTTCTTTTTGCATGTCCGGGCTATAACAAAACGAGAAGGAGATGGCTAGCCCAGACATGCAGAAACCTAGGCAGGGGGTCCTGTGTTGAAACATTTAGGATACTGAAATGTGATCCGAGCACCCCTATTGTCTACTCCGTGGCGGGGTTTCTGTTCTCAATGTGGTGCACAAGAAGGGTCTTTCTTAATTTTCCAAATGTCCCAGCGGTTAAGAACTAGCTACTGAACTTCCTTATTTTTACTATTTGGCTTTGGTAGGAAGGAAAAGCATAACAAGGGGTGGAACAAAATAGCAAATGAATTTTGTATAATGCACCTCGCATTTTTAAACAAAACTTTATGCTGCTATGTAACGAGTCAGGGAGGAAGACAAAATTCTTACCCTACTTTTTAACCAACATGTTTTATTCATCTTAAACTGCATATATGACACAAGCTTTCTTTTTATTCTTGGTTTTAATGCTTTTTAAAAAAAAATTATTTGTCAATTTGTTGTACATTTTTCACTTTCTGGGCCATGTTGGCCGTAATAAAGGTACATTTGACTTGACTACCAAATATCAGGGTATATTACTGGGCGGCCCACTTAATTGTTATATACTACTGGGAACACATGTCAGGAGACCACCCCATATATGCATTAGAACGTGCATGATTTGAGACGCGCCCCCACACACACTACCTTTATGGCGGTAAGGGAGCCAAGAATTTACTACCAGCCACGCAGGTGGTGATAACTGCCTGGAAAAAAGCAAAAAGACAATTGAAATGGAGCAACCAAGCAACTAGAGAGACCCCACTCTAGGAAGGGGGGAGACTCAGAGAATTTGTAAAATTAAAAGGATTTAAGAAATGCTATTTGTTGGGCATTTCTATAATCAAAGATATATTAGACCGTAAGAAACTGGCCACCTTTTCACATCTCCAAAAAGAATATGATCTGCATCAGAAATAGCACTACAAATACATTCGGTTAGCTCACACATGGAAGGCGCAGAAAATTTACATGGAAAGTCTCCAAGAATGTGCCCAGTAGTAGGGAAGTCTCCTAATGGGAGAAATTAGCGAAAAAGCGGTCGCCTGGACTTACCAGAGTTTAATAAATAATAAGCCAGACACTCACATAAAGTTAGGAGCAAAATGGGAACTAGAACTGGAAGTCATGGACAACCTTGATTGGGAAACTGCATTGATGCACCCACAACAAGTAGCTATTAAGTCGCGACTCCGCCTCATCCAGTTTAAGGTTTTACTTAGGATTCACTATGACAGATATCATCTACACAAAATGGGAAGGGCCGAAACGCCTCACTGCTTTACATGTATTCACAAGACAGGCACATACATTCACACGATCTGAGAATGGCAAGAAATACAGGGATACTGGGGAACAATAGTGAAGGAGCTTGAGGATGTATTAGAGGACAAGATACACATGGAGCCCAAATGTGTGCTGTTAGGTATATCTACAGATTTTGATCTCCCCAGGAAAAAAATGATACTGGTCAACCTGGGTTTAGTGGTCGGAAAGAGAGATTTGGCGCGCAAATAGGGGTCGGCACAGCGGCCCACGTTGAGTGAGTGGAAAAGGGGAATGGACATATACATGTCAGGAGAAAAAACCACATACACAGGCCGAGGTTGTCCAAAGAAGTTTAAAAAAAATTGGAACCCATGGATACAATACTATGGCTTCTCGGAGGAGGGTTCGCAAGCCACAACCCAACTTACCCAAAAGGGCAGTGCAAAAGGAAATAGGGGTGGGACTGAGACACTGGGTATCTGAGAAGTATGCACCACTAGATAATGCATCAATATTATATGTGCCTGTGTCTAATGATGCATATGTAATGATGATATTTAATCAACTGCTTGAAAGAGTAAACTGTATTGTGTTAAAAGGAAAAATATTAATAAAAATATTTTTTTTTAAAGGAAATCAAACATTCACCCCCAGTCACAGATCTGGTTTAATCCATTGTTTGTTTGCTCACCACACCACCCCACTTTGGACCCAGCCATATGCAATTCCGGCTTGACCCTGCTCCTCATGGGAATAGTCCAGCTCGAACTGCCTGGCCAGGTCCTCCCGAGGACCGGAAACAAGCATCCTTGCACCGGTTTCGGGGTATCGACTCTCATCATCCAGGCTAGCTTGAATCTGGTGGCACAATGAGCACAGGACCCACGTCTGGGCATTTGTCAGCCTAAGTGGGAAGTGTATACCTAGAAGTGGGTCCCGTCCTCGATATTCCACCGGATTCAAGCTAGCCTGGCTGATGAGGGGTGATACTCTGAAACCGGTCCCATGATGCTTTTTCAGGCTGGACTGTTTCCATGTGGAGCAGGGTCAAGAATGATTTGCATATGGCTGGGTCCGAATTGGAATGACAAGCCAAAAAATTATGGATTTATCCCAGATCTGTGACTGAGGTGCATATTTGATTTGTTCCGCATTCTGTCCATCATCTGATCTTTTTGCAATCCTAGCAGCAGAGCAACACCTGCTTCTGTTTTGCCTGCTACAGTGATTGTGTGGCCCAAATTTAGTACATTTTAATGCAGAGCAGCATGCAAATATGCTATACTGAGCTTCGTGACACACTGCCTTGCACTAGGGTGAATAGATTGAGTTCCTGCTTTCTAGTATAAGGTTTGTAATAAAGGCATACCTTTCCAGTAAAAATTGCTATGCAGAAATGTTGGACTTTGCGTCTCTGCATTGTCACTCCCAAACATTTTGCCATCATGCCTCCTGGTATCTGAATTTATTTTTTCTGGAATTAGGACTCTGCACTTTGCCACTACTAACCAGTGTTAAAGGGCTTGTACTCTCGACATTAAAAAGGTAAAATTGGCTTACACCTCATTGGCATAATTATTTTACTTGTAAGTCCCTAGTAAAGTGGTACTACATATACCCAGGGCCTGTAAATTAAATGCTACTCGTGGGCCTGCAGCACTCATTGTGTCATCCACTGGAGTAGCACTTTAAAACATGTCTCAGGCCTGACATTGCTGCCTGCAGTGTACCTATAAAATGCCAATTTGACCAGGCAAAATAGCCCATGTGCCAAGCCTAAACCTTCCTTTTTGATACATTTAAGTCACTCAGAATGCAAGGGTCAGTTGGACAACCTCCTGTTCTGAGCTAAAGGGACACAACAAGCTCCAGAGGCCTCCATGCAACTGCCCTGCTGACCTGCTGCACTGGTCCTACCTAAACCCTGGTGGCCTCTGCTGGAATGAATTTCTGATCCCCTGAGGAGCCTCTCTAAGTACGGATCCATTGGCTGGCATCAGAGAGCATTCCTCCTGGCTTAACTGAAGGTTCCATCACATCTGGCACAAAGCTACGCATAGCCCTGCAAAACCTTGCTGCACAGCTGAATGCTTTATTGTAGCCAAAGCCCTGCAAAGCCTTGCCATTGAGCTGAAAGCTTTATTGGAACCCATGCCGAGTGACGCAAAGCTTCGCTGCACTGCTACAAGCTTCATGGGAACAATGCTGAGCTATGCAAAGCCCTACAACAAAGCTTTGCTGCACAGCTGAAATCCTCATTGGAACCAATGCCGAGCAATGCAAAGCCTCGCCACTTAGCTGAAAGCTTCATTCTAACCAATGTCAAGTGATGCAATGCCCAGCAAGTCCACGCTGCACAACTACAAGCTTCATCAGAGTCGATACAAAGTGACAGAAAGCTCTGCAAAGCCTCGCCATACACAATAAGCTTCATTGGAACCAACTATGAGTGATGCAAATCCGCACAAAGCTCCGCCTTGCAGACCTCATACCAAGGACATAAGGAACAACTCTCAGTGGGCCAAATTTGATCCTGTGCCCGGCCTGTGCACCAATAAGGCCACCCTAAACTTGTGATTTTGTCCCAGTCCAGTGCAATCAGATAACCACAGTTAGCGCTTTCTGCTTCTTGGCGGTATTTTTACTTCAAACTTTAAAATTCAAATTTCCTAGTTCTACCGATTGGAATTTTGCCATATTAGTGTCATTTTATTTATTGAAAATGTTCTCTATTTTTCTAAATTGGTGTGGCATTTTCCTTGTGTTGTATTGTTTTCTATTGCTGTTTGTGTGCTGCATAAATACTCAACACAGTGCCTCTAAGTTACGCCTACCTTCTTTTGTACCAAGCTGCCAGAAGGTTAACCACTGGTTAATTTAGTGACTTCTGTGGTTGTGGTTGTTGCTTGAGTAGGGTTTCCACCCAACTCAACCAATAACTAATAACCCAATTTCTAGCAATAGATAAACTCAGAAGGTTCCCACGCACTGGATGTATGTTGTGCACTGCAGCACATATGCAATGTGTCCATTTTTGAGAAATTAACCCATTTCCCGTTGTTTGCGCCTGCTTCGAGGAAGCATCAATATTTGACCCAAAACCTACTCTAGCTATCTGTGTAGATTACGTTTTGCATCAAACCATATGAGTGTTTTTGTTGAATCAACCCTGTAATGCTCCCTTGATGAAAAGTGGTGCAAAGCACATTTTTTGCTATAAAACCATTACCTTTCCTATTCAAAACACATATTGCTCTCAATAGTAAATAGCACACATCACTTTGCACCACCAGAGTTGGCACAAAACCTTAGTTAATCTGGGCCTTAATGTCATATGGCCCAGTTGAGAGGCCCACTTTTGGCCCTCAATGCCTGCAGTTGCTTTTAAGGGTGGTTAGGGTTCCTTTTCTCCATAAATTCCCAATTGCCTGTAATCGGATGTGACCTGCCATGCAGCCGGTGAAAATGAAATAAATATGTATGTGAGGCACACATTTAAAGAAACGAGAGGCATATTAACAACGGCCAGCGATAATAATCGCTGGCCGTGCTTAGCGATAATTATATTATCACAGGCTATCTCTGGTATTTATTGCCCTGTTAGCGGGTAATTAACAACGTGTTACTCCAGGGCGATAAAAATTCCAGAGATAGCGAGGTTATCTCCCTTTTGCAGGGAATATCACTGGTATTACAGCGATGTTCCCTGCAAAAGGGCGATAACCTTGCTGATACGACCCACAGGGTCGTATCAGCATAATCCACCCCCTATGCTAGGATGGCTAAGTCAGGATTTTAGCAGACTTTAGATTTTGGCGAAAACGCCATTTCTAGCCAAAATCAAATGTTTGCTAAAATCATGTGGGCTGCCTTGTAAATATCACGATGTAAACATCAGGGATATTTGCAAGGTAGTCCATCTGGGGCACGCCCAGTAACGCCCACTTTGCATCTCATTGGAGATGCAAAGGGAGGTGTTGGGAAAAAGGGTGCTAACATGCGAGCACCCTCTTTTAAATAGGGCGCTGCTTTTATCTCCGCTTTTTTGGCTTTGTAAGCCAAAAAAGCAGAGATAAAGCCCTTGTAAATATGCCCCCAAGTTTTCTCCAACAAGGCCGTAGCTTAGGCCCCTGCAGCGCCTGTGGGTCATCGGGCCCCAACCCTCCACCAGCCCCCAGCCCTTCAAGGTGGGGGGTGGGGGGGCGTTCAAGGCCAATTAATAAGTGATACATTGGAGACTCTGGGCCTCTCATCAGGTTCTGCGGAGGCCTCAACATCTTGCATTACCTGCAGTGCTATAGTTATAAAAAGATAAGTGCCAGGGCCGCCTTCAGGAGGCCACTGCAGCTTGCACCAGCCATTACTCCTGCCAGCGAGCCATGACAGTCCCCGCAGCTATAAGTGTGACAGTTAAGACTATTTCTGGTCCCCAAAGGTATAAGAATGGGTTGGGTGGTAGATATTAGTCATTTTAATGTATATTAAATTAATAAAACCCGTTTTGGTGCCCATCTCTAAATTAGACAAATACTGGCACCATGTGGCAGATGGTCATGCTGGTGCCGAGCACCGGACACCACCGACTCAAATTAAGCATTGGTACACCACTGCACAATGTGAAAGGCTTTACCTTTATTTATTGCACCCCTTTTTTCTAAACTGGCTCCTTAGCCTCAGTTGTCCAATGTGACACTGGCATTTGGAATCTCCAAAGAGAGATAGATGTCTTGTAATTTTCAGTTGAGCCAGGAGTATAAAAGTTGTACCACGCATGTCCCTGTTTTCACAAATTGTAACAATTTAGTGGCTTTTCAGATACCACTGCTGCATAAGGAGCAGTCCAGCTAGTCAGCTCTTCTGTGTCCAGCCCATTTCCATTCCATAACCTAAATTAGCACCCTCGATGGAACGCTGGGATCTGGTCAGCCAATCAGAGTGCTCCTTTTTCAGCCAATAGTTAGTTACAGAGCCACAAAAGGAGCATTCTTTGCTGCCCGTTCTCCATTTTGGAGTGTGGTGTGGGCCACCTCCTCATCCTCAGCCTAAGGGTAAATGTGGAGTACCTCTTCCCTGAAGGTATGGAGAAAAATTCACTCCTCCATTCTCCTGCAGTGCTCCCTCAACTTCTTCCTCTAAGCAGCTGGTTAGGCAATACTGTGCAGGCTAGTCCACTTGTTTGCTTAGAGGGAAGACCAATCTGTTCAAGCAAAGTAGAAAAACTTTGGGGCATATTTATGAAAACAGTGACAACATAGTCACCTTGTTGCGCTGCCCTGTGTCACTGGGAAAGGGCAGAAAAGCACCTTATTTAAGCAATATGGCGCATTCCTGTCTGTTCTCCCCCCTGCCCTGGTGCCATTTCGGCAGCCAAGCGCCAACGCAGGTACCCTTGCCTCCTTTGCATGTAGGCACCTTCCTGCACAAAAACAATCCTGAGAGGCTTTTTCCTCTTTCTGTGTGTGCTGCACAATGCGGCACACATAGAAATGGAAAAAACTAGGAGATATTTCTCCTCTTTATGCCTCATCTGGGGAGGCGTACATTTTGGCACATTCTCAGGTTTACAAGTCCTTGTAAATCTTGAGCAGTGTCTAAATCCATGGGAGTTGCATGGGAACACCCACCACAATGCCCATGGAACGCCTCCTTTGGGCAGAGTAAGGCAATGCAGCGATTTGCGCTGTGTTGCCTTACTCCAGCTTTATAAAACAATTCAAAGCCATGCACAGTGGCTTTGTGTGGCTTCATAAATCTGACTTAGAGGCTTGCATCACGCATGTACCAATTCGCATGTTGCAAACGTGACGCAAGCCTCTCAGAAATATGCCCCTTTCTTTACATTTTCCAACTTTTCTCAGTCCCTTTACAGTATTTTGCTTTAGTTGACTGGGCCTCCATCACTATAAAAGCACGGGGGTGCCGGCCAGCCTTGTCTAAACTAGCTGCCTACAGGAAGAAGCAGAGGGAGGGTTGCCAAAGAATGGAACCATGTTATTCTGACCGTATCTTTCAGGTGAGAGGCAGCTCCTGCAGTGCTAACTATTTTGGGAGAGATTGTTATTAGCCTTATTACCCTTAGCTGCAGAGCAATAACAGCAGTTAGTTTCTCCTCCCTTATTAAGCACCCTTGCATCATGCTGAGCCCTGAGTTTGGGAAGAGGAGATTTAGGGAAGCTGTGCTCCTCTTTAGGATCATTCCCAGAGTGCTGTCCTGTTTGAGTCAAAGGCATCTGAAGCTCCTTCCGTGATGGATACGGGGGCACCATGGTCACTGGTAGTCATGTGCTGGGTGCCTCCATCACAGCCTTCCACATGAATACATATATGTGGCTACGGGGTGCCTGCCAAAAGCACGCTATGCATCTTTCGGGAATGGGGAACGTCTCAATGGGAAAATTATACATTTAATGAGGAAGATGGCTGAGAGAGAGTAGAATGTGTGGCACTGGACAAATGCAATGTGCAGGAGGCCATGAGCTACCTAGCAAGGCTCACCTGTGCCTCCGTACGTCTGAGGTTGATAAATTGCCACGCCATACGTTGGGTAATTGTAGCATCTGGCATTTACAGTGCTTAGAAATGGCAGAAATGCAGCACAGAAGAAGCACATAAGAAGAAATTAATGGATATTTCACACATTGCAGACCTGCCATTTATGTTCACAGTTCAGTCAATTAAGATAAATGACTGTTTCACCCAGAGCCTAAGACTTATTGTGAAATAGCATTTGGTCCTTCATAAAATAAGCCCTGCATTTGGTGGTGGGGGGGGGGGGGGGGGGGGGGGATAAAATGCACTGGTTCTGCTGAACTCCAAATAGTTCCATATTGCTGGTGTGATTTACCACCGATTTAGACTTGTTAGGTCTCGGCTAGCGTAGGCTGCGCTTGCGCAGTCTCGCTGGCGAGATTTTATGTCTTCTAGTATGGAGCTTAAACAAGCCAGCTCTTCTCCATTGGCTGGCTTCCTAAACGGCGGCCAGCCATTGGAGAAGAACTTTGTCTGTCACTTTAAGCCCCGTCCATTTCCGATTGAGGGGCGTGTTTTTTCATGTTCTTTTTCTCTGTGACGTCTTCAGTCACTCAACAAAAACACACCCCCCAATCCGAAAAAGACGGGGCTTAGGGACAAATGGCGAGCGCTTGTTTGTAGTGCCTCTGCGCTGTTTTTGACTGCTTCCCCCACTGCGGCCGGAGTGGCCCCCCACCAGGCTTCACTGACTCACCGCTCCCTCGGGTTGTAGTCAGCCGCCGGCACTGCTCTCATGCCCAGTTCCACTCGATGTACTCTGCAGGCCGGCTGTCCCACCGGGAGGCAGCGTCCTCCAGCAGCACCCGCTGTATAAGGGGGCTACCCTTCCGATGCCTGCCATGCATCAATTGAGGGCTTGTCTTCCGGGAGTGGCCTATTCCCGGACACCGAGGTAAACCACAGCAGGCGCTCCAGTCGGGCCACGGCAGCCCAGCCTGCCGCCGAGCTCAGCCACAGGCAACAGAGCAGCCAGCCCCCACGGCGTCCCCGGGACCGACGCTATGTCCCAGCAGCCGCCTGCGTGGCGGAAGGTGGACAATACAGCACCAGGCACCGCTCCACTCAGTCCAGCCCAGCCGATGGGTAGGCGTTGGCGTCTACAGGGCAGGCCCACTTAGGCACATCACCAGCTGTTAGGGCACGCTATCTGGGGGCCAAAGCTTCATCGTTAGCACACATCACACCCCACAGTCTCCAATCTGATATTGGGTTGGGCTAGTCTGGGCACCAGATATGGGGAAATAGGAAGGATTTTGACGGATATTTAGCACAATGGGCCAGAGCGCTCTAGAAGGCACCCGCCATGTTGGCTCGTCCGGCCACGCCCCTCCACGGCGCTTACTTCAGCTTCGCATGGTCACCAGGTCTCCCTGTGTGGGGGTGCAAGGCACGGCAGGAGGCTCCTTCCTTCCCACACTGTCGGCTCACCGCACCGCCTTCTAGCTGCTCTGCTCCCACCCCTCGGGCCGCCAGCCCCTCGCTCGGATTAGTGGAGTCCCTTGGCACCAAGGTGCGCATGGATGTGAGGGAGCTGAGTATGGTGCAAAGAAGGAACCTCAACATGGGCAAGGCATGCGCTACCTGCAGGTGAGAAAACTTTATAGTTGCCAGTGAGGTTCCGCTTCGGAGCGTGTAGTATGCTGAGATGTGATTGTGCTCGCTTTTCTTGCCTCTGCCCCCTGGTTGGGCTCGCTTTTCTTGCCTCTGCCCCCTGGTTGTGCTCGATTTTCTTGCCTCTGTTCCCTGGTTGTGCTCGTTTTTCTTGCCTCTGTTCCCTGGTTGTGCTCGCTTTTCTTGCCTCTGTTCCCTTGTTGTGCTCGCTTTGCTTGCCTTCTGCCCCCTCATTGTGCTCGTTTTTTTTGCCTCTGTTCCCTGATTGTGCTTGTTTTTCTTGCCTCTGTTCCTTGATTGTGCTGGCTTTTCTTGCCTCTGCCCCCCTGATTGTGCTCGTTTTTCTTGCCTCTGCCCCCCTGATTGTGCATGTGAAAGAATATAATCATGTAAAACAGTTGATTGATCTTAGCTGGAGACAGTTTTGACAATACAAAGTGCATGTACGTCAATGCGAGATATAAAACAAATAACAAAACTAGGTATAGGAGATCAGCACTTCACTTCAATTACTTTAGAGCTAGCGTGTGTGTGTGTGGCTGTGTGTATGGCTGTGTGTGTGTGTGTGTGGCTCTGTGTGTGTGTGTGTGTGGGGCGCTCTGTGTGTGTGCGTGTGTGTGGCTCTGTGTGTGTGTGTGGCTCTGTGTGTGTGTGTGTGTGACTCTGTGTGTGTGGCTCTGTGTGTGTGTGTTTCTGTGTGGCTCTGTGTGTGTGTGTGGCTCTGTGTCTGTGTGTGTGTGGCTCTGTGTGTGTCTGTGGCTCTGTGTGTGTGTCTGTGGCTCTCTGTGTGTGTGTGTGGCTCTGTGTGTGTGGCTCTGTGTGTGTGTGTGTGTGGCTCTGTGTGTGTGGGGCTGTGTGTGGCTCTGTGTGTGGAGCTCTGTGTGTGGGGTTCTGTGTGTGTGTGTGCAAATGCAATAGGTCTCGCATTTGCGAGAGATTAAGCTATTACTCTCTACTACTCTCTAATGCTTACCTATTGCCACTGTAAATGACAATACCATATATTTATCGGTTTAAAAAAAACAATAAATGAAAAAAATTACATTTGCAATGCCAATAGCGCTAACTTTAACAAAGACGAGACCATTGCATTGTAAATGCTTGTTTTTATTTTGCATCCAGAATGTCCCATCTGGGGCCCTTGAGATCTTTGTATATACCTATACCAGCTTTCATAACTGGTGTTGCATTGTTACACTCTCATATTACTGTGCATCAGAATAAAAACTAATGGAAACCATTTTCCAGCCTGTCAAGGACTGGACACTATGAAAGGTCTCTCAAGTGTCCTCCTTGATTGCCCAAAGAAAGGGTGACTTCTCCCTGTAGTCACGGTGCTCCAATGCACTTAATATACATGTGAAAGGTGTCAAGTGTCTACTTAATAGGACCCTATTTATGAGGAAAAATCAGAAGTACAGAAAAAACCTCCTTGACGATCTTTGCGATTCTTGATTGCAGATGATGGAAGATATAGGGGTTGATAAGCAAGGCACAGAACTACCATGGACCAGGTTGGGGAAAGGACCGGGCATAAGAACCTTCAGAACTACAGAATCCATTAACTGCTAAAATACAACAAAAATATCAAAAGTCAAAGACAAAAAGGCTTCAAGGTGGGTGATGAATGCAGCAAAGAAAGAGGGGAACATATTTGCTGTGACACACCCTCATCTCACCGTGAAACCGTCTTATGTATGGTCCACCTAGGAAATGACATCACTGGGAAAAGTGTTAACTCAATCTTGTACTGAGAACATCAAACAAAAAGCACTGCAAATGTGACCCATTCGGATATCAACATATTTAAGGCTGACCAGGAAGCCTTCTTCAGGACAATAGAGTTTTTGAGACACAAGAAGAGGGAAACTCCTGCACTCTACCCACCTTTTCCTAGACTGTCTCTACAAGACCTGTGAAAAGCCCCCCGACAGACTCCCACTTAGGAGATGCTAACACTGCCAGAGTGCCAGAGGGGAAGACGCCACACCCCACGCTGAGCACAAAACCAGACACATGCTGCCTCTTTTATGGAGGTAGAGCCCATGAACTTGCTGCCAGCTGTGGTGAGTCTTCTTTTCAGACACATCAAAATCTGAGAGAGATGTTAGTTAATGGCAGAAACAGTTTAAGGGTTAAGTAAACTGAAATGGCATTCTTGCTCCGAAGGCCTACCAGTGTTTACTATACGTTCCAGACTACCTCCCATGCCCTACGAAAAAAGGTCTGACCGAAGGGAGCAAAATTCATAGATAGGGAAGCGACAACGTTGCAACAGTTTCACGTGCCTTCACACTTGTACTGGCATTACTGCAAGTTGCTTGTCACTGATTAGGCGCAATACGTTTGAAACTTGTCTGGGATTGCTTGCTTATGTTCCCCTCCTAGAATGGACCAGGCCTGGCAGTTTCCAATGGGCTGTTCCTATTGGAGTAGAACCAAGACTGATTTACATATATGGCTGGTCTCTGCTTGTGGTGGCATTTGGGGAAAAACACAATAGACTGGAATTTGGCGGGTGTATTTACCTGTGGCTGAGATTTATTCATGCATCCCATTTTTGATTTTCTACAAGAGATCATTTAAGAGCACTGAATGTGGTCTGGCATTGTCCTGTGCTCTCCATGCCATTGGGCTCAAACTGCACCTCGTGAGGAGACCCAAATAGTCTCAAACTGGTCAGGGGGGTTGCTTATGTTCCTGTCTAGTGGGGATCTGGCCTAGTAGACTGTTCCTGCTGGAGTAGGGCGAGATCTAATTTGCATATGATTGTTACTGTCTGGAGTGGCATAGTGAGAAACATGATACATTGAAATTCATGAACCCATTCCACCCATCTCTTTTTTCATTGTTCTCAGATAGGAGTGATGGGATAAAATATCTAGGGTCAGTTTACCTACTCCCAAGGCATTGCTGCCCCATGCCACGCACACGCTTCAGACCTGTCAGCCTTGTCCCCCAATATCCCTATACAGCAGCTATACAAGGTCAAAATCCTCAGTCATGAACAGTAGGAGAGGGAGAAAGAGTTAGGCCATCCACCACATGTGCAGCGCATGTATAGACACAATGGTTCCTGAAATAATGCATTAAAATATAAAGATAGTTATAAAGAGAAATCAATGTCATATATGCAATTTGAAAATGGTACCTGGGAAAATAAAACGTTGTGCACGTTTTAATTAGAAAAGGCCCATAGAAGGATGCATGGATAGATTGTGCATAGGTGCTGTGTGATCACGCGTGACACACACAGTTTATGAACAAGTGTTTGAGTGTGTAAATAACAAAAGAAGAAACAGCTTCGAAAAGGTGCGAGTATTCGCACAAAACACACACCGTTTATGAATATGTTTTCAGTGTGTAAATAAGAAAAGGGGAGACAACTCAAAATAGTGATTACTGATGTGACCCTGATGCCCTTGGACATATGACCACTTGGGTGTAGTGGACTTAACGAATGTTAGTGATTGTCAATGGTGTGTGTGTGTTGTGTGTGTATGTTTTTTTTCAAAGGGAGAGGTCGTCTCTTGCTCTAAGTGATGCTTGGACTGGTGGTGCTTTTGGGGACCGGGACTTTTCATCATCAGACTTTGACACAGAGCAAGAGAGAGAATGTTGGAGAAGAAAACCAGGATGACAAGAAAGAGAAGAGAGACAAAAAGGGATATCGGGGATGTAAATGAACCTGCATGAATGAGATAAAGAGGCAGGAAGTGTAGGGTGGTAGAAGAAAGAGGCATGAGGTGGTGTGAAGGCTAGGGAGCCTCGGTTTTCAGCAGCAGAATCGAGGGCAGGCTCCTAAAAAACATTTAAAGCCTGTACTTATATTTTATTTATTTATTATTTTTTTCCCAGGAATTAAGCACTGACCTGAGGGATAAAACATAGTTTGAACGCTAAATCAATATCTCACCCTGCTGTTTGCTCTAGTTATATTTACAATGCTTTGAAGTGCTATGCAATGTCTCCATAGTAACCCACCTAAGAGTCACCCTGTTTTGTTCCCCACCATCATCAGCCTCCATTCGAGGTCTCGTTGCCAGTAAATGCTGGGACTGCACTGAGGTCAGGGATTAAACGTGATCACGCCCAAGTAAACAAATAAAAGGTGTCAATGGAGACATGATACATTGGCTGCAGGCGTGATGTCTTCAGTTTCTCCTCCTATTTCTGTAAATAATTAATTGCCAAGGCTCTTCCCCTGCCGGCCTGCCCTAAAAGACAGACAGCATCCCACACAAGAACTCAAAGGTCCAGGAAAGGAAAGGTAAGTGGCGTTTTTATTTTATTTTATGATAGCTGTACCTTTTTATAGTGATACACTATTGGCCCGATTCACCTAAAAAGCAGTCAAGTAGGAAATATCCAGCCCCTAAAATACATATACCCAAGGGTGTGTACATTTACTCAGTTTTGATGTTCATAAACTTCCCCAGAAATACTCTTGACAGCTGTTCCAGGCCCAGGTTTACAGGCGTACCTGAGAGAGTCGTGTTTTGTTGTGTTTTCAAAGTCTCATATTCCTCCTGAGAGGAGGTCTCCATAGCAGAGAAGCCTGCAAGGTAGGAATAACGCCTCCTGTGCAAATGCAGGTTTTATTTTATGCAGGTGTATTTCCAGGATGAAAATGGATTAGAGAAGAGTTTGGGAATGCCTACTAAA
This sequence comes from Lissotriton helveticus, assembly GCF_964261635.1. Lineage (NCBI taxonomy): Eukaryota > Metazoa > Chordata > Amphibia > Caudata > Salamandridae > Lissotriton > Lissotriton helveticus. The sequence continues at coordinate 1,245,885,716 of NC_136059.1, read as the reverse complement.
GAACATCTTTGTGGCTGTTCCCATCCTTTGAAGGCAAACCACATATTATTGAAAAGCCTAGTTCCTACCCCATTTAGAGTAATATACTACTGCAGATTTCGCCACACTGCCGCAGAGTAATCCACAATAAATGGATTTTTGTCTGCCAGGATCACTTTGGGAATTCCTGACATGCCTAAAAATAGTAAATTTGGTCATAAACGTACGTTTACAACTGAATTAATTTTATTTCTATCTGAAATCGAAGCAAAGCGTCACAGAAAGATGTATGATATCCAGATCTTTAACTCCATCAGTTAAGTTACTTTATGTGCTGTTTTATGATTCCCATAAATCATAACTCATCTACCAATAATAAGGTTAATTACATTTTCTCATCTAGACTTGCCTCGTTTGGAGGTGGAAGGAGACAGAGAAACTGTGGTATTTTGTTACTCGCTGTTACACATCCCATCTCGTGGAACGCCATTATCCTTCCTCAGGGCGGCAGATATGCATTGCAGGCCAGATTTATTAAGGTCTTGCATTGCTCTTGCGCCACGAAAGAAAGCGCGATGCCAACACATAACCTAAGTGAAATTTATCAAGCCAAGCAAAGCCACCTTGCATGACCCTGCAGGCCTTGATACATCTTGAGTAACACAATGAAGTGCAAATCATCGCCTTGCGTTACTTTGCAGCAGAGAGGTGTTCCACGGGTGGAGCGTCGGTGTTCCCATGTATCAACCCATTAATTCTGGCGTATTTCCAGATTTACCATTAGAGGTAGACCAGGGAATGTGTCAAAATAGTACGCCTCTCCAGGTGCGGCACAACAAGGTGAAAATACTTTACTTTTTTTGTTGTTTCCTCTTTCTGTATCTGCTGCATTCTGCAGCACACGTAGAAAGAGGAAAATTACTCTCAAGATTGGTTTTGCGCAGGAAGGTGTCCCTTCTTTAGCAACAAAAAAAAAAATCCTACCTACAACGCAGGCCCCCCTTGGCACCTCGATGCATGAGTGCCTGTGTTGGTGCTAGGTAGCCAAATGTGCGCCAGCACTATGGAAGCACCGGAATACGCAGTATATTGGTAAATATGGCGCATTCCTGCCCTTTCACACAGGGCAGTGCAGCCCTGTGGCTTGCTGGGTTGCACTGTGTGAAAGAATGATAAAATCTGGCCCTGCATCTCCATCGGCACAGTCCTATTATTACCCATCCAAATTCCTTTCTATGAAATTTTATTTCCATCGAACATATTTTTAAGTCCATTGATAGGCACACAGTATTACGCCAGGTAAATCTTTAGCAAAGTTTTCCTTTGAGATATTTTTGTCAAAAAATATGTAATATCATGAGTCTTTGTGGTGTGCATATGTGTGCAAAAAACAATAAGCAAAAAATTACCCATTTCAAAAATAAATAAAAAAAACTAAATGAAAGCAGAAAGGAAAGTTGAGATTGACCTACCAACCTTGGTACTGAAATGGACAGCACTTTCAGTGGATGCGTACATGTGAACAGGTAAAAATGCTGTCACTCACAGTGAAGGGAGCTATTGGTTGAAGTGTGCTGACCCAATGGTGTATGCTGTGTTGGGGAGAAGCAGAAATGTGAATGACAGTAGATTATATCAAATAATGAAGGGAACTAATCAAAAGGCATTGGGCCTGATTACGATGTCGGTCGGAGTTGCCTCTGACTGACACCCTTTCGGTGGAGGAACCACCTGACCATATGTCGGCGATTCTGCACACCAAATTACAATCCGAACACACATACTGTTGTCAGAAACTCCCATTTCTCAATGGGAGCTTGTGCGACGGACGGTAGCTCCCATTAAGAAATGGGAGTTTAGTTACATCCCTGCACCATGTGGCAGGCACCTCAAGGTGCCTGCCACAGGGTGCAGGGATGTTCAGGTGGGCACTATAGGTGCCCCTCAAGTCCAGATGCGGAGGGCCAGAGGGGAAGGGGGCCCTGCTAGGGACCCCCAATGTTGCTTTCCGACAGACTTTCCATGTCGGAAAGGTCAACATGGAAAGACTGTGGGAAAGCGACATCATATTCCCAACGGCGGAAACACAGGAGTTTCTGACCAATCGATGGGCTCCAGGAGCCTGCCGGAAAGCGTTGGTCGGTCCCTCTGACAGCTGCCTCCGACCGCATGCACCGTAATGCGTCGTTCGTAGAGCAGCAGTGGAGAAGTGTGGCTCACTGGTTAGAGGAGGCAGACCTGGAAGCAGAGGTCAGCCCGGGACCAGGGTTCAATTCCCGGCTCGGCGGGGTCTTGAGTCCTAAAATGTCCATGGACTCGACAATTCTCGCTCCGGTGCCTACTCGATTCACGGGTTCACACTCTGCAACTCTGGGCAATAGCTTGCTTAATCTCCACAACGGCCCCTCGCGGCGGGATGCCTGGCTTTCACCTTGCAGATACCCTGCCGGGGTTATCTCACAGGGGAATACCAGGACGGGTTCCCTAAGCAAGCACTTAGAAACCGCTTGGTGATTTGCGCTATATAAATTCCTGTACATTTACATTTACAGCAGTAGATGTAGTTCAGACCGCAACCGACAAGCCATTGGTTGTGGTCTGAACCTCATCGTAACTAGGCCTTAAGTCTTTATACATACATGTATGTGATTTAGTGATTTTTTTCAGGTAAAGCTGTCTCTAAGCCAGACCTCTGTCCCGCCCTCTCCCTCCTTCCCTCATCTTACGTAGTGAATTGCAGGCAGTTGTTTTTTACATCCTTTGCAATGCTCGTTTGTTCAACATGTGGACAGTAGATTCTCGTGAACTTGTTTGTATAGAGCATGTGATTTTTGTAATAGTTAACATATTCTAGATTGTTTATAGCAATTTAGACATGTGGGCAAATTAATTGATCCCCGCCTCACTGGAAGTGCATGACAAAGTGATGAGTCTTTCTTTGGGAGTGTATAAGGGGTATGTATATTTGTTTGCATCCCAAGTAGCGTTCCAGGGCCTTGTACCCTAGGAATGTACAAGAAATATGTCTGCGGGCATGGCCACGTGATCCAGTTCACCATTTAGCAGTTGAGATTAGGTTTCGAAAATGGTCACTTTGATAGCTCTCCTTTACCACACCGAGGCAAAAGAAGTTATGTACTTAAACAACTGATTGATCAGACAGGACTAGGGCACACACGCCGAAAGGCTGCGCAAACGGAACCCAGACATTTAAACAAGGAATGAATGGAAAAGAAGAATTTTGAGAAGGAGGAAATCAAATTGTGCTGATGATGTCCCTATAAGGGATGAAACGCATTGGCTCGGTCTGTTTTAAGTGTCAGGGAATTGGATACTTAACAAAAATAACTTTATGGAAAAAGACACCAACGCCTGGAAATTAAATGAAAAACAAAACATGGAAAGTCATTGAAAATGAAGAATGATTGCTGATACATGCAATTCGAATTGGAAAGTTCAATGTGATCAAGGAAATTAGGTTGACCTCCTAATATTGTGAAAATATGTACAAACTTCCCTCTGCGTTTTCGTTATCTTATGCCCCAGGCGTTGTGTGAGCATTGGCCTTGTAAATTGGCAGTGACAGGCCTGAAAGTGTTTCCAGTTAAGTTATATGTGGAATGGAATTGATTCTCAAAGAGTACTCCTCCCTACTAGAATCAGGTAAAGAAAAAAGCAACAAGAAAACAATGACCTAAATACTACAAACATTATGCAGTCATAAATCCAAAGTTCTCTCTTGAATCAAGTCCCCTGAAGTGTTCTCTCTGGTAGATATGTTGTTGCAGAAGAGAGAAAGCAGGTTGCTGGGTAATTTAAATTGGCTGACCAGCCCTAACCCTTTCTATGTAGGTAATATTATTAGTAGGAAAGGTGTTCACTTGAGGCTGAAAGCTGGGTTATAAGGGATGGGGTATGGCTGTTTAGCTAAGCCCTGGGAGGAGTGAACTTTGTCATATGTGGTGCTTCCCCGGACCTAGACTTAGCCTGAAAAGGCAAGGGAATAGGTGACTAGTGATGGAGCGAGATAGAAAACAAAATTTTGTTTAAACTCGCGAAGTCACATTTCCATAACATGAATAAAAATATTAATGATTTGTGATATGTCGTGCTAATACAACTTAGATTAAACTTTACACGTGGGGGGACTAACGTGTGCTCATAAACGTGCATAAATGTTGCATCTTTTTGTTCGTACAAAATAATAAAATAATTTATTGTTTTCGTTTTTTGTCATTACTAACTGCTGCAAACTTAAAAGAAGCATGTGCTTGTTTTGCTTTTCCTTATCTGTGTGATGTCATTTCTACTATTCTAGGTGCATATGAGTCTCATGGAATAACGGAGACTGGTAGATATAAACGCTGCTTTATTTGTTTGCAATGGCTAGGTAACATTTTGATTAATCGGGTGGGTTAATTAATTAGTGAAACAAGGGGTGGATACAGAATCTACATTATTTCTTACATTAATACTTTTCTTGTGTTTGTTTTATATTAGAAATCATAAGATGCCTGCTTTTGGGCCTAGTCACTTGAGCCGCAGAAAAGAGCTGACATGTAATTCTGCAGAAAGTCACGAGACGCCCATTCTGAATTAAAGCGTTTGTCAAAAACTGCGTTCACAAAGCAAAAACTAATGCTGTCATCATTCTGTCGGACATGGCCAAGGTCGAAAGTGAACATTTTGTCAATCCTTAACTTGGCATCCGCGGAAGTATAATGAAAGTCAATGGACGCTGCGAGAATGACTTAATACATTTGTTGCAATATGAGGAAGCTTCTGGCTTCACGTGGAAGGAACAATGGTCTCTATGAAATATGATTTAGTGGAACTTTTTGAAAACTGGGTGACATGTCACTTGTCACTCTCAGCCAATGGGACGTCGAAGATTTCTGAAAACTTTCCTTTGCTTAGTTCAGTTAGCGTAGAAAGGTATAAAAAGTCATGCCCTTAGGGATGGGCTGGCTGCTGCTTTCTGACTTTCCGATGAGGGTGATGTGCTGTTGGACTTTGCGTGGAGCACGTAAGAATCCTCAAAGAACTTTACTTTAATTTCTATCTATTTAGCTCAGTTAGGGAATTAGATTTTAGAAATGCTAAACTTTAAATATTCACTTTGATTTTGATTCACTTGCTTAAATTGTATTTTTCTCATATTTCTTTACAATCATGCTTGCTTTATTGCAAATAAAATTCATTTATAAAACTATCAAATTATATACCATAATTTAGTAAATTAAATCTTACTTTTGACAAACAAGCTGGTCTTGGTTATTCAGAAGTGTAGGTTACTATTAGCTAGATCACGTCGCCAATGGTGGTCATTTAAATGGTATAGTTTTATTATAATGACAACATTCTTTCCGCAGATGTATAAATATGTATATAGTTTGTAGATAATGTGTATATAGATTTAATTTGACCACCTGATTCAGTAGGCCCAAAATATGTCAGGTTTATAAATGGGTCCATATTTAGTATAGAATTTTGTTTATAGGTTATGAAGTTGGGTAGCGTAGTTTATGATATATTTTCTATAGGCCGCTGGATCAATTCTCTGGTAGCAGAAATGGATGGTTGCTAAGGGTAACCAAGGTAATATGTTGGTTGCTAAGGGTTACTAAAGCGTTATGGTATGGAAATAGGATCGATGTTTTAACACATGTTAAGTTCGTTTTTCGTGCTATCTGTAAGCTATACCGGTATAGATTGTGTGGCGAGAAATTAGTCACGCAAGCCATCTGTTCTGTTTGTAGTGATATCGCCGAGTATCACAAGAGGTATCGCCGTGTACCATAGTGTTGTCGCCGAGCAGCACAGTTTTAGGGCTAGGTCTGAATCTTGTATAGTAAGGATTTTCTAAGAAATTAGAGCAGCATGAGAATAGGGACAAAGCGCCTTCCATAAAACTCACTGTGATAAAAGTATTAGTTATATCCGAGCTTGAGTGAAGGGTAAATTAGCGTCGGTACACGATTATCTATAAACAGGTTAGAGTCCTGTACGGGTACATGTTTCATATCTATAAACAGGTGAGAGCCCTGTACGGATAACGTCGTTATTTTGCTAACGGTGCATGATTTCTATAAACAGGTGAGAGTCCTGTACGGATTTCATGTATGTTTGAAATTAGGGAAATTTCAGTGTGAAAGTGCGAATTTGAATCGTATTTTATGTTCAAGTGGAACTCTTAGAACTTTCACTTCGCGGTGGGTTCAGAGCAAAGCGAGTTCATAATTATACGTGTTAGAAGGGTGGGGTAAGGTTACTCTACTGACAATTGAATATTATCCTTAGTGTGAATAGCGCCGTCTATTCCGAAGTGTGGATACTTGAATGTATGTAAACTATCCTAAATAGTGAAACGAACAGATGTTGTCTTTATAGTCATTGTTAAGAATTAATTTACACTGAAAAGTGTTCTTAAAATGGCGTTGTGAAAAGATTTTGTGAAGGAGGGGTAAGCGCCAGGAGTGAGAAACGAGAAACCGCAGCTGCTGTGTACGTCACAGAGCCGCGCTGGGATTGGGTGACCTACGTCACAAGCTATATTCTGATTGGCTCTTGAATCTCTGACGGCCTGTGAGCTGATTGGTCCTTCGGAAAATCTCTAAATTTATTGGTTGAGCAGAAAAGTGACGTAGCTCGACTGTCATTGGCTTGTTGGTGTGTTTCGCGCACGGATTGGTTGTTTGCGGAACATCCCGGAAATATTTTACGAACGATTTTGTGAATTAGATTTAACTCTTAAAAATGAGTTATCATTTTAAACATGTTGAGAAAAAGTCAACATTATTTCAGAAATTCAAGAATTTATTTTCACCAGACAAGAAAATCGAAACGCGAGGTGGTAAACTACTTCATAAGTATAAAACACCTGCAGCGTACATGGAAGGTGAATATGGATATCATACTGTCTTATGGTTTGACAGTTGGAAACGTTATACTAAAAACGACGGTGTTTTAACTTGGCCTGATGAAGGTTCATTTAATGTAAGAGTCTTAAGAAACTTACGAGAGAAAATGAATGCTCTTGTTCCAAAACCGAGACCAACTCAATTTGAAGCTTTAGTTGAGTGGGAAGACGAGATATATCAGTTACAAAGAGAAGCTAGTGGAATTAAAAGACCTTCTAAAAATCCATCTTGGAAAAGAGAAACTCATGAAGATAGATTGAGAATGTGGAGACAGGGAAACATGAGTGAAGGATTGTATTTAATTCATGAAATGGTAATGGGTACTCCTACAGGGAAATCTATGGAAAGTGAATCTGAGGATGCAGTTATGGAAGAAATATATACAACTGCTAGAAAGAATCAGCCTAATCAGCCTTTGAGACCTCCTAGGTCATGGTCTACTCCGGTGGTTTCTACTGAAACTTCACCGAGTGCACCTCCAATTAGTGAAGCTCCTAAACTTTATCCAAATAATTGTGAAAACAATGAAACTCCTAAAAGACCAGAATTCGAGAATGCTCGAAATGAAGGTAGATATTTTACAATGACTCCAAGAGCAAGGGAACCTCCAAAAGATTATACGAGAGAGGCAAGAAATGTTGAAGATGTTGATTATAATGAATATATAAGATCTAAAGAAGAATTAATAAAAAAGAATGACAAAAGGCATGGAAGCTGTGACAGTTCCAGTAACAATTGGTCCTGTTCAGCCTGTATTTGACCAAAGGGAAACAAGCAAAACTGGATTAACTATTCCTTTAAATACAGAAATTCAAAAGGCTGCTGAAAAATTTTATTCAGATTTATCTGAAATAAACACTTCTAAATCAAGAATGCCTGATTTAACCTTTAATGAGGATTTATCTCCAAAAACACCAATGGGTGCTATATCAGATATAGGGAGTCCTGAAGTCAGGGTAACCACACCAAAACTAGATGTGGCCAAATTAAAAGCGAATATCGAAGAATTAATAATTGGAACAATTGGTCCAGATAGTTTAAATTACTATCGGGATGATGAACTACTGTTCATTTGCAAAAGCATTCAGTGGAAAACGAAAAATAAATATGATCAACTAGAGGATCTAGCAGCAGAACTTGAAATTGATGTGAGTAAACAAAAGAATTTTGCAAAGCATTACAGATTAGACTTTTCAGAAAGTGACATTGAGAGTTTGAACTCAATGGGAAGAATAGTTCATATTAAAGATTTGATTGTCTATATCAAAAAGCTAGGAGAACTGAATAAGTGGAGAGTAAAATGGACGAAAAAGAAGGAAGATGAAAGATTGGATAAATTGTCAAAACAATTTCCAATGAGAGAAATTGCAGGTGGAGGATATGTTCATGTCCCTTGGTCGAGACAGGACATTCTGTTATTCACAAATGACTTTCCAAAATTGAGGGAAAAACCAGTTGAGTGGTACAGGCAAGTTGATAGATTCATCAAAGTGTCAAAAGTTCTGTGGATTGATTTAGATGGATTTTTTGACATTGTCGTTCCATCTGATCTTTGGACAGAATGCAAAATATCGATTAGTTGGCCAAAAACAGAACCTGAGCGAATTAAAGAAACAGGTGCTCCTAATCCACTTGTAATGGATTTTTATGAAAAAGTAATTGTTTGGATGAAAAACAAAATTCCACCCAAAGAAGTCGATTGGGTTAAAATAGAAAGAACAGAACAGGAAACAAAAGAATCAGTTCATTCTTTTTATGAAAGACTACTGTTAATCTTTAAACAATACAGTGGTTATGAAAAATTAGATGAAAAAGACATGAGTCATTTTGTCTATAGATTTGTTTATGGACTAAAACCTGAAATTGGAGAAATGATCAGAACTAGTATTGTCGGATGGCAATCACTATCTGTAGATGATATTCTAAGAAAAGCAAAGTATTGTAGCGATGAAATAGAAGTAAAACAGAAGAAGCTGAAGGAGAAAGCCATGTGGGCTCAGGTAAAGGTGGCTGAGCAACAGATTGCCAGCATGGGAAATAAGAACACTAATTTTGTTCAAACTGGAAATACAAACCAGATACAAGGAAAGTTTAAAGGTAATAATTTCCCAAAGAAATTTAGCCCAAAGATTGAGGAGCTGAAGCAAAGATTACCTTGTTTTAATTGTGGCGAAATTGGACATTGGAGGGACGAGTGTCCTCATCCTCCTAAAAACTTAAAGAATCCCTTATTGAATCCACAGATGCAGAATGGTGTTGACCTGCAGCGACAGCTACAGATGCAACAGGGGTTAAACGAATTTAATATTCAACGACAGTTACAGCAACAGCAACAACAACAGGTGAATAATCGTCAAGACCAATTACCACAACCACCTTTTCCGAATTGTGGGGGAGTTCAAAAATATAATCCAAACGTGGGATTTCAGGGAAGTGAACAGGTAATAAAACCACAAAAACAGCAAAAGCAGCAAAGGGTTCAAATGCAAAATGCTTCACAACAATTCTTATTAGCAGAAAGTCAAGACAGTGATTCTGATGATTATTGTTGAAGGTGCCCGAGAGAGGAGGAAGAGTGTGTTGTTGGAGCCACTCTTGAGGTTGACCAGTCTGGTCCTTTTGTAAACGGGAAAGTTAATGATGTAGACATCACTTTTCTAGTGGACACTGGTGCTACCCGTTCTACTGTTAGATCAGTGGAAATTGAAAACCTACCTCTCTCTGGGGATACCATCCAAGTTGTTGGAGTAAGTAATCAGCAAATTAAAACTGGCTTAACTGATCCAGTACCAGTTGAAATTGGAAATTACAGAGACAAACACAGATTTGTGGTTTGTAATAGTAGTCCAGTGAATCTATTAGGTAGAGACATCCTATGTAAAATGAATTGTAGAATATATTGTTCTCCTGATGGAGTTGAGTTACAAACAATGGAGGAAGATGGTTTATACAGAATGACAATGATGATGATAGAAGCAGAAGAAACAAAATTGTTTCCTGCATTTGAAGAAAAAGATCTACCTGAAGAACTCAAAGAAACAGTGAAATCTGAAATATGGGATTTTAGTGGAAATGAGATGGGTCTGATGAAAAACGTAGATCCAGTAAAAATTACATTGAAACAGGGAATAGAATTTCCAAATACTCCACAATATAAAATGAAAACAGAAACAATTGAAGGTATTACACCTATAATTGAAAAATTAATTAAGCAAGGTGTATTAAAGGAAATGAAGAGTAGCTCTTGTAATTCACCAATCATGGGAGTTAAAAAGTCTAACGGAACATTTAGAATCGTACAAGATTTGAGAAAGGTTAATCAAATTGTTGTTCCATGTTGTCCTGTGGTCCCAAATCCAGCAGTAATTCTATTTCAGATTCCACATGATGCTGAATGGTATACAGTCATCGACCTTTGCAATGCATTCTTTACTGTTCCCTTACATCCAGACAGTTATGAAATATTTGCTTTCAGATTCCAAGGTAAGACCCTCGGATGGTCAAGAATCCCACAGGGCTATACAGAAAGTCCTTCAATCTTTAACGAACTGTTAAAAAGATCATTAGAAGACCTAGACTTACCTGGCAGATCTACACTAGTGCAGTATATTGATGATTTGTTAATAGCTGCAAAGACAAGAGAAAATTGTGTAACAGACACAATAATCCTGTTAAATCGCCTTGCAGAAGAAGGACATAAAGTGTCCCCAGCAAAACTACAGTTTTGCAAACAAGAAGTAAAATATCTTGGTCACAGAATTGCAAAGGGAAAAAGACAAGTAACAATAGAGAGAATAAAAATGATTCAAGCAATGTTACCACCAAGAACACAAAGACAGGTCAGAATGTTCTTGGGAATGGTAGGTTACTGTCGACAATGGATAAGTGGATTTCCAGTAATTGCAAAACCACTACAAAGACTGACAAAGTCAGATATAAAAGATCCAATTATTCTCAATGATGCTGAGATGGAATCTTTTGAGAACCTGAAAAAGAGCTTATGCCAAGCTCCTGCTTTAGGTATGCCAAATTATGAGAAAGATTTTGAACTGTATTGCAGCGAGAGAGAAGGATGTGCATTATCTGTGTTAATTCAGAGACATGGAAATTTAAAGAAACCTATTGCATACTTCTCTGCAGTTCTTGATCCAATTGCAAAAGCATTACCAGGTTGTTTGAAAGCAGTTGCAGCTACAAGTATCAGCCTTGAACAAAGTGAAGGAATCATTATGGGATTTCCTGTGAAAGTTTTTGTGCCTCATTCAGTTGAAATATTACTGACAAGAGGTAAGACTCAACATTTAACAAGTAGCAGATTGACAAAGTATGAGAAAATCATTCTGGGAGCAGATAATGTTTCGATTTCAAGATGTTTGAATCTGAATCCTTCTACATTACTGCCTGATTCTGAAATTGTTGATGACATTGAAACAGAACATGAATGTTTAGATGTCATGGAATTCTGCACTAAACCAAGAAAAGACATCAAAGACAGACCTTTGTCTGAATCGGATTTTGTCTACTTTGTAGATGGCTCATGCTTAAGATCCGAAGGAGGTGTCTTGAAAGCTTCATACTCAGTTTGTACAGTCGTAGATGTTGAAGAAGCATCATGTCTTGAAGGAGTTCGTTCAGCACAAGTGGCTGAATTGATTGCTTTAATTCGTGCATGCGAAATATCAAAGGATATAAGAGTTACCATCATTACTGATAGTCAGTATGGGTACGGAGTTGTGCATGATTATGGACAACTCTGGTCACAGAGAGGATACATGACATCAACAGGATCACCAATTAAAAATGCAGTTTTCATAAGGAGATTAATTGAAGCAATACAATTGCCAAAAGAAATTGCCATTGTTAAATGTGCAGCGCACACTAGAGGAACTGATTATATTTCCAAAGGAAATGCCTTCGCAGATGAAACAGCAAAGTACTGCGCAAGGAAAAATTATTCATACAATCGGGAGAGGAGTAAAGAAACTGATTCAAATTCATTAATGCTAACAACTGTTGTAGAAACATGGCATGAGATTAGAGATTTACAAAACGAAGCAGAAGATGATGAAAAAGACTTGTGGTTAAGATCAGATTGTAGACCACGTGAAGAAGATGGAGTGTGGGTTTACAAAGATGGCAGAGTAGTCTTACCAAATTGTTTGATTGCTGACATGGCCAGATTATATCATGGTCCAGCACATCTAGGAAGAGATTCTATGGTCAGACTTTTCAGAGAAACTTGGTTCAATACCAAGTTTAGAACTATTGCTGAATCTTTTTGTCAAAGGTGTTTGTCATGCCAACAAATGAATCCAAACAGAAAATCAGTGGTGGGGACAGGAATAATTGGTCGAGAAGGTGGTCCCTTTACCAGGTTACAAATGGATTTCATTGAAATGCCCTTACACAATTGTTTGAAATATGTACTTGTAATTGTATGCTTATTTTCACGATGGGTAGAGGCTTTTCCTACACGACACTGTGATTCAATTACAGTAGCAAAACTAATGCTCAGAGAAATCATCCCAAGGTACGGTTTTCCAGTCACTATTGAGAGTGATGGAGGAAGCCATTTTGATAACAAACTGATGAAGTTAATTTGCGAAGCTTTGAGCATTGAGCAGAAAATACACTGTGCATACAGACCAGAGGCATCAGGAGTAGTTGAACAAATAAATGGAACAATCAAAAACAGAATTGGAAAATTGTGTCTTGAAACAGGTATAAAGTGGACTGATGCTCTTCCACTTGTTTTGATGTCATTAAGAAGTACACCAGATAAAAAGACAGGTTTGAGTCCTCATGAAATTTTAATGGGAAGAGTTATGAGGCAAGCTTTTGTACCTGTAGGTAAACTGTTGAGCATAAATGACAGTGCAATTTTGGATTACTGTAAAAGGTTATCTGATATGGTAACTTCTGTGTCTAATCAGGTGGGAACTGAAGCTCAATCAAATGAAAAAGTTTTGACTCATGATCTGAGACCTGGCGATTGGGTCAGAACGAAAGTACATCGGAGAAGGAATTGTCTAGCTCCTAGATGGCAGAAACCTAGGCAGATAATCTTGATCACTACTAATGCTGTAAAGTGCAGAGGATTGAAACGTTGGATACATCCTAGTCATACTATTCCAGTACCAACTCCTGAAAGTTCTGATATTGAAAGTGATACCACAGATGATTCTGATTCTGAAGCAGAAGACAAAACAGAAGGTGAAGTAATTCCAGATTCTGAAGATCGACAAGAAAGTCGACATCTGGAAACTGTGCCAGTGAATGGAAATCTGACAAGAAAAGACTTGGAAATAATTTAAATAGATTCTGAAGGTGAAGAGAATCTGTTAAAAGGAAAGATAACTGAGGATTCGGTTGTCTCTATTGAAGATAAAGAAGCTGAACCAAAAGAAGTTTCAGACCAGGAGAGTATCGAAAGGCAGATAACAAACTCTGAAGTAAGGAACAAAAATCTGAAATCTGGGAAGTTGGAGGTAATTGAGGAAGAGGAGGAGAACGAATTACCGAGTACCAGTGATGGAAGACAAAGTGAAGTTCCTGAAGGAGTGAAATTGCCGAATAGAGAAGTTCCTGAGTCAATTGAAATTTCAGACTACGAAACTGAAGAAAGTGACGTGGAAGGTGAAAGTGAAAACGGAAAGAAAAGGACTTGGAAGTCAGAATCAAATAATTCTGAACCAAAGAAGAAGTACGTGAGAAAAGCAGACTACTGGCCAGGTGGAAGATTGAGAGTCAGATTGATCAAAAAGCCAATAGAACAAGTTGAAGAAATCAGTAGTCAAAAGAGTCCTGGAAAAGAAGTTGGAGTTGGAAGGAAAATTGAAGTGATATCGAGAAAAGGGAAGAGAATAATAAGACCAAACCAAAAATGCAAGTCTCCTGAGTGGACTTACTTAGTAATTCCACCTGTTATTGACATATATGATAGTAGTGAAGAAGAAAACGAAATCCAAGAAATTAGTGACAATGATTAAAGTACAGAATTATTAAATTGGCAAAAGGCTGAAGAAAAATTGTTAGTTGACACAAGGTCGAAGAAAAACTGTTTAGTTGAAGAAAACTTATGTATGACATAAGGTCGAAGAAATCTTGTTTAGGGTTATAAAAGAAAAATATATTTTAAAAGGGGGGTGTATATAAATTTTAAAATTTATTTTTATTTTTTGAGACTAAAACTAACCAAAAATGCCTTATGTTAAGGAGAGCACTTCAAAGTGTTCTGTTTTTAAAAGATGCTGTAAGATGACTCTGGTATGTCTGCTCATTTTAGTTCTGCTCTGGTTGGTACTAGCTGTGATTATCCCTTTAGAAATGAATAGAGAATTACACAAAGTTAACATAACAAGCAAAGCTCTGGTTAGCCAAACTAAACATAGTGCATCTGCAAAAGTTATTGATCATCAGCCTAACATTCATCAAGATAAATCAATAGGTGATTTTTCAAGTAATACATTCACAAAGCTATTGAGTGAATATGTTAAAGTAATGGATGCAAAAGACTGCTATGTCTGTGTTAAATTACCTGCTTCTGTTTCTGAGGGAGTAACATATAACATGCTTCCTCTCACTTATGCTGTAACATGTAGTGTATTAACTAGTTTATTTTATCAAACTGGACGTTTAGAATATTACTATTCAAATTATGATGAGATTTTTGCTAATATTAAGATTGATAACGCTTTAAATAAGCATAAGAAAGCAAAACAAATGAGAGAATTTTTCCTTGTTACTAATGAACTCACTTATGAGTATGCTTACAAGAATAATCTAACATGTAAATTAAGTGCTGAAGGAAAGAAATTTTTGAATATGGTTGAGGAGAGAAGAGCAATTTATAAGAGAAATGAATTAGTCAAGCAGACTAAGTCAGCCTTCTGGCAAAAAGAGGATGAGAGATTAAATGGCAAAATGCTTGAAAATATTGCAATTCACATAGACAAACCAGTTAGTGGAAAACTTTGCATTAGAAGAGATAATACACTTTTTGATAATTACTTTGTAGGTGCAAGTAACTGTGAAGATACTTATCAGATTTTGGGAGGTTGGGGATTTAAAGGTGGAAAAGATCCTATCTTTCCTGGAATTTATTTTGTTTGTGGTGACAAAGCCTATTACAACCTTCCAGACCATTGGTATGGAACTTGTTATGTGGGAATTGTTTTTCCTAAAGTGTTTCATGTTGACAGAGATTCAGAAGGATTGTTTAAAATTCATAATTATGTAAATAGAGCTAAAAGAGAAACTTTTACTGAAGTTTTGGGAGATATTTTTCAAGCTGTAATACCTTTTGTTGGTATAACCTTAAATGCAGGGAGAATCAGAAAATTGTCCACTATAGTTGATAGATTATCAACTGACACAGCTGATGGGTTTCAATTAGTGAATGTTGAAGTTATTGCAATTAGATCTATGGTAATTCAAGACCGTCTTGCTTTAGATATACTCTTAGCAAAAGAGGGAGGAGTCTGTGGCATTTTACATGTTCAACATTGCTGTACATATATACCTGATGAAAGTAAGAATATTGAAATGTATATTAAGAATATTACACAAATGCATTCAGAGATAATTCCTTTAGAAGAAGAAGATTTTACAGGGAAACTTTCAAAAAGGTTTCAAGCAATTAAAAACTGGTTTCATAATATCGGAAGTTCAATTCTTGGCAAGATTCTGGCACCTTTGATTATAATAGTATTCATTTTTATTTTGACCAAATTAGGTTGTTTGTTACATAAAAGAAAGAAACAGTTGAAAGAAAAGAAAAGAATCTATAAACTCAGAAAAGAAGAAGAAAGGGAGATCGAATTACAGGAGTTACATAGAGAGCGTCATGTTAATTGCAAAGATTATGCAGAAACAGACTTTTAGGTTTACTGATACAAATGAATTTGAATCGATTTCTTAAAAATTTAATTTACCAAAATTTTGAGTGCTGGTGTGGTGATTTGTTAATCACCAGATGAGGGAGTTGATGGAGCGAGATAGAAAACAAAATTTTGTTTAAACTCGCGAAGTCACATTTCCATAACATGAATAAAAATATTAATGATTTGTGATATGTCGTGCTAATACAACTTAGATTAAACTTTACACGTGGGGGGACTAACATGTGTGCTCATAAACGTGCATAAATGTTGCATCTTTTTGTTCGTACAAAATAATAAAATAATTTATTGTTTTCGTTTTTTGTCATTACTAACTGCTGCAAACTTAAAAGAAGCATGTGCTTGTTTTGCTTTTCCTTATCTGTGTGATGTCATTTCTACTATTCTAGGTGCATATGAGTCTCATGGAATAACGGAGACTGGTAGATATAAACGCTGCTTTATTTGTTTGCAATGGCTAGGTAACATTTTGATTAATCGGGTGGGTTAATTAATTAGTGAAACAAGGGGTGGATACAGAATCTACATTATTTCTTACATTAATACTTTTCTTGTGTTTGTTTTATATTAGAAATCATAAGATGCCTGCTTTTGGGCCTAGTCACTTGAGCCGCAGAAAAGAGCTGACATGTAATTCTGCAGAAAGTCACGAGACGCCCATTCTGAATTAAAGCGTTTGTCAAAAACTGCGTTCACAAAGCAAAAACTAATGCTGTCATCATTCTGTCGGACATGGCCAAGGTCGAAAGTGAACATTTTGTCAATCCTTAACTTGGCATCCGCGGAAGTATAATGAAAGTCAATGGACGCTGCGAGAATGACTTAATACATTTGTTGCAATATGAGGAAGCTTCTGGCTTCACGTGGAAGGAACAATGGTCTCTATGAAATATGATTTAGTGGAACTTTTTGAAAACTGGGTGACATGTCACTTGTCACTCTCAGCCAATGGGACGTCGAAGATTTCTGAAAACTTTCCTTTGCTTAGTTCAGTTAGCGTAGAAAGGTATAAAAAGTCATGCCCTTAGGGATGGGCTGGCTGCTGCTTTCTGACTTTCCGATGAGGGTGATGTGCTGTTGGACTTTGCGTGGAGCACGTAAGAATCCTCAAAGAACTTTACTTTAATTTCTATCTATTTAGCTCAGTTAGGGAATTAGATTTTAGAAATGCTAAACTTTAAATATTCACTTTGATTTTGATTCACTTGCTTAAATTGTATTTTTCTCATATTTCTTTACAATCATGCTTGCTTTATTGCAAATAAAATTCATTTATAAAACTATCAAATTATATACCATAATTTAGTAAATTAAATCTTACTTTTGACAAACAAGCTGGTCTTGGTTATTCAGAAGTGTAGGTTACTATTAGCTAGATCACGTCGCCAATGGTGGTCATTTAAATGGTATAGTTTTATTATAATGACAACATTCTTTCCGCAGATGTATAAATATGTATATAGTTTGTAGATAATGTGTATATAGATTTAATTTGACCACCTGATTCAGTAGGCCCAAAATATGTCAGGTTTATAAATGGGTCCATATTTAGTATAGAATTTTGTTTATAGGTTATGAAGTTGGGTAGCGTAGTTTATGATATATTTTCTATAGGCCGCTGGATCACTAGCCAACTGTGGTTTAGTCACAAAGTGCATAAAGCTAAAAGCACAATACCAAAGCCTGTCGAGGGAAGATATTACCTATAGCAAGTCAGGGGCGAGACAACTGACCTGGGAGGCAGAAAAATAATCTCCAGTCAGTTTTTCAATGCAGAGACATCAGAAAAATAAATTAAGTCTTCTTTTATTGTTCAGGGGTTTTAGGGTGCCCTGTGACTTGATTAAAATGTTTCTCTTTTCAGCAGGGTATTTCCCTTTCACCACTATTTCTGTTGATTCTTACACGTTGATGAGTACTGCTGGTTTAGTTCTCTGTACTAGTTCCTTTCAGTTTTTTATTCTGTTTTGCCTTTGTGTTCGTGTTCTTTGGGTCTCATTTAGAGATTGCAGAACAGGGAGACGGCGTGATTTGTTGGTGCTCCTCGCCGCCGCACTTGTGGTTCCCCTGAAGCCTTTAGGGCCTCATTCATATCTTGAATGAGAGCCCGTCCTCCATAAGGGCAGCAGAGTAAATTATTCTATTGTCCTGATGAAGGAGCCAACAGCCAAATTTAGAGATGTCCGCCGGCCCAGTGGTAATTTCTAGCATTTGCAGGAACCGCAGTCCCTGCAGTTAAAGGAAATGCTTTGTACATGATGGAGCTGTATGGCAGACTTACTAATTTCTTTTTATTTTCAAAAAGAAAATCACAAAGTGAGAGTTTCTTTTTGAAAAGAAAAAAAGCACAGTGCACCCCTCGCCATGGCAGTTTCGTCCCATGGCGAGAGGGGCTTGGATCACTTTTCAATGCCCCTTACCACGAGGTTTTTCCTGGTTGTGGCATTGAAAAACAGCTATATGTTTGCCCATCTAAATTAGGTGGACAGATATATAGTCAAAGTTTGACCACGCCAGAGATGGAGTAGTCTCCACTGTCGCAAAACTATGGTCCATCATTTAAATCAGGCAGAAGGACCATAGTCTTGGCAGGGAGGGAACCCCATTACTGTTGAAACACAGTTTCCTTTCCAGCAAGATATAAATGGACACTACAAGTTTCAACAAAGGAGCTCAGAAACCTTCTTTGTAGAAAACTATTGGTTCATTGGTCCGCTCTCTACTGGGTCACATTGATGTGGTACGGTCCCCCCCCCCCCCCCCCCACAGATACAGTTGGGAGGCTCACCACACATTAAATGAGCCCTTTAGTCTTTAGATGTTGTGATAGTTTTGTATCTCTATTATATGAATACGCCCCTGACGAATGATGTGTTACAAACATGAGCACTGAAACTTTTCAGACTCCCACCCCCAGTCACTATTAGATCTGGGTTGAATCCATCATTGTTCTTTAGCTCACTTCGCCACCCCAGTACAGACCCAGCCATATGCAAATCAGGCTTGACCCTGTTCCACATGGGAACAGGGTCAAGACATATTTGCCTATGGCTGGGTCCAAACTAGGGTGGTGTGCTGAGCAAAAGAACAATGGATTAAACCCAGATCTTTGTGACTAGGGGTGAATGTTTGCATTTATTCAGCATTCCGTCCATCATTTGTTCCTTTTACTTTTGTCGACCTAAGTGGGAAGGGTATGCCCAGACATGGGCCTGTGCTCACTGCACCACTGGAATCAAGCTAGCCTGGCTGATGAGGGTTGATGCCCTGAAATCGGTCCCAGGATGCTTGTTTCTGGTCCATTGAGGACCTGGCTTGGCAGTTCGAGCTGGACTGTTCCCATGAGGAACATGGTCAAGACTGAGTAGCATATGGCTGGGCCCAAACTGGGGTGGTATGGTGAGCAAAAGAACGATGGATTAAACCCAGATCTTTGTGGCTGGGGTGAATGCTTGTATTGTTCAGCATTCCACCCATCATTTGTTCCTTTGGTGAATGATGTGTTGCAACACCGAAAAGTGTTGAGACACCCAGCTCCGTACAAATGGTCATAAGACATGATTCACCAAAACCATTAGACGTTCTCTACCCCAAAATGCCACCTTCCCATTGATGTGAGATTGGACGTCTCAGTGACACACATCCCTGATCCCCCAGCTCTGTCTCCTGTATTGAGTGCAACTGTTCAATCCAGGGACCAAACAGTTTCGACCACAATACTGCTTCGGATGCTGTCATGTTCGCATTGTTATGCCTTGACTGAGAAGTCATCCAAGCACAGTCAGGGACTACAGGTTCCCTTTGGGACCATATGGATGTCTTGAGGTTCCTGACTACTCCCCGTCAACTCCCAGCAAGATTGGTGATAGGTGGCCCCATTCTAATGCCTTTGGCGTACATGCCTTGCACTATCCTGACTGAGTTAATTTGCACCCTTGTAAATGTACCTGTCAGTTGTTTCCCTTGATGCTTCTTAATGTTTTAGGTGTTTTACTAGTTTTGCCCTTTACCTTGCTTCCATATTTAGCCCTGTTTCATTAGGGTTCATCCATACCAGCAAGACATTCACGTCCTTTTTATTTTATTTTTATATCATTTTGGGATTTTCTCCCCTGTGCAAGAACTATTACTACTGTTGGATGTATGTCCTATAATATAACTGTGTATTTTGCTAATAACATGAAACGGAAAAATTGCTTACCTATTGCCCAAATGTCCCTTATATATACCAGTATAAAAACAACTGCAAAACAAAAAAATAGAATCTTAGTCCATGGTTTAGCTCTACAATATCCTTTGGCCACCAAATTGTACTTGAAATACGAAATACTGATTTTTACCTCCGGTTGCTGAGAAAGATCCTCCCTCTGCCCCAACTACAATATCATTTAAAAGTGACCAGGGCCCTCATGATGTGAAGACTGGATTAATGCCACATATCTGTAAAAGGGCCTCCCAAAAATAGGTTGTGAAACTAGAATATTACAAAACGAGGCATCTAAAGTTGCCTCTCAGAGAATACATTTCACACTTTGCAGTACCGTTTTGAAAGCACCGGTAAGAAATAGCCAAAAAGCATGCTTTTTTTAACTATATAACCCCACCATACCATGGGGCCCAGCAATGAGAATCTGATTGCTCAAGGCAGACTTAATCAAAGGTCACACTGAATCAGATCATTCTGGCAGACAGGAGAATAACTCTGGAATAGACCACGCCCACACCCTGGTGCGCAACCAAACCTTGCTGCCTTCAAGACAAAACTGAGAACATAACTCCTACTCAACGCGGCCTTTTCTTCACAGCACCTTAACACTGTCACTGAGGATAGCCCTTGGCCCTTCAAAATGTGCTAGGGCCTCACCGTCTGCAGATCGGACCCCAAAGATCCCTTGGTTTGAATACTGATTCATAAATCTTAATCCCTATTAAGCAAGGGCCTAATGAGAGCAAGTCAGGATGGAGGGTCACCCCAATACCATTCTGTCAAGTACACCAACAGCAATACAATGCGACTGTTGTCTCAAGCTAGTGCTTTACAAAGTAACCAAATAAAGAAATACTGGAAATTACAGACACCTAAAGCCAGTTAATACCTTACCATAGCTTTTTATTCCACAAACTACCCTCTCAACCCCATGAACTGCAGAATCAGGCTTGGGCTAACCCGGGACAGACCTTGGAAAAAAAGATTGCATGCACTCCAGGGCCGGACAGGCCTTTTATTCCATCGGGCATTTCCCCAGTGGGCTGAGCGTGTTTTAGCCCCTGTTGCCTGTCACTTTCCCCAGATTCCTAAGATTAATTGCAACAGGCATAGAAGGCTTCAAACGAGAGAGTAAGATAGGGAAAGGGAGGTAGAATGAAAACAATCAGAGAGGGAGAACAGAGAGAGGAGAGAGGGGTAGGAAGGATGGATGGAAAGATAGAGTTTGTGAGGAGATAAAGGGAGCAGGCTGGTTTGAGAATTTTTGCCAAGGCTGCTTTTGGGCCCCCAGTCTGACCCTGGTGCTCTCTAAAAATGTCCTGTTGCTTTTTATCTATTAAGTCTTCAATAAAAGAAGGAGGTTGTTAATTTATTCAGCTAGCAGTGGAAAGCGGTATTCAGACAAAATATCAAAATGAAAATATCGTCATGCCAAAATATTGTCTCCAAATACAGTAATATGGAAATATCGTCTGCAGGAATATCGTTGTCAGGAATATCGATTTTAAGTTAAGTATTATCGATTTTTAAAATATCGACGTAATTAATATCGTATATGTTAGACTTGGGCCTTAGGGCAGGTTCACCCCTAATCTTTTTGCCTTTATTTGTGACCCTGTGTAGTGATTTTTGGGTCTTGGCGCACTTTTTCCCTGTGTCCCAGAGTGAAAGTGCGTGCGTGTAGTATGGCTGGCCTGCCCTCCCATAGGAATGCATGGGGAATGTGTGTGCCCTGGTAGTTCCTGATGTGTGGGGAGTGCAGGCTCGAGTTTAGTATGTATGAACTCGTGAGAGCGAATGCTGCGCAATGGTATGTGCGGCTTGTGTGTGTCTAGAAGGGAAGTGCTACTTCTGGACATTGATGTATGTGTGCAGTGAGGATAGTGGAGCGTGATTGGCTGGAGCTGGCTGGCATGCCAGGCTCCAGGAAGTCTGGATGGGTCTGCCCGGTGGTGAGTGTGAGATCAGCCTGAGTGATGTGTGGGAGGAGTAGATCTGTGTCCTGGATGGGCTGGGTTTTCCCCACACAATGCTGGCTCCGCCCCCCTGTGGTTTGTCTAATGACCCTAGCCTCCCCAGTGAATGAAAGGGGTGGTTGGGCCATCAAGGGTACTCCCAAGCCAGCTGCAACTGGTTTCCCCCCACCCTGCACCTCCTAACAAAGGATTTCTCTGTATAAATATGGGGCTGTGTCCCCACAGAAAAGGTCTACTTGTGGATCCTTGCCAGAGGGGGCTGCTGCTGCTGCTGGGGCCAGGAGGACCGCCACTTGGCTTGTCTCCCTGCCTGGAGACCCAGTGTGCTGGCTCTGGCCCTGCCCTGCCCCCCTGTCTGCCTCCAGACCTTGCTGGAGCTTGTGCTGTGCCTGGAAGCGCTTTTATTGGATTTATAGCGCTAGGAGCGCTTTCCTGGTGCCCCAGCGCTCAATAGCGCTTTGCTTCTATTTTTAGCGCTAGGCGCGCTTTCTGTGGCCCCTAAGCGCTTGGGAGCGCGCTGTATGCAGCCGGTGCCTACCCGGCATCTGTCCGCCTGATTTCGCCGATTTTCGGCGTAGCGAGTGCCACCTCGCTTTATCTTATTAATTGAAGGCCGGTGCCACCCGGCATTGCCCCGTGGTATTTATTTGTTTAAGAGCGGCTGCCCACGCCGCATTGTCCCGTGTTCACCGCCGCAGCCCGGGAGCCCTGAAATCCGTTGCCGGGCCGCTGCCAGTTGCGACCCGGAAGTCCCGCCTCCTGACCCCCAGGGCCGCGCTGCCATTGGCGGCCCCGGCGGAAGTCAGGCGGAGGGAAAGGAGACGAGGCCAGGCGGGAGACCGAGGACGTCTGCTCCCGTGTCTGCGAGGCTCCCGAGTGAGGTGAGGAGCCCCGCGCTGCTCCAGCAGCAAGACACCCGGTGAGTGCCTGAAAGGAGGGAGAGGGGCCGCGGGACACATTGCCGGTGTCCGCCCCTCCCCCATAGCGCGACCTAGCGCTTGTGACTGTTTGGAGCCCCGAGGCTCCTGGGGGCATTTCTGATTCCTGAGTCCCCCGTGGGGGACTCCAACGATCCGGGGCACATTTGTTCTTGAGCCCTAGAGGCTCCGCCCGCATTGGTTCCCGAGAGCCCCGAGTGGCTCAGGGCACTTTCTGTTCTTCGAGCCCAGCGAGGCTCCCGGCCACATTGTCTTTGAGCCCACGAGGCTCTCGCCCCTATTTAGTTAGAGCCCACAGGAGGCTCTGGGGGCATTTCATTGGTTTAGAGCGCAGGAGCTCTACATTGCCTACTTTGTTTTGCGAGCTCAGAGAAGCTCGAGGGGGCAGTTGATTTATTTAGAGCCAGAAAGGCTCACAGCGCCCACAGTTGTTCTAGAGCCCCAGAGAGGCTCTTGGGTGCCATTCATTGTTCTTGAGCCCACCTGGCTCCAACGTTGCCTACTCGCTATTCACAACTGTCCAGCACTTAGTGGACAGTTGCTACGTTTAGGCTTTTGTGTTCTGTGCTGCCTGCGCAGACCTCCCTGACACTGAGACTCAGGGCATTCCGCCCCTTTCGAGGCCAGTTGGCCTGAGGGACATTTTGAGTGTTGTGCTACAGGCACCCTGCGCATTGTGATTTCTTTGCTATATGATTCTTGCGCAAAAGTTCTAACCTGCACCTCTGAATGTGTTTTAATGTTACATGTGCAATTCTTGTTTATTATTACCTTTGCTAAAAGTGACCTGCTTAGGTAATTCTTTATGTGTTTATCCCCTTTGCTAAAAGTGACCTGCTTAGAGGATTGTTGGTGTCATTACCTTTGCTAAAAGTGACCTGCTTAGGTAATGCCTTGTTCTTTTATTTCCCTTTGCTAAAAGTGACCTGCTTAGAGGAATGTTGATGTTTAATTGCCTTTGCTAAATGTTACTTGCCTAGGTGATTATTTTAGGTTTCCTTCCCCCTGCGTGATTTCCCTACAGAGACTAGGGTGGCGTAGGAGGTGATAGGTTTCCCTTCCATAGGTCCTGATGATAAGGTCCTAGCTCCCTGCGTGATTTCCCTACAGAGACTAGGGTGGCGTAGTAGGTGATAGGTTTTCCTTCCATAGGTCCTAGCTCCCTGCGTGATTTCCCTACAGAGACTAGGGTGGCGTAGGAGGTATTTTCCCTTTACCAGTAGTTACTGGTTGTATGCTACATTTTCTATTTCTGTGTTACAGTCATTATATGTTTATGTGCTAAAGTGTTATATCTACAAGTATTATTTCTAACAAGTGCATACCCCTGACAGTGGTCCAGGTGGCCCTGTCCTGTACATAATCCCTTGTAAATCTTGCCCGTGCCTGTTGGCACATTGTAAAGTGTGTGTGTTATCTAATGTGTTTTTATTCTTATAATACAAAGGCTATTTTTGATATAACCTTGTGTGGAGTTTCCTTTGTGGTGGGCCTTTGGTTGTTGTCGCTGGGGTGCGCGCGCAAACGCTTTACACATCGCCTCTGAGATTAGCCTTGCTGCTCGCGCCACGTTACCTAGAGGGTGAGCGGGGGTTATCTTGGTGTGTGACTCCCTAGCCCTGACCTTAGAAATGATGATCCCTGACTGACCTCGACGCGAGTCTTGGCCGGCCAGGGTCCCGTTTCTAACAGTATACAAAAATGTAGTTGTTTATATTATCGTTTTTTAATTCTTGTTATGCATTTTAGTATATATGTTAAATGTATTTGTTTATTTATTTAAAGAGTTTTATATAGCGCTGGCTAGACCCGAAGGTATCAGAGCGCTTTACATGAGAATCAACAATGTAACAGAAAAAGACCAACAATTACACAATACATTGGGAGAGGAGAGAAAGGAGAGAGAAAAGTAGTGGAAGGGGCAGGGGAGGTGAGAAAGGGAGGCTAAGGGAGGAGACAACAAGGAGAGACCAAAGGAAGTCTGTCTAAAGACCGACTGGGTAGGTGACGACCAAGGAGGCAAACCACGGCCCATCTCCCCTATAGCTAAACCAGGTAGCTCCATCGGGCATCAGACACAATAGTTCAGTCTCAGTACATTGAGAGAGGAGAAAAGGAGAGACATAAATAGAGGGAGGATGCGGGAAGAAACGACAGGAGAGACAAAAGGAAGTCTGTCTAAAAACCGACTGGGTAGGTGACGTCCAAGGAGGGAATCCCCGGTCTGTCTCCGCCTATAGCTAAACCAGGTAGCTCCACCGGGCATCAGACAAAATAGCTAGATCTCAATTGACGAGGGAAAATTCACAGATAAACAGGGTGGGGACTAAGGGTCAGGGCAGGTGAGGGCAAAGGTCAGTAGCAGGAGAGTGGAGAAGAGTAGAGAGGAGAGGGGTAGGGGTAGGGGGAGGAGGGAGGTAAGGTCAGGAGAGACGCCGGAGGGTTAGTTGTGGCCGTCATGTTAGACGTTGTCTTGCTTCTTAAGCGCTTCTAATTGCAATTGTTACTGTCGGAGTTCTTTGCGCAACATTCCTAAAGGGCCCCGGTCCTCCACGCGGCCAGGCAATGATAATCAGGGCTTCCGCGCAGCTTTCCAGTTGTAGGTGGTTCTCTGCTCGCTATTTAAATTTGATAGCTAGTCGTTAAGGGGGGACTCCCAGATATGCAATTTGCTTTGCTGTGGAAGCGACCATTAACTCTGCCAGTGCTGGTTTCAGTGAGAAGTAGGCTGGTTGTGCACACCCTGATTGCGGCTGGTGCCTCCTGTACGGAAATGTCCTTTTGGGTGAGCCGTTTCCACTTCTGAAATCTCTGGTCCCCCATTTGTCATACCTGTGGGGTAGTATAGCATGCTCCGAGGTCGTTACTCTGCCATGCACATTAACACATCCGCTTGTCTCTCCGTTAGGAGGCTGTTCAAGGGAGCCTGTTCTTCGAATCTTATGACTGATGGCAAGTCGGTTGAAGGGCTGTGGATACGGATTTAATTACAACTGCCACAGTGACAGATTATATACAGCGAAGTTCAACTGCAACATTGTGGAAGTGACAGTGCAAGAAGCGGCACGGTGTTAGCTAAAGTCCTTAGTACATCTGCGTGAGTCCCGAGGACATGCGGTTTATATCCTCAGAAAGGCTAAAACAATGTGAAACTGGTTTCTAAGACTTACACTATTACCTTCCTTGCCAATTGATATCAGGCTGTCTCTCAAGAACTGACATAACCACCTGTGGTCGTGGGCGGTCGTCTGGCTGGAAAAGCAGGCAAGGAGGCCGGATATAGCGTGCAATAGTGTGGTTTAATATATAT
This sequence comes from Lissotriton helveticus, assembly GCF_964261635.1. Taxonomy (NCBI): domain Eukaryota; kingdom Metazoa; phylum Chordata; class Amphibia; order Caudata; family Salamandridae; genus Lissotriton; species Lissotriton helveticus. The sequence continues at coordinate 1,245,859,486 of NC_136059.1, read as the reverse complement.
ACTGAGAGTCCTGATAACGTAGTCCAAGAGGGGTGAGGGAGGAAAGAAACCAAAGAAACTGAATCTTGCGCGGTGGGTGGTTGGTAAGGCAAGGACGGATTCGAAGGGGTCCGGGTCTTGGGGTGAAGAGTTGGTCTTGGAGTGTCGGTCCGGGTCTTGGGTGAAGGTCGGGGTCTCTGATGATGGTCTGGGTCTCGGGATGGGTGTCTGCTCTGCCTCGGGGAGTCCTCCGGAGGGCGGTAAGAGAAGATAGAAAGGAGCCGTTAGTCCCACCGTAAAGGTATATACACACCACTACCAGCACCGGGTCGTGAGGGCTTGAAATAGAACCGTGAGGGGAGACGGGTATCGGGTTTCAGGGCGCCGGGGTTCAGACAAAGTAAAAGATGCTAGTGCAGCAGTGTGAATCGTGTCGGGGGGGGGTGGTTAGTATCCTAGGGCTATGTACAACATGGGTGCTTTACAATTATTCACAGTGAGCTGTCAAGGTTAGCGTGCCTAAATAGTGCACAGTAGGGAAGACAAAATGCTCTAAACTATGTACAGGCACTTAAGGTGCAACAGAGAGGCTAGGTGCTACTCACGCGCTCCGCCGCAACTCTCCGGGTGAGTTGCGGCCGCTCTTCAGCTTCCTCCTGGGGACTCCACCAGTCCTCACACCACTCGTCTGCTTCTCCGTTCTCTCCGCTCTCTTCCTCCTCGCCAGTCGCAATCTCCTGCCACGATCTTCCGACGCCTTCTGGTCCTCTGCTTCCGTCTTTTCTCTCTCCTGCCGGCGGCGGGGAGGCTGGACTTCCGGGGTCAGGCGGGAGTGCTTCCGGTTCTCGGGCTTCCCGGGTTGGTTCCTGCAAAACAGAGAGGGGAGGGGATTCTGGAGTCATGGATGCTGCCGCTGTAGGATCCGTCGGGAAAGGTGAGAGTCTGAGTGGTGGTAGTCCGGGTGGTTTACTTGACGGTGTCCCCGGGGTCCTTTCCCGAGGGGCCATTTCACACCACCCAAAGAGGAAAAATTGTCCGGGGTTGTTTTTGTGCTAGATATGATGGGCCTGCACACGCAGATTTACTGTATCAAGTCAATTAATCATTATGGCATGGTCAAGTAGACATACCATTTTCTTCAAGTTCTATTTTTCAGTTTGTGTTGCCATTGGCGTTGATGTAGTGGATCTTCTCCGTTTCCCTTGTTTATGTTTTTTAATATAGTTGCTACATTTTTAGTAGTTATGAAATTTAATGTAATTATTTTTTGTGATTTTTAATACCATAGCGGGTTGTGGGTTTTTGATTTCAATTTCAGGTTTGAGTTGTGGGGTTTATAGGGGTACAGGGTGGGAAGTAATGTAATTGTAATTTATTAAAAATTATTTGTTAATTCATAATATTTAATTGATAATTAATTATGTTAATTGTGTACATTTTTTTGTTTTAGGTGCGGGTTGTTGGGTTTATAGGGGTACAGGGTGGGAAGTGACTTAATTCTAAATAATTAATAATTAGTTGGTAAGTAATATTAATGACTTAATTGATAATTATGTTAATTGTGTTATTTTTTATTATTTTTTATTTAGGTGTGGGATGTAGTGTTTATGAAGGGTACAGGGTTGGAAGTAAATCAATTATAAGTAATTCATATTTAGTTTTTAATTAATAATAATTGTCAATTGTGCAATTACATGTTTTTACTTATATTTAAGGTGTGAATTGTGGGTTTTGTAGGTGTATAGGGTTGTATTGGCTCAGGGTTGAGAATCGTGTAAAGTTCAAAACCCTGAGCTACATGTTTAAAGTGAAGTCTGGCAATTCCCCTCAATATCTAAGGGCCATCGTCCATCCCTATACACCTGCACGTTCACTCCGTTCCTCTACCCAGGCCAAGTTTTCAGTCCCTAAGGTTAGAGTGTCTCGTATGGGAGGTCGGTCTTTTGCTTACCTGGGTCCTCATCTGTGGAACTCGCTCCCCCCATTTCTTAGGGATGAAACGATTTTCAGCAGTTTCCGTAAACATTTAAAAACCTGGCTGTTTAACCAATAATCTTCAGCTAATCTGGGTTGTTTTCTTTTTCCTGTCTAGCGGCGCCGGGAAACCTTTTTGGTAGCTGTGTTCCTTATAAAATTAAAAGACATTTTAAAAAAAATTAAAAAAAGTTAATTTTAATTAATTTAAAAATCTTTTTTAATGATATTAATTATTAAATTGATAATTATGTTAAAAAAATGTGTTAAGTTACATTTTTGGAGTGTGTTGTGTGTTTTGTAGGGGTATACTGTGGGAAGTAAATTAAGTATAATTAAGTAATAATTTGTAATGAATGATAATTCATTTATTAATAAATATTTATGTTAATAGTGTAAATAATTTGTTTTTTAAAGTTACATTTTAGGTGTGGGTTGTAAGTTTTGTAGGGGTATAGAGTGAAAAGATACTAAAATAAAATTATTTAAAAAAATATTCGTGGATTATGAACTAATACTTAAATACAATTATTTATTTAAATTACAAATATGTTTTATTTTAATTATTATAATATTTGTAGTTATTATGATATGTATTTAACATTGCAATATGTATTAAAACATTTTATATAAAATATATTTGTATTTTTTCCATATTTATATTTTTTTGTTTACTATGTTTTTACAATTATTTTGTGTTGAAGAACATTTCTTTGTTTCTAATATTGCACTGACTGGAGTGGGAATAGTACATTTTACCCCTCCACAGTCCAATACTCTCCTATTGTTCCACTCATTGGAGTGGGATTAGAAAATATTATTCCTCCACAATGCAACACTTTCCCTACTGTTGTACTTATTGGAGTGAGAATAGTACATTTTACCCCTCCGCATTCCAACACTTTCCCTACTGTTGCACAGAGTGAAGTGGGAATAGTAAATTGTACCCCTCTGCAATTCACCACTTTTCCTACTGTTTCACTGACTAGTTTGGGAATAGTAAATTTTACCTCTCCGCAATCCAACACTTTCCCTACAGTTGCACTGATCGGAGTGGGAATAGTAAATTTTACCCCTCCACAATCCAACACCGTCCCTACTGTTGAAGTAATTGGATTAGGAATAGTAAATTGTACCCCTCTGTTATCCAACATTTTCTCTACTGTTGCACTGACTGGAGTGGGAATAGTAAATTTGACCCCTCCGCAATCTAACACTTTCCCTAATGTTGCACTCATTGGAGTGGGAATAGTAAGGTTTATCCCTCCGCAATCCAACACTTTCCCTAATGTTGACATTATTGGAGTTAGAGTAGTAAATTGTACCCCTCTGTTATCCAACACTTTCCCAACTGTTGCACTCATTAGAGTGGGAATAGTAAATTGTACCCCTCCGCATTCCAACACTTTCCCTACTGTTGCCCAGAGTGCAATGGGAATAGTACATTTTACCCCTCCGCAATCCATCACTTTTCCTACTGTTTCACTGACTGGAGTGGTAATAGTAAATTTTACCCCTCTGAAATCCAACTTTTTCTCTACTGTAGCACTGACTGGAGTGGGAACAGTAAATGTTACCCCTCCGCAATCCAACACTTTCCCTACTGTTGACGTTATTGGAGTTGGGATAGTAAATTTTAACCCTCTGTTATCCAACATTGTCTCTACTGTTGCACTGACTGGAGTTGGAATAGTAAATTTTACCCCTCTGCAATCCAACACTTTCCCTACTGTTGAAGTTATTAGAGTTGGAATAGTACATTTTACCCCTCTGTTATCCAACACTTTTTCTACTGTTGCACTGACTGGAGTGGGACTAGTAAATTTGACCCCTCCGCAATCCAGAACTTTCCTTACTGCTGCACTTATTGGAGTGGGAATAGTAACATTTATCCCCCTGCAATCCAACACTTTCCCTACTGTTCCACTGACTGGAGAGGGAATAGTACATTTTACCCCTCCGTAGACAAGCACTTTCCCTACTGTTGAAGTAAATTCTACCCCTCCACAATCTAGCCCTTACCCTACTGTTGCACTGACTGCAGTGAGAATCGTAAATGTTGCTCCTCTGCAATCCAACACTTTCCCTACTGTTTCACTGATTGGAGTGGAAATAGTACATATTACCCCTCCACAATCCAACACTTCCCTACTGTTGTTGCATTGACGGGAGTGGGAATAGTGAATTTGACCCCTACGCAATCCAACTTTTTCTCTATTGTTGTATTGACTGGAGTAGTAATAGTAAATGTTACCCCTGTGTGATGTAACAGTTTTCCTACTGTTGTGTTGCGTGCAGTGGGAGTAGTAAATTTTATACATCTGTGGTAGAACACTTTGCCTACTTTTCTATAAACTGTAATGGTAATAGTATATGTACTAAATGTAAAATTACATAACTACTTTATATTGTTACAATCTATATTATGTGTTTGCTTGTTTAAACTTATAATTAGGAATTAATATTTTTAATGTGTACAATAGTTTTACAAAATTGTAAGAAACTTATGCTGTGTACTTTTTTCTTTTATTTAAAATGTTTTTTTTCTTCAAAATATTTTATGTTATTGGTATATGTATATATAAATATTTGTTATAATATTACATGATTTGAAAAATTCTTAAATTATAATATAAATTAAAATTATTAGTTTAATAATAGTTTTTTAATTAAATATATGTAAGTATATATATTAATATATATGTTTCTTTAACTTTTTTTAAAAGTGTATTTGTTATGTTTGCAGAAATATATATTAAATCTATTTTATTTCTATTAAATTGTTATTACTATTTAATATATTTATAATTAAATGTATATATATATATTTAATAAACGATATTTAAAACGATATTAAAACGATATTAATGACAATGATATATATTTTTTCTCAATATTTTTGTACTTAGCATTATAAGGATATGATGACGATATTTTTGGTCATGATTTTTCGGTATAGCGATATTTTCATAGGCGAAATGTTGTCAGTGAACCATGGAAAGCAAGAGAGATTCCATCTGCCTGGGCTTGAATTGACAAGGAGTAGAAGAAACGCCTTGGTTGTCCACTTATCAAATTTGATTTTAGACACAAAGGGGCCGATAACGATGTTGGTCGGAAAGCCTCCGACCAGTGATCAGAGGCTTTCCGACCGACATCATGGTTTTCAATTCTGACCTTCAAATTACAACCGAGGCGGTCAGAATATAAACCTGCCGATCATTCTGGCTGGATTCTGAAAGCATTTCCTCTGTAGGGAATACGATGTCGGTTCCCGACAGCCTTTCCGTGCCGGCCTTTCCGACACAGAAATGTTGTCGGAAAGCAACTTTGGGGTACCCTATGGTGCTCCCCTGTAAATCCCTCCACCATGTGGCCGGCACATTGAGATGCTTGCCACAGAGATATAAACAAACTCTCATCTCTCGATGGGAGCTTGTGCTACGGCCGGTGGTTTATGGCCTTAGCACAAGCTGCCATAGAGAAATGGGACTATGCGACCCCACAGTGTGCAGTTGCATCATAATCATTTGGTCAGGACCGCCAGCTGGAGATCGGTCGGTCTCGAATACGTGATGGTGTCGGTCAGAGGCAACTCCAACCTACATCGTACTTGGCCCCAAAGTGTTGTAAATGCACATATTAGCAATACACCAGACTTGGGCAAATTGCTCATTAAATGAATCAAGCATGTACTGATCCCTGCCCCTTTTTTCAAAACTCTAGACACAGTCTTGTCGGACTTGATTTGGGGGAAGGGCCGGAGAAGGGTGTGGCTGATAAAGCTGCAGCTCGGGACAGACAGAGGAGGCATGGGGGCACCTGACTTTCGCGCCTACTGTTTTGCAAGTCAGCTGCAATGGCTCGCATACTGGCTGTCAGGGCGTAACCTACATGAGCTGGGATATACATCATAATCCTTGGCCTGAGGCACTCTCCATGCCCTACTGTTACCCCAAGGCAGGATTCCACCTGCAGCCCCCCCACTATTTTGAATAGTTCTAGCTTACTGGACAAGAGCATTACAATATACAAGCCAGCGGCTCCCATGTGCGCCCAACACCCCGCTGCTGGGGATCCCCTCACCCGCAGGGTTGATAACCGGGCGGAGCATACATAACTGGGAAAGGAAGGGTGTCTCCAGAGTAGGGACGATGTTTATGGAGGGTGTGTTGATGGGTAATGAGAATTTTGCTCAGGAGCAAGGAGTCCCGCGATCCCTATTTATCCTACATGCAGCTATAATTAAGTATGTGAAGAAGCACTGGGCACCGGATGGTATGGAGTCTCCTGCTCACAAGCTAGTCCATGCTTTATACCTGATGGGCGACAGTCGCCACCTGATAAGGTGGCTTTACAGAGGCATCTGCACGCATGCAGCAATCCCCCTCACGGCACTTAGAGAAAAGTGGGCTAGAGATTTTAGCAAGGACCTTTCAGACGAGGATTGGGTCTCTGTTCTTGACCACGCCAAGAGGGTGTCCTGTAATTCTAGATTTAAGTTCATACAGTACATGATTTTCCAGAGGGCCTACCTCACACTGCACCGATTAAACCGCATGTATCCTGAACACTGCCCAAGATGTCACGCACACGACGCTGACCTACTACACATGACGTGGACGTGCCCATGCCTGGCCGTCTTCTGGGACAAGGTTGCAAACATATTAGGAACTGTGACAGGGCCAGCAGAACAGTATATACTGGGGTTGCGTTGACGCTCTACGACACAGAAAGTACAGCTCAGGTTTGCAGATCTGGCCCTTAATTATCGCAAAGCGCTCCATTACTGTGAGGTGGAAATCAGCCTTACCCCCAACAGTACATAGTTGGCATGAAGAGGTTTTTATTTATTTATTTTTTTATATTTATTTATATTTTATAAGTTTTATATACCGCTAGCTAGACCCGGGGTATCAGAGCGCTTTGCATACATAGGTGCATAACATAGCATGACAGAGGGACGCATACAGATAAAAGCCAAACATTATAAGTAGTCTTACATTGCATAGCAGGACATAGCGGTGCATGAGGATATAAGCAACACATTATAATTTGGCATGCAGTGAAGGATAGAGGGGGAGCTCACGAGGTTGAAAACAGTCCAATCTCCACTTATCCATGATGGACAAATAAGCAGGTAGTCAACTAGGTTATTGGAGTCTTGGTTCGTTGACTAGGACGGCAAGGTATTTCTTGAGGAGAATGAGTTTCAGGTACATTTTGAAGCACGGGAAGGAGGGATTGCATCTGAGGTCAATCGGAAGTGAGTTCCATATCCTGGGTACGTTACCAGAAAAGGATCGGGATTGAGTGTTTGTCTTTTTGAATTTCGGAGGGAATAGAAGAAGTGAGTTGGAACTTTTCAGAGATCTGAACCTTCCAGCTTTGACCAGTTTGCTGTTAAGGTAGTTGGGGGAATGTGAGTGGAGGGCTTTGTGTGTGATTCAGGCCAATTTGTAGATCTATCTGCCTTCAATAGGTAGCCAGTTGAGGGAGTGGAGGGACGGTGTGATGTGATTAAACCTTCGAACCCCCTTATGAGTTGAGCAGCCATGTTAAGGACTGACCTTAGAGGGGTTAGGTGATCTTTGGGGGTCCTGTAAGGATGGCGTTTCCATAGTCTAGTTTGAATAGGACTAGGGATTGAACAACAATCTTGAAATAGTCTTGGGGAATGAAAGGTTTCATTTTCTTCAGGTGTTTTAAAGAGTACAGCGCACTTTTTGTAGAGTTTTTGATGTGGTCCTTCATCGATAAGTTCTTGTCCAAGGTAATGCCTAGTGACTTAACCAAGTCGGTATAGCGAGGAAGTGGTTACTTTTTGTAGCAAACAATATTAATTCCGTTTTGTCTGGGTTCAACTTTAAGTGGTTTGCGTTAAACCAGGATTGTATTTTGGTTAGTATGACATTGAGGTGTTGAATGTCACTAGGTGATTTGATTTTGTAGTAGAGTTGAGTGCCATCTGCGTATAGGTGATATTTAACTCCTGCTTCTTTCAGAATGATTGTAAGGGGTTCGATGAAGAGATTGAAGAGGGCAGGGGAGAGGATCGAGCCTTGAGGGACCCCGAGTGTGACTTGTGTTGGCTTAGACAGACAGGAGTTGATTTTAATTTGTTGAGACCGGTGCTGGAGGTAGGAAGGGAACCATTTTAGTACCATGCCATCAATGCCAGAACGGCCCTTCAGAGTCTCAAGTAAAGCTAGGTGATTAATTGTGTCAAAAGCCGCAGATAGGTCAATAAGGATGAGAAGACAGGCTTCACCTTCATCTAAGGCTCTGTGTATATCGTCCAAAATATTAAGCATAGCTGTTTCAGTGCTACACTCTTCCCTGAAAGCTGATTGAAAGGTGTCGAGGAGGTCAAAGTCATCAATATGTTTGTTAAGTTGTTGGAGAATGCACCTCTCTAAGGTTTTGGCTAGGAACGGGAGGTTGGAGATAGGTCTGAGATTGTTGAGATTATTAGGGTCGACTCCTGGTTTTATGAGTATGGGTGTGATTTGTCCTAATTGAAGGGAGTCTGGTACACAGCCAGATGTGAGAGAGGAGTTGATGATCTTAGTCCAGAAAGAGGTAATGATGTGGTTGAGTTTTTGTACAATAGTGGCTGGGAGGGGGTCCTTAGTGTGGGAGGTGGGCTTTAAGCTCGCAATTATATACCTCGTTTTCCGATACAAGTTCGAAGTTCGACCAATTCGCATCATTTTTCAGTTGGCAGCGGACCTGGTTGTCCTTGGTATGAACTAGATCTGCTTGGTCAAGGGCAAGTAGTGGGGGCAGGTTGAGGTTGAAGATGTATTGAGGTTTGGATGAAGGATTGCTCAATTTTTGTGATCTTGTCTGTGAAGAAGCTGGCAATTTCTTTGCATCGATCCTTGGTTGCTATAATTTCATGCGGGGATTCGCGGTTTTTGCCTTTTGACAATATTGAAGAGTTCTCTAGGTCTATTCTTAGCCTGGTCTAGTTGGCTGCGGAAGAATGAGGCCTTTTCTCTGAAGATGTGCTTTTTATATTCTGACCGAGCAGACCTAAGAAGTGCTAGGCGCCTCGTTGATGGGTCTGGTCTCCAAGTCCTTTCAGCCAGTCTGAGTTGTCGTCTTTCGGTATTGAGGTTCACATTGAACCATGACTTAGATTTGATAGATCTCAATTGTTTAAGTTTGAGTGGCGCAACTTAATCTAACACCTCCGTCATTATTGCGTTAAAGTGAGCTGTAAGGTCATCGGCCCATATAGTGGTAGGCTGAGACTGTAGATGGGCGTGTATCTTTGATTCAATTTTGGAGATAAGGACTTCATTGATCTTCCTGATCCAGTGCTTGGGTTTGTCGGATAGTATTGGTTGGTGTCTGACAGGTGAGTTGATATTAAACAAAATGAGGTGGTGGTCAGACCCGTCAATGGGCGAGATTGACCTCAGAGAGACTAGTTCATTACTGGTGATGATTGCGTCTAGAGTTGCTCCTTTGATGTGAGTTGGTTCATTGCAGAGTTGTTTTAGGTTGGTTATTTCAAGCAGGTAGGCGAGGTTCTGGACCATGGTGTCTTCTGTGTTGTTCAAGTGGATATTGAAGTCACCCAGGAACACGTCTTTCGTGTCTGTTAGGGAGAAGCGTATTATTAGGTCGTTTAGTTCTTCGGCGAAGTGGGTGCACTTTCTAGGGGGGGTGGTAGATGGTGTGAAATTTGATGGGGGTTTTGCCTTTGACTGGAAGTTTGATGCCAAGGTACTTCAGAGTCAGGTATTCAGCAGGTTTTAACGCGGTGATCAGAATACCTTCTTTGTGGACGATTGCTAGCCCTCCACCTAATTTGAGCGGTCTGTCCTGTCTAATGATGTTGTAACCTGGAGGGGAGAGTAGGTCAAGAATGGGGTTGGAGTGATCATTGAGCCAGGTTTCTGTGAGAAATGCTATGTCTATTTCTTCCCTAAGCATAACGTCAGCAATGTTTGTGGCGTGTTGTACTGCTAATCTGCAGTTGAAGAGAATGCAGGATAAATGGCAGGACGTTATAACGTCGGGGTGCATTAAGGATAGAGGTGTATTGTGTCGGGGATCTGAGCTTGATTAGGTCGATGAGCCTGCCTCCCCAAAGGAATGGTGGGCCATGGGGGGTCGGATGGGCCACGGAAGCAGTTGTGTGGGGAGGAGGAGTGTTACTACCCGGATAGCATGAGAAAGGTGGCTTGAATACGTTGGGCCGGTCTAGTTGTAGATGTAGGATGACGGCAGCTAGGGCATCGATTATTTGCTCCATTCTGGTCAGTTGTTGGGTAAGGGAGTTAAAAGAGTAACTAGTCTTTGGAGGGGGCAGCGTATGACTAGGGTGTGTAGAAAGAGAGAGTGCTGGGTTCTGGGAATGAACGGAAACATTGGGGGTAGGCGTAGGGATAGGTTGAGCGTGTTGAGTTGGATCATTGATGTTTCCAGACTTGATGTAAGGAGGAGGTGTTGTGGGACTATGGCCAAAGGGAGGAGGGTGAGCAGAGGTCTGGCAGGGGTCCGAGTCCAGGGATTGGCAGTGATATTGGTGGTGGGGGTGAGTTGGGCATGTGGTCTTGGGTTGGAGGAAGGAGAGTGAGTAATGCTTTGGAGGAGGTCAGCATCCGAGGGATTATTGGTGCCGTTGGACCTGGGGATGTTTATGGCAGATGGAGTAGGGTCAGTGTTGGAGTTGGGGGTAGGTCGTGAGAGTAGAGCCGAATCTACTGAGGTCAGGAGGGTGTGGCTGTATCGATTCCCGTAGTGGGGAGACTGCAGTTTGTGTCCGATCTGTCTGGTTTGAGAACAGTTTTGCGGTGTTTCTTAGCAGTGTGTTTAATGGTCCTGGTGGGATTAGTGGATGTCGTGATAGTGGGTGTTTGCCGGCGTAGTGTGATAATGGGGGTAGTGAGGTTGTAATGAGTGATGGTGGATGTCCATGAGTCATTGAGTGAGTCGGGCGATTGGCTGTGTTCTGGGACATTTGTCAGGGTGGAGGTCTGTGAGATGTAGAGTGGATCGGCTGGGGAGGGCGGCTGGCATTGTTCTGGGACATTTGTCGGGGTGGGGGTGGTAGGGGAGGATGGGTTTGATGGTTCTGTTGCGTCAAAGAGGAGAGTAGTGAAGGGAAGTGACAATCAAATATGGTGAAGTGCGGGTCCGTGGCCAGTATGAGAATGTTTCCTGTTCTGAAGATGGAAATGGTGAGTTCCCCTTTAGATTTTTTCGCCATAAGGCATATTGACAGACTTGGTGACTCAGAAGTGCAGATGTGGGGTGTTTTTCCACTTTGTCGGATGGTTGGTGTAGAAGACGAAGTCCCTTTTCGTCTTGCCGTTAGTTGTGGTGTGGTAGTTGTCTACTATGAGTATTTCCGGGTACTGTTTTAGGGTTCTATGTTTGAAGTTCTTTTTAGCATAACTGGACAGATTTTCTGGGTAGATTATGGACCAAGAGTTGGGTCCATAACGCCTGAGTGCTGAGTTTAGGGGGGGGTTTAGCGGGCGCATGGTTTGCGATATAGAGTTCCGGTTCTAGGTGACTCGGGGTTAGGTGTTGGTCTTGATCTGATCAATAAGGAAGGTGTTCAGTTAAACAAGATACATTCTATCTATCCCAGTTTACTTCATGTAGCTTCTTTGAGAGATGTTTTACTGGCAGATGTATGAGTAGGGGGCAAGAAGGTGACTTTATCATGTACACCTTTGTGTAACTTGGTTGAGAATTGTTTATCTTTGCATTACCTTTGCATTACACTTTCATAATCCTTTAATGTTGTATAGGTTCAATGCCTTCCATGCAGGTTCACAGGAGAGCTTTTCAAAAGTCTCAATATAAAAAATAGATCAGAAGCCAAATTCAGTTTGAGTTGCACAGTGTCATAACACAGGTTAAGTGGTTGACTACCCAGTGTAAGGGGCAGAAAAGTCTTTAGCGGAACTGCTTTGTTGCAAGGATTGAAGACATACAGTTATACACTGTATTAAATACATCTTTCACTGTGGTTGGTTAGAGGCAGAGGATTTCTATCCGGGCCCAGACCCAATGAAAGTACCTTCTGGGTATCACTGGGCCTTATAGAACTGAGGGTTACGCTGTCCAAGATGGCCCCCACCTCGGTAGATGCAAATGAAGGAGGGCTTGAAATCCGGTAGTCCTTTTTCAATTTCTGTTGTAGAGGGCCTCAGGGACAGTAGTCTCTTTTTTTATGTCCATGAACAAATTGGGCAAGATCAGAGAGGAAGGGGACGGAAAGCAAACCCAAGATGGAGGTCATGGGTTCTTCAGGTGTCCACAAGGACTCTGTGAGCAGTTACAAACCACCATGTGGTGCGCTTCGGAGGTGCATAGCTGCCAAGGTTTCAGATTGCTGTGTGTGACATTTTCATAATTTCAGTGTAATTATGAGTGACATTTGAACGAGTATGAGTGACACTTTCTCACGAGCAAAATCAAGCAATGTAGATGACGGAAACATATAAATATTCAAAATTACACCCATTTGAGCAACAAGAAATTCTAAGAAGATCTTAAAACTGCTGCAAAGCACCAGAATTGGAAGTGCACTAACCAGACACAGACTGCGTGACTTTAGTTCTCAGTAACAGAGGGCAGACAGGCACTGCAGCTGCTCAGATTTCATTGATCATTCATGACTGCATGCTAGCCGAAAAGCTAATTTTATAGCTTAGCGTAGCAAGTGTAACTGGGAGATTAAACCATCACTCAGTCTTTCCACTGAGATGAGACACTCTTCTAGCTTTGCCATTTATAGGATGACCACTTCCATGATAATTGTACTTGTTACAATTGCTGCCTCTCTGCTTGACAAAACATAAATGCTGTGTGCTACTGTTTACCTTCTGCGCAGAGCGCTAATGGACTGCTTCCTCCCATCACTTCTCTTGCACTCTTGTGAGCAAAATTAAGCAATGCAGTACATAGAAAAAGAAACATATCAGAAATTACACCCACTTGAGCAACGAGAAACTCCAAGAAGATCTTGAAACTGGTGCAAAGCACCTGATCTATGCAGCATCCATTTCAACCCTCTGCCCTACTTTATGGTGATTAAAAACTGCTACTAGGCAAAACTCTGATCTTTCTCCAACAGGAACATTATTTATCAGTTAACTTTGATGTTTTTATTGTGGGAAAACTGCTGGACCCACAAGTAACTCTTCAGCAGGATCTTTTACACCCATAAGTTATGACTAAGCAAAGCACCTCCCCCCTCAACTCAGCTGCAGCTGAACCATAAGAAACAAAAGGATCTCTGTGGTAAAACCAATAACCCACTGAGCTATCTACATAAAATGCAGTTCGGTTCTTTGCTGAAGGCATGTTAACCCTCTGCACTACTATATGATGAGTCATCTCGAAACTGCCACTAGCAAAAACACTGATCTCTCTCCAGCAAGTCTTTGACTTACTAATAGTGTAAGTGCTGGGGGAAATGCCTGCTGCCTCAGGCAGGTACCAGTCTATGGAATCACAATATCCTGGGCTAAAACAGACACTGTGTCCATGGGCGCTGCCTTCTTGGCTGTGACGGTACACCCCCAGCCCCAACCTGCATAAAGAAAAACAGTGGGAAACTGACAGATCTTGCCACTCATAAAAAATGAAGACGACTTAAATATGGATTGTGACTACATAAATGTTCAAATATTAATTCAATTGTACTCGATTGTTATCATAAAACTCGTTTCAATAAGGAAAACAATCAAAAAGCAACTTCTATAGAATCATTGTCTGTGGTGTCATATAACTATTAAAACAGCTCTCCTTTTTCATAATGAAACCCTTAAGCCTGTATGAATTAAGCAATTCTAAATTGTCTTTTCTGATAGAAACATTTCATTTGCAACTTCCCATTACATGAACGGTTCGGTGAGAGAGAGACCTTACATTAAACAGTTTCGCATGAGAAACGTCAGCTTTCATCTACACACTTGGTAGAGAGCTTCTGCAACAGCCGGCCCACAAATCTGCCGTGAATCTTTATTTTCTTGCGCACAGAAAAATTCACGATTGCACATGGGGCTGAAGCAGGACCATGATCAGAAGATCGAGTTAATCTTGGCCTCACATCCAAACTTTTTAGACCATGGATGGCGAAGCCTGGAGGGCAGAGAGCTCAAAACAGCTTTCAAAATGCAGATATACCTCAGAGACAAAAGGACAAACTGCTCGAACCTTTTGATTAAGTGTGTACACGGAATTCTTTTAAGAGCAGGTCATGATCCAAAAGAATGTACATTTTGGCGTACGTACACACAGCTGACACTTCATATCTAGCCTTCATTCTGTCATTGTACAGAACACGTATTGAAGCGAATAAAAATGATAATACACAGACTGCTCATACAGGCCCGACTGCTCATACAGGCCCGACAAGAAAACGTATCTACCCCCAAGGTGTGCTACAGCCAGTGGCAACCACTGCTGAGGGCAGCCCGCGCCCCTGAGAGGGGCATCTGAGTACACTTACTTTATCAATTATGAACTTCACAGAGACTGCTGTGTCTCTGCGTTCCGGTCGGTCCAGCGGCCGCGGCGTAATCCACACTGGCACCCGCGTGGCAGCACAGCACACCACAGTGCATGATGCAGTCTTCTCCCGCAGGCCACAACTGCTGACTGACTCGGCCCCTGACCGGCGGGCCGCACTTCATAGTTTGTGTCCGCGGCGATCGTCACCAGGATGTTGATGTCGCCTCTGATGATGCGCCGCGGCAGCCATGAAAGAGTGAAGTCAAGTGAGTGACTAGTCAAGCCACTCGATGCTCGCCGCCTCCCGCTGGTGTAAGCGAGTTTTATTGCGCAAATAGCAGCGCACCACTACCAGGACTCGACTCTTGAATAGCCCGCCACTTCTCTGACCTGCCTACCACCTTAACTCACTTCCTCTTCATCCAGGACGTCAGGAGCTAAGAGGCCGCAACCAATCCCAGGCCCCCCAACGGGTCCCCAGCAGCCAGTAATAACCACTGCAAAGGGCAGGCCCCCGGGTCTGATGAGAGAGTGTGAGTCACAGTGGCGTTTGAAAGCCGCGCTGCGGCAGGAAATGCAGCCTGGCAACAGCGGAGGTAAATTGTAACATTGTGGCACTCGGACTCCAGAGCTGAGCAGTCAGATATTTAACTATTAACTTACTGTACCAGAGCGCTGCTGCTGCAACGCAAGTCTCTTGGAAGCAGCAGAGCCGGCGCACAGATGCTAAAGAGGGCGCCGGCGCGTAGCCAGTTTCAGACTGGCATGATTCAAAATGCGTGACAATGCATTTCAGTGCGGTGATGCGGAACACCACACTGAAATGCGTTAGTGTCACACCTGAAGCGTGACACTTGACAGGCATGCGCCAACATATTAATGACCAGTGTCCCATCTCAATCACGGAGCAGGCGGCGGAGGGAGAACATCCTGGGAGCCCTCTGTAGCAATCAAAGGCCGGGGCGCGCTGCGGGAAAGCCGATTCACCCAGCTGCTGCAGGGTCGAGATTCCAAGGACGCAGCACAGCTCCGGAGTTAGAGGGGGTCCCAGGGGAGTGATTTCGCCAGCAGGGGTCGGTTTCCAGTGGCCCGGGTGCAATCAGTCTTGGGGAACCTAGACTGCTTAAATGCACCCGCCGGACTCAACAGTATCAGCGCCCGGATTCGGTCGTATCCAGCACAGCTCCGGAGTTAGAGGGAGTCCCAGGGGAGCCATTTCGCCAGCAGGGGTCGGTTTCCAGTGGCCCGGGTGCAATCAGTCTTGGGAGCCTAGACTTCTTAAATGCACCCTCCAGACTCACCAGTAACAGCGCCCGAATTCGGTTGTATCCAATCTGCTCACAGGATCGACTTAGTCTCCAGGGAATATCAATGTATTTTTCGGGCATCCGGGTCCAATGCAGGGAAAGTGGCAGCACACACGTCCATAAGCCTCGTTGCGACGATGTGACCGTCCACTCCCTGGTCAGCATCAGTATAGGGGGAACTTTGACGTCGTAGACAGCTACTGGACAGAGTGCCAGATTTCCGCAAAGCCTAGACTGTCCTCTTTACGGCGGTGTCAAGCATATGGGTGGGCATGTGGGCCTTAATGGGGATTTTCACATAAAAGTGATCCCTAGCCCAGGAGCTACTTCGCAGAGCTCCAGCCCAGCGCCCATCTTGGTTGTAATAAGATGGGGAAGAGCAGAGATTGCAGTTATTCGTAGGGAGGAGTACAGGGGGTTACGGAAAACAATGATCTCCATGGAATGGGACTTGATGCCGGAAACTCTTAAAGCCACCGACTTCTCAACACTATAACACACATTAGGGTGCGAGCCCACCCCTAGCTCGCAATTATGGATGGTGCCCCTGTGCCCACAAGGAGCACGGCTCGTCGGGAGAATCACACACATTCCAAATGGCTTAGCACGCAGATGCCATTCAGACGGAGTTGTATTCTTTGCCTTTGTGGTCCAATCTTGAGATGATCCAGAAGGGGGAGGTGGGAAGGTGGCCATGGGTAGTTTAGCTGTTTCACTGTAATTGTTGTCTATCTGCCTGCATATGATACATGGCACTACGTGCGTACTAGAATATAAACTGTCATATTAGCTTATAGATTCTACTCGGTTTGTAAACTGTACGCATGGAGAAGCTCACTTATACTTTGCCCCCTGTGGGGTTTATTGTGAACCTTATGTATCAAAGAATTGTATGATGTGCTATGCATTGAGAAAATCAATAAAGTATGTTTAAAAAAAATAATAATGAATCAAGCATAATATTTGTTGTAAAGCAAGCGGACATGAAACATTATTACACTTCACATGGCAGCGAGGTGACTGGTGCTCAAGTGTGGCAGAGTAGTGTCTTTAAGAGCAAACATCCTTCTGTAGTAGGGGATCTCTGTGTATAGTCATAATCTAGTGAATAGTCCCGCCCATGTGCGTGGACCCCGGAGCAATCAAAAATAATCTCTTACAGTGTCAAAAAATGCAGAAAATGCATAGACACTTAAGAGAGAATTTAAAGACAGATAATGCAGCCAAAAAGGCTACACTGTCCAGTACTTCAACTAGAAATTCCACCATAAAATCCACAAAACAGCAAAGCCTGTACAGATTTCCCTTGCTTAACAGCAAAATCCCTCAGGAATGATAGAGAGAAGAACCTGGACAGACAAGCCCCATAGGCTGCCATTATGTGGCTTAATTAGGATACTGTGCCTTTAAGGAACCTTCCAGAACCTTCTCTCAGTATCCCAGAATGCATAGCAGGTCCAACTTAGCCTCAGTTCTTTTTTCCGGCTCCTGCAAGCAGGACCCTGGAGCATTGAGCTCTCCCTTTTCAAGGGTTTTTGTTAGTGTTTTACACTAATTTCGATTTTTGGTACTTTTAAAGTACTTTGGTGACTTTCTTTCTGTGTTTCTGCACTCTTTTTTGTCCATAATGCCTGCATTATTCGACAAATGCCCTGAGTGCTCAAGAAAGAAGGCCAGGTCAGACTCCCATGAGGTCTGTATTCTCTGCCTTCCCTCTTCCCACATTCCTGAGGAGTGTGTGATCTGCAGAAGCTTCTCTGGAAGGACCCTGAAGGAGAGGAAGAAGATCAGGCTTCAGGGACTTGAGGAGAGAAAGTTGAAGGCACGAGGTGGGTCAGGAGGGGCTCCTTCTACCCTTGCTGAGGCCTCTGGGGGGCTCCCCAGGGGCAGGAAGACCAGCCCTCGCCCAAGATCTCCGTCTGGGTCAGTTGCGCTGACCACGACGTCGAGGGGACGGTCAACGGCCAGTTCCAGGTCTCCCCAGGGCTCTGGGTCGAGAAAACGTCGCCCGTCGACGTCGAGGAACGTGTTCCGGCCGCCGTCGAAGCCGGTGTCGATATCCTCGTCGTCGCTGTCGGCGTCGAGTGGTCGACATCGGAGGGCCCGGCGTCGGCGCTCGCCGTCGAGGCGACACCGCCGTTCGCCGTCGAGGACATCGTCGTCGAGGGGATCCTCGTCGTCGAGGTCGCCGTCGAGACGGAAGGCGTCTCCGGCGCCGAAGAGGTCGACGTCGAAGCATTCCAAAAGACCGACGTCGAGACGGTCAAGGAGATCGACGTCGAGAAGGTCAGAGAGGTCGACGTCGAGAAGGTCCAAAGGGTCGACGTCGAAGCGATCCAAGAAGTCGACGTCGAGGCCGGCGAAGAGGTCGAGGTCGCCGTCGAGGCACCATCGCCCGTCGTCGAGGTTTCGTGGCTCGTCGATCTGGTCGGGGTCGACGTCGAGACGGAGACACGGTTCGACGTCGAGAAGTGTGATTCGGTCGACGCCGAAGGACCGTTCGACGTCGAGGGGACATCGGTCGTCGTCTGGGCACCGGTCTTCAACGTCTGGAGGTCCTAAGGACAGGCCCAGGACTGTGGGGGGCTCCCCACGCTCCGGAAGAGATGGTGGCTCGCCGGGAACGACGCATTCCGGGGTGGATACTCCGATGAAGCCTTCTACACCTCCTTCGCGGCCTGCTGTGCCGAAGGGTCCGCCTCCGAAGGCCCCTACCCCACCTCCGAAGCCGGCTCCGCAGACCCCGCGTCCGGTTGCTCCTCCACCCCCGGTCCCACCGAGGGCGGTGTCGATGCCTAAGTTTCCGACTCCTCCGAAGAAGACTCCTAAGAAACCTAGGACTCCTGACCCTGGGAGGCCGAAGGAGCGTCCGAGGCCCAAGAGGTCGAGGTCTCGCTCGGGGAGACGGGACAGATCAAGGAGTGGCCATGGATCTTCCTCACGATCCAGGCGTCATCACAAGAGACGTCGGTCCAGGTCACGTTCTCCATCTGGGACCCGTTCCTACTCGCCCACGCTGTCCGATTCGCCGGAGACTAGGGTGTCTCCGATAGACGATATAAGCACATTTCAGGAGGTTCTCCTGCGTGGAGCGGCGAAGTTGGGCATTGAGGTTGAAGCGCCTACGGCTTCTACCTCGGTGATATTTGAGACATTACACAAAAGGCACTTGTCTCGCCCCCTGTTACCTCTGGTGCCGGGGCTCCTTGAGCCCGCCGAACAGCTATTCCTGACGCCGGCAACGGTGAAGTCTGTACCTTTCAGGATCCTAAAAAAGTACAGGGCTCCGGACTCAGACCCAGCCTTCTTGAGGAAGGACCCGGTACCGGATTCGGTCATCGTGACTGCTGCACGGAAGCTTCATGCCACCTCCCCTGCGTCCACGGTGCCTCCGGACAAAGAGAGCCGTTGGATCGATTCTGCTGGTCGTAAGGCGTGTGGGACATCCGCCTCGTCCATGAAGGCCGCCAGTGACTCGGCTTTGCTGGGACGTTACGACCGGTCCCTGTGGGACTCGATGGAGCAGTTCGCAGACCTTGTCCCTCGAGACCGCAAGGAGGACTTTGTGGAGATCGTCCAGGAGGGGATGCTGGTCTCTAATCAGGCCATCGGCGCCGCAGCGGACATATCATTGCTGTCCGCGCACGGATATTGCCACGGGATTCACCAGAGACGCCACGCTTGGCTCAGGTTGACGTCATTGAAGCCGGAAGCACAGCAACGCGTGGCGAATCTCCCGTTTTCCGGAGATACCCTCTTCGGGAAACACGCGGATGATGAGATGGCCAGGATGAAGGCCGAAGCGGAGACCCTGACGGCAGTGGGCTTGGAGAAGCCCAAGGAAAAGAAACCCTTCCGACAGTACCAACGTCGGTTTGGGTCGCAGGGTCGTGGAAGGGGGCAGTCTGCTGGACAACATCAACAGCAGCAGCAGCAGCAGCAGTACAGGCGGCCCTTCCAGAAGCGACAGGGTGGTAGAGGTCGTCAACAGTCCTCTACCGCGACCAAGGGCCCGGCCGGGTCCCGTCCCTGAGCTGTTACTTCCCCCTCGTCCGTTACCCGCTCCGGTGGGGGGAAGCGTTCAATTTTTTCTGGCAGAGTGGAGAAAAATTACTCAGGACAAGTGGGTGCTGAATATTGTTTGCAATGGATACAGTCTACGTTTCACCAGCCCTCCTCCATCGATTCCTCCCGTCAGCTTGCAGTATCAACTGCGCGAGCTTCAGACGGAGGCGGACGTTCTGCTACGGAAAAGGGCGATCGAAGACGTACCTCTGTCTCAAAGAGGAAGAGGTCTGTATTCTCGGTTCTTTCTTGTCCGCAAGAAGGACAGAAACGAGTTCAGGCCCATTCTGGATTTGCGGCAGGCAAACAAGTGGATTCACAGAGAAAAGTTTCGCATGCTGTCGTTGCATCAGATCTACCCTCAGCTGCAACGAGGAGACTGGATGTGTGCCATAGATCTACAGGACGCATACTTCCACGTGCCCATTGCATGCAAACACAGGAAATTTCTGCGTTTTCAAGTCGGCACCAATCATTATCAATACACGGTGCTACCCTTCGGACTGAAGTCTGCACCCAGGACATTCTCAAAATGTATGGCAGTGGTAGCGGCACACCTGAGGAAGAACAAGGTGTTTGTCTACCCGTACCTGGACGATTGGTTGATCAAAGCCTCCTCCTTCTCGGAAGCTCAAGCACACTTCCAGAAGACGTGCGTTCTCTTGAACAAGCTGGGGTTGCACATCAACATGTCCAAGTCGGTCCCGATTCCGGTACAGTGCATCCAGTACTTGGGGGCCTCCATCAATACGCTGTCAGCAAGCGTGTCTCCTTCGGAAGAGCGACGTTTATCACTCGTTCGGAAGGCTCAGGCTCTCATGAAAACTCCGTCTACGACTGTGAGGACGGTGTCTTCTCTACTGGGATCGATGGCCTCTTGCATCTTTCTCACTCCTCACGCACGGCTACAGATGAGACCTCTGCAGGAGTGCTTGGAGGATCAGTGGGACCAGAGGAGAGGTTCTTGGGACGACAGGATACGACTGTCTCTACATGCTCTTCAGTCTCTAAAGTGGTGGTGCTCGAAGGAGAATCTCCTCAGAGGCGTTCCCTTCCACAAGGACATTCCCACACAGACCATCGTGACGGATGCGTCTCTCCAAGGTTGGGGGGCGCATTCCGGAGACCTGCAAATTCAAGGGACGTGGTCCCCGACGGAGTCCACGTACCACATCAATTTCCTGGAACTGAGAGCTGTTCACTTGGCACTGAAGGCCTTTCATCCGTCCTTTCAGACCAACTCTCTGCTTGTTCAGACGGACAACACGACAACGATGTATTACCTCAACAAGCAGGGGGGCTCGAGATCGCGCACTCTGTCGCAGGAGGCGCAGGCGATCTGGCACTGGCTTCTGGCTCGAGGACTGTCGATGACGGCCACCCATCTGCCAGGTGTGCAGAATGTTCAGGCAGACGAACTGAGCAGAATCGTGCAGGAAAACCACGAATGGGTCATACACGACGAAGTACTAGGAGAAGTCTTCGCAAGGTGGGGAACTCCAGACGTAGATCTGTTTGCCACCGCCGAAAACAGCAAATGCCGAGGCTTCGCCTCCAGGTACTACCAGCCAGGGACGCTGGGGAACGCGTTATGGATCAACTGGTCGAACAGCTTTCTGTACGCTTTTCCACCAATTCCCCTGATTCCGGCGGTTCTCATCAAGCTGTCTCAATCCAGGGCGAGAATGATTCTGATTGCCCCGGAATGGCCCAGACAGTGGTGGTTCACGGACCTGCTTCACCGATCTCTCCTTCCTCACATGAAGCTGCCGTGCAGGCCGGACCTTCTCACGAAGTTCGGGGGGCGGATGGTGCACCCCAACCTCTCGTCTTTGAGTTTGGCGGCATGGCTCCTGAAATAGTGCAATATGGCCATCTGAATCTCCCAGAGGATTGTATGGGCATACTGAAGGAGGCTAAGCGACCTTCCACTAGGACTTCCTATGCTTACAAGTGGAAGAGGTTTTGCATCTGGTGCAAGTCTAAGAACTATGACCCTACGTCATGCAAGGAAGATGTCATCCTTCCATATCTGCTTCATCTGGCGCAGTCTGGCCTTAATGTCCATTCCATTAAGGTTCATCTGGCTGCTTTGACTGCCTACAGGAAAGGCCCTTCACAGACTTCCTTTTTCCAGATCCCTGTGATCAAAGATTTTTTGGAAGGCTTGAAGAAAGTGTTCCCTCCTGTCAGGCTTCCTTCGCCTTCATGGGACTTGAATGTGGTGCTGTCCAGATTGATGAAGGAGCCTTTTGAACCCATTCATAAGGCTTCGTTGCAGCACCTGTCCTGGAAGGCGGCGTTCCTCGTGGCCATTACATCGGCCCGCAGGGTGAGTGAGATTCAGGCATTGTGTTGCCAAGAACCTTATACTGTATTTCATAATGCTAAAGTTGTTATGCGTACTCACCCTAAGTTTCTTCCCAAGGTTGTTTCTGATTTTCATATCAATCAGACTATCACTTTGCCTACGTTCTTTCAGAATCCTTCATCTCCGGCGGAAAGGTCTTTACATTCCCTGGATGTGCGGAGGGTGCTGAAGTTTTATCTTGATAAGACTAAAGATATTCGTAGGTCAGACCAATTGTTCATCAATTATGGCTCAGTCAGGACGGGTCTTGCTACCTCTAAACAGTCCATCTCTAGGTGGATTGTGTCCTGCATTCAGTTGTGTTACTGCAAAGCTAATAAGACCTTAGGGGGCAAACCTAAGGCTCATTCCACCAGGGGCAAGGCTGCTACGACAGCTATGCTCCGTAATGTTCCCATTGCAGAGATCTGCAAGGCGGCCACTTGGAAGTCGGTCCATACCTTTGCTAAGCATTACTGCCTGGACACTGATGCCAGGGCAGACGCTCAGGTTGGGCAGGCTTCGCTGCGGAATCTGTTCGCACAGTAGTGGCGTTATTTTATTCTCCACCGCCGCTTGGTGTGGGGATGGGCTTGCCATTCTATTCACTAGATTATGACTATACACAGAGATCCCCTACTACAGAAGGAGTAGTTTCTGTCCTGTAACTCCAGTTCTGTAGTAGGGGTATCTCTGTTATAGTCATAAGCGCCCTCCCGCCTCCCCGGTGGAGTGTTGTTCATGATCATAATGCTACAGGTCTGGCGTTTTCTGCGCCTTCAAAAAGAACTGAGGCTAAGTTGGACCTGCTATGCATTCTGGGATACTGAGAGAAGGTTCTGGAAGGTTCCTTAAAGGCACAGTATCCTAATTAAGCCACATAATGGCAGCCTATGGGGCTTGTCTGTCCAGGTTCTTCTCTCTATCATTCCTGAGGGATTTTGCTGTTAAGCAAGGGAAATCTGTACAGGCTTTGCTGTTTTGTGGATTTTATGGTGGAATTTCTAGTTGAAGTACTGGACAGTGTAGCCTTTTTGGCTGCATTATCTGTCTTTAAATTCTCTCTTAAGTGTCTATGCATTTTCTGCATTTTTTGACACTGTAAGAGATTATTTTTGATTGCTCCGGGGTCCACGCACATGGGCGGGACTATTCACTAGATTATGACTATAACAGAGATACCCCTACTACAGAACTGGAGTTACAGGACAGAAACTACTCCTTCAATAGGTCATCTTCCCCACCTAGAGTAGTCTTAAACAGAAGAGGTTTTATTGTTTGCTAATGCTGCAAAGCAGCCGCCATTAGAGAAAATGATCAGCTATTAGGGTTTTCCTCTGTGCAATGCCTTTTAGTGTAACATTTTATATCATGTGACTGTGTAATTGGACACATTATGGCATTACAGCCCACTGCAGAGGGCTATAAGTATCATAAAAGGCCGTCTACCTGAATTATATGCCAGAGCTGGGACCGAGGTCGAATACGGCAATGAGAGACTTTAATGTATAGCCGATGCAAAAGGGCTATGATGCTATTAGAATGCTCCACTCACTGAGGATAGAATGTTTCCATAATGCTATTAGAATGTTCCACTCACTGAGGATAGAATGTTTAAGTTAACCAGAAAGAATTAGAAAGACAAATTTTGGAATAATTAAGCAGGAGGCTATGCCAGCCATTATTGGCCTTCTGTCACATCATTGGCGGCCAACATTCCACTGGTTAAATGTTATTTCCATTATTAAGTACCTCCTTGGAGACACAAATGGTATTGAATGTTACTACAACAGTATAAATAGGTTAGGTAAAAGCTTTTATCTGTCCCTATTCCTAGGAGGTGTGAACCTAGTATAAACCTAACTAATAAGGAGGCTGACCATTGCCATTTGTGCAATTTTCATCCCATTAATGGTTTGGCCTCCTCTCCGGCTCCCTTAGACTGGCTGCAGGTGTGGGGAGCTGCAGAGATGCATAATAATGAATCTCTGATTTCCAGCAGATGTTCTGTCATCAAGGGGGCACTTATTAATGCCCGCTCTATGATCAAGCATAAGACAGACACTGCTTTAACCTTCACTACGCTTGATCTGGACTGCCTCTTTATTACTGAAACCTGGGCCAAGGAACACTCTGGTCCGACCTGACCGATGCTGTTTCCCCAGGCTATACCATCCTTAGACAAGACTGTCCCCGCAGAATGGGTGGCAGCCTAGCCCTTGTAGCTAAAGATTTCCTCAACTGTACCCTCACTCCGCTGGTGGGAGCTCCGGGATTGCCTCTTGAAGCGGACACTTTTTGCATTAAATCCGGAGGAGACTAGCTTTTCAGGTCTTTGGTCTATTGCCCTCCAGGGTCTAGGGCAAACTTTCTTGAAACATCGGGTGAAATTTTAGAACCCTATGCTATTATGACACATTATACAGTCCTTGGGGATTTCAACTTTCATCTTGATTGTAATCTGAGTACTGACTCAGCATACCTTCTTGACCTCATGACGTCCATGGATTTCGAGCAACTTATTCATTCCCCTACACATAGGGCCGGCCACACTCTGGACGGCATTTTTGTCAATCACAGCTGTCTTAAGGTCAAAACCGTTCTGCCTCTTAACTGAACTGACCACGGGCTGGTTGAGTTTGTTATCACCTTTCCCCCCCTGTACTAAAATCACGTCCAATCTGGCTTCCAAAAATAGCTTCAGTAGAAAATTGCAAAAGGTTACAGCCACGGACTGGAGGAAGGCTCTGACTTTAACCTCGGCCTGTAGTTCTAATAGCTATCCAATAACGGCTAAAGACTTCAGTGATTGGATTACCAATGCATTGGACACTGTCGCTCCTAATAAATGCTGCACCACTCAGAGAGCAAAACCTTTGGCCCTGTGGTTTTGTAATGAACTTCGAACTCTTAGGCAGCTCTGTCGCAAACAAGAACGGAAGTGGCGGGCAGCCCCCTCTTCACAAGAAAAATTGATAAAGAGGTCCTTGCTGAAGGATTATAAGCATGCCATCTTCCAGGCAAAATCCCAGTACTTTACTGATAAAATCAGGTCCGCTGATAATTCATCTAGCATGCTTTTTAAAATCATTAAAGAAATTACCGAACCCCCAGGAGCTCCACTCCTTAATCCTACTCAAGACTTCTGCGATGACATAGCTCTCCACTTTGAGCAGAAAGTCCTGAAAAATGTTCACGAATTTCCCTCCTCTGAGGAAATTAAGCCTACTAAGGGTGGCCCTCTTGCAGTCCTGCCTACTATGCCTAACTTGGCACTGTTCCTAGCTATTACAGTTCAGCGTATTATGGAACTCCTTCTTGGTCTTAAATCTGGGTCTCCTACTGATCCTTGTAGAGTTTCCGCACTTAAGCCGGTGCCCGATCTTATAGCAGAGTCTTTGTGTAAAATGTATAATAACATTATTTTATCCGGATATTATCTAGTCATTAGGAAAGAAGCCACTGTCTCACCCCTCCTTAAGAAACCTAATGCTGACCCCTTAGAATTAAAGAACTATAGACCTATTTCTCTTCTCCCCACCAATGCCAAAATGCTGGAAAATGTATTAATTCAGAACTCATGTAATTTATCGAAACACAAAACATTCTGGATAGCTTCCAGAATGGGTTCCGGGCAGAACACAGCACCGAGTACGCCTTGGTTGCAGCTTCTGACTGTATCCGCATGCAGGTCGATCAGGGCGGGTCAGCAGTGCTGGTCCTGCTCAAACTTTCGGCAGCATTTGACACCATATCCCCAGTTCGCATGATTCAGCAACGGCGGGATGTTGGTGTTACGGGGAAGGCCTTACAGCTCCTTCAATCTTTTATGCACGACAGGACTAACGTAGTCAGCTACAGCGGGTTCAAATCCAAATCCTTCAGTCTTCCTTGTGGGGTCCCCCAGGGCTCTTCGCTCTGCCATACTCTTTTCAATCTTTATGTGACCCCCTTGGCTTAACTGGTGAGATCTTTTGGCTTTCAAGTCCTTTCCTATGCGGACGATACGCAAATCATTATCTCAATCTCTGATGATTTGCAGCTGGGCGCTCAAAGGTTTAAAACCTGCATGACCAGCATAATACACTGGATGCAGGAAAACTCTTTTAAAATCAACACAGAGAAATCTGAAGTTCTGGTTTTTGGCACTCAGCCCTTAATCTGGTCTGCCGCCTGATGGCCTAATACATGTGGCCCTGTTCCGGTAACAACTGCCAAAAACCTAGGTGTTATTTTTGACAAGGGGCTGGCCTTCGATGCCCAGGTGAACCATACGATTAGCACCTGTTTTTACATCCGTAAAATGCTTAAGAAAGTGTTGCCTTACATTCCCCAAGAGTTTCATCGACCCACCATCATTGCCCTAGTCACCTCACGGCTTGACTACTGCAATGCCTTATATCTTAATATCAGTAAAGGCTCACTGAACAAACTGCAGGTTGTTCAAAACGCCGCTGCAAGACTTATTCTGAACATTCCCAAATATCACTCCATCAGTGAAGGAATTCGGAACTTACATTGGCTTCCGATTAGGAAGCGCATCACCTTTAAGGCTCTGAATTTGTTGTACAAGGCTATGCATGGTATTCAATCATCACACCTTGCAACCTTATTCCACTGGTACACCCCAGGCAGATCCTTGAGGTCTTCCACCCAGAAAAAGCTTGTCTTGCCTAGATTCTATGGTTCTAAATGGGGTGGTTGTTCTTTTTCTGTTGCGGCCGCCAAACTCTGGAACACTTTACCTCTCTCTATCACCTCGGCTAACTCACTTGTCTCCTTTAAAAAGATGTTGAAGACCTGGCTTTTTGCATCATAGTTGGTGATTGTATGCCTCCCTATCGTCCCGCTTAGCGCCTTGACACCTATTTGGTTTAGTGCGCTTTACAAATTTTATCCTATCCTATTTGCCACAAGGAACTCGGGCTCCGCTATATTACTGATTTGATTAGGTTAAGGCCTCTTTTACTGTGGCTATCTGTCTGGCAAAAATACTGAGGCTAGTCTATCTAGATCCATATCCATACTAATATAATAAAGAGAGAGCCCAAACCTTTGAGGCGGGTAATCTCAGGAACCAAAGCACCAATCACAACACCCAATACAGCGTTGGAAAGGGCAGTTGCAGCAGAAGGACATAGGCTATGCAGATGCCCACCATATACATTTAAAAGGTAAAAGAACCGTGCCAGCAAAGTAGTCCCTTGTGGGCGTGTCTGCGTTGTGCTGTGGGCGTGTGCTGGGGGCGTGACAAACGCTGGGGGCGTGTGGTACGTTCCGCCCTTCATGCCATGTCTCATATCGTGTGCTAATCCCACCCTGCTCCCTTTAAATACCCCTGCACCGCATAATCATAACCCATCCTTACTCCTTAAAATACCCCAACACCCTTAAACACTAACCCATCTTAACCCTATAAATATACCCTGTACCCAAAAACCCAAACCTATCCCTAAACCCTAAAAATACCCCTGTACCCCAAAACCCAAACCTAGCCCTGAACCCTATAAATACCCCTGTACCTCAAAACCCAAACCTACCCCTGAACCCAAAAAATACCCCTGTACCCCAAAACCCAAACCTAGCCCTGAACCCTAAAAATACCACTGTACCCCAAAACCCAAACCTACCCCTGAACCCTAAAATACCCCTGTACCCCAAAACCCAAACTTAGCCCTGAACACTCAAATACCCCTGTACCCCAAAACCCAAACCTACCCCTGAACCCTAAAAATACCCCTGTACCCCAAAACCCAAACCTAGCCCTGAACCCTAAAAATAACCCTGTACCCCAAAACCCAAACCTACCCCATAACCCTTAAATACCCCAAAACCCAAACCTACCCCTTAACCCTAAAAATACCCCTATACCCCAAAACCCAAACCTAGCCCTGAACCCTTAAAATACCCCTGTACCCCAAAACCCAAACCTACCCCTGAACCCTAAAAATACCCCTATACCCCAAAACCCAAACCTAGCCCTGAACCCTAAAAATACCCCTGTACCCCAAAACCCAAAACTATATCTGAACCCTTAAAATACCCAAACACCCCAAAACATATACCTCAGTATCCCAAAACATATACCCCTATACCCATACTTACCTTATCCAAACATTTTTTTTAAAACATGCTTTTACCATGCATGCATTTACAACGAATTTCGTTGTAAATGTATGCGTGGTAAAAGCATATAAAATGTAATGCCAGGCGTTATAATGGCATTGCGGAGTCATGGTACTTTCGTAATGAAAGTATGCGGAGTGATGGTATGCGGAAAGAAAGTTGCAGAATAATGGGTGTTTACCCTCCCCCGGTAAGTACATTGGTGGCACGGCGGCCCAAATCTCCAGCAACATACTCATATTTTTTCACCACCCATTTGAAAATTGCCCAGGTCTCTCTCATTGATGGCCAGCACCGACATACACTTTTAGACAGACCTCCCGCCACAAGTTCTAGAATTGCGAACTTTAGAGCTGGGGAGCTACGTTCGAATCTCGGCATCAGCTCAACATCCTGTGATTCCAGGCAAATCACTTTGTCTCCCCGTGCCTACCACAAATGAATGTGTTCTTCTGTAATGTAAATTGTGCTCATGCCATGTTGTCGAGTTCGCGCTATATAATATTGCAAGGAAAAATAAAGTAGGGAAACTCGAGTTCACACACTACTGAACGCGCACTCTTAAGTGCATCAGCAGTGCACTGTGAATCGGAGCGTTTCAGAGGCCTGTCACAGATAAGAAATGCTATCAAAACGAAATCCTCCAAAACAATATACTACTGGCCGGCAGCATTTCATACCCGGACAACGTCGGGACGGGCTGCTAGTATATTATAAATGATTGTCTCTCTCTGGATAGAGGTCTGTCAATTCCCTGGATCGCGTATGTGAAAGCTGAGTATATGAAAATTGGGTTACATTCCATTGGTTGGATTCTCTACTCAGTGCTAGCATGAATAGGAAAACTGCAGCTGGTGCATTCTTCGAGCGGGCTGGATCCCAGAGGATTATGAATGTGATAGGGAAGCCAAATGTGATTAGTTATCTGAACCGGTCAGAAACTGATAGCACCAACGATTATATTCAATGTGCACGTGGCTATTGGGAATGTTTTCCATCCGACTTTGTTCATAATCTTGAAGTCAAAGTGTGTCCCTGTGATGGTGTGTCCACCCCAATCTATGCTTCATTTTATGTTTTTTTGTAAATTTTATGCCATGTATACTAGCCAATTTGTAACCCCTTTTTTAAAAAAAAGAATTATATTGTTCTCATATTGAACGTAGACCTGTTTTTAGATTTGTATTGTTATCAACCAGTGAAGAGGCAGTTTTGCACATTGGGTCATTTTTATAATCGACTGTCCGTGCAAGGAGGTCCATGTTGTTTTAGCAATATACCATGCTGCTTATTGTACTGATATACACCAGTAATATGTTATGAGGACTAAACTTTGTATGTACTGCGAGCTGCTTTTATTGATGCTTTTTGTCTCCGAATAAAGTTTGAATTGAATGATTGTTACTACAACAGCAGAATATTGACCTTTGCCCAAAAAGAAATCATCGAAGATTTAATGCTTCCTTACTTAGGGCTGGATGTCAGTGGGTGATGTCCCTTTACTAATTTTAGAGAAATAAGGCCTTCTGCGTGTGCATGACAGAGATGGAGGAGAGGAATACGTCATTCTGACTGAAAAGTGGAGCCCCTGCCTCCCTTGCCACACCACCACAGCTAAACATGCAAAGCAGCAGAATGAAATGCTTTCAAAGTGGCCTCACAGGCACTTTTAAACCTCCCTTTCTCCCAGCAGCTTCAATTCTCTTTTTAGGTCTGGCCTAGAGACAGGTCTAGTTGTTTATTAGTCTCGTGTCATCAAAAAATAATAAAATATAGGAATCCATATATGTATACAGACATAAAGGAGTTTTGCCTCGGCGCTCTTCATCCATTAGTCTTTTCACTTGTCATTCGCATTTTGCTCCCACCCACCAGAGCATGCCTCATGTGACTCTCTTGCACTGTGATACCATTTAACTCATTTATAGCGCACATCCTCCTCAAAAGAAGTGCGCGTCAGTCCCAGGGCTGGTGGGACACTACACTAATTTGCCAAACTTTTTTTTCATTCCAGTCTTTATTCTTTTTCATTTTTTTCTACTTTTTGTGTGCATATCTTTATTGTTAGCATATCTTTTCAGGTAACAGCAATTCAAAGCCAATAGTCCCTTTTCTTTGCTCCTTCTGGATTTCACATTTTCCTTTGGTGTGCAGTAAAACTTAAAAGGGCTTTTATACCTGTTAAAAGTACACCTTGGGGGTCCCAGTAGTCAAAAAGTCAAGTACCGCTAACTTGTAGCAAGCATACCAGCATCACAGTGCAACAGAATATTTCTTATATTGCTTTTTTTGTCTGTCTTTGCATTGGGGCAGTTGTTGGTAAAATTCTGTTAATTTACCACCTAAAAAAAAGTAATTCCACAACTGAACAGACGAAGATTTAAATGAAATATGCCGTAACGTGAGATTTAGCTAGAGTGCACCTTTCCGCCCAATACATTGAAACTTCACATACATTAGCTTCTATTACACAAATGAAACCCACACAAAAGGGCTGACAGCCACGTTATGACCCTGCCATTAAAGTGTTTATGAGTTTATGATTGGGGCATAACTCAAAGTGCACGATAAGAAAAAGAACACACAAGTGACGCAGTCAGGGAGCAGGCGCTGAGGCGATTCCCACCCTCCTTAAACTACCAGTCTAACTTCCGGGAAACGGTCTGTGGGCGGTAACTTAATATAACCACAGAGGTGTGTATACCTGGGATTGATAAAGACGTCTCCACACGCCGAGGAAGGCAGCCGTCCGTCCAGTCACGTCCCCGCAGCTCGACAGGTTGTATGCCCGTTACCTTTAACACTCCGTGCATAAATAAGCGTAACATGTGTCAGCGCCTCGTCAGGGTAGTAAGCGCTGTATTAATGTAATTTCAAATGTTTGTAAAGCGCACGTTCACCCCGCAGGTCCTGTGTCTGAATAACAGGTCGTTAGTGTTACCGAGTCAGTGGTACTCATTTTATCGATCTGGGAAGGATGAAATGCTGAGTAAACCCTCTAACTTTGAAACTACGAGGATGGGGTGGGCCACGGACCACTGGTAGCCCACTGAGCCAACGGCTGCGTAATTAAACACAAACTCTTGTTTGGTACTGTTTAGCAAAATACGCGAAACTTCAACGGTTGAATAGCGACAAAGTAAATCAGGGTTAGTACATTTACAGTTCACATTCGGTAAGTTGCGAAAATGGAAAGAAGAAGAGATGGGGACAGGAGAAAGGGAAACAAGTTTGCAAAAAAGGCAGAAAGGGCTATCGACTGAAACGCGGAAAAAGAAGAGAGAGAAACGGAGCGTGGCAGAGAAACATGATAAAAGAAAGACCGCAACTAGGATGAGGAAAAGAGGCAGCGAGGGGGTAAATGAAATATGGATAAAAGCAAAGTTGGGTGAAAGGGAGATAAACCATTTCTATAATAATCACTATTTTTTTACAAGGGCGTAGCTTCAGGTTTTTGGGTGGGTCCCCTCCCCCCCTATAAATATCTTTTATGGCAACTAGTTGGGTGCAGCTGCTTTCAGCCGGGTATGGTGAAGGGTCTGTCTGATTTCGCCAAGCATTTTTACATAAACGCACACGCTCTCTTCCCTCTCTGCTTTGAAAGTCTTCCAAAATATTGGTTATTTTACAAAATTTGTTTTTCTCTTATTTACTGCTCCTGCCAATCCATATTCGTCTGCTTTATCACTGCCCCTTTCATGTGCCCTGGCAAATTAAGCTCGCTTGATTGATGGAAATGTTGTGTATGAGCGGGGCGTAGAGGTTTCACTAGATTTCACTAACTGTGCGCTTGGTTTGATGCCAGGTGCAGCGGGCACGTGGAGATTCGGGCGGGGGAAAGGTCGTTACGTTAATGACGCGCCTGTGTCGATGAGAGGCAGCTGGGGTGGTGCGCTGATTGCGGGGTTGCCTCATGGTTTCGTGGAGTGTGTGACCTTACTGTGACCTTGGGAGTGCCTGCGCCTGCATTGACTTTTAAATATACCGGGGAGACCCTCTGGCTAGCGCCCTAGGGAGTTAATGGAATATGAAGGTCAATTATGGTTAAGTGAAGAAAATGCCCTTCGTTTTGGACTAATTGATATTAAAGTGTAGAGGTGTGCCATGCATTAGCTCCACCAGGAGTATCAAATGTTCCTTCAAATGGCAGTGCTCTCATTCAGGTGTGGAAAAAAGCATTGGACGTTACTGTCAGACAAACAGAAAAAAACATTTGAACACATTGGGTTCAAGGAACAAAGTAAACCAAAGAACATAAACCTCGGTTGTCTTTTTGGCTGCTAGGCAATTAGATCTCACCTGACCATTAAATGTTTACATTAGATTACAATACGTTCAATGTTTGGCTTTCTGCTGACACTGCCAGCTCCCGTGTCTTTCCAGGACCGGTTTTGGACGGTGGGGAGCAGGTGCGTTTTATTACGTATAGTTTATAATTGTATTAGGTATGTGTTGTTATTTCAGTTTGTGCCCTGTTCACGGCTATGGTCATCGTTGCTGTGTTTGTGTATTTCTCCATCTACTAGTCCACTCGCTTGTTGCCCGTAAGATGATTTAGCGAGTGCGCGTGATGCTGGAGACTTGCCCATTCAAAGTGTGGTTTTCTGCTGACACTGCCAGCAGGAGTGACACTTACCGTGCTTTTCCACTGGAAAGTTTGGACTGTGGGGAGCAGAATACATTCGGTCTTTTTCTCGATCTAAAACGTCATTATTGAAGGTCTTGTACTGTACATATCTAAGTGATTTGGTTAGATTTGTATAGCTATTTGTGAACCAGGGTGCTTCGAGGCGCTTGGGGGAAACCTGAAGTGGGGATTTGGTGTTCCAGAATAGTGTAATTTGAATGCCCTAGGGGTGGAAACATGGCAGCAGTACTCGACAGGTATACCACCCTCCTTCTCTGAAGAGGAAGTTCAGATTTTATGCCCATCCAATGTTTGTCTTCTTGCTCTGACTGCCAGCAGGAGTGGTGATGATGGTGCATTTCCGGGGAAAGTCTCTGGAAGATTTACATATAACTCAAAGATAAACACTGAAACTGGGAAAACAGGACTTGGAGGCTTCGCAGACATGGAAGGAGAGGGTGTGCGAGGGGTGGCAGGCATGCATATGGAAGGAAATGGGGCAAAGGATGATGTAGTGTTGGAAAACAAATGTGTAACGTGGCTACTAAGGATGTGCTGATGTATACTTTCAAGTCAAACCTTTTTGTTTTTCAATCCATGGCTCCTGAATGTAAAGTCCCAGCGGGGTTCGGTTGCAGAGTATCTACTTGTGCTTTGGTTGGGCCACCGGTATACCGGAACATCCAGGGCAGGGTTCTGCAAAGTCGGTTCTGGAGAGATGCCAAATTTTTAGCATAACTACATTTATCTAAATGAGGATATGCTAAAAAT